>NC_081406.1:658727443-660071572 GCF_030272615.1 Cryptomeria japonica | reverse complement strand
GACCCCTTAGGACACAATATGACCCAAAGCAACCCAATATGGTGTCATTAGGGGTCATATGGTGTCCTAAGAGGTCATAAGGGTTCATGGGACACCATATGACCCCTAACGACACCATCGGACCCCTTAAGACACCAAATCATGTCGTTAGGGGTCATATTGTGTCCTAAGGGGTCCTATGGTGTCCCAAGACACCATATGACCCCTATGGACACCATATGACCCCTAACGACACCATAGGACCCCTTAAGACACCAAATCATGTCGTTAGGGGTCATATTGTTTCTTACGGGGTCGTAGGACACAATATGACTCCTAACGACACAATTTGGTGTCTTAAGGGGTCTTATGGTGTCACAAGACACCATATGATCCCTAACAACACCATAGGACCCCTTAAGACACCAAATCATAACATTAGGGGTCATATTGTGTCTTACGGGGTCGTAGGACACAATATGACCCCTAACGACATGATTTGGTGTCTTAAGGGGTCCGATGGCGTCGTTAGGGTTCATATGGTGTCCATAGGGGTCATATGGTGTCCCATGAACCCTTATGACCTCTTAGGACACCATATGACCCCTAATGACACCATATTGGGTCGCTTTGGGTCATATTGTGTCGTTAGGGGTCATATTGTGTCTTAAGGGGTCCTATGGTGTCCCAAGACACCATATGACCCCTAACGACAACATATGACCCCTTAAGACACCAAATCATGTCGTTAGGGGTCATATTGTGTCCTACGACCCCGTACAACACAATATGATCCCTAACGATATTATTTGGTGTCTTAAGGGGTCCTATGGTGTTGTTAGGGGTCATATGGTGTCCCATGAATCCTTATGACCTCTTAGGACACCATATGACCCCTAATGACACCATATTGGGTCGCTTTGGGTCATATTGTGTCGTTAGGGGTCATATTGTGTCTTAAGGGGTCCTATGGTGTCCCAAGACACTATATGACCCCTATGGACACCATATGACCCCTAACAACACCATATGACCCCTTAAGACACCATATCTCCCTCTCCTCTCCTCTCTCTCTCTCTCTCTCTCTCTCTCTCTCTCTCTCTCTCTCTCTCTCTCTCTCTCTCTCTCTCTCTCTCTCTCTTTCTCTAAAATATGACCAATAAAATCCGATATCTAATTTAATTGGATATCAGATTTCTGCCATGTGGCAATTTAGTTCGTAAATGGCGATAACGGGAATTTTTTTTGGGGACCACATATTTTTGTACTAAAATCGGATATCCAATAAAATCGGATATCCGATAAAATTGGATATCGGATTTTATCGGATATCCAATTTTGGTACTAAAAACCAAAAAAAAAAGGGTTTGTGGGCCATTCTGTTGATTCCAAGGGCCGACAGTCTGGGTCCTATGTTTTCTGTCGACGATCACGGGGTTGCAGACAACTAGAGACAAATTAGTGCTTTTGGGAGATTCTTAAAGTGAAAACTTACATTTTCAATCATGAAGAAGCATATGTGTGGAGGGAAATGGGGAGTAGTAGTCGTCGAAAGTCTAAACGCAAAAGAAAACTTTCAAATGACCAAGTTGAAGTGTATAGAGAAAGAGATAGAGAATGTCATAGGAGGAGAAGACAAGGTATGTTAAATATTGCTAATGTTACTTCAACTGAAGAGGAAATTGAAATTGAAAATGTGCCACAAGTTATTGAAAATGAAAATGTAGATTTTGAAAGTGAAAATATTGAAAATGTTGAAAGTGATAATGAAAATGCTCAACATGTGGAAAATGTGCCACAAGTTATTGACAATGAAAATGTAGATTTTGAAAGTGAAAATATTGAAAATTTTGAAAATGTTGAAAGTGATAATGAAAATGCTCAACATGTGGAAAATTTTGACATAGGAGGTGAAAATGTGGAAAACTTTAACATTGAAGGTGAATTGCCTCATCAAGTGAACCATATGTAACACCTAATTACTTTAGAAATGAAGACCCTCTCATGGATGGAAGACAAATTCCAAATCCAAGACCTTCAAGAACCCCAAAATGGTTATTCGAAATCGATGAGAACATTATTGCGAATCTTGAAGGCAAGAGGTCAACAAGAACCGTTCGGTTGTGGGCTACAAAACTTTTCAACCAAAATTTTAGCAATAAGACATTGACCGAGCAATGCCAACTCTTTGTTCAATTGCTAAAGATGATAAATATGAGACCATTGCTAAACAAATTGAAGATTTGTATGAACAAGAAAATGAAGAGAAATTCTATTATTGCAAAAAATCTATTTGACGCTCTCAATTCTATTGGAAAGAATACCAAAGAAAGAGATAAGAGAGCCGCTCGAAGAGTGATTACAACCTCCTTAGTAAGCCATCAATTGAGGAAGGCTCGTCAAATGAGACAAACTTGTGTTGATTTTAACATAAACTGTAAAACTTTGGATATAGCACTTGCACGAAGACAAAGACTTGACGATCCACTTCAACAAGATACATGGGCATTTGGTGGGAGGCTTCCACGTGTTGATAGAAAGTTGACTGACAATGTGAAGGAATAGATTCAACAATTTTGGCACTCTAATTCTAGAGTGTCACCCAATGTAAAGGACGCTTTGAAATTAAGAATCGACAACCGAGACCGCACACCGCATCCCAAACATTTCTTGGAATCAAGCCAAACAATGTTGTACAAATTGTTTTGTGAATTACATCCAACTTTGCAAATATCACAAAGGGCCTTTGAATCTTTGAAACCATTTTATTGTGTTCCTCTTAAGATTCGCAATACCTGTTGTTGCAAGTACCATGTGGAGTTTTCAATGTACCATGAACTTTTATGTGATATTCGTTCTATGATGCATACTAATGAGATGTTGCAGGAGTGTGGTGCAATGTTATTTCCAAGATCATCAAGAGACTTGCAAGATCTATTTTTATGCCCTAGAGATGATGGCTGCTATTTCTATAGAAATTATTATTTGAATGAGAAGTGCTCAGAATGCGGTGGGTTGTCAAAGTTTGTTTCATGTTTTCATGAGGGCAGTGAACATGAGTTTGGAAATAATTATGTTGAGAAAAAAAGATACGAGACAGTGAAATATACTGTGAAGAGTGGAGGTGAAGGTTCTAGATGCAAATTAGTCTCAAGAGAAGTGAGTATTGCTGATTTTATTTTGGATTTTAAGGAAAATATTTTCTACAAGTATGCAAGGCACACCCATAGGTCTCAGTGGTTGGATCAACAGTTCAGGATGTGTAAGAACTCTTTCCCGATTGGCACTATTGTATCGGTGGTTGATTTTGTAGAGAACTATACATTGCAACCACAAAATGAGGTATAGTCTCAGTACTACAATTCAGTCTAGATTGCTATTTTTGTTCACATTACATATAGACGTGCTCCTGATAGTACAGAAGAGGACAGGAAGATAATCAGGGAGTATCATTTTTATATGAGCGATGATAGATCACACTCCTCTGAGTATGTGCAACATTCTTTCGAGAATTTTTTTGAGTTCTTGCATGAGAAAGATATTGCAATTGACTGACATATAATATGGTCAGATAATTGTACGGGTCAATTCAAGAATGCGCGTATGTTTTATTGGTTGAGTAGAATGCATGTGGAGAGGCGTATACCTCATATTTGGTGTTTTTTTGAGGTGGGGCATGGGAAGGGAGAGCATGGTGGAGCAGGTGCATGTTTGAAGAGAGCTCTAGTTAAGGAGCAATTGAGGATTTCAGGTGCAAATTTCTCTGATGCACATTCTATTATTGATTGGTGTAGTTTAGCATTGTCACATGGAGGTACTCTTGATTCAGTAGTGAGCAGATTCTTTTGGTTGGTTGAGGAGGGAACAATGGGAGATAGATTGGATTGTCAAACAATTAAAGATTCTTCAAAGATGCATTCATTTCTCAGCTCAGATGCAAGTACATGGACCATTTGGACACGAGCGTTGGCTTGTTTTTGTCAGAGTTGTCTTTGGTGTGATTGGGATCAGTGTGAGTCAAGTGAGTGGGTTGATACGTGGGTTCCCCACTATCTAACTCCTTTATCTCAAACAATATCCTTGTCAAATGATGACATGGAAAGTTCACTTGAGTATGATCATCTATCAAATCTTGTACAACCAGGACATGTTTTTGCAGTTGTTGCACCGCAAGGGAATGAAGAGAGATCAAAATATTGGTTGGCACGATGTGTACAGGGAAAACAAAAGCTAACACAACCAGTGATAGATGATGATGGGTTCACATATCCTACAGGTTCAGTTGTTGTTGTGGGAACTTTGTTGCGAACATACATGATTAGAAAGAATGGCATACCTGCATTTGAAGACTATGAGAGACACAAAACCATTATAATGTATTCACACCTTATTATAGCTACAAATGTCAAGTTGTTGAAGCATCAAGCAAAACCAAAGACCAAAGAGCTATGGACAGTGACTACTGTTGATCATGAAGCAATACTGGATACTCTTAAACAAAGAGATGACCCTTCAGGCACACTTGAGTAGTAGGTCTTTAATGGTGCCTTATTTTTTTATCATGCATTTCATTTCAAACAATTATCATTAAACCTTAATGTTCAAGTTTGTTATGTGTATATTAAGGATGTGTTCAAAATGCAGGTCTATTGATGAATGCTTTTTTTTGGCAACACGGTTTTTGCATGCACATAGCGAGTACACTCGATATAATTGGAAGGGACATATTTTTGCAACACGACTTATTATCATGCATTTGATGAGCTTTACAATTTTTGTTATTAGAGAACACTATTTGATAATTTTTTATGTTATAATTATAGCATAACCTTTATGCTCATGAAGGTATTTTTCGATGATATACAATAGTATCACATTACGATTTTTGCATCAACATAGTGGGTTCTGTTGATATAATTCGAAGGGATGTATTTTTATGGTAAATGATCCCACCTTTTCATTTATTATCATGCATTTCAGTTGAAGTGATTATCATAAATCCGTTATGTTCATCCATGCATTTTATGTGTAGACTAACAATTCTTAAAAATACAAGTTCATGCTAGATCATTCGTTGTTGACGAGACCCTCTCTTGGTGATGGTACATATTCCTTTCTGCATTAATGAGATTAAATTGTGGGTCTTGTTGTATTTATTATCATGAAGATGATTCAAATGCATGTGGCCAGGACACATCTACAGTGGATCAAATTGTCATGACAGATGATCTATTGAATCAAACATTTGACATTGATAGTCAGGTAAATAGGTTAATGTTGGGCCTTCAACATCAACACCTACTAGTCAAAGTGGTCATCGAACTTTCACTCAGGTAACCTTGTCTATTTTTATTCATTAATGGTTTATAAAATAAAGTCAGTTAAATTTTGGCAATTGAATAACATTGTTTCATTTTTAGATGCTGACATCAGATGCACCTAATATTCTCTCCACAATGGAGCATGGTGTTCTCTAGCAGTAGCATCTTTGATGCTTTTGACAGTAGTATGAGTCAGATTAATAAATTTCTAATTTGATGCTTCCCATAGGGCTTTGCAACTTCAGATTGTGAGTGTGCCCCTCTTACAAATGAATTGTACTTTAATCGACATAGATGGTCTATGATGGCTTTTTTGTAAGACTATATGGTTTTATTACATATATTGTTCTTTAATCGACATATAACAATATCCAAGTGGTGGTTGGCATGAGCTTGAATATGGTAAGTTGTATGCATCTTGAAGTTGAATATCATATGTTGTATACATCTTGAAGTTGAACTTTGATTAGACTTTGTTAGCATTTGATGAATCATAAATGTCATTTTTTTATTAATCTTGTGAGTGTGAGGTGTAGGAATAAATATCAATTACTTTGAAAGTCATGGATGGTTGTCCTCATATGATAACCACCAGATGGTTGTGCCTTATGAAGAAAAGCTAAACAGATAATAACTAATTGAGAACATCAATTCAAATCCATAATCTAGAGGATACTAATAACAGATCTTTGTATATTTATTTTTTCTAATAATGAAATAGGTACAACTGTATTGAGATAAAATGAAGCTTTTCTCTCATATGAAGATGTCACATTGGCAAATTGGTCTTTATTATAATACACAAGACATAAGTAAAATCAAAATGCTCTCAGGGTACAGTTTTGGACTTGAACCATATTGCATAAATCTCAAGGCTTCAACTTGATTATCATTAAAGGTTTCTGATTGTTTACAAAATATCCCTTCATATCCCTTCATGGATGTCACATGCGTAGGGTATGACCCCGAGCGTCGGATCGAGTGGGGGGGGGGGGGGGGAAGAAGGAGCATGCGTAGGGTAATTATGCCTAACTGGACATGTTGGAGCCAACGGTTCGTCATCGCGACGAGTTGAACGAGAAATCGACCAGGCGACAACATTCCATTGAGTGAGACTGACGATTTTTTCGCCAACCAAAAAATTGCTGCCCTAATAAAACCGTAGGGCAAATTGAAATACCGAGATAGGCTTTTGTAGGGACCCCTCTCGTGGCCCCATAGGTTCAAACGAATCACTTGCAAGTGCCACAGATTCTGAGTTAGGGCCTGTCAAAGTTTGACAATTTTGAGCACTTAGGGCGCTCAAGGGACGACTCCGGTAGGGTATGACCCCGAGCGTTCGATCGAGTGGGGGGGCAAAATAGGAGCATGCTTAGGGTAATTATGCCTAAATGGACATGTTGGAGCCGATGGTTCGTCATCGCAATGAGCTGAACGAGAAATCGACCAGGCGACAACATTCCATTGAGTGAGACTGACGATTTTTTCGCCAACTGAAAAATTGCTGCCCTAATAAAACTGTAGGGCAACTTGAAATACCGAGATAGGATTTTTTAGGGACCCCTCTCATGGCCCCATAGGTTCAAATGGATCATTCACAGGTGCCACAGATTTCGAGTTAGGGCCCGTCAAAGTTTGATAATTTTGAGCACTTAGGGCGCTCAAGGGACGACACCGGTAGGGTATGACCCCGAGTGTTCGATCGAGTGGGGGGGAAAAAAAAGAGCATGCGTATGGTAATTATGCCTAACTGGACATGTCGGAGCCGATGGTTCATCATCCTGACGAGTTGAACGAGAAATCGACTAGGCGACAACATTCCATTGAGTGAGACTGACGATTTTTTCGCCAATCGAAAAATTGCTGCCCTAATAAAACCATAGGGAAAATTGAAATACCGAGATAGGCTTTTGTAGGGACCCCTCTCGTGGCCCCGTAGATTCAAATGGATCATTCGCAGGTGCCATAGATTCTGAGTTAGGGCCCGTCAAAGTTTGACAATTTTGAGCACTTAGGGCGCTCAAGGGACGACACCGGTAGGGTATGACCCCGAGCGTTCGATCGAGTGGGGGGGCAAAATAGGAGCATGTGTAGGGTAATTATACCAAACTAGATATGTCAGAGCCGACAATTTGTCATCGCGACGAGCTGAATGAGAAATCGACCAGGCAACAACATTCCATTGAGTGAGACTGATGATTTTTTAGCCAACCGAAAAATTGCTGCCCTAATAAAACCGTAGGGTAGCTTGAAATACTGAGATAGGCTTTTGTAGGGACCCCTCTCGTGGCCTCATAGGTTCAAACGAATCATTTGCAGGTGCCACAGATTTTGAGTTAAGGCCCATCAAAGTTTGACAATTTTGAGCACTTAGGGCGCTCAAGGGATGACGCCGGTAGGGTATGACCCCGAGCGTTCGATCAAGTGGGGGGGCAAAATAGGAGCATGCGTAGGGTAATTATGCCTAACTGGACCTGTTGGAGCCGACGGTTTGTCATCACGACGAGCTGAACGAAAAATCGACTAGGCGACAACATTCCATTGAGGGAGACTGACAATTTTTTCGCCAACCAAAAAATTGCTGCCCTAATAAAATCGTAGGGAAACTTGAATTACCGAGATAGGCTTTTGTAGGGACCTCTCTCATGACCCCGTAGGTTCAAACAGATCATTCACAGGTGCCACAGATTCTGAGTTAGGGCCCATCAAAGTTTGACAATTTTGAGCACTTAGGGCGCTCAAGGGACGACACCGGTAGGGTATGACCCCAAGCGTTCGATCGAGTGGGGGGGAAAAATAGGAGCATGCATAGGGTAATTATGCCTAACTGGACATGTCGGAGCTGACGATTCGTCATCGCGATGAGCTGAACGAGAAATTGGCCACGTGACAACATTCCATTGAGTGAGACTGACGATTTTTTGCCAACTGAAAAATTGCTGCCCTAATAAAACCGTAGGGAAACTTGAAAAACCGAGATAGGCTTTTGTAGGGACCCCTCTCGTGGCCTCGTAGGTTCAAACAGATTGTTCGTACGTGCCACAGATTCTGAGTTAGGGCCCATCAAAGTTTGACAATTTTGAGCACTTAGGGCGTTCAATGGACGACGAGGGTAGGGTATGACCTCGAGCGTTCGATCGAGTGGGGGGGCAAAACAGGAGCATGCGTAGGGTATTGTTCATTAAATGAATTGTATTGTTTATGAATTGTATTGTTCATTGAATGAATTTTATTATATTGTTGATTAAATGAATTGTATTATTCATTAAATAAATTGTATTGTATTGTTCATTAAATGAATTATATTGTTCATTATAAAAACAACACTTATGATGAAATGAAATGAATTGTATTGTTCATTAAATAGCCATTATTAACCATTGTTAATTATTGGAATGAAGATTAAAGATTTCCATGATAACACCACACACAGATGAGCAACAATTTATATGATCGAATATCAACTTCTGTATATATAAAAATGTCGAATGATTACAAATGTATGTCCATACACAAATATGGCATAAACACCAACTGAAACAAAATGTATGTCTAAATACGTGAATGTATGTCCATATACAAAATATACATGCCAACTAGACATGTAAGCATCCCAAAACTATCTATAAGATCCTAAGCTGTTGATGGATCATGAAAATCGATTCTCTTCGCCGCACTGCTCGGCTCTGAAGGATCCTGCACAAGAAAAACAAACCATGATTAATATTAGTTATATTATATAATTCACATTCGAAAAGTTAACATAAAAATGAACTATTTAATTGAACTATTCATGTTTACCTCATCTCCACGTTTTCTCTTCAGCTTTGCAGGACTCTTGATGTATGTCTTCGGTAGAGGAGGTATGTTTTGAATATTTTCATAAACAACCCACATATGTTTAGAAACATGACATTGATACAAGTTAGCATATAATTGTCACTGATAATAACAAATTATATCTACTAATAAAAAAATAAAATAAACACACATCTACTCGAGGCATCTCTTCTTCTTCTTCAGGTATACTGGGTGTAGTCATCAAGGATGTGAAGCCAAGGATTCTCTGTATATATACACAACAAGTATATGAAACTATCAATCTATGTCTAGACATGTATAATCACTATAAGTTATTTAAACTATTCATTCAATCATATTTGCATTCAATTACCTTTCCCTTGTCTCCAATTGCACTACCAGATCCTAGATCACACTGCACCGCACTTGTGCTGCTTGTGCCCTACAAGAGTAAAATAAGATATACATGCAAGTTACTACATAATCTAATTAATACAAATATAAATGATGAGCATGTATGTACAATAAAATACAAACGACTAGGTGCAATAATATATGTACCGTCAAGCTATCGAGGCCAAATGAAATGGCCGACAAGGTGCCCTCCTGAATCTGTCTCAACTCATCCTCGATCATCAACTGTTAAATAGACCATGTAAATAAAAATTAGTACTTAATATTATCTAATTTATAAATATTTAATTAAAATATAACATGAACTGTGAAAACACAAATCTTACCAATACATCATCAATGTATGATGATGGTGCCTCCTCGCCTCTAGCATGTGAGGACTCCCCAGGGTATCCTCCAGTTTGTGTAATAACCTCTGGTGCATCATGCATCTCATGCACCTCGTAATCTGCACTGTCCATAGTAGGATCAATGGGCTGTCCAACTGGACCCAAGCATACGTGCCCACACATGACACAACTATGTGGCACGCATATGTGTGGAGCCGAGGATGACGTGTTAGCACCACTTGATGCACCGCTACCATCAAAAGTAGGCTGAGCTACTGATGCAGCTTGAGAAACCAAAAGGCTACTCAAAGAGTGAATAGCCGATATGGTCCGTGAAGCCGCCTCACAAATGATATCAGGATGCTGAACTACAGGTGGGGGATCAACAAGAGGAGGGGGGACATATGGGCCCTGGACTACTCTGACTGCCCCAGGTCTATTTTGGGGCATACCTAAACCTACACCCTGGAAAGGTTGGATGTCAAAGTAGTTCACATGTTTCTGTAAAACAAACTCAGCATACAATTTTTTTATGAAATAGAAGGGGATATCAAGATTGTTGTTGGGTGGTTTGTCGAAAACCATCCACCAACGATCCCAAAAGTTTTTCACAATCCCATCATTTGTGCACCATTTGATAGAAAGTTTTGTTTTTTTGGGATCTACAGGCTGACCAGTACGGGGATTGACAAACAATGAGGCGATTT
Source organism: Cryptomeria japonica (assembly GCF_030272615.1). Taxonomy (NCBI): domain Eukaryota; kingdom Viridiplantae; phylum Streptophyta; class Pinopsida; order Cupressales; family Cupressaceae; genus Cryptomeria; species Cryptomeria japonica. The sequence goes on along the minus strand of NC_081406.1, from coordinate 660,061,021 downwards.
CGGCTTTGGATATCTCAAGATCCTTGATATCCTTAAACGACAGGCCATCTGCATATTTTTCCTTCATAGAATCTCGCCACAAAAGGGCGGCATCGTGCTCCTCAGTCATCGTTTCCATACTTTTTACGATCGACGTGAGAGGATCAAACAATGGGTTTAGATGAGGGATCCTACGATATACTTTTGCAATCCCCCTCAATTCATTCAAATTTTGTGCAATCAAATCTTGAATTGAGGGGGGGTTTGGCAAATGAGGGTTTGGTTGTTGCAATTGTGGTTGGTCAGTGTTTTCATTGTTATCTCCCATTTTTAACCTAATTGAATGTAAACAATTAAATTTAGTTAACAAATTTAAACAATTAGGTATTTGATTTAAAAAAAACCTAGTTTTCATGAAAAAAAACCACATTTTCAATGAAAAATCAAATAAACATTCACAAAAAATACAAAAAATGAATGAAAATGATTCAAAACGACAAAATTCTTACCTCTAAATCAATTTTTTAGCAATTTTTTGTCAAAAAACCGGATATCGGATGGAGCGGATATCGGATTTTGACAAATTCGCGTGACCCGTGAGTTAAAAATGACTCACGGGACTGTCGCTGTCTAAATATAAAAGTCTCAGAAAATCGGATATCCGATTTCAACACTTAAATTATTTTTAAATAACATATATAATATAATAATATATTATATAATATAATAATATATTATATAATATAATAATATATTATATAACATAATAATATATTATATAATATAATAATATATTATATAATACGTATTGTATTATATTATATATATTATAATATAATATAATATAACATAATATTATATTATATTATATTATATTATATTATATTATATTATATTATATATTATATTATATTATATTATATATAACATAATATAATATAATATTATATATAATATAATACAATATTATATAATATATAATATAATATAATATGATATTATATAATATAATATTATGTTATATTATATTATAATATATAATATAATACAATATTATATAATATATAATATAATTTAATATTACATTATATTATATTATATTATATATAATATAATACGTATTATATAATACGTAACATATAATATATATTTTAAATTAAAATTACAAATAAAAATCGGATATCCGATTTTATCCGATATCCAATTTGCATAGGTAATTACCAGGCCAAGGTGTACTGACACCCAGGCCAAGAAAAAAGTCAACATGGATTTTCGCGTTTTTAGGTGAGTGAGGAAGGCTATTTTTTTCACATCACCACTTTTTGGCCCCCCTTGATCCTGCACTAACCCGAAACATGTAGATAAACATTAAAGCATGTTAACCACTTGGCCCAAAAACCATCCTCCAATGTAAATTACACAATGAAAATCTCCACAAGCCACGATGAGACCTAAAACATTAACTAAACTCATTCTCCAAAGAAAACCTAGACCAAAAGAATATGATACAAGTAAGATAAGATAACTATATTAGCTTGAAAAAAACACAACCTAGCATGCCAAATATTGAACACCATAAACTCATTTTCTAGTCAACTTAAGACCCAAAAATTAAACTAGAACACTATACAATCTAAATGTACATGTCTTCCAAACCACAACACTTGAAACCACATATCTAGAAGCCACCAAGAATTCTCTGGAAATTTTTTGATAGGTAGCTTCATCGCGAGAAACAACAACAACCAACTCTACCATCTGAGCAATAGAGGACCTATAAACCTGATAGTGCAATATACACAAAACATAAACGTTATATCCAGAGCCGCAATGCATAATCTTCACATACCAAAGGAATGTAAATAGTTCTTCCACTGAGACACTGAAAACTATTTCCTGCATAAATATTGTTTCCTACTGTAGCATCCTAAATTGTACTCCCTTACAATTTTGTCCGCATTTGGGCCCTCACCTTGGCGTTCATGCTCTGAGGCCTGAATGAGACCTGATTCTACTCATACTATGCAAATTTGCCACCATTTTCACTTCAAACTTCATCCTGCCCTTGATTCTTGGTCTCTGATTGGGTAGGAAAAGCATGTGGCGCCCTGGTCCCGTCAGGACCAAAGCACCCAATGCCCTATTCCTCCCAATTAGGACCCAATTTTGGGCCCCTTAGTGGTCATGTGATTTGAGTGGGAATTATGGCCTCGTATCAACTCATGCCAAAAAGTTGAGTTGTTTTTTAACAAGAAAGTATAAAAGGAGGTCTACCCCTCTCATTTTGACATCATACACACATCAATTCAATTCGACATCAATAAATCAAGCACTCATGTTCAAGTGAGCAAGCAATCAATCTTCTTTCAAGCATTAGAGTAGAGATAAGGTCAAGATTCAAGCATTGGAGTTGACATTCATGTTCTATGTTATTGAAGACTTCATGAAACCCTAATTCCATGTGGAGGCAAACAAAATTTCACGAGGAACATGTATGGAGCTATAATCTTCAGAAGTGGCTTTATTTATAGTGATGAATCATTCCCCCATTGAAGTGCAAACATCATAGAGGACCAAAGCGACCACCATCTTGGTTCCGACAAATCAAGAGCTCCTTCTGGGAACAAAACCAAACACTCTTACAATTCTCAGATCCAGGTTCGTGGCTCGATCCGATGACGGTAGCTTACTGTTCATACATTTTTACATCAATTCCAACATATTTATCCTAATTTCAACATTTTCAATTCAATTTAAAAGAGGACAATTCAATCAAATCTTAGTGAATCCAATAGAACTCTCAACCCGTATCCTTACTGATTTGTGGCTAGATCCATTAGATTTAACTCCCTGTTTCAATGTAATGGTCCCTAAATCTAAATATTAGTGGTTTTCATAGATTTAATGGTGGAAACCCTAATATTTTCACCATTACATTTTGGTGAAATTGAAATATTACAATTTAATTTAATGATTTATGTTCTCAGATTTGAGTGTTTGTGCTTTTCAAATTCAAATTTACATTTACAGGTTTAATTTTTCATTGATTTAAAAAAAAATTAGAGGTTAATTTCACAAAAAAACCTATTTTTTAATTCTAAAATTGAGCTTGTTAGTTGTCTAATTTGGATTTATAATTTCAAATCTGATTATTCATTTAATTTAAAATTCAAACTTTCCCTCGATCTAATTTCTGAATTGAATTACATAAATTTAGTGGTTGAATTTACAAAAACCCTAATTTATAATTCTAAAATTTATCATGTCGATTGCATAATTTTTCAAATAAATTTTCAGATTTGATCATTATGCTATGATCTAGATGCATTTCTCTTTCAAATTAAAAAATCAAATTGCTTAATTAATTGGTTAATCAATCATTTTCACAAAAAATTGTATTGCTTAATCATAATTTTTAAATTCAAATTCAAATTTCCCTCCTTTGTGCATGAGTTTTACTACTATTAGTCCTACCTATAATATTCCCCTGAGAAGAAGTTGTAGAACCAAGGCTTCCCAAGGTTTAATTATTAAGGATATGGAGCCTAAGTTGGATAACTTGTTTCATGAGAATGGAGGTGGTTATTCTATTTCAACAATTGATGTTATTTATCTCCATTCTTTACATAATTGTCACGATGAGGGTGAGTCACTAAATAGGGTTTTCGTTGACTAATTGGAGAAGATTGACAATGAATTAGAAAATCTTGAACAATGGATGAGTGAACAATACCAAGAGAGTAAGGCTATCCCATTGACTGAAGGATTAAAAAGAATGGTTCAAACTGATAAAGTTGGCATTGATTTGTTGCATGACCTTGCTCATATTGTTGACACTAATATCATACCTTTGAAAAGTTGTGGTGAAGTCAATGGTTACACTCAACCTCCTAGTAAAGTCAATTATTCTATTCCTATGACTACTTCTATGACTAGTGTTCCTATTTTACATCCAACATCATGGCTACTTCCACACAAAATGTTAATCCTTCACATGTTAGTCAAGGGGGAAACATTACTAATCAAAATTATTTTATCCTTCCTTTTGCGAGTCTTCCATTTGTCACCTAGTCATCTCCTATACCTACCTATCATAGTGTTCCACCTCCTTATTCTCAGCCTCCTCCTTCATTTAACAATGTTATTGCTCCATTCCAATCCAACATGTCTAATTTCAACCCATCAATTGAAGCAACCATTAATAGCCTAGCTCAAAGCGTGTCATCCTTGCAACAACAAATAACTTCTATGAACCAATCAAAGTTTAATGTGCCCACATTTAATGTAGCGAGCCCATTATCTAATGATATTGTTCATGTTGTCCCCCCTAAATATGTGGAAGTCCCTCAATTGGAGCTTTATAATGGAAAAGGTGATCTCATGACTCATGTGAAAACATTTCAATCTTTGTGTAGTGATTTTGATTATGATCAAAGACTTTTGGCTAAATTGTTTAGTAGAACATTTAGGGGTAAAGTTTTGCAATGGTATTGTTCTTTGCCTCCTTATTCAATTACTTCATTTCAACAATTGGTTAATTCTTTCATTCAACAATTTCACAATAATATTGGTCCTAAGATTAATTTGATTGATTTGATGCATTATAAGCAATGTAACGAAAAAGTGACTGATTTTATTGGTAGATATAAGCATTTGTATTCTCAAATTTCTTATCCTATGCCTAATCAAGATGTTCAAAGAATTTTTATTTTTAAATTGTAAAAAGACATTAGGGAGAAGCTTCTCTTTTCTGAGTTTACTTCCTTTATGTATTTGTGTGTAGTACTTCATAATTATCAACTTCAAGTGATTCAATTTGAAGAATCTCCTTTAATGGCTCCGTTTGATAAGAATGAAAGTGTTCAACAACCTTTTTCAAAGTTTAAAACAAACAAGGGATTCATCAAGTTCATTGACAACAACAATATCCATGTTGGCAACAATGTAGAAAAATGAGAAGGGGGAGAGGGGTGAATCAGTTTGGACAAAAACTTACTGTAACTTAAACCATAAAACAAATCTGATGATGAATATTTAAAGCATTAGACAATACAACATCAATAACACACATAACACCAAGATTTTTGACGTGAAAAAATCGGTTAAGGTAAAAACCGTGGTGGGAACCTGCCCACAATGAGATAATACCTTGCTAGGAGTAAATGTGAATATTACAATAGGAATGCACATGCATTCAGGCACACTACCTATAGCTCATTGCTCAAAATAAGAAACCCAGAAAGGCTAAAACATTAAGGGAATGATCACTGCCTTACATGAAGTCTTACTAACTTACAAAATCATTCAAACTACAATTCGGATCATATGAACCGTGAAAATAGCATCTCCATATGCTTGATTACAGTTCCGGTTAAGCACATAGTCTGCAACACATCTATTCTCCACACTTCTGAAAGATCAAATCACTTGTTCACACATCCAGTTCGAGCATCTACTCACATATACAACACAAACACTCACAAACATGTATCTTACATGATTATTACATATATTTATAGAAACCGTTCAACCTATATTTCAAGGTCATCCATACCCTCAACACAAAATTATAAAATAATATCTTCACATGCTATAACAATACATGTGGACCAAAACAATGTCGGCTAAGACATGGTCTAGACCCAAATCAATACCGCAAATAAGAAACACCTCCAACAATTATGCCTCGACCATCCGCAACATGCTACAATCATCAATATCATCGCATAACATGAAGAACATCACTGGACAAAGAAAATATTCAATAGCAAGCACAATAATCATTGCGGACCATCAATATGCATATAACATGATCAAAAGACATTCACAAGAAATGTGAATTGCATCACAACAACCACAACAACTCAGATTACAGAATCATCATCATCTCTCTACCGAAGCTCAAGAACATCAACATAAATGACTGTCAACCTGAAAGATTTTCTTGTGGATATCTAAATCATGAACCAAGCTAACTGAAGACACACATCAATTTCCATAACAAATTCCACTCATCCGTAACCAAAGGTATAACAATCTCGAAGCAATACGGAGCACAAACTAGAGTACCAAATAACACGAACAACTGCATAACATCCTCAATACTGGATCTCATAACTTGATCAAATCATCATGCAAACCTTTGGAAATTGGAATTAACCATCTATAGACAACATACTAGAAACCCTTTAAGCCGCATCAGCTCATCTGTAATAGACAGGCTAAACCAACTCATCCAATCAAACTTTAACACTCAAATACACAATTTTTTTACCAACAATCTCAACATATGTTTGACATCAATGACAACACATCAATGACAACATATCAACCAATATCCAACAATCTCCCCCTTTGGCATTGATGGTAACATATGAATGTGAAAAATAATCAATGCAAAGAAAGAAATCAACTCATAATAATCTCCCTCAAAAATCACAAGGATCAACTCCCCCTATGAAAAACAACTCAAAATACTTCAGGGTTTTTCACATTCTTCTCTCCCCTTTGACATCGATGACAAAGGCTCAAGAATTAGGCTTTTCTCCCCACAAATCTGAACAACTGAACCACCAACACTAACACTGACTACTCCCCTTGAGTAGTAGCCGCACTCATCAATCCAGAGCATTAAAATATCTCTATGAAGTTTATCGGACTAATACAAATCCATGCACCTTAGCTCTCATCAGGAGGGGAAATTACCCCTAACTTCTCTCTGAGATACTCAAAAGTATCTTTAGGGAAAGGCTTCATAAAGATATCTATAATCTATTCCTTTGTAGATACATACTCCAATCTGTCTTCTTTCTCATTCACCTTCTCTCTCAAGAAATGAAACTTGATTGATATATGATTTTTCTTGGAATGCAACATTGTATTCTTTGAAATATTGAAAGCACTTGAATTTTCACAGTTTATAGCAATAGGCTCATCATAAATAACTCCTATATCCTTCAACATCTGCTTCATCCAAATTACCTGAGTACAATTGCTATTAGTAGCAATGTATTCAACTTATGCAGTAGATAAAGAAATAGCATTCTCTTCTTACTTGCCCAAGAAATCAACTTCTTTCCCAAAAAAGAATGCACCAATAGTAGTGCTCTTCTGGTCATCAACATCACCTGCCCAATCAACATCCTTAAACACACTCAAAGTAAAGTCATCATTTTTAAAATACCACAAACCAAAATCAACTGTTCCTTTCAAATATTTAAATATCCTTTTTATAGCAATAACATGTGATTCCTTATGATCAACTTGAAATCTAGCAACATGACACACACCATTCATTATATCAGGTCTAGTTTGAGTCAAAGACAACAAACCACCAATCATAAATCTATATCTGGTCTGATTAAATTTCAGAGAGTCATCATCCTTTGTCAACTTACATCCGGTCACCATAGGTGTACCAATAGGTTTAGAACCCTCAAAATCAAATTTCTTCAACAATTCCTTCACATACCTAGATTGAGATATGAAAATATCTTTGTCCAACCAAGTAATTTGCAATCCCAGAAAGAATTTCATTTCACCAATCATAGACATCTCAAATTCATTCTGCATCTCTTGAACAAATTTCTTACATAGACAATCATTTCCTCCAAAGATAATGTCATCAACAAAAACTTCAACAATTAAGATATTATTCTGATCAATTTTGAAATAAAGATTACTGTCTGCAACGTCTTTGTTGAATCCAAGTTTCATCAAATACTTATACAATCTGGCATACCAGGCTCTAGGGGCTTTCTTTAATCTATACAATGATTTCTTCATGCGACAAACCATGTTCTTTTCATTTGTCATCTGAAATCCATCTGGTTGCTCAATGTAAACTTCTTCTTCAAATTATGCATTAAGAAAGGTTGATTTGACATCCATCTGATAAACCTTGAAATCTTTGTGAGCAGCATACACAAGAAATAATATAACATCTTCAATTCTAGCTACCGGAGCAAAAGTTTCCTCATAATCAATTCCTTCCATTTGCGAATAACCTTTACAAACAAGTCTAGCTTTATTTCAGACAACTTCACCTTGTTCATTCAACTTATTCTGGGATACCCATTTAGTTCCAATTACATTTTTATCCTTAGGTCTAGGAACAAGAATCCATGTATTATTTTTCTCAATCTGATTCAATTCTTCTGCCATAGCTTTAATCCAATTTTCATCTTTCCAAGCTTCATCAACATTCTTAGGCTTAATCTTAGAACTCAAACAAATTTCTTCAGCAAGTCTTCTTCTAGTAATCACACCTTTATTCTTGTCACCAATAATCTGATTTTTTGAATGATTCAACCTTACATACCTTGGAGTTTTAGGATTTTGTTGAATTCTAGGTTGTTAAACTCTTTCTTGTGCATTAACATTTGCAATTTCTCCTTGATTATTTGTCTTTTCCAGATCAAATTTAACTTGACTTAGGGTCTACACTGGCTCTCCTTTATGTGAAATGACATCCTGATCATCATAATCATATCTGCAAGATCTAATCTGTCTTATATTTACTTCATCAACCTTCACATTAGTACTTTCAACCATCTTTCTCAATCTTCTATTGTAACACCGATAGGTCTTACTTTTAGTAGAATAACCAAGAAAGGTTCCTTCATCACATCTAGCATCAAACTTTCCAAGATCTTCATATCTTTTGAAATAGCATTTATTACCAAAAATTCTAAAATATATAATAGTAGGAGCATGACCAAAGCATAACTGATAAGGAGTCTTACCAGTATCACCTTGTACATTTACTTGGTTAAGAGTGTATACTGCAGTACTCACAACTTCTCTCCAAAATATATGCAAAACATTTCCTTCAATCATCATGGTTCTAGAAGCTTCTTGAACTGTTCTATACTTCCTCTCCACAACATCATTCTACTATGGTGTCCTAGGAGCAGATAATTGTCTCTTAACTCCATGCTCTTCACAGTATGCATTAAACTCATCGGAAGTGAATTCTCCACCTCTATCAGATCTCAAACACTTTAGCTTTATTCTGGTCTCAGTTTCAAATCTAGCTTTGAAAATCTTGTACTTCTCCAACGCTTCAGACTTCTCCCTTAATAAAGTAACCCACGTTGAATTCTTGAATATTCATCAATCAACAACATGAAATACCTTTCACCCTGCAATCTTATCACTCTAGAAGGACCACACAGATCATTATGTACAAGATCCAACAATCCATTAGAATTATACTATTTTCTCTTATAAGTAACTCTTGTCTACTTCCCTAATTGGAATTCCTTACATACCAGATTAGAAGGCTTTATTAACTTCGGTATATCTCTTACTACCTGAGTAGAACTTATATTAACCATGCAATCAAAATTTACATGACACATCCTTTTATGCCATAGCCAACTTTCATCAATCTGAGAAATCAGACAACTTTTACCACTAGCATTCAAGTGAAAGATATTACCTTTAGTCTTTGTACCTGATGCAATCTCAGTTCTAGAGCTACTCAAGATCTCACATTTTCCATTCTTGAATTGCAAGTTATATCTGTTATCAACCATATAACCAACACTCAAAAGATTATGCTTTAAACCTTCAACACACAACACGTCATCAATATTATTCTTACCATCAAGAGAAATAGAACTTCTACCATGGATTACACAAGCTTTGTTATCACCAAATCATACTATACCACCATCATACCTTTCCAAGTTCACAAATTTACTCTCGTCACCTGTCATATGATGAGAGAAACCACTGTCAATGACCCATTCATCTTTCTCCTCAACTTTAACAACTAAATCTGTCTCTTCATTAGTGCAACTTGTAGAATTTGTAGTTACAAAATCATCTTCCTTGATGGAAATCAACTCAAATTCATCTCCTAAATTACCCTTATCGAACTCATCATTTGTCACACCTTCATCAATAACATAATAACACTTCTGATATTTAAGCTTATATGGCTTAAATGGCTTAGGATTTCTATTTTTTGGAAACCTTGATGCAAAATGTCCTATCTTATTACATGAAAAACATTTAAGAGGCAACTTCCCTTCATACTTACCGACACCTTTAGGCAATCTTCTGGCAATAAGTGCTTCAAGCTCCTCAAGCTCTATTTCTTATATCTAGATACTCTTGTAGAAATTTATCCCGGGTCATATCTCTGCTTCCTGGAAACAGTAGCTTTGAATGCAGATTCAATCTTAGGAAGAGGGTCTCCAAACTCACTCAGCTCAAAGGCAATAAGCTTACCAACCAACATAACTCTTGTCACATTTGTCACAGTTCATATCTCATCAATAGCAACAACTTTATGCTTGTAAGCAGGAGGCAAGGATCTCAAAATTTTAACAACAATCTTAGACTCTTCAAGGACTCCACCGACACATCCGAATCTACTCACAAGCTCATTCACTTTTTGCATAAAAGAAGTAATATTCTCATCTTCACCCATCTTCAGGATCTCATACTTTCGTTTCAAGCTCTATAACTTAGAAAATTTCACATGACTGTCACCTTCATGCAAGGTCTCCAACTTTACCCAAATCTCATGAGCGGTTTCAAGATCCATCACATTAGTCATTTTAGAATCTAACAAGGCACTCAACAATGCTTCCTTGGCTCTAATATTGAATTTTGCTTCCTTTAGCTCATCCAGAGTAGAAGGACCATTCTGAGGGACATTATAAACAATCCTAGTGATCTTCCAATACTCTTCTCCAATGCATCTCAAATAAACTTGCATCCGACTCTTTCAGAGAGTGTAGTTCGTTCCATCAAATCTCGGACTATCCTTATTGAAAGTAAAGGTTTCCATCCCGGACCTCCTCAAGCGGTCAAGCTTCTTCCAAAGGATTTAGCTTTGATACCAATTGTCACCAACAACCTAGGTAGCAGCCACAACAACATGTGTGCCTCCTTTATGCAAGTATTTTAGAAAATGATTTACTCCTCTTTGTGAATCTTTGCATAGCATTATGACGCAATTGTTGAACAAGAATTTGTTGAAAATTCCTCCCATCAAACCAATTGACACAACCAAACATTTTCCACCTTATCATGATTCCAAAGATTTTTTCCAATATCATCATCAACCCAGTCGTGATATTGAAAAGTGTTCTTCCCTAAGGAGTAAGATTCAAGACCTTATTGATAACGATACCATATCTATAGCTAGTGTGAATGACAAAGGAAACAAATCCATAGCTCCTCCTAATCAAAACCTCCAAATCTTTACCAATCCTTTGCCTTCTCATTCTACTGATGTGATTGAGTCTAAGCATCTTTCCATTCTCCTAATGATCTTGGCCTTGAGTCTAATAATGTGGTGAATCTTATTGATAAACCTACACCTCCTAAGGACCTATGTATTACCTTTGATCCTAGTGAGACTATTAAAGCACTTGATGACCCATTATATATCACTGTGAGGATCAAAGACATGCTCTCACGAGGGGTGTTCATTGATCCCAAGTGTATGGTGAATGTGATAACTGAAGAATATCTTTATACCTTACAATTGCATCAAGTAACATATGATAAATCTGATGTGGTGATTAAAATATTTGATGGTTTCTCTTGTCCTACTATTGGTTCCTTTATCCTTCCTGTTGAGGTTGTTACTAAGTGCTTAGATGTCAATTTTGCTATCATTCCTACATTAGATTAATTTCTTGTGAAGTTGGGACATCCTTGGCTCTCTTCCATGAAAGTTATTCCTTCTACCATTCATAAGTGTTTAAAATTTCCTCTTAATAAAAAAATCATGAAATTTAATCATAGCATGTACCAGCCCACGATGAGGCATGGAGATGTTAATCTTGATTATATTTGGTCTAAAAAATTTGAACCTCTTAATCCTAGAAGTGATGCTATTTTTCAATTTTATCAAAAGTGGAAGAATTATATGATCTTATCCTTGAGTAAGCGTTGAGATCCTAATCCCATTCCTCTTATTCATGATAGACCTATTCCTCCTCCTCAAGATGGACTTGGTCTTGTTCGTACACCTTCTATTCCTCCTCTATGTGTTGTAGTTCCACCTCCTACATCTTACAAAGGGAAGCGCTTGGCATCTCCTATCTTTCAATCTAAAAAAGCTTCTCCCATGCATCCTTCTTTAAAGGAAGAGAAGAAGCCTATGCCTATTGATCCTAAAGCTTCACCACCTTCAACTAAAACTAAAAGAAACCACTATGTGAGACAATGCTGATAGAGACATCGTGTTAAAGCTCATGATTTTGCTTCTCAACCCATTTCCTCCCTGAAGAATCCAAATGTTGACATGATCCCATTTGTGCAGATTTCGCTTAACCCTAGGGAGTAAGCTCAACCTAAATCTCCAAGACATAAAATGCTTAAGAAAGATGATAGTTCATGTTCTATTGATATCAAAGATACTATTTTTATTAATCTTGATGAATAGATGGATGAAAATGATGTTCATTCTAACAATGTTGATGATAATGATAATGAATACGAATATTTTGATGCTGAATATGATTTATCTGAATAATTTTCACAAGCATTAATCCTAGCTCCTAGTAACATACAAAGTGATCCATCATTAGAGCATGCCACTTTTTTGGAACTTGTGGTAGCTCCATCTACTGCGCTTGAAGTCGCCCCTCTTGCATATTGTCCACCTTCACAAAACAATGTTGAGCAAGATTGGGAGGTGGATGACTTGCTTGATTAGCTTCATTCATTCCATAGATTCTCTCTCTCTCCTCTCTTGCTTGTTTTTAACCTTGTTCTATTTGTTTCTCAATTCTTCTATTTGTTGTCCCTAGTGTTGTCTACTTGAGGATGATGCAAAGCATTGAGATCTCTTTTGGTCTCTCCTATGTTGACTCAAAAGACACATGTGCCTTTCTTCTATTGTGGTTCTACTTTCTTTGGGTGATGAGGACAATTCAATGTAAATATACTTCATGATATACATTATTTATCATAAGAGCATATTGACCCAAGAGTTAAGTAGAACCCTTATGTACTTTGTGTTTTGTGATCATTATCCTTTGATTTATTCTCTCTTGGGGGCTTATCGTTGTGATAATGTGCTTGTCTTTTGGATGAATGTATACTACCTTAAAGAAATTTCTCCCAATGATGCATGCACAATCGCTTTAACTTGGGGACATAGACTTCACTCAATGTTTCTCTCTTTGCACATCTCTATTCTCAAGTTACTTAGTGAATTTAGCCTTTTTCTTTGTATATTTGGTATTTTTCTTTTAGGACTCATGGTAAGTGAATCTTACTAGGCTAGGTAGTCATGGTTCTCTTTCTCTCTCTTTCTTATGATGTCCCTTTTATCTTGATCTTGAAGTAGTAAGATACCTAAAGTCCATTGGGGGCTTGGTGTGTCTTGCCTCCTTAGCATCCTAACAGAAGCCTTTCAATGTGAACTTTTGTACTTTACCGAGAGTATGCCTAGTCTCATACCCCCACTAAAGTGAGGGCTAAGTGTAGCATCCTAAATTGTACTCCCTTACAATTTTGGTTGCATTTGGGCCCTCACCTTAGTGTTCATTCTCTAAGACCTAAATGGGACCTGATTCTTCTCATATTATGCAAATTTACCACCATTTTCAATTCACACTTCATCCTTCCCTTTATTCTTGGTCTCTGATTGGGTAGGACCAGGGTGTGGCATCTTGGTCCTCCCAATTAGGACCTAATTTTGGGCACCTTAATGATCATGTGATTTGAGCGAGAATTCTGGCCCGGTGTCGGCTCATGTCAAAAAATTAAGTTGTTTTTTGATAAGCAAGTATAAAAAAGGTACATACCCCTCTCATTTTGACATCACACACATCAATTCAATTCGACAACAAGCAATCAAGAATTAAAGTTCAACTGAGAAAGCAATCAGTTTTCTTTCAAGCATTAGAGTAGAGATAAGGTCAAGATTCATGCATTAGAGTTGACATTCATGTTCTATGTTATTGAAGACTTCATGAAAACCTAATTCAATGTGGAGACAAACAAAAATTCACGAGGAACAAGTACAGAGCTGCAATCTTCAAAAAATAGTTTTATTTACAATGACTAATCATTGCCCCATCAGAGTGCAAAAAGTGTGGAGGACCAGAGCAACCACCATCCTAGTCTTGACAAATCAGGAGCTCCTTCTAAGAACATATCTGAACACTCTTACAATTCTCAAATCCAGGTTCATGGCTCGATTTGATGACTATAGCTTACTGTTCATACATTTTTACATCAATTCTAGGACATTTACCCTATTTTAACATTTTTACAATTTAATTTAAAAGAGGGCAATTCAATCCAATCCTGGTAAACCCAATAGAATTCTCAGCCCTTATCCTTCCTGATTTGTGGCTAGATCCATTAGATTTAATTCCCTCTTTTAATGTAATGTTCCCTAAGTCTAAATATTAGTGATTTTCATAAACTTAATGGTGGAAACCCCAATATTTTCAGCATTACGCTTGCATATTAAAACTTCCACTACACTAGCCTTCCAAAAACACCTCAACATCTTCACCATACCACACAACAATATGAGAACACTCACTTTCAGACCATCTGCAATACATAGACAATGTGACATCATTGACAACACAAGATAGGTTGACATCGGTGACAATACAATACAACAAATCATGTTCCAACAATCTCCCCCTTTGTCATTGATGGCAACACCACCAATAACAAAGCACTAAAATCACAATTGATCTATCTCCCTATATATATATATATATATCTCCCCCTTTGAAATCAAAGATAAAGGGAAATCTTCTAAACTCTCTCTCCCATTTTCTGATAAGGCTTTGAAAACTGTAGCATTCACTACTCCCCCTGAGAGCAACAATTGCATCAATCCAAGAGAAAAAGATGAGATTTAAAACTCCCCCTAGATAGATGCACCACATAAATGTATCTAGTTTAAAAAAGGAGGGGCAATGACCCCCAACTTCTACCAGAGATAGTAAAGATATTTGCAATTCATTCTTTAGTAGGTACATACTCTAATCTAAATTCCTTCTTTGCAACCTTCTCCCTTAAGAAATGATGCAATGTCCCTTTTTTAGCCAGTCATGTGGTGATCTGTTGTTAGCCCATCTTGCCATGGTCTCAGGGGCTAACCATGAATTTTTTGGGACCAATGTGAGATTTCACCTAGGAAATTCCAGTTTTAGGCCATTTAGAGGTGTTTTGATAGGGTCTCCAAATACTTACTATTTATAGTAAGTCAGTTGTGGCTCAGTGACTAGAAATATTTGAAGCATTTTTGGATGTCAGTATTTTGGTGCATTTAATTATGCATCAGGCTTGACAATTTAATGAGCCATTAATCAATTGGGAAATTAAATTAAAATTTCTTAAAGTTAAATTTAAATATTTAACTTTAATGATTAATAAATGCTAGGAGTAATGTTTAAAGGGAAAATTAAAAGTTCCCTTTCAATGAGGAGACATAAGGGGATATTATTATTTTATTATAACATTCTATTATCCCACATTTATGATGTATTGGTTGAAATGTTCCCAAATGGAGTTATAAATAAGAGCTTGAAGTGTTGATCGAGACATCTTGAAAATTGTGTTATTTTGAAGTTTATTTTTTGGAGTTAATTCTACAGATTTTTCATGGATTTTGAGGATGTAATCTCTCAATTGCAAAATTTCCTACGCCTGTGAAAGAAGAGGTCTACGAAATTAAAATCGAATTGGAATTGGGTGAAATATGGATTGATAGTTCTAGTTTGGACTGCGAATATACAGCTGTGAAGGAAATCATAGAACTTAGTTATTGGTATCCCCTATAAACTCAGTGTTGGAGCTTGTTATTAAAGTTGCATGATTTTTGGGAAAAAGACATCCACCCTTCATAAGTTTCAGCCCTTACAGAAGAAGCACATACCGGGCCACAATGCTGGAGTTGTTCACTATGACCAGGCTGCATTAGCAAATACTTTTGTCAGGAGAGTCAAGATATTATGAGGTACTTGAAATAAAACATGCAGAAAGCTCAGAACCAACATAAATAGTATGCAGACCAACACAAAGTGGAGAGTTCTTTTAAGGTTGGTGATATGGTTTATCTTATGGTGTAGCCTTATCAACAATCCACTCTCAAGAGGAGTGGTGCAAAGAAGTTAAAGCCATGCTACTATGGACCTTTTAGAGTTATCAGGAGGGTTGGTGAGGTGGATTATGAGTTAGAGTTGCCGATAGACAGTAAGGTACATAATGTGTTTCATGTGTCTCACCTCAAAAGGGCATTGGGATATAATGTGGCACCTTTAGCAGAGTTACCTCCTTTGGATGATGAGGGGAAAATTATTTTGGTTCTTAAGGCCATTCCTGATATCAGGGAGCATACTTTACGGACACAGGTCATCATAGAGTATTTGGTAAAATGGAAGAATTTGCTGGTAGAGGATGCTACATGGGAGGGCAAGTATGTTCTGCAACATCTAGAGTTGAGATTGCTTGAGGACAAGCAATTTCAAGAGGGGCGGACTGTAATGTCCCCTTTTTAGCCAGACATGTGGTGACCCGTTGTTAGCCCATCTTGCCATGGTCTCAAGGGATAAGTAGGACTTTTCAGGGATCAATGTGAGATTTGACCTAGGAAATTCCAGTTTCAAGTGAATTGACAAGGTTTCAAGATACTTACTATTTATAGTAAGTCAACTGTGGCTCAATGACTAGAAATATTTGAAGCATTTTTGGATGTTAGTATTTTGGTACATTTAATTCTTCATTAGGTTTGACAATTTAATGAGTCATTAATCAATTGGGAAATTAAATTAAAAGTTCCTAAAGTTAAATATAAATATTTAACTTTAATGATTAATAAATATTGGGACTAATTTTTAAAGGGAAAATTTAAAGTTTCATTTCAATGAGGAGACATAAGGGGATATTATTATTTTAGTATAACATTCTATTATCCCACATTTATGATGTATTGGGAAATGTGCCCAAATGGAGTTATAAATAAGAGCTTGAAGTGCTGATTGAGACACCTTGGAAATTATGTTATTTTGAAGTTTGTTTTTCTAGAGTTAATTCTGGAGATTTTTCATGGCTTTTGAGGATGTAATCCCTCAATTGCAATATTTACTATGCTTGTGAAAGACTAGGTCTGGGAAATTAAAATCGAATTGGAATTGGGTGAAAGATGGGCATTGATAGCTCGAGTTTGGACTGCGAATATACAATTGGGAAGGAAATCGCAGAAACTTAGTGATTGGTATCCACTATTGATGCAGAGAGTCTTGAGGCTTGTTTGATACACCTTCTTGAGTGACTTGTCTTACTCAACCCTACAACTACTCAAGTCCTTCCTATGGCACTTGGCAGGGGTTATGATAATGAGACCTCCAAGGTCTAAACCTTCTTTAATTGCCTCCTAGGTATAGCCAATGGTTTCTAGACAATCAACTCCTCCACTTGAGGTTGCCACCTTAATTACTCACACACTCCTCTCTTGGGCTCCAACCACTCCTGCAAGGATCTTAACACACAATCTCTTCCTATGGTTTCCCAATGCATCAAAAAGGTGTCTTCAATGTGTTTTGAGGTTTAAGACTCACCAAATCCATCACCTTGGCTTCTTAACCCTTCTAGGTCTCTACCGACACCTAATTAGGCCTAATTGCATTAGCCCTCC
The DNA here is from genome assembly GCF_030272615.1 of Cryptomeria japonica. NCBI lineage: Eukaryota > Viridiplantae > Streptophyta > Pinopsida > Cupressales > Cupressaceae > Cryptomeria > Cryptomeria japonica. The sequence continues at coordinate 660,043,404 of NC_081406.1, read as the reverse complement.
CTAGGCGGTTTTAGGGGGTTAATTTACAAAAGTCCCAAACAAGCTAAGAAATAAATCATGGATTTTAGTACCCTTTTGGAAGTTATAGACAATACTAGAAAAGTGCATCTGGGTTATCCGTACAAGTGGGGTTTCCAATGCTGCACTTATTTGAAGGGTTTTAGGCCTAGCCGGTGAATTGGCAAGATGGGTCTAGAACTCTTCACCAGTCAGATATCCTACCCCAAAAACCTTGGGAATATTTAAGGTTACTTAGATTGAATTCCATTCATATGCCACTTGGACCTGCACCAATCTCCATGTGCTCACAAATCGCACTTCTCTTGCTATCCTAACTCACCTACTCCCAGCGGTGAGCCTAGGGCTTCATTGTTTCTCCTCCTCCTAGACCTGAAACATCACAAACCCTATTCCTAAGCTATGTAAAGACCCTAACCTATAATTATTGGTGATCTCAATAGGTGCCATCAAAGACTACCTAGGTTAGAGCCATTTCTTGCTCTTAAACCCTACTTGCAAGGGTTTTGCTCTTAGTTGCAAAGAATGAAAGAAATATCTACAACCTGGAACAATCAAACTTGCAAATAAACATTAATAAATTAAAATAAAATGAACATACAAATATGGCAATGATTTTACACCATCTAGTCCGTACTGGACAGTACAAGCAAGGAAAAACGAGACAAAACTGTAACAAACCGGTGGAAACAAGGTTGCTTCACAAACCAAAAACTTGCTCTTGCATTTCCAATCCTCCAACCCATACAATGAAGTTAAATTTGGCTTATATCCACTTGTTTCAATTGGTTAAATGAACTTCCTAACTCCTATAACCAAAAATGCAACTTTTGCAAGAAATTGCAAAATGTTGCTCATCAACTTTTGCTCCAGGATGCAATTTTGCATTCTAATGCATTCTAAGGCTCTTAAAGGTCCTCAAACACCCTAGAAGACCTAAAATCAACTCAATTGACTCCTAATACATGAATACATTAATCTGGAGTATTTTTCCTGTGAACTATTGAAGCATCTCACTTCTCAGGCTAACAACATCCTGAGCACAATTGACTCAAACCAAAATTTGGACAACTCAACCATGGCTCTACTAAGTCCTCAATGGTTGGTACATTATTACATCACACATTAACACACAAATTAAAAGAAATCAAAGCTTTCATTCTTGGAGTGCTAGGTGCCCTACACCAACTATAAACTGAGCGTTGGAGCTTGATATCGAAGTTGCACGATTTTTTGGAAGAAGATGTCCACCCTTCATAAGTTGAAATCCTTATAGAAGAATCACATAATGGGTCACAATGCCGGAGTTTTTCACTATGACCAGATTGCATTAGCAAATGCCTTTGTCGCATGAATCACAGAGGGTGAAGACAATCGCTATTAGGAAGTGTGGCAGCAGAATGGGAAAGGATGATACCTGGCCTGCACTATGCAATCCATTCTTACCATGACTAAAATTTGAGGTGTGTGGAGCTACAGGTTCAAGTCTGTGACTGCAGTATGGCTCAATCTGGTAGAGTTATATCAGGTTCTATTTTGTTCTTGGGTTTGGAGTTTTGAATCTATACATAGGAACCATGTTAATCGAATTTATTCAGAACAAGAAAAGTGTCTGGATTGAAAAAAAATTGGAGATTAGAAGAAATAATAATTCATAGTAAGTCTTGGTTGCATTTGCCTTAGAGTTACATTTTTATGAACTTTCTTATATATATTTATATGGAAAAAAAAGAGTTCTTGTTGGTTGTTATAACACAAAACACACCAAGTTCACCAAAGGCAGTGTCACAGTGAGTTTGGAAGCACAAGAAGGGAAGACCATTATAAATGATACCAGATTGCAATATGTTTAGTCTTTGAATGCATTACCGGATTATTTGAAATGTTAATATCACTTATATTATCACACAAAATAGGAATTTTGCTTCATTATACACTACCTTGATTTCATTTAAAGTTTGTTTCATCCACATGACTTGAGTGCAGCAAGATGTTGTTGGAATGTATTCAACCTCTACAATAGATAATATAAATTGACTCTTGTTTGTTACTCAACCAAGAGACCAATTTGTCTCCTAATAAAAATTCTCTACCACTCGTACTTCTTTTGTCATCAACACATCCAGCTCAATCGACATCTATATATGCTTTCACTTTGAAATTATCATCCTTCTTTTACCACAACTCATAATATAGAGTCCCTTTCAAATATCTAAATATCCTCTTTACTGCTTGATCATGAGATTGCTTAGGACTAGCCTAATATCCAACCACCAAACAAACAATTTTCATAATATCCGGTCTTGAAGTAGTCAGATACAATAGTCCTCCAATCATAGATCTATACCTTTTTTGATCAACATCTGGAGATCCATCATCCTTTCTTAACTTACAACTAGTACCCATAAGGGTGGAAACTAGTTTACAATTCTCCATCCCAAAATTCTTCAAAATCTCCTTGATATACTTGGTTTGAGAAATAAAATTGCCTTTTATTATTATTGAATAACTTGAAGATCAAAGAAAAATGATAGCTAACCTATCCTAGACATCTCAAATTCCTTCTGAATCTCTTATGTGAACTTCCTACATACATTTTCATTTCCTCCAAATATGATATCATCAACATATACAACAACAATCAACAATTTTTCAGCTTCAATTTTAAAGTAAATATTACTATTTGTAGTACTTTTTCTAAAATTTTGTTGTAACAAATACCTATTCAACCTTGCATACCAAGCTCTAGGAGCTTGTGTGAGTCCATACAATGCCTTCTTCAATCTACAAACCAATTCGGATCTTCTGATAGCTTCAACCCATCTGGTTGTTCAATGTATACTTCTTCTTCTTCAAGTTCACCATTCAAAAATGTTGACTTAACATCCATTTGATATACCTTTAAGTTCTTATGAGTTGCAAATGCAAGAAACATCCTTATAGCTTCCATTCTATCTATTGAAGGAAATGTCTCCTCAAAATCTATATCTTCAACTTGTGAATAACCTTTGTAGACCAACCTAGCCTTGTTTCTAGTGAGTTTTCCATCTTCATTTAGCTTTTTTTGGAACATCCACTTGGTTCCTATCATATTTTTTTCCACTGGTCTAGGCACCGGTTCCCATGTTTGATTCTCTTCTATCCGATTCAGCTCTTCTTCCATTGCTTGTATCCAACTCTCATCTTTACTAGATTTTGCATAAGTATTTGACTCTACTTGAGATAAAAAATAATAATTTGCTTGTTCATTGGATTCTGCAAGTCTTCTTCTTGTTTGAACACCTTTGCTCTTGTCTCCAATGATTTGATCTTCTGAGTGATTGTTTCACACATACTTTGCTAGTGTTTTAGGAGCTTGTTCAAATTCTTCTTCCTCTGTATTAGTCTCCTCCTCTTCCAGATCAAATTTCTCTTATGAAACAACCAACATAATTTCTATCTCAATTTCAGGTTTAGATGCAATTTTAGTTTGATTCCATTCTTGTAAAACTTTCACATTTGTATTTTCCACAATCTTCTACAACTTCTTATTGTAACACTGGTAAGCCTTGCTATTTGTAGAATATCCCAAAAATATTCCTTCATTTTCTCTTGCATCAAACTTGCCTAGATATTCTTCATCTCTCTTTATGTAGCACTTGCTGCCAAATATTTTGAAGTTCTTAACTATAGGAGGTTTTCCATTCCAGAGTTCATAAGGTGTCTTTGTGTGATTCACTTTGATCTATACCTTGTTAAGAAGGTAAACAATGACATGCACTTCTTTCTAGTACACATTAGGCATGTTAATATATTTCAATATAGTTCTAGCCATCTCAATAATAGTCCTATTTTTTCTTTTAATTACACCATTCTTTTGAGGAGTCCTCAAAGAGAAAAAAATGCCTCCTAATAAAATATTCTTCACAAAATTTATGGAATTCATTTGATGTAAACTTTCCACTATCAGACCTCAGACATTTGATTATACCACCTATTTGATTCTCAACCATTGAATTGAATATCATAAATCTATCTAATGCTTCAGACTTTTCTTTCAAGAAAGTAACCCATGTCATTATAGAGTAATCATCAATAAGTAACATAGAATACCTTTCTCCTTTTAGTCCTTTTGTCCTTGTAGGTTTGCAAAAATTTGTATGAACCAACTCCAAAAGCTATAAAGTAGTGTACTCCTTGATTTTGAATGTCATTTTCGTTTGCTTTTCCCAACTGATGTTCCTTGCACACAATATTAGCCAGTTTGATAATTCTTGGTAAATTTCTCACAACATGATTAGAAGTAATCTTCACCATATTATCAAAAGTTGATATGTCCCATTATTTTTTGTCACAACCAACATTTTGTTGATATGTGGCGACTGATCATGCAAGTACTGCAAGTATTGACATTGAAAAAAAACCTTGAAAATAACCGACTTTGAGTGTTGCCCTAAAATTGCTTGTTATAAGTGGATGGAATAAAAAAGGGCATTGTAATGGTGTTATACTGCTTTACTGGATAACAAGAAAAGATTGGACGACTATATTCTATGGATGTAGCCCATCTTTGGTGAACCACACTAACTCTCTGTGTTATCTATGTTATGTATTTTTCTTCATCTTTTATGTTTTCATCTGCATATAATTGTTAATTTATATTTGCTCTGGATATGCCTAAACCCTAACACATTCATTACATAGTGCCAACACAAAGCTAGTTCCATTATTAACCTCCACATAGTAAATACTTCCGTTAGTTCAAATAACTTCTGCAACTAGTCTTATAGACCCTCCTTTTCTAATTTCACATATGGTCTCATGAAATATGACCTTATAAACTTTACTACACATTTGATTCACACTCAATAGGCTATGTATTAGACCTTTAACATAATAAACAACATTCACTTTATGCTTACCATCAATAAAGATGCTCCCTTTTCCACAAATAGGTGAAGATTCCTCTCCTATAAACTTAATTGATCCACCATCATACTTCTCAAGGTCAATAAACTTACCTTTATCATTGGTCATATGATTTTTACATCTGAAGTCAATGATCCACGCTTTCGGTTCTAGTCTTGCATGTAGTGCAGTCTTCACACACTCTCTGGTTTCTCACTGTTCTTCACATTTTTTGAACTTCTGGACCGCTCATGATCTTTTCTTCTATTCTCAGGAATACATATTATTTATTTGAGTCTTCACCATCTTCTTCTTCAAATGAGTAGGTCATTGTTGAACAAAAACTCTTATTTTGCTTATCTCTGCCATCTCTTCTCTTATTTTTGTCATTCCCTTTGTAGTTCTCCTTTCCTTTGTAAACATTATTAGATCTTCTACCATAATACTCTTTATACATACATCTAGAAGAATAATAAGGGTAGATTACCTTTGTACCTTTTAGTTCCTCTCTTCAATATTGTCACAAAGTTTGCTTCAATCTCATCCATGTCTTCAATTTATTCTGGTTCTTCTCTAGGCTTCTTTGTAACTTTGAATGCTACTTCTTTCCTTTCCTTTCAATCTTAAAGACGTAAAGTGAACCAAGGAGCTGATCCATAATGTACTTATTGATATCGTTACTTTCTTCAATATCATACTTCTTAGGTTTATAGAATTTGGGCAATGTTGCCATTATCTTTCTCACAACTTCACTTTCTTCTAGCATTCCACCAATACTAGTAAGTGCATTTACAATCTCATTCACTCGATGAATATAGTTTTCAATATTTTCATCATCAGACATCTTCACATTCTCAAACTCATGCCTTATATTTGTAATCTTGGCTTTCTTTGTATTTTCATCACCTTCAAATACACTCTTCAACTTGTCCCAAATTTCTTTAGTTGACTTCACACTTGTAACTTAGCTAAATATTGCATCATTCAAACAATTGAAAATTCTAATTGTAGCCTTTGCATTATTCTCATATTCTTTGATTTTATCCAAAGTTTTAGGAATATTGTGAGGAGCATTATAGCCATTCTTAATTCTTTCCCATATTTCAGTCGACATAGTTGCTAAATGATATTCTATCGTTTCTTTCCAATATGCATAATTTGTGCCATCAAACTTTGGAGCCTTCTAGGTGAATTCATGTGCCATCAAACATTGGAGCCTTCTAGGTGAATTCATGTGCCATCCTAGATCTTTGTCAAGAGGAACCTCGCTTTGATACCAATTGTTGAATACACCACAAGACTAAGAAGGGGGGGGGTGAATCAATCTTAACCTTAATTTCTAGATTCTTATAAACTTTAAACCTATAAGGAAGTTAAGTAGTGGAACAACTTCCTACACTAACCTTGAGAGGAGGGTAATACAAAACTTTTACAGATCGTTACAATAGTTACAAAAAATTAACAAAAATAAACATAATATCATGCATACCACAACACAATGATTTGCATGGGGAAAACCCTTTTGGTAGAAAAACCCCACACTCCAAAAGCAACTCAATATATTATTCAACAATCAATAATATATTACAATATACTTGCAGAGCAAGCTCTTCACAAGAGTACCACTAATCAAAGATTCAGAGGTTAACTCAATAGCCATAAGACTCTTACACACAACCTCTATCTCACACACCTAATATATAGGAGATACAATATAAGAAACCATCAAACAATATTACAAAACCATGGGCTAAAACCACCCAATAAAGCAGAGCTGACCTTATCTCCAATCTAGATGCTTTATGACATGTCAAGACAAGCATCAACATGTGTTCCTCCCTTTTACAACTCATTTATGTGTCTGATGCAATTTTATATTTCCTATTATAGGAGTCCAAACTTCCGGAGGCCATAACTTGTGAACCGGATTGATGAACCATTTGATGCACTGGAAAGCTCGTGAAGTGCTCTATCACCTCGAAAATCGCTACACTAGTTACACTCACTTTTTAGGACATTTTAGAGCCTCTAATTTCCTCAAAATTAGTTTAAAACCTTTCATCACACCCTCCAAAAATGAAAACTTTAATATCTTCAAAACTAGCTATGATCTTGCGATAAAAATTTATCAGCATGCTTATCTAGCCAATATGAAGCTTTGGGGAGAATATCGCACCATTTCGTGCTCAAATATAAACTTACTATATAAATAGTCACCTCATGTAAATGCAAGGTTGAGACACCATTTTCCTAACAAAACCACATCTATATAATTACTGCAGTAATAAATTATGAAAGCACAAATCACAACAAATACATGAACACTAGATTTATGTGAAATCCCTAAGCAAAGAAAAAGCACTATGACAGTCACACTCACAATATGAATGTAATTTATTGCAATGCTGCCTCTGAAATTTACTACTCTTGAGAGGACTTGCAAAAGTAAGGCACACAACCTTGGGGCAACATACATGAAGATGCCAAGAGACTCACTATCTTTTAGAAAAGAAAGGAATATTTGAATTGAAATGAACAAGATCTCCTGATCACGAAACTATCCTTGAACCACCGTGTCAAGCGAACAATATCACAAAAAACATGTAGACTTTCGTCCACCATGCCATTTCAAGGAGCTGTCTTTTTATTTTACTTTGGCCAAGGCTTTAAATTTTGCATCCTCACATCTTCCACGTGGTAGCACGACTCAATTTTTTCAAACTTCTCTTTTCCCTTTGTTAGGAAACTGCGAGAGACTGACATATGGCAGGTAGCTTTTTCGCTCTCCTTTTGGTGGGCTTGTGTGTTAAAAGTGTTTTTAGTATTTTGCAATGTGGTAGTTCCTCATGAGGCACCTTGTGTAGTTTTGTTATGTTCCCAAGCCACTCCCTCATGCTGCCATGTATTGCTTATAAAGATCTTTGGGTGGCCTTACGTGTGTTTTGAGATGATGGGGCATTTGTTACCAACAATATGCGGTTCAACAACGGTTGTGGGTTCCCCCATTTTGATCTGATCGTTAGAAGATTCGGTAACAGTTGGGCTAAAAGGTGAAGTTGTTATCCAACTCCTCATTAGGTTGTTTCATAGTTGCTACGGTGTTGCCAACAGTACATATGATTTTTCTCTCTCTGTTTTCTCCGCTAGGCCGTTGACTCTTGTTTATATAAGTGTTTCTTTTTGCTTTTGTAGGGGTTCAAAATTTTGAGAAGAAAATATAGACAATAGTTGTGGAATTACACCTTTAACTTGTGATTGTACTCCTGAAATTGTGATAATCAGATTGTGCCTAGGGCCTATATGATTACTATTTTTAGTGTTCATGAATATTTTTCTATGCATCTTGTAATTCTATACAACTTCAAGAATATATGTTGTAAGACTTTGCAGATTAAACTATGTCTTTTGAACTTTTTATCTAGTGGATGAATGACATCTATTGCTTTATGTTAAATGAATTGTTGTTTATATTTCAATCTTGATTTTCTAGGCATGTAGATTGTTGAATGGGCCTCAAAGCTGCACGTATATGAAGTTTTTCTATGCTTATAGAGTACTAAAAATATTTAAGCACATCGCTATAGAATAGTTTTATTTTAAGTTTTCCTTCTTTCCCTTTTCTCCCCCCATGTATGAAGAGATGACTTTTAAAATCCTGGAGGTCACTCGGTGAACACGCACAGGTCCCCCATCACTGAGTTTCCCATAAGACTGTTTTCATAAAAAACAATTTTATTGATCAACAGTTTCTTTTTCTGGCATGCCTGGTGGGACCATTTTGCTTTTTGTCAAAAGAGGGTGTATGAGCCATAGGCCAATTACTAGGAGCCAAACCACAACAAATCTGAGTTTATTGCTACCACCCTAGTTACGGTCCAAGCAGTATTAGGAGTTGGAGTGCAAGTCTTTGCCCAAGCAGCCCACATGCTAATGGTAGTCCAACCTCTGCTCTCTTAACTTAGCGTCACTTGAAATTAATTTACTCTGTGTTAGACAACATAATCTTGTATTTTCTTACTATTTTTATTAATGTTTTCTTATCCTCCATTGGCGTTGAGAGCATAGTAACATCCCACCCTTGATAACTCTCCCCAATCCTTTTTGCTAATCGCCTTACATAATCTGAAACATTTTAGCCACACAATCTTTCAACATTTTCAATCCAATCTACTGGCCCAATCTTATCTTTAAGTGATTCATGTTTGTTCCATGAATCTCACCAAAATATGGCTCATTTATCATTTTTCACTCTCCATGTTAAATGCTTGGTTATTAGACTTCTACTCTCCCAAAGAAATTTCCATGTATGGTTGATCCTCCCTTATAATTATCTATTGTTAGGGTTTTGTTCAGTTCATGATCATCTAAATACTCCTTTTTTTTCATATTCTACACCAAATTTCCCCTAAATCTTTATACATCTTCCATGCCAGTTTGGCACCAAGAGCAAGATTTTGCATTTCTTCTTTATAAAAATGTTAGGAATTAATCTTTACTTGATAAAGTTAATTTCTTTTTTCTTGTTACTTGTAGGAATATTCTTAAGAATCCTTACAAGTAATTTGTCTAAAATAAGTTCTCACATAACTCATTTTATTTATTCTAAATATGTGGAATACTAGATTTCCTCCTTATAAGGATTGTGACACTTTTCACACACAAAGGATGCTAGATGACATGCTTGGACTTGGGAGTTACATTTGCAACTCCACTCATGCCTCTATATATTTGAGGTTCCTCCCTCATTTATCAATTGTAGTATTTCTATGTTAAGCACTCTCTCTCTCTCTCTCTCTCTCTCTCTCTCTCTCTCTCTCTCTTTGTAAATTCTTTAGGATTTATGCCATCTACATAATATTGGGGGTTTTATCTTTTCTTTTTCCCCCTTACAAATCTTGTGTCTCCTTCTTGGATCTTGGTGTGCTTGCTCTTGGTTTTGGCTTCTCAACTTATGGGAACTATTGTTACACTTGTGTGAATATTGTTGTCATTGATGTCAAACTAGTTATCCAGTTTGGTCCGGATGGTATATGCAATATATTGAAGTCAAATTTGTTATTCGGATTGGTTGAGATGTTGTATGCAGTTGGTATGTGCATTTTTTTCTATGAGCAGGTGATGTGCATTTTGGTATTGCTATGGGAAGTACAGTGTTGCAATAAGGTATAGTTGATCTAATGGAGTAATTTCTGGAAGATCCTTGTACCCAAAATTCTGAGCTATGCTTACATTGGTCCTGGTATCATTTATGTGTTCCAATATCAGCTATTTTGGCTGTGGCAAATGTATCTTTTCTTGTCTTGTGGTTCGGTATCTATGGTATGTGTAGAATGTACAATCTTGGAGTTTAGAGTTGGTATGCTTGAGTTTTGTGATACTGGGTTGGTATCTTTGGGTCTAGATGACCCTGTCCCATTCTGGTAATTAAGGTATCTACATCGGTAAATGAATCAGGAAAAGGAAGCATGTAGAAATCTTGTGAAGGCTGACTTGGTTATCATGATTATCATTTAAAGCTTTATTGGATAATGTGTTGAGATAGGCCCGCACATTATCCCAATATGTGTGTCCTCCTATATATATAGGTTTATGTGATGTATAGAGGTATATGAGAAATATGGATTTGTGTGTGAGTGGGTAGTAGCAAAGATAACAAAGAAGCAAACTGTGAAGTGTGAGTTGTGGACAACAAAGGCAGTTGGTGCAAAATCAGTGTGTAGATACTGTTGTAGTAATCCTTCACCAGATCTGTTGTAGAGGATATTTGTATAGAGATCCTTCACCGGATCTACTGTAAGGCTTGAGAATTGTGATCTAATCTTAATCTTGGAACTGATCTCATGCATTTGGAGATGCAATCCTTTTCAGTTCAATTTTTCTTGTTGTAGTGAGCATTCCGGTAGGAAGCCGTCTTTGTATCTTTGTAGTGAGCATCCTGGTAGTGAGCCATTTTTGTATTCTAGTAGTGAGCCACCCTTCTGTAAAACTCCATATAACTAGTTACATTCTCTTGAGAGTTAATACTCTTTGTGTTTTTTCCCATTTGGGTTTTCCACATATAAATTCTGGTGTTCCTTTTGTGGTTGCGTTTTATGTTTATTATGCATTTTCTATTTCATGCATGACATGCTTAATTAATGAGTTTGATATATCAGTAAAATATTTAAGTTTGGTAAAAGTTTTAGAATATGTGGGAATATTGATTCACCCCCCCCTCTCATTATTTCGGTCTCTTCGACCAATCCAACAACTATAACATCTGGTACAATTCCCACCTCATGTTTGTGCTCCCACTTTAGCATGTCTCATCTTCATTCCCCCTAGGTCTATTTTGGCCCCATTTTACTCCAACCTTAATGTCACCTATTGACACCACTGAGTGGGCCCCTTCCTAAGGTTGCTTTCTCCCATTTCCCCTTTTGTTGGTCTTCTTTTTGGAGGACCAGGGCATGGAGCGCCTTGGTCTTGGACTAGGGCACCCCAATAAGTCCTAGTCCCCCTTAAATAGGACCCAATTTGAATATGGGTGAACACTCACCCTCCCTAATGTATTTTGGTCCTCATGGCTACACTTGACAGTTGGAGGTCATCCTAATCAGTAATTTACCTAGGGAATCCTATTTAAATACCTTATGTCAATTCATTTTAGACCTAGAAGCAATCTAAGACTCCATATCTAGTACTCATGCATTCAAGCATTTTCAAATATTCAAGGCATCATTTTATTCTTCAAGCATTATGGAGTAAAGCTACATCAATCCTCATGCAAGTATGTGTGTGTTTAATTAGGTATTCCATGTTCATGTTTTTGTCATGCAATTACATTAAACATTTGTGATTACATTCAAAGAGAATCAAATCACCAATCTTTCTATCAACATTGTAGATTTGAGGTATATCTCCTAGCATTTACTTTAGTATTTACATTATTCAATTCAAGGTTAATTCCCAAACTGGGGCAAACCCCTATCCAAAACCCTTTCTTCTCTCTTTATATGTGTAGGAAATTGACTCAAGAGCTGTACTCAGAGATTCCAATAGAATTGACAATGATGAACAGATTCAGCTTTCGATGGAGCAAAAATTGGAGGACCAGGGCAAATCTCTACTACCTAGTCTTGAAAAATCAACACAAACTTTTGGGAACAATTTTTGAATCTCTTCTTTTGCCTAGATCCCTATTTGTAGATCTGTTGCACATCTATAGAATTTTATTTTCATCAATTTACTTCAATTATCCCCTATCTTGCCCTAATTTCACAATTCACATCCAAATCTCAACTAGAAAGAGGGGGAAAACTAAAAACCAATGAATCTAATCAGAATTTTAATCCTTTTCCTATTTGGATTGTGGCTAGATCTATTGGATTCACCCCTCTTTCAATGTATTGATTTCTTAAGTAAGATTAGTGGTTTTATTATCTTAATTGGTGAAAACTGAATTTTACACCATTTCAATAACATTTACCTTTAAATAATTGCTCATTGATTAGTTTATTTTTTTCTCTCCAATTTATTTTTCCTTCCAAAAGATGCTCAGCCCCCTCTTCATTTGGTAAATAGACCTGATCCCATTGGATTAATGGGGGCATCCTTTCATCTTTGGAACCTTAAGAGAAAAAGATTTCAAATACCTCTCTAATCTAGTTATTGCTTTCTTTGTTATCCTGAAACAAGAAATTACATATATTAGAACTGTAAATAGAATTGATTTTATCATTACTATCCTTACTACAAAATATAACCATTTACTCTTATAGATCATAGCCTTGTTTCTACAGTTACTTAATGTTTCTTCCCAATGAGATGTTTATAATATTTTTATAAATAGAGGGGCTCCAAGATGATTGAAAGGGAGAGATGAAATGGAAAACCCTAGCAAGTTTGTTATCCACTTTTGCATCACCAATTTGTGTTACAAATGAATATCTCTAATTTTTCCTTATTTAGTATTTGTATTGAATTGATTGCATATTTGTCTAATGTTGCCTTAATCGTTCCAGATTCTCATATTATGGCCTCCCCAAACAACATAGTTATTAGCAACTTGATTTATTGTGTTGTGTTGTCATTGATATCAACCTATCTTGTGTTAGCATTGGTGTCACTATGTCTATGTGTAGCAGATGGTCTAGTAGTGAGTGTTGGCAAGAGACATTGCATAGATGATCAAATGTTGTCATTGATGGCAACTACAATTAGATATTTAATTCGCAGTTCATGATTAATTCATACCGGAAGAGAGATTGAGGTCTGGTGAGATAGAACAAGACATCAAGTATTATACAATAATTTGGTTGGCGGTTTAGTTGTGTTGATTATTTGGTGTTGCGGATCTTAGAGAAGCATTGTGGATGTGTAATCTACCTTATTCCAGGTTTGTGGCTTTCAGTGATGATTCTTGAGTGATTTGGAAGGTCTAGTATGTTAGAATCAAAGATCACTGAGAGGGGGGTGAATCAATGATCTACTAGAATCCAAATCCTCAAAATTATTCTTTATCCACCAGTTAGCAATGCATAACAGAAAACAACATAAACATGCAACAAAGAATACACAAATCCACAACACCGAAATTTTTACTTGGAAACCCGGAAAGGGAAAAACCATGGTGGGGATGGAACCCACAATAGTCATATACTATGGCTAGGAGTACATAAATATTACATAGATGGGGAATGCACTTGCATTAAGGCTCACTCCCTAGAGCTCATTTCTCAAATATAGTTGCCCAAAAGGCTACAACCTTGAGGGAAGTCTCACTGACTCACAATTTGATTATAATGAGAAAATACAATGAAATGAACTCTCAAGTAGCATTTGACAATGCAAGAATGGGTTCCAGTTGAGAATTGAATCGCTAACTGTCTTCACTCTGCAAATACTCTATCTCTATCTCAGTTAGCTACCAGATTGAATGCACACGTTAAACTACACTCAATCACACCAAAAGTGATCAACACACCACTAACATCCCAAAAATCAATCGCCAAATTGATCTTATATATCCGGTCTTAACACAAAAGCAATCTCCTTCAAGTCGGCTTCAAGAAGTGTAATGTGTAGCTCCAAGTCAACTTCAATCTTGAACAAAACATAGCACCAGACAAAAAGATTAAAATCACATGCTTCCTAAGGGTCTTCCCAATCACTGAGATCATAAAAACAATCACCAAAAACACCGCGATCATCGGAAATCATTCCGGATCAAAACATTACCGAAATACCCTGTTTTATTGGTTAACTCTAGCTTCCAGATAAGATGAATCACGACCGTCGGATCAAATCACCAAGAAGAGTTGCCATCAATGACAACCCTAGACAAACATTTAACTACTGGAAGTCATCTAAAATTGTTGGATGAGTGTCAATTTCCAACAATCTCCCCCTTTGGCATTGATGGAAACACCTGTGAAAAATGGCTAAGTGTTGAAACCTGTACACCAAATGAAAAAATAAAAGAATTCTAAGGCTCCCCTTTAGATCAACAATCCATGAATTTGCATTACACCAGACTATAGACTCCATACATACAATCAGTCTATACATTTTTCACCTCATCTCTCCCCCTTTGACAACAATGCCAAAGATGGAGTGCTACCCAAAATTGATTTATGGATGAAAAACATTTTACAAATACTTGGAGAGGTCAGCATAAACAGTCTTCAAAAATCCCATGTGAGTACCCCACCCACTCTTCAGGTTATCCAAAACTGTGATAAATGCATTAAATAAAGTAGCATAACTTTTTAATTCTCTCAAATCTGATGGTACAGGCCGGGCCATTTCCTTCATACAATCCACTTTATTACTTAGCATAGTATCTAACAAGATGGCAATCAGGTTCTGGAGTTCACCCAATTTCCTCAAAACTTTCTTCTTATCCACTTGAAGGCTTGAGATCTGATCATTTAAAGCTATAATCTGGCCTTCAATACTTCTAGCTAATGTTACATTGGGGTCAAAAGATTGAGAAATACTAGCAAGCTCCCCTAACACACCTATTTGATTATCAATATCAATAGTAATTTTATGCAAAATGAGGCAAGATTTATACATTCTACCAGCTTTTGACAATGTGTCAGAAATAGTCTGCAATCTCTTATTTAGTGTTGCCTTGTCATCTTGAATCATTTTTAGGAATGTTTGTTTTCTAACTTCATTAAACCTGTCCAAAACTTTCTGAGTAGCCGTCTTCTCCAAAGAATCAAAATTGGTATTTACACTATTAATCAACTGTAATAATTTACCAGAGGGGCTATTATTTGAATCTAATTGTACATTGGAAGCCACCTTTTGCAAAACATCTATAGACATCAAAATTAGCTATTTGTCTTGATTTTTTGATTTCACAAGATCTTGACTGGCTTGTGCCTGAAGAGCAGCATCAGCTATCATTCTTTCTATCGAAGACAAATATTGATTGAAGGGTTTATCAAAACTAATAGTAAACTATAGAAAACTCCCTTGGCTTTTAATTTTGGCTATGTCAATTACCACAAGCATCGAAGTATCCATTGCCTTACCTTTTCCTCTATCTGGTTCTTTTTGTTTCTCCTCTTCCCTCTTCTTAGTCTCAACCGATCTGGATTTGACTTCTTTAGGTGCCTCTTATGCACCATTGTTACCACTTGGTACATCATCTTCTATCTCTGCCAATTTATCATTTTCTTTTGCAGGCTCAACTTCGATAGTATCCAAAACTTGTTGCAAGTAAAACATCTACCATTGAATTTATGAGCATTAGGTTGTCTTACCAGAGGATTCTTGCTCTTCTTCTGATCAAGTTTTGCATTGCCTTGTCTAGATCCAGAGGATTCACCTTTCTCAAATCCTAGGCCTCACATATCCTTTCCATGTCTCTAACTTTCCAACATCTCATCAAGCCTTGCTGAACTAGCTTTGAATTTGTCTTTGTATTCATTGGCAGTAGCAAGTTCATCCCTCAAGTTAGCAATCTGTCTTTCAAGTTCTTGACCATTATTCTTTGATTGTGTCAATTCAAGCTTCAACTGATCATTCTCATAGGTAAGCCTGAAGCATTCATCAGCTCTTTCCTTCAATGATTGTGTCAGATTCTCTTCATTTTTCTTTTGGTCCTCAATCTCCTTAGTTAGCCTCATCACAGTGGATTGCATCTCATTCTTCAAAGTAACATTCTCTTTCTCAATCTTGTCAAGCTCATCGGCTTTGTCCTGATATTCCATGATCTGATTTTCTTTCTCCTTCAACTTGGCCATTGATTCCTTCCTCTTTTCTCTATAGACACTTGCTTGATCCTTTATCTCACTAATTAATTTATCAACATCATTCAAGTTCTTCTTCAAGATATATACCTTACTTCTAGCTGCATCAAGATCCTCAAGTGCCACATTGAGTTGTCTCTAAAAAATAGAATCCATTGAATCAATCTCCCAGATCTTCCTCAGAGGAACTAGGCTTTGATACCAACTGTTAGAATTAGAGATCATTGAGATAAGGGGTGAATCAATGATCTACCAGAATCCAAATCCTCAAACTTATTCTTTATCCACCGGTTAGCAATGCATAACAAAAAATAACATAAACATGCAACAAAGAATACACAAATCCACAACACTGGAATTTTTACATGGAAACCATGCACTTGTATTCAGGCTCACTACTCAAATATAGTTGCTCGGAAGGATACAACCTTCAGGGAAGTCTCATTAACTTACAATTTGATTACAATGAGAAAATACAATGAAATTAACTCTCAAGTAGCATCTGACAATGCAAGAATGAGTTTTTGTTGAGCACTGAATCTTTGATTGTCTTCGCTTTGCAAATACTTTGTATCTATCTCGGTCAGCTACCAGATTGAATGCGCATGTGAAAATATGCCCAATCACACCAAAAGAGATTTTCACACCACTTACATCCCAAAAATCAATCGCCAAATCAATCTTATATATCCGGTCTTAACACAAAAGCAATCTCCTTAAGTCAGATTCAAGAAGTGTAGCGTGTAGCTCCAAGTCGACTTCAATCTTGAACAAAAAATAGCACCAGACAAAATGATTATAATCACACTCTTCCTAAGGGTCTTCCCAATTACTGAGAACACAAAAACAATCACCAAAAACACCGCAAACATCGAAAATCATTCCGGATCAAAACATTATCAAAATACCCTATTTTACTAGTTAACTGCCTATTGGTTACCTCTAGCTTTCGGATAAGATGAATCATGACCACCAGATCAAATCATCAAGAATATTTTCCATCAATGACAACCTTGGATAAATATTCAACTACCAAAATTCATCTGAAATCACTGGATGAGTGCCAATTGCCAACACGGTATACAGGTTTCTGGTTAGAACAATGTTCATCAACAGTAATGTGTGGATCGTGCGAAGTAATTTTGGTGATTATTTGTGTGTTCAAGGATGTTAAGATGATATGTGGGAAGCATGTGGATAATTAATTTTGGTCCACTTATGCTTGTAAGTTCAGATTGAGTCGACTTGGTATACATGTTTCATTTGTGTGTTATGTGTTTTTGGGCCGACATGAAGAAAATCTAATTTGATATTGTAGATATATTAGAGCGATTGATACAATCATTTTTGGTATCGATGGCTGTGAGTAAAATGGTTGTGAGCGATTGCACACACAGTTTCACATGCGCAAGTGAAGGATTTGTGCTCCAGAATATAGCACAATATCATAATAGAGAAATATAGCATAACAAAGTAAGATTGTGTGCTTTGTTCTTAACCAGAACTATACTCAATCATTTTTTGATGCTATTCAATAGTTCAAACCTTCTTGTATCTTTTGTAATCATTTTGTAAGGCAATGAGCCTTCTGGGTTGCAGCCCTTTTTGTAATTTGAGCAGTGAGCTCTAGGCAGTGTGCCTGAATGCATGTGCATTCCCCATTGTAATATTTCATTTACTCTTAACAGGGTATCATCTCGTTGTGGGTAGGTTCCCATCATGTTTTTTCCCTTAACTAGGTTTTCCACGCATATATCTGGTGTTATGGTGTTGTGGATGTTTTCCTCATATGCTTACAACTTTTTTTTATTGATTTGCATTAGATGGTTGAAGAATTAGGTTAGTAATGTTAAAAATTGCAAAACACCTATTCACCCCCCCTCTCAATGTTCCTTGATTCCAACAGCTAGTGTTCTAGTATTGTTGTGTGGTCTGGTGAAGATATTGAGGTGTTTATGAAAGGTTGGTGTAGTGGAAGTTTTAATATGCAGAAAATACTATTTATGTGGGAAAGCATTTTTAATGTCTCAGTGGAAGAATGCTTTGGATTCCTCTAGTATGTGAAGATTATGCATTGCAACTCTGGATATAATGTTATGTTATGCATGTATATTATACTATCAAGTTTGCAACTCCTCTATTACACAAAATGGTAGAGTTGGTTGTTGTTGTTTTTCACAGTGAGGATGACTGGTAGAACTCGTCTAGAGAATGCTTGGTGGCTTCCAACTATGTGGTTTCAAATATTGTGGATTTAAGGACATGTTCATTTGGTTTGTGTAGTGTTCTAGTCCTGTTTTTAGGTGTTAAGTTTACTAGCAAGTGAAGTTATGTTGTTCTATGTTTGGCATGCTCAGTTTTGTTGTGTTCAGGCTGGTCCTGTTGGCTTATCTTATTTGGATTACATTCTTTTAGTCTGGGTTTGCTTTGGAGAATGAATTTGGTTAATGTTTTGGGTCTCACTATGGCGTGTGGAGATATGTATTGTGTAATTTGTCTTGGAGGAAAGTTTTTGGGTCAACTGATTAACATGCTTTAATGTTTATCTACATGTTTCATTTGATGTTGACCTTGGAGGATGTGTTAGTGGTTGCAATTCATTGGAATCATTTGGAAATAATGTGTTGTGATGTATTTGGGTCCTCTCTATTTCCTGGAGTGTATCGAAATGGATATTTTTGGTCCGGGTGGTTGAATATATGTAATAATGTATATTTGTTTGTGGCCAACCTAGTCAAGGGTTTTAATGATTAATCTCAAGTATATAAAGGAGTGTGGATGTGTGATTGAAGGCATGATACGTGTGTGAATTTTTGTACAATAAATGTGAATGATTTACAAGTGTAGACACCTAAATTTGATTAATTTAATTAATTGAATTTAGTTATCCTGAATGTCTTTAATTAAATAATGAACATTATTTAATTAATTAGTGTTCCCTCTTTCTAGATAATTAAATTCATTAATTACACACTATTCCCCTCTTAATTAATGAATTGGTAATCATAAATCAATTAATTTTAATTGAATTTGCCCCTCTCTTCTATTAAATACATCAAATGCGTAATTTGATTATTTAATTCATGTTGACATTTTTCTCTTAAATGATCTCATGATATTAATTAATTCTAGTTTTCTCCACATGCCTTCTAACTTTAACCCCTCATCTAACCCTTCCTCTAAATTCACCCACTTGGCTAACCATGGGTTTTAGTTAACCTTATCGCCTTGTCCATACCATATGTGTGCACATTCCCAAAATATCCTAAATTTCCTAAAATTTGGGGAAAATGTCTTTGAATTTGGGAAGTTTCCTAAAATATGGGAAAATGTCCCAAATATCCTAAAACATGGAAATATCTCCATATTTGGAATGGAACCTTCCCATTTGGGTGTCTCATTTCCAAATAGGTATGTGTCCTCACATACACATGCCATTCCTTCCAATGACACTTGTCCTTCTCAAGGACACATGCCATTTCCATCCATGACACTTGCTCTTCTCAAGGACATGTGTCTCATTCTCATGCCTCTCTATCTCTCATTATAGCCTATTTAATCCACTCATTTTCCTTCACAATGCATCCACTTCGTATTTTCATACCGTTATAATGTCATTTTTAATCTCATCCATTTTGGATCCACTTTCATTTTCATACCCTCATAATGCAAAATTGTTTACTTACCTTTTTGCACATCCATCTTGTGTCTTGTTTTTAGCTTAATACTCATTTTGCATTCACTATCATGGAGTGAAATCAAGCATCAACAATATAGCAAGAACACATCAAATCGGGGACTCTCAAATCAAAGGATAATCTAGAGTTTGTAGTTTAATTGTTTCTATTTGTTTATATAGTTTTCTTCCTTCTTAGTGTCCTTATCTTGAGTGTGGATGAAATATGTGTTTTTTTATTGTTAGTTTTATCTTTTCAATCTTGTTAGTTTTGCATTCACATTTTTTTACATACAACAAGTAGATTTGGTGCGAAAGTTAGTTGTGAAGAGCTTTGATGATGATATCTTCAGTGTGACAGTGTTCTAAAATAGTGTTTAAAATTAGATGTGTTTTGTTGATCAATTAAATTTTTTTTATGAAAACAGTCTTATGGGAAATTCAGTGATGGGGGACCTGTGCATGTTCACTGAGTAACCTAAGAGATTTTAGAAGCCGACTCTTCATACATGGGGGGAGAAAAGGGAAAGAATGAAAACTTAAAATAAAACTACTCTATAGTGATGCACTTAAATATTTTTAGTACTCTATAAGCACAAAGAAACTTCACATATGTCCATCTCTGAGGCCCATTCAACAATCTACATGCCCAGAAAATCAAGATTGAAATATAAACAACAATTCATTTAACATAAAGCAACAAATGTCATTCATCTACTAGATAACAATTTCAAAATACATAGTTTAATCTGTAGAGTCTTACAACATATATTCATGAAGTTGTATAGAATTACAAGATGCACAGAAAAATATTTATGCACATTGAAAATAGTAAATATATAGGCCCTAAGCACAATTTGATTATCATAGTTTCAGGAGTACAATCACAAGTTAAAGGCATAATTCCACAACTATTGTCTATAGTTTCTTCTCAAAATTATGATCCCTTATAAAAGCAAAAATAAACACTTATATAAACATGAATCAACGACTTGGTGGAGAAAACAGAGAGAGAAAAATCATATGCACCACTGGCAGCACCATTAGCAACTACGAAACAACCTGATGAGGAGCTGGATAACAACTTCGGCTTTTACCCCAACCACTACGAATCTTCTAACGATCGGATCAAAATGGGGGAACCCGCGACCATTCCTGAACTGCATATTGTTGGTGACAAATGCCCCATCATCTCAAAATGCACGCCAAGGTCACCTAGAGATCTTTATAAGCAACACGTGGTAGCAGAAGGGAGCGGCCTGGGAGCATAATAAAACTGCACAAGGTGCCTCGCGAGGAACTACCACGTTGCAAAATACTGAAAAACACTTTTAACATGCGAGCTCACCAACAAGAGAGTGAAAAGGTTTCTCACCATGCGTCAATCTCTTGCAATTTCCTGACAAAGGGAAAAGAGAATGTTTGAAAATATTGAGCCGTGTTGCCACATGGAAGATGTAAGGATGCAAAATTTAAAACCTCGGACGAAGGAAAATAAAAAGACAGCTCCTTGAAAAGGCACGGTGGATGAAAGTCTACATTTATTGGCGGCTTCTAAGGAAATCTCGCCTGCAAGATGTCGATACAAAAAATCTTGGTTTGCAGACCAAACCTATGCCTCTAGCTAGAAAAGCTATTGTAAGGGAGATCAATCATCTTCAGAGGGGATTTCCTGAGCCTTGAGAGCCTGAAAAATTCTGGTCTAGCTCGCTAGCATCCTTGAAAGGAAACAATTCTGACCCTTTATGAGCTAACTCAAGCATGGTAAGGAGTTTGGTCAAAGGATGAAATAAAATCTCGAACTCATCCACCCCAAGAGGGTTTATTAGAGCTTGTAAGGACAACTGATCTAGTTTCTTCTGCACGATTAAGCTTGAGAGTTGCTCAACTTCCATGACTCAACCGTCCAGAAAAAAAGGGGAGGGCAGGCTGAGTTTTATGAAACCTTCAAGGCGTTCTGTAACAAAGATGATGGAGTCCTTTAAAGCTGACAAACTTGAAGCAACTTTCTTAGTCAACCTGCTGCAATTGATGAAATAGTTAGCCTTTTGGATTACTTCCTCAGGATTTGTGATCCCTACTGCACTTAATTCTTGGGAATAAGTGGCATAAATCTAATTGACTAACTTCTAAGCCTCAGATACTTTAGGGGCCACCACTTGCATGGCATGCTCAATGAAAGGGTCAACCTTAGCACACAAACCACGGGAAACTATTAAGAACCTTAGAGCTAGTTCTAAGAAGGAAACAAATTGCTTTATCTTTTCCCAATATACATTATGAAGCACCTGCACTAGATAGGTGAAGGTTACGGGAGGAACAAGCTGACAATTCAAGGGTTTTGAAAGTAATTCCACCTCAGCCTCTTTGGATTCCAACCACTCGTGCATTTCTTTCAAATCCTATGCTTGCTTTGCTACCTGGTGCTGCAACATTATTATCCTAGTTTGCTTATCTTGTACTTCTTCCTACAGTCGCTTGTTTTATGCCTTAGATTCATGAAGCTCCTCAGCAGCTTGATCCTTCAAACTCTAGAGATCTTGCAAAGCTCTGTCTTTTGTTGCTCTTTCTCTTGCGAGAAGATTTTGAATGCTGATCAATTTTCGATATTGTTTTTCCTTCTCTGCAATACCTTCGTGTAATTGGGCTTGAAACTGAGCTATATCTGAAGAAGCGACTTGCATGCGCAATAATTCCTACGTCTTATCATATAATTCTTTGACTACTGTGTTTCTAGTAGACTACTCCGCTTGTAGCTGTTGGAATCCAAGAACACTAAGAGGGGGGGGGGGGGAGGTGAATCAATGTTCTACCAGATCTATCAATTTTAACCTTTTTAATACATGCATACACCAACCAGTATACCGATATATATAGAATTAAAAGAAGTAAAGAAACCAATTAGCCAATCACACAAGTGAATACCATAACACATAGAATTATATGTGGAAAACCTCAAAGAGGAAAAACCACTGTGGGATTTGTGACCCACAATATCAATCCACTAGCCATATGAAGAGATAGTACATAATATAGGGGCCTGCACTTGCAGGAAGGCTTACAACCTAGAGCACACTGCTCAATCACAAAAGGAGCCTCACTGACTACATACAAATCCATACTAAAATCTGTAGAAATGATTGAACTACTAAGATAACATCTTCTATGCCTGAATATAGGTCTGATTAAGCTCTGTTTGTCCTGGTCTAAAACCCTAAACCCTTACCGAAATACTCCTTTACATAAATATCCTCACATACATGATTTCTCATATATATTTCACATCTCCTTCATTATTTCCTTCCTAACACATATTCTCATATCATATATAAAGATGATCTAATCAACTGACCTATATACCCTTTACAAATCATCATGCCTTATGTCGGCTTACAAAGATAATTACAATATGAATATACATGTCGGCTCAATAACATAAACCCATGAATATAAAAAATAATTGTCGACTACGGATCTCCAAATGATGTCAGCCTCCAATACCGATAACCTGATTCTAAACCATGTTGGCTTGCATTGTCGATAATCAAAGAAATCTATCTAACCTGCCAGTGCCGGTGAAGTGCCTGCCGGTACACAACTAACCCAAAATATGAAGCCAAAACAAGTTGCCATGTTGCCATCAATGACAACATATTGAAACCAACTAATTGAGTGTCAAATTCCAACAATCTCCCCTTTTGGCATTGATGGAAACACTCATGTGAAAAATGGTCATGGTTTCCATCTACCAGTTTCATCCCGAGCCTGTTCCTTCTGAGCTGAATATCCATCAATACAAAATACTCCATACCTCCATATCTCCTGAATAATTTTCACCTATACTCCCCCTAATGTATACAAATCCCTTTTTATTTTTCACATCAATATCTCTCCCCCTTTAACATCAATGCCATCAAAAATACCAAAAAAAACCAGGACAAAGAAAGAAAGACTGTAAAATGAATATGTCCCAAAATACCTTACCGGAGCTGAATGTATTTGAAAATATCCAGATAGGCCTTCTCCAAAAGTTCTAGATGAGTATCCCAACCAGATTTGAAAGTGTTGGAAATAGATACAAGTCCATTTAGCATATGAGCAAATGACCCTTTCTTATTAAGATTTGTTAGTGTGACTTACCAACCATATCTATACACTCCTTCTTATGTACACTTAATGAATTCAACCGGGGACTCACCAAACTTCTAAGACTTCTGGCTCTCCTTATGATTTTATCTTTTTCCGTCTCAAGAGAAAAAACTTGGGCTTCCAAAACCAAAATCTGACCATCAATAGATGTAGTCAATGAATTCAATCCATCAAAAGAATTGGCTATACTTGCAATCTCCTCCTGAATATCCTTAATCCTTTTATCTGTCTCATCTGTGAGCAAACTTGTGTTACAACATACTCTATAGATATTAGTACACTACCTCAATGCATTATCAATCGATTTCAACTTATCATTAATTTCCTTCCTCTCTGACTCAATCATTTGATCAAATGTAGCTCTATTTGCCTGTGTAGACCTCTCAAGTGCTTGTCGGTTTGATATTTGATGCAAGGACTGAAAATCCTTTGAAATGTGCTTTGTGATTGTCTCAAGCTTGCCGGATGGGTTCACTTCTTTGTCAAACTTGCACTCTGGGACTAGTCTATGCAAAACAGTGATAGAATGATCAATAACACCTTTATCCATAGATCCTTCCCTCATCATTTTCTATGCAGCCATCATCATGAGTTCAGTAGAACTCATCTCCTTTATGCTTTTCTTTTCAACCTGCGAGGTGTCAATTGACAACAATGATGGACTCACTACCGGTTCCCTGTTGGATTCCCCTTTCTTATCCTCTGATGGTTTAACCTTTATAGCTTCCTCGCTTGCACCGGTGGCTTCACCACTTGGTGCAGTCTCAGTAACTGTTGGTTCCTCTCTAGGAACTGTAACCTCATCTTGTACAATTTGATCTGGAGGACTATTGTCCTTAACATTAGTAACCTGTACATTATCAACCTTTACACTCTCTGTATCTACCGGTATCACAACATTTTCCTGTACATTTGTATCTATCGAGGCTTCAATATCCACTATCATAATGTTTTTCAAAATTGAGGGTGAAGTACCCATAATACCTTTACCTTTCCCTTCAACCAAGATGTCTGCAGTATCTATCTTGGGTTCCGGTGAAGTATAAAAACCATGGTTCTCTTCAAAGAACTTAACCCATGCCTTGTGCATCTCCTTGATTATATCATTGACCCTACCTAACATAAGACTGATTATTCTCTGCTTGTTGTTAAATATTTTCCTATATGCAACCTCAAGTGTCTTGTTCATCTCCTCTGGAGAAATAGAAACACAAACATATAACAACTCTTGAATCTTTATATGCATGTCTTCTTGCATTGTTGATAGTCTCCTAGCATCTAAAATGTCATACAACTGTGCCAGTATTTGGTCTTCAATTTCTAATAAGACTTTCTTATATATATCCAAATACAAAAAAATTGATTCCTCTACTTCTCTTTGTTCATCATTATCTAAATGTTCATAATAAAACTGTACATTTTTTAACTTACCATCTTTAGTAATTTCATCAACTAACTCTGCACAAGTCTTTGGTGGAATAATAGTTACATTACTAGATTCAATTGCAAGATCAATGCCATCCTTCTTCTTTCTCCTTCCAGTACCGAATGGGGCTGAAGGCATTTCTTTTAGTGCTCTTTTATCTGTCGGTACCTTGATAGTAACTTTCCTAATTGGTTTCTTCTTAGCTTCTACCTTAGTCTCTTCAATTTTCTTCCTCAATACCCTTTTGAATGCCAAGGGTGTTTCATCAACAGATGCATATTTTGCTGCAATAAGCTCAATGAATATTTTTGGCTCTTTCCTCTTCCTACCTTTCTCCGGAATAGCATCAATCAATGCTTTAATGTCTTGTGAAATCTTTTCAACAAATTTACTTGCCGTGCCCTCCTGCTTCTATCTCTTCTTCCAGTTGAACTCAGTTTCAACCTCTTGCTTATTCTTCTTAGCAGTACCAAAGGTTTTTACAGATTCATCAATAGGTGCCTCAATTAGCATTTGTGGATAAGCATCAAGAATATGTGCATCAACCTCATAACCCATTTCCTCAATCCAAATCTTTTCGGGCCTTACAGCTTCCATCAAAGTTTCATCTTTCTTGACCATGAATCATATCTCAGTTGAGTACTTCTCAACAATGTTCTTTGGGACCCTCATCCTAGAATTCATAGCCTTTTGAAATGATTTAAAGTAACCCCACACTTTGTCATCTCTCTGACTACCCAATGTAGCAATTGATTGTTTTAGTTGTCTCCCTACCGGGATATCGAATGCCCATTTTCTCTTCCCAAAACCGGGAGTCTCATTGATGAAAAATAGCATTAAACATACAATTAGGTTACCATACCGGAATGTTCCTTTCTTTTCACATTTAATCTTTCCTAGGTTAATCAATAATTCATCTAGCATCCAACCACATAGATCTAACTTCTCATTCTCCCTCATCATTTTATGAGTTCCATAAATGCAGGAGCTAGAAACAAAATTCTGTCGGTTTGATTGTGTCACCTTGTAACCGATGACCATGCTTCCAAATCTTATATCTATGTTGGTGATAGTAGTGATCCTCATTGATCGCTTGTTAGATGTTGCACCGGTAATCTTGTTGACCTGATCATTTGAAACTTTCTTCTCTGGATGTTGTCCAACCTGTGGTAAACTAGTGATTGCTTTGATGACCTCCTTCATAATCTTATATAGTCTATCCAACTAGATAAACTCTCCATGCACTTTGCTCAAAACATACCTAACAATTTCATCTTCAAATTCCAGAATATCCAGAATGTCGGTAAACCCTAAATCCACAATATGTTGGTATTAAGGCTTAATCTTTCCAGAATCTCCCATTAACTCATTCATGTACATGCTCTTAATATCAGCCATTCCTAAATCCTTAATATGACAGTGAATGTAGGCTCTTACATCTTCAACATACACGACTCCTTTTAGGACTCGAGAAAAAGCACCAACTAAATCGTCCAGGGTAGCAAGATGCAGATATCGCTTGAAAATTGGTCTGGGACGGTCCTTGACCTCAACAACAATCGGATTTGCAATAAACATAGGTACAGATGATGATCTCACTTCCATGATTGAAGATAAATACCTGTGAATAGCTGCCAATGAATAAATCTAAAGACCTCTTCAAATCGCTGGTGAAATTGCTCAAGATGATATCGATCGCTCTAAATAATTCTAAATGCAAAGTGATTAGAAATGAAGTGAATTTGACCTTTTATCCTCCTAGAAACTCTAATCTGTCATTGATATTAATGACTTATGGTGGAAGATACCGGATCTTGATCAAACATCTCTAATGTCTGGAACATCTTCCAGAACCTCTTCCCGGGGCATATGCAGGATCTTCATGAATTTTTCCTACCCCTAAGGCATTTGTCTTAGTTACCGAATGAGCTTCCTGCCGGTGCAGGAGCAACCTCCTCTGTTAGTTGAGTAACCGGTGCATTTCCATCTACTGATTGTTCTTCTATCTTCCTAGCCCATCTCTGGGTATGATCTTTCCAGATTTCATTAACCTTTTCTTTTCCTTTCTCATTTGATCCTTCATTACCAACCAGTGGATTTTTGCTTCTATAGAACTTAGAAATATGTCCAGCCTCATTACATGCATAACATGTAACATTTTTCTTTTGAATTTCTTTGCTAAAACTGGTGTAATTGCTTGACCTGCATTGATTAGCCATATGTCCAAATTTTCCAAATGCATAACATTTAACATTCATTCTACAATCTTTTATCTTATGACCATACTTATTACATTTAAAACATTGACCAGGAGCAGAATCAGGGTTTTGATTTGCTCTATTTCTACATTGCCTATCCATGTGACCAAGTTTATTACAAACAAAGCATCTACCATTAAATTTATAAGCATTAAACTGCCTTACCAGTGCCTTATGATTTTGATCTTCATTTGCAGTACCAGAACTCTTTAATTGTTCAAATCCAAGTCCACTGGAATCTCCATTCTGCATTTGTCTCTTCAATAACTCATCTAGTTGTGTTGAACTAATCTTGAATTTTTCTTTATACTCACTTGCAATAGTCAGATCATTGCTCAGAATTATTATTTGTCTCTCAATCTCTTGTTCATTACTCCGAGATTGTACTAAATCAGTTCTCAACATATCATTCTCATGAACCAACCTACCACATTCTTCAAATTTGTTTTTCAGAGATATAGAAAGATTTTCTTCATTTTTCTTCCGGTCTTCAATCTCTTTAGACATTCTTATAGTTATAGCTTGTATTTCATTCCTCATAACCATGTTCTCCTGACTCAGCTTCAGACATCTCTCATTAAGTGCATATTTCTCTTCATTATCCTTATTCTGCAAAAGTTCCTTCCTCCTAGCCTGAACAGATGACAACCTCTCCTGTAGGACAAGAATGAATTCATGAGCATAATTCAATTCATCTTGTAGGTTCAAGTTCTTCATCCTTTCAACATCATAATCTTCAAGTGCCACCTCAAGTTGCTTCTCCAAACTCATATCCATGGATTCCGGATTCATGATCTTCCTCAAGTTGTTAAACTTCCTCCAAAGCACAAGGCTTTGATACCAATTGTTGGAATCCAAGAACACTGAGAGGGGGGGGGGGGTTGAATCAGTGTTTTATCGGATCTATCAATTTTAACCTTTTTAAAACATGCATACACGAACCGGTATATCAGTACATATAGAATTGAAATATGTAAAGCAACCAATAAGTCAATCACACAAGTGAATACCATAACACACAAAATTATATGTGGAAAACCTCAAAGAGGAAAAACCATGGTGGGATTTGTAACCCACAATATCAATCCACTAGCCATATGAAGAGATATTACAAAATATAGGGGCCTGCACTTGCAGGAAGGCTTACAGCCTAGAGCACACTGCTCAACCAGAAAAGGAGCCTCACTGACTACATACAAATCCAGACTACAATCCAGAGAAATGATTGAACTACTAAGATAGCATCTTCTATGCCTGAATACAGTTCTAGTTAAGCTTTGTCTGTTCCAGTCTGAAACCCTAAACCCTTACCGGAATACCCCTTTACATAAATATCCTCACATACATGATCTCTCTCATATATTTCACATCTCCTTCATTATTTCCTTCCTAACACATATTCTCATATCATATATTAAAATGATCTAATCAACTAGCCTATATACCCTTTACAAATCATCATGCCTTATGTCAGCTTACCAATTGAGTGTCAAATGCCAATAGTAGCTAACCCTCAGAGGCCTTTCATGCATTCTGGAGCTTGTCTTTCTCACTCTTCTTGAGATATCGCAGATTGCAGACAAGTCATCTTTGTCTCTCTAGCCTTTCCTTCTTTCAACAGTTTCTCATTTGTAGCTTTCACTCTCTCTAACTCAACCGTGAGCTTCTCCAAGCGGCAGATACACTTCAGATATTCTGAGGAGACCACTTTCTATAATTTCTCCATAATTTCCACCCTCTCCTATAGTCGGGCTTTTCTTAGATCGATGTCAATGGCATGCATAGAAAAATCCTCGAACCGCATCTAATTGGTTGGATTGACAACATTTGGCATCATGGCTGCAAAGAACAAATTCTACTAATCATACCTAAAGACGGTCTAGATGTAGAACTCTGCGGGCTTCTGAGAATCTTTAACCTTTCTTTTCTATGCCCTATGAGTTCAGGTGAGCTTAGCCAAATCCGCATACTGCAAGAATTATGATGGGGAAGGGATCATTTTCCCTATGAAAGGAGCTATTGGAGGTGGGATGAAAGGACCCAGAGTCATGCTAGCTTGAAACTAGGTTGAAGTGGTCTAAGAGAGGGCGCTTAGGCAAAAAGGAGGGATCCTGGGGATAACACCAACAAATGAGGAGAACAAGAATCCACTATTGAATGAGGTAGCGAGCATATGAATTACAAACCCAAGGACACATGATATAGAAGATATCTCAATTGACTGGCTCAGGGTTTGAGTAGAGTGGGACAAGCTAACCATAGTGCCGAAAGTGGCGACGCTATGCAGGGAAGACACAAATGGACTACTAGGGACTGAGACTCATTGGGTCTATGAGGATGGCGTAGATGATGCGAATGTCTCAGGATTTCTTAACGAATAGCAAGTTGGGTTGAAGTTGATGCCGAAACAGAAACCAAAGAATGAGAAGAAAGAAGAGGCAGAGAGAATAGAACCTGCGCTAGAGATGTTGTCGATGCAAGTGGGGCTTGCGTACATACAGGAACCTGAGCCTGAGAAATATCAGGAATACTAGAAGTGTTCTTCTGCTTCTTCTGAGAGGCTGCGACTTCTTCTGGAGAATCTTGTTGCGTTGGGATTTGACTTGGTCTCTTTCTCAATGCCTGAGATCAAGGCCTTCCGATGGGCTTCTTTATAGAGTGAAAAGTGGTCTCTGGCATGGGCCCTAGGGCAATGATCTTGATTTGATTTCATTTTCCTCCAAGAGCATCAACTACTTCTACAACAACTCCTTCATCAGTGCCACTTGGAGGAGGATCATAGGGTAAAAGCACAATGTTGTGTCACACTTTTATAAAGGAATCGACCAACACAACTAAAACTATTTAACTTCGACCACATAAAATTATCATTTCTAAATTGAATTTTGAAATGGTGTAAACAAACCAAATGTAGAAATATGAATGAAATTTATGTCTATTTTTTTTTTTTTTTAAATTAGGAAAAAAATTGATATTTTTTTTATAAATTCAAAGACAGATTTTTCATTGCTGAAAAAATGCTGAAAATCAAGGGTTCTAGTCGGCGTCACCAAAAAAAATGAAAATGGACTTATTTTTTTCTAATTTTTTTTTTCCAAATAGAGAACATATATATGTAGTGTTAAAAAAATAAAATAAATTTTGATGTATATTTTTCTCGTTATAATATTTTAAAGTCCAAAAGAGCTAGATTTGACAGTTTTCATTCCGTGTCACCTTTTGACTACTAAATTTATCATTAACCAAAAAAAAAAAATCATTTTCGAGAAGATTCTCTAATCTAGTGAAAAATAAATTTTAATATTTTTTTAATATCTTTTAATATTTTTTTTTAATTTCTAATCAACCTCTTTTTTATCTTTAAAAAGATACTCGCAATGTTTAATTAATAAAAAATATTAAAAAATAATCAAAATACTAAAAAATTATTTGTCTAGATTCATGACTTCGAGCTCTACAAAAGGGTATTTTATTATTTTTCTAAAAAAATATTCTGCTTGAAGAAAAAATGAGCAAAAGTGAAAAGTTTTAGAAATACAGATTTTTTCACCTTTTTTTGTGCCACATAACATGACACACATTGGCTAGTCTGGCCAGACTGAGTTTAGCCGGACCAGCCTTATTTCAAACTATAAAAAAAAATTTGATTTTTTTTTAATGGACTCATTTGAACTAAGGGAGTTTAGCCAAACTGAGTCCAGTCGGAATTCTGGCGCTATGTAGGCGCCACGTGGCACCACACGGCCCGGGGGTAGTCCAACCAGACTACCCTCAGTTGGCCCAAAGTGTGACACAACTCCATGCTTAAGCCCCATAGTCTTCCTCAGTATCACTATTATATTCCCGCTATTCTTCTTCAAAAGTCTCATCACTAGGGAGATTTCCCAATCCAATTTTGGTTTCTTTGATTTCTTGTGTATATACCCAAAAGTTATGTCTCTTGTCTTCAGACCAACCATCTTCCTTCATTTTTCTATGTAAAGGGAGCGGCAATTTTTTGGTTGAGTCAAATTTTTCTTTTACTCTGTAAAAAGATAATCAAGGTGACCTTTCTTCCTTGGGGATGAGATGCAAATTAACGTATAACGCCGGATTATCCTCCTAAGGATTTCTCCATGAATCCCAGACGAGGTTGTGCGGTACATGCATTATAGGATTCTTTCTCGAGGCGAGGCATCTATCTTAGTCATAAGTCCATTTGTCATTAATAACAACAAGGCCTAGCTGAACCAACTTTGAGGTAAGCACACCCTATGCACTAAGCCTTTTAGAGACAACAATGGGTCCAATTATCCTATTGTCCTTGAATATGGAAACCCCATGCCCTCCTTGCACCTATGTGTTGCTCAATAATGACTAGCTGCCTAAACATCTCTAAGGCCAAAGTGTGATCTGTAACGGACTGTTGAGGCGAAAAGGCTCCTTAGTGAACCCATGAGTTCTGGTGAAAGAAAAGTCTGGCCCTAGATACCAATCACACGAGAGAAAATTGGATATCATCTAGGCAATTTGCGTGTTTGAAAAATGGGTGATTGAATCTTTTAGTCCTACTCAAATCTTGCATTGCAGGGGCTAAGAAAGCATCTGAAAATGCATCAACATCTTTTGTGGCAGACACCAAATGGGTCCAAACTATTACAGGGTTCGTTCTATTTTGGCCGTCATAGATTGACAGCTCCGTGGATTCCTTAAAAAAGTTAGGATTCTAGTACAAAAACATGTGGACGAGGAAAGAAGTGTACCTGAACCTGCGTTCCTTTTTTAAATTCATCAATTGCCCCACCATCTCATGCACCAGGACATCCACGAAGTCAAACCAGAAAGCTTCTTTTTGCTTGCGGAACTTAAACAAGAAACCCATTTGAAATGGGTGAATATTTTGATCATCATCTAGACCAAAAACACATGTCAGCATAGATGCAACATCCTTCACATCCTTTGGTTTGAGATTACCGTAAGCCAATGGGAATCGAGTGAGCTTGGAGGACTTCATGTCCCTTTGCATTAGATCATTACAAAAACTGACAACAGTGTCTCTATTCTTCTAATAACCCTCTAGGGCCTTTTTCTTAAAAATTGACATATTGCTATCAACTTGAGGAATACACAGCATATCCCTAACGGTTTCTACACTAATCAGTACCCTTAGTGATTCTCCTTCAATTATTAGTGGGTTTGGGGTAAAATTCTCAACGCATGCATTGATGATATCAAGGCAATGAGGCACCATAGGAACCATATATTGTGGGAGACTAGAGTGCCAAAGCTAAAAGGCAGACCTATTTGAACCACTCTTCTTCCACCTTCGATAGGTAGCCTCTCGGAGGGCCTTCGATTGAACATGGAGGTCTGGATCAAAAACATCCTCAAACCTATCCGCAACCACGACAATGTCTTTGACATGTCCTTTTACTTTTTCCTTAGTGTATGGGTGCTCAGGCTTTGAAGGCATGACATGCCCAACAAAAGATGCATCCCAGAAGATATCTACATATTGGCTATCAAAAGAAGTACGAGAAGCTCCTGTGGATGATGCCATTCTACTGTGCTTTCTCAAAATTTATACTTAGATGCTAGAAAACCTTGTTCTTGTTTTATCTTATTGTTGCATGCATGTTTTATCCTCAATAAAACCTATTCATGAGGAAGGGATCCTTGAAAATTATGCTGAATGGCACGTTAACCAAGAGTTAACTTGGTGAAGTGGCTAACTCACACATACATGCAGAATTACTTCGCGTGCTATGTGCACTACTGCTAGCTCACTGGATAGTGAGGCAATCACATCCTTTACTACCATCATTTGAAAGCTTTTGCACTGGCCAGTACGACATTCTTGGTAGAAGGGCACCCCGAACTATGCATATTTATGCAGGCCTGTCGATCATGTATACGTGAAAGATTACTAAAGATCTACCACAAAAGGAAATATTACGGATATACGCATGGTAGCAACTTGTAATTTGCACATCCTCCAAAAAGATCACGCAGGAGAGATGATTAAAGGCTAATCATGTACAAAAATAAAAACCATTAATGCTAACTTGCGTTAATGGATGAGCCATTGATATTGATTTAGGCTTAAGCTTTCTATAGATGTTGCTTGAGAAAGCCATTGTGATCATATTGCAAATCATGCCTTAGTGGTTTAGAATAGGACCAAGCTACTGCATAGGATAGAATTAATGGATACTCCTATTAGATTAGTGAGGTCAGATAGTCAAGTTGCCTTCTTAGGAAATATCTCAGACCACCATCTGCAACTAATGACAACCCATAGCAACCATATAGTCATAGCTTCCATCAAATGGGTCTTAGGAGAAGATTTTGTAGGCTCCGAGGATCAATACCGTGTAAACACAGATATCACCTCCCATTTTGTTGCCTCCCTATTGGACCTTGGCCTATCCAAACACCTTACTATGTAGCTTACTGACCTTCTTTTTTGTGAGAAATATCTGGGTGTGTTGGAGGAGGTGGTTGCCTTTGTAGACCCTATCTGAGGCATCCCTGCAGCCTCGAACCTGAGGCATTATATAGATCATGACAAGGTAGTTCCATGACCGCCTTTGGTCTTTGGTTTTAAAACCATGTTAATCATGACACACTGATACCGAGCATGGTGAGATGCTAACTTCTTGTCGAAGATCCACATCTTGGTCGAAGAAGAAGGGGTAACATGATATTTAGACTTTTGGGACTACATCTTCCCAAGAAACCTGACCTCGGAGGACCCTACCCTCCCATCCTTCAAGTGATTCTACAATTCTCGGACTTGGACTCAGATTTTGAAGAGGAGTTCGAAGAAGAGGAAGATGACAACAATCAAGATGAATACATCGATGAGGAGGAGCTTGAAGAGGATGAAGATGACGATGAAGAATAACTAATCCCTTCGTTTGCAACTTCTTTCCCTCTCTTTTGTATTTTGCTCAGATGATACAATGGCCTAAGAGCCTTTTTTAATATAGATATGTAAAGAAACCATATATATAATATAAAAGATATTTTGTTTTCGGCTTACATGACTTCTTTGACTCAGAATGTTTGTCGTTTCTTTCTTTTGCTTTTAAGGGTCTAAAACAACTCAGAATTAAAGCTTAAAAAAATAGGACAAAAAGGGGCCGCTGAAAAATAGAAAGCAACACTATTTACAATATTTACACACAAAAACAAGGATGAGCCTAGTAAAAAGCTTTGAGATGGATCCCATTGACTTGGATCTCCAATAGCTCACCTTGTGAGTCCTCTAGCATGAAACCGTTGAAACCTTTGCATTCAACAATGTAGAACGAACCTTCCCACAAGATGTCAAACTTGGCATGGTGTCCTAGTTTGGCCCCGCGTTCGTTATATTTCAAGATGAGATACCCCTGTTTAAAATCAGTATCTAAGCTCTTTCTATCAAACCATTTCTTTATGATTTGTTGGCAGTTCTAGAGGGACTCAAAAGTCACCTCTCTTTCTTCTTGCAATTGTAAGAGCTTCGCCAATCTTACTTCCATAGGCTCATTTTCCGCTAGCTCTAAGGATTTCAAGAGCTGTAAGGATGGAATCTCTAATGAAATTGGAAAATGCACTTCTTCCTCGTATACGAGCCTGTACGGGGAGTTCTTTAGTACTTCCTTGGGAGTCACTCTATCTGCCCAGAGTGAGCTTTTCAAATGGCAATGCCACTCCCTTTTGTATTCTACCCCAATCCTTTTAACAAGACGGATCAAATTTTTATTAGTGGATCCGACCAAACCATTTCCTTGCAGGTAGTAGTTTGAGGAATTCTTTAGGTAGATTCCATGGCTTAGGGTGAACTGGGTAACCCTAGACCCTATGAAATCTATGGCATTATCTGATATTATGGTCCTTGGTGAACCAAACCTTATAACTAGCTCCTCTAAGAAGCTCAAAATCTCAATTTCAGTTGCATTCTTCAGCAAGACTTCTTTTGTCCATCGTGTGAAATAATATGTAGCCATGAGGATCCATTTGTGGTTAGCAGAACATGGTGGATTGACAATTCCTATGAAGTCCAATCCCCCACTGGGCAAAAGGCTCATCAACCATTATAGACCTAAGCCGCATAGTTGCATTTATGTGCTTTCCAACGTAGAACTGGTATTATTTGCATTTCCAAATAATGGTGTGCACGTCTTTAAACAATGAGGGCTAATAATAGCTTGTGCGAGTGATTTTCATTATTGTTGTTTGTGTTGAGAAATGAGCTCCCGTGGGGCCACTATAAAACTCATGCAAAATCTTTTTGGCGTGCTGCCTATCCAAACAATAGAGCAGAACTCCATCAAAGTTTTGCTTGAATAAGACACCTTCCAACAACCAATAGCCATTATTCTGTAGCATGTAGAACCTTTTCTTTTCCGCGGGGAGGTTTGGAGGAAAATTTTTGGTTTGCATGAAGAGTTTCTGGTCGGTGATCCAAGTCCTCTCCTCTGAAGTTCTATGCATCAACACCGTCTCATCTTGAGTTTCTCCTAGGTCCTCAGGTTCCTGAGCTAAGTATTCACAGAGACCTTTGCCTTGGATTACCTTGGTAGGCTTGACATCAATGTCATACTAAAGGATCTTGGTAATCCAATTAGCCCCTTTTTTAGTGATTTCTCCTTCCGTGATGTATTCACGGACCGCGGGATGAGCCACATAGACAGTGGTCTTATTACAAGCAATGAAATGCCTAAACTTCTTTGAGCCTTTTACAATGGTGAATGCTTGTTTTTCAACAAATTTGTACTTGACTTCATATGTTTTTAGCATTTTTGAATGGAAAGCAATTGGATGCTCCCCTTTACCTTCTACGTCTTTTTGTGTTAATACAACAACAATATTGAAACTACTGGCATAAACATACATGCAAAAATCGTTGGACATATCTAGATTGGCCAGGACGGGGGCTGAGATGGATTCTTTAATTTTTTAAAAGGCTCCCTTGGCCTCCGGTGTCCATTTGAAATTCATATCCTTCTTAAGCATAGGGGTGATCGGTCTTACCATTCGAGCAAAATCTGAAATGAATTGGCTGACAAAATTGATCTTTCCTAGAAAAGAATGGACACCCTTCTTGTTCATTGACAAGGGG
This sequence comes from Cryptomeria japonica, assembly GCF_030272615.1. Lineage (NCBI taxonomy): Eukaryota > Viridiplantae > Streptophyta > Pinopsida > Cupressales > Cupressaceae > Cryptomeria > Cryptomeria japonica. The sequence goes on along the minus strand of NC_081406.1, from coordinate 660,006,656 downwards.
AGCTCTTTGATAGCTTTCACTTGGTCTGGGTCAATCAACACTCCTTCTTTGGACATCACATGTCCTAGCAACTTCCCTTGAGGAACCCCAAAGATACATTTCTTAGGGTTCAAAGAGACGACAAACTCCTTGCACTTCTGAAACACTAGCTCCAAATGGTCAAAGTGATCTTTTTTGTGCTTCAAAAACATTGTCAAATCATCCAAGTAAATAAGAATAATCTTGTTAATCAGCTCCCAGAAGGCTATATTGATATCCCTCTAAAAAGTAGCACCAACATTAGACAACCTAAAAGGCATCTTCTAATAGGTGAACGTTCCCCATTTGGTGGTGAACGTGGTTTTATGTTGATCCTACGGTTTGACAAGGACTTGGTTGTACCCATAGAAGCCATCAAGCATCGAGAACATTTCAAACCCGGATATTGTATGTAGGATTTTCTCCATTAGATCTCTATCATGTTGGGGAACATCTTTACCTACCTTGAGCTTCCGACCATCCCCAACATGGAGTTCGGTATAATCCTCTTTATCTGCTGTGAGTTTCTTTTTATCATTCCTAGAATCTTCACAGTCAAAAATATTTTCTAGTGTAATCAAACCTTTAGGAAGTTTGTTTGTCTTTAACTGGATCACTTGGTCACCATAGGCCTCAGACACCTTAGGCTGCACTTGATCCGCAAACTCCCCAGATTGCTAGATGAACATGGATATATGATCATCACTTTCAAAACCTTGACAATGGGTATCATTATCTGGTATAGTAAATCTGATGACTACCCAGATTGAATGTTTGTTTTCCAATAATTTTGATGCGGGATCAAACTGTGATCCTATTGTGGCCATGCGGTTGGCAGCTTCATTTTTCTTCCAGGGAATCCTTTGAATATTAAAAGCTTCAAAGCTCTCAATCAAGTCCCAAACTCTATGATGGTATGAACATATGTGAACATTCTTTGTAGCTGATATTCCCCGGACCTAATGGATGACTAATTCTGAATCCCCCAAAACTCTTAGTTGTTTAACCCCAAGGCATTTTGCAAGGTTCAAACCATGAACCAAACCTTCATACTCTGCCTCATTGTGTGAATAGGCAAACTGAAGACGGAAAGACCTCAAGGTCTGCTCTCTGGAAGGAAAAATGTGACAAATGCATGAGCTCTAGATCTGGTTTTGCATCTGGCCCCATCAAAGTGGAGGGTCTAGACTTTCGAGGTCAGGTCTTCTTTTTATTTTTCCCTATCTTGCAGGTCCTTTGACACCTTAGGGATTGGTTGGTCTTCATAAAAAATCACATACATCCCAATTCTAGTCACATGGTAATTCCTGTAAGGATCTACACCTATGAATTCATTTAGGAAAACCTCTTGATTTGCGGATCAGTCTTAGGTTATTTCTTAATCTTCTAATAGCTCTACTCATTTCATTTCATTTCACTTCTAGAGATGGACATGTGGGCAACTTCAAATTTAATCATAGCTTCATCAACTATGTACTCTGAATGGAGAGATTCAAACAATATCTTTAACTTAGCCCCATGCTTAGTCCTAAGGATAAGGTGAGACCAATCCAAAGAGAGATATCCTCCTACCTTTGTGGTGAAATCTTGGGATAGACAAAGGCTGAAAATAGGGGGGATAGCAATGACTGCTACTTCTTGGGTCACCATGATGCTAGGACAAGTGAGTAAGGTGAGCGAAAGGTAATTTATAATGCCCACAGTATGGACTCTGTTTCCATCTAATTGCATGACCCCCCTACTTACAGGTTCATATTTCAAATTCAATACTTCCGCTATTTGCTTAGGCATGACGATAGTACTAGCACCAGAATCAATCTTGGAATTGTGAAGTAACTTATCCCCAACGATAAGGGTCAAAAAGAAAGGATTAGGCTTTGGCTTACCTTCCTTCATGTCAGCAACAACCTCAAGGTCTTCATTGGTAAGCGCCACCGGGTTTTGTGATTGGTTTCCTGAAACAGGTCCATCGCTCTTCTTGTGCAATTCCTATGTTGCTGACTTGGCAGGGAACTTTTCTATCTCACCAAGTGCCTCCCGCAAACGGTCTTTCTGTTCAAGAATAGTGAGGATATCCCATAGGGATACATTCATGGGAGCTTTTTTCAATTGCTCCACTATGTCAAGGATTGTGGGAACGGGATCCTTCGAATCTTGGCCTTGTAAGGTATAAAACCTTTTTCTTTTTGAGAATTAGAGACTACGACAGGCTCCTCTGTTGGCTTATCTATATTTGCTTTCAACCGTTGCATCCAGGTTCTCTAGTAATACATCACTTGGAGAGGAGGTTATAATTTGATTGCACTTGTGGTACCTTTGTAGATGGTGTGGAAGCGTCATTTGTGAGGACAATCTCCTCATCCTCCATCCATGAAAAGAGGGTGTGATCTAGAGCGATCTCAAATTCTTTCTCTAAGGACATGCCCTGCATTTGGGTGGTAAGTGAAGCATTATCCATACCTGGAGAAGTATAGACCCCAACATCAGGGCCCATTCCTTGACTCCTTTTCTCATCCACCTTTTGTTGCAAGTTTCCTCTCAAAAAATTATTTGGCATATGAGCAGCATTGCAAGGGAAGCACCATGAATTGGTGTCATCCGTGAAGTTATTTTGGCCAACCACCAATTCTTTTATGTTATTGGGAGGTACAATTTGCAAAGGGGTAGGCATAGGCACAAGTTGGTTGTTTGGCTGATTTTTATTAGCTTTTGTGCTGCCTTGATATTGGTTTTGCTGGTAAGGGGGTCTCGTGCTTTAGTAATTTTAAAAAGGGGGGAGAGCAGGCACTACTTATTGCCTCTTAAGGTTGATGATCTCATTTGAAAAGGTTCTAAGTAAATTTTTCAAATTGTTAACCTTTGTAGCTAGAACCGAGGAAGCGGGAGTGCTTATCTATTGTGCATTAGGATAAACATACATAGATTGAGGTGTGGATGTGCTCGAAGGCGACGACTCGGGCATTTGGCTTGACAAGTCAGGAATGCCGGGCATTGGCGGTCTTGGTGGGAGCTTCCCTGCATTAATTAAGTTGTTCTCCGCCCAAATGGCTAGCTTATAAGCGTTTGGAAGAGTGGTACCTCCCAAAGGCTAGATCATGACATATATGTGGGAATTTAAAGCTTTCAGATAGAATACGAAAGCCATGTCCGCAAGGGGACGAGAAGATATAGCTATTCTCTGCCTTGTCTTCTAGAATCTGGTATTAAAATCTATCACAACTTCTTAGGGGGCCCTTCTTATCATGATCAACTTCTACATCAGAGAAGATGTATCACCCTTTTCAGTAAATCATTCAAAGAGGTGATCTCCCAGCTGGTCCCAGCTTCCTATTGAATTTGGTGTGAGAGATCTATACCAATCTTGGGCTTTTCCCTTGAAAGAAGCTGTGAGCAATCTCAATGCTATGTTTTGATGTGTGACATTGTGTACAGTGCACATGTCGGCCACATCGTATAAATTCTCTTTGGGGGTCTTAGAATCATCTTCGATGAATTTCAACAAAGATTTTAACACGGATGTGGGGATAGCATCCCATTGAGCAGAAGGGATGAGTGGGATAAGAGGGCCCCCGCTATTCCAAGTGACAAAATTCCATCAAAATGAGATATTCTGTATAAAGGCTCAAAGAATAACGATTGAGTGACCAACAAGGCTTTGCTAGAAAAAAAACATCCTCCCAAAAGTTGGTGCCTTTTTATGGATGACATTACATAAAAGGATATTGACCAAGGACAAATTAATTAAAATGGGATTTTAATGATCAAACATTTGCCCATTGTGCTCGAATGATAGGGAAATGACCAATCACTTGCTACTTCACATGCTCATTTGCTTCAAAATACTGAGATTGGCTCCATAGATTGATGGGATGGGAAACTCCAAGGAAAGAGGATTTAATGCAAATTTGGCTGGAAAAAAGGAGGCAAGTGGTGTGGGGAGATATCTTTTTGGTGGCCCCCTATATGCTTGCATGACATTTTTAGAAGAAGAGAAATATTGTGTGAGCAAAAAAGGAGTGTTGAGGTAGTGATAGAGAAGATTGAGGATGACATTTATGAAGTAGTTGATCCCAATAGAAATTTGAATAGTCCAAGGATTTAGTTCAGTAGGTGGGACAATGAGATGTAAAGGCAATGGGAGAAGTTGAAAGCACCAATTGGAGATATTACCAAAAAACTAAGAATATAAGGGAGGCCAAAAGGGTTACCCCAAGGAGTGGAAGAGTTAAAATCAAATTTCAATGGGGTTGTAACGGGTAACCTTGGACCGATTAGGGTTGGATGCATAGTTAGGAATGACAAAGGGGAATGTATATGAGCACTTTCCCAAAATTTGGGAGCTGCAACTAATAATGAGGCTGAGATGGAAGCATTAGCATGTGGTCTCTGCATAAACACAATCCATGAAAAAGAGATTCAAAACTAGAAGTTAAAGATATGGTTAAAAAAGATATGGGATAGTTTGGATAAACTACAAGACTACATGATTTCTCATGTGTATAGAGAGGTGCACGTTGGGGTAGATCTTTTGGCTAATTTTAGGCTTACGTAGGATCAAGTGGAGGCTGTTGGGGTCTCTTTGGGTCTATGGCCAAAGTTAAGCTACATGGTTGGCTAGACAATATTTGGTTCTCTCAAGTTTAATAATCTCGATAATTGATGCTAAGAATTCATGCAAAGGGTCACTTAGCTTGAAGGAAAATATTTAATGCCAATGTATTTTTCTATTAGGTCTATCTTCAAGTTTACAATATATATTTTTCTCAATAGAAATTGTTATGTAGAGGTGCACTCTTTAACATTAAAATCAGATACACATAACTCTCATCTACTACACATTTAGTGTAACATATTAAAAAATATCTAGTTAACATGTAATAAATAGAATTTTTGAAAAGGCTTTAGAAACTTTCAATAAAATGCAATTAGCAAGTGTAAAGAAAAATTTGTAGGATAATGCTTAACGATTTGGCTCAAGTCATCTCAAAATTAGTGGGGAGTGGTGACACCACCTCCCATTCAAACTCCACTCACTAATGATTTCAATATAGTGGAAAATTGACAAAGCTTCTAATAGAAACATGGAAGCTTCTGTGGACCCCTTTAACATGCTCTTAATTCTCTTCAACAATACCTTTTCACAAGCTTTGGTTAAATCAAACCAAAAAAAAGAAAAAAAGAAAACCTCACGACTACTCTAAACACCTACATAAAAAGAGTAAACATCGAACTCAGGAAAATTCTAAACTAAGAAAAAATCAAACCAAGCAAGAGGAATTATTGAAGACAAACAATTGTCAATTTTACAAAATAAGTCTTGTTCAAACATAAACAATTTAATGAGATTTATAGGTAGTAATGAAAGGTTATTATTATAATATTCAAAGAGAACATCTTAATACTTTAATTTTCTATTGGTATTCTAATCACCCTGATATGACTTTTAGGGGAATGGCTATCGAACCCCTAGAATGCACCAAACATCTATTATAATGTATTTATAACATATAAAGGATAATGATGTCTTGGTGCATTCGAGGGGTTAGATAGCTGTTTTTGGCTTTTAGCCCCCATTTTAAAAATTATCATTTAATCCATTAGTTGGCTAAGTTAAACATTTCTATTCTTATGAGTCCCTAAGTGATGTCAATTTGTCTAAAAAACCCCTTGTAAATCTTTAATACTTAGTCATTTTATGCTTTGCCAGGTTTTATACCTGGTTTTGAAATCATCGTTAGGGTCCAACGGGGTTCTCACAACCCATTTGAACCTTGATGAGGTTACGTCTTAAGAAATGATCCTTTTAGTTTTTTAAAAAAATTTTAAGTGATTGTTTATTAGTCTTTGTCATTGATTTTGAATCTAACATTGGGGCTCGATAGGGTTTTCATAACCTGTCCTAGGCCCAATGAGTTCCTTGTTCTTCAATCATCAAAGTTTTAAAAAATAGTCTTTTCTTCTAAGTATCAGTCCTAGGCTAAGTTCTCAAAACCCTATTGGGAGTTGTTGGGGTTTTCACACCCTGGTACCTCTTCAAAAGGTTTTTCCCTCAAAGGAAGACTTTCAAATAACACACAAAGAAAAAGGTTTGTTCAAAGTGGCTGAAGTATAGAGTTTTGAAGTTCATGTCAAGAGGTGACAAGGTTTTAAAAACCTTGTTAAGCTCTGACACAAAATTTAAAACCAAAATAAACCCTAGTGAAAGAAACAAAAAAAAAAAAGAAAATAAAGATCTGATGAAGAAAAGGAAATAAAGAGAAAGAAGAAAGTAAAGTGTTCAAAGGTAAAAATTTTATTGGCAACCCTATTGGACACCGATAAGGTTTCCACAACCTTATAGGTGGTTGACATATGATTCAACTCATGTAGTTTCTTTGTCTTGACACCCAGGACTATTCCCATTCCTCCTCTTGTTCCTAAGGTAGAGCAAGGAAAGGCACCTATGTTTGAATTGCATCCACACCAAATCCTACTCCACTTATGGAGCCTATTATTCCCTTAGTATTGGATATGAAGATAGCTCCCTCTATCGAGAAGGATGCTCTAGAGTCTTCTCAATTATTTATTCTTGGACCCCATCACTGCCAAAACCATCTTTTGCATGAGTGTAAGTGTTGTAAGTGTGCAATGGATAGTGAACGAGATTCCTCAAAAAAAAGATAAGAACAAAACTCCTACTTCTACTCCTACATCTTCATCTACTATTATTCATATTCCTATTTCAATTTTTGGTTCCATTGTTTCTTCTAATTGTGTTGTTTTTATCTCTCTTTTGATCCCTTCAGGTGATTTTGATGAACGTCATCCCAAAAAGTGTACACCTATTTTAATTACACCATCCTTGGAACTATCACTTATTACCACACCACATAATGTCCCACCATTTGCTGAGCCCATATAGACATGCTTCATACAAAATTTGTGTCTGGTGTGACTCTTACTGATCATCCTAATTCTAAGTGCACTCTTCATTCTAGTTTTCTTTAGGTCCTCAAACCTACCACAATTGATGTGAATATCTTGCAAAAACCACCTAATCCCAAGTTCGAGTAGGGCGTCACACCTAAATTTTGTTGCAAGAAGTCTACTTTGCCTTCTTCTCCACATGTTAGCTTATCTTCTTATGTTCTTGTGTTGAGGAGGACCCTCCTCCTCCAAATTTATCACTGCTCTTTTTCTAGAGGCTGGCGATGAACTTACCACTATTCTATAAGCTTTAGTTGAGTCACCACACTTGTACTCAAAGAAGTGTATGTTAGAATATTTGGAGGATATTCTAACCCTGTCAACTATCTTCACAAGATCATTGACACTCACTTGCTAGGAACTATTGGATGAAGATGTTGAGGCAAATTCATACCTAACTCTTTCTACAGGAAATATGTCATGCATTTCCCTCACCATTTTGCCTATGTGAGCTCAACTCCCTCCCTCTTATGATGATCTAGATTGAGAGTTGAAAGACTCATGAGACATAATTAACTAGAGTGGTATACTTCATGCCTTTAGAATATATTTTTCATATTTTTTTGTGCTCCTTGTGTTTTCTTGTTTATATTTTTTCTCTCTTAGAGGACCCAAGATACACTTGTAGGTACTTGGATATAAGGGAGAAAATTATTTGTTAGTTGTTCTATTTGACTCATAATTATTCTCTATGTTGTGAATTGAATTTTTTTTTTTAAAACTTTAGGGATGATGCAAATGTTGGGGGCATTTATGCCTCTTCCATATTTACCCAAAAATTTATTTGTTTTCATATGACCCTTCTTCCTTTGCACTTGGTGCTCCAACATATTTGTGAATATGATATTAGTTCATATAAAGTTCATATACAAATTATTACTTATTATGAATCATATTGACCTTGAATGTTTGGGTCCCAAATGTCCTTATCTATATCTTCATTGATGTTGGGGTTTAATGTGAACATATCCTTTGTAGGATAACATTCCATGAATACATCTTTCTACGTGTTTCATGACACAAGATCTCTTCTTAAAATCATGACTTTTTATCACATAAATTATTTTAAGGGGGGCTATATCACATTATAACTTTTATATTTCACAACACGACGTCTTATTGCATATGTGCAATCTAGCATGTGGGCACCCTAATAGACTCTGGGTCTATATATATCTTTTATCTTTTTTCGTGATTGTATTGCAACACAACTTGCAACAGTCATGAGCCAATTAGATTGTTGTAAGGTCCCTAGCATAACACATTGTGCAATCCATACTTATCATCATCCTTTATGTGTCTAAAAGAGATTTATGGTGTCTATTTTTTGCTTAACATGATTTTATAAGCTAACATGTTTGTGGTGAATTTACAACTTCACATCAAAATCTTACAGAAGATCAACATGAGTCTCTTCCCTGGGGGAACATCCACACAGGATCTTTCTACGTGTTTCATGACACAAGATCTCTTCTTAAAATAAATTGCACAAATTTTTATCACATAAATTATTTTAAGGGGGGCTATATCACATTATCACTTTTATATTTCACAATGCGGTGTCTTATTGCATATGTGCAATCTAGCATGTGGGCACCTTAATAGACTCTGGGTCTATATATATATTTTCTCTTTTTCGTGATTGTCTTGCAACACAACTTGCAATAGTCATGGGCCAATTAGACTGTTGTAAGGTCCCTAGCATAATGCATCGTGCAAGCCATACTTATCATCATCCTTTATCTGTCTAAAAGAGATTTATGGTGTCTACTTTTTGCTTAACATGATTTTCTATAGCTAACATGTTTGTGGTGAATTTACAACTTCACATCATAATCTTGTGCAGGATCAACACGAGTCTCTTCCTTGGGGGAATATCCACATAGATGGAAGATTCTGCATCCTCTTTGCATCTTGGGTAAAATTCTATCAAACTCTTTCTCTACTTTATCTCACACATTTGTTAAATAATATATGCTCACTTAAGTGCTTGGGAAATATGTAATGTTGTAAATAGAAAAGCCTAAAATTTCACATCACATAAATCTCCCTTTAGATCACTAAAAAACAATTATGAAAATTAAACATTAATTTAATTTAAATGTACTCATATTTGATAAAGTAAGGTTGATTCTCAACCCCTAAGTTCGATTTTCCCCAGATGAATGCACTATGCATTGATGTATGTGCCACACGCTAGCATCCCACAAAAATATGTGAGTGGGCTGATTGTTAGAGTATTACACTTCTTGCATTTTGGTAGTGTAATGCTTCTGTTAGCCTATTTGGGCATCACAAAAAAAGGACATTCTATATTAAATTTTAAACTTCCATTTTTCCTCTCTAGTTCATTCATTTAGTCTCTTTAGCAATTCTTCTTGCATTATTTATTTCATCTCTCACATACAACAATATATTATCTTCTTGAAGCTCTTACCACCATATTGGCATTGACGTTGTATATTTGAAGGCTACTCTTCCTCTCTCATGGAACTTGTGTGAAGGAAACTCTACCCTTGGACAATTTGTCTTCCTTTGTTGGGATATTGGTAATCTATAATTTTTAAGCATTCTCTAAATGCATTGTATTGTCTTTTATTTTGTAGCATATTTTTCATTTTCTGTCTCTTTTTATGTCAATTATATCTCAATTTGTCTTGGCTACTTGTGGAGTTGGAAACACCAAAGTAGTCTTGGCTACTTGTGGAGTTGGAAACACAAAGTAGTCTTGGCTACTTGTGGAGGTGGAAACACCAAAGTAAGGCTTTAACTATGGCAAGCCCCTGAACAACCACCCTCAACCTCTCTCTTTGGTCTTTTGTGTGTAGGTATCACAAGAAGCATATCCTATGGAAGCTCTTGTGAAAATTTATCCCTTTGGTGTTTTCTTCCCTTTTTCATTTGTTTAATATTTAGTTTCCCTTCAATACTCAATAGTTAATATACTTTATTTTGTCATATTTTGGCATTATCTATCCTCATAACCCATGTAGGGTCCTATACTCTTTTCTTGCGATTGTTCAATTTTTTGATTGTACGAGACGTTGACCAATGTGCTACATTGTCATCTATGCAACACACGAATACCCATGACAGAGAGATTGTCTGATTGTTCAAAAAGTCTCTATCACCTATATGTTCGATATTTGGATTCCTCACAATTCAATGTTGTCGCATGTTAAAGATATAAATAGAAAATTCACAAAACCTCCTTGATTTGAATATAATTTAATATGCATTTAATTTCTCATTGTAATAATAATTAAAAAATAAGATCCTAATTCAATCTGAACCCTTATCTTAACTCTTATTTAGTAGTAACCATCACTGAACTCTATCTCTAATCTTCATCAAGGCTCAACCCTAATTGAATCATAATTGGGTGAGTTCACAATAATGGTTCCCAATTTCACCCATGAAGGAAAAACGTGATGGTAGGAAAAAAAATTCAGAGCGGGTTCGAGCGAAGTGGGGGTGTTTGAATGAACTACCCTTTGGGGTTCGAGGGAACCCCCTCTTTCGATCGAACCGCCTTTAACGCTTGTTTATGTCAATTTTTAATTTTTTTTTTTTTTTGGGGGGGGGGGGGGGGGGGGGGTTGCTCAAACCCCCCTAAAAGGGGGGATTCACTCAAACCCCCTTTCATTCGAACACCTTTTTTTACACTTCTATGAAACTTTCTACAAGTTTTTGCAGATTTTTGGCCTTCAAGCCTTTGGTTGAAGGCTCAAATGGAACGATCTTGACAACCCAAAATGTAGTATGGTAGTCCTCGAAGCAATCTTTCCAATGACTATAATTTTATTACATATTGAGTTTATTATGAACTTGTTTTTTTAATTTTACCAAACATAGGTTTTTCACTGAACATGAATTTCTCTGTTCAACGCATTGGGAAAAATAGCAAACTAATTTTAAAAAATTCTGAAAAATATCTATGCCCTAGGTATTGATGTCTTATTTCTAACAAAAAATAAATAAATTAAATTTTGATATATATAGAACAAGTTATGTGTTCAAACGTACACCTATGTCTAAAATATAATTAGTTAGACTTCAAAACTTAATAAAATGAAACATATTCAACAGATCACTATCAAACAAACTGCAAGCCCTGGATATTGGTGTTACAAACTAAAATTCAAAAGAATTGAGTTTTTATCATTTATAAAAAAAATTTATGCTTTTCGGGAGGCATATCACTCTTTAAATTTTTTGAGGGAGATGGAAAAATTTTAATTTTTTTTGAAAAAAACATATATAGAATCTACAGACCAAAATCTACAAATCATTAATTTACATCATCTTCAAATTATTAATAGTTTAAAAGTTATAGTTGTCGGAAGTTGAAGATTATTTTAAAAATGTTCATCTTAGTGTCAAAAGTGACAAAAAAGTGGGAACCATTATTGTGAGTTCACCCAATTCAAATTGTAACTCTAACCTTTAATGAACCCTATCACTAGAACCCTAAAAATTTAATTATAACCCTAACCCTAAGTGAACACTAACCATAACTAAAGACTAATCCTAAACCTCAAAAGTAACACTAAAACTAATAGCAACTCTAACTCAAAATCTAGCCCTAATCCAAATTCTAACTCAAATCATAACTATAACTCTAATTTAAAAAATGTAATCCTAATTCAAAACTCACCCTAATAAAACCTTAATCTTAACCCTAGTTGAGTAGAAACCTTGATTGAATAGTATCTCTAAACTTAAGTAAAACCTAACTATGTAATTGAACCATATCTCAAATATTAAATCTAGCCTTAAATGAATCTTAACACTAATACAACTTTAATCCTAACTAAAAACCAACCATAATGTTATCATAACCCTAACCATAAGTGAACACTAACACTAACAAGACACTAACTATAAACCTTAAACTAACGCTAAAAGGAACAATAATGGTAACTCAAAATATAACCCTAACCCTAATTCTAACTCAAATGTTAACCCCAACTTTAACAAAAATGTAATCTGACTTCAAACCTTACCCTAATAAAACCCTAACCCTAATTATACCTTAAAGATAATTGAACTCCAACCCTAACCATAATCCTAATTGTACCTTGATTGTTCCGCTAGGCTTAATTGAATTGTAAACTTAATTATGAATCCCAATTAAATTGTAAGCCTAATTGAATCCTAATCCTAACCCTAACGCCAAACCTTACCCTAAGAGAAACCTTAGTCCTTTTCAACCATAACCCTAACTGAATCATAGTTAAATTGTAACTCTAATTGAACCCTTTATGAACCATAACTCCAATCTAAGTACTGCTCTAAATCTTAACCCTAATTTAATCATAACTCTAATTAAACATTAACCCTAATAATATCTCAACACATATTAAAATCTAACCCTTAACCCTTACCATTATCCTAATTGAGTTGTAAGCCTAATTGAGATCTAAACCTTATAACTATGAATCCCAATTAAATTGTAACCATAATTGAATCCTAATCATAACCCTTACACCAACCCCAACCTTAATTGAATGGTTAACCTTATTAACACTAACCATAATTAAATTGTAATAAAACTATAACCCTAATGAAATATAATGTCTAAATCTAAACCCAATTTAAAACATAACCATAATTCAACCCTAATCCTATCCCTAATACTAACCATTACCCTAATTAAATTGTAACTGTAAGCATAAGTGAGTAGCAATTATAATTAAATTGTAAATCTAGCCATAATTAAATCAAACAAAATTCTAAATCAAGTACAATATGAAGGACATTCTAGAACATTCTTAACCAAAAATTTGAGCATTTTTACGATAACCCTTAATCCTAACCCAACCGTATAAACTCTAACCATAATTGATAGTGAACATTCAGTTAATTTTAAACCCCACTCTAACTCTAAATCTAACACTAACTCTACATATCCACCATTTTGATCTTTCTTTATCTTGTAATGATGACAAAATTCCTTTTCCATTTGGATTGGTTTTTATTTTAAATTTGCATTCAATTATAAATATGTATTGAATATTCTATATGTGATGGTTGTTGCTTTGAAGATGCTCTTCAAATTGTAGTGTCACACTGTAGGGAAGGAAGGGACTTAGATTGGAGGTGTTTGCATTGATGAAGCCAAAAATGGTGATGGAGTTGATACAATTGAGTTGGGAGATTAATCATGTGCAGTGAGGGAGGTCAAGAGGATGATGGTGAAGGTAATGGAATCAAGTAGGTTGAACTTCGAGGCTAGGCTTATGTGGATCATGATTGAGCCACCACCACCCATAATGCATTGCAAGATTATGTTTCCTACAACATGAAGGTCGACAAGTCTCTGAGCTCCACTTAGGTATATCCTTTATCTTCTATGTGTTATCTTCCCATTTATCAATCTTTGGTCATAATATTGGTTTATTTTTGTAAGGAAGCAAAGGTGTGCGGAAACGCTTCCTACGCTAATCTTGAGAGGATGATTTTGCAAATTTCAACTTAACTATCACAGAGATCACAAGAAGCAAATAGACTAGAAGTAAAACAAGAAACACATAACACAACGATTATCGTGGGGAAAACCCATACGGGTGAAAAACCCCACACTCTAAAACCTGCATAGTATATTAACAAATCAACAAGAGATTACAATACACTTGCAATGCAAGTTCTTACAAGAGCACCACCTCAACTCAAGCTCAGAGAGACTTCACTAGCATCCTTCTAGCACCCAGCCTTGCAAACCAAAACTCCATGATCCAAACTCCTCTCCAAGCCCTCATTATATAGGAATTTTACAACCTGGAAACCACTTGTGGTTTTACAATACCATGGGTAAAACCTCCATGACATGTGTTGCCCACCCTTGACATTTGTTTTTCCAAGATAAGAAAACCAGGTTAAAAGTAGTTACTCACGTCCAAACTCTTATCCCCTATTTTTGACCCTCATAACCAACATGAAATGTGTCATATAATCTCTAAAAATGGCCCTCCTATATTATACTATGGACAAGGCATCTTTTAACAACTCTTATACCTTTTTTTCAAGGCACCGACGCATGGGAAACCTCCCAGCTACATTTGAAACAATTTACCAAAAATTGCAAGGTTGAGACATATGTATCTCAACAATTTTTTTGGTTTTAGTTGCTTTACAAGAGATACAAGATGATTTTAAATGCTTCAATATACTAGAATGGTTATCTACTTACCTTCATACCTATTTAAACGAATAGAATACTCTATCTTCTCACACTATTGTACAATCTAGTTTATTTTCTTTGCAGAAAAGAGTGGTGAGAGATGTGCACTCTCCTAGTAAAATTATAGGCCCCAAGCCCTATCTCTTCAAATTTGACAGATTAGGTGTTTTTGTGCCTACCATGGTCATTTCTTCTTGCATCAACCTAATTAGGGATAGAGTAAGTGTTTAATTAGGTTTAGTGTTTAGTTATGGTTATTGTTTAGGTTTGATTAATATTAGTTTGATTTTCCCATTTTGCATTGAATAAAGTTTAGTATAGAAGGACACAAATTATGTGTAGATATTAAATTCATAAAATAATCTACATAATTACCTAACTATAATATTGTGATTTTCTTGGACACAGTAAAAATTCTATGCATGTTTCAAATGAAATGATCTTTTGATTCTTATGCATGTGTTGAATTTTAAGAATACATAAATAGAAATTTTTTCCAAAGTAAATATGCCAACTCACAATTGATTCTCCCTTTGACAAATTGATTTCCAACTTATATTTAAAGAATATTTATAAACCCATCCATATTTAAAAAATATAACTTTTTATCCTTAAAAATTATGATGTTTGATAAATCTACATAAAAATTGAAAGATATAAAAGCATTTCCATGAGTCCCTTTTTAGGGATTTGATGTATCATTATTCCGAATGATCTCTTAAAGGAGTCCAAAAGTAAAAATGCAAAATTATTTCATAATTGATAATCCACATGTGACACTCAATAGTATTCCATTTAACATTATGTTTCATGCAAAAGCTTTTTGACCATCAAAAATTAAAGAGAAAAGGAAGAGGTGAGTACAAATGATTTCATCTTCCAACTTTTACCTAAATGGAACTACTTCATATGAATTATTTATTTGATTGGAGCTATTTAGTTTTTATGTATTTGAAAATCAGTTAGTGTTGTATTTTTTTTTTTTTACTCTAGTTATATTTAGTTTTTAGAGAAACTTGTAATACTTGCACTTTCCAAAATAACATATATTTTCGTCCTTAAGTATTTGAATAGAAGATTTTTTTTTTGATATATATAATTAATGTCTTTACATTAAGTGTTGAATTACAATTTTATGTAAATTAATATCAGATTTTAATTAGAAATATCCCTATAAATAATTTATGTATATTTCTCTAATAACAAATATACTAGTTTTTATTTTTAAATCATTTTTAAAAACAACACACCCCAAACCAATGACCATGCAACACCTTAGTCCATATCGCATTAAAGCTTCCAAAACATACTGCCATCATATTGCTACGGACGTGTCTATTCTGGCTCCAAAATGATAGTATGGATTGACTAACATACGTGTGACGTGTCTATTCTGGTTCCAAAACGACAGTACAGATTGACTAATATACATGTGACGTGTCTATTCTGACTCCAAAACAACAGTACGGATTGACTAACATATGGGTTAGTCGCACATTTTACACCATCGATTTTGCAATAAACGGATACGATTGACATCAGTATCGTGCTGTACGAAAGGTCCGTTTAACGACTGTGATTGACTAACCTGTTGCTAACACACTGTATGAAAGATCCGTTTGAAACCAAAATAAACGAAGCCTATTGCTACACAATTCGATTATAACTGCAGAGTTCCTTTGGCAATCTAGGAGCAAAGCTCAAGCTCGCAACCGCAATCCCAGTGATCGTAACAATAGAAAATTTTACTGGTCAAATAGAAAAAGTGCGCAGGAACTTAGGGCAAAGACATAAATAATTAAAACCAGGCTACCATTAAAGAACTTGGAGGTCGACACAATATGGAATATGAGAAATACAAAGGCAATAGATAGGATACAAAATAAAGCTCGGCAAAAGCATTCAATGAGCCCCATTAAATCTTCTCGTAGATCTCTTTAAGTAGTTTCTTGATTGATTTATAATTTACTTGCATCAATCATTAATTACAGATTAATACATGAAAACTGTATTTTCACCCTACATGTTCCAATTCGTTTCTCTTGCAAAGTATCGTTGATAGTGAAAGCCAATTTGTTTTTTTTATCTTTTGACATTCAGGAGAAACTGGACGAAAGTTCTCAGGACCAGGTTGGGTCCACAGTCAATTTAAAGCTTGAGGGCATTTTTCTAGAAATACTCGGAATAAAGGCATTGTTATGTGGTAAAATCATCATGATATGCTGAGCTTAAAGGCATTGTTTTGTGCTAAAACCATCATGAAATGCTGGACCAGAGATATAAAATATTGGACCTAAGGTATTTCTTTTGGATAATATTATTATAAAATTGTGGTGTCTTAAAAAAATATACGGACATCAATGTTTTTATTTGTCTCCAAGAGATAGACCTGAGACATTTCTTTTTTATAAAATTATTATGAAATTCTGTTATGTTAAAGAAATATAAAAAGACATCAATGTTTTTATTTTATGAGGAAGAGATGAGCTTAAGGCATCTCTTTTTGGTAAAATCATTATAAAACTATGGTACCTTGGGAAAATATAAGGACATTAATATTTTTATTTTATGGAAATGAGATAGGCTTGAGGCATCTCTTTCTGATAAAATCATTATTAAATTGTGATATTTTAAAGAAACATAAGATTTTTCTTTATGAAGAAGAGATGAATCTTATGGAAGATTTTTAAATCATTATGAAACTGTGATACTTTAAAAAACATCAATGCTTTTTCTTATAAGGAAGAGATGAGTCTTACGAAAGATTTTTAAATCATTATGAAACTGTAGTACTTTAAAAAAAAATAAGAACATCAATGTTTTTCTTTTATAAGGAAGATATGAGTCTCATGAAAGATTTTAGATCAAACTTACATAATCAATTGGCTATTTATTAGGAGAGTACAACTTTAAAACTTTAAGCTTAAACTCCTTTGGGTGAGAACCAAAGACTGAGGGGTATCTATTTTAACACTATCCAGTCTCATCTTCTATGATATTGAGGCTTCGCACTTAGCAAGACTTAATCTCTTTTGACCTCTTCAGAACCATTCAACTTTACTAATGAATAAAAAATCTATTAACATAACACATGATTTTAATTTCAACAAGAATTTAAACCATAATAAATATTTAAATACAAAAGACCATGGTTAAAATGGTTTCAAAAAGTCACGATTTTCGCATAACACGAAGGTTAGTAGAAAATTACAAATCTTGATTGTGCTCCACAGAACTAGCTACGTCTTTCATTTTTCAGAAAAATGTATCGAAAGTTAGTGAGCCAGTTTTGGAGCCAATTTAGCTAACCACACTGTGTACATTGCCATAGCTTGCATAGTGTCCATGTCTTTCCTAATGCTCGTTCTTCTTCTGGGCTACGGTACCATAGCTGGCAAAGGTATCGAGGGCATCGTTGCTCAGAAAATTCCTCTGATTCTTTCCACACCCAGTTCAGATCAGTGCTCAAAAAATTCCTCTAATTCTTTCCAGAAGGTATCGAAGGTATGGATTGTTGCTCGTGCCTACAACCCTGAATATATTATTGCCAGGTTAGCATTGAGTGCATTAGTTGCGGCCATTGTTACAATTCAAATCGTGGCTTCAATAGCAAGGTGGTATATTGAGGGCCCATCTGTTGTCATCTACGATTTGTTTGCAGGGTTGAATTATCAAGTACTGTAAATATTATGTCTTAGAAGGCATATATAGGCTAATAAGAAACTTTTTATTATTTCTGTAGTTATATTTTGTGAAGCATCCAAAGATATTATCAGTATTGAGTACTAGCTAGAAAAATCTGGACTGGAAGTCTTTTCTTCAAAATCTAAAAATTAGCTACTGTCAACTCTATGTTATATCTTATATTTTATGTAGAGGGTGTTGGAATATTAATTTCTTTTATTTCGTATAGGAAGAATTATAGTTTGTAGGAGCTAAAATTATAATTTGAATGAAATAGATAAGTACAATCGTGTATGATTTTAGTTGTTCTTTGAATCATTCAAGACCTCTATTTATTCTAACAATTTATAATGATTTTTTATTTGCGGCTGAGAAATTTTTTCTTGTTTTCTATATTCTTTAGAGGTCAAATATATGGTAGTTTCTAAGACTATTAGGGGAATATTATATATCAGATTTCATCTACATCTATCCTAATAGACAATCAATATGAAACTAAAATTATCAAGATGCTCTTCATGAAACCCCCTTATACTCCCACCCTTTTGATTTCAAAATTCATTCCCTCGCTCTCTACTAATGGCTCTATGTCTTCTTCTAAGGCCTTTCTCCTACTACTTCCCTAGGTTGCGATTTGGTTGTGGATTTGAAGTCACCTACCATTTTTCTTGTTGCGAGGCATTGCCTTGTGAGTGCTTGTGCAGGGCATGCCCTTGGGGCTTCGGTGCCTCTCCCCTCCTTTAGGTGTTCAAAATTCATTCCCTGGCTCTCTACCAATGGCTCTATGTCTTCTTCTAAGGCCTTTCTCCTACCCAATACTAATGGTTCTACTTCCCTAGGCTACGATTGGTTGTGGATTTGAAGTCACCTACCATTTTTCTTGTTGAGAGGTATTGCCTTGTGAGTGCTTTTGTAGGGCATGCCCTTGGGGCTTTGGTGCCTGCCCCCTCCCTTAGGTCTATGTCTTTGGTGTGGATGGTTGTTGGTAGTTGTGGGATTTCTTCTCTTAGCTTAACTGGTTTTGTTGGGGTTGGTGTTTCCCATCATCATCTCTCGTATGCTAAATTGCCGGAGTAAATACTGTCGCCTTCCTCTCAGGCTAAAGCCATTGTTTGTAGGCCTATTCCTTGTGCCTTTGCCTATCCTAAGGTGATTTTAGGCTAGAAGGTGTTAGATAATAAATATTTTTTCTCCATAAAGGGCTTGGTTTGTAGGTTTTTCTGTCTCCTACCTTTTTTGCTAGTCATGAATCATTGGATCTCTAATCATTGGCTTCCTCTTGTTGTAGGTAAGATGGATATCTACCCTTGTAATTGAAGTTTATTTTTTGTTGGTTTTGATTCTTTTGCAGAGAGAGATTCTATTTTAGAGGTTGGTGAGTGGATGTGGGATTCACGTCTTCTCTTGCTCTACCCTTAGATCCCATCTTTTAAGCTTCTTTCAAAATTATTTTATGTTTCCCTTGTTTGGGTGAGATTGCCTTATCTTCTCTTATAGTTGTGGTGTAATTCTGCTTATGAGGCAATTGGGAATGCTTTAGGCGATTTTCTATGGGTGGCTACTGATACCATTTGCTTCCTTCCCACACATTTTTCTTGCATTTTGGTTGGGATTGATTTATCGAAGACTCATCATGGTGATGTTATTTGGCACGTCCAATATCATACTTGGACTCAATTGGTTGACTATGAAGACATTATTTTTAGGTATAGACATTTCTTTGCTACAAGACATTTAGCCTATAATTTTAGTCATGGTTTTCGCAAGTCCCCCTCCTCTTGGTGGACTAATTCTCAGTGTCAACATCTTAGGATTTTCCCTGATGATTCTAGTGATTCATTTCTCTAAACCATCCTTTCCTATTTTGGTTCCCTTTGAAGATAATTGTGTCCTTTCTGATTAGGTTGTTGGTAAGACTAATATTTATTTTGTTGTTCCCTGAGGTGCTATTTGTCCTATTGTTATTTCCTCTATTTATGTTCATCCCGTTGCTTCTCCCTTTGATAAAGTTGTTGTTTCTAATGATGATGTTCTATATTATCATCTTCCTTCATTACCACTTTATTTAGTTTGTGTTGTACACTTAAGGAGGGTTTCTGAAGAGGTTTCTTCTCCCCCTTCTCTTGGGTTTGTGTGCCTAGAAGAAAACTCTGGTTGAACAATTGTTCAAAGAAGGAAAAAAGATGTAAAAATGCATTTGCTAGTGTCTAAGGTTGCTCAATCCTAATTTGTTACTTTTTGAGTAACTTTGTTGTTTGCCCGTGGCCTTTTGTTGGTAACAACTTTGGATGGTTTGAAGTTCTGAATTGGAAGCAAGATGTAAAGATTCTTTTGGTTGACTCTTTTTTGTTCAATCCTACCTTTGTTACCTATTGGGTAACTCTATTGTGATATGTTTGTAATAGCGTTTTGTTTTGATGGTTTTTGTTCCAAATCTGTAATGGGTTGGAGTCCTTCCCCACTTATTTTAATCAAAAACCAAAATGATCAAAGACTATCACAAACAAACCAAACGAATCAATGCAAAATTTCATATTCTTACCATCAAAAACCTCTCTAACACAATTGAATCCAAAACAACTGCAATAATATTTATTTTGTTTTCCAATTTTAAAGTTTTAATATATATATTTATTTATTTTGCTTTTGGCAGTTTTTACATCCTTATTTTTCAAGAATAATATAACACAATTCTATCCTTTGTGTTGCGTACAGGTACAGTGCTGCAACAAGTGTTCATATGCATAGGATGGGCAATCATTCGATGGAGATGGGCCACTGCAGTCGGTTATTATACCAGATGGCAGTCAGACTACTGGCGTAGCGGTTTTCAGATGAAAGATTTTTGGACAAGACACATTAGAGAGATGCATGAGGCTCTACAACCCCAGCTGACAGAAGAGGAATTGCTTGAGAAGAAGGTAAAAAAGCTTATTGCCAAGGATCCCACCAGTCTAGCGGTATCAAGGCAATTGCTGTATGTGGTTCTCTTGATGCAGTGGCTAATGGTCTTATGCAGTAAAGTCTGCTGGATTGTCTCTCTTGATATTCCATAACAAATGTAAGAGAAAGTTATTGTCTTTCATATTATCCAAGCATGAAACTGCGGCCTTTCAAGACTACTCAAAATATAGAAAAATTCTGGAGGGTGTGGAGATGCTCCGGGAGACTCCTAAAAGCCTGTGGATGGCTAACCGCAAGTCTATTGCAGAAGCAAGGAATCTTATTACACAGGGCCATGATGATGTGGAATATAAATGCGAAGATTTGATTAAGTTTCTAGCAGAGAAAAGGACACCTGGACGTTTAAGCATCAATTGCCTGAATCCAGAGTAAACCTCAGATGGGACTGAAGTATTTATTTAATCAAAAGAGAGCACAATCAAGGTAGAAATGCAGTCACTAGATGTAGAAAAGCACTTCGCGGATGTGAGTAAGACATCATGGAAAATGACAGCGGTGTCCCTGCTTACCATTATTGTCAAGCTGTCTCCAATTTGCGTGGAGGATAACGATGAAGCCTGTTCCGTTTCTCATGCTTTTCCTCCAAAGCCGGTTGAGAATTGTTTAAAAGCATATTCTCAAGCATGGGAGATTGTAGATTTTGTTGAGGACACAGAAGAAGGACGAGACCAAATCATTAGTCAAGCAGCTGATAAACAGTTCTGCAGACTAAAGGCCAAAGAGAAGAAGGAGAGTTCATAGTAATAATTTTCGTCATGCAACTCCCAAGTGCGTGTCTACAACATTGAATGACCTTGCAGAAGAATATAAAAAGCAAATGGAGCTATCTGGTGGGGTGAACATTGTATCTGCTGTATTTTGTTCACTAGGGGTGAAAAAAAAGAAAAATGGCAAAGATCTCCATTCAAATAATTGGGGTAGAGTGGGAGGCAATGACTCAATTGATTGGAAGGCTGCTGCAACAGGAAATGCCATCTACAAAATGTGCAAAAGCATAGATTGTAGTCCAACTACTGACGTCAGGGATTTGATAAAGGAGATAGAATCTTCGTTGCATCATTCAAGCGAAATCCCGACTGCTATTGAGCTCCAGAAAGTGGGCAAGAGATTCCCATGAAAATAAAATAGGTAGAGCACTTTATACGACTGGGAAATCCAGACTAGTAATGGAGGAATTGGAACCTATTGAGAGGGAAAGGACCAGTAGAACGAACTCCCTCGCGATAGTTATAAATTAGCTTGTTTGACAACAATGGGTTAAGTTTAGTTTTTAGCTTGTGGTGGTAGTCTCTTTAAGCCTGGGTTGTTATATGATATAACATTCATATCAAGTACACTATCATATGGTAACTGCTCTATTTCTAATGCATAAATTATGTTACAACATTTCTGTCCTGTCTTTTTTCAATGCATAAGCAAATTTGGTTTTTCAGTTTGAATAAGATCCATGAGGCAGAGCTCATGAGGTGGCATCATCCTTTGGCATATCCATCATATAAATAAAGAAGAATTTCTATTTTTAGCATCCCCATTATATGTTGATGTGGAGACTTATCAATATGATGCGGTGTCTTACTTTTTTCTACTGCTTTATCTCTTAAAACAAATGCTTTTCTATAAAGAACTTAATTTTGACCACGATACTCCATTCTGTTAAAGAATTTTCATATCATGAATCTCATATCCAATGCCTATCTTATAATCCCCAATGCTCCCTTATAGCATGAAACTTTATCAGATTTAAAAAGATACAAGTGGCAACACCCTCAAGTCTTTTTAGAAAACATTCATGTGAGGGATTTAGATGCCATACTTCTTAGATTATCAGAATATTTTTGTCATCAATATGTCATGAGGATGAGTAGGGTAAATCATGAGTAGTAGTAATTGCACCAACATAAAATGTAGAGTGTTATGAGTCATTTCAAATGTGCATATAGGTAACATGCAATTTAATTTTTAGACATTTTTTATTGGCAATATGTCAGCGAGATGGATACACAGACATAGAAATATGAACAACTTGACTAAGCAAGCATTAAAAGCATAGATGAAGACACAAATTAACATGATTGCAAAATATGTCATCATAGGTGATAACATTACTTTAGAGATGAATCCCTAAGATTGGATTATTGCATCACAATACTACACCTTTTTCAAACAAATAAGAACTACAAGTTATGCATGCATCTAAATCTACGAACAAATTGTATTCCTTGAAAGGAATCCGCTAACTATTCATACTACATGTGATAGCTTGAAATCTACACATATATCTCTCTAAGTATTTATCATATTGGATTTGTCAAAGGCCTTAGTAGAATTTATAAAACCATATTATATACTTAGGTAAGAAATAATCTATTCTTCACTACTAAGGAGTACAAAATATAATATTTGAAAGAAAGATTTGATTACTAGAAACATTAGAGATTAGTGCCTATTCTTTTAGAAATAAAGTCAAATAATTTCAAAGCGAAAAGGAAATTTATGCAAGTCTACAAATAAGAGCTAGAAATTTAAACATATGAAAATCAAAGATTCAAGAGTTCTCATACAACTAGATCTACTACATATGTCCACACTAAAAAAATGATAGGCATTATTAAGATTTATTCTCAAAGAATTTGAGAAAGATTTTTTAGATGATGCTACAATAAACTAATGAAATTAATGCAACAAGAAAAAAAAGTGACCCTAGATCTCTTACAAAATGTCCTACAACATTTTAATTTAATAAGTAGATATATAGATAATGGAGACAACTCTAGAATATTATGACTTGTCAAACTTGATACAAATCAATCCCTTGACCCCTACAAATTCAAGCATACATAATTTGATCCCCTCAAATATCTTACAGATACATTTATATAGAGAATGGTCAAAATATCATTTTGGCTCAATGAGCAATCTTGATTACATCAAAGAAACATGAATATATAAATTCAAAAAGTTTCCTGTAACTCATAAGATGTCAACACTTGTAATCTAAAGCTCTACATGTGAGTACAAGCTCTTTGTTCAAACATTCAATTCACTAAATAACATTGATGTATTTAGTTAGATTTGGTCATTTCATAAAGTCAATAAAATGAACACTAGATTCATTTTGGTGCAATAATGGGGAAATAATCTTTCACTCATGTTTGTAAGGTGTCCTACAACACCTATTTATATTAACCTTGGAGCTATTTAATTTTTGGCACCATCACTCATACCTCAAGGATTTGAACATGTATTATGTATTACTCACGACACAATCACTTAACAAGCCTATAATTTTAATCAACTCAACAATAAATTTTAGTAGCTATATATCACGATTTGGTTATTTTTTATTGTCCCTAAATTTGTCAATTTTTATGTTCCTTAGATGTGCCCAAATCACCTATATTTGATAGATTTGAACCAAAAAGTAAATTAATTTCAATTAGAAATTTTAATTATTTAAGATGGACATAAATATCATATGCTATTGCATATAAAAATTTAGGTCTTAATATCTCCAATTTATATAGAACTTCATAAAATTTCTATGCTTGGACTATATTTCAAGAATTTTATTTAAAACTAATATTAATAAAAACATAGACATAGAATTAACATAAAATTATTTATTACTAAAAAATAATTATTAAATTTTTTAAAATATATACCAAAAAATATAAAAAATACAAAAAATATTAAATTCTTTATACTAATTTACTAAAATTTCTATACATTGTTTATAGAAGTATTTATTGAAGTCCCCACACCCCAAATCGATGATCACACAACACCTTAGCCCCTAGCACATTATAGCTACAAACACATACTACATTATATTGCTTTGGATAACTCAATTATCATTAGTGGAGTTCCTTGGGCAATCGAGGAGCTAAGTGATGGTCATTCAAGCTTGCAATTGCAATTCTGGTGAGTGGTAAAGAAATAGATAGGATACAAACATAAAACTCAAAAAAGGCATTTAGTTAACCCCATTAAATCTTCATAAGCATTTTGAGAATAAGGAAAAGCTGGTTCTGCCTGAGGGGTTAATCCTCCTGATTATGGAGTAGGCTAGGCTCATGAGGTTAAACCCTCCCCTATTTTGAGAAACCCTAAATCCTTAGCAAGCCATGCGGTGCATGATGTGTCAGACATGGAGTTTGGTGAGGCAGAGGACGAAATTGCTATGGACTGGATTGACATCCATGTTTCAGATGATTTAGAATATAAGCCCTCAGAGGATGAGGGTCCCCCGCAGAAGACCACAGCTAGCACAAATAGTAGCAGGAAAAATCCACCTAGATGGGCTGCGAAAAAAGTTAAAATCCCTTGTTTGTCATCCCCAAAATTTGGGCCTGAAAAATCTTAAAAAGTAGAAGATTGGAAAAAAGGTGGCAATTCAAGGAAAAGGGGAAAATGAAATTAAAGTTGATATTCCCCTTAATGTGGACCCCAATGAGATTAAATGTGATGAAATGGAAGTTGACAAGCTATTGGGCAATTCATTTGCTAATCAGGAGAAATGCTTCTGATGGGTTTTTGGTGAAATTAATTTCCTGAAGCAGGGGATCAAGGATATTGTTGAATCTTTCACTGAGAATACGACACCCGATAAAACTAATAGACTCTTGAAGTTGTCCCAAAACATTGTCTAGAAGATATTAAGGTCATGAAGACAGAGCATAAGGCTAGGATTGACAAGTTGGAGAATGAAATCCAGGATTTAAGGGTAAATTCAAGGTCTTGGTGGAGGTTAGTAAGGAGACAATGTATAATAGTGTTGAAGGCCTTAAAAGAGTGAATGAGGAAATCGCCTTGCAAAAAGATCATATTACTAGATCCGACCTATCCTAAGACATTAACCTGGACAAGAAAACCCAGGATGTGCAGGCATCTACGAGGCCCTCTACTAGGATCAGGAGCAAAAAATAGGAAGGAGACAGTTTGAGGTTCATCATGGAAGAACTTCAGGGGAACAATAATAGAGTGATCTAGAAGAATGTTGAGCTTATGAAAGCTCTTACTTAGTTGTTTTTAGTTGGTGTTTTTTGTGGTTTGACTCTCTGGGGTGCGTCCCCCATTTCTATTGCTATTTAGTAGGTGGTTAGACTCTGGTTAACTCTGTTTATTTTTTGGATGGATTTGGGTTTCGAGTCCCTATAAAGCTCGTTTATATTAATAAAGACCCATTAAATCTTCTTGCACAAGCCATTACTATTACATGACATAAAGATCCAAAACTAGGGCATGATAAATAAAGTGTGAATAAGTCTTAAATATTGTAGACTAGACAATATTTATCAAAGACAATAAGTTTGCATAGTACATGATAGTATGCTTGAAGGTATCTAGATTCAACTGTGTTTATCTTTGTGAATCAATATTTTGGATCACACTCCATGATCCCTCATCAATATTTTGGATCACACTCCATGATCCCTCATCAAGATAGTGAACTAGACGGCAAAAAAAGACAAATACTCTAGTTCATTATCTTGATGATGGATCATGGAGTGTGATCCAAAACATATTCGAAAAGATAAACACAATTGAATCTCTAAGCCTTCAAGCATAGAATATTTAATTCGTTACTCTTGTAAAATAGTATTGACAATGAAATTCAACTTGATTTTTTAAGATTTCTTTTGAGAATTAGAAGCAAATGGATGTAAGATCCAAGGACTAGGTTGGCTCCACAAACAATTTAAAGCTTGAGGGCATGCATCTTTATGTAGCGGAGACATTATTAAATGTTAAGCTTAAGGAATCTTTCTATGGTAAAATCATTCTAAAATTGTGGTATTCTAAAAGAAATATAAGGGCATCGATATTTTTACTTTTATGAGAAAAGAGGGAATTTTGGCATAATAATTATATAGAAAGATATCAATATTTCTATTTTTATGAGAAAGAGATGGATTTAAGGATATATTTTTGGTGTAGAATCTTTTTTTGGTGTTATTGAAAATTTCATATAAAACCTTACATGATCATTTAGATATTTATAGGAGAGCACAAGCTTTAAACCATAAATTGAAACCTTTTCTATTGAGAGTTAAGGACTAAGTGTATCATTTTTTAGGAGATGAGACTTCATCTATATTATTAGAGTTTTAAAATTAGCAAAATCTAATCCTTGATAGGTTTGCTCAGAATCATTTAACTTCACCATTAAACCAAACGTCCATTGACATAACACATGATTTTGATTTCAATGAAAACAAATTTCATTAATGATAATAAATATTAAACTAGCAATTGCACCTTAGTGTGTAATGGGTATGTCGAGGAGGGGTGGAAGGCCAACTAGGAAAAAAATTTCTTTCTTTTTTGCAATAGTGAGAGAGGGAGAAAGAGGGAGAGATAGGGATAGAAATAGGAAGAGATAGAGGGGAAGAGGCAAGACAAGGAGGGGGTAAGGATATAGTGATGGAGATGAATATGGAGAAGGAAAAGAATATAATGAGTGAGAGAGAGAGAGAGAGAGAGAGAGAGAGAGAGAGAGAGAGAGAGAGAGAGAGAGAGAGAGAGAGAGAGAGAGAGAGAGAGAGAGAGAGAGAAGGGGGGGGGGGAAGGGGGGTGGATTTTTTTAATTCTTATATTATTTGATGGTGAAAGTTGAAAATCTTATTATTTCCTTTAAACTTTATCTTATGTAAATTAAGAGTTTGAAAGGCTAAAAGGTTATATATTAGTACTTGGAATTCAATGGTTAGAGTTACATTCTGTATTGAAAGTTAAGTCCTTTTGATTGATTTATATTTTCTATTAAAAAGTTTATGAAATGAGATTTCCTATCATAAACTTTCTACTATTATCATTTTAAGTATAGGCTTATAATGTATTCTAACTGAATATATATCATTTATTATGTATAGATGGATGGTTGACAATCATATACAAATTAATCAAGAGATTTTTCCATTTATCAATATTATATTTTCCTATCTTCAATTATATTGTTTACACAAATTAACATTGTGTGATCTTCAATGTATATCTTTTAAATAGCAAAGAAACATGCATTCATACCCCCCACACACCCACCCCCACCTCGTTCCAAAAAAAGAGAGGCTCATTTTACTAAAGCAAAAGAAATTGGATATGGCATTCCAAACAAATATAAAACATTCCTTCAATTGATTACAAACAAATACGTAATATGAGTATATTTTCACATATCATACAAAATACTTTATATACAAAAACAATTCTAATACATCAGATTGTAAATATCTTTGTGTACAAAAAAAAGATAAATAAAAATAATATATCTTTTATGCATATATAAAATTGTACTCTCTAAAATATTAGAATTTATAAATAATTTTTTATCGACATAACTCTTACACCTCCTTTAAATATAAATGCTAGTATTAAAATAAAAAAGCACGTAAACAAAAAAAAAAAGACATTAACTCATGCTATACGTGTGACATGTTATTTTTTCATGTGAAAAGAATATATAATTCTCCTAAAATAAATTTGCTTATATGCATTGGAAAAAAACATAAATATCAGAATATAATTTATGCATTAAAAATAGAAAACTAACCATATATAATAGAACTGATGTATATGAAAGTTCAGAACTCTTAAATCACACACTGAACTTTGACTTCTACACTAAAAAATGTTAACAATCAGAATTGACTAGTCTTAACCCATTGCTGTCAAACAAGCTAATTTGGAACTATTGCGCGGGAGTTGGTGTCATTGGTCCTGAACAAGTTCCAATTTCTCCATTACCACTTTGGCTTTTCCAGCCGTGTAAAGTGCTCTACCTATTTTATTTTCATGGGCATCTCGTGCCCACTTTCTGGAGCTCAATACTGTTAGAATTTAATCCCAATTGCAGGGAACTTTAATGCATCCGTATACTCCTCCTGCAAGCTCAACTACTCCTCTCTCTTCTCGCCTCCATTTTTAGGACAGTTTTTGAATTTGTTTTGATGGCATATCTTGATCAAATCTTTCTCTGCACGGTAGCTGCTAAGTCAGCATTAAATATATTTAATTTGTTTTTGTTTTCCCTCCCATACGATGGAAGCTTATCAAAGCATTAAGACAGAGATATATAAAAAGAAAAAAAGGGCATCGCACGGGTAAGAAAAACAGGGCAGAACAGAGAGAACAGAGAGCAGAATCAGAACAGGGGTTTACATTTTTCATGTCTAAGAAACTATTTGAAGAGCTCAAGCTCTGTCTTATTTGTATGGTTTGATATTTGAATGAATGAAGAGAAGGACTGGTTATTTGAATGTTTTTGTCTCTTGTTTTCTGAGCAGATTAACTTTAGATTTGTTCTAGTATTTTCTGTTTCTATTTTGCCCTTCTCTGTTTGTTCATCTCTGCCTCCAGAACCAGCACGTGGTATCAGAGCAGGTTGATCAGAGCCAAAGGTTGCTCAAGGAAAGCTTTAAGGAAGAACTGAAGGTTATTAGTGCAGGAGCTTCATCAACAAAAGGCTTCAACAAAGTTTATTTTCTGATCAAGGGTATTCACAGCCAACAATGGCAAGCACAAGCTTGACAAACCCACAAATTCCTCAATTTAATGGCAAGAACTATGACTACTGGGCAATCACAATGAAGGCATTGTTTAGTGCTCAAGATTTATGGGAGCTTGTTGAGAATGGCTACCCAGAACCAATAGACACAGCAGCATATAATGCATTGTCTCAAGCAGATAAAGATTTATTGAAGGAAAATAGAAAGAAGGATTCAAAAGCTCTCTTCTTCATCTTTCAAGGAGTTCATGAAAGCATTTTTCCAAGGATTCAAGGTGCATCAAAATCAAAACAAGCATGGGATATTCTCCAAACAGCCTACCAAGGAATGACAAAGGTGAAGACAGCCAAACTACAAATGTTGAGAAGGGACTTTGAAACAATATATATGAAGGACACTGAATCAGTAGATTCATTCTTCACTCAAATCATTGGATTAGTAAATCAAATCAGATCTCATGGAGAGACACTTGAAGATCAAAGAGTGGTTGAAAAGATTTTAAGGAGTTTGCCCACAAAATTTGAATCAATTGCTGTAACCATAGAGGAGACAAAAGATCTCTCACAGTTTTCAGTTGATGAGCTTCATGCATCTCTTATTTCTCATGAACATAGGCTGAGTAGGACAGCAAACACTTCGTTGGAGCATGCATTCAAGTCTCAAGTTTCAATCAGCCATGGTAGAGGCAGAGGTAGATCAAATTTCAGAGGTAGAGGAAGAAATTTTCATAGAGGAAGAGGAGGCAGCCCATCAAGCTCAAGTGGAAGAGGTAGCAGCCAATATTCATGTCAAAATCCATCTCAAAATCACCTTCAAATCCAAAGGTATGACAAATCTCAAGTCCAATGTCACTATTGCAAGAAATTTGGGCATTATATGAATGAATGTAGAAAGAAACAATATGACTCTAGGCAGCAAAATGCAAATTTCATAAAAGAAAATCAAAACCCAAAATCAGAACAACCCACTATGTTTTTGGCATGCAATGTTTCTCAAGCAAATGAAAAAGATGTATGGTTCTTAGATTCGGGTTGTAGCAATCATATGACAGGGAATTTAGAAATGTTTTCTAGTTTGGATAACAACATAAAGTCTGATGTAACTTTGGGCAATGATAATAAAGTTGAAGTCAAAGGAAAAGGGAACATCAACATTCTAACCAAGAAGGGGGAGAAGAAACATATAACCGATGTCTATTTTGTTCCCGGTTTAAAACATAATCTAATGAGCATTGGGCAGCTTGTCCAAAAGGGTTATAGAGTCTCTTTCAAAAACAAAGAGTGCATAATTTTAGACAAATATCCAAGCAATCAGCTCATAGCAAAGGTTCAAATGACAAACAATAGGATGTTTCCATTAAGGATAAAACCTGATTTAAAAATTGAATTTGCTCAAGGACCCCCCTCAACAAACTCACAAGAGGATGAAGAAAAAACTACAGCAGTTACTCAAGTAATCTTTCAAGCAGAAATTAAAGATGAAAATTGGCTTTGGCATCTAAGATTTGGGCATTTAAATTTTGCAGCTTTAAATCTACTTCATAGGAAAAGCATGGTCAATGGATTGCCTTTAATTGAGAAACTGGAAAGAGCATGTGAAGGGTGCATCTTTGGAAAGCAGCATAGACAATTATTTCCAGCAGGTATGTCAATGAGAGCTAAGGCACCTTTGGAGATAATCCATTCAGATTTGTGTGGCCCAATGCAAACACCCTCAATAGGTGGTAGATTCTACTTTTTAACATTTATTGATGATTACTCAAGGAAAACATGGGTTTACCTTCTAAAGCATAAAAGTGAAGTGTTTGAATATTTTTGTCAATTCAAAGCTCTAGTTGAAAAACAAAGTGGTCACTACATCAAAGCATTGAGAACGGATAGAGGTGGTGAATACATCTCAAATGATCTTCTAAGATTTTGCAAGAAACATGGAATCCACAAGCAATTCACCACTAGCTACACACCTCAACAAAATGGGGTAGCTGAAAGAAAAAATAGGACAATCATGGAAATGGCTAGAAGCATGTTGAAGGCCAAACATTTGCCAAATGAGTATTGGGCTGAAGCTATATCATGTGCAGCCTATATAATGAATAGATGTCCAGCAAAAAGTGTGAAGAATATGATTCCGGAAGAAGCTTGGAGTGGAAGAAAACATAATGTTGCTCACATGAGAGTTTTTGGATGTGTTGCATATGCACATGTACCTAATCAATTGAGAAGAAAATTAGACAACAAAGGAGAAAAATGCATATTTGTGGGATATAGTAATGAATCCAAGGCATACAAGCTATATAATCCAATCAGCAAGAAGGTAATAATCAGCAGGGATGTTCAATTTGTAGAAGATGAAGCATGGGATGGAACCATGGATAAAACCATTAATACTGTAGCCACTTTACCACAAGAAGAAAATGAAAATGATATAGCAGCAGACAGTCTTCCAAATGTCAGTCCTCCTACACCCATTCAAGGACAACAAGGTAGTCAAGCAACACCATCATCAAGTGTAAGAACAGTGTCACGTATGCAAACAAACACTCAAGCAAATAGGCAGCAAACACCATCAACAATAGGGATTTTTAGTGCAGGGACAGCAAGTCCACATTCCACAGGGTCTACATCAAGTGACATGTCAAATCCTACATTGGCAAGCTTAAGAAGACAAAAAATCAGAAGTTTAAGAGAGATTTATGAGCAAAATGAAAGTGGAAACAATGAAGGACAGACTTCTCTTTTTGCTTTATATTCACATGTAGATGATCCAATTCATTTTGAAGAAGCAATTAAAGAAGAAAAATGGATGCTTGCAATGGATGAAGAAATAGATTCTATTGAAAAGAATCAAACATGGGAGTTGGTGAATCTTCCACAAGGAAAAGAGGTGATTGGAGTGAAATGGGTTTACAAAACCAAATTGAATGCAAATGGTGATGTCCAAAAACATAAGGCAAGGTTAGTAGCAAAGGGTTACTCTCAACAACCCGGAATAGACTACAATGAGACATTTGCACCGGTTGCTCGTATGGACACTGTAAGAACAATATTGGCCATAGCAGCTCAAAACAAATGGGCAATATATCAAATGGACGTGAAATCAGCTTTCTTGAATGGCATTTTAGAAGAAGAAGTCTATGTGGAACAACCACCTGGTTATGAGACTTTGGGTCATGAAAACAAGGTTTACAAGCTCAAGAAGGCTCTTTATGGACTCAAACAAGCCCCAAGGGCATGGTATAGTAGAATTGACTCTTATCTTTTACAAAATGGATTCAATAGGTGCAGCAGTGAGCCTACTTTATACACCAAAATGAATGAGCAAGGTGAGATCATAATTGTTTGCTTATATGTTGATGACTTAGTATTCACAGGTGATCTATCAATTGACAAGTTCAAATCAGATATGAAGAAAGAATTTGAGATGACTGATTTGGGTTTAATGAAGTATTTTCTTGGCATTGAGGTGAATCAAAATGAAAATGGTATATTCATCTCTCAAACAAAATATGCAAATGACATTTTGAAGAGGTTTAATATGATGAATTGCAAATCAGCCCCAACACCAATTGTGACAGGTTTGAAATTGAGTAAAGATGACAAAGGAACTGAGGTAAATCCAACTTTGTATAAAAAACTTGTTGGAAGCCTCATGTATTTAACAGCAACAAGGCCAGACATTATGTATGGTGTAAGTTTGATTTCAAGGTTCATGGAGTCTCCAAAAGTTTCGCATTGGCAAGCTGGTAAAAGAATTTTGAGATATGTGAGTGGAACCAAGAATTATGGGATCCAATATTCAAGTTCAAAAGAGTTCAAACTCATAGGATACACGGATAGTGATAGTGCTGGAAGCATTGATGATAGGAAGAGCACTTCCGGCTATGTCTTTCATTTTGGAACAGGTGTAGTTTCATGGTCTTCAAAGAAACAACCAATTGTCACTCTTTCATCAGCTGAAGCAGAGTATGTAGCAGCCACAAGTGCATCATGTCAAGCAGTTTGGATGAGAAGAGTTTTGAAAGATCTCAAACAAGAACAAGAGGAGGCAACAAAGATCTACTGTGACAACAATTCAGCCATAGCATTGTCAAAGAATCCAGTATTCCACAAGAGAAGCAAACATATTGACACTAGATATCATTTCATTAGAGAACTAATCAGCAATGGAGAAATCTTTTTGGAATTTTGCAGGTCTCAAGATCAATGTGCAGATATCTTCACCAAGGCATTGGGAAAAGAAAGTTTTGTCTATCAAAGAGATCGATTGGGCATCATAGATGGTAGCAATTGTGATTAAGGGGGAGTGTTAGAATTTAATCCCAATTGCAGGGAACTTTAATGCATCCGTATACTCCTCCTGTAAGCTCAACTACTCCTCTCTCTTCTCGCCTCCATTTTTAGGACAGTTTTTGAATTTGTTTTGATGGCATATCTTGATCAAATCTTTCTCTGCACGGTAGCTGCTAAGTCAGCATTAAATATATTTAATTTGTTTTTGTTTTCCCTCCCATACGATGGAAGCTTATCAAAGCATTAAGACAGAGATATATAAAAAGAAAAAAAGGGCATCGCACGGGTAAGAAAAACAGGGCAGAACAGAGAGAACAGAGAGCAGAATCAGAACAGGGGTTTACATTTTTCATGTCTAAGAAACTATTTGAAGAGCTCAAGCTCTGTCTTATTTGTATGGTTTGATATTTGAATGAATGAAGAGAAGGACTGGTTATTTGAATGTTTTTGTCTCTTGTTTTCTGAGCAGATTAACTTTAGATTTGTTCTAGTATTTTCTGTGTCGGGCTTTCGCTTGAATGATGCAATCATATATAATATCTGCCAAAGAGGATTCTATCTCCTCTACCAATTCCCTGACGTTAGTAGTTGGGCTACAATCGATGCTTTTGCATATTTTGTAGATGGCATTGCCTGTTGCAGCAGCCTTCCAATCAATTGAGTCATTGCCTCCCACTCTACCCCAATTATCTGAATGGAGGTCGTCGTCTTCTTTCTTATTTTTAACCCCTAGTGAACCAAATACTGCAGATGCAATGTTCACACCACCAGATGGCTCCGTTTGCTTTTCATATTCTTCCGCGAGCTCATTCAATGCTGTAGACACGCACTTGGGAGTTGCATGACGAAAATTATTACTAGGAAGACTCCCCTTCTTCAATTTGGTCTTTAGTCTGCGGAACTGTTTATCAGCTGCTTCACTAATGATTTGGTCGCGTCCTATCTCCGTGTCATCAACAAAATCTACGATCTCCCATGCTTGAGAGTATGCTTCTAAACAATCCTTAACCAGCTTTGGAGGAAAAGCATGAGAAACGGAACAGGCTTCATCATTATCTTCCGCGCAAATTGGAGAAAGCTTGACAATAATAGTAAGTAGGGACACCGCTGTCATTTTCCATGATGTTTTAGTCACGTCTGCGAAGTGCTTTTCTATATCTAGTGACTGCATTTCCACCCCGCTAATTGATTGTGCTCTGTGCTGATTGCATAAATACTTTAATCCCCTCTGGGATTTATTGGGATACAGACAACTAATGCCTAGAAGTTCAGGTGTCCTTTTCTCTGCTAGAAAGGCAATCAGATCTTCGCATTTATTTTCCGCATCATCATGGCCCTGTGTAATAAGATTCTTTGCTTCTGCAATAGACTTGCGGTTAGCGATCCACAGGCTTTGAGGAGTCTCCCGGAGCATCTCCACGCCCTCCAGAGTTTTTGTATATTTTGAGTAGTCTTTAAAGGCCGCTGTTTCATGCTTGGATAATATGAAAGACAATAACTTCCTCATACATTTGTTCTGGAATATCAAGAGAGAGACAATCCAGCAGACTTTACTGCAAAAGACCACTAGCCACTGCAATAGGAGAACCACATACAGCAATTGGCTTGGTACCGCTAGAGTGAAGGGCTCCTTGGCAATAAGCTTATTCACATTCTTCTCAAGCTTTTTTTCTTCGGTCAGATGGGGTTGTAGGGCCTCCTGCATCTCTCTAATATGTCTGGTCCAAAAATCTTCGATCTGAAAGCTGCTATGCCAATTGTCTGACTGCCATCTGGTGTAGTAACCCACTGCCGTGGCCCATCTCCACCCAATGATTGCCCATCCTATGCATATGAACACTTGTTGCAGCACTGTACCTGTCGGCCCAGACCAAGATTGAAGCAGAATAGAATTCTCTAGTAAACTTAGAAACTGTCATAAATTTGACCTCTACATAAGATAGAGATGCCACTAATTACTTAGATTTCTAAGAAAATACTTCCAATCCTAGATGAATTCAGAAAACAGAAAACTTTATGTAGATTTTATGTCTTCTAAATCATCTACATAATAAAAATCTAAATATGCAATTATTGTTACATGAATCTAACAATTAGTCCATCAGGAAAAGAAATATGTAATCATCTTGTTTCATAAATCAAACTTCGAAGAACATGCTGATATCTAGTTACAGCAACCAATGCTATAGAATCATCCAATGTTAACTTCAAACTTTGATTCATAAGATTTTTAATTTGACATAAGCTCACCAATATATTTTTGGTGAGTGATTAAGATATACTTTTTGAATTTTGCAAAGTTAATATTCAACACTAATAAGATTTTTGGATGCTTCACAAAATATAACAACAGAAACAATAAAAAGTTTCTTATTAGCCTATGTGCTTTGCAACAGTACCTGCAAACAAATCGTAGATGACGACAGATGGGCCCTCAATATACCACCTCGCTATTGAAGCCACGATTTGAACTGTAACAATGGCCGCAACCGACGAACTCAACACCGACCTGGCAATGATATATTCGGGGTTGTAGGCACGAGCAACAATCCATGCCCGCATTACTTCCTCTTCAACGGTCCGCCAACAGGATGAACACTCATCTGGAGTGGGCGTGGAAAGAATCAGAGGAATTTTCTGAGAAATGATGCCCTGGATACCTTTGCCGGCTATGGTAGCACAGCCCATAAGGAGAACGAGCATTAGGAAAGACATGGACACTATGCAAGCTATGACAACGTAGACAATGTGGTTAGCTTCGTTTGATTGGGGCCAAATATAGAGGTAACCAGTTAACGTAGAGCGAGCTTGATGTATGGTATATACTTCCGAGGTGATATGAGCAAGGATAGTTATGACCAAGGCCGCCATCTTGCCCCAGGCGTCTTCGAAGCCGCGGGCGGCCATCCCTGGCACCAAATATGCTATGGCTACACAGAGCATCACCTGGCTGCTATGGATCATCCAAAAATCACTCTTGAGAATGTTCGCTGTGAATGGAGAAGGATTATTCAATGCCTCTTCCACCAACGCTCCATGCCCACTAAGCTGGTTAAGCAATTGAATTGTAAGAGCAGTGAGTACAAGGCTATCGCCCGGAATCCAATGCGCTCTCCTCTTCAACGCCTTCACTGCGTCCTTTGAAATGAAGACAATAAATATCGCTGATACAGCCAACACCACTGATATCTTGGCTATTTCACCCCAGCTTTCCACGTACCCACCCCCATCTCTTGCCATGGATTTTCAGGGATTAATTTTAATTCTGAAGAGTTCACCAGAGGTCAGATGTGTTGAAATGAATACCCAGTCCTTGACATAAAGATAAGAAGTTCCAACTTAAAGTTTAAAATTTGTACTCTTCTATTAAGTAACAAAGCAGTTTTCTCCCGAATCAGTATCATTTTTTATTGAAGTCGATATATGCTAAAAAGTTGGACGTTATTCTTTCTTTGATTTATTAGTGCAGTTGAATAATTCTGAAGAGTTCACCAGAGCTCAGATGTATTGAAATAAATACCCTCAGTCCTTGGCACAAAGACAAAAAAGTTCCAACTTAATTAAGTAACTAACTGATCATGTAAGACCTTTCTCATAAAATAAAAACATTAATATCCTTTAGGTACAGCAATTTCATAATGATTTTACCAAACATTAATATCCTTAAGGTACAGCAATTTCATAATGATTTTACCAAAGCGAGATGCCTTACACCAACATCAGCTTCATAATGATTTTATCAAAAGAGATGCCTTACACCAAACATCTGCTTTATAAGATTTTACCAAAAAAGAGATGCTTACACACCTTACACCAAACA
The DNA here is from genome assembly GCF_030272615.1 of Cryptomeria japonica. Lineage (NCBI taxonomy): Eukaryota > Viridiplantae > Streptophyta > Pinopsida > Cupressales > Cupressaceae > Cryptomeria > Cryptomeria japonica. The sequence continues at coordinate 659,969,228 of NC_081406.1, read as the reverse complement.
TCAGCTTCATAACTATTTTACCGAAAAAAAAAGCCTTATACCAAACATCAGCTTCATAACAATTTTATCAGAAAGAGATGCCTTAGACCCAACATTTCATACTTGAGGCCAGCATTTCATGATGATTTTACCACAGAACAATGCTTTTAGGCCCAGCATTTCACAATAACTGCTACAGAAAGATGCCTTCCAGCTTTAAATTGACTTGGGACCCAATCTGCTCCTGAGAACTTTCGTCCAGTTTCTTCTAAATCTCAAAAGATAAATATTCTCTCTCACTTTCAACAATACTTCCCAAGAGAAACGAATTTGAACAGTCCATTCATGTTCTCTCTCCCATGCGCTAGTTTTGGCTTTTCATATATTAATGACGTATACAAGTATATTTAATAGGGCTCACTGAATGCCTTTCCTGAGTTTTATCTATTTGCTTTGCCTAAATTTCTCATATTTCATATCATGTCGACCTCCAAGTTCATATCATGTCGACTAAAGTTGCAAGCTTGAACCATCATAGCCTTGCTCCTCTACCAATCGAATTGTCCCGAGCAATAGGGTGGAGCCAGGTGGCAGTATTTTATTGGTAGCTTTAATGCCGTATGGGCTAAGGTGTTGCATGGTCATTGGCTTGGGGCTGTGTCGTAGATATACTTTTTAAAACAAAAATTAAAAAAAGTGCACAGAAATTTTAGTGAATTTAAGACAATGAAGTATTTTTTTGGGCAATAAATTATTTTTATAATGATCATTGTCTATATTTACTGTTAATATATAAATTTAAATAGAAATATTGAAATAGGTAAAGTATAGGAATTAAAAAAATTCATATAATTGGGAATAATAAGATTTAATTTTTATAGATATTAGTATAGAATATTTATCCATCTTAAATAATTAAATGTTCTAATGTGAAGTAAAAATAAATAAATAAAAAATATATCAAATATGAGTGAATTGAACACTTCTAGGAAACTTGAAAATAGTCAAAATTGGAGGCATAAGAACAGCCAAATCACAATATATAGCTGCTTTTATGTATGGGCTCATGAGGAAGTATTGAGTACAATTTTCGAGTGAATAATACAAGATAGGTACACAACAACCTCTGGTTGGATACAACTCAATGAGGGGGCTATCTTTGCATCATTTTAATGCCACAAACTAATGGGCCAACATATGCTTATGCCATTAGTGGTGGGGTCAAAAATTGTTTTTGGGTGTGTAATATAAAGGCCACAAGAGTTACATGTCAAGCTTCCCTTCAAATGACAAAATGATATTCAATAACCAACATTTTTAATCAATCATTTTATCTCCCACCATCGATCTTCAAGATTAAATTTGAAGTGTCCAATCCCTATTGAGATGAACAAGATTAATGGCAACAATTAAAAGGTATTAAGGGCGGTTCTCAATGCACAAGTAATGTTTTTTGTGCCTTCTTAGCAACCTAAAGATGGATAGTTAGATGAGCCACATGGACCCACACTTCATGCACTACTACAACTTCCTAGTGGTCTAAGTTAGCACATGTAAGGTGAAATTTACACCCCATTTTCTATGATCCTTCAAACTAAATTATTTTATAATGTATTTCAAATTTGGATTTGAAAAGAGGATTAACTTGGATCCCAAATCGCAGAAACGCATTTTCATTGGGTATGGCAAAGAACAATTTGGCTTCCAGTTGTGGGATCCGGTCAATAAGAAAATTGTTCGTAGTAGGGATGTTATCTTTAATGAAAAGTCTTTTTCCGCGCTGCAAATTCAAGATAAATCAGATACAGAGTAGGTTCTTGTGTCTTGTGTCTGTTTTTCAAAATTATTCTTAACCAAATCACAATACCGATGTTCTAAATCAAACCTCTCATCAAGTGGAAGTCCCTATGCCATCCGCCATGGTTGAACTAAGTTCTCAGTCCTCTGACCAGACTGAGAATGGTGAAGAATTCGAGAGATCTTATAAAGAACCCTCACGACATCTTGGAACAGGGGGATCGAATGATACAGGGCCTTCACGTCTTTTACTAGAGTCTTCACGACTTGGAACAGGGACCCACGAAGAAGAATGCAGACCTGTTATGCCGTTGTCTACATGGTTTGAGGGACCTCTACATGGCGTCGAGTCCTCACAAAATTCTTTACGTCTGCCCCTTAACGTCCCCCCTACGGGCTCACAGCCTGGCGTAAGTCCACGTCTTAGCAGGGATGATCCAAGTGCAGATCGTGCCCAGAATTACGGGTTGTTACCGATTTCAAACCCGCCTTGTCCTACGTCGTCTGTCTCTAATGCAGAGGCGTCACGTCTTCATGGTGGAGTCTCCCGAATTGGTCCCAAATCCTCCAAGCCGCACACTGATAATAACATACCATCATCCACTGAAGTTATAAGGGGACTAAGGACACAAGGTTGTGGTGACTTCTTACCACATGATGCAGTTCATTCATAGCCCTTGAGTGAGAATAATTTACAGAAAGGTAATTCGCATGCAGAGAACTCAGTTGCGAAGGTCTACCAGGTAACGCCGACCTCCTACAAAGTTTTCAGATTATTTTCAGATTATGAGTTATTATTTTGTGAAGAAGTTGAGCCTGCATTGTTAATCTCAGACCAAGCAGAGCCTGGAAACTATAAACAAGCTTATCAACATGCTGATTGTGATAAATGGCAGGCTGCCATGCTTGAATAAATGAATCCATTACTCACAAACCAGACTTGGGATCTGGTACCTCTTCCACCAAATCGGAAGGCCTTAAGAAACAAGTGGATCTACAAATTGAAAGAGGAAGAAGGGGGCAAGAAGAGATACAGGGCTAGGCTTGTAGTGAAAGGCTATGCTCAACAAAAAAGATAGATTTTAATGAGATTTTTTCATCTATTGTGAAAATGACAACGATTCACATAGTCTTGGCTCTCGCAGCAGCATGGGATCTGGAGTTGGAATAACTCTATGTCAAGACTGTGTTTCTTTACGGAGATGTAGATGAAGAGTTATACATGGAACAGGTTGAAGGATTTGTAAAATGTGACCAGGAACATCTCTATTGTAGATTGAAGAGAAGTTTGTATGGGCTCAAGCAGGCCCCACAATAGTGGTATATCAAATTTGCTCACTTCATGATTGAGCATGGCTTCATTCGATGCAAATCCAATCCTTGTGTTTAGTATAAAAAAATTCTAAATGGTGAATTCGTTATACTTTTGCTCTATGTGGATGACATGTTGGTAGCTGGAACAAGCATGAGGATTGTTCGCGAAATAAAGAAAGAATTAGCAACCAGATTTGCAATGAAGAATTTAGAGGCAACAAAGAGAATTCTTGGGATGACCATTACTTGTGATATACAAAAGAAGGAGATTCGATTGTCTCAAAAGACATACATTGATAAAGTTGTGGACAGATTTGGCATGGCTAGGGCCAAGGTTGGTAACACACCACTTGCTAGTCATTTTCGCTTATCTTCGGATCTGTGTCCCAAGACACCAGAAGATCAAGAATTTATGAAGGGCATTCCATATTGTTCAGTGGTTGGTAGTATCATGTATGTCATGGTTTGCACCCGCCTAGATATTGCTCACGCAGTGGGAGTTGTGAGCAGGTTCATGAATAATCCCAGAAAACCTCATTGGAAGGTTGTCAAATGGATTTTGAGATATTTAAAAGGAAAATCAGATTATGCATTGTGCTTTGGTAAGAATCATGTACAACTTCAAAGTTTTGTTGATTCTGATTTGGCTTGGGACTTAGACAAGCGAAGTCTATTTCAGCTTATGTTTTCACATTTGTTGGAGCTGCCATTAGTTGAGTTTCGAGGCTGCAAAAATTAGTAGCTCAATCCACAACTGAGGCCGAGTATATGGCTCTACCTGAAGAAGCAAAAGAGTTGATTTGGTTGTAGTGCTTGTTGCGTGATTTATGATGTACACAAAAAGAGTTTACTTTGTTTTGTGATTACAGTAGTGCCATTCAAATGGCTAAGAATCCTGTGTTTTATTGTCACACCAAACATATTGAGATACAACATCATTTCATTCGCAGTATGGTTGAAGAAAGGAAATTGTAGGTTGTCAAGATAGACACGAAAATCAATCCGGCTGATGCGTTGACTAAAGTCATTCCCAAAGAGAAGTTCAAATTCTGCTAGACTTCTCTTGGCCTTGTCAAAGGATAACAATAAGATTGAAGTGAGGGAAATCTGTGATTGTTGCAGCATCGTTGGACTTGAAGTGGGAGATTGTTGGGTATATGAATCCCAACGAACTTCTTTTCCCTCCAAGTACCTCGCCTTCTCGTATTCTTGTGATTGCTTGTGTATATGAGAAGATTACATTGTTTATTGATATATATTCTAGAGATGTAAGTAGCAGCTGATGTATTATTAACAGATTGAGAATAATATAATTTTCCCCTGCTTCAAAGTGGAAGATACGACAATCAATAGATCACGCGACTATTCACGTTCATGGAAGATAAGGCTAAAGAGGTGGTTCATAATGAGATCGAGGGCTCCCTGTGGAACAATGGACATGTGCTTGACGATGATACTTATGAAGCTTTCTTCATTGTTGTGGTCACACCTTGTGGGGAATCAGATTTGGTTAGCTTTTGATCCCACAAGAGAATTACATACCAGCTGGGGATGCAATATATAACAGTATTTTGCAGCTATTGTCTGGTGTCTTGGTTGGCATTTTCGATCTGAATGCTAAGAGAAAGAAAGGAAAAATGAATAATGTATGGGACTATTTAAGAAGGGTGTAAACTAAAACAATATGGCTGACATGCAAGCTTTTCGTGGAGACAATGCGGATCTACTCTCTCTTATGCATGTAGTTAGGATGTATGAAATTAATGCTGAGGTTAGCTTCTTGTAAAAGAACATTATGTAATCTTTATTTTTAATTTAATATAAGGATTTATCCCCTAATACTTCTTATTAAAAAATTTATTGGTAAAGCGATCATTCATCATGATTGGAGTCTTAGAGTTATATAAAAACAATAACATTAGGGAGAAATGCATGTTATAGAAGGTAGATAATTAGCATAATTATATTTAAATAAATTATGTTAAGTATTTCAAGAGATATCAATTTAAAGATACTCGTTGAAGATTAATATAATCTAATTGAAAATTAACATAATCTAATCAAATGTAGCTTAAACTACATAGTTGGCTAGACAACATTTTGTTCTCTCAAGTTTAATAATCTCGATAATTGATGCTAAGAATTCATGCAAAGGGTCACTTAGCTTGAAGGAAAATATTTAATGCCAATGTATTTTATATTAGGTCGATCTTCAAGTTTACAATAGATATTTTTCTCAATAGAAATTGTTATGTAGAGGTGCACTCTTTAACATTAAAATCATATACACATAAATCTCATATACTACATATTTAGTGTAACATATTAAAAAATATCTAGTTAACATGTAATAAATAGAATTTTTGAAAAAGCTTTAGAAACTTTCAATAAAATGCAATTAGCAAGTGTAAAGAAAAAATTGTAGGATAATGCTTAACGATTTGGCTCAAGTCATCTCAAAATTAGTGAGGAGTGGTGACACCATCTCCCGCTCAAACTCCACTCACTAATAATTTCAATATAGTGGAAAATTAACAAAGCTTATAATAGAAACATGGAAGCTTCTGTGGACCCCTTTAACATGCTCTTAATTCTCTTCAACAATACCTTTTCACAAGATTTGGTTAAATCAAACCAAAAAAAAAGAGGAAAAAGCAAACCTCATGACTACTCCAAATACCTACATAAAAAGAGTAAACATTGAACTCAAGAACATTCCAAACTAAGAAAAAATCAAACCAAACAAGAGGCATTATTGAAGACAAACAATTGTCAATTTTCCAAAATAAGTCTTGTTCAAACATAAACAATTTAATGAGATTTATTGGTAGTAATGAAAGGCTATTATTATAATATTCAAAGAGAACATCTTAATACTTTAATTGTCTATTGGTATTATAATCACCCTGATATAGCTTTTAGGATAATGGCTATCCAACCCCTAGAATGCACTAAACATCTATTATAATGTATTTATAATATATAAAGGATAATGATGTCTTGGTGCATTCTAGGGGTTGGATAGCCATTTTTGGCTTTTAGCCCCCATTTAAAAAATTATCATTTAATCCATTAGTTGGCTAAGTTAAACATTTCTATTCTTATGAGTCCCTAAGTGACGTCAATTTGTCTCAAAAACCCCTTGTAAATCTTTAACACTTAGTCATTTTATGCTTTGCCTAGTTTTATACTTGGTTTTGAAATCATCATTAGGGTCCAATGGGGTTCTCACAACCCATTTGAGCCTTGATAAGGTTACGTCTTAAGCAATGATCCTTTTAGGTTTTTTAAAAAAATTTAAGTGATTGGTTATTAGTCTTTGTCATTGATTTTGAATCTAACATTAAGGCTCAATAGGGTTTTCACAACCTATCCTAGGCTAGACGGGTTCCTTGTTCTTCAATCATCAAAGTTTTAAACAATAGTCTTTTCTTCTAAGTACCAGTCCTAGGCTAAGTTCTGAAAACCTTATTGGGAGTTGTTGGGGTTTTCACACCCTGGTACCTCTTCAAAAGGTTTTTCCCTCAAAGGAAGACTTTCAAATAAGACACAAAGAAAAAGGTTTGTTCAAAGTGGCTGAAGTATAGAGTTTTGAAGTTCATGTCAAGGGGTGACAAGGTTTAAAAACCTTGTTAAGCTTTGAAACAAAATTTAAAATCAAAATAAACCCTATTGAAAGGAACAAAACAAAAAACTAAAGTAAAGATTTGATGAAGAAAAGGAAACAAAGAGAAAGAAGAAAGTAAAGTGTTGAAAGGTAAAAATTTTATGGGTTGTGACAACCTATTGGACACCGATAAGGTTTCCAAAACCGTATAGGTGATTGACGTATGATTCGACTCATGTAGTTTCTTTGTCTTGAAACCCAGGGCTATTCCCATTCCTCCTTTTGTTCCTAAGGTAGAGCAAGGAAAGGCACCTATGTTTGAAACTAAAGTTCTTGCATCCACACCACATCCTACTCCACTTATGGAGCCTATTATTCCCTTAGTATTGGATGTGAAGATAGCTCCTTTTATGGAGCAGGATGCTCTATAGTCTTCTCAAATATTTGTTCTTGGACCCCATCACTACCAAAACCATCTTTTGCATGAGTGTAAGTGTTGTATGTGTGCGATGGATTGTGAACGAGATTCCTCATAAAAAAGCTAAGAACAAAACTCCTACTTCTACTCCTACATCTTCATCTACTATTATTCATATAATTCCTATTTCAGTTTTTGGTTCCATTTTTTGTTCTAATTGTGTTGTTTCTATCTCTCTTTCCATTCCTTCAGGTGATTTTGATGAGCACCATCCCAAAAAGGGTACACCTATTTTAATTACTCCATCCTTGGAACTATCACTTATCAGCACACCACATAATGTCCCACCTTTTTTTGAGCCCATATAAACATGCTTCATACAAAATTTGTGTCTGGTGTGACTTTTAGTGATCATCCTAATTAAGTGCACTCTTCATTCTATTTTCTTCAGGTCCTCAAACCTACCATAATTGATATGAATATCTTGCATCAACCACCTAGTCCCATGTTTGAGTAGGGCATCACACCTAAATTTTGTCACAAGAAGTCTACTTTGCCTTCTTATCCACATGTTAGCTTATCTTCTTATGTTCTTGTGTTGAGGAGGATCCTCCTCCTCCAAATTCATCATTTCTCCTTTTCTAGAGGTTGGCAATAACCTTACCACTATTTTATAAGCTTTTGTTGAGTCACCACACTTGTACTCAAAGAAGTGTATGTTTGAATATTTGGAGGATATTCTAACACTATCAACTATCTTCACAAGATCATTGACACTCAATTGCTAGAAACTATTGGATGAAGATGTTGAGGCAAATTCATACCTGACTCTTGCTATAGGAAATATACCTAGCATTTCCCTCACCATTTTTCCTATGTGAGCTCAACTTCCTACCTCTTATGATGATCTAGATTGAGAGGTGAAATAATCATGAGACATAGTTGACTAGAGTGGTATACTTCATGCCTTTAGAATATATTTTTCATTTTTTTTGTGTTCGTTTTGTTTCTTGTTTATATTTTCTCTCTCTCTTAGAGGACCCAAGATACACTTGTAGGTACTTGGATACAAGGGAGAAAATTATTTGTCAATTGTTCTATTTGACTCATCATTCTTCTCTATGTTGTAAATTGACTTTTTTTTATCTTCAGGGATGATGCAAATGTTGGGGGCATTTATGCCTCTTCCATATTTACCCAAATGTTTATTTGTTTTCATGTGACCCTTCTTCCTTTGCACTTGGTGCTCCAACATATTTGGGAATATGATATTAGTTCATATACAATTCATTACTTATTATGAATCATATTGATCTTGACTGTTTGGATCCCCAAATGTCCTTATCTATATCTTCATTGATGTTGGGGTTTTATGTGTTATCCTTTGTAGGATAAAATTCCATGAATACATCTTTCTACGTGTTTCATGACACAAGAACTCTTCTTAAAATAAATTGAACGAATTTTTATCACATAAATTATTTTAAGGGAGGCTATATCACATTATCACTTTTATATTTCACAACACAGTATCTTATTGCATATGTGCAATCTAGCATGTGGGCACCCTAATAGAGTTTGGGTCTCTTTTTCATGATTGTCTTGCAACACAACTTGCAACAGTCATGGGCCAATTAGATTATTGTAAGGTCCCTAGCATAACACATTGTGCAAGTCATACTTATCATCATCTTTTATGTGCCTAAAAGAGATTTATGGTGTCTATATTTTGCTTAGCATGATTTTCTATAGCTAACATGTTTGTGGTGAATTTACAACTTCACATCATAATCTTATGCAAGATCAACACGAGTCTCTTCCCTGGGGGAACATCCACACAGATGGAATACTTTGCATCCTCTTTGCATCTTGGGTAAAATTCTATCAAACGCTTTCTCTACTTTATCTCACACATTTGTTAAATCATATATGCTCACTTAAGTGCTTGGGAAATATGTAATGTTGTAAATAGAAAACCTTATAATTTCACATCACATAAATCTCCCTTTAGATCACCAAAATACAATTATGAAAATTAAACATTAATTTAATTTAAATGTACTCATATTTAATAAAGTAAGGTTGATTCTCAACCCCTATGTTTTATTTTCCCCAAATGAATGCACTATGCATTGATGTATGTGCTACACACTAGCATCCCATAAAAATTATGTGAGTGGGCTGATTGTTAGCATTTTGGTAGTGTAATGCTTTTGTTAACCTATTTGGGCATCACAAAAAAATGAATATTCTATATTAAATTTTAAACTTCCTTTTTTCCTCTCTAGCTCATTCATTCAGTCTCTTTAGCGATTCTTCTTGCATTATTTATCTTATCTCTCACATACAACAACATATTATCTTCTTGAAGCTCTTACTACCATATTGGCATCAACATTGTAGATTTGAAGGCTACTCTTCCTCTCTTGTAGCACTTGTGTGAAGGAAACTCTACCCTTGGACAATTTGTTCACCTTTGTTGGGATATTGGTAATCTATAATTTTTAAGCATTCTATAAATACATTGTGTTGTCTTTTATTTTGTAGCATATTTTTCATTTTGTGTCTCTTTTTTTGTCAATTATATCTCAAATTGTCTTGGCTACTTGTGGAGGTGGAAACACCAAAGTAGTCTTGACTACTTGTGGAGGTGGAAACACCAAATTAAGGCTTTGACTATGGAAAGCCCCTGAACAACCACCCTCAACCTCTCTCTTTGGTCTTTTGTGTGTAGGTATCACATGAAGCATATCCTATGGAAGCTCTTGTGAAAATTTATCCCTTTGGTGATTTCTTCCCTTTTTCATTTGTTTAATATTTAGTTTCCCTTCAATACTCAATATTTAATATACTTTATTTTGTCATGTTTTGGCATTATCTATCCTCATAACCCATGTAGGGTCCTATACTCTTTCCTTGCGATTGTCCAATTTTTTGATTGTACGAGACGTTAACCAATGTTGCACACTGTCATCTATGCAAAACACAAATACCCATGACAGAGAGATTGTTTGAGTGTTCAAAAAGTCTCTATCACCTAAATGTTTGGTATTTGGAGTCCTCACAATTCAATGTTGTCCCATGTTAAAGATATAAATAGAAAATTCACAAAACCTCCTTGATTAGAATATAATTTAATATGCATTTAATTTCTAATTGTAACAATAATTAAAAAATAAGATCCTACTTAAATCTAAACCCTTATCCTAACTCTTATTTAGTAGTAACCATCATTGAACTCTATCTCTAATCTTCATCAGGGCTTAACCCTAATTGAATCATAATTACAATTGTAACTCTAACCTTTAATGAACCCTAGCACTAGAACCCTAAAAAAATGAATTATAACCCTAACCCTAAGTGAACACTAACCATAACTAAAGACTAATCCTAAACCTAAAAAATAATACTAAAACTAATAGAAACTCTAACTCAAAATCTAGCCCTAATCCAAATTCTAACTCAAATCATAACTATAACTGTTGGTGTAAATAATTATTCATCTTGGATATTATTACACCTTACTTAAGTTTACTTAGGAAATGCATTTCATAGTAGTTTGGGTATGAGACACTTGGGTATTTGTGCCACATTGGGATAGTGTGTGTAGGAGAATTTCCACCTTTTATGGTGTGATCTTGTTGTTACACTCCACATTCAATGGGTGATCTGCCTCATGTGAAATATTATATTGTTTCTCCTACCTACCCTTGTTTCTTATTGAGCCACATGTCATGTTTGTGTGCTCACATATCCATATAGCCTTGCCTATATAAGTAGGCTCATATTCATTGTATGTATCGATTGATGATCTAGTTGATCAGTATTTTTTCTTGATAGAATACAGTTTATTCCTATCATCTATTTTGTTCTCTCTTATTTGTGCTTTCCATTGCCTCTTGATCTTGGCAAAATCTCACATGGTATCAGAGCCATTAGAGTACCATTGGTTTGCTAATTGAGAGAAATTTGATGCTATTTGGGGTTTGCATTTTGGAGCTTTCTAGTGCAGGTTATTATTGAAGCTTGATGGGTCAAATTTGAGGTTACCATTAGATTGAGGAGGACCAAGAAAGTCAGTTTTGCCTTTTGTTTCATCCAAATCGAACTTCAGAGGCCAAATCTAGAGGCATTTGAAGTTTGACGCTGCGGTGGAAATTTTCCAGAAATTATAATTTTGCAGGCATTTTTCAAATAGCGATATCTCACTCATCCGGACTCATTTTTTCGAGAAATTGTTTTTGTTTTGGGGTAGAATTTCATGATCTGTACAGTAGTGCAGGAGTTCTGATTTTTGGATACAGGTTTTTCAGAAAGCGCGAAATCCCGATTTTTACAACTTTGGAGGCTTTGTTTGGGCTCATATGGACTCCTTTTCAGGTGCCATTTTTTTTGAAAGTGCATATTTTTTCATCTACTTTCATAATCTGCCATCTGTTTGCAGTGATTTTAAGTAGAAACTGTACTTTCAATATTTGGCCATTTTTGGTATATTTGGTACTTGCATTTTGCTTGGATCTCTGCTTAGATCACTAGCAGTATTTGTTGAAGTCTCTTATATCTCATTTTGAGAAGTTGTAAATTGAAATCAGAAGTCCACTTTTCCTTGTTTTGCAAGTGGCCCATTGTATACGCACTAAGTATAAAGTGCGAAAATCACCATTTTGGGGGGATTTCTTGATTGAGTATTTTGGGGGGGTGTCTTATGTGATTGTGCCTCTCTCTATCTTGTGTTTTTTCATTTAGGTGCTATGGGTTCTCCTAAAATTCCACTTTTAACTCCTCATAATTATGCATCATGGAAAATTAAGGCATGGAGTAAACTAATGGAAAAATGACTCATTCATTATGTAAATGAAACTATTACAGCACCACTTGAGCCTAAGGCTAGTCCTAATGCTCAAATTTAATGGCTTACTAAGAATGCTATGGCACTTGGAACTCTTAGAAACTATGTATCAGATGACCTCATTTTTCACATTGATAAGTGTACAACAATTAAAGAGGCTTGGGATATTTTTAAGAAATTGTATGGTCAAGTTGATGAGATTAAGGGCTACAAGATTGATAGTGAACTCACAACTTTGGATCCCAAGGATTTTGATACAATCCAAGATTATGTCACAAAAGCAATTGAGTCAAGAGCAAAGCTAAAGGATTGTGGAATTGACAAAAAGGATTCTCAATTGGTTTATAACTTGTTGGACAAGCTTCCTTCAGAGTATGCAGCCTTTGTATCTAGATTTCACACCCATAGGTTAGCTCAAGGTTCCTCATACACTTCTCCCTCATTTGATTCATTCACGAAGATGTTGATACTTGAGCAATCTAAGTTGACCACGATGGGGATTCTCAAATTTTCAAAGTCACAAGCTTTGGTGGCTAACAAAGGGAACCAAAGTAATCAAGGAAAAGGAAACAATCAAAGGCAACCTAAGTCTAAACCACAACAAGATGGAGCACAATCTTCCTCTCCACAACAAGGTGATTCACCATTCTCACCTAAGAGGAAATCATATAAGGACAACCTTTTTTGTGGATATTGCAAGAAGTCAGGACATGATGAACATCATTGTTATAAGAAGGATATTGATGAGTTGAAGAATCTTCTTGAGAATAATAGAATCAACATACGTTCTAGAATGTCTACATCAGCTTCTTCTTCCAAGGATAAAGGAAAGGATCACTCTTTTGGGACAGATAAAGGAAAGGGACAAGCTCTTTATGCTACTACAAGTCATGATTCAGGGAGATGGCTTCTAGATTCAGGGACTTCTCATCATATGGCATATTCGCAGTCTATGTTTTCTACATTTGAGCCTTGTCACATGCTGCAGATTTTGATGGGCAATCATACATACATGGATGTGATTGGGAGAGGATCTATTGCCATTGGGGATAACTCCTTCATTGATGTGTTGTGTGTACCCCACTTGACAAATAATCTTCTTTCCATCTATCAAATCACATATGGGGCAACTAGGAAAACTGTGGAGTTCACACCTGATTCAGTTATCATTAGAGACTTGGAGAGTGGAGCTATCATTGCGACTGGGGTGGTTGATCATGCATCTCAGTTGTACTCTTTTTCACATTTTGGTCCTATTGATGAGGTTGATTCTTCCTATATTGATGATTCGGATTTTGAGGAGAACTTTGGGCATTTGAACTTGGGGATTCTCACATGTGACCCTGTTCTTGAGCCTTGCATTTCATCTCCTTTTATTGATATCATACCACCTATTGCACCTGATGATGTGGCTAGTGCAACAATTTTGCCTTCTTGTGATTCAATGCAGCAGGATATTTCATGTCTTCCAGCTTTAGTTGATTGGGATGCCTACTTGACAGACATTGTAGGTTTGTTTATGGACTCCTACATTGTAGATTTGGGAGACATCATTCATGACATTCATCTTCTCTTTGATGAAGATGATCCTTCTTTGATTGTTGCGAGGGATAACTCTGACCCTCTTGTGCATTCTCTACATGATCAATCTATAGAGGTTGACATGATTGTGGATACTTTTGTACAACACTTAGAGAAGGTCTCTTTATCTTTTGAGGAGACATATGAGTCTTTGGATATTGTTCTACATTCATCTCCACTAGATCTTGGAGTGTCTTTTTCAGCAGTGTGGCATAGTTTACCACCTTTGGAGGGGCTATCTTTCAACATCGACATGGGGACACTTGAGCAGTTTTCAGAGATTCCTTTCATCATGAGTATTTTTGCTTCATCTTCCCTTCATAAATTGGGGAGACTTTTCGGATCCACCTTTGGTTTTGTTTCTTCCTAATCAGAGGAATGTTGTTCGACGTTCATGGAGCAGTTTCTTCATTCATCTTCGAGCTTCTAACATTGGTGTAGATTCTAGATTGAGGGGGGGCTTCCTAGTCTCTCTTCTTCTTCTCTCGTATCGGGGGGACTTTTTATTCACATGGGGTTTTGTCCTTCAAATACTTCTATGAGAGTTATTTGTATTTAGTTTTCATCTCTCTTTTGGGGGAGGGTTTTTTCCCATTGGGTTTTTCTCTCTTTCCCTGCTTTGTAAGAGATTTCCTTGCATTGGTTTTCATGCATTTGTATTTGTACATGGGTACCTAACATGGCCTCATAGTTGGGACCCATCTTGCATTTCTTAGTTGAATTGTAGACTTTAGTGCATTCCCCTAAGTTGCACTTAAGGGGGGGTGTTGGTGTAAATAATTATTCATCTTGGATATTATTACACCTTACTTAAGTTTACTTAGGAAATTCATTTCATAGTAGTTTGGGTATGAGACACTTGGGTGTTTGTGCCACATTGGGATAGTGTGTGTAGGAGAATTTCCACCTTTTATGGTATGATCTTGTTGTTACACTCCACATTCAGTGGGTGATCCGCCTCATGTGGAATATTATATTGTTTCTCCTACCTACCCACACCTATTTCCTACCTACCCTTGTTTCTTATTGAGCCACATGTCATGTTTGTGTGCTCACATATCCATATAGCTTAGCCTATATAAGTAGGCTCATATTCATTGTATGTATCGATTGATGATCTAGTTGATCAATATTTTTTCTTGATAGAATACAGTTTATTCCTATCATCTATTTTGTTCTCTCTTATTTGTGCTTTCCATTGCCTCTTGATCTTGGCAAAATCTCACAATAACTCTAATTTAAAAACTGTGATCCATATTCAAAACTTACCCTAATAAAACCCTAATCTTAACCCTAGTTGAGTAGAAACCTTGATTGAATAGTATCTCTAAACTTAAGTAAAACCTAACTACGTAATTGAATCATATCTGAAATGTTAAATGTATCCTTAAATGAATCTTAATGATAATACAACTTTAATCCTAACTAAAAACCAACCATAATGTTATCATAACCCTAACCATAAGTGAACACTAACATTAACAAGACACTAATTATAAACCTTAAACTAACACTAAAAAGAACAATAATGGTAACTCAAAATATAACCCTAACCCTAATTCTAACTCAAATGTTAACCCCAACTTTAACAAAAATGTAATCCTACTTGAAATCTTACCCTAGTAAAACCCTAACCCTAATTATACCTTAAATATAATTGAACTCCAACCCTAACCATAATCCTAATTGTACCTTGATCGTTCCCCCAGGCTTAATTGAATTGTAAACCTAATTATGAATGCTAATTAAATTGTAAGCCTAATTGAATCCTAATCCTAACCCTAACGCCAAACCTTACCCTAAGAGAACCCTTAGTCTTTTTCAACCATAACCCTAATTGAATCATAGTTAAATTGTAACTCTAATTGAACCCTTTATGAACCATAACTCCAATCTAAGTACTGCTCTAAATCTAAACCCTAATTTAATTATTTCTAATTAAACATTAACCCTAATAATATCTTAACAAACATTAAACTCTAACCCTTACCATTATCCTAATTGAGTTGTAAGCCTAATTGAGATCTAAACCTTATAACTATGAATCCCAATTAAATTGTAACCATAATTGAATCCTAATCATAACCCTTACACCAATCCTTACCCTAATTGAATGGTTAACCTTATTAACACTAACCATAATTAAATTGTAATAAAATTATAACCCTAATGAAATATAATGCCTAAATATAGACCTAATTTAAAACATAACCATAATTCAACCCTAATCCTATCCCTAATACTAACCATTACCCTAATTGAATTGTAACTATAAGCATAAGTGAGTAGCAATTATAATTAAACTCTAACCCTAGCCATAATTAAATCGTAACCCTAATTGAACCCTAATGATAACCCTTAATCCTAACCCAACCATATAAACTCTAACCATAAATGAAAGTGAACATTAAGTTAATTTTAACCCCCACTCTAACTCTAAATCTAACTCCAACTCTACATATCCACCATTTTGATCTTTCTTTATCTTGTAACGATGACAAAATTTCTTTTTCATTTGGATTGGTTTTTGTTTTAAATTGGCATTCAATTATAAATATGTATTGAATCTTCTATATGTGATGGTTGTTGCTTTGAAGATGATCTTCAAATTGTAGTGTCACATTATAGGGAAGGAAGAGACTTAGATTGGAGGTGTTTGCATTGATGAAGCCAAAAATGATGATGGAGTTGATACAATTGAGTTGGGAGATTAATCATGTGCAGTGAGGGAGGTCAAGAGGATGATGGTGAAGTTAATTGAATCAAGTAGGTTGAACTTTGAGGCTAGGCTTATGTGGATCATGATTGAGCCACCGTCACCCATAATGCATTGCAAGATTATGTTTCCCACAACATGAAGGTCGACAAGTCTCTAAGCTCCACTTAGGTATATCCTTTCTCTTCTATGTGTTATCTTCCCATTTACCAATCTTTGGTCATAATATTGGTTTTTTTTTTGGTTTTAGTTGTTTTACAAGAGATACAAGATGATTTTAGATGCTTCAATATACTAGATTGGTTATCTACTTACCTTCTTACCTATTTAAATGAATAGAGTACTCTATCTTCTCACACTATTGTACAATCTAGTTTATTTTCTTTGCAGAAAAGAGTGGCGAGAGATGTGGACTCTCCTAGTAAAATTATAGGCCCCAAGCCCCATCTCTTCAAATTTGATAGATTAGGTATTTTTGTGCCCACCATGGTCATTTCTTCTTGCATCAACCTAATTAGGGATAGAGAGTAAGAATTTAATTAGGTGTAGTGTTTAGTTATGGTTATTTTTTAGGTTTGATTAGTATTAGTTTGATTTTCTCATTTTGCATTGAATAAAGTTTAGTATAGAAGGACACAAATCATGTGTAGATATTAAATTCATAAAATAATCTATAGTTAATAATATTGTGATTTTCTTGGACACTGTAAAAATTCTATGCATGTTTCAAATGAAATGATCTTCTGATCCTTATACATGTGTTGAATTTTAAGAATACATGAATAGAAAAAAAATTCAAAGTAAATATGCCAACTCACAATTGATTCCCCCTTTGAAAAAATGATTTCCAGTTTGTATTTAAAGGATATTTATCAACCCATCCATATTTAAAAAATATAACATTTTTTCCTAAAAAATTATGATGTTTGATATATCTATATAAAATTTGAAAGATGTAGAAGCATTTTGCATGAGTCCCTTTTTAGGGATCTGATGTATCATTATTCCAATAAGGATAATAGAATGATCTCTTAAAAGGAGTTCAAAAGTAAAAATGTAAAATTATTTCATAATTGATAATTCACATGTGACACTCAATAGTATTTCATCATATTCAACCTATAATAATAGGTTGTGCAAAGATTAATATAGTGTTTAAAATTTATTTTGGGGAAAAAGTTAAGAATAGAGAAAGATTAACATTTTGTTTCATGAAAAAGCTTTTTCACCATCAAAAATTAAAGAGATAAAAGGAATGGGTGAGTACAAATGATTTCATCTTCCAACTTTTACCTAAATGGAACTACTTCATATGAATTATTTATTTGATTAAAGCTATTTAGGTTTTAAGTATTTGAAAATTAGTTAGTGTTGTATTTTTTCTTTCATTGTAGTTATATTTAGTTTTTAAAGAAACTTGTAATACTTGACATTTTCCAAAATAACATATATTTTTTGTCCTTCATTTTTGTAAGTATTTAAATAGAATATATATTTTTTTAAATATATAATTAATGTCTTTACATTAAGCATTGAATTACAATTTTCTGTAAATTAATATCAGATTTTAATTAGCAATATCCCTAAAAATAATTTATGTATATTTCTCTAATAACAAATATGCTAATTTTTATTTTTAAATCATTTCTAAAAACAACACACCCCAAACCAATGACCATGCAACACATCAATGTTTTTATTTTTCTCCAAAAGATAGACTTGAGACATTTCTTTTTTATAAAATTATTATGAAATTCTGTTACGTTAAAGAAATATAAAAAGACATCAATGTTTTTATTTTATGAGGACGAGATGGGTCAAAGGCATCTCCTTTTGGTAAAATCATTATGAAACTATGGTACTTTGGGAAAATATAAGGACATTAGTATTCTATTTTATGGAAAAGAGATAGGCTTGAGGCATCACTTTCTGATAACATCATTATTAAATTGTGATATTTTACAGAAATAATATTTTTCTTTATGAAGAGGAGATGAACCTTATGGAAGATTTTTAAATCATTATGAAATTGTGATACTTTAAAAAACATCAATGCTTTTTCCTATGAGGAAAAGATGAGTCTTATGAAAGATTTTTAAATCATTATGAAACTATAGTACTTTATAAAAAATAAGAATATCAATGTTTTTCTTTTATAAGGAAGATATGAGTCTCATGAAAGATTTTTTATCAAACTTACATAATCAATTATGTATTTATAAGGAGAGAACAACTTTAAAACTTTTAGCTTAAACTTCTTTGGGTGAAAACCAAAGACTTATCTATTTTAACACTATCCAGTCTCATCTTCTATGATATTGAGGCTTTGCACTTAGCAAGACTTAATCTCTTTTGAACACTTCAGAACCATTCAACTTTACTAATGAATAAAAAATCTATTAACATAACACATGATTTTAATTTCAATAAGAATTTAAACCATAATAAATATTTAAATACAAAATACCACAGCTAACTTGGCTCCAAAAAGTCACAATTTCACATAACGCGAAAGTTAGTAGAAAATTACAGATTTTGATTGTGCTCGACAAAACTAACTACATCTTTCATTTTTCAGAAAAATGTATCGAAGGTTAGTGAGCCAGTTTTGGAGCCAGTTTAGCTAACCACACTGTGTACATTGCCATAGCTTGCATAGTGTCCATGTCTTTCCTAATGCTCATTCTTCTTCTGGGTTGCGCTACCATAGCAGGCAAAGGTATCGAAGGCATCATTGCTCAGAAAATTCCTTTGATTCTTTCCACACCTAGTTCAGATCAGTGCTCAGAAAATTCCTCTGATTCTTTCCAGAAGGTATCGAAGGTATGGATTGTTGCTCGCTCCTACAATCCCGAATATATTATTGCCAGGTTAGCATTGAGTGCATCGGTTGTGGCCATTGTTACAATTCAAATCATGGCTTCAATAGCGAGGTGGTATATTGAGGGCCCATTTGTTGTCATCTACGATTTGTTTGCAAGGTTGAAGTTTGCAGGTACTGTAAATATTATGTCTTAGAAGGCATATATAGGCTAATAAGAAACTTTTAATTATTTCTGTAGTTATGTTTTGTGAAGCATCCAAAGATATTATCAGTATTGAGTACTAGCTAGAAAAATCTGGACTGGAAGTCTTTTCTTCAAAATCTAAAAATTAGCTAGTGTCAACTCTATCTTATATCTTATATTTTATGTAGAGGGTGTTGGAATATTAATTTCTCTTATTTCGTATAGGAAGAATTATAGTTTGTAGGAGCTAAAATTATAATTTGAATGAAATAGATAAGTACAATCGTGCATGATTTTAGTTGTTCTTTGAATCATTCAAGACTTCTATTTATTCTAACAATTTATATTGAATTTTTATTCACTGCTGAATTTTTTTATTCTTTAGAGGTAAAATATATGGTAGTTTCTAAGACTATTAGGGGAATATTATATATCAGATTTCATCTATCCTAATAGACAATCAATTTGAAACTAAAATGATCAAGATGCTCTTCATGACACTCCCTTGTACTCCTGTCCTTTGTATTTCAAAATTCATTCCCTTGCTCTCTACTAATGGCTCTATGTCATCTTCTAAGGCCTTTTTCCTACCCAATGCTAATGGTTCTACTTCCCTAGGTTGCGATTATGTTGTGGATCTGAAGTCCCCTACCACTTTTCTTGTTGCAAGGCATTGCCTTGTGAGTGCTTGTGCGGGGAATGCCCTTGGGGCTTCGGTGCCTGCCCCCTCCCTTAGGTGTTCAAAATTCATTCCCTTGCTCTCTACTAATGGCTCTATGTCTTCTTCTAAGTCCTTTCTCCTACCCAATGCTAATGTTTCTACTTGCCTAGGCTGCGATTTGGTTGTGGATCTGAAGTCACCTACCTTTTTTTGTAAGAACCCAACTTGGCTCTCCTCTGCTGACTGTTTCTTTTGAATGCAGTAGATTTGAATTTGTTTTGGTTTTTGAATGTTTATGGATTTTTTTTGTGTTTTTTTTGGTAATAATGAGCAATGAAACAATACTGGAATAAACTCCTATGCTTAAAATAATACTGAAACAATAATATTACTACTGGAATTAATTTGCGAGACTATCAAGGGAATGTTTGTTCTGTTTTATGGCCAATATGCCTGGAAAACAAATTCATTACAATGTAAGATAAAAACCTGATTTTTGCTGTCCCAGTAGTTGAAAAAAATCTGCAAACTGCAAATTTTAATTTTTTGAAAAAAATTACTGTTCACGCGGTACTGTTCACGCGGCACTGTAGCAGTCCATACGGCGGCACTGTAGCAATCCATACCGTACTTGTTAATCACCAAAATTTCTTCAATAAATCTGCAATAGTTTCTCGTGAATTTATTCTTCAATCTTGCGCAATTAGATGCAAATAAGACCTCTGAATGAAGTCTTCCTGAAACCAAATATCACTGAATATTTCATCAGCTCAGATGGTGAACATTGAAGCAACTACGTCCTCCAATGGTGGCTGAAAACCCTAGTCCCCAGAGCAAAACCCTTTCAATTTCACAATGTCAAAATAAAATAGCCCTCCTCTTCTTTCCAAACTCAACGCTATATATCCTTTTTGCAAGTCGTACCCTAATCCTCTTAATTACAATTTTGCTTGTAATTTCATTTAATTTCACTTTGGGTGTCAAAATGATTTTAATCATTTAATGGGCATTTAATTTTAATATTTCAATAGTCTGGCTTAGATAATTTAATTAAAAACATGGCCCCGTCTAATGATGAGTTGACCCTCAAGTTAAGTGATTATAATATAAAGTCACTTTATAACTTTATTATTAAATCACTTAATAATAAATGCTAAGTCATTCAAACTTGTCTAACTCCACGAATATTTTGAATTTAGCTATGCCGTCTGAAACTAGAGCTCACTAGTTGACCACCCATATGACCATGATGTCTGCTAAAAATAGCTGGGGTCCATCTCCAATTGCTAAAAATAGCCTGGCCAAGCAAAACTCAAAGCAAAACTCATCATAAACAAACTCTGGCAACCCAGAAGTGTACTCTGCTCCGTCCCCCTGAAGATCTCCATGCCAAGGTGACCCTCTATCCAATCCTACTAGCCTATGAGGGTCTCTGATAGGCTAATCACAAGCTAGAGTGATGTCTCTAGCTAGAAGGGGACATCACAGTCCGCCCTCCCTGAAATTGCTTGTCCTCAAGCAATCTCAACTCTGGATGCTGTAAAATCTCCTCGCTCTCCCAAGTAGCATCCTCTACTGGCAAATCCTTCCACTTCACCAAATATTCCCGGATGGTACGTCTCCTCAAGTTCCTTTCTCTGAAATCAATGATAGCCTCCGGTATCAAAACAAGTTTTCCCTTATCATTCAGGGGTGGTAGTACTGTAGAAGGCACAATATGATGTCCTAGCGTCTTCTTGAGGCGTGACACATGAAAAACGTTGTGCACCTTGCTCTCTGCCGGTAAATCTAACTCATAAGCCACCTCTCCCGCTTTCCTGATAATCCTAAATGGACCATAGTATCGTGGCTTAAGTTTCTTGGCACCACTCTTCTTGAGAGTGGATTGACGGTAAGGCTGCAACATAAGATACACCATATCTCCGACCTCAAAAGTCCGCTCAGTCCTCTTCTGATCTGCATACTGCTTCTGCTGATTCTGTGCCTTAGTTATATTATCCTTGAGAGTCTTAACAATGTCTTGACTCTCCTGTAACAAATCACCTGCACTGGGCACTCTACTGTCACTCAAAAGAAGATCCATAAAATTGGGTGCCTCATACCCATACAGGGCCATAAAGGGTGACATCTGAATAGACATGTGATAAGTGGTATTGTAGCAATACTCACAGAGATAAATCCACTTTACCCATGCCTTCTGTTTCCCTGCTATATAATTTCTGAGATATCCCTCCACCCATTTGTTCACTATCTCTGTCTGACCATCTGTCTGAGGGTGGTAGCTAGTACTCGGAGTGAGCTTTGTCGCACACAACTTGAATAGCTCCTGCCAAAAGTGACTCATAAAACTGCTGTCCCTGTCACTCACAATGCTCCGAGGTAAGCCATGTAATCTGAATATCTCCTTGAAGAACAACTCTGCCACCTGTGTAGCAGTGTATGTAGCAGTGATTGGAAAGAAGTGTGCAAACTTCGTAAGGCGATCCACAACCACATATATGCAGTCCCTACCTTGGGCTCTAGGCAGTCCTGTGATGAAGTCCATAGACAAACACTCCCACTTCCTATCAGGAATCGGAAGTGGCTGAAGTAAACCGGCTGGATAGGAGTGTTCTTGCTTATTCTGCTGGCAGGTGGGACACTCCCTAACATACTGAAGTACCTTTTCTTTGAGTCCTTTCCATGTGAAGCGCTCTCTAATCTACCGGTATGTCTTGTAGTAACCAGGATGTCCTGCCATAGGTGAATCATGAAAAGATTTCAAAACCATCCTCCTCACTGCTGATCCTGGAACCAAAAATATTCGCCCTTTGTAAATGATGAGCTCATTCACAAGGGTGTATCTGCTGTCCTGAATATTCCCATCTATGAATCCAGCTGCCCAAGTATCCTTTGCATACTCTGCAAGGATCAAGTGTCTCCAATCCTCCGATAAGTCTGTCAATAGGCTCAAATGGGGCCTACGTGATAAGGCATCAACAACTACATTCTGTGTCCCCTTAAAATATGTAATGTCAAAGTCATAGGACTGTAACTTGCTCACCCACTTCTGCTGCCTATCATTGAGATCTCGCTGCCCCAAAAAGTATTTTAGGCTATTATGGTCGGTTTTGATACAAAATTTGCTACCTACCAAATATTGCCTGAATTTAGCTAAAGCATGCATAATGGCTAACATCTCCTTATCATATATGCTGAAGCTCCGCTCTGGCCCTCTCAATTTCCTGCTCTCATAAGCAATAGGGTGCTTCTCCTGCATAAGCACCGTTCCAATGCCCTCTCCGGAAGCATCACAGTGTAGCTCAAAAGGTTTGCTAAAATCTGGTAATGCTAACACTGGACAAGAAGTCATCAACTCCTTAAATTTCTCAAAACACTCCTGTGCCTCAGGAGTCCACAAGAAAGCTCCCTTTCTCATCAAATCTGTCAAGGGTGCTGCATGCCTAGAATATCCATCCACAAACCTCCTGTAGAAACCACATAATCCCAGAAAGCCCCTCAACTGTGTAAGGTTCACCGGTGAAGGCCACTCCACAATGGCATGAATCTTTTCAGGATCCATGCGTACGCCCTCTGCACTGATGATGTGACCCAAGTACAACAACTCTGTCATGCCCAAATCACACTTCGACTCCTTTGCATACAAGGACTCTCTACCCAATATATCCAACACCTTGTCAAGGTGAACCAAGTGCTCCTCCCAAGATCTACTGTATACCAAGATATCATCGAAGAAGACAAGTACAAATTTCCTCAACTGAGGATGGAAAACCCGATTCATTGTTGCCTGAAAAGTAGCAGGTGCATTAGTTAGCCCAAATGGCATAACTACAAACTCAAAATGGCCACAATGACATCTAAAGGCTATCTTCTCAATGTCCTGCTCTCTAACTCTGATCTGGTGATAACCTGATCTCAAATCTATCTTCGAGAAGAAGCAAGCTCCATGAAGCTCATCTATCAACTCATCAATCCTAGGAATGGGGTACCTGTTTTTAATTGTCTTCCTATTAAGCACCCTGTAATCAATGCACATCCTCAATGTCCCATCCTTCTTCTTCACTAAGACCACTGAAGAAGTGAAAGGAGACTTACTTGGTCTAATGTGGCCCATAGCAAGTAACTCCTTTACGGTTTTCTCAATTTCATCCTTCAACCTCTTCGGATGCCTGTAAGGTGTAATCATGATGGGTTTAGCCCCCTCCTCTAACTCAATGATGTGCTCAATACCCCTGTCTGGTGGTCTACCTGGTGGAATGTCACTGAACACCTTAGAGTGTTTAACTCTAAGCTCCTGAATATCAGGAGGATATTCAATCTTCTGTTGTCCCTCCTGTGATGGCATCAACATGCACTCTGCTACCCACTCTACCTGATCATGTCGAATCAATCTAGCCATCCTCCGGAAAGAAACCATCCTGAGATCACTGTCCCTGATTGCCTTAAGAATATGTGTCTTCCCATTCACTTTAAACCTCATCTCCATCTCCTTGAGGTTAAGAGTGAACTCCCCAATATCATGCAACCAACTCATCCCAAGAACTATATCTGTATCTCCCATAGGCACAACATAGAAATCTGCCTTAAAGTCATAATTATTAACTTTCAATGGGAGTCCAGTGATCTTACGATCACATTTGAGGACATAGCCATCAGCTACCCTCACTCTAATTCCCCCAAACTCCTCTGTTTGTATGCCACGCTTCTCCACCATCCTAGCATCAATGAAATTATGAGTGGCACCTGTATCAACCAAAGTTATGACTCGCTGTCCAGCAAGCACTCCTCTCATCCGGAATGACCCTTCCTGCTTGATACTTGTGAGACGAGCTTCCCTAAGTTGTCCATCTCCTTCCCCATCCTTGGGCTCCATTTTAGACAAGTTTTCAGCCTTGTCTTCCTCTTTTTCACCATCTATTTCCTCTATATTAGACTGCTGATCTGAATTATCTGATTCCGTTTCCTCATAGTATGCCCACATAACTCTGTTAGCTTTGCCCTTTGGTCTAAGAGGACAATCATGGTTTGCATCATAGGGTCCCTTACAGTAGAAACATAATTTTTTCTTCCTCAAATCATTTAATGTTTCCCTGTCAAAAGGCGCTGGAGTTTTATCTTTAGAATCATTTTTAAAATCAGTCCTCTCTGGTTTTTTATAAAATGGTTTGTTATCCTTACTAGAAGATGCTCCTTTGGACTGAAATTTGTTTGTTGGGACTGCATGTTCCATACTTCTTGCCTTTTTCATAGCTTCCTATAAAGAAATAGGATCAAATGCCTTTATCCAACCTCTCAGTGGTTCGGATAGGCCCTCAATGAAAAGAACTATCAATCTACGCTCTGAAATGTTTGGCACCATGACTGCCAACTGCTGAAATTCACCAATGAAATACTCCAAGTTGCCTGTTTGTTTTAGCTGTGCTACGTCCCGGAAGTAAACCTCTGGATCTTTCTTGTCAAATCTTTCAACCAACCTATCCACGAAGTCCTGGTACTCTGTCACCTGATTATGTTGAAGTGTTACCAAACCATGGTACCACCAATCATGTGCTACTCCCTCCAAATGCAAAGTGGCGTATTTGATAGCTTCAATCTCTGTCATTGGCCTCAGTGCCAAAAATGTGTCAAGCTTATGAATCCAAGCTTGAGCTGTCATCTTACCACTCCCATCAAATGTAGGCATAGTAAGCTTGCCTGTAACCCTATTCAGCTCACTATTTTGACCTCTAGGCCTCCTATCCTATCTGAGTGACCTGTAATGCTCTCTCCTCTGATGAACAAACCTCTCGAATGTCATCCTCTCTCGTACCTGTGGAGTTAATAAATCCCATTCGTCATTCGCAGCCATGAGGATATCTGCGAACATCTCCTCTCCTGGTTCTCCTGTAGGTGCTACCTCAGGCTCATCTCTAATGAAGGTAGGACGTGTAGGCCTGTCTGCTGTCCTGGAATGAGTCCTATGAGCTCTAGGTGATCCCACTGCACTCCTGTTATCCCCTTGCTCCTGATTCTATCTGTCTTGTGGGTTCATGCGCTCAATCATGGTGGTGAGTGCCTGCAAGGCTTGAGCCATTTGTTGCTGTCCTGTAGCCATTGCTCTAAAAAATTCCCTTGTTTCTTGCTCCTCATTCCTATCGCCTCTGGGTGGGCTACCCCCTTGCCTGTCACCCATGGTGCCCGACTGCCTGTCAAATTCTTGTTCCCTGTCAAACAAAGCTCGCCTGCGAGTGTAATATCTGTGAGAGCCAACCTCAGGCGGCTGCATGTGATTGCTAAACCCTCAGGATGGCAGGATTTAGCTCTGATACCAATGTAAGAACCCAACTTGGCTCTCCTCTCCTGACTGTTTCTTTTGAATGCAGTAGATTTGAATTTGTTTTGGTTTTTGAATGTTTATGGATTTTTTTTGTGTTTTTTTTGGTAATAATGAGCAATGAAACAATACTGGAATAAACTCCTATGCTTAAAATAATACTGAAACAATAATATTATTGCTGGAATTAATTTGCGAGACTATCAAGGGAATGTTTGTTCTGTTTTATGGCCAATATGCCTGGAAAACAAATTCATTACAATGTAAGATAAAAACCTGATTTTTGCTGTCCCAGTAGTTGAAAAAAATCTGCAAACTGCAAATTTTAATTTTTTTGAAAAAAATTACTGTTCACGCGGTACTGTAGCAATCCGTACGGCGGCACTATTCACGTGGTACTGTTCACGCGGCACTGTAGCAGTCCGTACGGCGGCATTGTAGCAATCCGTACCGTACTTGTTAATCACCAAAATTTCTTCAATAAATCTGCAATAGTTTCTCATGAATTTATTCTTCAATCTTGCGCAATTAGATGCAAGTAAGACCTCTGAATGAAGTCTTCTTGAAACCAAATATCACTGAATATTTCATCAGCTCAGATGGTGAACATTGAAGCAACTACGTCCTCCAATGGTGGCTGAAAACCCTAGTCCCCAGAGCAAAACCCTTTCAATTTCACAATGTCAAAATAAAATAGCCCTCCTCTTCTTTCCAAACTCAACGCTATATATCCTTTTTGCAAGTCGTACCCTAATCCTCTTAATTACAATTTTGCTTGTAATTTCATTTAATTTCACTTTGGGTGTCAAAATGATTTTAATCATTTAATGGGCATTTAATTTTAATATTTCAATAGTCTGGCTCAGATAATTTAATTAAAAACATGGCCCCGTCTAATGATGAGTTGACCCTCAAGTTAAGTGATTATAATATAAAGTCACTTTATAACTTTATTATTAAATCACTTAATAATAAATGCTAAGTCATTCAAACTTGTCTAACTCCACGAATATTTTGAATTTAGCTATGCCGTCTGAAACTGGAGCTCACTAGTTGACCACCCATATGACCATGATGTCTGCTAAAAATAGTTGGGGTCCATCTCCAACTGCTAAAAATAGCCTAGCCAAGCCAAACTCAAAGCAAAACTCATCATAAACAAACTCTGGCAACCCAGAAGTGTACTTTGCTCCGTCCCCCTGAAGATCTCCATGCCAAGGTGACCCTCTATCCAATCCTACTAGCCTACGAGGGTCTCTGATAGGCTAATCACAAGCTAGAGTGATGTCTCTAGCTAGAAGGGGACATCACATTTTTCTTGTTAAGAGGCATTGCCTTGTGAGTGATTGTGTGGGGCATGCCCTTGGGGCTTCGTGCCTACCCCCTCCCTTAGGTCTATGTCTTTGGTGCAGATTGTTGTTGGCAGTTGTGGGATTTCTTCTCTTAGTTAAGTTGGCTTTGTTGGGGTTGGTGTTTCCCATCATCGTCTCTCGTATGCTAAATTGCCGGAGTAAATACTGTTGGCTTCCTCTCAGGCTAAGGCCATTGTTTGTAAGCCTATTTCTTGTGCCTTTTCATATCCTAAGGTGATTTTAGGCTAGAAGGTGTTAGATAATAAAGGTTTTTTCTCCATAAAGGGCCTTGTTTGCAGGTTTTTCTATCTCCTACCTTCTCTGCTAGTCATGAATCATCGGATCTCTAACCATTGGCTTCCTCTTGTTGCAGGTAAGATGGATATCTACCCTTGTAATTGAAGTTTATTTTTTGTTGGTTTTGATTCTTTTTTAGATAGGGATGTTATTTTAGAGGTTGGTGAGTGGGTGTGGGATTGATGTCTTCTCTTTCTCTACCCTTAGATCCCATCTTTTAAGCTTCTTTCAAAATTATTTGATGTTTCTCTTGTTTGGGTGAGATTGCCTTATCTTCTCTTATAGTTGTGGTGTAATTTTTCTTATGAGGCGATTGGGAGTGCTTTAGGCCATTTTCTATGGGTGGATACTGATACCATTTACTTCCTTCCCATATCTTTTTCTTGCATTTTGCTTGAGATTGATTTGTCGAAGACTCCTCATGGTGATGTTATTTGGCACATCCAAGATCACACTTGGACTCAGTTGATTGACTATGAAGGCATTATTTTTAGGCATAGACATTGCTTTGCTACAAGACATTTAGCCTATGATTTTAGTCATGGTTCTCGCAAGTTCCCCTCCTCTTGGTGGACTAATTCTTAGTGTCAACATCTTAGGATTTTCCTTGACAATTCTAGTGATTTAGATTTCTCTAAACTGTCCTTTCCTATTTTGGTTCCCTTTGAAGATAATTGTGTCCTTTCTAATTAGGTTGTTGGTAAGACCGGTATTTATTCTGTTGTTCCCCCAGAAGCTATTTGTCCTATTGTTATTTCCTCTTTTGATGTTCATCCTTTTGCTTCTCCCTTTGATAAAGCTGTTGTTTCTAATGATGATGTTCTATATCATCGTCTTCCTTCATTACCACCTTCTTTAGTTTGTGTTGTACACTCAAGTAGGGTTTCTGAAGAGGTTTCTTCTCCCCCTTCTCTTGGGTCTGTGTGCCTATTAGACAACTTTGGTTGAACAATTGTTCAAAGAAGAAAAACAGAGAAAAGTTTGAAAAACTCTATCCTTTAAATTTAAGCAAAAAATGTAAATATTTATGTTAATCTATTATCTTCTAGATTAAAACAATCTTTGAATTGGTCACCTTGTTTTATCTATAACTACCCCCTGCTCCTTTCCTACCTCCTCTCTCCTTTTTTAGGCTGATTTGTAAGCCTGCAGCAATCTTTTTTATTTCTTTGAGCTCTCTATTATCATTTTGATGATGGGTCATAGAATGTGATCCGAATTATTGATGAAAAACCTCTCTAACACAATCGAATCCAAAACAACTGCAATAATTTTTATTTTGTTTTCCAATTTAAATAGTTTTAATTTATATATTTATTTATTTTGCTTTTGCCAGTTTTTACATCCTTATTTTTCAATACAGTGCTGCAACAAGTGTTCATATGCATAGGATGGGCAATCATTGGATGGAGATGGGCTACTGCAGTGGGTTATTATACCAGATGGCAGTCAGACTTCTGGCGTAGCGGTCTTCAGATGGAAGATTTTTGGACAAGGCACATTAGAGAGATGCATGAGGCTCTACAACCCCAGCTGACAGAAGAGGAATTGCTTGAGAAGAAGGTGAAAAGGCTTATTGCCAAGGAGTCCACCAGTCTAGCGGCACCAAGGCAATTGCTCTATGTGGTTCTCTTGTTGCAGTGGCTAGTGGTCTTATGCAGTAAACTCTGCTGAATTGTCTCTCTCTTGATATTCCATAACAAATGTATGAGAAAGTTATTGTCTTTCATATTATCCAAGCATGAAACTGCTGCCTTTGAAGACTACTAAAACTATAGAAATATTCTGGAGGGTGTGGAGATGCTCCGGGAGACTCCTAAAAGCCTGTGGACTGCTAACCGCAAGTCTATTGCAGAAACAAGGAATCTTATTACACAGGGCCATGATGATGCAGAATATAAATGCGAAGATTTGATTAAGTTTCTAGCAGAGAAAAGGACACCTGGACGTTTAAGCATCAATTGCCTGAATCCCAGTAAACCTCAGATGGGACTGAAGTATTTATTTAATCAGCAGAGAGCACGATCCTCCATACTATCATAGAATTTTCATATCATGACTCTCATATCCAATGCCTATCTTATAATGCCCAATGCTCCCTTATAGCATGAAATTTTATCAGATTTAAAAAGAAATAAATGGTACCCTTTAAAACTTAAGCTATACAAAGTTAACTATAATAATTATAGTGACTTCACTATCCTTCTAATATAGATATATTAAAATTTCTTCAAATTTTTAATAAAATTGATTATCTTTTCTCGGTGGAGATATTGTGTTCTTGAGAGATTGTTCAAATTCTATAGGGGTAAGTTATGTATGCCTCGTTTGTAGCACAGTTAGGTGCCTCCCACAAGAAGTACAAGGTAGTCTCATATTGCTATAAACCATTTGTAGACCCATATACAAACCACCAGCATTGTGGACTATAAGAGAATCTTTCTTTCTTTCTTTCTTTTTCTCTCAGGTGGTAAGGTATATATGCCTTGTTTGTAATGCATATCTTATTCTATTGGGGATAAGGTATGTATGCCTCATTTGAAGCATAATTAGATGCGTCCCACAAAAAATACGGGATAGTCCCATATTACTATAAGCTATCTATTGACCCATATACAAACCGACATCATAAACTAAAAATCAATCTATCTTTCTTTCTTTCTTTCTTTATCCGCACATTCCAAAACCAATAACCATGTAAAACCTAAGCCAGCTATCAATGAATACTGCCACCGACAATTTTGTTCTCACTCACTTGGGGAATCTTAGGAAATACAAACTGGGTGAGAGAATAAAGATTTGGTATTGTTGGTCCCAACGACCATTGTCATACCTTTGTTAGGTTTTACCTGGAACATTTAATATATACTAAATATCTTCAACATATAACATATACTAAATCTCTTCACCTTGATGTAGGGTTTCGCTTTCATCCACACAGACCTCGTCTTCCGGCACACTCGAAGCTTTGACTCTTTGAGTCGCCGGGCCCACACTTAACCCTTAACCTGACCTTCCCTCTTCGTAGGATTAACCTGACCTTCCCCGTTAGTAGGATTTCCGTTTATGAATTTGCCGTTTCGACCGTTTGACGGTTTCCGTTTTCGCATTCGCTTTTCCCGTTCACGTAGCAGGTCCCGTTCACGTAGCAGGTCCCGTAAGAGATAGATACCCTACCGAGCATTGTGCTTCTGGCCATTCTCGACGAAATGGAGAAGGTTGCACTTGCATTCTGAAATGGAACAGGGCATGGACATCCATCAAAACCAGAACAATGCGTGCTACACCTTGTTATATTGTAGCAATTTCATTTTTGAATTGTTGTGACTGTTAAGCCGTAGACTTTTTTGTGCGTGCAGGATAAAATGATGGGTAAGCTGAATGAATAGGGGAAGACCATAAGTGACATTGAAGCATTCCTCTGCATCCAGAGACCATCAGGGCCACCAAATCTACCTTCTCTTTGGGGTGAGTTTTAGGGGGTTTAATGGAGGAGCCCTTCAAAACTTCTCTTCTTTTTCGTTGAGCTGGTTTTTTTTATGGTTTTAAAGACGATCATGGAGTCCCTTTTAGATGGAGTCATCCTCAGGTGGTTGAGCTAGTTCTTTTGAGTTTTTATAATGAGGCTCTCTTTCATTTGTCCAAGTAGCTAATATCGATGAAGGGGAGAATGCATTGCATAGATATCAGCCGATAGGAGATGATTTCCAAGAGTCGTTTCTCCTCTGAGAGATACGACTATACATAATGTGTCGCATCCTTCCAATAATGAGTTGGTGGACAAAACAAACATTAATAATAATTGCCTAATCGGTTATACACATATCGATTTATAATAACATTAATTTGCTTATTAATTATGCATAAGAAATCGGCTAAGATATAAAGTATGGCTAAATACAAATAATCCAAACACCAAATATGTAAGGCGGATAGGCCATTCACATATTTGGTCTCAATTAGTTGGCCCGTAGGATTACTACCGACATTATATCATCAACAATTAAATCTTTTCCTATTGGGAAGGTTAGGTTAAGGGTTAAGAGTAGGCCCGACGACTCAAAGAGTCCAAGCTTAGAGTGTGTTCATTAAGCCTGGCCTATTGGTTGAGCTTTGCAGAGATGATTTTCATGGTTGTAATTTTTACTTGGTTTTTTAAGAGGTGTGATGTTCATAGCAGGTTGCAGCCACGATAAGCTACTGTAAAAAGATGGTATGGGAAAATCCTTAATCTCCCACTCTCCTCAACAAAGGTAGGATGTGTCTTAATCTTTGTAAAATATATCTTCCACTCTCCTCAACAAAGGTAGGGTGTGTCTTAATCTCTATAAAATATTGAAGTAGGTCACGGGTTTCAAGGATGGTTTTTGAAAAAAAGAGATTAGCGTCACTCACAATTCAAACATCATATAATTTTTACTTGGTTTTTTAGCAGGTCATGATTTTTTCTAACATTTACCTGTTGCTTATATTCTAGCAGAAATTTTCTAGGTCGTGCTTAATGCGTTGTTATCTGTTACAGGTAGTAGTCTAGATGAAATGCACTTGGATTGTTTGACGACATACCTATATGAAATTTGGTCACATTGACTGCAATGGTTGCACGATATGCACACAATGGAATTGCTGAAAAAGCTTTAGAAACTTAATGCAATTACACTGTAAAGCCAAATTCCACAACCTTTTCCAGCATCCTCCCTGCCTATGCCAAAATGGGAGCTTTGGAACTGGGGATGGAAAGATGATTTTTGTCATATATTATAGTTGGAAATGTTCTATATGGAAGAACAAATAGACAACACATAAACAATTTGACAGAATGCCTCAAAGAGATGCGGATATGCACAAAATTGATTTATTAAAATGACGGTTGAAATTTTCAAGTAAATGTAAATGGCAGGTGTAAGTCTACATTCCACAGCCTTTTCTAGTATCCTCCCTATCTATCCAAAATGGGAGCTTTGAAATGGGGTATGGACATCCATCAAAGTCATAAATTATAGGTAGGATGGGAGAATTTTGTTAAATATTGTGGCTAAACTGTTCAGTTGTAGGTAAAACAAAAATTCCACAACCTTTGCCAGCTTCCTCCCTGCCCATGCCAAATTAGAAGATTTAGAACAGGGTATGGATATGTACAAAATGGATTTGTTGAAGCATCTTTATAAACTTTCAACCAAATGTAATTGAGCAGTGTAAAAGTATACATCACAATTTATAAACTTTGGTTATTGTGAAACATAAAGATGTTATTAAAATATTTTTTTACAAAAATATTGTAATTTAAATTTTAATCATCATTCTCCACAACATATATTTACATACGAGAATTAGAGTTTCATATTTACTTTCAAATTGCATACATACATGCAACAAAATTTATATTCAAGTCTTATTTCAAATGAAAATTATGTAAGTTCACTCATATATAACAACGAGATGCACATAGTGAACCATTTATCCTAGAAACTAAGACGTGTATTTAATATTGGTTAATGAGACATGTAATTGCAAACATTTAATTTAGATAAACAAGTGTAAAGATTACATTTGCCACACAAAATTAGAAAATATTACCCTACCCATTAACACTATTACAACAACATTTGTAAATCCTTTCAAAATTGAATTTAGTCATGGATACAATATGTAAATAGTTTGTAAAAATTTGTAAAAATTTGCAAATAAATATTTCATAAATATTTGTTGTCATAAATAGACAGTTTTAAACACTTTCATACAAGACATCCCCTCCTATCACCAATCATCGTCCTCTCCAACACTATCATAGTTTTGATCATTGTTGTGTAACAATGATGTTGGTAACACCTTTCCATTATCACTATCATAAAAAATATCCCACAATTTGATTGCCACATTAGACTTTGCAGCATACATGTTAGGTATCTCGTAGTGCATGCATCCAAACTTGAATGATGTCATGACGTGATGTGCCTTAAATTTGATGGAGTAATTGGACCAATTGTTTCTGTAAATAATTATTCATCATGGATATTATTACACCTTACTTAAGTTTACTTAGGTACATGCATTTCATAGTAGTTTGGATATGAGACACTTGGGTGTTTGTGCCACATTAAGATAGTGTGTAGGAGAATTTCCACCTTTTATGGTGTTGATCTTGTTACTACTCTACCATATCCACTTATTGTGGAGTGATAATTCCACCTTCGATGGGTGATCCACCTCATGTGGAATATTTTATTGTTTCTCCTACCTACCACACCTATTTCCTACCTACCCTTGTTTTTTATTGAGCCACATGTCATTTTTGTGTACTCACATATCCATATAGCCTTGCCTATATAAGCAGGCTCATATTCATTATATGTAATGATTGATGATCCAGTTGATCAGTATTTTCATCTTGATAGAATATAGTTTATTCCTATTATACATTTTGTTCTCTCTTTTTTGTGCTTTCCATTGTCACTAGATCTTGGCAAAATATCACATGGTATTAGAGCCTTTAGAGTGCCATTGGTTTGCCAATTGAGAGAAATTTCATGCTATTTGGGGTTTTGCATTTTGGAGCTTTCTATTGCAGGTTATTATTGGACCTTGTTGGGTCAAATCTGAGGTCACCATTGGATTGAGGAGGTTTGAAAAAGTCAGAATCACCTTTTGTTTCATCCAAATCCGACATCCAAGGCCAAATTTAGATTCATTTGAAGATGGAGGGACTTGTCCCGACAACAATCTGCAATTTTGAATAATTTTTTGGCCAATTCTGTCATCGCCATTGCGCTTAGAGAGTTGGAAAATCCCCCCCCCAACCATACGGATGTTGCAGGTACGATTTAATTAAAAATTTAATTTAATTTTTTTTTTTGCATTTTTTCGTAGTTTAATTTTAATTAAAATCATTCCGAATTAAATCCGGAGGGGGAGGTGCATTTTTAAAAAAAAAATTATTGGAGGGGGGGCAGGTTTGTACATGTGGCCCTGCAGGTATAGTTGCGGGTACCGCAGGCCCTGCAGCCCACAGTGTACTTGCGGGTGACATAGGTTCTGCAGCTCGCAGGCCCTACAGCCCGCAGTGTACCTGTGGGTGATGCAGGTCCTAGGGCCCCCACAGTCTACCTATGAAGGGGCCCGTAGGCCCTTTTTATTTTTAAATTTTTTTTAATATAATTTTTTAATAATGTTTTTGATTTGTTTTGTTTTTAATATATTATTTTTAAATAAAGTTTTTTCTATCATGGGCATTTTAATAAAAGTTTTTAAGGGATTTTTAAAAATCTTTTAAAAACAAAAATATCATGGAATAAGTCAAAATTGGGAACTATTTTTGTCACTTCATACCTGTATGTAGTGCTTCCAACTGACAGCCAGGGGGGCCTATTGCTCCTATATTTTTATTGGTGACATCCCAATCAGAGGCGTCTTCATCTGCATTATTCTACAGGGCTTCTTTGGTGGCATCATCTTCATGTTTCCAGATTTGCACTATTTCATGTTGTATGTTCTTGCATGAGCAATGTTATACTCGCACTATCATAAAGTGCCACACCTCTTTGTATTTTGTCCTTGATGGCATATTTGATGTAATCCTCTTGTACACGTAGATTAGGAATATCCTTGTGAGACTTTGTGCATGGCTCCAGTTGAGACTTAGATTGTACACATTTGTGCATGGCTCCTGTGAGACTTTGATTATACCAGTATTTCTGCTATTTATGAGTATCCAGATGATGCTCAAAGAAGGTTGTCTCCATGCCCGATCTTCATTTTTTTGCAACGAGTGATTCGTCGTCATCAACATTGGTACCTAGTTTTGTCACACTTTGACATTATTGATGCAACATTGGCTCTCTTTCTTCCTCATGGGGAGGTATTTTGGTCAACATCATTGGACCATCTTTGTAGGAGATTTTACATTGAGGGGGGGCTTCATGGTCTCTTCTTCTCTCTCATTTATCATTGAGAGCATTGTGTGCTTTCATCATATCTCTTTTGAGGAGGAGTTTTTTCCCATTTGTTTTTTTTCTCTTTCTCTGTTTGTGAGAGATTGCATTGGTTTGCATGCATTTGCATTTGTACATGGGTAACTAACATGGCCTTGTAGCTGGGACCCATCTTGCATTGCTTAGTTGCATTGTAGACTTAAGTGCATTCCCCTAAGTTGCACTTAAGGGGGGGTGTTACTGCAAATAATAATTCATCATGGATATTATTACACCTTACTTAAGTTTACTTACGTACATGCATTTCATAGTAGTTAGGATATGAGACACTTGGGTGTTTGTGCCACATTGGGATAGTGTGTGTAGAAAAATTTTCCACCTTTTATGGTATTGATCTTGTTACTACTCTATCATATCCACTTATTGTGGAGTGATAATTCCACCTTCGGTGGGTGATCCACCTCATGTGGAATATTTTATTGTTTCTCCTACCTACCACACCTATTTCCTACCTACCCTTGTTTCTTATTGAGCCACATCTCATGTTTGTGTGCTCACATATCCATATAACCTTGCCTATATAAGAAGATTCATATTCATTGTATGTAACGATTGATGATCTAGTTGATCAGTATTTTTATCTTGATAGAATACGGTTTATTTGTATCATACATTTTGTTCTCTCTTATTTGTGCTTTCCATTGCCTCTAGATCTTGGCAAAATCTCACACCAATAAGGGATACTCAGTTCGTCTATACAGAGGAAATTCTATGGAATGCCTCCAATAATTGGACAACCAACTAAATAGCCATGCATGGGTGGGTGCAACAAAGAGTGCATGTTTGACTTCCAATGGAGTGTCTTACTCATCCTCCAATATTCCTTCTTTTTGTGATACATTAAACCTTGTCCAAAGTCTAGACATGTCATGTATGATATCAACTCCACCTATAGTTGTTGGAAATAGAAAATTAGATTTTAACTATATGTAATTAGTATTGGAATATGTTAAAAAAATTGAAACTTTTTTTTTTTGGATTTCAACCTTAGGATTAACTAATTGTAGTGATTTATAATCTCATTTTGAATCACATTGCTAAGGAAGCATCAGATTTGTGAAAATCCTTTATTTATTTTTGAAAATCTTGATTTCAAGTGTCTTAATATTTTAGGAAAATAAATAAAATAAGTTGTAGACGCATTTACCTTTTCAACCATGGATTAGGAAAGAATTACAATGGTTTAGCTTTTATGAGAGTCCAAAAAAAAAAACTTAAATCATTTTAGTATGGTGATTTACTTTTTGACATGTATGCTAGTATAATATGTACAAACTAATAAATTGATTTTCTTTGTGTAGTTGTTAGTTTTTCTAAATGTCAACATTATTGCTTGGAACCAAGAAATTCATTCAAGCCATAAAGAATCTTATTTCATCTAGTCAACATTTAACCATTAGGATGTAAGTATGGTTGTAGAGAAATAAAATTGTTTATCATCCTGCATGAGTGTCTAGCATAGTGAATATGCTTGTAATCAGCAATTCATCATTTCACCATTTAGCTCTTATGTGATAGTAATTAGAAATTGACTAGTCTCATATCACCTAAGAGAATTTTCATGATAATTCAACACCACCTAAAAGTTCTATACCACACACATATAGAGAAGGATAAGGCTAAATTTCATGTAATTTGTCATTATCCTTCTTACTTGTGGTAGAACTAGCACTTTGGAGCAAGGTATGGATACCCATCAAAGCATAACAAAGGAGAGATTTTCATCAATAAAGTAGTTATAAATCCCTTGGTAGACATGTATGAATTTTTTTTAAATCATAGACAACAATCTAAATTTTAAATGTATTAATAGAGTATAATTGCAAAGGATATCCCCATTGTTTGGAAAGTAACCATAAAAATGATGCATTGAGGGATTTTATTGAATCTAAAATATGTCTATAAAAGAGATAAGTAGTTTACCATCAACCACTTTTTTCTCTATTATTATTCTTTTCATAAAATCTTCTACAATAGTATTAAAACCCTCTAAACTCTCCATTTAATAAGATATATATTGTAGAGAAAGATAAGAATATTATATTAGTCCAAATTTTTATTGAAGAAACTATTTATATAAAAAATTGCATTCATTATAAGTAAAAAAGAGAGCTCTACAAATGATCAACCAAATCTATTTGATCTAATCTTAAGTCAATTGGATAAATAAATTATTTTACTTTGTTCTTGACCTAATTCATGAGAAAGTTCAATTATGATAATAAGAGGAAATTATTTTACTTTATTCTTTTTTTTAATTGGTATTTTACTTTGTTCTTTATTAGAACACCAATTTAGAAAAAAATATTTTACTTAGTTCTTTATTAGAACACCAATTTTAAAAATTGACTCATCCAACAAAATATGCTTGGATGAAAATAATAGGATAAGTAAATTATTTTACTTTGTTCTTTATTAGAACACCAATTTTAAAAAGATTGATTCATGAAAAACAAATATGATTGAGCTAACAAAACATGTCTAAATTTTAATAATAATAAAAAGATGTTTACAAAATATCAATAGAACAAGTGAAATAACCAATAACAAAAACATAGCCTCTTTAAAAAAAGACTTATAAGACTTTAACATAAACCTAATTGCTTTCATTGTCTTATAAACCTAATCTCTTTAACATAAACCTAAAACAAGTGATAAAACTGTTTAATGAAATCCAACCTATTTCATCAGAAAAGATGTTTGCAAGAGCGCAACAAAAGAAGATAGAAGACAATTAACCATAACAGAGACATGGGAGTGATTGGTGAAGGAATATGTATATTTATTTATTCTCCCCCACTGCATGAGGTGCTGATTTTAGAGACGGACAAATAAATATGAAGTGATATCGCAGTTTTTTATTCTACATTCCTAAATTCTACAAAGAAACTCATTTTAATAATACATAACAGTCCTAAACTAATCATTAATAACACATATCGTAAATGTGTATGCTTCTGGATTTGATTGTGTGAGTTTTTTTGCATCAATGTTTTGGATCACACTCTGCGATCCATCATTAGGATGATAGTAGATAGAATCCTTGTGCTCTCTACTATCATCTTGATGATGGATCTGAGAGTGTGATCCAAAATGTTGATGCAAAAAAACTCACACAATCAAATCTAGAAGCATACACATTTAGACTAATAGTGTTGGGTATATGAAGCCCAACGGTCACATGACTGTTTGTCTTCCCTAGACTCTTCATTTCGTATTTGATATGTTTATATAAATCGCTGAGTGTAGCCCATACTTGGATGTACTATGTATTGGATATTTGGTTAGTAAGATAATTCCCTGCATTTTTGGTGGACATAGCCACTTAGTGGTGAACCACATTAAACCTTGTGTTGTGTGTTTTCTTTTCTGTTGTATTATTTTTGATTCTCTACTCTTTTTAATCTTTACAATGGGTATCAAAGCCATGTTGGCTTGAGTAGAGATGGAGGAAGAAGGAGAAAGTAAAATTTATAACTTCTATGGTAGTTTTATGTTCCATGTAAAACTATGCTTCAAGCACCGCATACATTGGGGGGATGGCTAGAAGAAAGAGGGGAACTCAGTTGAAGAGGAGAATCCAACGAAAGAAAAGGATGTTGGGATTCTTATTTGCTCTCCTTTTGAGCCAACTTTGGCATTTATTGGCCAAACTGTTAATGGCTGGGAAGTTATTGGTATTCATGTGGTGAAGGTTGAACGTCATGATACCTTAGTTGGAGTTGAAGATAGTCACTGTATAGATGCTGGAATTTCTGAGCAGAAAGATGCTAGAAAAGAGGTTGTTGTTGAAGATGATTAACTTAAGAGATTGTGGGAGGAAGAGTGTATGCCATCGAAGACCCAAGTTGAATTTGTTGTTGACTCCCAAGATGAGGAGGGTGTAGATTGGAATGAGGTAGCAGGGCAAGGAAGCCTAGCAGAAATTATGGCTTCAGAGAGCTTTGTAGATGGCATGGCCTTGGCAAAAATAAAGAGGCACTCCTGTGATGCTGAGGACAACCTTTGCACAGATAATTTCATAGAAGACTACAAACCTATAGATTTAGATGAAGAAGTGCAAAGATGTTTTTTTGGGTGAATCGAAATCAACCATTGACAGGAGCGGGGGACAATGGGCACCGCTCCAAGCGGTTTCAGGCATCACAAGGAGAGAAGGAAGATGTTTTCTCTTGACCAGAATCTATTAAGACTCACCAACCCGATTAAATGGATGTGGATGATAGTATCAATGTCAATAATGAGCAGTCTCGCGTGAAGGAGGTAAGCAAGTTGTTGCAGATGGAGGAGAACACGCTGGATTCGTGGAATAATATTCTAAAGAAGTTTTTTTATGTGAACATGGAGGAGGCTATATTGATGACTACCGTAAAGGAAGAGGCAGAGTATCATCGCCTCAGTAAGGAGGAAATTGTTTTTCAAATAGAAGAAGTTCAACTTTTAAATTTTATTAAGTCTGATAGAATTTGGAGAAGGTTCATTCGAAGTTTTCTTGAACATATTTTGACGATGTTAAAAACTTCACTGGGTCTGGTTCGAATGTAAGATCGAACAGGGAAGCAGGGATGCCATTGCATGGTTGTACCGATTGGCCTTCACGGGGGAGATTGTTGGGTATATGAAGCCCAATGGTCACATGACTGTTTGTCTTCCCCAGACTCTTCATTTCGTATCTGACATGTTTATATAAATCGTTGAGTGCAGCCCATACTTGGATGTATTGTGTATTGGATATTTGGTTAATAAAATAATTCCTTGTGTTTCTGGTGGACATAGCCACTTAGTGGTGAACCACGTTAAACCTTAATCTTTACAAATAGATTGTGGAAATCTACTGACATTGATTAACACATATTGTTTTACAGAATTTGCTTTGTTCAAACATGCCATAATTAACTAGTTTACAAAATCCCATCAAAGAATTGTGGTTACAATATTAATTTAAAATAAAAAATAAAAATAGAAAGCATGAGCAGAAAACTAACACAAATGGGTTTTTGCGCTAACAGTATATTCATAAATTTCAAAGAAACCATTACCAATGTGCTTTCACTGCTTTGCTTTCCCCTCCTGTCTTCCCTCACGTCACAGCTGAACAAAAATATTAGAGGGGATTAAAAAATTTCAAAGGGAAACCAAGTTTAAACTGCTAGTCAAAGTCTACGGAAAGCAGTGAAACGAAACAGGAACGGAATCCTTTTCAAAACTGAAAGTACAGCACGGGTAAGAGTGGGTTAAGAATCAGGTTAAGAAGGACCCACCGAACCACCTACTCAAAAGTCAAAGCTTCGAGTGTGCCGGTTAAGCCGGGCCGCCTCTACCTACTCTCTTTTTTTTAAGAAAATCTTTTATCCACAGATTTCTTCTAGTTAATGGATAAGGGAGAAGAAACTTGAGGGCTTTGCATTCTCCAAAATTTATCAGGCACCGTTTGCTAAAATTTATCGCGCTCTCCCAAACTTATTCCTTATGATACTTAAATTTTACATCATTCCAACCTCATTCTTCCCCTAAACCTATCATTTATTTTTTCCCTCTCTGCCCCATGATTCAGTGAAAAAATGTTTTGATCTGTCATTTATTTCCTTCTTTGGTTTCCTGTAACGATAAATTTGGCAAACTTATAGATAAGCTCTAGCCGAATACTCGTGTTGTACTTGGTAGCTGAATCCTTGCGAAGCCATGGCAAGAGATGGGAATAGGTATGTAGAAAGCGGGGGTGAAATAGCCAAGATATCAGTGGTGTTGGTAGTATCAGTGATATTTATTGTCTTTATATCAAAGGACGCAGTGAAGGCGTTGAAGAGGAGAGCGCATTGGATTCCAGGCGATAGTCTTGTACTCACTGCTCTTACAATTCAATTGCTTGACCAGCTTAGTGGGCAGGGAGCGTTGATGGAAGAGGCATTGAAGAATCCTTCTCCATTGGAAGAGGCATCCAAGGCTCCTTCTCCATCATTCCAAGCAAGCATTCTTAAGAGCGACTTTTGGATGATTCATAGCAGCCAGGTGATGCTCCGTGTAGCCATAGCATATATGGTGCCCGGAATGGCTGCTCGCGGCTTCGAAGATGCGTGGGGCAAGATGGCGGCCTTGGTCATAACTGTCGTTGTTCATCTCACATCGGAATTATATACAGTACATCAATCTCACTCTACATTAACTGGTTACCTCTATATTTGGCCTCAATTAAACGGAATGAGCCATACGATGTATGTTACCTTGGCTTCCATAGGGTCCCTGTCTTTCCTAATGCTCGTTCTTCTTATGGGCTGCGCTACCATAGCTGGCAAAGGTATCGAAGGTGTCATTGCTCAGAAAATTCCTCAGATTCTTTCCACGCCAAGTTCAGATCAGTGCTCATCCTGTTGGGGGACAGTTGAAGAGGAAGTAATGCGATCATGGATTGTTGCTCGTGCCTACAACCCCGAATACATCATTGCCAGGTCGCCCTTGAGTTCGTCGGTTGCTGTCATTATTACAGTTCAAATCGCGACTTCAGTATCCAGGTGGTTTATTGAGGGCCCATCTGTGGTTTTTTACGACTTATTTGCAGGGTTGAAGTTCGCAGGTACTTTATTAATCCTCTGGGTTCTCACACTCTCTGTTTCCTTCTGTTCTTAAATTTGATTGTGTCAGCGTGTCTTTTATATCAACATTTTGGATCACATGCTTGATCTATCATTAGGATGAGAGATATTTTTTGCCAAATGTGATCTGAAATATTGATGCAAAAACACTCACACAATCAAATTTACAAACAACACATATATAATCATGAATTGTAATAATAATTTTTTATATATCCAAAATGATCTCTTTAAAAATATACTTTTAACCAAAATTCTTGTGAAAAATTATAAGAGGTGGTTTTAAGAAGATTATATTGAAAAACGTTAAATTTGAAGGTGATGTAAGAGACCGTTCTACCCCTGAACAAACACCTGAAAGTAACTTCAAAAGTTATACAAATCTGATTTGAAATCAGAAAACTAATGCTATTTGAACACTCAAATTGATGCAACAAACTAGGAAAATTGTGAACAACTTTACCAAATAACTAGGTGAGCCTATTGGCTTCACAATACCACTCTCCAATCTGATATGGGCCTGATCATAGAGCTGCAACAATGGTGTATTTTCAGCAACAACAATGGATTCCAAAGACTCCTTCAAACCCTCCAAACTTCACTTCCAAAATTGTGAAATTTACAAATGAAATTTAACACCCTTCATTTTTGCTCCACCAAATTCAATTTCATTTCATTTCACCCAAATTAGAAACCTAGCCAAAATTCATTAAAATTTTCATTTAAATTTCATTTGAAATCTTTATTAAGGACTCTTACACTTCCTCTTACAATATGCTAAGTTTAGTCACCCATGTTAGACCACTTTCACTACCACTTGACCTCTAAACTTAGAAACCAGAATTGCTCCTTTGGTAAGCCTGAATTCAAATTAGATGCTTGTTATACAATGTAACCTCCAAGAATTTGAATTTGACTTACATTTAGGCTCCATTTGAGGTGTAGGAGGGGTCCACAAGCTCCCAATGCTCACCTTGACAATTTTTGAAATTTGCCAATGTGAAATGCCACCAAAATACATGAAATTATGTAACCATAGGTCTATTTCAACCCTTGTCAAAATATATAATAAAAAATTATTGGCTTATTAGATACCAATTTTTTTACCAAAAGAAAAATACAACAATGCATAAAAAATAAATATTTTTGGTTGATGCTGATTGCAAATTCACCTAGGACATGCTCTAACATCAAGCATCCAAGGTAGAAAGAAAAGTGACCTTTTCACTTCTCATGTGGATAACCAAGCCTCTTAACTTCAACTTCCGATAGCCATGATGATTTCCTCCATTGGCCTTCCAAACCATTTTACCAAGTACTCAAAATATTGCTTGTTTCTTGTACTCTTACTCACTCTGCTATCCAAAATTGTCTCTATCTCTTTCCTATTTGAACTAGATTTTGGAATGCTCTATTGCACCTCTATTATGTCTCCCTAAAATTCATATTCATATACTTTTATAAATATGAAACATAAAAAATAGGAGAAACATTTAATCCACTAGGCAACTCTACTTCATATGTATTACTTGAATCATGCTTATTTACAATCTTATAA
This sequence comes from Cryptomeria japonica, assembly GCF_030272615.1. Lineage (NCBI taxonomy): Eukaryota > Viridiplantae > Streptophyta > Pinopsida > Cupressales > Cupressaceae > Cryptomeria > Cryptomeria japonica. Next base: position 659,925,200 of record NC_081406.1, on the reverse strand, counting down.
TGACCAAATTTCTTCATTTTCAACTTGTTGTAAGTAGCTAATGAAAATATTTCTTTCCTCAAGTAAACCATAACATAATCACCAACTTAAAACTCCTTATGTCTCTTCTTTAAATGAGCTTCAAACTTATACTAAAAAGTCATTTTATTGATATGTTTTCCTACCTCATCATGTAGGCTCTTCACATGTTTAGGAAAGTCCTTTGCATCTGCACTCTTTCTGTCAATTCTCTCCAACTTTTTTATGTGTTGAACATCCTTTGGGATATTGCCCTAAACAATATGAAATGGTGATTTACCTATACTCCTATTGATGGAGTTGTTATGGCTTGTCACCAACTAGACTTCTTAGCGAATTGCCCAAGCTTCTATTCACAACTATTGTTTGGCCATTCATTTGTGGATGATAGGATGAACAAAAATTCAAATGACCTTAGCTTATTCCATGATGTCCTCCAAAAGTATCCAACAAAATTTGTATCTCTAACTGAAACTATGCTCCTCACAATTTCTCTAAATATAACTCTACAATGTGAACAACATCATTAGTCTTTTGACATGGAATAAAATGAGACATCTTGAAAAATATATCTACCATCACAAATATAAAATCATGGGCCCTTTGTGTCCTTGGAAAACCAAGAACAAAATCCATACTAGTCTCCTCCCATGGCCTTTCAGGTACAAGTAATGGCTGATATAAACCAGTGTTTTGACTAACTCCTTTTGCTACTTGACATATCCTACAACCTTCAACATATTTTTATAATTGGTGCAAACAATAACTCTCTCCAACAAGTGTTATAATGTTATCAAAAATACAAATGTCTTGCAAGACCTCCACTATGCTTTTCCTTGATCAAATTCAATCTCATAGAACTCCTAGGAATACAAAACTAATTACCTATAAATAACACACCATCCTGGATCAAATAATCCAACCAAATTGTTCTATTTTCTATAATAGGCTCCTTAGAATAGTTTCATGTCTCTCCAAACTTGAGATCCTCTTTATACAACTCCTTTCATTCATCAAAACCAAAAAATTCAACTCGCATTTCAATCAACAAAGTTTGTCTTTTACTCAAAGCATATGCAATCTTTTTAGACTTCCTAGTTCTATGTTTCAAAATAAATCTATAACTTTGTAAGAACTCTACCCATTTCATATGCCTTCGATTTAACTCTCATTGACTATTCAAATATTGAAGTGCTCGATGATCAATAAATAAAATAAATTCCTTAGGAAAGAGATAGCATCTGCATTTCTTAAGTGCTTGAACAACAGCAAAAAAATATTCATCGTAAACTACATATTTTTTCTTAGAATCATTTTAATTCTCACTAAATTAATTAATGGGTTTACCTTCTTGGCTTAAAACAACCCTAATAGCATTACCATTTGCATCATAATCAACTTGGAATACCTTGTTAAAATCTATGAGTGCTAACACTGGTTGTTTTGTCACTTTGGCCTTTAACAAATCAAAACTCTTCACTGCCCTTGTAGCCTACTTGAACTCCTTATCTCTCCTTGTTATCTCAATTAGTAGTGCATATATACTACTAAAATCTTTAATGAACTTCCTATAAAAACTTGCTAATCCATGTAATCATCTCACATCTATTACACTTCTAGGTGTTGTCCATTCTAAGATAGGTGCAAGGAATCCCCTTAGAATAAGCTAAATTAGATAAATTGTTACTCATTAGTTTAAATTATTCTAACATAGTTTTGTGTTTTAGTTTCAATTGAAGTTATTTAGAATTGAATTAAATAATATTGATGTTATGAGTTTGGCTTTTGAAATTCAAATCTTAAAACAAGATGTTGATACTACTAACTTGGTAGAGTTGATATGTATCTTATAGTCTTTATAATGGAACTTATTTGGATAACTTATTCAACTTATTCGGAGTCCCTATAAGCAAGTAATTAGTTGAGACCATCACTTTTGATCAGTTAGTAAAAAAATAGGCTAAACATGAAAAGCATTGGGAGACAGATTGATGGAAATGGTGAAAAATCACATTTATTTGTTGTAAAGATCAAAATATTTTTAAACTAAAAGGTTGTTTAGCCATTTCTAGGAATTTTACCTACCTTATTGAAGAAGGTGACCTTTCAACTAGTCTTTTTTGGCATGCAATAGTTGGGTATCTTAATTATGCAAAAGAATGGTGTTGTAAGGTTGCCTACTTTGCCTAGGATATTTAAATAATGTGAAGCTTGTAATTTATCAAAACAATATAGAGATCTTTCCCTTATTTGCCTTACCGAATGCATAAAAAATTGTTAAATGGAGCTAGTTACATGACACCACTTTCTAAGCTTATCATAGAGGATAGTATTGTGCAAATTTTAAGATCCATAAAATTACAAAAAGGAGAAACACATATAAAACATATACACACTCATACCATGAGATCTAGGTATAATGTACATGGGGATAACCCCTCAAGGAAAAAAAATCCACCCCTCCAAAATAGCTCAATGCAATTATTAAATAGCCTAAATAGTTACAATACACTTGTAGAGAAAGCCTTTAAAAGGGTATTATCAACAAGAGATATGGAGTAATTCTTGCAACACAATAATACAACAAACTCACTAGTCAATACCTTAATCTCAAGTATCCTAAAAATAGGAGTAGTGCATGAAACCATAAAATGGTATTATAAAACTATGGGCTAAAACCATCCAGTAAAATGACACTAAAATACCTAGAACTAGACAACCAACACTTAAACTCAAAGACGAATTAATAGGCTAAAAATAACATTTTCCTTCTATAAGTAATATGTATGTCATCATTCATTCACCAAATTAGGTGTTCTATTTTGGCTCCATTATCCCCTTTCAACGATTTCTTATGATGTGTTGGAACATGTATCATAAGTTGGTCAACAAGTGTAACTTCTTCTTACAACTCTTTTTATGTCCTATATGATTTTATATTTCCAATATAAATTTTATTCCAGAAGTTAGTACTTTTTAATAATTGTAGAAATTAAAAAAAATTTGTTATTTTTTCCCCAAAGTGTTTGTTAAAGGAGTTTAATTCTCTCTCTAGGAATTTTTCAAGGGTTAAATTCAGATATTAAAAAGTAGAATCTTATTAGTCGGGATAGGGTTTGTAGACCTAAACAGTATGGTGGTCTAGGCCTTCAACAAGTTGATATGAATAGTCATGCTTTTAGCTTCCAAGTTGGATTGGAGATGGTGTACCTAGAAAATTCAACCTTGAAAAATGATTATTAATCATAATTATCCTCATGATTTTGATTCTCAAGAGGCTCCAAGATTTAATTTGACAAGTTAAAATTTTGTAATATAGAATAATCTCAAGAAAGATGCTTCCATTGTTAAGCATGGTCTCTTTTGGATTGTGAAACCTAGTGATAAAGCTCTATTATGGATGGATTCATGAGATCTTTATTCTCCTATCCTTTCCTCTTTTCTTCATCTTCGCAATTTTTTTTTTTTTTTTTTTTTGTGGAAGTTGAATGTTCTAAAGTTTCTGATTTAAGGAAAGTCATCAAATCAGACATACTTCTATATCTCATTGGAAAGATATGAGTAGTTGGGATATAAAGAGTGACAATGAATATCTAACTTCTCTTGCTTATATTCTTGTGGATTGGCATTGTTCTTCCTTGCAAAAGAGTGATACTTTAGCTTTGGGTTTTGATCTTAAAGGAGCTTACTTTGTTTCAATAGTTATTAACTTTGTTGGGTGTTGAAAAGAAAGGGTGGAAGAATTTTTTTGGTAGAAAAAGATTTAGAATAAATTTCATTGGTTCAAATGTAATAATTATTTGGTTTTTTTGTTAGAATAAATGTTTTATTTGAGACAACATAAAAAAAAGATTTCCAAGGCCTTTCAAATGTGTTCTTCGTGGGCTTAATGAGAAAGATGCTTCTCACTTTTCTTTCAAGGTCCATTTTCTATGCTTTGGACATGGCCGTTGAGGTGTTGGAATCTTCCTTTTGTTCATACAACATCTTTGTCTGAATTTCCAGATCACCTGGCTTGACCTTCTAAATTGACCTTCTAACTTTATGTCTTTTCTAGTGGTGGCTTGGGACATTGGGCATGTCTTTCTTCTTTGGAAAATTTTTCTAGACACAAATCATCAAGTTTTTAAACGATTTTAGAAACTCATTGAATATATTTGGCATAAGGTCTTAAACTTAGTTAATGGGCCTCTTTCTGCTAAATGTTCTATTGATCAGGTCCTTGCCCTTATCTCATGATTATGAAACACTTGATGTTGATGATTTGCTTGGTTCTATTACTGGATCTTTTAACAGCGCACTTACAATATATCAAAAATAAATATAAATATGTTAATCTTTTAAACTGACACAGTTTTTGTTTTGTTTTTCAATTATGATAGTTATTTTTTTTTCCTTTTGACAGTATAACTATATAAAATAGAAATGTACATACACAAATCTTATTTTCAATAATAATATTACACAAGTTTATTCTGTCAATCCTGGTCTGGCCTAACAGGTACAGTGCTGCAGCAAGTGTTCATATTCACAGGATGGGCAATCATTGTATGGAGATGGGCTACTGCAGTGGGTTATTACAACAGATGGCAGCCAGACAACTGGAGTAGCAGTTTCCAGATGGAAGATTTTTGGACAAGATACATCAGAGAGCTACAGGAGGCCCGACAATACCAGCTGCCCGAAGAGAAAATGCTTGAGAAGAAGGTGGAAAAGCTTATTTCCAAGGAGCCCATGAGTATAGTGGCTCTGGCACCAAGGCAATTGCTGTATGTGGTGCTCTTGTTGCAGTGGCTAGTGGTCTTGTTCAGTAAATTTTGGTGGGTTTTCTCGCTTTTGATATTCCACAACAAATTTATGAAGAAATTATTGTCTTTTATATTATCCAAACACGAAACAGAGGCCTTCAAAGACTACCCAAATTATAGAAACATTTTGGAGAGCGTAGAGATGCTACGTGAGACTTCTGAAAGCCTGTGGATGGCTAACCGCAAGTCCATTGTAGAAGCAAAGAATCTTATCACACAGGGCCATGATGATGCGGAGCGTGAATGCCAAGAGCTGATCACCTTTCTGGCAGAGAAAAGAACACCTGGATGTTTAGGCATCAATTGCCTGGATCCCTGTAAACCTCAGAAGGGATTGAAGTATTTATGTAATCAGCAGAGAGCAGAATCAAGCGAGGTGGAAATGCAGCCCCTAGATGTAGAAAAGCACTTCGCGGACGTGAGTAAAATGTCATGGAAAATGACAGCTGTGGCCCTACTTACTATCATTGTCCAGCTTTCTCCAATTTGTAATGATGACGCTTTTCGTCCAAAGCTGGTTGAGAATTGTTTAAATGCACTCTCTCAAGCATGGCAGATTGTAGATTTTGTTGAGGACACAGACGAAAGATGCGACCAAATCATTAGTCAAGCCGCTGATAAACAGTTCGGCAGACTAAAAACCAAATTGGAGAAGGGGAGAAATAATTTTGTTCATGCAACTCCCGAGTGGGTGTCTACAGCAATGAATGAGCTCGCAGAAGAATATAAAAAGCAAACGGAGCCGTCCGAGCGTGAGAACATTGCATCTGGAGTATTTCGTTCTCTTATAGGCATAAAAAATAAGAAAAATTACGTTGACCTCCATTCAGATAATTGGGGCAGAGTGGGAGGCAATGACTCAATGGATTGGAAGGCTGCTGCAACAGGCAATGCCATCTACAAACTATGCAAAAGCATCGACTGTAACCCAACTACTGACGTCAGGCAATTGGTAAAAGAGATTGAATCTTCTTTGGCAGATATTATATATGGTTGCATCATTCAAGCGAAATCCCGACTGGTATTGAGCTCCAGAAAGTGGGCACGAGATGCCCATGAAAATAAAATAGGCAGAGCACTTTATACGGCTGGGAAAGCCAAAGTAGTAATGGAGAAATTGGGACGTGTTCAGGACCAATGACACCAGTTCCAAATTAGCTTGTTTGACAGCAATGGGTTAAGATTAGTTTTTAGCTTGTGGTGGTAGTCCCTTTAAGCCTGGGTTATTAGGTGATATAACTTTCATATACATCAGTTCCACTATATATATGGTAAGTTTTCTATTTCTAATGCATAAATTATGTTCCAGCATTTATGTCTTTTTTCCAATGCAAAACAAATTTATTCACATGTCCAATTTTTAGGAGAATTATATAGCCTTTTCACATGACAAAATAACATGTCACGCATAGTATGAGTTCAATGTCCTTTTTTTAATGTCGTCCTTTTAAAAAAAATTTAATAGTAGTATTTACATTTAAAGAAGGTGTAAGGGTTATATTCATAGAAAATTATATATAAATTAGTATTTTAGAGAGTAGACTTTTATATATGCATAAAAGATATATTATTTTTGTTTATCTTTTTTTGTACATAAAGATTTTACAATCTGATGTATTAGAATTTTTTTGTATATATTATATGATATGTGAAAATATCTTCATATTACATATTTGTTTGATATCAATTGAAGGAATATATATATATTTTTTTGGAATGACATCTCTAATTTCTTTTGCTTCAGTAAAACGAGCCTCTCTTTTTTTTGGAACGAGGTGGGGGTGGGTGTATCGGGGGTACATAAATGTATGCTTCTTTGCTATTTAAATGATGTATATTGAAGATAACAAAATGTTAATTTGTGTTAGACAATATAAATGAACATAGGAAAATATAATTATTGATAAATGGAAAAATCTCTTGATGCATTTGTACGTGATTGCCAACCATCCATCTATACATAATAAAGGTAATAATATATTATGTTAGAATACATTATAAGCCTATACTTAAAAGGATAACAATAGAAAGTTTATGCTAGAAAATCTCATTTCATAAACTTTTTTAACAAAACATATAAATCAATCGAAAGGACTTAACTTTCTATATGAAAGGTAACTATACTCTCTCTCTCTCTCTCTCTCTCTCTCTCTCTCTCTCTCTCTCTCTCTCTCTCTCTCTCTCTCTCTTCTCTCTCTCTCTCTCTCTCTCTCTCTCTCTCTCTCTCTCTCTCTCTCTCCCTCTCTCTCCCCCCGTAGTCATCTTCTTTTCCTTCTTCATCTCCATCTCTATCTCTATATCCTTATCCCCTCCCTATCTTGCCTCTTCCCCCTCTATCTCTCCCTATTTATCTCCCTCTCTCTCTCCCTCTCTCACTATTGTAAAAAATAAAGCAAAATTTTCCCTAATTGATCCTCCACACCTCCTCGACATACCCATTACACACTATGGTGCAATTGCTAGTTTAATATTTATTATCGTTAATAAAATTTGTTTTCATTGAAATCAAAATCATGAGTTATGTCAATGGATGGTGAAGTTAAATGATTCCAAACAAGTCTATCAAGGATTAGATTTTTCTAAGTTTAAAACTCTAATAATATAGACAAAGTCTCATCTCCCCCAAAAATACACTTAATCCTTAACTCTCAATAAAAAAGGTTTCACTTTATGGTTTAAATCCTGTGCTCTCCTATAAATAAGTAAATGATCATGTAAGGTTTTATATGAAAATTTTAAAAAAATATAATATGATTCTACAAAAAAAATATATCCTTAAATCCATCTCTTTCTCATAAAACTAGAAATATCGATATCTTTATATATAATTAAGATCCAAAATTCCCTCTTTTTCTCATAAAAGTAAAAATATTGATGCCCTTATATTTCTTTTAGAATACCACAAATTTACAATGATTTTACCATAGAAAGATTCCTTAAGCTTAACATTTAATAATGTCTCCACTACATAAAGATGCATGCCCTCAAGCTTTAAATTGTCTATGTACCCAACCTAGTCCTTGGAACTTATATCCATTTGCTTCTAATTCTCAAAAGAAATCTTAAAAAATCAAATTGAATTTCATTGTCAATACTATATTACAAGAGTAAAAAATTAAATATCATTTATGCTTGAAGGCTTCTAGATTCAATTGTGTTTTTCTTTTTGAATCAATATTTTTTATCACACTCGATGATCCATCATTAGGATAGTGAACTAGATTGTTTATCTTTTTTCGCCCTGTAGTTCACTATCCTGATGATGGATCATGGAGTGTGATCTAAAATATTGATTCAAAAAGATAAACAAAGTTGAATCTAGAAGCCTTCAAGCATACTATCATGTATTGTGGAAACTTATTGTCTATGATAAATATTCTCTAGTCTACAATATTTAAGACTTGTTCACACTTTGTTTGTCGTTCCCTAGTTTTGGATCTTTATTTCATAATAATAATGACTTGTGCAAGAAGATTTAATTGGGTTAACTAAATGCCTTTTATGAGTTTTATGATTGTGTCCTATCTATTTCTTTACCAATCACTGGAATTACAATTGCAAGCTTGAATGATCATCGCTTAGCTCCTCAATTGCCCAAGGGACTAGACTAATGATAATTGAGTTATCCAAAGCAATACAATGTAGTATTTGTTTGTAGCTTTAATGTGATAGGGGCTAAGGTGTCGGTTGATCATTGATTTGGTGGTGTGGGGGGGATGATATACTTCAAGAAATGCTTCTATAAACAATGTATTAAAATTCTAGTAAAATTATTATAAAGAATTTAATATTTTGTATTTTTAATATTTTTATTTGTATATATTTTTTATAAATTTAATAGTTAATATTTTAGTAATAAATAATTTTATGGTAATTACATGTCTATATTTTTATTAATACTAATTTTAAATAAAATTGTTGAAATATAGGAAGCATAGAAATTTTATAAAGTTCTATATAAATTGGAGATATTGGGAACTAAACTTTTATATGCAATAGCATATGATATATGTGTCCATCTTAAATAATTAAAATTTCTAATTCAATGTAATTTCATTTTGGGTTCAATTCCATTAGATATAGGTGATTTGGGCACATCTAAGAGAAATAAAAATTGTCAAATTTAGGGACATAAAAAATAACCAAATCATGATATATAGCTACTAAAATTTATTTTTGGGTTGATTAAAATTATAGGCTTGTTAAGTGCTTATGTCATGAGTAATACATAATACATGTTCAAATCCTTGAGGTATGAGTGATGGTGCAAAAAATTAAATAGCTCCAAGGTTTAATATGAATAGGTGTTGTAGGACATCTTACGAACATGAGTGAAGGGTTATTTCCCCATCCTTGCACCAAAATGAATCTAGTACATTCATAATATTGACTTTATGAAATGACCAAATCTAATTGACTACATCAATGTTATTTAGTGAATTGAATGTTTCAGAAGAGCGCTTCTACCCACATGTAGAGCTTTAGATTACAAATATTGACATCTTCTGAGTTACAGGAAACTTTTTGAATTTATATATTCATGTTTCTTTGATGTAATTAGGATTGCTGATTGAGCCAAAATGATCTTTTAACCATTCTCTATATAAATGTATCTGTAAGATATTCAAGGGGATCAAATTATGTATGATTGAATTTGTAGGGGTCAAGAGATTGATTTGTATTGAGTTTGACAAGTCATAATATTCTAGAGTCATCTCCATTATCTAGATATCTACATGTTAAATTAAAATGTTGTAGGAGATTTTGTAAGAGATCTAGTGTCACATTTGTTTTCTTGTTACATTATTCATTAGCTTATTGTAGCATCATGTAAAAAAAAAAATCTCAAATCTTTGAGAATAAATCTTCATGATGCCTATCATTTTTTTAGTGTTGACATATGTAGTAGATCTACTCATATGACAACTCTTGTATCTTTGATTTACATATGTCTAAATTTATAGCTCTTATTTTTAGACTCACATAAATTTCCTTCTCTCTTTCAAATTATTTGACTTTATTTCTAAAAGAATAGGCACTAATCTTCAATGTTTCTAGTAATCAAATCCTTCTTTCAAATATTATAATTTCTACTCCTTAGTAGTGTAGAATAGATTATTTCTTACGTAAGTATATAATATAATTTTATAAATTCTACTAAAGCCTTTGACAAATCCAATATGATAAATACTTAGAGAGTTATATATGTGTGTGGATTTCAAGCTATCACATGTAGTATGAATAGTTAACGGATTCCTTTCAAGGAATATAATTTGTTTGTATATTTAGTTGCGTGTGTAACTTGTATTTCTTATTTACTTGAAAAAGGTATACAAGTCTTGTGTTGCAATAATCCAACCTTAGGGGATTCACCTCTAAAGTAATGTTATCACCCGTGATGACATCTTTTGTGATCATGTTGATTTGTGTCTTCATCTATGCTTTTAATGCTTTCTTAGTTAAGTTGTTAGTACATCTATGTCTATGCATCCACCTTGGTCACATATTTCCAATAAAAGATGTTTAAAAATTAAATTTCATATTTTCCATTATTACACCTATATACACATTTGAAATGATCCATAACATTTTATATTTTATGTTGGTGCAATTATTACTACTTTTGATTTACCCTACTTGAAAAAAATATTTTGATAATCTATGAAATATGGCATCTAAATCCCTCACATGAATGTTTTTTAAAAAGACGTAAGGGTGGTGCCATATATATCTTTTTAAATCTGATAAAATTTCATGTTATAAGGGAGCATTGGGAATTATAAGATAGGTATTGGATATGAGAGTCATGATATGAAAATTCTATGATAGTATGGAGGATCATGCTTGTATTTAAGTTCTTTATAGAAAAGCATTTGTTTTAAGAGATAATGCAGAAGAAAAAAGTAAGATACCACATCATAAATTGATAAGTCTCCACATCAACATAAAATGGGGGTGCTAAAAATAGAAATTCTTCTTTATTAGTTCTTGCCAAGGACACTATTGCATTCATGTCATTTTTTTAAATAATTAAAATAGTTATTAATCATTTTTTTTTATTAGGATAAAGTAGGTTTTGATGGGACCCTGAAACCCATACAACCAGAAAGTTGCCAACAAGAAATGAGCTAGACTACCTGATAATGAACAATAGGTTTTAAAAGGACCTAAAACCTTCTAGACTTGCGGGAATCTAAAGCCCAAACCCAAAGAATGCACAAACCAAAATAAAAAAAACTAGAACATCCACATGCAGCTAAACACCAACCAAACCTTACACATAAGACATTACAAAACAGGTTGGCACAAACCAATGGTCTAAATCAATAGACACTAGAACACAAAATACAAGAAACGAGGGTTTTAACAGGCGCCCTCAGTCAACAAGAAGGGTTTTCCCACACTCTCATAACTAGTAACAGAAGCTATTAGCCCCCAAAGACCACACAACCAATACCTAACAAAAAAAAAACAATGGCCAAGCTAGGCCCTTGAAAACTGCTAGCAACCAGCCATTCCCAAAAAGAAACTAAAAGCATAAGGTTTTTCCAAGATCCCTCAACCTTGAAAGTGGGTTTTACAAGGCTCCCACAACCTTCTAAGGCCTAGAAAATAGCAACACTACCTATATGCACAATCTAGCCACGAGGATTTTTATAGGGTCCCATAACTAGAAAACCATTCTAGGACATAGTGATAAGACAATGAGCCCAAAATCATCTGTGAAGAACACCAAGATGGTTAAGACTAGCTCCATCAACCAGCATCATGAACTGCAATAGCCAACATGCTTGCCCACACCTACTATCCACCTCAATAGGAGAAAGGGTCACCTCAATAGGACAAGAAAGAAGATAGGTCGACATGAGAGTGGTTTTTTCAAGGTTCCCACAACCTGCAAAGGTCCAAAAAATAACATATTATCTTGAAGCATAATCTAGCCAAGAGGGTTTTTACAAGCTCCCACAACCAATAAACTGTTCTACGAAGCAAGGGAAAAACCATAAACTCAAAATAGTTATGAATAATACCATGAGGGTTTTGACTGGCTCCCTCAACCAGCAACACAAACAACAACAGAAGAGAAAATCCCCCACACCTACTCTCCACCTCAATAGGAGAAAGGGTCACATTAATAAGACAAGAAGGAGAGCAGCCCGACTATCCTGGTAGACCAAACTCAACCCAGAACCCATGCCGCAACTCCACTTCCATAGGAGAGTAAAACACCTCATATAGAGATCCATGAGAACGGACAAGAAGAGTATAAAAAATCCTCACCGAGGAATAAACCAAGAGAGAATAGAGGGTCCATACAGAAAAACCAATGAAAAAAGCAATAGGTCATCCAAAATAGCCAAACCACCCACAAGAGTGGAAGCCCCACAAACCCTAAGTAGGGAAAAACCCATAGCAGGCCAACCACAAAAATAGAAAACCCCAACCCCAAAAGACTAAGAATTCCATCTACAAAGCTGCAAAGCATTTTGCTCACACCCAAAGCCAAGAGCACCCACCAACATAGCTGCACCTTCCTGTAACCAAACATATCCCTGTCTCCAATGCCCAAAAAATGCTTGCAGTCCCCAACCCCTACCAAGGAGATTAGGAGAAAACTAGAGGAAAAGATCACCTGCTTCCCCACTGCACTCAACTCAGATCTTCAAAAAACTGCATCCAAGAGAAAAACTGACGCATAGGGCTAAGTAGCAAGCATAGGCTGAAGGGAAAAGACCTTCTACTAGCCCATCTACATCATCATCCCCATCCTCTTCACCTGATTCTTCACCCACATAAACCCTAGCTCGTCTGTTCCGAGCAGCACACCCATTCCTACCCATCATCCTCTTCACCTCCATTAATCATTGTCCTTGTTAACCACTCAATATTTAGAATTTTTCAAAAAATAAATTTTTATGTGGGCTAAAGAAGTTAGTACAATTGTTTATTTGTTGAATCTTAGACCAACCAAGTATCTAGAAAAGAAAACTCCCTATGAGGCTTTCATAGGTACTAGACCTATTGTTTGTCATTTGAGAATTTTTGGAAGTAAGAAATTTTTGTTATGTTCCAAAAAATAATAGGAGGAAACTTGATGCTAAGTCAATCAAATGCATATTCATTGGTTATTGTGCAGATCATAAGGCCTACAAAATGTAAAATCCTACCACTCAGAGTGAACTTTCTAGTAGAGATATAATATTTCATGAATTTGCAGATGATGTTCCAAAGGAAGGCAAGAAGAATAACAATACTTTATGTAGAAGAAGATAATGAGGAAAGTTCAGATATTGCAGATCAGAAAACTCATGATCAAAGTAGGCATGAAACAAGGCATAGTGAAGTCACTCCATCCAGAAATGAAACATTAAGAAGGTCAAAAAAAGAAATGAAGACACTAATCAGGTATAATGACTATGCTCTTATGGCTCAAGTAATAAATATAGATGAACCATATAATTATGAAAAAGCTGAGGATCATAATGAATGGATGAATGTAATGCAAGAATAATATGACTCCATTATGCATAATTACACTTGGGAATTGGTTGAATTACCTACAAATTAAATTCTTGTAGGCTCTAAATGGTTGTTCAAGACTAACTTTAAAGTTGATGGTACTATTGATAAATTCAAAGCTAGATTAGTTGAAAAAGGATATATACAAAAGGATGGAATAATTTATGAAGATACATTTGCACCTGTAGCTAAAATAAATACTATTAGACTTATGATTGCACTTGCTACTAATTTTAATTGGGATCTTCATCAAATAGATGTTAAGTCAGTGTTTTTCAATGGCGATTTAAAGGAAAAAATTTATCTTGTTCAACTTGAAGGCTTTGTAAAGAAGGGAAAAGAACATTTGGTATGCAGGTTAAAGAAAGCATTTTATGGTCTCAAACAGACACCAAGGTCATGGTATGAGAAGATTGATAAATTCTTCTTTCAACAAGGGTATGTTAAGAGTAAGAATGATCCAAATTTGTACATAAAGAAAGATGAACATGGAAATATGTTGTTTTGATTTCATTATATGTGGATGATTTAATCATAACAGGAAGTGCTATAGAATTGATTTATGAAATCAAAATAGAATTATCTCAATCATTTGAAATGAAAGACCTAAGTGGTAAAATGCATTATTGTTTGGGAATTGAAGTATCGAGGCATGATGGTAAGACTTCAAATGATTACTCAAAGTAAGTATGCAAAGAAATTGCTTCAAAGGTTTAATGTGCAAGATTGTAAAGCAGTGTATACTCCATTAGAATAAAAAGTTAAGTTTTATTGAGTACTACAAATATCAATGGGACTTTGTATAGATAGATGGTGGGAAATCTGAACTACTTGACCACTACAAATCCAGATGTTCCATATCCAGTCAGCATACTTAGTCAATTCATGGCTAAGCCTCTTGAGTCTCATTGGAAAGTTGCAAAGAGAATTCTACAATACCTACAGGGGACCATAGATTTTGGTATTTTATATACTAACCATTTAAATGTTGAGTTGACAGGTTATTCAAATTCTCATTGGGCAGGTGATCCAAATGATTGTAAATCAACAACTAGTTATGCATTCAACATAGGGTATGGTGTTGTTTCTTAGAGTAGCAAGAAGAAATCAACTGTTTATTTGTCATCTACTAAAGCTAAGTACAAAGCATTGTGCAGTGCTACCTGTGAAGCTATTTGGCTAAAGAGGCTTCTTGAAGATATGCGACAAAAGAAAGAAGGACCTATTGCAATCAAGTGTGACAATCAAAGTATAATCAAGTTGGAAAACAATCTAGTTTATCATGCAAGATCAAAGCACATTGAAATTCAACATCATTTTGTAAGAGAGAAGATTATGTCTCAAGAGATAGAGCTACAATATTGTAACACAAATGAGAACATGGTTGATGTATTGACTAAGCCATTGGGAAAAATAAAGTTTGTAATATGTAGGGATATGTTAGGAGTACATCATAATTCAGTTGTTCTTTAAGGGGGAGTGTTAGCATAAATCACTTCTAAATTATGCACACACATAGGAGGTAGAGTTTGTATTTGAATAGGAGTTTGTAAAGAACTTACTGATTTGTTCATAGTACTAATTTGCTAGCATAGATAGTTGTCAATAAGGTTAAGTTTTTTGTCAAATAGCTATAGCAAGATGTTGAGTTAGCTACTAGTTATTTAGAAGTTTAGTTGTATGCAAATCATGTATAAATATCCATTGTTTATGTTGTTAATAATACACTCGTAGAGAGTTCTTCCTTTCTTTGTTTTCTACTCTGTCCTACATGCTATTCTTTTATTTAATTGACTTTAGTTACTCTCTTCGTCACAGTTGACCCTAACTTTTGTTAGAACACAAACAATGATTTAATAAAAAATATTTTGGCCATTTATAGATTCTAAAAAACATCCCGCTAAAACCATGGCAAGTGCCTTGCCTCAAGATTTTTACATAAAAAGTGTCCTATTGTCAATGATGAGAACAAGAAAAATGGACAGTTTGTAGGAAAAAACTATGAACCCGACAACAATAGAAAAATGAGATAGACCCATACCAATCTCTCTATAACTGGTGCTTCAATCTATTATTTCTAAATTGTGGCATGATCTTAATGGTGCCAATGAGAAAAAAAGGTAGAGTTTCCAAAGAAAATTAACAAATCTCTACCACATATGTCGTCAATGGTGCAGATAAGGAAAAAAATAGAGTTTGTAGGAAACAGTTGACACAAACCAAAAGATAATGAGCCAATGTAAGTGATCTCTTGTTATATAAAACTTCCATATCTTATTGACTATGTATCTAAAAAACGCATTATAAAAAATTAATGGAGAAGCAGATAGTTTTTTCGCAAAACTCCTTAAATCACACACACTAAGCTTACACTTGCAACTTAAAAGTGTTAGATACTCAGAGTTGACTGACATTCTTTAGATTTAATATGTTGCTTAGTTTGTGAAGTTTAAGATTGACCCTTTGTCCCTAATGAATTTTGATGCGTGATTTTTATACATTGTTTATAGAATCATTTCTTAAAGTATACCTTTCCCCCCATCCCCAAGATGATTATCTTATAAAAACTTAACCCATAGCACATTAAAGCTACCAAAAAATATTGCACCGTATTGCATTAGATAGTTTGATTATCGTTGGTGGAGTTCCTTGGGCACTTGAAGAGTGAAGCGACGATCATTCAAGCTTGCAACTACAATCCCAGTGACTGGTAAAGAAATAGATAAGGCACAAACAAACATAAAATTAGGCAAAGGCATTCGATGAACCCCATTAAATCTTCTAGACAAGTCATTATTATTATGAAATAAAGATCCAAAACTAGGGCATGACAGACAGAGTGTGAACAAGTCTTAAATATTATAGATTAGATAATATTTGATTCATTTCTCGAAGTATTGATAATAAAATTCAATTTAAATTTTTAAGATTTGTTTTGAGAATTAGAAGCAATTGGATGAAATGGGCTGGTCCACAAACAAAACCTTGAGGGCATGCATCTTTCTGTAGTGGAGACAATAAATAGTGAGCTTAAGGAATCTTTCTATGGTAAAATCATTATAGAAATATAAGAACATCAATATTTTTATTTTTATAAGAAAAGAGGAAATTGCGATATCTTAATTATATATAAAGATATTAGTATATTTTTTTTTTTTAGAAAGAGATGGAATTAAGGATATTTTTTTGTTGTAAATCATATTATTATTATTTTAAATTTCATATCAAACATATCTAATCAATTAGTTATTTATAAGAGAGCACAAGCTTTAAACTCTAAATTGAAATCTCTTTGATTGAGAGTTAAGGACTGAATTTATCTTTCTCAAGAAATAAGACTTCGTCTATATTATTCGAGTTTTAGACTCAACAAAATTTAATCCTTGATAGACTTTCTCAGAATCATTTAACTTCACCATCAAACAATAATTACATTGATATAATGCATGATTTTGATTTCAATTTAAGTAGGATCATAGTTGTGAGCTTGAGTGATCATAGCTTTGCTCGTCAATTGCCCAAGAAACTCGACCCGAGATAATCAAATTGTCCAAAGCAATACCGTGATGCAATATCTTGAGTGATACACAATTGGTCGGCATGTGTAACAATACAAAATTTCACTTTAGTTATGTGTGATGGCCAATTGAATATCATTGATCAAATAGAAAATTGTGTAGGACCTTAGGGCAAAGACATAAACAATGAAGAAAATAAAAAAGAACACACAAAAATTATTGCAGCAAACAACAACAACACAAACTAATAACACACAATGATAGTTTACTGATTCAAAGGAATTACAAACACTTCTTGATCGTGTGATCAATGATTAGTTGATCAAAATGATTGAAGATAAGAATACATTACATATGCCTCAATAAATAGAGGCCTTTGACACATTGAAGGACAGTTAAAATTAAAAGAGATCTCATGAACATTCATGCATAGTTCAGTTTTCATTTTTATGCAAATCATATTTTTAGAAAAATATATTTTAACTGCAATTCTTCACATACAAGGTGGAAGAAATTACTATTCCAACAAATAATTTGCAATCTTACATGCAACAATCCTTAATTACAAATTGATACATGAAAATTACATTTTCCTAAACGTCAAAATTCATAGTTTGATTTTTTAAGTTTTATCTTTTGAGATTTAGAAGCAATTGGACGAAAATTCTCATATCAGGTTGGGTCCATAGTCAATTTAAAGCTTGAAGGCATACATCTTTCTGTAATGGAGACATTACATAAATGTTAGGCCAAAGAGCATCTTTATGTGATAAAATCATTATGAATATGTGGTATTTTAAAGTAATATAAGGATTTACTTTATGAGAAAGAAATGGTGATTGTGCTCCCTTAAATAAATATAAAGATATTTATATTTTTATATTATGAGAAAGAGATGAGCTTAAGGACATCTTTGTTGTAAAATTATAATATTTTTTCATGAAAGATTTGAAAGAGACATCTTTCTCTTGAAGATAATCATTTGATTATTTATAGAAGAGCACAATTGTTAAATGACTGAAAAAATAGGACTGAAGGATATACACATGATTTTGATTTCAATTAAAATAATATTCATAAACAATAATAAATATTAAAAAATACAAAATCAATTTTGATTTCAATGAAAATAATAATCATAAACAATAATAAGTATTAAAAAATACAAAGTTCGTAAGAAAATAAACATTTCGAATTTTTTTTTGTATATGTTGGTTTCAATCAAAACTGATGCTGACTGAAGGGAAAGTTATTTTGACCTGTCTGCCCTCCGTTTGCTGTTTTTCTGTGTGGTTTTCCTGCAACAATAATTGTTGCAAACTTACAGAAAAAAACTTTTCCATAATAGTCGTGATATACAGGATAGCTTAATCCTTGCAAGGCCATGGCGAGAGATGGGGGTGAGTATGTGGAAAGCTGGAGTGAAATAGCCAAGATATCTGTGGTGTTGGCAGTGGTGGTGATATTTATTGTCTTCATATCAAAGGACGCAGTGAAGGCGTTGAAGAGGAGAGCGCATTGGATTCCAGGCGATAGTCTTGTACTCACTGCTCTTACAATTCAATTGCTTAACCAGCTTAGTGGGCATGGAGCGTTGGTGGAAGAGGCATTGAACAATCCTTCTCCATTCAGAGAAAACATTCTTAAGAGCGATTTTTATATGATTCATAGCAGCCAGGTGATGCTCTGTATAGCCATAGCATATATGGTGCCAGGAATGCCCGCTCGCGGCTTCGAAGACGCGTGGGGCAAGCCAACGGCCTTGGTCATAACTATCCTTGTCCACATTACTTCAGAAGTATACACTATACATCAAGCTGACTCTACATTAACTGGTTACCTCTATATTTGGCCGCAATCAAATGAAAGTAACCACACAGTGTACATTGCCATAGCTTTCACAGTGTCCTTCTCTTTCCTAATGCTCGTTCTTCTTCTGGGCTGCGCTACCATAGCTGGCAAGGGCATCGAAGGCATCATTTCTCAGAAAATTCCTCTGATTCTTTCCACGCCCAGTTCAGATCAGTGCTCATCTTGTTGGCAGGCAGTTGAAGAGCAAATAATGCGGTCATGGATTGTTGCTCGTGCTTCCAACCCCGAATACATCATTGCCAGGTCGCCATTGAGTTCGTCAGTTGCTGCCATTGTTACAGTTCAAGCCGTGGCTTCAATAGCTAGGTGGTATATTGAGGGCCCATCTGTAGTGATCTACGATTTGTTTGCAGGGTTAAAGTTCGCAGGTACTGTAAATATTCATGTTAATGTGTTAACAATTTGCTTTTGTCGGAGTTTAACACTGTTCCTTTACTTTCTATAAAATAAAAATGTAAATCTTCATTTTTCAACAAATAATTATTATAGATTAACCCATGCATCAGTATTTGATTGACAGACAATGGTAAATAGGTGTAAAATTCAGTGCCTCTGTAGCCTTACTAGAATTTGCAGCAAAGCCATACATCATATAGGTATAATCCAGAGAAACCCACTTTACCTCCCAAAAAATATGGACCCCTTGGGATAAGGTCTTATGATAAATTTCCTTTTGATATGTTGGAGATGGTCTTCTTAGAGTATCTTTAATCAAAATTCATGTGGAATTCATAAGAGATTGTTCTGAAAAAGTTTGGACTGAAAATGTTAAGTTTGAAGATCCTGCAAAAGTGCAGAGTTTCCATAGACTTCATAAATTTTTGTATAGAAGTTAACCTTGTAAAGGACCTTTCCTCGCTCACATTTTTACTTTCTTTCTTTTGGCTGTTTATACCATTAATTTCCAAGAATAATATTACACAATTCTATTCTGCTTCAATTGTGGTCTGGGCTAACAGGTACAGTGCTTCAACAAGTGTTCATATGCATAGGATGGGCAATCATCGGATGGAGATGGGCCACTGCAGTGGGTTATTACACCAGATGGCAGTCAGACAACTGGCGTAGCGGCTTTCAGATGGAAGATTTTTGGACCAGACACATTAGAGAGATGCAGGAGGCCCTACAACCCCATCTGACCGAAGAAAAAAAGCTTGAGAAGAAGGTGAAAAAGCTAATTGCCAAGGATCCCACCAGTCTAGCAGTACCAAGGCAATTGTTGTATGTGGTGCTTTTGTTGCAGTGGCTAGTGGTCTTATGCAGTAAAGTCTGCTGGATTGTCTCTCTCTGGATTTTCCAAAACAAATGTATGAGGAAGTTATTGTCTTTCATATTATCCAAGCATGAAATAGCGGCTTTCGAAGACTACTCAAAATATAGAAAAATTCTGGAGGGTGTGGAGATGCTAAGGGAGACTCCTCAAAGCCTGTGGATGGCTAACCGTAAGTCTATTGCAGAAGCGAGGAATCTTATCAGATTGGGCTAAGATGATGCGGAATATAATTGCGAAGATCTGATTGCCTTTCTGGCAGAAAAAAGGACCCCTGGGAGTTTAGGCATTAATTTTCTGGATTCCAGTAAACATCAGATGGGATTGAAGTATTTATGTAATGAGCAGAGAGCACAATCAAGCAGGGTGGAAATGCAGTCACTAGATGTAGAAAAGCACTTCGCAGACGTGGGTAAAACATCATGGAAAATGACAGCGGTGTCCCTACTTACAATTATTGTCGAGCTGTCTCCAATTTGCGTGGAAGATGATGATGAAGCCTGTTCCGTTTCTCATGCTTTTCCTCCAAAACGGGCTGAAGATTGTTTAAAAGCATACTCTCAAGCATGGGAGATTGTAGATTTTATTGAGGACACAGAGATAGGACGTGACCAAATCATTAGTCAAGCAGCTGATAAACAGTTCCGCAGACTAAAGACCATAGTGAAGAAGGGGAGTCTTCCTAGTAATAATTTTCGTCATGCAACTCCCAAGTGCGTGTCTACAGCATTGAATGAGCTCGCAGAGGAATATAAAAAGCAAACGGAGCCATCTGGTGGGGTGAACATTGTATCTGCAGTATTTGGTTCACTAGGGGTGAAAAATAAGAAAAAGGGCAAAGATCTCCATTCAGAAAATTGGGATAGAGTGGGAGGCAATGACTCAATTGATTGGAAGGCTGCTGCAATTGGCAATGGCATCTACAAACTGTGCAAAAGCATTGACTATAGCTCAACTTCTGACGTCAAGGAACTGGTTAATGAGATAGAATCTTCTTGGCAGATATTATATATGGTTGCATCATTCAAGCGAAATCCAGACTGGTGTTGAGCTCCAGAAAGTGGGCTCGAGATTCCCATGAAAACAAAATGGTAGAGCACTTTATACGACTGGGAAAGCCAGAGTAGTAATGGAGAAATTGGAACATGTTGAGAAGGAAAGGACCAGCGACACCAACTCCCTCGCAATAGTTGGTTTTTAGCTCGTGGTGGTAGTCTCTTTAAGCCTGGATGGTTAGGTGATAAACTTTTATATGAAGTGACATCATTATGTAACTGCTCTATTTCTAAGCATAAGTTGTGTTAGCACATTTCTGCCTTTTCTTATCTCAATTTTCATAAGTTTTTATTTTTCTCTAAATTTATAAGATGAAAAGTTTGTATCCAACTGTGCATCCCCATTCGTTTACAACATTTCTGTCTTTTGTTTTCTGTTAAATTGTGGCATAATTGTAATTGAGTTATCGGTACTGTTTTCATGGCCACATCAATTGAGATTTTCTATAAAAAAATTCTTTGAAAGTATTTTTATTTATTTCTTATTATTTGACCCGAGCTTTTTATTTGTATTTTTATTTATTTCTTATTATTTGACCCGAGCTTTTTATTTGATGAGTATGCTTAATTTTGACTACTTGCCACTTAGGTTGCTTCTCTCTAGAATGATAGTAGCATAAACTGTGAATCTTTGTTGGCCACGTTAATCCCTGTATCATTGATCTTGGTGCGATCAACATGGCTCATACATCTGGGGCTAGTGTTCGAATGTTTTTAAGCTAATTTCTTAATGTGAATGGCATAACTAGCAAGGGTTTTGTACAACAAAGCAATAATATAAAAGGGTGAGTATTGCACATGGTAGCTAAAGTTTAATGGCGCTTCCTATGGAGCCAAAGTTGTATGCATTGTTTGTTGATGGGGGATCGTGAAATTTGATAAAAGTGCAGTATGCAAAGGAACTGAGACTGAAAAAAAAATTTATGTTCCTGTAGGATTCCATTACTTACCTAAGTGAAATGATTGATGTGCTTTAGGAATCAACAAACCAAATGCCTGTAGGATTCATTTACTTACCTAAGTGAAATGATTTCTCCCTTTTTCACAGGCACAAACAGATCCAAGGATGATTTTCTTATGCTTGCAACAATCAACTCTAATTGGGTACACTTGTGCTAAAATGAGAAACGAATTATCTGACTAGAGAGGTGTCTTGATATGCTTTATAGCTGTTATTAGTTTTAACATCATAAGAGATCCATAGCCTCTCATGAGAAATAATCTCTTGCCTTTTTTTTTTTGGATTTGAGCCTTATGCCAAATTTGTATGAGTCTCTTCTAGTTGAAGATGTCCTTAAAGTGTCAAATAAAGGATGTCTAGTTTTGGGTCTTTGTATTTGTTATTTGTTATTTCGTAGATTTGGAGAAGGTGTAGTTTAATATCATATTTTTCATGATGAGGTGACTCTTTGATAGAATAGGATGTTTAAATGAATATGATGTTTTTGGGGATTTTATAGATATTTGAGGTTGCATTTGTTAATTTGTTCTTTATAATTAGTGAGATGATATGGTAGCTTAAGAGATTAGTTACATGATTAGTTGTATTTGGGTACCTAACATGGTCTAGTTGTCGGGACCCATCATTATTTCATTGTGCATAATAATCCTTCTCCTTTTCTCTATTTGTAAGAGATTAGTTACATGATTAGTTGTATTTGGGTACCTAACATGGCCTAGTTGTTGGTTCCCATCATTATTTCATTGTGCATAATAATCCTTTTCCCTAAGTTGCACATAAGGGAGGGCATTGGAGTAAATGTATTTTACATTTACGTTTCCTTAAGTCCAACTTAGGTAACCACGTTTTTAATTAGTTGTCATTTTATATTTCCTAGGTCACATTAATATATGCACCAAGGTAATTGTACTTTACCTACCCTAAATATAATTGGGACATGTGTCTTTTTTTGTGTTTTTCATTGTCTTTCATCTTGCCTATTTAAGCAAGGCCATTGCATATTATCAATCACCTTATAATATATCATCTCATCTAATAAAATATGTTTTTGTCTTTTTCTCTTTGTGAAAGTTATTGTAGGTTGGGATCTTGGCTTGAGAGCTCTGCTCTAACAATAATTATCCATAAATCTTGAAAACCAATTGAATTGAGTTCGAGGGAGTGCTTTGTTCCATTCCAAAGTAGTGTTACATCTATGCATGAATGACGTACAACTAATTTTAAAATCAAAGGGCTACAGGCCCTAGCTTGGACTTTTGGTGTCAATTTACTTTTGCTAGCAAAATGAAGAGGTATCTGGGCTTATGAAAATATTTATTAATAGCAAGAATTTATGAAAACCATCTCTTGGGATGAAAACTTCTGGCAAATTGAGAAATGAAAAATTGAAAAATGTTTATGGAATTTAAATTAGATAGCATTTTCAAAACCACCATGTTCCCTTCCTAGGGAGCAAAGTGCTAGAAAAATTAGACATTATACTTCTAACTTTTTTTTCTTAAGTTTTCAAAGCCTTCCCCTAATTCTAAGAAAATGTACTCCTTGTTTTCCTATTTTTGCAAACCCCTCATTCGTAGAGCCTATATTTTCTTATCCATTCCGCCTACAATATCTAAAAGTTTCCAAATATATGTGCAAAAGAATGAAACACAAGCCATTTTTTTTCCCCTTCATACACTTAACTTAATTATCAACAATCTACATCACCCACAAAATGAAGCAAAATCAAATTAATATAAAAATATGAGATATTTTCTCTACATAGTTTGAAAAGTCTGAGGATTCTAACAAAAATATTTTTTCTCTTTTCCCAACTGAGAAGTATACTTCAAGTTTTCCTATGCTTCTTGTGGTTACCAACAAATAATTTTTTTAATTTGTGTAGTTCGTGCAAAACTCGACTATGTCTTGTATGTTATTAATAGACAAAGTGCCCAATTGATTGTCTAGAGTACTTCATTTTAAAAAAAAAATTATAATCAATTTTTTTTAACTAATCAATTGCCACAAAACTAGATATCTTGATGAAAGTTTGAATTCAACCCACCATTTGTGTTAAAAACTGCAGCTAGAACCAAATCTAGGGTTCTCAAATTAGGACCAAAAAGAAAAAAACACTGTAAGTATGTGATTGAAGAGATGAAATGTGAGACATGAACTCTTTTGTAAATTCATAAGCATATATTCTAGTAAGGTTACATCCAAACAAAGGAATCAACTCTGAAAATTGAACCTTCTAAAAATTTTACTTTATATTACATCGTGCTCTGTGTTCATGACAAAAGAAGAAATGGTGAACAATGTTCCCAAATGAATCATTTAAATTATTTCCATTGTGTAGACTTTAGTTACTCTCTCCTTCATAGCGAACCCAAAATATTGTTAGAAAACAACGATTTAATAAAAAATGTTATGGCCATGTATAGATTGTAGAATTTGAAACTGCCCCCATTCTTAAAGCCAGCTATTAAACATAAATTTTTATGATAGAGAAAACAATTTATAGCCAAACCATATATTCAAAAACATCCAAATTGAATAGAAATAAATAATATCAATCATTGATCTCAGAGAACCTTTCACATACCTCAAAATCCTCTTGGCTGCCTTTATATGTATTTCTAATAGATTTGTCATATACCTTGAAATAAGTGATACTAAATATGCAAATATCAGGCCTCGTGTGGGTTAGAAACATCACCAACAATACTTTTGTAACCTATCTCATCAACTAATTCAACACCATCATCTTTACACAACACAACTCCATGAGCACTTGGAGTGAGGAAAGGGTTAGAGTCAACCATATAAAATTTCTTCAGCATATCCTCTGCATACTTTGTTTGACAAATGAAAATTTCATCCTTACTTTGATAAACCTTCATTCCAAGAAAATATTTCAAGAGAGCAAGATCTTTCATCTCAAATTCATTCATCATAGAAACTTTGAATTCATCTTTCATCTTAGAACTACTACCCAAATACAATAGATCATTAACATACAAACTTATGATAAGAATATCAATATCTTCTTGTTTGTAGTAAAGGGTGGGATCACTCTTACTTCTCTAGAAGTCATTCTCCTTAAAGTATCCAGCAATTTAATCCTAGCATATCACACTATTGGTGCTTGCTTGAGGCCATACAAAGACTTCTTCAACCTGTAGACATGATTCTCTTTTCCTTCCACTTCAAAACCTTTTGGTTGTTCCACATATACTTCCTCTTCTAAGTACCCATTCAAGAAGGCACTTTTCACATCCATATGATGTATGCTCTACTTCTTTTGAGCTACTAATTAAATCAAAATTCTAATAGTCTCTTGTCTTGCCACTGGTGCAAATATCTCTTCATAATCAATGTCATAATTTTGTGTGAAGTCTTTAACAACTATTTTTTCCTTATGTCTTTCAACACTCCCATCACTCTTAAACTTGGTCTTGTAGACTCATTTGGTGCCTTTTATCATGTGGAAGTTTTGTAAGCTCCCAAGTGTCATTCCTATGAATGGAATCCATCTCTTTTTGCATTTTTTCAACCCAAACCTCAATAGTACGTGATTAGTACATGCATTTTCAAAACATGATGGTTCAAAATCAGCCTTGGTAAATAAATAAAAATTTATTGTCTCACTTATTGGAGTTTCTTCATGTATTTTATTTGTACTCCTTTGATAGATATCACTTAATCTCCTCACCTTCCTTGTAGAACTTGGAGAAGACCCTGGACTTGAATTTGGAACAGAAGAACTAGATGAGGGGAAACTTGGTGGATTTGTAGCATTTGAAATAGAAATAGTGGGCTGCTCATGATCAATATCATCAAATAATAACATCATTCAAAATATATTTTGACTTCTCAACATGGCCTTTTTAATGACCATAAACTCCCCCATTATACAATTTATAAGCCTTCTTTTTCTCACTACACCCAAGAAAAATACATAACTTTCTTTTTGCATCTAAATTTGTCTATTATGATCAGGTACGTGCACATAAGCCAAATAAGGGTTAGTGCAATAAGTTGAGTCCACTTTTTGGCCAAAAAGTGGGAAGTATTTTCCTTGATTTTCATATTTTGCAACATTTGACCTAAAAATTTGAAGCACTTAGAGATTGAATCTTGAAAAATGCTAGGAATGTGAAATATATCACTTAGACTCTAGATTCCACATATGTAATTTATTTTAATACCCAGATAATTGAAATTGACTTTCAAAAAGAATTTCAAAAAAACACTTTTTAAAAATGCTTGTTTCAGGACCATACCATGCATGTGTACGACCAACGCTTTTTGACACAAATAAAAGTTTTTTTTCAAACCCTCTTAATAAATGATTTGTAACACACTAAAGATTAATGAGGATATTTTTTGTATTTCTTTGTTGAATTTTTTTTAATTAATTTTTTATCAGCCCTAATTGTCATTTTAAAAAGTTATCATGTACGACCAACATAATTTGACCTAAACTTATCATTTTTTTTTTTTGAAATTGAAAATAATTTTGTGTAGATTGATGACATATAATTTATTTTTCAAAAACTGTAAAAATAAAAAACTTATTAAATAAACAAGATGAATTGATATTTCAAGTTTATGGATCAGATTCAGTATAAATTTATTGAAAAATAGAAAAATAATCAAATCTTTAAAAAAAACTACATAGTCAGAATCTACACAATGTACTCTAAAATGGTTTTAATTTTGTTGAAAATTTTAATGATAATGGGCATCAAACATATGCCAAAAGTTAGCGTTTCACCATGTCATTGATACGACCTTGTACTTATAGGTCCAAGGCTAAGGGTTGGGCATTCCGTGACTTTCTCGAACCAAAACCCGATGCACGTGATGGACTCTATTTTCAAAATTTAAGAAATGGATCAAAACAAGACCCCATTATGTTTTTGACCTAAATAACAAGTCCTCGTTATATTTCTAAACGGGGTCCCCTTATGGTCTGAGACTCATTAATAATGGGGCCCCATTATTTATTTTTTGCTTCGGGCCCTAGAATCATAACGGGGCCTCATTTATGAAATAATGTGGCCCCATTCCTAGCAGTGTGCTTTCCAATGCATGCACTTCTTTCTAAGTGGGACTCAACTTTGTGCACTTACCCACAACCAAAAACTTTGAAATGATTAACATTAGGCCTTTTACCATACCAAGATTCATGAGGAATCATCTTTTCAAGTGCGCTGGTGGGGCTTCAATTGAGGATGTACACTACTTTAGCAACCGCATCTCCCTAATAAGAATTTCTCAATCCCTTAGCTTGTATCATGCACCTTGCCATTTCAACCACCGTACAATTCTTCCTTTCAGCTACTCCATTCTGTTGAGGTGTGTATGCAATAATAAGTTGCCTCCTGATGTCATTCATATCACAATAACTTTGGAAAGCCTTTGAGCAAAATTCTCCTCCACGATCAGTCCTCAAACATTTGATTTTGCACCCTTATTTTCCACAAGTGCTTTAAACTTCTTGAATGTATCCAGGGCTTCATTTTTTGCCTTCAAAAAGTACACCCAACAATTTCATGAGTAACCATCAATAAAAGTGATAAAATATGATGACTTAACCAAACTCTTAGTTTGCATAGGACCACAAATATCTGAATGAACAAGCTAAAGTGGGTGATGGGCCCTCCATGCATTTCCCTTTGAAAACTTTCCCCTTGCATGCTTGCCTTTAGCACATCCTTCACAAACCTCCTTATGATCCTCAACCTTCGGCAAACCAAAAACTAATGCATGTGATGTTAGAATCTTCAAACTGTGAAAATTTAAATCCCCATACTTGAGATGCCATAACTAACTTGTATCCTCATATGCCATATTTTCTAGACTATTGTTATGTTCACCAAACCTAAAAGGGAACATCTTATTCCTTGTCATAGGCACAACAATTATCACCCTATTGCCCTAATTCTAATCATAGATGGTCCATGTCTTATTCTCAAAGACAACTTTGTAGTTCTTCTCACATAATTTTCCAATACTTAACAAATTGTGTTTCAACTATGGAGTTTAATAAATATCATGAATATTGTTTATAGCTTCTTTTGTGTAGACCTCCATAGCTCCTTTTGTAGCAACCTCCAACAATTTATCATCACCACGCTAAATCTTGGATATAAAACTTCCATCCTTTATTGAAAATAACTTCTCATTCCCTGTCATATGTTATTGCATCTAGAATATAGGTACCAAACATCTTTACTAGTATTTTTACCTTTGGCGTAAAAAATAAATGATCAAGAGGATTGTCACCACTTTCTTGTGCATAATTAACACTTTTACCTTCTTTCAATCTGCAATCTCTTTCAAAGTGGCCATACCTGTTACAATGGTAACATTGAACATTTCTCTTATCAATATTGTCTCTACCTCTTCCTCATCTCTGCTTCTATTTCCTCTTGAAGAATTATGACTTTCCCCTTTACCTTGACCTTAATTACTTTTGGTGTTGTTGTTGTTGGCATCTTCATTCTTTATGATTTGTAATCTAGAGGAAAACACTTTCAAATGAATCTTTCAATCTTTCTTCATGAGACATCAAGGATCTAACCAATTGATCAAATTGAAGGGTTGTCAAATCCTCGCTTTCTTCAATGATTATAGCAACATGATTTCATCTTGGTGTCAAAGTCCTCAACACCTTTTTTTATCAAAACTTCGTTGTTCACATCTTTTCCAAGTGTAACCATTTTATCAACCACATCTTTGAATCTGACACAATAGTCACTTATACTTTGAGCTTCTTGCATCTTCAAATTCTCGAATTCTCTCTTCAATGTCTATAGCTTGACAACCTTAACTCAAGCACTACCTTGGTAAGTTTCTTGTAGAGTCTTCCAAGCATCTTTAGCAGTTGTTGCTCCCAAAATTCTTGGAAATAGGCTCTTATCAAGAGCTATTTGAATGTGGAACAAAGCTTGAGCATTCTTCTTCATCACCTCGTTGTTTTTTCTGTCATTGGCGAAAAGGGCATTCCAATCAGCTGGCTCCTACTAACTTGATTCAACAATCTTCCATAAATCTTTTCCTATAAAAAAGGTAATCAAATAATACACCAATAATCATATTCATTCCCATCAAATTTTGGAACGGGCATCCTATTATAATTCAACATGATTAACTTTGGTGAAATTCCAACAGCAAAACTTCAACCCAAAACAATATTACCTACTCAGATACCACTTGTAAAATCTGAAACTACCCCTGTTCTTAAAGCCAAGCCAGTGGTTAAACATAAATGTTTATGACAGAGAAAAAAATCACAGCCAAACCATATAATCTGAAACATCCAAATTGAACTCAAAAATAAATAATATCAATCATTGATCTCAGAGACAACATAAAATTAGACAATACTCTGTTTTTAACAATAGATAGCTCTGTTTTATTACAACTTACATAAAACAATACAGAGGTTTGTATATAAAGTTTTCTGCACCTCCAAAAACATAATTCGAAGTCTCTAAAAAAATAGGGCATATACTACTAAAGATAGAGCATGCAAAGCATACATTTATTCGGTGGAAAGAACAGACTATAATTCTTAAAAAAGCACTATACGCTGAAAACTAAATCAAGAAATTAGCTATCCACAGAAATGTATTCTTCAACCAAAATTAGAACTGGTAGTTAAGACATCCTATCTAAGTCTATTGGTAACTATATTAAACTACGGATTCATCGAGCACAAAAGCTTTGATCGGTAGACGTTGGTGCATGGCAGTACGTTACGATGCATGAAGTGTATCATGGTGGAACTCCTAGTAAGACAACATAGCAGTGGATCTTGTAATGAGCTGCACGAAATAGTGAATATGGGTATGACGGTGGATCTTGTAGTGAGCTGCTCAAACTGAGAGCTCAGCATCAATTCTCCACATAGATTCCAAAAAACATCTCGCTAAAATCATTGCAAGTGTCTTGCCTCAACAAGTTTACAATAGCACATAGCACATTAAAGGTACCAACAAATACTGCACCGTATTCCTTTGGACAATTTGATTATCGTTGGTGGAGTTCCTTCAGCAATTAAGGAGTGAAGCGATGATCATTCAAGCTTGCAAGTGCAACCTCCATGACTAGTAAAGAAATAGATAGGACACAAACATAAAATTGGGCAAAGGCATTCAATGAACCCCATTAAATCTTCCAGACAAATCATTATTATTATGAAATAAAGATCCAAAATTAGGGCATTGCAAACAGAGTGTGAACAAGTCTTAAATATTATAGACTAGATAATATTTGATTCATTTCTCGTAGTATTGGTAATGAAATTCAATTTGATTTTTTAAGATTTCTTTTGAGAATTAGAAGCAACTGGATGAAATGTGTTGCTTTCACAAACAAAAGCTTGAGGACACACATCTTTTTGTAGTGGAGACGTTAAATATTGAGCTTAAGGCATCTTTTTTGTGGTAAAATCATTTAAGAACTATGGTATATTAAAAGAAATATAAGAACATCAATATTTTTATTTTTATAAGAAAAGAGGAATTGTGATATCTTAATTATATTTAAAGATATCAATATTTTTATTTTTTTAGAAAGAGATGGAGTTAAGAACATTTTTTTGTTGTAAAATCATATTATCATTTATTAAAAATTTCATATAAAACTTACGCAATAATTTAGTTATTTATAGTAGAGCGCAAGCTTTAAACTATAAATTGAAACCTCTTTGATTGAGAGTTAAGGACTAAGTTTATCTTTTTCAAGAAATACGACTTCATCTATAATATTGGATTTTTAAACTCAACAAAATTTAATCCTTTATAGACTTGTTCAGAATAATTTAACTTCACCATTGAACAAAAAGTCCATTCACATAACACATGATTTTGATTTCAATTTATCTGGGATCATAGTTGCGAGCTTGAGTGGCCATAGCTTTGCTCATTGATTTCCCAAGAAACTCCACCCACAAAGCAATATAGTGATGGAATATCAAGTGATACACAATTGATCGTCATGTGTAACAAAAAAAAAATCACTTTACTTACATGTGATGGCCAATTGCATATCATTGATCAAATAGAAAACCACGCAAGACCTAGGGCAAAGATATAAATAATGAAGAAAATAAAAAAAGAACACACAAAAATTGTTGCAGCAAACAACAATAACACAAACTGATAAAACACAGTGATACTATACGGATTCAAAGGAATTACAAACATTTCTTGATCATGTGATCAAGGATCAATCAATCAAAATTATCAAATACAAGAATGCATTACATATGCCTCAATAAATAGAGGTCTTTGACACATTGAAGGACAATTAAAATTAAAAGAGATCTCATGCATATTCATGCATAGTTCTAGTTCTCTTTTTTATGCAAATTATATTTTTAGAAAAATATATCTTTAACTGCAATTCTTCACATACAAAGTGGGATAAATTACTATTCCAACAAATGACTTGCAATCTTACATGCATCAATCATTAATTACAAATTGATACATGAAAATTACATTTTCCTAAACATGAAAAATCGTTTCTCTTTCAAAGTAGTGTTTATAGTGAAAACCAATTTGATTTTTAGTTTTTATCTTTTGAGATTCAAAAGCAAGTGGACAAAAATTACCATATCAAGTTGGGTCCATAGTCAATTTAATATTGAAGGCATGCATCTTTCAGTGATCGAGACATTACATAAATGCTGGGCCAAAAAGCATCTTTATGTGATAAAATCATTATGAATATGTGGTATTTTAAAGTAATATAAGGATTTATTTTATGAGAAAGAGATGGTGATTGTGCTACCTTAAAGAAATATAAAGATATCAATATTTTTATTTGTATGAGAAAGAGATGGGTTTAAGGACTTCTTTGTTGTAAAATTATAATATATTTTTTCTTGAAAGATTTGAAAGCCATAAGTATAGAGACATCTTTCTCTTATAGATAATCATTTAATTATTCATAAGAGAGTACAATTTTTAAGATTTAAGTTCAAATCTCATTGACTGAAACTCAAGGACTGAGGGATATACACATGATTTTGATTTCAATGAAAATAATATTTATAAACAATAATAAATATTAAAAAATACAAAGTTGATTTGCATTTCAATGAAAATAATAATCATAAACAATAATAAGTATTAAAAAATACAAAGTTGGTAAGAAAATAAACATTTCGAATTGCCGGTTTAACCTTTTTTTTTGGTATATGTTGGTTTCAATCAAAACTGATGCTGACTGAAGGGAAAGCTGTTTTGACCTGTCTACCCTCCGTTTGTTGTTTTTCTGTGTGGTTTTCCTGCAACAATAATAATTGTTGCAAACTCACAGATAAAAACTTTTCCATAATAGTCGTGACAGGATAGCTTATTCGTTGCAAGGCCATGGCGAGAGATGAGGGTGAGTATACACTATACATCAAGCTGACTCTACATTAACTGGTTACCTCAATCAAACGAAAGTAACCACACAGTCTACATTGCCATAGCTTTCACAGTGTCCTCCTCTTTCCTAATGCTCATTCTTCTTCTGGGCTGTGCTACCATAGCCGGCAAAGGTATCGATCATTGCTCATTCTTCTTCTGGGCTGTGCTCCACATTCTCCCGCATAGACAGTTATGATAGTGTGGATTTGGAAACATGTTGTG
Source organism: Cryptomeria japonica (assembly GCF_030272615.1). Lineage (NCBI taxonomy): Eukaryota > Viridiplantae > Streptophyta > Pinopsida > Cupressales > Cupressaceae > Cryptomeria > Cryptomeria japonica. The sequence continues at coordinate 659,892,538 of NC_081406.1, read as the reverse complement.
GATAGCCTTGATCCTATGACAATCTTTGCAAGTTTTTTGGTGAAATAGTGAAAGATGTATTACTTACTGTTGTTTCATAGTCTACAGGTGTTACACAATGCTTAACAGTTCAATGATTTACTACTTGTATATATTAACTTCCAGTGGCCAATTACCTCGAGAAATGAATGGAGGATGTTTGTTGTTGGCCTACACGTCCTTTTTGGTGGTCTGCATTCTGTTTTAAAGGATATCTGTGCTGGGGATCAGTTTGTGAGAAGTGGCTGTGTTGTTTGTGGCTGATTCGTTGTGCTCCTATGATTGTGGATGGTCCAGACCTATTATTTTTGGGTTGGAAAACATTTTGATGATGCATTATTATGTTGTTGAGGCCGACATGTGTTGGGTTGATCTGCAACCTTTTTGGTGAAGTTATATTGTGTTTTGGGGTTGACATGTGCCTTGTCACACGTTTTAATTATTGGGTCCAATCTAGCCAACCTAATAGTTGTTTTTGGATGCAATGAAGGTATATATAAGGAACAAATCATTATGGTGTGATTGTGAGATTAGTGATTATATTTTGCAAAGATCTATTTTGAAAAAAAATTATGAAGTGCACAGAGTCAGTGTGATAGAATTAGATTTGACCTTCAAAGAGGACTACAATACCAATATTTTAGATGCTTCTTTTATAATTGTTCAACTAGTATTGCTCATTGTAAAGTTGTGATCGTTATGTTATTGTATCTTGCTCTAAAGAAGTGATCTTCATTTTGCAAGTCCTTGTATCTTTCCCTATTGCAATGTACTTAGCCTGCAAGTCCAAGTGGTAGTGAGATTCCTTGGTAGTGTGCCTAAAACAAATATTGCAATAGTTGTTTATATATTGTGAGTTGTTTCTCCCTATGGTTTTTCTCTCCTTGGGTTTTCCATGTAAAAATTATGGTATCTTTGCGTGGTGCATGCTTTGTTTTGTTCCTTGTTCTAAAATTCTAGATTCAATGTTTTAAGGATCATTGAATCAATGAATTTTAGTGTCTCCTGATTCACTCCCGCTCCTTAGCATCTGGGTGTGTTCAACAATCTTTTTCATTATTAGGTCTCTTTAAATGGATAGGATGTTTTGACAAATTCTATAGGTCTTGAGGTTGCATTTTCTAATTTGTTCTTTATAATTAGTGAGCTCATATGATAGCATAAAATTTTCTAAAAGTATTTGGAGAAATTTGATCACAATAATTTATGGAATATTTTGGATTGATTATAGATATTTAAAATAAAAGTAGACCTGATCGTGTGAAGATTTGTTTATTTCATGCATTGCATTTAGATGAAAAGGTATAGCATTGGCTTGATAGTTTGGATTTATATTAATGTTTGCACTCTTTTCAAATTTGACTTAAATGTCATCCATTGAACCAAGGCACTAGTCAGATTTTGTAATATGATCAAATCTTTATTTGAAAATCTTATTTTTCTCACATTCTTTAGTTCGGTATAATTTTAAGCCTTAACATCTTACATTACTTGACATGAAAAACTTTTTCAAATCTCTTGAGAACTCCATATTCGATAAATTTTTAGAGATTTATTTGTACATGCATTTCCAAGTTGCATATGCAACAAAAAAAGAATAAGAGTATTAATCTTAGAGTAAAAACTTGGTTTACAACATTGGTTGCATATATGCAAATTGTTTTCATCTACTTATAAGATATGTGTAGCTACCATTGTCTATAGGATAGCACATTTAAACACTTACAAACAAATCATTGCAGTGTTAGTTTGAATAGTGTATAGTTTGTTGAAGGAATATTTTTCTTTCATTTCCCTTTAATCATCCTATGTAGATCTCTAGGATCATTCCCCATGGTTTTGTGGAATAAAAATTCCAAAAGGGTCATCCACTCTTGCTAATTAATACTTTTCTATTTACGTTATGATCATGATTTTGTCCATTGATTTGGATCAACATACATCCCTAGGTATGGATTTTATGTACATACTCTAGGATTATTAGATTGCAAATTTGATTTTCAATATTCATGTAATTTCTCTTAATATAAAAATTAAAATTAATTTTTTTTATTTAATGAAAAATACTATTATGGACTATCATGTATCTAGATCATTATTTTTTGTAACAAAAATATATTGATTAAAAAAGTGAAGTGAAAAATTAGAACACATAATGTATAATTTATATATTTTAGAAAGCCAATAGTAGGGAATATATTTACCTTGAAAATTATATGTTTATAACTTTATTTAACTATAAAAAGTCATATGAAATGGCAAGTTTGCTCTAATTAATTTGATCCATATGATTTGGAGGCAAAAGAGTTTCATAAAATATGTTTATGGGACACATGATATGCGTATCAAGAATATCATCTATGATGAAATTAGTATATTTGTCCTTATGCCTCAAAAATGAAATGTACTATTGTGAATGGTTTGGTAATTGGCATTATACCCTCCATTTAATGGTGATCATGATGAATACCATTTAATGGCAATAATGATGAATATCTAAAAAAATAAAATGTATAAAAAATATTATAGAATATTATCAAGTGCATTAAGAAAGTGTAAGATTTCTTGAAAAGCCACCCAACAATGCAAATGAATGAAGGAAAGAAAAACATAAATCAAATATGAACTAAATAAACTGTATTCAACTCAAGATAATGCAAAGCATATAATGAAATAAGAATTACCCATATGAGAGCAATGGATGAGTATATAGAGGACATGTCTCGTACCCCCCAAGAAATCTAAATCTCTTCTCTCATTCCGGTCCATTTAAACTAGAGTGAATATTTAGTGCTTTGGGCGTGTATAAGGTGAGAGATAGGTAGGTAAGCTGCCCCAATAGATGTAGAGAAATTGCAGGTTTGAATCGTGACCAAATTTTTCTTTAGTCGAAAATTAAGTTTGACCCGAGTTTTTTATTTGACGAGTTTGATTAATTTTGACTAGTTGCCACTTAGGTTGCTTCTCTAGAGAATTACAATTGCACAAAATGTGCATCTTTGTTGGCCACGTTAATGCCTGCATCATTTATCTTGGTGCGATCAACATGTTGGGCTGGTGTTGAAATGCTTTAAGCGAACGTTTGCAACCATAGAATTTCTCAATATGAATGGCGCAACAAGCAAGGTTTCTGTGTAGCAAAGAATATTATAGAAGGGCGACTGTTACATATGATAGCTGAAGTCTAATGGCACCTTGCAAGCTTAGTAAGGTAATTGTAGTGTTAGGCAATGCTCAAGTGATATAGCAACTCCTTATGGAGCCAAAGTTGTATGCAGTGTTTGTTGATGGAGGATCGTGAAATTTGATACAAGTGCAGTGTGCAAAGAGAGGCTGAATCAAATCCTTAGGCATGGATTGCATCTCAAGATTTGACGCAAGACTAGAGAGGTGTCAAGCTATGATTTATAGCTGTTACTAGTGTTAACATTGTAGAGTAAAAAATTTGCATATGTCTTTTCCATTTTCACCTACATTTTTGTAGTCATTTTAGTATCCGTTTTTTTAGTATCTGAGTAGGCTCATTTCAGTCTTTGCATTGGTATTTTGCTTCTTAGTAGGCTCAGGATATCTTTTGAGCGACTACCTTTTAAAGTCAGTTCTATGTTGACTACGTGTTTTTCTTGCCACCCTTCATTTTTTAGCCTGATTTATCTGGACACTAGTTTATTGCATGCATTTTTGTGTATAGCACAAACGTCTCACGACATTTTAATGGTCAAATGTCGGTTTTGAGTGTTTTGAAACTTGTCACCTGCTCAGGTCAGTGGAAATAGCTTTGTTTCTTCCAAAACAGATTGACAACCCTCATTTTCCCTCCTATTCTCTCATTATTTAATCTATCTCTTTCATTCATGAAAGCTCTCTAGGTTCTCTCTTGAAATCTCTTTTTTTATCTTGGATTTCACTATGTGGCTTGGGAATTTTGTCATTTACCATGGGATTTTGGTGGTCTTGGATTAATTTCTATATGTTGTCAAGGCATGGATTTATGTGCTAAGTGGATAATAAGGGTGCTTAATGGAAATGAAACCTATAAAATCCTGATTTGCCATTGCATTTGTCATGGCTTTCCTTGCGGGTTAGCAACCTGGAAAGCCCTTGGCCTTGGTACTTTACTCACCATGAAAGAACCTATCAAAATTCGGGGTGTTTTTTTTTTATGAAAAGCACTTGGAAGATCTAGGAGGCTCTCAAGGCATGACTTCTTTGGAATGGAGATTATTTTCACAATAGGTTATCTATAAATCAATACTCCATTTGATGGTCACACTTATCCAACACTCAAGGGAGGACTTTGGCTATCTTACCTTGGACTAAGGCCTTGCATTTATTTGGAAAAGGCATCAAGAATTTGTTAGATATTATTAATATTACAACCAAGACTCTCCTTTCTTGGCTAGAATTCAAGGTGAAATTTTGACTTTCTAGGAAAGGTCAAGAGACCTACCAATTGATTCTTGATTTTATCCCCCCTTCAACATTATACAAACTAGGAGTGTGTTGCATCAAACTATAGTGGAAAGACTAGAAATAGTATCTAGATACTCCTTATTGGAGTTACAAACTAGCTAAAGGTTATTCCTATCTCTCACCCCATCTTCAGATGGTTCTGAATAGCTAAGTTTCCATTGGCAATTACAGTCCTCTTGAGGGTCATGGAAAACAAGAATTCAAGGGATCTAGGAAGCTATTCTTGAGCCTAAGCTAGATCATTTTTCTTGTTGCCTTCATTGCTAAGGTCTCCTAATGGGGTCCTAACTAACTCATATAGGTATTCCAACTCTCAACTACCCATTTTTTTGTCAAATTGAGTATTTTAAGCACCTCTTATGGTCTTCTCCTTGGGCCCAATAGGATTGGACTTGGATACATGACTTCTTCAAGCCTTTCAAAACCAATCCCTTCTCATGGCACGTGATTTTACTTGGAGATGGACCTTGACTTCCTCACAATTTCACTCATATATGACACACTTTTAGGGCGGATTTTTTTTTGTTTTACATTTGGAAATATTGAAATGCAACTTTATTTAATAGCAACTCTATCGACAAATGTTTGTCTTTGTATTATAAAGCCATGATTTGTTCTAATGTGCTTATGTAGATTCAAGTGAAGAGATAGTAAATCTTCACTTGAGGTTTCTCACTTATAGGATCTATTCAACCATTGGGGGAGTGCTCTTGCACTATTGCTCGGGTTCCCCTCGAATCCACTTCTCCTTGTGGGTGTTAGGATGGGCATGGTTACTCCTTTAGATGGGATAATCTTATGGATCCCATTCTCATGATCCAACTTCTTAAGGACTCTATTGATCATGGAGGATGGTCTTTGTTTTCACATCTTCCATCACCACATTGACACACTGGATGGCCTAATACCAATAGATTTTCCCATATGCCTCTTACCAACTCTCTAGTCTACACTCAACTACCGCCAGAGGAAAATTAGAAGATAATGCTCTCATTGGTTGGGACCCTATTGATGATTCCACCCTTGGAGATGTGTGGAGAAAACCAAAAGACAATTATCCTCCTCCTTTGGGTGTTTCTTTAGCTACTTATGTTTTTGTTGAGCTAAGTCCATTTATTTTATGTTTTTAGGGCTTGGCCCTTATGCATGGACTTGTGGGTTTGTCTTTTTATGACCCTCCCCTTTTTTTGTGAAAATTGTATTGTTTTCCTTATCTTAGTCCAAAGTTTAATAAAAAAATATTCATAAAAACTCCATCTTAGCTTTTTAAATATGTATTTTATTATAAAATCCAAATATATTAAGGTTTTCATTTTTAATTACTTTTAGTAATGTTTTTTTCAATGTATTGCTTTCTCTAGATACTTTTAATCCACTCTTCCAAATGGAAGATTTTGCATTTTACATCCTACGCTTCATTCTATTAACATTAAAAGATCAATTATTTTTCTCAAAATTAGGATGAGCATGCTCATTTTTCTATTTTTAAAGATGTGTCCACTTAGAAAATTAGTTAAAAAATTATACATTTATTTTTAGATTATGGAAAAATATATGAACTACTAAATGATCTTAGATAAGTTTTCATTGATGGGAGTTGAAAAATAGTAATTGGATCTTTAGAAATAAGGGGGAGCATGTTTGATGCAATGTTATATTTTTGTAACAAAAATAAGCCCACTTTGTGTACTCTCATCATTTGAACCTCTTAATCTCCACCATTTAAAAAGTAGTTTAGAAATTAGATTCTAAGAAATGGTATTCTTGTTCTTATGGGTGAGTACAAGATGATGATGGGCCAAAATATGCCCTGTAGTCTCGCCACTTCTCTAGAAACAACTCTATAATGTGAACAACATCATGTAAAAGTTTGGACTTAAATGAAAAAGTTATGGTCCATTAGAGGTTTTGAAGAACCTCTATCAATGTTGATAGCAATTCTTGGAACCTCCATCAGTGCTAATAGCTATTCTAGGAAACTTTGTTAGTGCTAACAACGGTTCTAGAAATCGTTAGAACTATTGATGAGTTCCCAATTTCTTGATGGTCGATGATTGTTGACTTTCTTCCATGCCCTAGTGGTTTTTAGGTGAATTTTGTTCCTAGTTGAGCCCAAATCATCAATGTGGGTAAAATGGACAAGGTATATGCAATTTCAAAGTTTCAGCTTGTAAAGTAGCTTAATTGGTGCTCTTGTTTTCATTTTGACAAAATTTTGGAGAAAATTAGTTAAGTTATGAAGAGTTGGAACTTTTGAAAAACCTTTGACTTGGTTCATGGATATTGGTATATTTTCAATCACCAATTCTGGAGAAGCGATGAATTTTATAAATGGAAAAGTTTTGCGTGACGAATTGGCAATGGTTCCTGGAATCATGGGAACCCTTAACGTGTTCCTAGTTCCCAATTAGCCCTTTTATCATGGATGAGGAAGTGTTTAATTGGATAAGTGCTTTATGTAGCACTTGTAGAGGACGTGATTTGCTACCCTTGAAGTGATGAACTCCAAGGAACAAACCAACCTTCCCTCTACCTCACTTAAACTGGCACTAAAGGTGAGTCAAGGGATGAAAAATAAAAAATAAAATAAATAAGTTGTAGACAAGACTTCCAGATGACTATTAATTCTCTATCTTCGGGATGAGTGCACAAAACTAAGACACCGATGCGGTGCGCTATCGTCCTATAGAGATAGAGTACAAAGATCGTACAAAAGGTACAAATGCAACTATACAACTAAACAAATGATATTATGATAAGTAAAATAAGCGATGTAGAATATGAAAAGCTAAAATAAGATAAGGCAAGATGAAGGAAGCTTACAACTAGTCCACGGTTGAAGCCTCTTGCTAAATGAGTTTCTTTCCTTGATCAAGAACTTGCACTTAAGTGAGGAAGAAAAATGTTGGGGGTTGTCTTTAGAGATCTACCTCAATCGGATCCTTGTTTTGGGGTTTCCACCTCCACACACAGCCCAAATAGATAGATAGATAGATAGATAGATAGATAGATAGATCTCAAAAATGTAAATAGAAAAGATAAATGATTTGATAGATAAGGGATGTGATGAATCCCAAGATGAGCAAAGATGAGATAGATAGAACAAACTTAATTGAACAGTGCAAGGTAGAATAGACTGGTCCTAAAGCATGAACCCAAGGTCTACCCAAGAGAAGATTATACGATAAAGGTCCTAGCATAACATGCACCAGCGTTGGAATAGTAACTGGTCCAATCTTTATAGGAAAAGTAATAGTGCCCAAAGTGGTTTTACTAGTATTATCAAAACCACAGATGAACATAGAAGATGACAAAAGAGAATTCGAGTACACTCTGATTTTGGGCAATAGGTCGAGACTACAAATATTGAGTGTTGGAGCCAGTATCAATGCGAGTCTGTCTAATTCCAGCACTATTAATATAAATGATTATCATTAATTGATCTGCCTGATTTATTACTTCTGGAGGTAGGAGTTCATGTGGATAAAAATGTAATATTCGGTGAATCTGCACGAATATGATCCATCAATGCATTTACATTCAAAGGCCTAGTAGAAGAAGGTAATGAGATCTTCTAAAGAGATTCCTGAAGCATACCTTGATAAATTGGAGTAGTCTGAAGAAAATCCCAAAGTGAGATCTTAGCAGGAGTAACACAAATTTTCAATAAAATCGTAATCACTAGGTTGCTTAACTGAAGGCATAGGTGCTTGGGGAAGATCTGGTTGTGAAGGAGGTAAAGAAGTATCAGAGTGATCAACATTTTGTTTATTTCTATGAACTTGTTATAAGTATGGGCTACCATTTCATAAGAAGGGGCCTTAGACTATGTGTATCTTATTCAAAGATCATGTGATTCATTTTTAAAAGGAACACCATGAATAGAATTTAACTTATTTGGAGAATAACTAGCTTCAGTAACATACATGGTCGGTCTCTTAGGCCTTCTAGGGGCAACAAAGACTTCGATGACATTCACAAACTCATTACAAATTCTAAAAGAATTAGTTGAAGGACCTTGCTCAACCTCAACATGTGGCTGATCAAATGTGGGATTAGAGTCCTTATTCACTAATGCATCATCTCTGAAAGAGAGTGCATTGGAATGAAAAGAAGGTAGAGTAACTTTAATACAAGTATTAGTGATTTCATCCTCTTGTACCAAAATATCCTCACAAGTAGAAGGAATCTTGGGAGAGGGATCAACAAAGAATTAAAAAGAAAGGAGAAAAGAAATCACTTTCACATGCTTGTACAGGAGCTTCTTGAAGATTTTTAACAAAGTTGGAAAGGGATAGAAGAAAGGAAAATAAAAAATTAAATTTGAAAGAGAGATATAGATAGGTTGGCCAAATCCCAATGTATATCCCTTTTTACGGCATGGAATGGGGTTCGGGGTAGTGCCCCAAACAAAAAATTTGGAAGAAGGGGAAAAGATTTGAATTGTCCTTTTTTATTAGGCATATATTGAGTGCTTGAAGAAATGATAAAGGATGATTTGAAAATAATGCAAAAGTAGTGTTCACATCGAGTTCACCAAAATGTAGAGGATAGGATTTGCTACCCTTGAAGTGATGAACTCCAAGAAACAAACCAACCTTCGCTCTACCTCACTTAAACTAGCACTAAAGGTGAGCCAGGTGATGAAAAATACAAAATTAAATAAATAAGTTGTAAACAAGACTTCTGGATGACTCTGTTAAGTCTTTGTCTTCAGAACGAGTGCACAGAACTAGGACACTAGTGCTGCGCACTACCGTCTTGTACAAACAGAGTACAAAGATTGTACAAAAGGTACAAATGCGACTATACGACTAAATAAATGATATTATAATAAGTAAAATAAGTGATACAGAATATGAAAAGCTAAAATAAGATAAGGCAAGATGAAGGAAGCTTACAATTGGTCTACGGTTGAATCCTCTAGCTAAATGAGTTTCTTTCCTCGATCAAGAACCTGCACACAAGCGATAGAGAAAAAAATTGGGGATTGTGTTTAGAGGTTTGCCTTAGTTAGACCCCCGTTTTGGTGTTTCCACCTCCATGGACAACCCAAATAGATAGATAGATAGATAGATAGATAAAAAATGTAAATAGAAAAGATAAATGATTTGATAGATAAGGGATGTGATGAATCCAAGATGCTCAAAGACAAAGTAGATAGAATGATATAGAAAGATATTACCAAAGAGGCTTGGGAAATCCAAGAGAGTTGCAAAGAGTATTGTGAGAGCTTGAGAGTGTTGTAGCAAGCTAGAGACTGCTATAGCAAGTGAGAGAGAAAGAGAAAGTTGTACGCCAAGAGAACCAGAGAATGACCAGAGATAGATTGTGTGGAGGAACTAGAGAGAGAGAGAGAGAAAGAGATCTTTAATGAATGAAAGGGATAGATTTAAAAGAGAGAAGAGGAGAGAAAAATAGGGCTAGCGAGCTATTTAGAAGATTCTAAGTCATTTCACCGATCAAGATAGGTGACAAGTGTTGAAAAATTTGCATAACTGGTATTTGAATGTTAAGATGTCCTAGGAAGAATGTGCAATGTGCTAGTGTCCAGATGAATCACACTAAAAAATGACAAGCGACAAAAGAAACACGCAACTAACATGAAACATAAGTTGAAGGATAGCTACCGAAAAGGTGTCTTGAGCATCCTGAGAGGGAAAAGGCCAATACAAAGGCTTAAATGAGCCTACTCAAATGCTAGGGGAATGGACACTAGAAAGTGGCTACAAAAGTGTAGGTCGAATTGCACAAGGGTATGTAATTTTTGACTCTATAGTACCCCTTCATGCTTTGCTTTTGATATTTGTTACTTTGACCGGATAGACTATGTTTAACTCATTCTATGTGGTTCATTTCTTTGGTTTGTGTGTGTGGATACATTCATGTGATCCATGTTATTGGATATTTATGATGCTTATGTGTTTCAGGACATGATTAATGTTATGCTTTATAATTTGAGATGGATATATTGATGTTAGTGATGATATACTTTTGACTTGGATTATATATTGGTGATTCATTATGATGCTTTATGTGATGTTAATCTATTTTCTGATGTTATCATTTCATTATTGATGATATTGATGCTTATGGGATTCTTCTATGTGTAGAACAAATCTTTACTATATTGTTTGCTTCAGGTTAGATTGAAAAAAATGATTTTGTATTACTCATTTGTGAGCTTCATACGACGTCACAATTTCTTTTCATTAGATATATATATATATATATATATATATATATATATATATATATATATATATATATATATATATATATATATATATATATATATATATATATATATATATATATATATATATATATATATATATATATATATATAGTATGTATACAACACATTTTGTGTAGGTTGTAGGTACCAGACATCGACTCCACCTAGTTCCACAAGTCTAAGCATGTTTTTAAATCCCAATGGTAGTGCAAGAGATAGTACAAGACCCAAATGTATCTAGATGATATCTGATCACCTTATTGTAAGTGATAAGTCTTGTTTTGATTTCGACATTATTTTATGATTTATTTGAGTGTGTGGGATTTTATGTTATTTTAATTTTTGATATTAATTATATCTTGAGCGGTATTAATTAATTAATATTTAATTATTATTTATTGTTGATTTAATTGTATTTTTGAAATAATAAATATATTCCTATTATTGGATAATATTAATTAATTATTATGCATGTGATATTTTTAGCATGGAAATTATTTTGGAGTGAAAATTCTATTTTATTTTTTTATCTTATTTTATTATTGGTGGAACTAATTATTCTTTCTTGGTGTAACTAGTTGTCCTATTTTTAAGGATATTTATATTTTAGTTGGAATTAATTAAACTTTTAAGGGATTTTTAATTGGTAATTTAATATTTAATTATTATTGTTAATTTTTTTTATGGGGATTTTATTTTGGAAATTAATTTAGTATTATTATTTTAATGTTATTTCATGATTTTTGAAATAGGGTTCTTGTGCATGTTATTGTGAGTTTTATTTAGGTGATTGATTTTTATTTATTATGTTTTTTATAAGAATTGATTTTGGGGGGAAAAGGTTTTCTTTTCAAAATTTTGGGAGAGAGAAAATTATTATTACAAATATGATAAAGGATTGTTGAGGGTGAATTAGGGACAAGGTTTTGGTAGTTTTTAGCTTGATTGAAGGATTGTTTATTCAAGCTTGCATTGAAATGTGGATTGGAATTCTTCAAGCTTGTTGTTGGTGTATACACCTAAAAATGGTCTGAAGATAATTAATTAAATAAGCAATTATTTAATTAATCCCCGTTCCTAATTTAATTGAATCCATTAGCAATTTGATTAAATTCTCCCTTTCATCTACCTATTAATAAATCTAAGGATTTATTTAATAGGTTCATTTCAATAGTCCCCTTTGATTAATTAATTCAAATCCTCCCTCCATTTCAATCAATTCTTCTAATCTCCTAATTAATTAATTAAAATCAATTTATGAGTTGTTTAAAATTAATTAGTCTTTCCCTTTTATTTGAATTTTCAAATTCAAATTACCCACATGCCTCCTAACTTCTAATCACTTAACCTAACCATCCCTCTAACCTAACCCATTCCACCTAACCTTGGGTTTAACTAACCCTATCCTATCTTGCACATCCTAACCTCTAACCTCTTATGGTGTGGATATTCTTCCCTTGAGACACATGGCACTTTGGCCACATGTCTCCTCTCTTGGACACTTGCCCTCTCATGAGAAAGGCTCCTTGACACTTGTCACTACAGAGATGACAAGTGTCCCTTCATCAAACCTCTTCTCCAACCTCCTCCAATTTCACCCTTGATATCTTCAGACTCAATCTTGACCGTTGATTCTTGCAACCTCACCCCTGGCCTTGGAAATCCTATAAATATCCCCCATTTTGGAGCATAAAGGATCCCATCTCATTATCAATTTTAGGCATTGTTACTATAGGCATATCATTTGAGCATTGTTATTATAGGCAATTGCATTAGCTTAATTTGATCATTTTCTAGCATAATTGTTGAATCGTGTAGCTTAATCAATCTCTTTTCTAGCTTAATTGCATCATCATCATAGCTTAATCATGCATATAATTAGATTAATTATCCTCTTGGATCAATCTAGCATAATCAATCTCATCTAGCTTTCATATCATTATCATTTCAAATCCTCCATCTAGGTGTAGTCAATTCACTAGGATTGCTTATCCTAATCTGAGAGCAAATCCATACTCGAATCTCTTAGGAAACGATGGGTCAATTTGTCATGGTTCATCTTTCATTTGCTTTTAATTTGCTAACTATGCTTGTAATGATCTATTGAGTGTTTGTGTTGCAGTTGCGGGTATCACACTTCACAAGCACGACAGTTGGAAATTTTTTGGCTACCATTTTGAAGAGTTTTCATGATCATTCATTCGACAACAAATTCTCTTTATCTCTCTTTCATCTTCATAGGTTTTCCATGTAGGTACTTGTTTTTCCCCATTTGATTTCAGTTAATTTTGTGTTTTTGTCTTCAATTTAATACTAGGGGGAATTGGGAGTGATATTTGATTTGTATTTACTGTATAAAATCAGTTTGTTGTTCACATTTGAAGAGATTGGTTTTTTATTAAATTGGGTATGGTGAATTGAGTGCTTTGCTTAACAGTTTTCGTTATGTGCTTGATTGAAATCCTAGCATGAGTAGACCTTTGTGATTGATTTTTTTGATAATTTAGGATGCTATCAGGCCCTTCTCAAATGGGTATTGTTTATGGTGAAAATGGATAACAATAATAACAATATTGAAAGGCTAAATGAATTCAACCACAAAACCCTAGCCTAACAACAACAAAGATCCACCATAACATATGAAGATTACCTAAGACAATGCAAATCAAACAAAATCACAAAGATTATACCATCACATGTCCAATAGGGTTTGGATCTCCATTCTTCCTATCTCCATTGATCTTGTTTGATGTATTTGCTCTTAGATTTTATGTGCACAAGAGCTCAACAAAGAACGAAATGTGGTTGCAAGTAGGATCGTAGTGTAGTCAAGTGCATAAAAGATGATTAGAATGCATAGAACGATTAGGGTTTGATAATGAGGGAAGCATCTCCTTATATAGAAGACACTATATGAAATGGAGGGATAAGATTGAGAGGTGTAAAAGGAGGTCGGCTATGATTAGAGGGTAGGTAAAAGAAATAATAAAATAATGAAAGGGGTAGGTAGTGTATGAATTAAGAGATGAATGACATGTGTCATGGGTAGAAAAGGTTAATAAATTAATTAAATAAATAAAGATTTATTTAATTAATAGAAGAAGTGGGATTAATTAAATAAATAAGATATTTATTTAATTTTAGGAAAAAGGATAATTTAAATAAATAAATGTATTTATTTAAATGAGAAATAAGGCTAGAAGAGGATAAATGAATTAATTAAATAAATAAAGATTTATTTAATTAATAGAAGAATTAAGCTTAGATAATTAAATAAATAAAATATTTATTTAATTAGACATGACAATTTTGGGTGTCTACATTTTGCCCCTCTTTGAGACAATGCGGCTTGTCGCGTTGTTTCAAAGAAGATAAGATGAACTGATACAAAGTTGCCCCAAGATGGGAATGATATGCCCCCTCGAGAGATTGGATGAAAATGTGTGAAAAGACCACAAACAATCTCTCGATAAGAAAGAAAGGCTAGAATGGATTGACCAGATAAAGTGACAAAGTCACGGGATAACGAAGACTGACTCGGGAAACGAGGGCGAGGGCTAGGGTAGGCTATAAGATAGACCACGGGGGAAAAATACATCCTCATTGTCATCTACACATCCACGAGAGCAGATTGCAGAGCGAAAATAAAGCAGCAGTAGTCAGCAGCAATGGCCTTCATTCATAGATTCGACCGCGTTCGCCGATTTCAGAGGCCAGCAGAGGCAGGAGAGCCGGTAAGTACCACAAAACCTCCTCGTACTTTGACGCATTTAATTTTGTCATTAATGCATGGTAGGTAGAGCAATAAATGCACTTAGACTAGGGTCCAAAAAATGTCCAAAAACATCCAGGTGTGTCTGCGTTGGTGCCAGACGCATCTGTGCTCGCGAGGCATGTCTGTGTTTGTGTCAGGCGCGTCTCCGTTTGAAACCGCGTCTGTGTCAAATGCGGTCGCGTTTGTGATGGTCAGTCGCGTCTGTGCCAAGAAGGCACGTTTGTGTCGCCCAGGTGCGTCTATGCATAGCATAGGCACGTCTGTGTTTGTCAGGCGCGTCTGTGTTTTTCAGGCATGTCGTGTAGTCTTCAAGCGCTTTTATGTTAGGTAAGCGCGTTTGTGTCCAAAAATGTGAATTTTTGTCTTCTAGGTCAAATCGGCAGTTCTGTGATGAACATACGTTGTCGATTGGATAAGCTGCTGAGAGGATACACTCAAGCAGGTCCTCTAGGGAAGACTAGAATAGATCAAGGCACTATGTGATGAACAGTGAGTACCAAGATAGAGTACTTTGTAATGAACAGGGAGTACTAAAATATGAGCAGCACTTTGTGATGAACAGTGAGTGCAAATGTGAGTAACACTTTGTGATGAACAGGGAATGTCACACACGTAGTACTTTGTGATGAACAGGGAGTACCACTAGGATAGAAGCAACACTTTGTGATGAACAGTGGGTGTCACTAGGATAGAATGCCATATGCATTTAGATAAAAAGTAGCATTTTGTGATAAACAGGGAATGCCATGATGACTAACATGAGTGATTTTCTCGACTGCAGGAGTATTTGCCGATGCTGGAGTCACGGGAGAGATTCCCATCTACTCAGAGGTTGTGACCTGAGCTGACAGCCGAGGAGCGAGCTGCTATTGAGGAGATGGGATTGAGACATGTTCTATATGTGCTTGAGTTTCGAGTGAACATGGGACTGTTGATTGCGCTGGTGGAGAGATGGCACTCCGAGACCTGTACATTTCATTTGTCGATGGGTGAGATGACAGTCACCCGTGAGGATGTATATAGGATATTGAGGATACCGATCGATGGGGAGCTGATCCCATACGATCGAGATGGAGATAGGGAGGCCCTGAGACGATTATTCCAGGACCCAGGACTGGAGATGAGGGCAGGACACATGGCATGGGACACTATGACAGCCACAGGGCTAGCGCTGTCAGCAGTGGTAGGAGCGATCAGTGGGTTCTTGTGTCCGGATAGAGTGACACGGGGGTTGGCTGTGGGTTGGGGAGGAGCACTGGAGACACTGGTGATGCAGCACACCAGATATGCTTGGGGACCATGTGTGCTGGCACACCTCTACTATGAGCTACATCAGTTCGTATACCACGAATCAGTGGGATTGGGCTGCGGGGTGACATTGCTGCAGGTGTGGGCTTATGAGCATCTACCAGTGACAAGGCCGATACACTTCAGAGGCAGGGGACATGGATGCAATTTTGTGCACTTGTATGATATGATCACGTCGCAGCCACGGATTGGCAAGTTGGAGCACTGGCAGCGAGTGATAGATGATATTGATGTGGTCATATGGAGGCCATATCTAGGATGCGAGCAGTGGGAGGACGATGCAGTTGAGCTTCCTTACACCTTCCGGAGCAGGTATCTGATTGGGCGGACGCCCTATGTGCTGGAGAGGCAGCTAGTGGACAGGGTTGGCCGGCAATTTGGCAGGATCCAGAGGATGCCACGGGGCTCAGGCATGTATGCACGGACTGTCAGAGATCAGGCACAGTTTGGGCCCCTATTGTCATATGATCAGGCAGTTACGCAACTGGTAGAGATGATGCCACTACCCTGGGACATGTGGCCAGAGATTGAGGATGTCGGCATGGATGTCGAGTATACAGCATACTGGGCGGAGCATCTATTCCCACGCCTGACGGATTCGAGAGAGCCATTAGATGGAGATGGGGGTGGGGATGATGATGATGGTGGAGGTGATGGGGGCAGAGGCCGACGGAGGAGGAGGGGAGCAGTTGGAGAGAGGAGGGTTGCACCTCGGAGGGAGGGTGGTGAGGAGAGGCAGGCTCGGGTGGTGAGGGGTTGCGGTGGATTGTCGCTACAGGTGCCAGCAGCACAGGGTCCCAGACAGGTACAGGTACAAGGATAGAGATAGATACAGGGACAAGTACCAGTACAGGTACAAGCACAGGGGCAGGCACCCATATAGGGGGAGCCACAGGAAAAGGCGGAGGGGGCTGACGCAGAGGAGGATGAGCTGATAGAGCTAAGGGAGATCTGTCAGGGATAGGCAGATGAGATCTAGGAGTTGGAGAGGGAGAGGGATTGGCTCAGGAGGAGGCTCAGAGATACTGAGCGGGAGCGGGATCAGGCTATTCAGCGTTATATAGAGGCTGAGATAGCACTGAGGGCGGGGAGACAGGCAACGGAGGACACAGGGGCAGGATATGCTTATGTCCTGTGGGCAAGGGAGGAGATTCCCTACTGGCGGGATCTCTATTATGGTGCAGTGCCAGCAGATCAGTGGGCGAGGAGCTTCCATAGACCGTCGTGTACAGCGATAGCTACGGGAGGGAGCCGGAGGAGACAGGCATTGAGTGGTGGGGTTATGGGTCCTCCACCACCACCAGATAGAGGAGACAGGAGGGATGATCCTGGGGCGGGTCCTTCAGGGGCTCAGATTCCATCGAGGCCAGGCGGTTCTGAGGGAGGGAGTTCATCATAGCCTATGTATCAGTATTGTACCATTTTTGTATGATGATGTAGACACATGCGGGTGCTTTTGTAGCCATATGATTTTGACATCATTGTATCGTGACACTTTATATATATATATGAGATGATTCATCTTTGCGACAGCTATATGCATGCGTACCTATGTGATGAGATGTTCTTATGTGATGCTTATGATATGGATGTAAATATGTATATGATGCAATATGGTATTTTTGCTCTTTTATGTTTTATATGTGTATGCATGATGCAAATGTGAATGTATGTAATATGGATGAATATGATAATGCAAATGATTATTGTGCTAACAGGTGTTGTGTGCAGGATGTGATGCAATTGTGATATCTATATGTATGTATGAGATGCTTATATGTGGTAATGCAGGTGCAACTACATGAAATGCAAATGTTTTTGGTGTGTCATTATACTCAGTCATGTGATAGCAGGCTATGCGGACTCGAGAAGGACGATGGAAGTCAATCAAGAAAGGGGGATGGAAGACAGAAGATATGAAAGTGAAAGAGCTTCTTGTGCGTTATCATCATTGAGCTTTATTATGGCAAGTAGGTTATGACAATCGAGGCATATGTTCGACTCAGAAAGTCATTGTACCTGTTTGCATGGAGATAAGACAGTCACAAACAAGGAATGCCCCAGTTCACACTATACTCATAGTGTCCTCATATCCTTGGACAAGTCATAGCATTACTAAGAGACAATCCACAGACAGCAAGTACAAATAGGTGACGATACCCCATCCTCGCCTTTCTAGTCAAAGACATCCTGGAGATAGAATCTCTAGTCAAAGACATCCCGGAAAAGCTAAAAGACATGTCACCAAAAAAGATGAAATCAAAAGAAAACCAAGACTCGACACCCATCCACTATAGCCCTCAAGTTTAGTGTCTCTTGTCACTTGTATAAGTCTTATTTGATTGTGGTCACAATGTTTACTTTCACAAAAAGGATAGATAGCACTGAACCATAATGTTGTCTGAGTCTGTTGAAAGATTTGATTTGTTGAAGTCCATTGTTGCTGTTGTGTCTCATCTGAAACTGACTGAATCCATGAAACTGATACTTTATTGCAAAGAAGATGAAACTTTATTGTGGATCTGTGATGCAAATGTTGCTTTATTGCAGATTGTGCGCGGATAGACTGAAGGAAGCTGGAAGAAACTGTACTCCTTGAAACATGTGATGTTCTCAGTTCCACACCCATCACTAGACATAGGATTTGCCTTAGTCACAGCTAGGAGCTGATTTATTATGGATGGAAAGGGAGGTGAAAAGGGAGGTTTATTATGAATGGCGAACCAATCTTAGGTAGATCAATAACAAGCCATGATGGGAATGGGTAAGTTTATTATGAACGAATAGGTTATGAGTGTGTGCAAAGTGAAAGGATGAGAGTGAATCCTGAAGGAGGGAGGAGCAATGTCTCTAGGCATGGCACTGGTGACCCAGTTTTCACCATGGTACTTGCCCAGGGCACCACCGAAGTGGTTTTCACCGTTGGATGAAATTATTTCTCTTTACTTTTTCAATTTTTCAATTTTTTTTGTGTCACAAGGCGCCTGTTTGCCAGGTTTTCACCAAGTAACGATTTTTTTTGTTTTATAATTTTTTTTGTATTTTTGAAATTTTTGATTTTTTTGTATTTTTGAATTAGGATACTCTGAAGAGCTATGTGTAAAACCTATGAAGGTGCATGCTGTTGATAGGATCCTCCAAAGGTTCACCTTCTATAGTTGAGAGCTGATATGCCCCAGATCCATATGCTACTGTAATGACGTAAGGACCAAGCCAATTTGGTTCGAACTTGCCCTTCTTCTCTCTGTCTTGCTGATTTTTGGGATTTTCTCTGAGAACCAAGTCACCTACCTCAAATGTGTGAGGCTTTACCTTGTGATTGTAGTTGCATTGTTCCTTGACTGAATGATGTGTAGCTTGATTGAATGTCTTCCTCGATGAAGGAATTGAGATAGAATTACTAGTGTGTGGACTACACAGGCCCGTATGCGTGTCACCTGAAGAAGTTTGGGCATCCCTGATAACAAAGTCCTTCAAGGAAGCTCCATTAAAGGTCCATGATGTATCACCAGAAGGGAAAGGATGTGTGGAACAAGTAGATGAGTGATGAAGGCTTATGATTGCGAAAAGAAGTGAAAGTAGGATAGCATGATGGAGACTTAGGATCAACAAGTAATCTTTTTGACTTGCAATTGTAGAATTTTTGCCCCGAGTTATTTTGATATTAGAGGAGATCAACTCTTGCTCTTTTTCTTTCATTGGATTTTTATCCTTGACCTTGATTTTTGCAGAGTCCAATAGCTTTTGATTTTGATTTGAACTAAAGGACTTTTCTTTATTTTTGACTTTTAGATTTTTCTTTTCAAAGCTTGATTCTTGATCCCCAATGACTAAGGGATTTTGTAATTCTTGTTGATCCAAGTCTGGAAGAGTAGTGAAAATGGAATGAGTGGATGAAATGGTAAGGCTATTTGAGTTCTCAAGAGGGCTGGTGATACACTCAATAGATTCTTTATTGGATCGACTCTTAGGACTATTGATATCAAGAGTTGCTTGCACCACTAGAGGAGATTTGCATTCAGACTCAGCAGCCACAACACTAGGTGGTTCACACCCAATTCCTTGTAAATTGTTTATAGATTGTTCTTGTCGACTGAATGTCTTAGGAGATAGTGGGAGTTGGTCAACATGAAATATATACTCACCACATCCTAGGTCTTTAACCTTGAATTTTTCTTTGAGCTCTGTTTGTTTTGATGTAGAAGCTTTCAATGATTCTGGATCCACATATGTTGAAGATGGAACAACTTCTCGATTAGCTGGAATTGTTATTTTTGATCTAGGTCACAGATTGTTGCAATATATGAATGGATTTGGGTCAGCATTAACTATTATTTCAACTCCATTGTGAGGAAACTTAATGCATTGGTGATATGTAGATGGGACTGCCCTCATTTCATGAATCCAAGGACATCCTAGCGATATGTTGTATGTGAGATCCAGATCAAGTACTTGACAAACCACATCCTTTGTAACTGGCCCAACTCTGAGAGGTAAGGTGACTGTGCCCTTGGATGAATGCTCTTCATCGTCATATGCCTTGATGTTGATTTTGTTTGTAGAATTCACAGCTTTATCAAAATATTCCAATTGTTTAATTGTGCTCAATGTGCAAATGTTTAGACTTGCTCCTCCATCTATCAGGACTCGTTTGATTCTATGTTTGTGTATGAAGGCTTCAATATGTAATGGTGCATTATGTGGCTGACTTACGGAGGCATCATCGGCTTCTGTGAATGTAAGGGAGTGTGGAATGGAAAGGTATCCCACCATGGCTTGAAACTGGTCCACATTCAGATCAATAGGAACGACAGTTTCTCTCAAGATTTTGTCAAGAATGAATTTATGTGCGGGGGATATGCGTAGGAGCTCAAGAATGGAGATGAGCGCGGGTGTCTTCCCTAATTGTTCTACAAGGTCATACTCAAGTTTGGTTGATGAGGAAGTGGTGTTCTTGGCTGGAGGACCTTGCAAAGTGATTTTACCTCGATGGGTTGTAACATGACATTCAGAGGTAGGTTCGGAAGAAGATCCAACATCTTTTAAGACAATCTTGGGTCTCTGGGTAGAATTCTCAGGGTTTTTATCCTTGATGATAATGGTAGAGACGTAATTGTCCATCGAGATGTGATTGATAGTTGAATCATAGTTGTAGGATGCTCTGGTATAGTTGGTTTGATCCTCTGTGGCTTTAGCTTTTCCCTTGTCATGTTTTGGGAATGGTTCCTTAAACATCTCATGTTCTTGATTGGAGGAATGTCCCTCAATCTCAATGTCACCTCTATCAATGAGATCTTGTATGATGTTCCTCAGTCAATGGCAATTTCCTATCTTATGACCCTTGCTCTTATGAAATTCACAATATTCATCATCATTCCACCAATTTGGTTTAACCTTTGGTTCATATGGAGGAAAACCTGGAATAGTGATTACCTTGTTTGCCACTAGCTTTTTGAAAACTGACTCAAGTGGTTCTCCCAATGGGGTGTACTTCCTTCATGATTTGGAAGTTGTTTGAGTATTCACTTGATTGTTTGTAGAACTTGATCTAGAAAAAATGAATTTGGGTCGCACTGTATTGGCATCAACAACACCATCATTGACTATGTTCTTGTTTTTATTCCAAAATCTTGGCTTGTCTTTTCCTTTAAAGTCATCTTTGTTTTCCTTGAATATCTTAATGACTCCTTGTTCAATTAGGACCTTCTCTGTTGCTAAGCCTTTTTCAATGACATCCTTGAAGGTGGACAAACAAGCTTTCCTTAGATCATAGCCAATGTCTTTGTTAACATTTTGTGTGAACATCTCTACCATTTGTTTTTGTGGAATTTCACAAGAGCATCTGCTGGCTAGATTTCTCCATCTTTGTAAAAATGATGCAAAAGACTCTCCCTCTTTTTGCTTGGTGTTGCACAAAGTAGTGACTGATATGCCTGTCTCTATATTGTAGGAGAAATGTTGAATAAATGCCTCTGCTAAGTCACCCCATGACTTAATTCCAGGTGGAAGTTGGGAGAACCATTCCATAGCTTGATCACCTAGGCTTTGTGGGAATAATCTCATCAAATATGTCTCTTCTGCTGCTATCTCAATGCAAGCTATGAAAAATTGTCTTATGTGTGCCTTAGGATCCCCTTTTCCTCTATACTTATCAAACTTAGGCGTCACAAAGTGTGTAGGAAAAGGAGGCATTGGAATGCTCTTGTCAAATGGATAAGGACATATGTCTCTCATTGTGTATGTTGGCTTTAGTGTATTTATGTCCTCCATTTTCTTTTGCAAGTCCCTGATTTGTTGCTCCAAATTGCTCTTAGGTGGAGATCGACTTCTTGGACCATACCCCATGCTTGAGGCACCAATTTGAGGAGGAGCATGTTGCATACATGGATGATATTGATCATACACATGTTCATATGGAGGAGGTCTATAGTGATGTTGCGTATATGGACCACTTGGTATAGATTCTTGTTGAGGAACACCATATCTATTTTGTGCATGTATACCATACTCTACAGGCATGTCATGTTCTAATGTGTTGTCCCCAAATTTGACACGAGGTTTCCTTGTGTCCAAATTTTGAGCATGCCTTTGAATATCCAATTGCTTTGGTGGTTGATCCTTAGCATTGGTATGTGATTGAGCATATCTGTCTGCATAAGACTTCCATAATGGTCTGTGAAGGTGAGTATCATATGCTTGACCATGTGTATGTGGGACCTCTGGTTTTTGAAGCAAAGATGATGGTGATTCAGGTACCCTATGTGGTCCTCTGTTGCCTCCACTATTAGGCCTCCTTTGATCCATGTTGGAGTGAGGTTGTTGCAACGGTCGATTTTCCATTATTTGAGACATGTCAAAATCATGAGGTATCTTGGCTCCACTTTGTGCCATCATTTGTAAGAAGTATTGTCTATCCCTCCTCATTATTTCCTCAACCAATCGATTGAAATGGGGATTCATAATGGATTCTTCCACATCTACTAAATGTATGGAAAAGTTGTCCATATTGTCATTGTGTGTAGCATTATTGTTTGTAGTGTCCATGTTCTCAACATTTGGAATGTTTCTATAGGCATCCATGTCAGGTAATGTAGTATGATCAGAATTGAAAAAGATATCATTCTCATACTCATAAGAACTCATGTTTGCGGACTCTTGAGCCTCTTTAGTTTCTCTCCTAGATTTTTGAAGACGGGTTTCAACCATGAACTAGGTATTGACTGAGATATGTGAGACTAGATGAAAAATGGAAAAAGTATGGAATACCAAGGGTTGGATGGAATGTAAATGAATCTAAGGTGTACTTGCAATGTCCAAAGTGTAAGACCAAGTATGTATGTAGTAGAGTAGGTGTGACTTCCAAAGAGAGGATAGTTTCTCTTGGTGAGGTAAGTTGACCTTGACTCTAAGTAAGACCAAATGAGACCCAAAGGTAAGAAACCTTGATGAGGGACCACTTAGCAAAATGTTGTTGTATGTAGTGTGTTGACAAAGTATGATGAGGACAAGCAAGTGACCTTTTGACTCAAGTTTAGACAATTGTGAATGTAATGTAAGGTGTGAAGCAATGATGGACTTTGTGAGACCCAAAGACAGGTTGACTGCTAAATGAAATCCTGGAGAAATGACCTAGGAAGCTCAAAAATTTCGAAACTGATTGTGTTTGTTTGCGGGACTGTAACAGTTTTTCAATTCTAAACGCAGATGCGCCTGTATACTTCACAGACGCGGTTTCCCGACGCAGACGCGGCTCTGTTTAACACAGACGCGTTTCTGAGATTTTTTGCAAAGTTTAATGTTTATTCTGTAAACACAGACGCGTTTCTTCCCTTCACAGATGCGGTTATACAACACAAACGCTATTATGTCCGACACATATGCGTTTCTATAAAATTTGTGCAATTTTTTCCAATCTGTGAAGTTGTTTTTGTTGTGACCAAAACTGACTGTTTGACTGTTTTTCGTGACAAGAGGACACAGTGTTGATGAAGACCCAATGTTTGCAAGTGTCTAGACTCAAAATGACTCCAAGAAAAGTGTGTTGTTTGATGTAAAAATGTTTTGCATACACTTGAAGACACAAAAGACACAATGTTTTGTTGTTTGGTCTTGAATGTTTTGAATGTTTAAAATAAGTCAAGCACAATTCTTATGGCTGGCCAAGACAATAGTTGTTGATCCCACATGGGGTTTTACCCCCGAGGTTACGCTATTTAGAGCGGATACTTAGATGCTTGACCTCACTGGCTCCACCCTCGGCACTCACTTCTCAGGTCAGCCAAGCATCAGTCCCCACGAAAACTCCCCGTGGCGAACTTTGTATCTCTACTAAGAACCGTATGTGTGTGGGCCGCTTCCAGAGTTTCGACCTCCTGCCCCAACAACTAGAAGGATTTGGGCCTCTAAAACAAAAATGTGCTAGTAAGGGCATCCGCTCGTGTGGCCATACATGCAGCACTTTCAGCTCTGTAAATACAGAAGGCTCCCAGCCGGTAGGGGTTACGCCCTACAAATGATCAAATAAATTTGTTCAAACAGGTTTATGGGGAGACATAATGTCAGTATGAACTAATCAGCACACGTTATCCATAGTTTTCACCATGAATACAGTTGTTTATAGTGCTTCGGAAGAGGTGGGTTTACCTTGCTACCACTTGGGTCGTTCTCTTCTCACTAGTAGTCCTAATGACCACACGGGAAGACAGGCCCTCTAAAGATTAAACAAAAAGAGCCTATTGCTCAAGACACAAAAGACAATGATTCAATTTTAGTGCACCAATCTAAGTGTTTGCTAGTCTATGAAAATAAGGCACATAATAAAAATCCAAAAACCCTTACCAAGGACCTGCAACAAAGATTTATTAGTAGTTTGGATTGTTTGAAATAATCACCCCTTCCTGCAAGCACACAAGTTAGGTAAATTTTAGATCCAAAAGACTTTGTGAAATAGGGGCCTTCAACAATGTGTTTTATTGACCAATTCAAAAATCTGATTCATCATAAAAAAAAGACCACCTGTAAAATTTCAAGAGATTTCTAGAAATGTAAGAAAATCCAAAAAATTTGCTAATTTGCTCCAAAAATTAATTTTTTATGAAAAATCATAAAAAATTCATATAAAATGCAAAATTGATCCAAAAAAACTGAAATTTTTACTGGAGAGTCCTAATGGTATTCCAAACCTGCATAAAAAAATTTCTGTAACAAATCCAAGCAGTTTGTGAGATATGAGTAAAATAATACATAACCCTAATTTTCAAAGATTTAATTTTTGAGGAATTATTTTGCATCAAATTTAAAATAACAAAGAATAGATCCTGTGAATAATTATGAGAGATTTCCAAACATGTAAGAAAATCCGAAAAATTTGCTAATTGGCTCTCAAAATTAATTTTTTATGAAAAATCATATAAAATGCAAAATCTATCCAAAAAATCTGAAATTTTTACTAAATCTTTCTGATACGTTTCCTGACTTGCACAAAAAATTGGATGTCAAAATTCGAAGCCGTTTGTGAGATTTGATCAAAATAAGGAAAAACCCTAATTTTTAAAGATCCAATTTTTAGGGAAATATTTTGTATCAAAATTAAAATCACAAAGAACAGATCCTGTGTATAATTCTGAGTGATTTCCAAAAATGTAAGAAAATCCGAAAAATTCTCTCATTTGCTCTCAAAATTAATTTTTTATGAAAAATCATAAAAAATTCATAGAAAATGAAAATTTGCTCCAAAAATTCTGAATTTGTATTGAGAGCTCCCGATACTTTCTTCAACCTGCAAAAAAAAATTGGTACAAAATTTCATAGCCGTTTGTGAGATATGATCGAATCTCTCCAAGATCTTGATTTTGTGTCCAAAACCCTAGCTGCACAAGATTATTCTCCAAATTGTTTTACAAAACAACAATATAGGGTTAGAAAAATCTGCAAAAAAAACATAGATCTAACAAAAATCCATGTCCCACGGGGCTTGCCAAAATGTATATGGTGAAAATGGATAACAATAATAATGATATTGAAAGGCTAAATGAATTCAACCACAAAACCCTAGCCTAACAACAACAAAGATCCACCATAACATATGAAGATTACCTAAGACAATGCAAATCAAACGAAATCACAAAGATTATACCATCGCATGTCCAATAGGGTTTGGATCTCCATTCTTCCTATCTCCATTGATCTTGTTTGATGTATTTGCTCTCAGATTTTATGTGCACAAGAGCTCAACAAAGAACGGAATGTGGTTGCAAGTAAGATCGTAGTGTAGTCAAGTGCATAAAAGATGATTAGAATGCATAGAACGATTAGGGTTTGATAATGAGGGAAGCATCTCCTTATATAGAAGACACTATATGAAATGGAGGG
Organism: Cryptomeria japonica; assembly: GCF_030272615.1. Taxonomy (NCBI): domain Eukaryota; kingdom Viridiplantae; phylum Streptophyta; class Pinopsida; order Cupressales; family Cupressaceae; genus Cryptomeria; species Cryptomeria japonica. Next base: position 659,866,355 of record NC_081406.1, on the reverse strand, counting down.
ATAAGATTGAGAGGTGTAAAAGGAGGTCGGCTATGATTAGAGGGTAGGTAAAAGAAATAATAAAATAATGAAAGGGGTAGGTAGTGTATGAATTAAGAGATGAATGACATGTGTCATGGGTAGAAAAGGTTAATGAATTAATTAAATAAATAAAGATTTATTTAATTAATAGAAGAAGTGGGATTAATTAAATAAATAAGATATTTATTTAATTTTAGGAAAAAGGATAATTTAAATAAATAAATGTATTTATTTAAATGAGAAATAAGGCTAGAAGAGGATAAATGAATTAATTAAATAAATAAAGATTTATTGAATTAATAGAAGAATTAAGCTTAGATAATTAAATAAATAAAATATTTATTTAATTAGACATGACAATTTTGGGTGTCTATAGGTATAAATGTCGGAATTTGGTTTTGAGTTGTTTTTCTTATTTTTATGGCTTTTCGACCAACTGCACAACTTTGTGCACCATTTGCACAGAAAACAGTGACCAACTACGCAACTACGTTAATCAACTGCATAAATGTGTTAACCAACTACGCATTCATGTTAACCAACTGCATAGCTGTAATGACCAAGTGCACAATTGTTTCAGGTTTTGAGTCAATTTGCAAATTTGACCTAATTCAAGGACTTTTGGACACTTCCAGAGGAATGGTAGACTATATTCCCTGTCTTTTTTTTGTTTCTATGTTTGATTTATCTTTAGTTGACTGGATTGGTGTTCATATTCCCTTTCTTGATTTGGCTTGTGAAGATGAGCAATGATTGTAAGGTTATCTTAGGACTTGACCTTGTGATTGGTCTTGGTTGGAAGTCCTATTTGCAAATTTTGCTACCTATGCATGTATATGGATTCTTTATGTTTCTATTTGGGCATCATATGATTCATAATGTTTATGTTGAGCCATAAGGGATAGGTTATTTAGGTTCATTAAAGGGGAGTGGCTCTCTATGGGGGTTGGGGCCCTAAGTGGTTACTAGGATAACCCATAGGTGAGTAGACTAATAGGTGATCTAACATTAATAAAACTTTGGGTTGGGTTTCACGCACTAATAAGATAATGTTTTGTGCCCCACTCATGGCCTCATGTGCTAGTATAAACAAAGGATTATATTGGGAAGGCCAGTATGTCTGGAGAGGCGCTTAGATCTAGCATGATCGTGTAATACCTTGTCTTCACGAAATGATTGTACATTTTTTCATGAGTTGTTGAAGGGGGTCAGGGTTTGGAGAGGCTACTAGAATAACCCATGTCGAGGCTATGTGATGACACTCTCTCCTTCATGTACCCTAGTATCCTATTGTGCCATCTTTTATGTGGAAGCCTCAAGGATTCTTTCGATAGTTTTGGAAGTTTCTTTGGATGTCTTTGGGAGTTATTTTGAGTTTTTTATTGTTATCTATTTTCCAGAAGTCTTTTGGAATTTATTTGGAGGTCTTTGGGTTGTTAACTTTACTTACTTATCTTGTGCATCGGTATATTTTGTATATTGGTTGTGAGTTTGCTTAGTTCTTTTATTCCTACACTAATACATTTGGACTAGATTTTCGACTGAGGTTTTCGACGCAGAAGGTATATTGTGGCCAAATTTGATTTTTTTTTTTTTAAATGCCCGCATTCATCATAATTCCGATGGAAATTACCCATTTGGCTTCGACGAAGAAGGCATTAGCAATGAGAATTTTCTTTTTTTCAAAAAAGTGCTCGAGTTTGTCATAATTCCGATGACAGTGGCCATTACAAAATAAAAAAAGAGACGGGGAATTTATTTGTGAATTGCAATCCCACGTAGGCGTTCATGGCGACTTCAACCCCCAAGAACATCAAACCCGCGTCAAAGGCAATCCCACGCAGGAGGTAGATTCAAATTGCCCTAGTTTTTAATTTCATGTTGCAAAAAATATACATGTGGTGGTTAATGTCCCAGTTTAATCTCATAAAACCATAGAACTGTGATTGAGGAGTGAGCGTTCAATTTTGTATCAATAATCCCTTCCTCCCATATATGCGCGTGTTGATTGTTCACATGAGATCACATCTCTTTGCGGCATCATATCAAACAATTCACGAGCCTTGTCCATGTTTCCACATTTTGCATTCATGTCAAGCAGGGCATTTGCAAGTACAACACCTAACAAAATTCCTCTATCCATTATGCTTTGATGGATGTCCATACCCTGTTCCAAAGCTCCCATTTTTGCACAGGCAGGGAGGATGCTGGCAAAGGTTGTGGAATTTGGCTTTATACCTTCCAATTTCATTTGCTTGAAAGTGTCTAAAGCCTTTTCGACAAATCCATTTTGTGCATATCCAGCAATCGTTGCAGTCCACGAGACAACATTTCTTTCAGGCATTCTATCAAATAGTTCATGTTCCTTGTCTATGCTTCCACATTTTGCATACATGTCTACCAAGGCAGTTACAACTACAACATCTGACAAAATTTCTCTATCCTTTATGCTTCGATGAATGTCCATACCCTGTTCCAAATCTCCCATTTTGGCATAGGTAGGGAGGATAGTAGCAAAGGTCATGGAATTTGTCTTTACACCTGCCGATTGCATTTGCTTGAAAGTTTCTAAAGCCTTCTCAACAAATCCATTTTGTGCAGTTGCAACTACATCTGACAAAATTCCTCTTTCTTTTATGCTTTGATGGATGTCCATACCCTGTTCCAAAGCTCCCATTTTGGTACAGCTTGGGAGTAGGCTGGCAAACGTAACTAAAGAAATGCAATGATCAGCTCCAAAGACATCAAACCACTACTAACAAAACCGAGAGTCTAAAATATGATAGGGATTAGTATGAGCTGTCCTGAAATAAAATATTTTATTTTCAATTTCAACTAAAACATAATTACTCAGCCATTTAATGTTATTAATAAGTGTTTAATTTATGAAAGAGATAAATGGTTGGCCACAAGTACATGAGTTACTAAATGCACACAAATAAGTGAATTTGATATTCAAAACTATCTACAATGAATTCAATTCTTGTCCATTAGTCACTTATGTTTGCAATAAGCATCTTTCTTTGTTTTTCTTAATCTTTATTCATAGTTATGTGCATATTTCACATTCTATAATTAGGATATCAATTGCTATCGCTGAACACTAGCATGATGTTTGTGTTGTGGTATAGATGCGTGGAAACATAATTATGGGATTGTTATATTATAGAGATCATAAATCTAGATATCACATATTAGTTAAAGCTCTTCTTGGATTGAGTCTAAAGTTGACATGCAGTCATAAAGCCATTATTAGTAGATCTATCCATTTCTAGTAAAGACAATTGAGAAAGTCATTTTGATATTGAGAGTTTCTTATTTGTTTACCTATTGATCATTATTAAGCCATAATATTTAGGTCTATTTATCTCTCTTGCAAAACCTCTGTAAGTGTCCTAGATTGTCCCTACTACTCACTCTTCAATTCAGAAAAATGGAGTTCTAAATATTCGTTGCACAAGATGGTGTCGAACGTATCAACAAGGCTAGCATGGAAGGCATGTTCAAGCTTCCACTTGTACAACTTACAACAAATGATTTGTTGATAGAAGAAATTCTTGAAATAGGGATACAATCGAAAGACAAGTAAGTACATACAAACCTCCTTAGTTGAAAGTAAAATCTATGTATAAAAAGAGTACATTGAATCCCAATCCATAAACATAATAGAGATACCGATGGAGACTTAATTGGATGTAGCATGTCGCACCAAAGTTGTTAGAGTATGCTAAGCTAGTACATAATATTTCGTAAAGCCACATTAGTATTTTACCCAGATCATTATCTACCAAAACTAACTATAATAATCCTTTTGAGGATTAATTTCATGGTGCTAGATCTTCATTTAGTTCCACTTCTTGTTGGAGAAAAGAACAGTTATTTCTTGAGGTAGATGAATATCCCATCAATAAAGGACAAGACCCTTTCTAGAATATAACAAATTCTACTCCAACAAAAGATCATGGGGGTTTCACTAGAGATATTGAATAAGAGATAGACTTCTACTGCTGCATTAAAAGCATTGGCATGTTCTTCATTTATTGATGTAAACTCTTTGTGACGCCACCACAACCAACAAAGGTGTAAAAAGTTGTTTGCAATGCATGGATTTTTAGGATTGTCCTTTGAGAAAATGGAATTAAAGTATGGAAGCAAGATCTGCCAACTCCTGAGGGAAAGACCATGTCAGACAATAATTTCTATTTTCTTGCCTATGAAGAAAGACCATGTCAGACAATATCAACGAACAACAAAATAAGGAGACAATTGCTAGATTGTGGTCTAACTTGAAAAGAAAAGGTGATGGAAAATGTTATTGTCCGTGCAAAATTTGTAAGGGGTTAAAGACTAGAAGACTTCTTATCAAAACAGTGAAGAAACATTTTAGGCTGCATGGTCACATTGAAGGTGGACATGATTATCATCCATTGGTAAGTTTTTCATTATATCGTTTTGACAATTTATATACATAATAAATCACGTGATGATGAGATCATGATCACGGTTTATTTATGTATATCAATTTTATATAGGTTGAGCACCCCGGAGCACATGGTATGGATCAACACAACCCTGAGAATATGGTTTTCGAAGTGGACGAACATGGAGGTGTGAATATCGAAGCTGAAGATAATGATCCCATGGAAGATGACGATCATGAGCCAGAAAACACAATTGAAGATTATGGTACAAATACATTGATCCATGACTCATTTAGTACTCGTGCAACTAATCATGATGATGAAGATGACCTTGATGTTGTTCATGATGTCCCTCTACTTGAGAAGGCATCTGAGGCCCTTTATGAAGTCTCGTAGGCAACTCTTCTCTTCGTTGTATTGTTGTTGGTGAACTTGAAGGTTATGAATGGTTTATCCAACATAACATTGTCACGTATGTTAAGGCATGTCATATATGTCATAATAAATTGTGAATCATGATGTACCATTAATATTCTTAATTATAACAAATTATATTTTGTTGTTGTAGATTGATAGGTGAGTTTTTATTACCACCATCAAATATTCTACCTCGCTCATACCAAGAATTATCTACCATTATGAAAGATATTGGAATGGAGTATCAAGCAATAGATGCTTGTCCCAATGATCATATTATATATCACAAACAACATGAATTTCAAATTGAATGCCCTAAATGTCATATCAGTAGATATCGAACAGATCAAATAACAAAAAGGGTTCCTCGCAAGGTTCTTCGCTATATTCCCATTATTCCATGTATGCAACGATTATTCAAGTGCACTAGCTTGGCACAATTTATGGATTACCATGCACGCAATAGAAGTCGAGATGACATTATTCGAATGCCTGCGGATGGTTTGGCATTTATGGACATAGAGGAAAAGTGGCCACACTTTAAAGAAGAACCTCGTAATCTCAGGCTTTCATTGGCAGCGGACGGTGTCAATCCATTTGGAGAGATGAGATCTGTTTACTCAGTGTGGCCTGTTTTTGTTATCAACAATAACATTCCTCCATGGATGTCAATAAAGAGGGAGCACATAATGTTGGCAATGATTGTTCCAGGTATTTTATCATTTAAATATAGTCGTCTAAATTTAATTTTAAATATTACAGTAAAATGGTTATAATAATTATGTAATGTTTTTGTTCATTTGATTAGGTAAGTACCAAGTTAAAGATATGAATGTATATATCGAGCCTCTTATCGACAAGTTGCTGGAGTTATAGAATGGTGTCACTATGTATGATGTCTCTAGACCAATAGGACAAAGACAATTTCAATTCCATGTGATGTTTCTATGGACAATACACGATGCCCCGGGGCTAAAACATTTTTGTGGTATGTTATAGTGTTTAAGTTGTGCATGAACATTATAATTCAAAAAATTATCATATTTAATCCAATTATACATTATCTTGTAGGTCTTCAAACAAAGGGAAAATTTGCATGTCCTGTTTGTGGTCCAAAGATGAAATCTCGTCATTCAAAAAGTTTAGGAAAGCAGGTGTTTGATGAGCATAGGCACTGTCTCCACAAAAATCATAAGTATTGAAATACTGAAAAACATCTTTTCAATGGGAAAGAAGAGAATACATCAAAGCCACGAAGAATGACACCTCACCTGTGGAAGTTGGAATATAATAGAATTAATTGTCAAGGTAATGTCATTCCATCTATTGGTTTGTCATAAAACATCTTTTCTATTTTGTTTTGTTTACTGATGATGTGATTGATGATCATGAAGGTCGTGAAGGCATAAATGACCACCTTCCTAAGGGAATAAAAAGTTATCCCCGACAATTTAGTAGGTTGCCCTACTACGAGCAGTTACAAATTGTTCATTTGTTTGATAGTATGCATATTGGAAAGAATATAACAGAGACAATATTGGATGGAAGGCGTGACAAAGAAAAAATTGTCAAAATATGTAGTGACATTAAGGATTCCAATCATGCAATGATAAATGTCATTCAATCAAATAGCCATGGAGACCAGATTAATATAAGTGAGCTTCCTTGGTTATTAACGAACCAACAAAGCAATGCTATAAAAGAAGTCATACGAAAAATTCAATTTCCCATGGGATTTGCTGCGAACATAAGCAATCTCATATCAAAGAAAAGTGAATTTGGGCCAGGGATGAAAATGCATGATTGGCATACCTTCATTAAGGTAATTCATGTTCTTCTGTTTTTAGTATGTATTTAAGTACTGAGCGTACGTGTACTTTTAATTCTGTTACAAAAAAATGAAAAGATAATTTTATAATTGTTGCAGTACGTTCTACCTCTATCTCTCCCAAATGACTTCGACAATAATGTCAAGCAAGTCATATATGATCTTGGAAAATACATGAGGTAAGTAGTGATACTTGTTTAGTTCGTTGTATAGATATTATATTTGCGATTTGTTTTACTTCTTATGTAATATATTTTTTTGCATCTTGAATACCTTGTAGGTGGTTGTCATGTAAATAAATCCATAAAGATGATATAAAATATTGGAAGAGAAAAATTCCTCATTTAATGTGTGAAATGCAAAAGTGTCTACCTCCATCTTTTTTCAATGCACAAGAACACTACCTCATACACCAAGTTGAGGAGATTGAATTGTGTGGACCTGTACACACTAGGTCAATGTGGATGGTTGAGAGGAACTTGAAATTTTTGAAGGCTTTGGTTTGACAAAGAGCACATCCTAAGGGTTCTATGGTGGACGGATATATGGTATACCAGACTATGGTGTACATTTCTGAATATCTTCCTAAGTTTGCAGCAAAGATCCATGTGGATCGCATTTGGGATCCCAACACCATTAACAAATTCGAAGGGGAGTACTTGATGGGGAAAGGTAGATTGAGGAAAGTGAGAGGTAATTATAAGATGTTATTGTAGTTAATTAATTCTTAATCTTCAAAATAAATCGATTGTAAGATGTCTATTTATTTTTTGTACAGTTGGTGGAGAGTGGGATGCACTACATTTGTATATTGCAAACAATCTTGATTGGATGACAGTATGGATTGAACGTTGTCAACATTCTGGACACACGTTAACATGGGAAGGTGTGGCTTCATTGGTTAAAGAAGCACATCGTAATGGAGATTCCAATGTTACGCAAAGGGAAATTGATTTAGCATATGGTTTAAGAGGTAAATAGGTACGTATAAATTTATTAATCACCCATATGTTTATCAACTCACAATGCAATAAATTTTACATGTTTGAGATATCGTAGGTCAAACACCACAACGCTATGTGCTGCCATGGTCATAAATTTCGCATAAAAAAGTTGGATGACACGTAGAAAACTTGTGATTCTGGCATCACTGCAATCTTTGCGGTGACAAATATTTCATCAAGAAATGACATTCATCCTCAACAGTCTCAAAATCGATACTATGGCATTTTGGATGATATACTTGAGTGTGACTTTAATTCCTTCAAATTAGTTTTGTTCGTCGTCAAATGGTACAGGCTACAATTGAATAAAAATGATCCTGATAGAACTGTTATTGAACATGATAATGGTTTTATAATGCTAAATACAAGGTCATTTGAACCAGTTGGGGATGAGCCCTATGTTCTTCCAAGCCAATGTGAGCAAGTATTTTACTCAGAGGTTTGACATGAACTAGGTTGGTCATTTGATGCTAGACATGATCCAAGAGGAAGGCTGATAAAGTATAATGTGATGGAAGAAGAAGATACCCAAGAAGTAGAAGATGAAGTGGATGATGATCAGGATTGATAGTTTCACAATGACAATGAAGAAGAACAAGAACAAGAAGAAGAAGAAGATGATGATGATGATGATGATGATGATGATGATGATGATGATGATGATGATGATGATGATGATGATGATGATGATGATGATGATGATGATGATGATGACGGTGATGGTGATGATGGTGATGATGATGGAAAAGACGTTGATGATGATGATGATGACGAAGACGAGGATGATGATGATGATGATGATGATGATGATGATGATGATGATGATGATGATGGCGATGATGACCTTGATGTTCATGATGATGAGGAATGAAAGGTATGAGGAATGCGATTAGTATATTATCTATTGAATATTGACTTCTTGATAGAATTTTTTTTACATAATTAATTCATTGTGTTTTGAATTCTAATGCCATTACATAATTAATTCATGATGCACCTTTTAATATGGAGATGGAGATAGGGGGTGTGACTATTTATGTGACAATTTTTAAACTGTGTTTATTTATGGAAATTGGATTGTTTATTAGCTATGTGACTATTTATGTGACCATTTAGTTGAGGATCCTGCATAGTCTACATAAAGTAATGGTAAGGAATTACAAAATTTACAATGATTTTGATGACAACATCTTTTTATTATTTAATACTCTTTTTGTCTACAAAGTTCATGTTGTTCATGTTGTGTATGATGTAATTGCACTAACGTTTTTTATATTTTTTCTTTGTCATAGGCCGACATGGATCCATCACATATCGCAAATAGAGATGTACCTTGCGACACTTCTACCGAGCAGGTAAACCTCATTGTAATTGTACAAATTAGGTAGAAGCAAACTGTTACATTATTATGTTCTTTTTTTTAGTGATTTATACTAATTTTGTAATTGTTAATGATATTCTTGACATAGACGGATGTTCGGGGAAAGGGAAAGGGAGTTGCAGTACCTGAGCACCTTTCTATGGATGTGGAATCATTAGGGTTAAGAAATGATGACCCTAAATATCCCACATACCTTGTGAAATTCTTTAAAATGCCTCTTATAAAAATTAGAAAAGAGATTGTTGCTTTGACAATCGTGCATCCTACCACTGATGAGATACGACAGAGGGTGGAATTATTGTATAAGACAGTAGAAAACTTGCAAGTAAGCAGTAATGAAAGCTTTAATTATAACAAAAGTTCAATAATGGTTTATATTTTATTCTCTTTTTATGTCATTAACTAAAATATGTACGTATTGTTTTTACAACAATTTATCTGCCCTCATGAAAGTCGTTCCTACGATCAAGGTGTTGCAGGATCAGGTGATGACGATTTTCTTGTATTATCACTTGCTTGGCTTATCACTCTGAGTACCCAAAACACATCATACTTGATATTGTCAATTTTTGAAATAAATGTTCATCCTTGTTTACAATTCTTGCACTTTTCATATATTTAATGTTTGATATATTTAATGTATTATTCTTTAGGTGTTGTCAATGTTACTGTGCAAATGTCGACGCTGCCTCATCAGAGGTCACCCTCACCTGTATTGCCGACTGCAATGTCGGCAACACGTAGCATGCAGACATCCTCTAGTGCACGTCATACTGGCCCGCCCACTATTGGTAGATCCCTCTTTTGCTCTATCTTCTGTCATGTGTTTATTTCCCTTCAAACGTTCTTTTTTGAATTCTAATGCCATTTCATAGTGGATTCATTTTTCGCAGGAGGAGATGCACATGAGGATGTGCCACAGGCGACTACTGCTGATAACATAGCATCGTTTCCTAGATCTTCTCGTATTGCTAGTACGGGAACATTCCAAGCCATATTCGTGGTGAGCGATGAAGAAATGCTTCCCTTAAAGATACAAAAGGTTCCAGGTACTTTAAAATTATTATTATATATACTCTAATTGTAATTTACTTTATGATCGCTCGTTTTGGACTAATATTGATCCCATGAATTTTTTGCAGGCAATGATATTTTCTATAAACATCTTAGTGACATTGCATTGCAGATATTTGGACCCACCATACGTAAAAGGTGGTACATCATATGTGAACTAACCCTTATCCACTTTTGATTTCATATCATTGCTAGAATACTTTTCCTTCGATCCATTTCTTGAAGTGTAATAAATGTAGCTTCAGTTCATTTCTAAATCTAACAGGTTTGTTTTGCTTTAAAAGGTGGAATGACCAAGAAAAAAGGTTAAAAGATGAATTGACAAACCAAATGGTTGAGTGGTTTGGAAATGACACCTTTGATAAAACCAAGCTCCTTGAAAAAGCTGGCACATATCTAAAGTATGTGAGGGACCAATACAGGACCCATTTGGAGAGGAACCTAAAGTACAAGTGTCCCCCCATGATTCTAGAGAGGGAGTGGAAGGACCTGATTTTGGATGCCAAGGAGAAAATTGAAAGGAAAAAAGGAAATACACCACTAGACGCCATAAGAAGGTACATGATACTATTAAGAATGTAATTATGTACTAATTAATTACTCTTTATATTTATATAATCTAACATATTTCAAACTTTTTATAGACTGAGTGACACGTCAAAGGCAACCAAGGCAAGGCAAGAAAAGCACGGGCAACACAAACTCGGCTCTAGTGGTTACATGAAACTTGCTGCACGAATTGTAAGTATCTCATGTAAACTCCCATATTGTCTCAAAATATTAATAAATTGCAAACATTTTTTTTTTATCAAACAATGCAAGCAAAATTCACGGTACCAAGCAAAAATGCAGGGCTCTGAATTCAATAGAGCGCCCACAGAAGATGACAAGAGAATTGCCTACCAGCAAGGCTATTCAATCATGGCTGATCGACTACGAGAATTGAGTGGGCATACACAACATTCGAGTGCATCCGTCACACAAGTAAATATACTAAATGGAAGTTGTTTCAAATTGAATACTTTACCAATAATCTAATTGATGTTGAGTTCCAACATAAAGTGACTATATTTGTTTTAAATAAGCAAGCAATGATAACAATGTGCATGTCATTGGAATGCAGCCTGCTAATTGTGAAACACCACCTGCACATGAAGGTCTAGATGTGCATCCCAGTAGTGGAGGTATTCATTTGCTATTCAAATTTATTTATTTAGCTATTAATACAATTAAACATCTTAATTTGTAATTAGAGTAGTAATTAATGTAACCTTTCTTGTTAATATTTTAGAGCATGTAGTCGGTGGTGAGCAAGTGGAGCATTATCTGGGTACACAACCTCAAGAACATGATGCTCCCCACTCAGGTAAAGAGGACCGTGGTGTTCAGCATGTTGAGGTTGAGGCTACACAAAATGATGTGGCCCCATCAGGTAAAGAGCACAACAATTATGTTCTCTAAATTAATGAAATACTTGTAACAATAATAATTTTTTTTTTTTGAATTTAACCCATTTCTTTGTTATTGCAGAGGACTCCCCTTCGCTTTAGTGTCCTCGTCCTTAGTAGAGGACTAGGCATACATTTAGATCATGAGCAGTTGGCAGAACATTTGCAGAGGGGGGAAATGATGAAGACACCAATGTTCCACTTAGTCTTTTCATAGCTTCAAAGAAAAAACAAAGAAAGAAATGATTGTAATCTAACTTATTTGATAATGACTGATTTTTATGTGTTAGTGAATGTAATTATGTGCTAATTAATGGTTATGGATGATATGTGTTAATTAATATTGATGAATGTTGCATGTTAATTAATGTTAATCAATGTTATGTGTTAATGAACGTTATGTGATATTAATGAATGAATGCTATATTTTATTAATGGTAGAAAGAATTAATGAATGAATGTTATAAGATGTTAACGGGGAATTTAGAGTGATGTTGGGGGGGGGGGGGGGTGGGGGAGGGGCCAAATGAGCTTCCACCTTCACGTGGTTGGCCTTGTTAAGTAGAGAATATTAAACTATTCTCGAAACCAAGCGAAGCTCAACAAGGTAACACACTTTTCAATATTTCATTATGTTGCACAGTTAATCTTATTGAATAATTTATATTGAATCTTAATTGCAGGGTCCAACAGAGCCAACACAAACAACAACACCACGAGTTGCTGGGTATAATGAACTCCCATATTGTCTTGTCTATACACGAACAATATGAGTTGCTTCTAGTGTTGATATCCAAGGTGGGACTGCAAAAGTTATGAATATGCCTCATCCTTGTAAGTTTTTTTATTACAACTCCTAATTCTTGAGACTAAACTTTTTGTTCTTGATGTTTTTCACTAGTTGTCATAACCTCTGATTTTGATGCTTGTGCCTTAATAGAACTAGATGTTTCTTGTATGCATACTTGGTCAAGGACTGCATTATGATGCTATAGGGCTACAAACTAAGATTATTTATTGTATTGAGTTGCACATTTGACATGAGTTTCCCTATGACTGCTATGCACATTTATGTATATACACTATTTCTAGTCTGTATATTGATATTAAATTTTGAGAAAATATTACGAAACTTAGAGTATTCTCCATAAGACTAGAAAAAAGCTCAGATAAATTTCTGCAGCGTTTTCTTACAATTACTTGCGATCGTTTGTTTAGGAGTCCTGGTATCCATTTATAATAGTATGGATGCATACAAGCTTTGGACCCTTCAAAAGAAATTTTGTTACAAACAACCGGTCGTTTTCAAGAAGCGGTTATAAGTCATTTTCAACATCTGCGACTTCCTCTGTTTGTTGTTCTGTTGCAACCTCCTGTAACTGCTCCCGAGCATCTTCTTTCTGTCCCATATACTTATCTTTCCACTCCTGATACACATCATCACTAGGCCAAGTAAAACTAGCAATCTTTTGTTTCATATCTTCTAGCCGCTTCCAAGTGACTCGTACATGCCCAATCTCTGTTTCTATGAAACCATAATGAGATTTCACTTTTTCAATTTCCTCAATTGTTTGGACAAATAAGGATGTGTCATCAGTACTAATAATCTGATTGATCCTTAGGGACAAATTGTGGTCCACCTCCTTTAACCAAGTCTTCTCTTCCTTTAGTTGGACAGGACCAATGAAACCTCCTAGAAACATTTCAAATTTATGATTTGAATATTCTTTCCTATAAAGTTGGGCTTTTCTTTTTATACCTGCTCCTTCCACTGAAAGAATATTCATCTCTTTTATAAACTCACATGTGGACCTTAGATTGTCATTCTCTTCTGCATCTGCATGGGAAGAACACATGAGCTCTAACTCTTTACCTCTAGGCACCCACTTATTCAGGATTGGTTCCAAAGTGGCTTCTTCTTCTCTCAATTTCATCAAAATATCAAGAATCCTCTTCATATTTATGTATACATTGGAGGTTTTGACTGAGTCAGCAAACTTCAAGATGGTGGCTTTCACCTTCTCCTCATATTTGTTTGCATACAATGTCTGAGCTTGTTTCAATTTTTCCAACTCATGTTGGACATTTTCAGGTAATTGGGAACTAGAAGGCATAGGATAAGGGGGATATTCAATGATGGGACTAGTAGGAGGGGGTCTTGCTGGAGAGGAGGCTATCATGAGTGTAGAAGATTCACCGGGATGATATTGACTTGCCAGTTGACTCTGGAGTCTAGCAATTATGTTGTCTCTGTTGGCTATTCCTTCTTTAGCATCATTGTAAGCTTTTAAGATAGTCTCCAACTTCAATTGGAGATTATCCTTTTCTTGTGCCTCTTTCTCTGCCACCGCAACACTAAATTTTGCAATCTCTAGGACCATGCTTGCAGCTTCCACTACCCCTGTCTTGGACTCTTTTAACTATCATGCCTCCTAAGAGGCTAAAATCTGATGCATCCTTCCTTCTTTTGTTTTCATCCTTCTTTAAAGACCACATGACAAGAGCAACATTATCTTTGTTGAATGTCACTCCTTCCATAGGCTTTGTTTCTTTCCTCACTGCATCAAGCACTAAGGCATCAGCTATATCCCATTCAGGGAGAATCAACACACCAGCCTTTGCTACCATTTCTCTTCCTTTCTCAGGGGTGATTGCTTTGAGCTCCTCCATCATTTCTTGATTAACCTCTTCTTCTACCTGAGTTGTATTTTTAAGAGGTTGTTCACTTTTCCTCTGTTCACATCTAGTCTTGAATTGATCAATATTTTGCTTCCATAGAAACTGTATAAAAGCTCCTGATGTGACAAAATTACTGTCAGCTAGGAATTCTTCACTAGCTTTTTTAACAATAAGGTCCATTTCTTGGCCCTTTAACTCACCATCAGTCAAATCCATTTCAGCATTAGGTGGCTCTTTGGGCATCCCCTCTTGGGTCTCCTCATAGGTATAGGCAATCTCGCTGAGACTCCCTAACTACAATAATTGTTCAGCCACAGCTTGTTCATCTCCAATGTGGATAGGAGATTGAGATGGAGAATATTGAGGCTCATCAGTTTCAATTTCCTTTCCCACACTCTGCTTCTTAGGGGAATCCTGGATGTCAATGACATCTTCAATTTTCCTCTTCCCTTTTGAAGTAGAAGGCTCACCTGTCACTGGCATTATCACAGTGTACTTTGACCTTTTGTGCATTACATAGTCACCATGTGGGATACTCTAGCAAAGGCAGGCTTCGCCAATACCATCTTAGCCTTATCAGGCTCATTTGGCATTATGGCCTCCCTCTTTTCTTTTAAGGTCTGCATGAGATCTTCAAAATAAAGAATCGGGAATTTTATTTTCTCCTCAAATGGATTGAAGCTAGAAAGGGGGTCATAGCCAGTGTCAAATTGATGGATAAAATCAAGGGCTTTCTTATATGCCACCCACTTCTCCTTCCTTAGTTCTTTCTCATCTAAGTTGAATTCATTTCTAATCAAATCTTCTGGGAACTGAAATTGATGTGGCCTACCTCTGCACACTACTCTTTTTCTAAACATGCCATTGAAAAAATCCTCAGGGTCTGCACATCTTGACACTACAGTAGAGAGCCTATATGGCTTAAAGAATTCTTCAAAAAATCTCCATCCACCCTTAGTGATCACAAAATGGTGAGCCATGGTAATAGTTGGGAAAATAGTCCCTTTACCTCTATTGGTTAGCTCTGCTTCTTGTACTCCCCCAATTTGTCTCAAGACTTCTACAATCCCTATCTTCAATGGGACCTAATAGGGTAGTAAAAAGGGGGTGCCTCTAAATCCAAACACTCTAAAAACAGTAGACACAAGGTACAAATATATGTCTCCCTAATTGTGAACAATCTTGATATCCTCTGCAAACTCCTTTGGTCTAAGAAACTCCAAAAGAGCCTTAGGAATTCTAGGGTTTTCTCTGCATAGAAGAATCCTAATTTTAGATGCAAAGCATCTATCAAAATTTAAATAACTTGCATCTTCTCTATCCCAAGATAGAACAGTACTCCACAATTGCACTGGCATCTCCTCTTTATCCTTGACCTTAATCAGGTCCATCTCCTTTCCAAAATAATCAGCCCCTTTGAATAGAAACATATGCATTAACATGGAGTACCATCCAAATGGCCTATCCACCTTACCATTTTTTATTCCTACTAGCCCTTTATGAATTACATTAGCAAGGTATGAGGCATAATCAAATGTTATTGCTAGGGAGGGGTTTAGAATTTGTGCAATCATTAACATATAATGGGTTGGCATATTCTTTTCAACATCCTCTCCAAAAATCTAGCACAATGCCCAATACATACCCTTATCTCTCAGAGTGAATAGGTTGAGAGAGAATGGTTCCATTGTGCTGGGGCCTACAACTGTTAACCCCCCTATCTTTACAAAGAATTCTTTCAATGGGCCACTTCTAAGATGATCCCTTTGTGTGTTGTAAACTTGGGCTAACGACTCAAAGTCAATAGGTTCTAACAAATTGGAGGACTCGTTGAGTTTAAACACTTTCCTGAATTCATCTTCATTTATCTCAATCAAGATTGATCCCTTTATGTTCCTGATGCATCTTGCCACAGAGTCATAATTCTGTGCAATCAGGGCTAACAGATCTACATCCATAAAAACACCTGGGACCACAAGCTTTCCTACATCCTGCTCCCATATGCCATTCAAAGGAGCTGGGGAATTCCTCTACCCAAAACCGGCTTTGAAGAGTCCTAAGCCTGACAATCCTATTCCAGGGTCCCTCAACCAATTACCCTTATCATAAAGGCCATCTCCAATTTTTAGACGAGGGTTCTTAGGTACTAGCTCTTTGACCTTAGCCCCAACATTGGTGGACATGGTTAATTGCTCTAAAAAATCATCACAGATATTTTAGTCCTGGTAATTCACTTTCCCTGTAAATTCTCTTCTGGGTGCCATTTTGGTCAAACAATTATACCACTAGAAGCTAGCACAAACCTCTAATGAAGTAATTCACATAGTAGTATTTGAGAACAAACCAAGAGTTATCAAGAAAAGCACAAGAAACCTGATTATTCGCCTGAAGAAAATCGCTCTGCAACAAACTTCGATGAAACAATACTTAGCAATCAAGTTGATGCGGATTGAAAAGGGCAAGTTGGCATTTAAGTTTTTAGAAATTAACTCCTCATGCTCGGCTTTCTTTTCGGAATTAAATTCGCCAAATCGAATTCAAAACTGGCTCCAACGGGTCATAATTTCTCTAAGTCTTTCCTCTGTTTCACTCTTTCGCTACTTCGCAAAACATAAAACCTGTGCTCTTTTCTTTCGCAAAACAATGCTGGCTATTGGATCTCGAGAACTTACATCGCCTTTATCTCCATTTAATCTCTTTGCTTTAGTGTCGGGCCCTACCTCCTTTTTGCCACTTTGCGGAGTTTAACAGTCGTGCACTTTTCCTTCACGAGGCCACGCCCAGCGTTAGATCAAACTCAAATCACCCGGCCTTTAACTCCAACCGGGACCGTCAATCCTTTTAACTAATCGCGCCTCATCTTGATGGCTAACGGTTTTCGCCATTTTGCTGAGGTTAAGTTGCGGGCATCTTTGGGTCACAAAACAATGAGAAGCATTGGATCAATCTTGAGATGAATGCCTTTTAAGTGGGCCCTTTATCCGGGAATTACTTACCCCACTTGTTATCCGGTTAATAAACGCCACATGGCAGTCGGCCATTAGCCCCGGAAACTCCTTTTGGTTCCACCCTTAATCTGCCATGTGTTCCCTTTTACTATTCTCACATAACTGTTGGTTACACCTAGGCGGGCCCTCAACCACTTTTTAAAACCACGTGTCACTCAACACATTACTATCAAGCTCTACAAAAAGTGGCAGCTGTTATGCCATGTCACTCCTCCATTTGATTTCCACCTATCTTTCGTGACTTCGTGAACATTATTCTTCGTTTGGCTTGCAGCCACGAAACCATGAGAACCGTTAGATCAAAACAGACCTAATCTACTTTTAACTTCATGCCATGCCTATCCCTTGGGCCCACTGGCCTTTTCGCTACTTTGCAATGACTAACTTGCTAGCATCTTATCTTCGCAAATTCACGCGAGCCGTTAGATCTCAAGAACTTGCTCGTTGTTTACTCTTTTTATGACAACCTTGCCCGGACCCACTGCATACTACCAACTGAGTGCCTTGTCACTGCCATGTGCATCTCCCGACCACGAAACAACGAGAAGCCATTGATCTTTTTCCAACCCGATCATTCTTTAACCAAAGAAGACTGCTTATCTTTGGGACCCGCCAAACCCTTTCACCACTTCGCGAATGTTAAAACACATTCAGCTTGATCTCAGGAAACCACGCTATCTGTCCGATCAGATGAAACAAAGAGAGATGGTTTCTATCGATGAAACCATGTGTATTGGAGACATGCCTTTTAGTCTCCTCGAAACTCATTCTCATCGAAATCTTTTTGCTATCTGTCGGGTTTCATGTTGAAGAGACTTTGGACTTTGGTGGCTTCTTTTGTCCTCCCATCAAAACTCATATCCTTATCAATATCATTCATCGATGTAGTTTTCTTTTGTTTTATCGATATCACTTTTTCGATGAGAATGCTTCTTTTGGTGAATCTTCTTTATCTTGCATCAATAATATTGTTTCTTCGAAAGCCTTTTCTCATCGGTGGGGACCACCTCTTCTTTCTTTGATACCTTTTGTTGGTGGGACCATCCCTTTCGTTGAGTCTTTTTGCACCGATAGTGTTATATCCTCGAAGACCTTTTCTTGTCAGTGAGAACCATCTCCACTTTCCTCGATATCTTTTATCGATGGAGTTACTGTCTTCGATGAGTCCTTTCTGAAGTTCATCGACATTTGCTTTCTTTGATGCCCCTTTTATATCGATGAGACATCGCTGGATCTCATCGATACTGTTTGAATCTTAGATACTTCGATAGAATGCTTTTAGCCAAGAAAGAAGTCCTTATCGCTGGGTCCCGCCAAACCTTTTCGCTACTACGCGATAGGTAACTTTTGGGCATGTTGAGTTCGCGAATCCACGCGGGCCATCTGATTGACTGAGAGTTGCGCGACAATTACAAGGCCCGATGGTCATTAGAAAAGGCAATTTAAAGGCGAATAAAAATTAAAACATTTAAAAGGACCGCCTAGGTAAAAAACAGCGGGGGGAACACTTTGCATGACAAAAGGACCCATTACTTAAGTGAATAAAGTAACACGGAAATAGAATTATAAGGGTTTTTTCTCAGACATTTTGAAAGTGATTAAACCTAAACCCTAAACCCTCTTTAGGACCCAAAGCAATAGAAGTCACAAGGCCATACCAGACCCAATAATTTCATAGACTTAGCCAATTATGGAAAAGAATACCCATTTTTTAAATAGTGATAACAGTAACCTCTGAACCTTTATCTCTTCCCTCAAAAATGAAACTTGCCATTTGAATTCCTTTCTCATATTGATTAGCTTAATAATATTTGTTCAATGTTTTTTATCGTTAAAGATTACCTTCCTTTTAGATAAATTAGTTAGATTCTTATTATGTTGAAGAACATTTAGTTAGTTTTCTCCTTCAACTGAAGTAGTTATGTTTTATTTTGAAATGCTCAATTTTTTATCTTAATATAGATCACAATTTATTTTCTTTAAGTATAGAATTAATGGAATATTACATATGGTATTAGAGAAACCAAGTTCGACATTGAACCTTAGGCTTTCCACCTATAAACAAAACTATATACATATGCAGGCGCACCATGGTTGAGATAATATGCATGTGCACTGTATACAAAACTATATTCACAAGTAAATCTTTTATTCAAATCCACAATATGAAACACAGAGTTTTACTGGAAGAACACAAGTAACCTTATCTCCTTTAGATAATATCACAAGCAACTACCTACAAAAAGATGCAGTAATCCACAACATATACATAAAGGAAAGACGACTGATTATATTATGTATGTTCGCAAAATGGTACAATAGTAAGCCTGAGGCTATATTCTACTTCTTCTCTAATGATCCTTATTATTACAAAAATTCCCTCATTTATATGAGGGTATACATTGTCACCAAGCATTGTGGCTTTTCAGCACATAACTATTAATTAGCACTTTTGTTAACAAACTGGAAGATAAACGAGTTCAACATTCCTATGTGTTCAATGTACTTATCATCTTTATACATTAGAACGTCATTGTTTAGTGTCCTCATGTCGCTTTCTGTCTGGAAATGATTGGATAGAATATTGTTAACACAAAGTGACAAATCTTTGTCCCGATCCAACTCTGATACTGCTCGATTCTTCTCATCAGTGAACTCTTGTTTCCACTGTTCCAACGATACTAACTCACCATTACTGTAAAAAGAGGGCACCCTGGGGTATTCCCATCATCCAGCCTCTGATGCTCTTTCCTTAATTGATTTGCCAATTCATCATGGGACTTCAAGTGAGCCTCGGCTTCAATTTTCTCACCTGGATTCATTAGACTATTCTCATTCGTCAAGCCTTCCAACCGAGACCTGAGCCTTTCATGCTCTTTCACAGCTTTTATTGTTCCAGTGTATGTCTTCCAATAGATTTCTACAACCTGCATCATACTTTTGAATCTATGGTCAACGACCTCGAGAACTAACTTATCCATCTTTTGTTGTTCCTTTTTTAGTTGTCGAGATGTCTTTTCGGCCATGTTCCTCCAATACATAGCATCTATCAAGGCATCCATGGCATCTCTGTCAACACTGTATGTCATCCCTGTTTGACTAGTACCTGTATCAATCTAAAGAAATCTTGCTTGCAGCCTCTGTTTTTCTTCATCGGTTTTCTCATATAGGCTTTTGTATGTACAATTTTCTCAGACCATAAACTCTATCTGATCTTGGTTCAGTTTAGCGACATCCAAATTTAGTTTGGCAGTTGTTCTAGGGTCAGTCTTTCCAACCTGCTGCACCATCAAATGTCCAAAAGCTTCTTCTTTATCAACCAATATAGGTCTTTTATCTTTGGGATAGATAGCCCACTGTAGAAGAGCCTTCTGATCTGGATCATATTTTGATCCTCTAAAGAGTTTATCAATCTCTTTTGGCATCATTTGCCTACTTGGGTCTTGTTTCTTGAGAAATCCATCAAACAACAAGGCAGAGTTCATGTCCCATCCAGAGTATAATAGCACACCAGTTTCCTTAAGCAACTGTCTTCCCTTCTCAGGTGTCATTTCTCTCATCACAAGATCCATCTCCTCTTGTAACTTTTGAAGCTGTTGCTCTTCTTCACTATTTCTCATGTTATTCCTAATTTGAGATCCTTTATGTTGATAGAGGAATGCGGTGAACTCCTTGGAAGCAATGAAGTCACTATCAGCAATGAAATCCTCATGCTCCAGGAATCTGATGTCAACCACTTCTTGGACATTCAGTTGTCTTGTTGCCAAGTCTATCAATGTATCCTCTGCATAACCAGGGGGGTAATCCTCTTGAGGAGTGAATGGAACGATGCCAGATGTGGAAGAAGGAGACATATGAGCCAAAGGCTCTGTATTCCTAATAGTATCAATATAATCCCTAAAAACATGAGGTGGGACTCCCTCAAGTATTTCCAATTCATGCTCCACAAGTTTGTTGGCCAACTCCAAGGGGTCTTCAATCTTTTGTAGCACGTTCTCATCCATTTTCCTTCTAGAAAGCTTCCATTTATAAGCCTGCATTTCTTTCTCAAACTTTATTCGCTTCACTCTGGCCTGTTCTCTACCAATGTTCTTAATGAGGTCATCCGGTAGGTAAGATTTATGCTCTCCAGCCTTCAGCTTTTGTGATGACCGAGCTATCCTTATGTATCCATCAGGATCAAAATTGGGCCTTGGATCCCCCATAGCCATGCCATGATAATCCAATTTTGTCTGCAGCAGGCCATAACTCTTTGAACTTTTCACAATAAAATCTGAAAATACTAACAACCCAGGTACAATTGATTGTTTTCCATGGCTTGTCAGATGTTCTATACTCACTATTGACAATTGCCTCACAATTTCCAGACAAGCCACTCTGTTAGGGACTGTAAGTGGTAGTAAGTATGGTCTCCCTTCAAACCCGTATACCCTGACTTGTGTGCAGTTTGAAAAACAATACCAATCTCCCCAATTGTGTTCAATTGAGGGATCTTCAGCGAAATCTTTTGGTCCTAGGAATCTTTGAACCTCTGGTGCAAGGGCATGATCGCACGGGCATCCCAATAGTCTATATAATGGCTTGACAAAGAAATCCTCAAAATGCCAATATTGATTATTCACATACCTTTGGTCCCATGAAGAAACCCATAGTTGCACTGGTTTTCTCATTCCAGCATTGTCATATGTCCTGACACATAACTCTTTTGGCCATAACCCTTCATCTTGTCCCACATACAATAGCATATGCATAAGTAAGGAATAATGCTTGAAATGAACATTGATGACATCCCCCTTTAACTTTTCTAACCTATGATTCAAAACCTCAACCAAATAAGTAGAAAAATCAAAGAAGCGGGGGTCCTTAGACTGCAAATCAGCACAAATGACCATGGCTGCAATATCCATCAAAGGATGGGCTTTAATCCCTAGAACTTGGGCAACACAGTAATAGGTATACTTGAAATATGGATGGAAAGAGTTGACATCATAGGGAGCTTTGTCATCCTGACCTAGTGGCACTAAGGACCTTGCATTCCTAGGTCTATGTATAGGGAGTCTCCACGTTTTGTAAATGTGCTCTAGGTTAAAATATTCATTTGTTAACTTCTTCAGGTCAATCAATTCTTCAAATCCCCAATCCAACTCGAACACGGTGTCAATAACCTCCTTTGTGATTGCAAGAATTGGCTCACACATGTAGTTATATATGGTCCAGGTTTTAGGGTCATAATTGTTTGCCAATGCCTTCATGAGCTCCACATTCACGAATACATTAGCCACAACTAACCTTCCTAAGTTCAATCGCCATAAATTGTTGATAGGTTGAGGGGCAACTCTTCTGTTGTACCCATATATGAATAATTCATACCTTCTCAACTCTGTCCATATGTCTCCAAGATCCTCAAACCGGTCCTCCAAGCCTTCCTCATCAGCTCTAATCTTCTTGGACCTCAAACTGGATGATGGGCACTGGTCAATCAGGTCTTGGGCCAAAGAACGCCCTTCCCTTTTCTGTCTTTTAGGTTTTTCTTCTGCAGCGATAGGTTCTTTTCCCTTTCTGGTCTTATTAGTTTTAGATGATGATTCCATTTGAATTTTGTAAAAGAGGTCTGTGTGCAAACAACTTACTTGGAATTACTGAGCTTTATCTGTGAATTCGCCCAATTCCTGCTTTTAGTTCGTCACCTATGAATTCCTTAATGTTGTGCCCTATGATGGTTGATCCACTGCTTATGGCGTATTTAAAGTTAGTAATGGCGCTTTGGACACCGGTCACTCGAGCACACGTTTGAATTTAATGGCGATGTGACCTTCCCTGGGATTTGTTTATGATTTTCGCGGTAATCAATAATAATTTCGATGAGGATATGTCTTTCGATCATTTGTTTCTTTAGTCCATCGATCCCTTTGTTTCTATCGACAATACTTTTGTTTTGAATATTACTTCGATCAAGTATTTTTTCCCTTCATCGAAATACTGTATTCGGTCAGTATGGTTGTCTCCTCATCGAAACATATCTGATATCCATCGGGTCTTATGTAGAAACCTTGGGCTTCGGTGTCCTCCTTTATTTTTCCATCGAAATACTTCTTTCATTGATATCACTATGCCCCGTCGATGAATGAGTCTATTATCTCACTGAAGCTTTTCTTTATTTTCCCTTATCGTTCTTCACCGATAAAGTTACATTGGCAAAACCACACATATCGAGAACATGCCTTTTAACCTCCTCGAAACCTATATCCTCATCGATATCTTTTATCGATGTAGCTTCCTTTTGTCTGATCGATATTATTCTTTCGATGAAAACGCTCATTTCTATGGGTCCTTTTTATGTTGCACCGATAGTATTGTTTCCTCAAGAACTTTTCTCATCGATGAAGACCCTCTCTGCTTTCTTCGATATCTTTTGTCGATGAAGTTTAACCTCCTCGAAACCGATATCCTCATCAATATCTTTTATCGATGTAGCTTCTTTTTGTTTGATCGATGTTATTCTTTCGATGAAAACGCTCCTTTCGGTGGGTCCTTTTTATGTTGCACCAATAGTATTATTTCCTCGAGAACTTTTCCTGTCGATGAAGACCCTCTCTGCTTTCTTCAATATCTTTTGTCAATGAAGTTTAACCTCCTCGAAACCTATATCCTCATCGATATCTTTTATTGATGTAGCTTCTTTTTGTCTGATCGATATTATTCTTTCGATGAAAACGCTCCTTTCAGTGGGTCCTTTTTATGTTGCACCGATAGTATTATTTCCTCGAGAACTTTTCCCGTCGATGAAGACCCTCTCTGCTTTCTTCGATATCTTTTGTCGATGAAGTCATTATCTTCGATGAGTCCTTTCGGCGTTTCCTTCCTTCGATGGCTCTTTTATATCAATGATAATTATTTATTTTTTTTATAAAAATGATCATCGTCGGAATTACGACGAATACCAAGCTTTCGATCGACGACTTCTTTGACCGTCTGTAGAGTCCATTAGATTGTCGAATTTCCGACAGGCATGGCATCGTCGACCAATCCAACGCCGAGTTTTCAATGGTGGATTTTGTTGACACTCCGACGAAAATTCGTCGAAAATTTGACAAATGACCGTCAGAAATCAGCTCCGAATGTACTAGTGCTAGCCTTCGCATTTGTTGTTTGGGGCCTTGCGTCTATCTCTAGCACAACGGGTGGACCTCTGGGTTCCACATGGTCGGGTGATAGTGTTTTTACTATCCATTGGGTTTTGTCTTCAGAGTTCTTTTTCGTGAGCAGTTGGATGGATATTACCTTGTATTCCATGATTCTATAATCGTATGTAGATTATTCCACTTTGTAATCTATTAGTTATGTATCTTCCAGAAGAAATGTAAAGAGTGCATAATTTTAATGTTCATAATTGTGTGCTTGTACTTTTACTTGAAAGGATCTTGTAATTGGATTTTCCAAGTGGAAAGGATTGTAATAGGACTGTTATGATAGTTGAAAATATATTAAATATGGATATCTTGTAAGTAAATGTCCTCGTGTCGATTATTTTTATGTTCTTATTCTGTATGAAGGTTATCATAGGAATCTTTCATTTGGTTTTTAAAATGAACTTAGCATAGATCTTTATGTGATGAGCAATGTGATTAATGACTGATAGTTAATGTTGCTTAGTAGCAACATTAGGGAACCCTTAGAGTTTTGTTATGAGATGTGATAAAGCTTTCCACTTAACGTTGTTGTTTTGATTCACCTATGTAATGTAATGCATTTATTTAGTGCAGTATTGAGTTAAAAAATGAATAATATGTTATGTTTCCCTTAAAAAAAATTATTTGCTATGTATTTTGGTTAATAGTCTAGGGTTCCCTAGCGGGGTGTTACATTTTAGGCATCTTTCTCTGATGCTTGTGTGGTATGAAGTTAATGTTGGGCCCGAAGCCTATAGTTTGATGATTGGATACAAGTTTGTATCATTGTTTCACTCCCCTTTTGTCGATTTTCTTAGAGGTCATGAGGCAGGTGTTGGGCTCAAAGCTTGTGGCTCAACAAATTGGACACTTTGCTGACTCCACAAGATTCCTCCTAATCTTTTGCAATGTTGGTATAAGGTTTATAATATGTCTAAAGATCAATTTATAGGAAAATGTGAATAGTTGATAGTGGATAGTGTATAATAACATCCTTATCAAATACATAGTCAACTTGGCAATACACAACTTAACTACCTTATTAAGAAATGTTACTAAACAACCTAACAACCTTAAACAACTAAACTACCTTATTAAGAGATGATACTAAATATTTCACTCTCTGTTTTTTTTTGTTTTCTTAGTGGTCACAAGATAGTTGTTGGGCTTGAAGCTTGTGGCTCGACAGACTAAAAGACTTCATTGGCTCCAAGGAGTTCCTCTCTATCCTTTGCAATGTTTGTATAAGGTTGATGGTATGCACAAAATAAGTAGACAATAGATAGTGTACATTAACATCTATATCAAATATATAGACATCTTGAAAGTACACAACCAACTGTACCTTATTAAGAGATTATACTAAACAACCAAACCACCTTATTAAAAAACATACTAAGTAAATAGAAAACTATTTAATCAAAATTCTCAATTAAACGATATCCATTTTTAAGAAATCTATTAATTTGCTTTTATTGGGACTCTTGATCTAATAGTCTAACTGGTCTAACATTCTTAAAATCTTTCATTTCATTTCATTGTCAACTTGGTGAGCCGGGGTCGGATGCATGCATGTACCTTGTGGGGACTTCCACATACTTGAAACAAACGAATGATGAATATTCGTTGGTCGACATATTTTCTCTCTTTCACATTTGATCTAGAATCATTGATTCCACAAATTGCGCTGTTGGACTAAACTTGTCTTGAATCTCCCCAACTCACAAAGATTTCTTAATCCTAATCAGCCACTCATATCCAACATAATTTTCCAGGAAATACAGGAAATTATCCATTAATGGCAAGAGTTAGGCCTAATACGGGGTTTGACGTGGACATTGCAACAAATGTGTCAAAGGCGAGGTCAAATAGACTCTTCCACAAGTCGCATGGCAGGTCCACCGACCACGTGTTGTTTATTTATGTAAAAATAACAGAGAGACCAGTAAGTAGACAAGCCATTATTGGTCAAATGCAAATTCAAATGCAACTAGGTTTCTTACTTATTGGATCTTTTAGACCATTGGGAGAACACCCATGCACTATTGAATAGGTTCCCCTCAACTCCACTTCTCCTTATAGGCGGTAGGATGGGCATAGTCACTCCTCCATATGGGATAGTCTGTGACTTTAGATGGACCATTCTCATGATCCAACTCCTCAAAATCCTACTTGGACTCTACTAATTGTGGAGGATGGTCTTTATTTCCACATTTGTCATCTTCATAGCGAGACATCGGCTGGCCTGACACTGACAAATTTTCCCATGTGCCACTTACCAACTCTTTAACTTGGACTCGGCTACTGCTAGAGGAAAATAGATGACAATGCTCTCATTGGTTGGGAGGCTATTGATGATTCCACCCTTGGAGATGTGGGGGGAAACTAAAAGACAACTATCCTTCTCCTCTATGTGTTTCTTTAGCTACTTAGGCTTTTGTCAAGTTAAGTCCATTTTTTTAAAAAAATTCAGGGCTTGGCCCTTATGCATGGACTTGTGGGTGTGTCTTTTTATGACCCTCCCTTTTTTGTAAAAATTGAATTGTTTACCTTATATTAATGCAAAGTTTAATTAAAAATATTCATAAAAAACTCCATCTTAACTTTTTTAAATATGCATTTTTTTAAAAATCCAACCATATTATTTTTTTTCATTTTAATTACTTTCAATAGTATTTTCTTAAATGTATTACTTTCTCTAGATAACTTTTAATCCAGTCTTCCAACCCTATGCTTCATTTTATATGCATTAAAAGATCAATTATTTTTCTCAAAATTAAGGATGAGCATGCCCAACTTTCTATTTTTAAAGATGTGTGTACTTAGAAAATTAGTAAAAAAAATTATATATATATATTTTTAAACTATCAAAAAATATATGAACTACTAAATGATCTTAGATATGTTTTCATTGATGCAAGCTGACAAATATTAAATGGATATTTGGAAACAAGGGAGAGCTTGTTTGGTGCAATGTTCTATTTTTGTAATGAAAATAAGACCGTATTCTCATTATTTGAACCTCTTAATCTCCACCATTTTAAAAGTAGTTTAGAAACTAGACTCTAAGTACTAGTATTCTTGTTCTTGTGGGTGAGTGCAAGATGGTGATGGGCCAAAGTATACCTCTAAGAGACAACGATGGACCAAACTATATCCTGTAGTCTCACCAATTCTCTAGAAACAACTCTTTAATGTGAACAACATCATGTAAAAAATTGGACTTAAAATGAAAAAGTTATGGCTGGTTAGAGGTTTTCCTAGTTCGAAGAACCTCTATCAATATCAACTACTATTCTTAGAACCTCTATTGGTGCTAATAACTATTCTAGGAACCTTTGTTAGTGCTAACAACAGTTCTAGAAATGATCCTCAGAACTATTGACGAGTTCCTAATTTCTTGATGGTCGATGATTGTTGACTTTCTTCCATACCTTAGTTGTTTTCGGTGAATCTTGGGGAAGTTGTTCTTGATTCCTAGAACCATTAACATGTTCTCGTTCTTATTATAGGTGAAGGCACTAATTTTGTTCCTAGTTGGGCCCAAATTATGAATTTGCGTAAAATGGACAAGGTATGTGCAATTTTAAAGTTTTAACTTGCAAAGTGGCTTAATGGATGCTTTAGTTTTCATTTTGATAAAATTTGGGACAAAAACGATTGTTATGAAGAGTTGGAACTCTTGGAAACCTTTGACTTGGTTCTAGGATCTTGGTTTATTTTTTATCACTGATTTTGGAGAAGTGATGAAGTTTCTAAAAGGTAGAGTTTTGTGTCATGATTTGCCATGGTTCTTGGAATCATGGGAACCCCTAATGTGTTCCTAGTTCCCAATTGGCCCCTAATCGTCGATGAGGAAGTATTTAATTAGCTAAGTATTTGGGGATCTTCCTCTGATGCTTGTGTGACCATATGAAGTTTGCACTGGGCTTGAACCTTGTAGTTCGATGATTGAAAACAAGTTTGCATCATTGTTTCAATCCCCTTTTGCACATTTTCTTAGAGGTCATCAAATAGGTGTTGGGCTCAAAGCTTGTGCATCAACATATTGGAGACTTTGTTGACTCCACAAGGTTCCTCTGAATCATTTGCAATGTTGGTATAAGGTTGGTAATATGTTCAAAGATCGATTTATAGGAAGAGGTGGAGAGTGGATAGTATATAATAACATCCATATAAAATACATAGACAACTTGAAAGTACACAACCTAACTAATTATTGTTATTAATAGTAGTGGTGCAAAGCCAAAAATGGATAATCTTATTTCCAAGCTTCTTTTAGAGAAAATGAGAATAAAATCCATGAATGAAGGATCAAAAGATGTCTTCCATCCTCGATGCTTGTGTAGCATGAAGTTTGCATTTGGCCCAAAGCTCGCAGTTTGATGATTGAAGACAAGTTAACTGATGATTGAAGACAAGTTCATGCCATCATTTCATTCCCCTTTTGCCATTTTTTTTAGTGGTCACATAGTAGGTGTTGGTCTCAAAACTTGTGGCTCAACAAATTAGAGACTTCGTTGGCTGCACAAGGTTCCTTTCGATCCTTTGCAACATTGATTTTAGGTTGGTGGCATGCCCAAAGACCGATTTATAAAAAGAGGTCATGAAGAATAAATAGTATATAGGGGAAAGGACCCAGTAGTTAAGTGCATTCCAATTCTTGTGATAGAAGTTGTTGATTTAATACCCCCATACTTGCTGATTTAATGTCCAACTTTTGTACAACATTGCACCAATAGTTGTATGATAAGTACCAATAATTGAATGAAATATACCATTTGTTGTGAAAAGTAACCAATCATGCGATGCCACATCAGCTGCACAAGTATTGGGGCCCTTTTGCTCACCTATTGGTCTCACTTTTTTTGGGGGCTATTTTGGACACCTTGACAACAAACATGTTGATGTGGCATCATATTTTGATGATGTGGCCCTGAAACCTTAGTTATAAGCAGTGGACTTGCCAAGTAAGTTGCTGTAAAAAAATTGGAGAGATTCGAAATTTCCACGTAAGATTTTGAGAAGCGCAAAGTTAGGGTGCACAACTACTGGGTCCTCTCCTATAATAACATCCATATCAAATTCATAGTCAACTTGAAAGTACAAAACCTAAACTAGATTATCAACAAAAGATACTAAACAACCTAACTACCTTATTAAGAGATCAAAATCCACAATTAAACATCATCCATTTTTAAGAAATGTATTAATTTCCTTTTATTGGGACTCTTGATGTAATAGTCTAATTGGTCTGCTGAACATTCTTAAAATCTTTCATTTCATTGTCAACTTGGTGAGCCGGGGCCGGATACATGCATGCATCTTGTGGAGTCTTCTACATACTCGAAACAAACGAGTGATGAATATTCGTTGGTCGAGATCTTTTTTTTCTTTCACATTTGTTCCGGAATCATAGATTCCGCAACTTCCGCTGCTGGACTGAACTTGTCCTGATTCTCCCCAACTCACAAGGATTTCTTAATCCTAATCAGCCACTCATATCCAACATAATTTTCCAGGAAAGGCAGGAAATTATCCATTAATGGCAAGAGTTAGGCCTAATAAGGGGTATGACGTGGACATTGCAGCAAACGTGTCAAAGGCGTGGTCAAATACACTCTTCCACAAGTTGCCCCGTGGCAGGGCCGCCGACCACGTGCTGTTTATTTTTTCAAAAATAACGGAGAGACCGGTAAGTAGACAGGCCATTGTCGGTCGCTTAACGACAGTCTAAATTTACGGCGCACGATCGATAAAAGAGCGCCAAGAGATTCCTGGTTAATACGGCGATCGAATCTCATTTGCTTTGCTGCCTCTGCACGGCAGCCACAAAAAGCAACAGCTTCATTCTGCAGCCAATTTCGCGGTACGTATTCATTGCTTTTTCACTGTAGCCGCAGTTTTGGCTTTTGGGTTGCCCTTTGCATAGCTTTTGTAAGAATCCTGGGTCGATCCGGATTTAACTTAATCTAGGATTAGTAATCTATGTACTGGATTTAGGAGTCTTTGACTAATAGATTCTTGCATTGTTGGGAACTCTAGGAGTAGGCAGCCGTTATTAGCTGACGGTGGGATTTTGGGTAGGAATAGGTCATCATGTTTTGCTAAATTTGGGGTTTTGGGGGTTCTGATTTGGGCGAATTGTTAGCTGGGCCTCTAGGTGGCAATCTGTTTGTGGTAGTTACAGTGGATTTAGGATTGGAATCGTCTGGGTTGGGAATTTGGGGTAAATAGGCGAGGTGTTTTTTGGGGTTGTGGGTGTGACAGATTTGGGAATTGTGAATTGGGAATTGGGTTTGAAAATTTGATGGTAATCACGACTTCAATGGCTTTCTATGCCAGTCATCCGAGTGCCGTATGCTCAGCTCCGCATCCCTGCCAGAGTACTTCTTCCTTCCTAGCAGACTACGATGCACATCCCAGGCATTGCTCAACTGTCCCAAAACCTAAAATTGGAGGCTTGTCCTGCCTTTTTGGTGCCCAATCCATTAAACATTCCGCTTGCTTGGCAAATGATTGCTTGGATACTTCTTCCTTTTCCTCTGGGATGACTAGAAGAGCTTCCTTCAATGACCTTGGGAGCCTTCGGCATGGAGAGACCAGGTGTGAGGATTTGGCAAGTTCCTATTCTTCGTCATATACTCCGGTGACGTGTTCCCTCAAGATTAGGGAACAGAGTCCTGTGTCGGTACTGCAAGGTCCTCGCTCTTGTGCTACTGCCCCAATAAGAAGCCCGCCCGGAAGAATGCCTAGGATTGGTGATACACAGCACAGATGGGACGGCTTCAAGATTGCCAGGGATGGGTGTTTTACTAACTTTGTTCAAAGTGCGCTGGGATCGCCATGCCTGGATTCTGAAATGGTCTCAGATGTAACTGAAGATCTGCAAATGGGCCCACATGACAGTTTTGTGGATTCTTCCCCTTCAACTCTTGATGATGAATTCACATTCAACATTGAAGGGAATTTTGTAGAAATAAGGCATGGGCAAGATGAGGTTCATGGAAACTTTGAGGATAGAAGGGTTCCTGATGATACAATCCCTGGTCAACTTCATCCCAGTTTCAACGAAATTCTCAAAAATGCACAGAGCAGATATAAGATTTTCAACGAGGAGCTTGTGATCAAAGCTTTTTACGAGGCTGAGAAGGCACATAGGGGTCAGGTATGCCTCATATACTTTGCTTTTCATCGCTGTGCATCGATTACATATTTAAATTGCAGTAGTAAAGCATATCAGACTAATCTTCTCATGCAGTTGTCAAATTAAGTATCTGGTTAGTGGGAACTTGTGTATTAATTAATTTTGCATCAGTGGGCCTAATCTATGATAAATGCCATTGCTTGGCAGTAGAAAAGAAAACAGTAAAGATCACAGATGCTAGTTACATTACATCATTAGTACTTTCCTACGAAATGATTTTATTTGTTGCTTTATAGGTTCGGGCAAGTGGTGATCCATATCTTATACATTGTGTGGAGACTGCTATTTTGCTTGCATCAATTGGATCTAGTGAGATTGTTGTGGCTGCCGGATTGCTCCATGATACACTCGATGATACAATGATGGATTCGGAGCATCTGTCCTCGCTCTTTGGAAACGGTGTCGCAAAATTGGTGGAAGGGGTATATAGCTTCCCCTGCTTTGATTCTAGATGTAGATTACCTCTACTTTTCATGGAAAATAAAGTGATTGAGGAAAATGGAACTGGAAATGAGTTGTAAAATCTCAGAAGTCTGCAGTTGTTGGTACTGTATGTTTTATAATGAGGCTGTCTGATTTTTTCTTTTATTACAGGTTGCTGTTCCCTTTATATTTAAATTACAGTTGCTATTTGCTCTTCTTTAATTTATTCTTTTGTAATTATTTTGCTTTGGGCATCCACTGCGCCTTTAAGTTCCATTCGTTTTTGTTGTATTGAATGAGGCCATTGCAGCATCTATAAGGTCTTCATGTTGTCAAACTGAGAAATTGTTCTCTCATTTTGAAGATGTTTCTTGTGATCGAATTTTGTAGGTTACAAAGTATCCTGTGAAATTGGATGCTAAAAATATCAAAGTGAAAGTAAATGGTATTGTTATTAAAAAAGTGTTAAAGTAATTGAAAGGAAAATTAATTGAGGTCAAAAAGGTGTAACTACTTGAAAGAAGAATTTACTTTAGGTCAGAGTATTTATTTTTCATTCTGATGATAGATCACAAAGTGTGGGCTGAAACATTGATTGAAAAATCTCTTTAATAGTTTATTTGAAGAGCTTGTGTCATAAGGTTTATGATTCTGTATGACCTTCCTAGTGACTTTTGGAATACCATTTGGTGATGAACAGGTAGAAGGACTAGGATGGGATTTTACCAAGAGTACTTTTAAGGTAGGAGTGGGATGTATGTGAGTGAGAGGGTTCATTGGCAAGAGCCAATAGAGAATGTAGCCTGCTTCTTGAGTGCCTAACCTGGCTAGGTGAAAGGATGGTTAGGTGGACTTGTGGTTGGTTCATGTTTCAGGGGTCAAGCATCGAGTAGACTGGAAAATGTGATCTTTCTAGACCAGAGACATTGATAATAAATATTAATAAGGATTTTTCTGTTTTTTTTGTACTTTCCCTTAATGACCAGACTTACTTTTTATGGACGGGATTGTCTTTTATAACAACATATTTGTCTTTTTCCATCCTCCTTCATGAGTTGCTTGTGTTAGATATGCTTTGATAAATTTTTGGTAATATGCTAATAAATCTCCGTCATTAATTTACAAGGTTACAGAAGAGTTTTAGGTGTCAAGCTAGACACTGCATCAAGTTAGGTCAGTGACAATCCCTTCCAGGGACCTAACTGTCCTATCCTCTTTGTTTGATCTTGTCACAAATCATAGGAGCAAAACTTACTCTGCCATGGTTCTGGGTTCGACTCCGAGGCCTGGGCTTACTTGATGCATGTGGTTTGCGGGTGATTGCGTGCATCCCTAGAGGATTAGTCTTGCTTCAGCTTGCCCCTTCTTGATCCCAACTTGACAATAAGTAAGACCAAGGTAAGGCAGGTTGGGTGTTAGGCTGAGTCGTGGGGATACCTCTGACGCAACAAAAAAAAGAAACTTACTCTGCCACTCTGCCTACACCTCAATGATGGCTGCATATCAAAGAAACAAAAACAAAATTCACAAATGGACAAAGGGTCGGAACCTCCAAATATAAAATCTTTTTTCAGATCATCTCAAGAGATAATAACATTAGGGGGTGCTAGTTATATTTGGCATGTGTACACGTGCAACTCATCCTGCAAAATAGTTAACAAGTTAGCCACTCTAGAAGACCCAAAAGTAAATATTAATCATAACCTTGATAGGAAGCCCTAGAAAAATAGTAGATCAATCTGATAACACTTACTTCATAATGTACGTCTTCATAACATGGAGGTAACAGGTGCTTTTAAGGTTTCTTAATCATGGAAAGTGGTGCAGATCCCATTTATATGCTCTAAAGTGGATTGAAGAAAAGTTAAGAGCAATCTTTGAGAGGTTAAGTTGCGACAGTAAAATCCAGATGATGCAACAATTCTTTTTTGGTTGAATAATATCTAATATCATGTTAAGATTTCTTATATAGCATTCTAAGTATTTGACCTCCCTAAATCTTGGAGTGAATTCTTCATACGGTAGAGTGGAGTTCATGAAAAGTGTAGTGGATCCCATTTGCTCACTTTCAAAAGGATTTGAAAAAATAGATAAATCTTTTAGAGGTTAAATTTTGAGAATTATTATTTGCTTGAAAGATGTCTAATCTCTTGTAAGGTTACCTTTGCAACTTTCCGAGCACATAATCTCTTTAATGCTTAGAATGAGTTTATTTATAGAGTAGAATGGGGTACACATATTCAAAGTTAGAAACTGGAATAGTAATAAAGCTCTCACTCCGAGTGGGGGGGGGATTTTAGTCTGCACTTTCTCGGTGAGGGTAGGAATTAGTAATATCTTAATATTCATGTTTTAATTTACTTATTATTTTTGGAAAGAGAATATTACCGTTAGTGGAGGTGAGTGTGAAGGATATTGCAGGCATGCAGTTGGATTTTGTTATGCTAGTGTGTACAAGGCTTACATGTCAGGTAGTATACAGGCTCTTCCAAAACGATTGCCATGATAGCTGTCATTTGGAGGTACTTGGCCGGGCAAAGTGCATTGAGTTGATTGGATCAGTTTATGATTTCCATCGATGTACAGTATTTTTTCTGTGTAAAAATTGAATGTTTCGTATTTTTGGTAGGGAAGAAAACTTACTCTCTGTTTTAGACGAAATTGTTCATAGAATTCCAGTGGGTTCTCTTAGTGTGCTAGGATTAGATGTATTGCTAGGTCAGCACTCTCCATACCACTATTGGAATCAGTGCTTACACCACAATCTCTTACCTTATTTATAATAGTGTAGCTTTTTTGTAAGTAATTGTAATTGATATCTTATAAATTGGTCCTACAAAAATAAATTACAAATGTAATATTTCTGTACATTCCTCGACAGTGTTTGAACTTCGATACAATTAAATCTAAAGTTAAACAAGGATACTTACTAGTTAACATAGAGGTTCACCCAAATTTTGGTGATAAATTGAAAATCTTTAGTTTGTTCCTAATGTATACTTTTGAAGCTATCTGTCTGTAATAGAATTCCCTCGAGTGTTTGTGGTAGTTCTGTTTTGCTTGTTGGTTCAAGTTCATATTTGAAATCCTTTGAATTGGCTACTGTTATGAATTTAACGATGTCTATAACATTTCTTTTCTTCTAATTCATTTAAGCTATTGTCTTTATGGTTAGTTTGACCTAATTCATTTAATCTATTGTCTTTATGGTTAGTTTGACTTGAAAATGTTTCAAGTACTTGATATTTCTGCTGCCAACTTGAAAGATCTAAGAAAGGTCTGATGCTTTAGTTGGATCCAAAATTATGCATACAAAACAAAGTATAGAGTATAATTTATCTTCTTTCTATGATTACATGCAGGTGTCGAGACTGAGTCAGTTCAGTAAGCTTGCACGTGACAACAACACTGCTAATAAGAATGATGAGGCAGAACGTCTTCACACCATGTTCTTGGCAATGGCGGATGTAAGGGTGGTCTTAATTAAGCTGGCAGATAGATTGCATAACATGATGACCTTGGGAGCTTTAACATTTGAAAAACAACAGCGAATAGCAAAAGAAACACTAATGATTTTCGCTCCTCTAGCTAACCGGATTGGAGTTTCAAGTTGGAAAGCTCAACTTGAAAATTTATGTTTTAAACACCTCTACACTCGAGACTATTATGAGCTTTCTTCTAAACTTGCTGAGGGGTTCAGGGAAGCAACTATCATGGCTGCAATTGAAAAATTGGATCAAGCTCTGAGGAAAGAAAACATCCCCTATTATGTTTTATCTGGCAGATCAAAGAGCCTGTACAGTACTTACTTGAAAATGTTGAAGTGCGTTCCTTCTCTTATATCATATGGTTGAAAAAATATTTCCAATTTGCTTCTTGTTCGATTTCTATTTTCATCTTTGGGCATTTTAATGCTAAATTATTTTGTGTTTTATTCTTTGATTTCCCAGGAAGAAGTCAACCATTGATGAAATCCATGATCTGCGGGGTATACGGTTGATTATCCTAAATGAAAAGGATTGCAATGATGCCCTGCGTATTGTTCATGACTTGTGGCCTGTTGTTCCCGGGGCACTTAAAGATTACATAAAACACCCAAAGTCCAACGGGTAGGTCTGCTTTTTGAGCTGGGAACCCCCTAAGTATTTGAACTGTCATTTTCTTTCTTCATATTTCGCAGGTTAAGTTCTTTTAGGCAACTCCTTGATATCATTTACAAATTTCATGAAATACTCTAGGTATCAATCCTTGCACACGGTTGTATGTGGGGAAGACATGCTTCCATTAGAAGTCCAGATTCGAACAAAGGAAATGCACCAGCAAGCAGAGTTTGGTCTTGCTGCACATTGGAGGTACAAAGAGGGTGACTCTAAACATTCAACCTTCATTCTTCAGATGGTGGAATGGGTACGGTGGGTGCTAACATGGCATAGTGAGACTATGGACATGAAGTTGCGGCTTGCACGACAGGATGCAGACTTCAGACCTCCTTGCCCATTTCCTTCTCACAGAGATGACTGCCCACACTTGGATAAGCTTTCTGAACCACCATGCAGTCTGGATGATCCAATTTTTGTGATAATGATGGAAGATGACAAAGTAAGTTGAATTAAATTGGGTGTATTTATATCACCAAACTTGAGCTACATTGGTACCATTTATTGCACGCT
The DNA here is from genome assembly GCF_030272615.1 of Cryptomeria japonica. Taxonomy (NCBI): domain Eukaryota; kingdom Viridiplantae; phylum Streptophyta; class Pinopsida; order Cupressales; family Cupressaceae; genus Cryptomeria; species Cryptomeria japonica. The sequence goes on along the minus strand of NC_081406.1, from coordinate 659,829,605 downwards.
TTGAGAGATATTTGTGTAGTAGAGAAAGTTTATTTGCTCTTTTCTAAAATCTGTCCTCTATAACTTGTGCTAAGAATTAGTGGATATTGTTTTACAGATGACAGTAAAAGAGTTGCCTCCCAATTCAACTGTGAAGAGCTTGCTCGAGAAAATGGGCAGCGATAACTTACCTTTTACTTCATATGGTGCCACCATCAAAGAAGAGCTAATGCCGAAACTGAACCATGAAACTGTCTGTGATCTTAGTCAGAAGTTGAAAACGGGTGACTTGGTGGAATTGAGGCCATCGATACCGGATAAATCTTTAATTGAGTGCAGAGAAGAGATGAAGCGATTGTTTAACAAAGCATATGGCGACAAAGATGAATCAAGTGAAATGCTAAGAAGAAGCTCCCAGATCAAACCCGTTCCATCCTATATATAGCCATTTTTTGTTTGTGAAGGTGGAAATGAATGTCAAAGAGATTTGATACAAAAATATGATTTGTACAGTGTACTGAGTACTTATTGTTGACATTGTGTCTGGGATTTTCTCGGGCAGCTCATACTTCATTCTCTTCAAATCAGGGCAAATACATTAAGGTCAATCGGTTTTTCAAGAAATTTGTGAAATTGATTTACTTTCTCAATTTGTTCCAAATAAACTGTACGCTTTAATGTCAGCTTTCAAACATGTAAAAATCATAGTGTTGTTAGGTACGGTGCACTTTTTCTTGACCTGATTTGCCTAAAGATTTGTTGCTAAGGCTTGCAATCATTTTACTTTTATAAATTCTTGCCTGGAAGGCCAGATATATGAGAAAAAAGATGTATAAATATCATACCTTTTACAAGGCTCGAATTTTCTTCACGTCGCGCAATGACAGATGGTGTTTCAGGAAGAGTTTGATCAGATATATATATATATATATAATCTCTTTTTAGAAATGTAGCCCTATGCTGGCAATGTATGCGAGAGAAATTATTTCTTTGTAGAATATTACATTATTTTTAAAATATGGCACTCTATTTTTAAACATGTTAGCCTGTAGGCAATGAGATCCCTTTGTTGGATTCCAAGAACAGTGAGAGGGGGGCTCTCAGTGTTCTATCGGTGAATAAAAATTTAAATCCTTTAGATACTTTTCCAATTAACAACCGGTAAGCATATAAACAAGATATAATGAAGAACAAAGCAACCACAAAGATCAACACCATAACAACATAGATTTATACGTGGAAAACCACAAAAAGGAAAAATCACGGTAGGAGACCCACAATATCTGTCCATTGACCAGTTGAATAAATATTACATAAGAAGGGGGCCTCCACATGTAGAAAGGCACAATGCTTAGAGCGCAATGCTCATCACAAAAAAGCCTCACTGACTACAAATATAAAATATTGAATTACAAACAAATTTCTAAACTCTGAGTGTGCATTTGATATGCTGGATGAGTTCCGGTTTAAGCACTGATTGTATCGGTTAACACTGCCTCTTTCCTTACTGGTAACTTGATTCCCTTTCCAATCCTCTTCACAAATAACCATGATTGACTATAGATCATTACATTCGCATTATGTTGATCAATATCTCGCTTACACAATTGCATAAATCCTATCGCATCTATATCCCAAAACGACCTAACGGAACTGACTTGTATACCCTTACATACATGAACATGAATGCCTAATGTTGGCTTACAATCATAATTACAAAAGATAAATACATATCAGCTCAAAATAAAATATAAACATTAATCTTTATGACCGTTGCCGCTAAAACCTTTGCCGGATCAATCTCCTATGTTGGTCTCCAAATACCGGTTCCTAGTTTGTAGGTTTCCCTTGCTTTTTACAATGCCAGTTTCTTTAAATGCCGGATGTCAATCCTAGAATACCGGTGAGTACTAGATAAGTATCCAACCCAAAATGATGTGTGTTGCCATCAATGACAACACCATGATCTCGGATGAGTGTCAATTGCCAACAATCTCCCCCTTTGGCATTGATGGCAACACTCATGTGAAAAATGGATCATTAAAGTTCTGTTCCGGTTCCTGTCCAAAAAATTCTCAAAAATTGATCTCTGAAAGCTGCTCCCCCTGAGCTATACATTACTTCTTATGTCCCTTGATATTTTTCACATCCAACCTCTCCCCCTTTGACAACAATGCCAAAGCCGGGGCAAATGATAAGAAATGAATGAAATCAAAATTGTGTTTACCGGATCTAGATGCACTTGAATATAACAGGGTAAACACTCTTCAAAAATCCCAACTGTCCCAACCGATTTTCAATGTTCGCAGAATTGATACAAACCCATTAAGAATGTAGGCATGCAATTCTTCTTTTGTTAATGTTGTCGGTGTGGGCTTACTCATCTGTTCTATACATTCCCTTTTGTGAAGCAATAAAGTGTTTAGCCGGAGACTGACCAAACCTCTCAATTCTTTGGCCCGCCAAATTAACCTGTCCATATCCTCCTCCAAAGCAGAAATCTCTGATTCAAAAAGCAAAATTTGACCATCAACAGTGCTGGTCAATGACCGAGTACCATCAAAATTATTTCCAAGATGTTCTAACCGGACCTTAGCCGCTTTTATTTTAACTTCCAAGACTGCTGTTAATTTAGCTGTGTTAGTGCAAGACCAGTAAATACTATTGCATTGATGAAGGGCTTCATCAATCTTTGTCAATTCTTCTGTCAGCTTTGCTTTATCAGATGTGATCATGTTATCACAAGTGACCTTCCTAGCTGCATTATATCTCTCCACCAATTGTCGGTTTGACACTTGTTGTAGAGTTTTGTACTCCTTGGCAATGTGCTCTTTCAAACCCTTTAGCTCGCCAGAAGGGCTAGCTACCTAACTGATCTTGTATTCTGGGGCAAGCTGCTGCAGGATTGGAATGACTTGTTCTATAACTTGCTTGTCCTCTGATCTTTACTTCATAAGCTTTTGTGCTGCAACAAACATTAACTTAGAACTGCTCAACTGCTCAATGTTCTTTTTCTCAAAATGACTAAAATCTACTTGACCGAATGTGTCAAGTGCCAACAATGAGGGACCAACAATTGGTGATGGTGTCGATACCCTGACTTCAATATGTTCTTGTTCTTTCTCCTTCTCCTCTACTTTATGTCATTTTCCTTCCTGTTTCTTCTCCTTGGCACCAGTGGCTTCGCTACTTGGTGCAGTTATTTCTTCTGCCACTACATCATGAATCTCAATTGTATCTACATCAATAATCGGAGGAAAATTGTCCTCAATATTATCTACTGGTTTATTTTCCTCTACATCCTCAGTTAATTTCTTATCCAAAATCGGTGGGTCTTCACCTAATATGCCTTTCCCCCTAGCATCAACCGAGATGTCTGGAATGTCAGACTTAGGAGGAACTTCCGGTGATTTAAAGAATCTTGGATTATCAACAAAGAATTTTACCCATGCCTCATGAGTCTCTTTGACTATTTCATTCACTCTTCCCACCATTAAGATAACATGCCTGTGCCTACTCTGGAAAATTGTTTTATTTGCAAATTCAATGCACCTATGCATCTCCTCTACAATTATTGCACCACAAACAGTTAACAGTTCCCAAATCTTTATATGTCTGTCTTCCTCAAGTGCAGATATCTTCTATTGTCTAATTTTTTATATAACTCTACTGGTATTTGCTTTTCTATCTCAATTAAGGCTTTCTTATATATATCTAAGTATAACAAAGTTGCTTCCTTAGTTTCCTTTTGCTCAACATCATCCATATGCACATAATAATATTGTATATTACTCAAAATTCCATCCTTAGTGATCTGATCAATCAATTCATCTATAGATAAAGGAGGGATAAATTTTATACTTTTACCAGATTCAAGAGCCTTATCCAATTCAGATTTCTTCTCTTTCTCGGATGAGTGAGGTGTATCTCTGACATGTTTCCTCTTCTTTGTAGTCTTCCTTTCCTTCAAAGGTTGCTTATGGGCTGCCGGAGGGGTGACCTTGGTTTTCTACTGCTTTCCTTCCTCAAGCTTCTTTCTCTGAATTCTAATGTAAATTTTGAGAATCTTAGAGGGTTCTTCTTCAGTTTCAAATCCAGAAGCAACTGGGGCAATAAAGGTTCCTGGTTTCTTCCTTTTCATCATACCTTTGCAGGTTGTTGCTGCTGGTGAGGCCTGAACTGCCGTTGGAGAAGATGACTCTGCTAGTCCAATAATCTACTTGATTTCACTGGACATTTTCTCGACAGCCTATTCTACCTTCTTTATTTGACCTTCCCTCTTCTTCTTCTTATTGAACCCTATTTAAACTTCAAGTTCCTTTTTCTTAGCAGTGCCAAAAGTCTATTCCTTTTCATCTATAGGGGCATCTATAAGCATTTTAGCATATAAGTCCAATACCTATGCATCAACTTCATAACCCATCTCAGTTACCCATACCGTTCTAGGTTGAACAACTTCCATGAGAGTTTCATCATTCTTAACCATAAAACAAATTTCAATAGAATACTTATCTATAATGTGTTTTAGTACCCTTTCCCTTTGTTTCATTTCCTTTTGAAAAGCCTTGAAATATCCCCATAAGGTGGATTCTCTGTCCTGTCCTAGGTTTCTTAAGGCATCCTTGATTTGTTTCTCTACCGGAATGTCAAAGGCCCATTGCCTTTTTCCGGATCCTAGGGTCTCATTGAGAAAGAATAGCATCAGACAAACAACAAGATTTCCATACCGGAATACACCCTTCTTCTCACCCTTGATTTTCCCAAGATTCAAAATTAATTCATCACACATCCACTGACAAAGATCATATTTTTCATTTTCCTTGATCATCTTATGTGCACAGTATATACAGAAACTAGAAACAAAGTTCAACTGATTAGATTGAATTACCTTATACCCAATAACCATCCTAGCAAATTGCACGTCCTTATCTCTGATTGTGCTAATCCTCATAGACCGATTGTCGAATGTAGCACTAGTTAGCTTGGTGACTTCATTGTTAGAGATTTTCTTCTAATATGGTCTCTGACCAACCTGAGGCAAAACAGTAATTGCTCGAATGGCATCCTTAGTGATTTTATGAGGCTGGTCTAGCTGCATAAACTCACCACGAACATCAAAATGTCTATAAACCCTTGATCCTTCAAGTGTTTGAATTCTGATTTGATTACACCATTCTAATCCAACAATGTTGTCATATACATAGTCTTTATCTCAGATGAACCCAAATCCTCCAAAGTGTAGTGAATGTATGCTCTAACATCCTCAACATAAAAAACGTCACCGATAACCCTAGAAAATGCACTAACTGAATCATCAACCTTCACAATCTGAGGGTGTTTCTTAAATACCAGGCATGGACAATCCTTGATATCAACCACAACAGGAACAACAACATTTGCCGAAGCGGGAGCAGATCCAGAAGCCATTGCAATTTCGAAAAAGATAGCTTGAAAACCGAGAATTACCTTAGAATCTTCACCGGTGAAAAGCTCTTGAAAATTTTCTCTGAATGTACTGGAATTCGCCTAGAAATGCTTAGGATCACTCTGAATCGCCTTCAACTCGCTTTGAATGCTTGGTGGTGAAAAATGAATCACTTTTGCCTTTTAACCTACGGAACCCTAATTCCTCATTGACATAAATGCTTGCCAACATATCATACCGGATCCAAGATCCATCATATCTGCGCCAACGAATCTTTAGACTGACTTTTCCAATATCTAAAACATGCTTTCAAACCACTACTGGGGGTAATGAAAGATCCGTCATCAATTTGCCTCCCCCTAAGGCTAATGCCTTAGTTACCAGATGAGTTTCCTGTCGATACAGGAACATTTTGCTCTGCCGGTTGAGTAACCAGTGTATATGCTTCAACTTGTTGATCTTCAGAATTTCTAATCCATTTCTTCTTATGATCCTTCTAGATATCATCAACCTTTTGTTTTCCCTTCTCATTGGATTTGTCATTTCTTATCGGTAGGTTCTTGCTTCTGCAAAATTTAGCAATATGTCATACTTTGTTGCATGCATAATAGGTGACATTGTTCTTCTGAATTGCCTTGTTGTAATTGTTATCACAAAAGCTCGCACCCTTGCTGAGCTATCAACTCAACAACCTTGTGAAACATAGAAACAACCTTGAAGTGTGGGACCTCGCGCAAGAGGGTTGAATCTCTGGAGAAGACCGACTTCCTTCTCAATCTAGGTGCAGGTGTTGAACCAACTCAACACTTCAAAACTTACTCCTAAGCCTATCCTAATAACTTGCAGAGGTAAAGGGAAGAGAGAATTGCTTGAAATAAAAGGAAGTGATGCACGAAGAAGAGATTGTTCCTCTCCCTACCCGAAATGACACAAAGAATCAACTAAAAAATCCAAGAGATGCACAAACTTCAGTTGTATGAGTGACCCCAATGCATGTATGTAGGTTAGAATTCACAAAATTTCAAGAGGGGAGAAGGTTTCCCACAAGTCACACTCAGAAATAAGTTAACACAACATAAATGAGACAAGAGCCACAAAACATACATCTATGATGAAGGTAAGAAAACATACACAATATACATAAGCTGAAAGAAGGAAAGAATGATGCTTTCAATTAATTATAAGGCCAATAGCCAACTTACAGTTGCAAAATATAAAATAATACAAGAGAAGTGGGAGAGCATAGAATAGCTCAAACCAACAGGGAGAGAACCCTTTACAATGAAGCTTAACAACCTTTATATAGAAAAATGGTTACAAGAGTGATCATGAACCCTGTATGTTAGTCTGGGAGTGCAAGGAAGTGCATGCACTTGACTTCTATACATGCAATCAACCTAGCCATACCCACAAAAAGAAATCCTGAGAAGGGTGGATTGACTGACCTTCCAAAGTTAGAGTATGCAGACATGACATAAGTCATTACAACAAGCATGGCTCCATACCTCTCTTGATGGAAATCCTGCCAAAAATATTAAATGCACCCCTGTGGCTCCACAAAAGAAGGTGCATAAGTCACAAAAGCTATCAGAGCATTTAAAGCCTTGAGTGTCAATCACGCCATCCAGAAGTGTTGCCAGCCAGAAAGAAGTCCAGGGACTTCGGAAACTTTCCCGAAGTGGGGAAGACAAGGAAAGAACTTTGAAACCTCGGGGTTCTGGGGAAGAGGAAAGAGACGCAGAAGGGAACTTTGGAACCTCGGGGTTCTCGAGTTCTGAAGAACTGGAAAAAGGCTAAGGAAGGAACTTCAGAACCTCGAGATTCCAGAGTTCCGGGGGAACTAGAGAGAAAAGGCAAGGAGGGAAGGAACTTCGGAACCTCGAGGTTTTGAAGAGAAGAAAGAGAAGGCTAAGGAAGGAACTTCGAAACCTCAGGGTTCCAGAGTTTCGAGGAAGAGGAAGAAGTAGAGGAGGCGAGGTTCCGAAGTTACGGAGAAGGCAAGGAAAAGGAACTTTGGAACCTTAGGGTTTTGGAGTTCCGAGGAACTAAGAAGGAGGCAAGGAAAAGGCGGGACCTAGCAAAGGAACTTCGGAACCTCGGGGTTTCAAAGTTCTGGAGAAGGGAAGAAGAAGAGAAAGGAACTTTGGAACCTTGGGGTTCCGGAGTTCTGGGGAACAGAAGAGGAGGGGAAAGAAAGGGGGGTTTCCAAAGTTCCGGGAAAAGAAAGGAGAGACAACAAAGGGAAGGAACTTCAGAACCTCAGGGTTCTGGAGTTTGGGGAAAGAAGAAAACGAAGAGGGAACTTCGGGGTTCCAGAGTTTTAGAGAAGGAAAAGCGAGAGAAGGCAAAGAGAAGGAACTTTGGAACCTTGGGGTTTCGAAATTTTGGGGAAGGAAGAAAAGGCCAAGGGAGGAACTTCCTCCGGACAAGGAAACACCTCATACTTCATGATTCTTTTTCTTTCTCCTTGATCAATTAGGGCAGTGCTGGTCCATGGATCGTATCTTTGATCGGTTCTTACTGATGGACCAAGGGTGTCATAAAATGACAACATTTTTGGTGATTTCTACGGGATGCTTGCTTGCTCAGCATGAAGTCCAGAAGCCTCGAGCATCCATTGGGCACCGAGTCATTGAAAGACCCAAACATGTGTGTGCCATCACTTGAAGAAAAAGTAGAAACTAGAGTGCACACCCTCTTAAAGAGAATGTGGCAGGTGCACAAACACTTATGAAAGCAAAACAACTCCTAGTCTAATATTTACATAGTTATCAACACCCTCTTCATAAGCAAGGCTTGAGATGAATCCCATTCACTGGTGTTGGTCCTCACAACTGGAATGGTAAATAAGTGATAAAACATAATTCAGAGATTGAATATCCTTAATTAGATAACTTTTCCTATGGCAAAGACTCATTTAGTTATCAACCAGGGATGTAAACTTGAAATGGGTCAGCACTGTATGTGCACCAAGTTCATATTGCAACCATTTTATATAACTGCAGGAAAGGAATTCCTTTTAAAGTAAACACACAGAATCTCTAATAAACTAATACTTAATCCTGCAACTGGAAATTGCCTTAAACAATTACTATTAAAAGATAAAGTTCTGGCGAGCAGTAGGAACTACTCTGCTATCGTGGCTGCAGGTGCAGACACATGAACTATTTCCTAAGGTTGCAGGAACAGACAACTGCAAAAAACAACTATAACAAAAGTATGAAAACTAGTGTAAAACATACCAAGGATTACTCACCAAGTGGGCCCCCTTGAGTGAGTATTTCCAGAACTTCAGATTACACTTATCTAATCATCCAAAATTAATTGATCTCTTTATTTCATCTTTACTGGAAAATACATACATAACACCAAAGAACTGTGTATTACAAAATACTATCTTTTTCTCCGCTATCCCTGAGAGGAGAGAGATCCCTTTTATTTATAGGAAAGCTTATAACAAACTTCTAACTAATTGCCCACATTCCTATGGAATAGGTGAACCAAATTTATTAACAAAAGAAGAAGAAGAAGTCAACACAGGACAACAGAACAACATTTGTCCTGCAGCTGAGAAAATATAGCATGACCACCTCCTAGATCTAAGATCCACTAGGAACAAGTATAAATGTTTTCATAAATCAATTTGCTGAAGAATTAGTCTAGTGATCTTGATCATAATTGTATTTCTTTGACTGGGCCTACATTGCGGTTACATACTTGATAATCTTTTGAACTGCCATTTGTCTTTTCCTCACCTTTGCTGACTCTACATCAAGATATTAACACGCAAAAAAACATGAGTATATACTAATGCTAACATGATATATCATAAACCATATTTGCATAGACAGATCATTTAAAACCACTATATGACATCTTTAGGCATAGGTTAAACCAATATCAAAAACACTTGAAAGGTATCATCTTAGTAAAACATTATAATCCAAATGTCATCTAATCATAAGACCTAAGTAGGAGTATTATATCATAAATCTATAAAAATAGAGCCATTGTTTAGGCTCATCATCTCCCCCTAACCTAACTTCTTGCTGATCCTCCAGCAACAGGAAAATTTCAGATTTTGGCATTAATTCAGAAATTGTCTGGAGTAACCTGCCCAAAACTGCCATTCTTTAAGCTCCAGTAGAACCCTTTCATTTTCTCCAATTTCTTCCACCTGTTACGTTCTGCTAGTTCACTGTATGGTGGGTCACTATCCCTGCAACCCATCAGTGGCCATAGGAGGATTGGAGGCTGAAAACTAAGAGGAAGCCAATATCGTCCCTTTGTTCTTCCCAAGTGCATATACTTGGGTGCTCTGTTTAATGCTACATGGTAATTTTGCACAGAGTGTGGCTCAGATTGCTTTAATTCATCTGTGAGGCTATCCCAACACTGGACTATATGTTCTTTTGCTTCATGTACTTCCCTTGGAGCCATTTGTTCATATTTTTTATACACTGCTTCCCTAAGGGGTAGGATTTCCTTTGCATAGTCTGGTTCATAAACAATCTTTTGCCAATCAAAGTAAAATTGCCTGGGTTCTCTTGATTTAGCCCTTAAGGGTAATGAAAGCTCAAGTTCTTCCCTATGATGCACCTAAAACTGTTCTCCCCTTGATATTTCATTCTGCATCCATGACATAAGAGCCCTCAATTGAATGTCTCCAATGTAAAGGAGAGGGTTCCAATTAACATCATGAGGGACAACATAGTTATGGACATACAATTCACAAAGTAAGTTTTTAATTGCCATAGGAGATGTCTGAAAAGCACTATAAAATTCTTCAGGTGTTTGCAATGAAGGACTTAAATCCCTAACAATCCTCATCATTTGGAAACTGATGTGTTGTTCTTTTAAATATAGAGAGTAGACACGAGGAGGAGCTTGACATTGCATCAATTGTGGAACCATGGTGGCTATTGTTTCCACCTTAGCTTTAAGCTGGGCTATTTCCTCGTCCTTCTGCTCAATAACCTTCTTCTGCCTGTCGATTATCATCTGCATTTTTACTTTCTCTAGTTCCCAATCCTCATTAAGAGCAAGTTCCAGTGCATGACTAGTAAGAGAGGTAGGTGGTCTATGAGTAGGCACCCTGAGTTTATTCATTTATATTTTACTCCCTAATTCAATAACCTCCTCTACAACAGATGCTAAACTATTTAGTCTCTCAAAATCTACTTCTTCCAATGGTTGCTCTATATTTGGAAGCTCCTCTTCTTTCTAAAGATGCAATTCCTGCTCTTCCCCCATATTTTGCAGTTCTTCCTCCTCTTCATGTTCCATTTGAGGTTCATTAGGTGGAGAAGGAGGAATATCATGTTGAAGCGGATTGTATTGATCTTGTTCTGGGGAGTCGATCAAGATGGTAATTTTTGGCTCGGTTGATTGGTCTTGGTTTTTATGCTTTTTACGGAGCCTACCACTACTTCTTCGTACTTTCCCTTTTTCGGCTACAGGACTACTTTCCTGTAGCCACCTCCTCAACTACATTAACAGTTTCTGTAGGAACTGGTTTTACAATTCTTCTCTTCTTGGCCGCAGGAAGGGATACATTCTCATTTTTACTTTCCGTGTCCTCTTTCTCTATATCAACTTGTTTTTCTTTTCCCTTTTCCTTCCGTGCAACAACCCTAGTTTATCTTAAACCTTGAGGAGGAACCCCTGTTTCAACTTCTTTTTGTAAGGGTTCCTCTACTGCAGGAAGATTTTGTTTTGGGGATTTTAACGAGGATGAGGGTTCAAGAGGGGAACCAGGTTCTACAAGGTTTTCTTGTTCCTGTGATAGAAGTGGTTCCTCTATAACTATGTGCTCTACCCTAAACATTTTGGTTTCAAAAAATTCATTCTAGAGCATCGGAGAAACATCTCTCAAGGATTTTTCAACTAAAAGCTTAATTAGACAATGGTGAGAAACAAAGTCAGGCCTTCCTTTCTGGGTCTCTGTGGCACTTATAGAAAGAAGGTTGTACAATAAGCTTGGAATGTTCATCCTTCTTCCGTGGCATAGATGACTTAGGAGCTTGAAGTGATGAGAATTCAGACATGAAAACCTTCCTTCACAGGTTAAGTATTTTAAGACATACAATGCCACTGCTCTCCATTCAGGCGGAAGGGACTCTCGCCTAGCTCCTTGCCTATCTACTACTAATGGGGGGTCTTCTGGACGTGTAAATTATGCCCTTGCACTGCGTGCATCCTTGGACTCTGAGTACTTCTCCCCATCTATTGGTATCCCAGTTACCTCTGCTATCATTTCCTCTGTAGCCACTACTCTTAAACCTTTTACCCGAGCTTCTCCATTTGACAGTGTGCGGGTAAATTCCCTCACAATTTTTTCATTAAACTCTATCAACTTTAAGAAATAATCCAACCATCCACTGTTCCTGAACACTGGACAATCCTGGTCCTGAAGGAGAACTTCATGGACTGTCGGCTCATGTCAAACAAGTGGACCACCCATCACAGTGATAACTCTTTCAATTTTATAATGGTTTTATAATGGCGTAAATATGTTCAAACACTGCACTAAGTTCCGCACTGTAATGTACTCAATGTGCCTTTCCTTGGTTGGAATCTAGCTACAATCTTAAAAAATAACTCCAAATAGACATACAAAATAGAACAGAAGATATTACCTCAAGTAGAAATTTTGAAAAATACAATGCAATTCGAGAGGACATCATAATTATTTGGCATAATAATTATCAGTGTACTTCCCCCCCAACCTAAGGCTTGACAGGTGTCCACACATGTAGAGGGGGATTAATATAAATGTCAGTATGAAAAATATCATAATGAAAAGTAATATAGTTACACATGAAGCAAAATAATAACACACGAGTGTACTTGATATCACACGAGAATGATTGCGACTTGAAGATATGATGTCGTCATGCATGGAAATTGATGTGATAATGGGTGAAGTGAAAGGAAAGAAATGAGTGAATATGGAAGGAGATATTTATTATGCAGAAAAGTGCTTCCTTGAGATGCAAAAACATTTATTATGATAGTGGTGATGACCAGGCCGTCATTAGTGGCTGCAGGAATCTCGGAATGTTGGGCAGTGGAAAATTGCCGCAGGACGTCATCTTTGCTCAGAGGTTTACGGTATAGGCGTAGTCGATGACCGTTGACCAACAATTTAAACTTAATAGGATCGATGGTAGATAATCTAACAACACCATTGGAAAATGTCTCAACTATCTCATAAGGGCCTAACCATCTAGTCTGCAATTTGCCTAAGTTATCTTTGTACCTGGAATCGTAGAGAAGAGCCCAATCACCTTGCTTGAATGATTTATCCCTGACATAGCGATCATGCCATTTCATGCGCTAATTTTGAATAGATTCAGTATGCTGCAGGGTAGATTTTTGTATTTCATCCAAAGCATTAAGCTACAAGATCCTTTCTTCTTGTGCTGCAGAAAGTGTCATATCTAAATAAATAGCCGTTCTCAAAGTTTTATGTTCAAAATCAATAGGCATCATTGCTTTTGTTCCATACACAATTTGAAATGGTGTAAACCTTGTTGTAGTTTTCCAGGTGGTTTTATAAGGCCATACGACCTCAAAGAGTCTGCTGCACCAATATTTTCTAGTTAAGGGCTACTTTTTTTGTTAATATTGATTCAAGCTCCCTGTTAGTAACCTCTACTTGTCCATTAGCTTGTGGATGATAAGGAGTGGATTTCCTATGCCTAACATTGTATTCATTAACTAGGGCTATGATTAGAGTAGAAGTAAACTGTGCCCCTTGATCTGTTACTATTTCTCTAGGAACTCCATACTGAGTGAAATTTTTTTCATAGATGAACTTGGCCACCTTATTATCTCGGGCATGCTTGAAGGCTTTGACCTCTACCCATTTAGTAACATAATAAGTACAAACAAGAATATAGTAGCAACTATTGGATGGTGGATCGATTGGTCCAACAAAGTCTAATCCCCATTTGTCAAATGGCTTAAAAACCACCTGAGGGTGTAGAGGCATTTCATTAGACCGAGTTGGCATGCCCATTTTTTGACACCTGTCACATTTCCTGGTGTATTGAGTTGCATCCTTGTGCAAGGTTGGTCAATAGTACCCTGTAGTTAATATCTTAAAAGCTGCTCTTTTGGTTGCAAAATGACCTCCACAAGGTTCATCATGACAAGCATGAAGTATGTCACATGTCTCATCTTCTCTTACACAACGCGTCATAACCTGATCTAGACCTATGTAAAATAAGCAATCTAAAATCCAAGAGAAGTTAAAACTTTTTTCTACCAACAGTCTCTTTTCTTTGGGTGAGAAATGTGGGGGTGTCTTGTTAGCTGCAAGGTAGTTGGTTATCTTAGCATACCATGGGCTATTGGAAATAATAGAAAATAGATGCTCATCTAGAAATGCATCATTAATGACTTCACTGTTGTCTGGTGTTTGAATCCTTGACAAAAAATCTACCACCACATTTGCTTTTCTAGGCTTATCAATGATAGTAATATCAAATTCTTGCATTATTAACAACCATCTTGCTAATCTACCTGTAATGGAGCTTTTGTTCATGAGGTACCTGATGGCTGCATGATCAATATGCACAAATATTTGATATCCTGTTATATAATGCCTGAATTTATTAAGGGCATAGATGACAGCTAACATCTCTTTTTCAGTAACAATATAATTTAGTTCTGGTCCTTGCAAATTTTTACTAATGTAATAAATTGCATTTTCCAAAATTCCTTGCTTCTGCCCCAAAACTACTCCTATTGCAAAATCAGATGCATCAGTATGAATGTGAAAAGGAACTGACCAATTAGGTCCTTTAAGTACAGGGGCTTGAGTTAAGGCTTCTTTTAGTTTAGAAAATGCATCTTCACATTGAACTGTCCATTCAAACTCAGCATCCTTTCTCAATAAAGAATACAATGGCCCTGCTATTTGACTAAAGCTTTTGATAAATCTCCTATAGTACCTTGCATGGCCTAGAAAACTTCTCACATCCTTTTGTTTAACAGGGGTAGGAAGATTAAGTATTGTTGGCATTTTTGATGATTATGTTGTGATTGTCATTGATGGACACACACTTGCTATGAGATCACTTTTTGTATGTATGAGTTAAAGCTCAACCGGTATTTGTTCCAACCGGTATGATGTATTATAGTCTTTAGACTATCGGTGTTTTGCAGAAAGTGTTTACCGATCTGAAGCAGTATGAAGACCTCAAGCGGTTCGAGGATCTCAAGCGGTATGAAGGAATGAAGCGGCACAACTCATATTTACCAGTCTTCATTTTGTCAAACCGGCAACCGGTATTTTGCTCAAACCGGTATTTTGTTTGAACCGGTAATACTTTGTGATGAGTTACCAACCGACATTTTGCGATGAGTTACCATCCACTGATTGTTTTGCGGTGCCGACACTCTGACATTGCTTTTTGTGTCGTGTTACCAAATATGTCTAGATGCATTGAACCTAGGAAATTGTATTGTAATCCTGTTGGACCGACATAAAATCAGATTCCTTTATAAGGATATCATGTCTAGGGTTTTAGGTGGTTGCTAGGGTTTAAGGTGGTTGCTAAGTGTGATTATAGAAGAGAAGTTTAGGTCTGTGAGAAAAAGGAGAGTGTGAATGTGTTGAAGACTGAAGTAATGCTAGAATGCATTAGGAATGAGCTATCAAGGATCTAACCAAGCAATCTGTGCTATTTGCTAGATCACTCACTTGTTGATTACTCACATCTTCAACAAGACTGAAGCCTTTAACCAGGTAGGCCCAAAAAGCCTTTTGTAAATCCTCTAACGAGGTGGTTCACATCTGTGGATCTAAAATCCTCTAGCAAGGTAGTCCTTAATCGGACTTATCTCCTAATAGAGATTGAGATTCCTAATAGGATCTGTTCTGGTAAAGAACATTGTATGACCTTAACCGGTCTGGTTCCTATTCTACAGATAGTTACTTGTGAGTTTCATCTCACCGTGGTTTTTCCCATTTGGGTTTCCACGTCAAAATATCTTGTGTTATGGTGTTTGTGCTTTTGTGGGTGAATGCATTATTTTCTATTTGGTTTGCATGTGTGCTAACTGGTTTGTTTGCTAAACTGCTTTACCGGTTTATTGTTAGAATAGTAAAGTGTTTAAGTATAGTAATTTTTGGCATACTAATTCACCCCCCCTCTTAGTATTTATCAATTGGTATCAGAGCCAACCTTTCTATAAGTTTAACCACTTAGAAAGAGATATGGGGGAATACATTGTGAGGGAACTTACTCATCGGCTCACTCAGTCTGAGCAAGCCTATGATGAACTTATGGTCAAATATAAGGCCTCTCAGGAAAAAAAGAGTGAACATGCTAAAAAACTGATGGAGCTAACTGAAAAAAGTTCCTCTGATGAAGTGGACATGGAAGCCCTAATTCAAGAAGTAGAAAAGCTGAATGAATCCAATTCCAACCTAAGAAAGGAGTTGGAAGGACTAACTATCCGAATGTGTCAAGAGCTTGAGAATTGAAGGAAAGCTGAAGACCTAATAAAAGACAGAGATCATGAGATCTCTAAGTTAAAACAAGAATTCAATGCCCTAACCGCTCAACTCCATGTGCGCAAGGTGGAAAAGGAAGACATGCAAGGAGAACTGAACATAGCCATCTTTGAGAATGCAAAATTGATGGAAACAAATGCTGCTATTTCCAAAGAACTCTCCGAGTCAAAGGAAATACTTGCTAAGCTCAACAAGAGTACTGTTAAGCTAGAGCAAAAGCTTGAATCGGCCAAATCTGTCAGGAATACTGATGGACTTGGTTACTCTGGTCATGAGGAAGGTGAGACCTCTGGTGCAAATGCTGAAGCATCAAAGAAGCAACTGACATTCAAAGGTAAAGGTAATTAAAAGTTCAAACCTATTTGCTTTAACTGTCTTAAAGAAGGACATACTGCTAATGTGTGTAGGAGCAAAGCCTACAATAATTTTCCTTTATAAACAATGTACCTAGATCCAATAAGTTCAATGGTAATTGTTATGCATGCAACATGTTTGGGCATAGAGCATCTGAATGCAGGTTTGTTATGAACAATACTAGAAGATATCCTTAGAGGACTCAAGGAGTTGGTCCGGAACCTTTTGTGAACCGGAATCCCAACCAGTTTAATACCTTTAATCATCAGTCGGGTAGCGATGGCTATCAAGCGGCAACCAGATGGAGAGCAATCTGTGTGATTTGTCATTGTCATGGTCACACTGCTGCAACATGCAGGAGGAAGAACGGTAACATGAATAATGGACCATGGAGAGCACCTGGAATAGTCTGCTATCATTGCAACAAACCGGGTCACATTGCCAGATTCTGCAGAACAAGAAAGAACATATTAGATGACATATCGGTCACTTTGGAAGGAAAGATTGATATTGAAACTATTCAAGCGGATATGAACAAAACCTAGAAAAAGAAACCAACGATGTTGCATGGAGAACCGGTTTTTGCAACTAGTGTGGAAATCACAGAACCGACAAACTAAGCATCAGAAAAGCTTAGGGGGAGAAATCGGTGAAATACTTCGAACTCCCAGTTAACACCAGTAAAAGACTTTAACCGATATGTGATACCTGCCAATTGACAGAAGATCAGAAATGGTAAAAGGCAAATTAGGGTTTACGCCCTAATAGTGGAGCATTTATTATGGTAGGTGGAGAACCTGTTTAAAATGAATTTTCAAATCATTTCTCACTTATCATTTTTGGAGAGAAGAAGTTTTTCAAGTGCAGAGCGAAGAAAAGCGATTTACATGACGATTTAAGGAGTCTATCAAAAACCTGAAGAAGAATCTGAAGCTAACATTTGCTGAAGGAGAGTAGAACGCAAAGTGGTATCTTTGCAACCGAAGGAGTGTGGAGCGTAGTTCAAATTGGGAAGCCCTAAATTTCAATCTACATAGTTATTCTTCAAAATTCTCTATTTGTCATGGCTTCCGCATCACATGATAGCTCTAGTACACCTGTTGATTCTATGGACTTCATTAAACGAAAGTCAAAATACAATGCCCTGTCTTAGGTACTTGCTGGTGTTAAAGTAGAAGAAGGCATTTCTGATTACATAGACTGCAAAATCGAAGACCTAGAGTCTGTTGTAATCCATTCCCAGCTGAGCTTATTTTGCGGAAAGGATGAGAAGATTAAACCAGAATTTAGCATTTTGGAAAAGAAGAAAATTCATAATGCAGTTTATTTTCTTGAAGAATTTTTGGATGATCACATTCGCATTATTCTAAGCAGGGTACACGGTGATAAGATGTACCTAGAGTGGACACATGATATCACATCGGAAGTGATTCATGCCGTCACCGGTTTGTGTAACAGAGGGGAAGTGCCAACCCTAAGGAAGGTCAGCAAGACTGAAATGTCCAAGCTCACCGGTTCAGTGAGCGACTCTCGTGGAATGATCGTCAACTCAATCAAGGACGATCTGGTTAAGTATTCCTGCATGGTGATAGGTTATCAGACGTTCTCTGCTAGCAGAATTAATTTTGTCTCTACTGCAGTGGTAAATGCCGCTTACAGGATGATCAAGGAAGATGCATCGTTTGATTTGTGCACTTGTATGCAAAGACAACTTATGTTGAATCTTAAGTCGATCAAATAGGACAATGCACTGAGATTTAAGTTTGGACAACTACTGGTTGGTTTGTTCTTTTACTTCCAATGCTACTTTCCAGGAGTAGGTGACATTCCGTGGTCTGCCAACCAACTGGTGACAAAACAAATCAAGGAAAGTCTATAAGCGGTTGGAACCAGCTATCCGGAAGCACTGAACACATACTTTGATGAGTTCAGACGCAAGATGAGCCAAAAGATAAGAATATCTGATGACATAGTCAAAAAGTATGAGGAAGACATCTGCTTCACCATCAAAGTGGATGAATGCATAATGGAGGCCGTTGAGCCTAGGCAGGAAGAAGTGGAGCCTATGGGTTATGAGGTAATGTATGATATACTGGACGGGTATGCTTCTACCCTAATCACCTCACCCCTTGATCCTAAGGCAAAGAGAACCGAAACCTATTTGGAAAGGGTTACATCAGTTGAAGAACCCTCATAAAAGAAAGTAAAGGCAGTGCCTTCAGCATCGGCACCAGTTATTGCAGCCAGTCCCAAAGTGACCAAGCGGTCACCAGCTAAGAAGAAACCAGAAGCTACACCTACCAAAGTCTTTGAAAGGAAGCGGAAGACAAAAAAAAGTACACCGAATTCAGAAGAAACTATGTCAGAAGAACCACCTAAGAAGATGACTAGGCAAACGAAGAAAAAGACAAAGAATGAACTGGCAACATCTGCACCGGTAAATATTGATATTTCTTCTTACAAACCTTTGACACATTGTCAAAGAAATATAAAGAATATTAGGAGAAAATTGCCGAATGATTTAATTGATTGTTTTGATGACTTCAATGATAATGAAAAGGAAGAAGTTGTACAAGAAATCATTAAGTATTTATGCGTAAATGACAGGTCGCCTTCAGAAATTAGATCTGAGACATTGGATTTTTTGTATAATTCTTTAGACAACAAATGGCACATTACCATAGAAAAGGAACAGGAAATGAGGGAGGAAATATTTGCTCAATATTTTTCTGATGTATCAAATTCAAAACTTTTTGAAGTTATGAATAAATACAAAGGCCTCTTCTTTATGAGAAGAAGAAGACTCCTGTTGCTAGAAGGAAAGGTTCATGAAGTGATAAAATATACACATACTCATGCTCAAGAAGCTATAAAGATGCATCAAGTGGCTGAAGCCAACAGGAAAGTTGAGCAAGAATCGAAAACTGGCAAACCAGATGAGGTGTACAACAGTGAAGGAGAACTGGTCACAAAACAAATGGACCCCATTGATGTTGATGCCTTAGATGGTGAAAATGTTACTCAGGGTACACCATCAGAAAAAACGAGACAGGAGAAACATGATGAAGAAGAAAAAAAGCAACAGGAAGCAGAAAAGAAGAAATAGGTAGATGAAGAAGATAAAAGAAAAGAGGAGAAAAAGAGGAAAGAGAAGAGGATAAGAGAAAAGAAGAGGAAGAGAAGAAGAAGGAAGAGGACAAGAAAGAAGAGGAGAAGTGGAAAGAGGAAGAGAAGAAACATGATGAGGAGAAGAGAAAGAAGGAAGAGGAGAAGAAGAAGAATGAAGAAGAGAAGAAGCGAAAAGATGAAGAGAAGAGACAAGAAGAAGAGAATAGAAAGAAAGAAGAAGAGGATCAGAGGAAGGCTCAAGAAGAGAAGAAAAAAGCCAAGGACAAGGAAGCAACGACAAAGATAACACAAGTGGAGACCCCAATGGCAACCGGTAGTCAAGCTAAACCGGCTAACATTACCAGTCCTATTGACCTCCAGTCTGCAAATGAATCAGAGCTACTGCAGAGCATTAAGCTTGCTCAAGAGCGATTGGATGCTCTAAGGAGGAAAAAGGAGGAAGATGTTATCCAAACTGCGGTGGAAACACTTACCAGTTTGATACCTGGTACGAACCTTCTCAGTACCGATTCCTCACTTGCACAATTGAAGCTCCTATGTACAGTTGTAGAAGACTAGGTGCAAAGCCTAGAAGAGGTCGCAGAAGCAAATGCCAAGAAGGAACATCAAAAGGCTCCAGACACTGCCTTGGTGAGAAAATTAATAGAGCTCCGGTCTGATCTCCAGAAGACACAGAAGGACATTAGAGATGCAATGAATGAGGGCAATCTACTACTCAGCAAGATTTGTCAACCTCATTTATTCTATGATGATGTGCTCACTCAGAAGGACAAACTGCAAACTGATATGCAGTCATTTATTAGCACCTTCAAGATGCCCTATGACTCCTTCTCCACCTTTGGACAAATTGTTCACCGACTTCAACTTCAGTCTGCAAGACTAGAGGTAGAGATAAGCAACCGGAAATGAAATTTGCAAGAACTTCAACTGGTCCTACTACCAAGACTGCAAATTCTCTAGAAGTGCTATCTAAATCTTGATGCCCTAATGGTCACTCAAGAAATGAGCATGATAGATGCCATGGAAGAAGAGGTCTCCCAGATGCAGACAGAGAAAGAGGTGGTTACATCCATACTTGAGTCATGGTCCTTATCCATGAAGCAATTTTTGTAGGACTTTAAATCAATTTTTGACAAATTTTACTCTTTAATACTGTCATAAACACTTATTATTTTAATACTAATGAAACTGGGGTTATTTTGCAAATATTTGTCATTGTTGGCAAAGGGGGAGAAGTATATAAATTTTGATGTTTTGATGTATACTTTCATGTTATTTTTGTTAAGGAGTAGTATACATTGCATTTTCTGCAAAAGGGATAGTGTATATGCTTAGGGGGAGTAATTTTGATTATGGCATATTCTTTATTGTAAAACACTTAGATGTCAAAATTTTCCTAAGTGTTGCCATCAATGCCAAAGGGGGAGATTGTTGGCATTTTTGATGATTATGTTGTGATTTTCATTGATGGACACACACTTGCTATGAGATCACTTTTTGTATGTATGAGTTAAAGCTCAACCAATATTTGTTCCAACCGGTATGATGTATTATAGTCTTTAGACTATCGGTGTTTTGTAGAAAGTGTTTATCGATTTGAAGCGGTATGAAGACCCCAAGCGGTTCGAGGATCTCAAGCGGTACGAAGGAATAAAGCGGCACAACTCATATTTACTAGTCTTCATTTTCTCAAACTGGCAACCAGTATTTTGCACAAACCAGTATTTTGTTTGAACCGGTGATACTTTGTGATGAGTTACCAACTGACATTTTGCGATGAGTTACCATCCACCGATTGTTTTGCGGTGCCGACATTCTGGTGTTGCTTTTTGTGTCGTGTTACCAAATATGTCTAGATGCATTGAACCTAGGAAATTGTATTGTAATCCTATTGGATCGACATGAAATCAGATTCCTTTATAAGGATATCATGTCTAGGGTTTTAGGTGGTTGCTAGGGTTTAAGGTGGTTGATGAATTTTTGTAAGTGTGATTATAGAAGAGAAGTTCAAGTCTGTGAGAAAAAGGAGAGTGTGAGTGTGTTGAAGACTGAAGTAATGCTGGAATGCATTAGGAATGAGCTATCAAGGATCTAACCAAGAAATCTGTGCTATTTGCTAGATCACTCACTTGTTGATTACTCACATCTTTGACAAGACTGAAGCCTTTAACTAGGTAGGCCCAAAAAAGCCTTTTGTAAATCCTCTAACAAGGTGGTTCACATCTGTGGATCTAAAATCCTCTAGCAAGGTAGTCCTTAATTGGACTTATCACCAATAGAGATTGAGATTCCTAACAGGATCTCTTCTGGTAAAGAGCATTGTATGACCTTAACCGGTCTAGTTCCTATTCTGCAGATAGTTACTTGTGAGTTTCATCTTACCGTGGTTTTTCCCATTTGGGTTTCCACGTTAAAATATCTTGTGTTATGGTGTTTGTGCTTCTGTGGGTGAATGCATTATTTGCTATTTGGTTTGCATGTGTGCTAACCGGTTTGTTTGCTAAACTGCTTTACCGGTTTACTGGTAGAATAGTAAAGTGTTTAAGTACAGTAATTTTTGGCATACTAATTCACCCCCCCTCTTAGTATTCATCAAGTATTACCTCAATTTTAGTTGGATCTACTTGAATACATGTTTGAGAGATTCGACGCCCCAACACTATTCCTTCCTGCATCATCATAAAACATTTTTCACTATTGAGGGAGAGATTGTGATCTTCACATCGCTATAATACTTTTGTCAGATTTTGTAATGCCTCCTTAAATGTAGTTCCATATGTAGTAAAGTCATCCATGTAAATTTCCATACAATCATGGGATATGTCTGAAAATATACTGAGAACTACCATTTGAAAGGTTGTAGGAGCATTATATAAACCAAAACGAAGGACTGAATATGCATATGTGCTCCAAGGGAAGGTAAAGGTGGTATTCTCTTGATCTTCTAGAGCTATTCTGATCTTGTTATAACCACTAAATCCATCCAAAAATGAAAAGTACTGCTTACTTGCTAGAGAGTCTAACACTTGATCTATAAATGGCAGTGGGAAATGATCCTTTTTAGTAGTAGTGTTGAGCTCCCTATAGTCCACACAAACTCTCCATTTTCCTCATTTCTTGGGAACTATAACCAAAGGAGAAACCCATTGACTATCTAAAATAGGGTAGATGAATCCTACATGAAGCAATTTTTGCAGTTCCTCTTTAACTATTTCCCTTAAAGCAAGATTAATCCTTCTCTGAGGCTGTCTAATTGGTTTACAATCCTCTTTGATATAAATTCTATGGGTACACAATGTAGGATTTAATCCTTTCATGTCTTGATAATCCCATGCAAACGCGTGTTGTTGGGCTTTGAGTAGTTCTATCAATGACAATCTTTGATCTACTGGCAATTGACCATTGATATTCAGATTTCTCCCTGCAACAACTTCTATTAGAATTACTGATTCTGCATTAGATATTTCAGACAAACAAGAGGTTTGAATCTCTTGTGGTAGCAATGTGTGAAACATATCTGTGGCTGCAAGAGAATTTAATAAGCTTGCAGATGGAAGGGTATGCAGAGGACTTACTGGTATACCCACTGACTGCGGAGCTGTTCCATAATGATTCCTTATGATGTTAAAAAGTATTGTATCATCCTCTTGAAGTGATATGAATGGATCCCTTGATAACATCATTAGTTGTTGAAAAAATGTTAATTTCCTTTGCTTCTTCTCCTATGTCTGGCCACACTACTTGTTCTTGGTCAAGTTTAGGTTGTGCTGGAGAATAGAGTGCAAGTGTTTTAGTAGTAATACCATCTGAAATTGTCATATCTCCAGACCTACAACCTATATATGCATTAGTTGTTGCCAGCCAAGGTCTTCCCAAAATAATTGGATATCCTCCTAATGTTTCCTTGGGAGAGAGGATTATAAAATCAATAAGATATTCCCAAGAATCTAATGTGACAACAATATCTTCAACCATTCCTTTAGGTCGAATAGTTGAGCTATCAACAAGTTGCAAAACTGTTGGAGTTGATATGAGATTAGTAATGTTGAGTTGCTGCATGACATCCTTATTCATCACATTTATTACTGCTCCTAGGTCTATCAAGGCATTTTTGATTTGAGTTCCAGTAATAACTATCTTGACAATAGGGCTACCTGGATTAGAATATTTAGGGACTATTATTTTTCCCAACATAATATCAACCAACTATCCTACTACATGCACTATTTTTGGATCATTTTTCTTCCTCCTAGGTTTCTTCAAACATGCTTCTTTAATAGCCTTTCCATATATGGGAATATCTTTAATAGCTTGGAACAATGGAATTTTAACACATATGTTTTAGCTGATCAATAAGATCAAAGGCTATATCATCCTGCTGCCTAGATACTTCTAATTGTAACCTTTGAGGAAATGGGGGATTTCTTATAGGTATATTTGGGGTTTCTGACTGCTGAACTTGCTCAAGATTTCCAGATTTATTAGGCATGCTTTCCTGAGCAGTCTCCTCTGCTGGTAACTTTGTTATGACTGAAGGAGATGGAGTAGACAATGTTGTCCTTGATCTCAAATGGATATCACTTATATTGAGAGAATATGCAGGATAGTTATTAGGATCAGTTGAAAAGACTTGTTGTTGCTATTGTGGTTTATTATTTGGATTTGGAACATGATGAGTTAGCAATTGGGTGGAGCAAAATTAGGAGTTGGTGGCATTAAAGCTGGTTGTTGGGACTATTGTTGTGGATGCAAGAAACCTGGTGACTAGTTTACCCATTGTTGTCCTCCCCTCCATTGTGGTGACTGCTGCTAGTTACCTTGAGGGGGAGACAAATTCCCTTGTGGTTGCTACCATTGAGGTGAGGAATTTTGATAATTAGGCCAAGGATCCTGAGAGTTATTCCAAGACTAAGGAGTATAATTTCCAAAATTTTGGGAATATGGTGGTTGCCATTGATTATTTTGTGCATTGAAGTTCATATAAGGATTAGAAAATGACAATGGATCATGTGGTATAACTTGTCTTGGAGGCCAAGGCCTTCGTTGTGCAACATAAAAAAATTGTTCATCATCTCCATAAAATGCTTGAAATCTGGGGAACTCTGTTGGCTATCAATTTTAGTTCACATTTTGCATCTACAGTCTTTCTTCTTTTGCCGACAGTGAGGACATAATTCAGCAAGCATAGCCTCTGCCTCCTCATGCTTCTTCTTTGCCTGCAATGTATCCAATTGGGTAGCCATATTATTAATTATATCTTCTTTAAAATCCTCCAACAGATGAGTTATTTCCATTCTTGAGACTGTTGAAGATGTTTTGGCAATTGAAGAACTAGGCCTATAGTGTCTTCCCCTTTTTGCTGCCGCTCGTGAATATTTTTGATAAATTTGTCTGATGTCATCCCATTGAACTTGAGTAATATCTCCTCCTCCCATTAGATCTAGGGAGTCAACATAGTCATCATTGATGCCCCTCAGAAATATCAACTTTATAGAGTCTTCACTTAAGTTACTATGTTTAGATTTGTTGACACTAAATACAAAACTTTCCAAATAGTCTTCTAGGCTTTCATCTTCTTTTTGTGTCATTCTAAAGATATCATCACCATGTCGGTCCATTCCTCTGCAATAGTCTTTATATTTATCCAAGAAGTTTGTCTTCATTATATCCCAGGTAGTGATTACATTTCTTCCTAAACTCATAAACCATCTCAAAGCAACTTCTTTCAAAGTAGCAGGGAATAACTTGAGTTTATGAGCATCAAAGGTATAATCATAAATTCTGCATAGGATATCAAATTAAAACAAAAAGGTGTCTAGATCCTTTGTTACCAACCCATGAAATTTTGGAAGTGAAGAGGCTGGTATGTTCTTCAAATTTCCATTATCATGCAAGTTAGGAATGGGGAACTCAAATGTTGGATTTACAGGTGGAGGTGGAGGATTTGTTGCCATTGGTCCATGATAAATGACTAAAGGTAAAATGTTTTGTTTTAGGGAGTTCATTCAGGAAGTCTAGATCTCCTTCTGACAAATTAAAGACACTACCAGTAAGCACATAGGTTTATGCAAAAGGGTTTATTTCAGGCGCTTGATCTGATCTTATATCTTGAGTAGAATGCAAGGGAAGACATCTTCTTAATGCATCCCTTCTCCTTAAATGCATGCAGATTAATGAAAGAAATTCATAAAGCTAATTAAAAAAAAACTTAAAGCTAATGGTTTACAACATATTCTTAGCCTGACACCATCCCTGACAATGGCGCCAAAAATGTTGGTCCTCACAACTGGAATGGTAACTAAGTGATAAAACACAATTCAGAGATTGAATATCCTTAATTAGCTAACTTTTCCTATGGCAAAGGCTCATTTAGTTATCAACCAAGGACGTAAACTTGAAATGGGCCAGTACTGTATGTGCAACAAGTTCATATTGCAACCATTTTATATAACTACAAGAAAGAAATTCTTCTTAAAGTAAACACACAAAATCTCTAATAAACTAATACTTAATCCTACAACTGGAAATTGCCTTAAACAATTACTATTAAAAGATAAAGTTCTGGCGAGCAACAGGAACTACTTTGCTGCAGGATTAGACACAGTCCCTATTTCCTATGGTTGCAGGAACAAGCAACTACAGAAAACAACTATAACATACGTATGAAAACTAGTTTAAAACATACCAAGGATTACTCACCAAGTGGCCCTCCTTGAGTGAGTATTTCTAGAACTTCAGATTACACTTATCTAATAATCCAAAATTACTTGATCTCTTTATTTCATCTTTACTAAAAAATACATACATAACACCAAAAAACTGTGTATTACAAAATACTATCTTTTTTTATGTTATCCCCAAGAGGAGAGAGATCCATTTTATTTATAGGAAAGATTATAACAAACTTCTAACTAACTGCCCACATCCCTATGGAATAGGTGAACAAAATTTATTAACAAAAGAAGAAGAAGGAGTCAACATAGGACAACAAAAAAATATGTCCTGTAGCTGAGAAAATATAGCATGACCACCTCCTAGATCTAAGATCCACTAGGAATAGTTATAAATGTTTTCATAAATCAATTTGCTGAAGACCCAGTCTAGTGATCCTAATCATAACTACATTTATTTGACTGGGTCTGCATTGCAGTTACATACTTGATAATCTTTCGAACTGCCATCTATCTTTTCCTCACCTTTGCTGACCCTGCATCAAGATATTAACACACACAACAACATGTGTATATACTAATGCTAACATGGTATATCATAAACCATATTGATAATTAACTTTAGATATTTGTATAGATAGGTCATTTAAAACCACTATATGACATCCTTAGGCATAGGTTAAACTAGTTTCAAAAATAGTTGAAAGGTATCATCTTAGGAAAACATTATAATCCAAATGTCATCTAATCATAAGACCTAAGTAGGAGTATTGTATCATAAATCTATAAAAATAGAGCCATTGTTTAGGCTCATCAACTGGGATTGGAAGAACTTCACCATCAAGCTTGGAGAGATGAAATGCATTGGCTTCCTTGCAGCTAGTGATGACATATGGGCCACTCAAGATAGTATCAAATTTAGAGTGTCACCCAACTTTGGCTCTGTCTGCATCCCACTTTAGAACTAGGTCTCCCTCTTTGAAGACTCTATTAGTCGTCTTTTTATCAAAAAATTTCTTGACCTGTTCTTGATGAGTCTGAAGTGTATGCATAGCCTGACTTCTAACCTCCTCCAACTTCATCAACTCAGCTAGCCTTACTGTCATGGCATCATTCTCTGTTAATTCCAGCTGATGTGCTAGTTCAAGAGAGGGTAACTCTATGGAAGTTGGGAGTCTTTCTTCCTTCCCATATATTAGCATGAAAGGGGAGTTACCAATCGCCCTCTTGGGTGTGATCCTATCAGCCCATAAGGCTATCCTCAACTTAGTATGCCATGCCCTCTGATTGTCTTCAATTGCCCTTTTAATTATCTTGATGAGGTTCTTGTTGGAAGATTCAACTAAGCTGCTAAGCTGTTACCCTGAGGGTAATAGTTGGATGATGTCTTCAAGTATACACCATGCTTAACTACCCAATAATTGATTTGGGTTCCAACAAATGCCTTGTCATTGTATGATATGATGGTGGAGGGGACACCGAATCAAGTCATAGTTCCCTCAAGGAATTCCAACACTAAGGCCTCAGTGGCATCCCTAAATGCAACTACCTCTATCCTCCTAGTGAAGTAATCTGTTGCGGCCAAGATCCACTTATGGCCAACACTAGAAGGTGAATTTATCATGCCAATGAAGTATAAACCCCATTGTGTGAACAATTGATCTGCTTGGATGGGGTGAAGAGGTAGGGCAGCTAGTCTTTTCTTCTGAGAGAAAAGAGCACATTTCTTGCAATTCTTCACCCATCTATGTGAGTCACTGGATAAGGATGGCCAGTAATAACCAACTCTCATTATTTTGATAGTCGTAGTCCTTGCAGAGAAGTGGCCCCCTAAAGAGCCATCATAAAATTCCTCTAACAATCTGCTGACTTTGTTTTGCTCGATACATCTTAGTAAGACTCCATTGGAGTCTTTTCAAAAAAGACAACCATTCACTAAGACATAAGGAATGGACTGCAACCTGAAATGTCTTCTTTTGGTCTGGTCCAAACCTTGGGGGTATCTACCCTCCATCAAGAAGGTGGTCATGTAACTTACCCAACTGAATTGAGTGTTGTTTCCAGTTGGTCAATGTAAGAGGAAGGGGCCTATGTAAGCTATTCACATAGGCCCCTTCCTCTTACAAGATTGGTGATCTTGATGTTGATGTCATAATCCATGACCTTGGTTATCCACCCAACCCTCTTCTCACTAATGTCCTTGTTTAGAAGGAAATCTTTGACACTTGCATGCAGAACTAAGAGTTGGATCCTATTGTTGGACATGTGTCTAAAGTTTTTTAATGCCCTTAAAATAGTGAGGACTTTCTTCTCTACATAGCTATACTCAAGCTCATAGTCCTTTAGCCCCTCA
The DNA here is from genome assembly GCF_030272615.1 of Cryptomeria japonica. Lineage (NCBI taxonomy): Eukaryota > Viridiplantae > Streptophyta > Pinopsida > Cupressales > Cupressaceae > Cryptomeria > Cryptomeria japonica. The sequence goes on along the minus strand of NC_081406.1, from coordinate 659,801,166 downwards.
CTAAAGAAAGCAATGGGTTTCTCCAAATTGTCATTGTTCAACTGTGTTAGGATAGCTGAGATGCTGGATTCTCCTCCGGAGGTATAGAAGATAAAATCGCTTTCATAACTAGGATTAACAAGGGTAGGGGCCTGAGCAATTGCTTGTTTGATCTCTTCAAAACCGACCCTTCCCTCCTTGGTCCAACTAAAAGCCAAGTTTTTCTTCAACATGGAAGTGAGGGTTTTACCATGATGGAAAGGTTGGGAATGAACCTCCTCACAAAGTTGATTCTACCAAGGAAACTTTGCAATCCTTTCTTGTGACTGGGGAGTGGAAGAGAAATAATAGCCTCCACTCGCTCTGGATCAACAGTCAAACCCTCCTTGGATACGATGTGTCCTAGAAATATTCCTTGATTAGTAGTAAATACACACTTGCTAGGATTCAAGGACACACCATACTCCTTGCATTTCATGAACACCTGCTCAAGATGACCAAGATGGTCATCTGCATGCTTCGAATAAATAGTTATGCCATCAAGGTATACAAACACAAACTTTGCTAATACCCCCTTGAAAGCCATGCCCATTTCTCTTTGAAACGTGTCACCTGCATTGGTTAGACCAGAGGGCATTTTAAAATAAGCATAGGTAACCCACTTAGTAGTAAATGCAGTCTTGTATTGGTCTGATTCTTGGACCAAGATCTGATTGTAGCCTTAATACCCATCCAAGAATGAAAATCTTTCCAAGTCACTAACCCTTTGGAGAATCTGCTCCATAGAGGGAAGGGGATAATGATCCTTGAGGGAGGCTCTATTGAGATCCCTAAAGTCTACACATAGTTTGATTTCCCCATTCTTCTTTCTTACAGGGACAAGGTTGGCCACCCAGGAGGAGTGCTTGATAGGGAAGATGACACTGGCTTCTATGAGCTTGGTCAACTCCTTCCTCATTAGTGGCTCAAGCTTGGGGTTTATTGGCCTTCGCTTTTGTCTATTTGGATTTGCATTCGGGTTTAGCTCTAGAGTATGCTGGGCTAAGCTAGGGTCTTGTATTGGTCTAATTCTTGGACCAAGATCTGATTGTAGCCTGAATATCCATCCAAGAATGAAAATATTTTTGAGCCACTGACCCTTTGGAGAATCTGCTCCATAGAGGGAAGGGGATAATGATCCTTGAGGGAGACTCTATTGAGATCCCTAAAATCTACACATAGTCTAATTTCCTCATTCTTCTTTCTTACAGGGACAAGGTTTGCCACCTAGGAGGAGTGCTTGATAGGGAAGATGATATTGGCTTCTATGAGCTTGGTCAACTCCTTCCTCATTAGTGGCTCAATCTTGGGGTTTATTGGCCTTTACTTTTGTCTAACTGGATTTGCATCTAGGTTTATCTCTATAGTATGATGGCAAAATACGTCTCAAATCAATAAACTGATTGATAAATTGAAAACATCCGAACTTGAGCATCATAAATCCCTTGCCACTAATCTAGAAACATTAGCTAATGGTTCCATAGTTGTTTCCACACAAATTACCAAATGGGGAAACTTTAGGGATAGGTGTCGTCAATTCTATGCTGATGGGTTATCATACGAGGGAGTCAAAAAAATAAAAATTAGTAAACAAGAAATATGTGCCCTTTTTGTTGATCCTAAAACTGGTCAGTCGTTACCTCTTAATGCAAAGAGGTTTCCCATACATTGGTGTACAAATGTGCAAATGAAAAATCTTTTTTGGCAGAGGTGGTGGATGGTCTTTGATGATCCACCTTGTAATAATAATGAGGTGCCATTGTATTTTTTGAGAAAACTATACTGTGAGTTTGTGCTCAATGTGCGGCCAAACTATTTTGACATGAGAGAGCTCCATGGTAGAGGTGGCGGCTCTACCCAAGATAGACCTGGAGCTCGCAGGCGATTAGCCTCGAAGAGTCATCACCCCCTAGCACCCAAACCCAAGGTGCATCAGGCTGTCCCAGTAGAGCTGAAAAATTTGATGGAGCTAAAAACTCTTTAGGCGGCCACAACATTGACTGGTGCCATCATCCAACATGGGACGTCGTTAGCACACCCTATTAACTGGATGATGAGGCATTAGTTGCTATAGGTGGCGATAGAGAGCCCATTCAACATATGTGTGTCAGTTGCTTGGGGATATGCTCAGGGATAGATGATGCTACTGGTGTAGATGGATCCACATCTCATCCGTGCATGATTTGCAGGAGTAGACATCAAGCTCACACGATTGAGGATTTCGCTCTGACAGATGAGTTGATGGACATGGTGTTTGCCCATCAGCGATAGACACAGGTGTGTCACTTTAAATTTGTAATTACATAAATGAATTTTCATTTATACATCAATTTAAATTGAGACAAATAATATGCATTTCAGGATGTAGCAGCGGTATCCCATACTCCTCCCCTAGTTACTAGAGCTGCAACTTCGATGCCTCAGGTATAAATTTTGTAACATGTTAAAATAGAATAGTACTTTGAATTCAAAAATATTACAAGATATACTAACTATCTTTAATGCTTGGTCCAATTTTTGGTTTGTAGGTGTTGATAGGGGACCAAATGTCCCAAATTGATGACATCATGCTTTGAGCGATCAATTTTAGCTTACAAGGCTATACGGTATCATATTTTGTACAACCGTTTTTATGTATTGTTTTGATGGAATATGCAAGTCATTTCATTTGAGATTTTTAAAATTATGTTTAATATATTATCTATACTAATATTTCATGTTAATTTTGTTTTTTTAGGGTACCCCCTCCACGTCTAGGCCTCATCCTAAGAAAAATAATTCCTTGAAGACGCCAAAACGTGGGAAGAAGGTAATTGAACACATTTTTAGTTGTACAATTGTTTGAAAATGTTGAAATCAAGTATTAGTTGGGTTTTGTAGATTGATTAGTGTTTTTTTGTCTATTTTACATGTACAACGACCATTGAGCTATGTGGATTTGTTGAATGCACCTGATTCGGCCATGGATCAAGAGAGGCCGGAGGTATGTATCTCTACTTTATTTTCTTGATTTCATGATTATATGCACACGTATGTATGTGAACTTGTGATATATTATGATCTTATAATTTTTTCATATAGGAAATATCCATACCTGTTTCATCAATGGCGTGCCCTCCACCGTGCACTAGAGAAGCATCTCAGGATCCGGTACACTTTTGTTTGATATATTACTGTAGCGTCGTAAATTGTACGCACTTGCTAAAGCAGTACAATTTCACACCTAGTTTAGCACCCGCCTTGGCGCATTTTGCATTTTGCACTGCATTTCCCCTTTAGCACTTAATTAATCAAATTAATTAGGTCTAAGGTCCTATTTCATCATCTTCCAGTTGGGCCCTTTCGTTAAAGTGTGCCCCTTTCATTTTATTCCTCTAATACATCGTTTAATCAAAAACCCTAATTAGGTCCTATTTTGAACTTGGGGGCTAGATTTCAGGGGTCAAAACATCTCGAAATCACCTGTAACTTCGGGATTTTCTCTAAAATCATCATATCCGACGGCCTTGAAAATTTGGTGAAAAGTTGTCGGGACCATGGCGCCTGGAGTGCACACAATCTCGGACATTTTTCCCGAAATATTAGGAGCACAATCCAATCATAAAATAAAGCTTAACCCCAAGAAATTGGCGGGAGATTCAATCTCTAGGTTGGCCAAAAGTTGAAATTAAGACCTAGGGTTTCATATATAAGATCTCTCTTTCTTCATTTGAAAGGATCTGAATTTTTGGTTTCAAGGACCTTCTACGCAGCGAAAGAGCAAATCTTTGAAGACTTCAACAACATTCAACATCCATCCATCAAGCATTCATCAATTTCATTCATCCATTTAGGGCTTTGAAGACATTGAAGAGCAATAAGGGATCACCGACTGAAGATTGGCTTGTACCCCTCCCTTGGGGTTGGGTATGATTTCATGTTATTTTCATGTCTTTGCATAAGCCTCACTATATCATTTGTATTCATGCTTTAGATCACATTGCATCCTAATTTGGAGCATTTACATTATCATTTACAAGCAATTAGGGTTTACTTTCTAGGTTGCTCTAGTTTGCTTACTTGCATTTTAGGATCTTGCACACACACAAGGTCTGCACACACACTACTTTTACAATACAACTTGGATATTCGTGGAGGTGGAAATCACCAAAGCGGGGGTTTGACTAAAGCAAAACCCTATATATCCGCCCACCATACCTTTTCAAATATAAGTGCAGATTTTGGGATTCGGACGACGCCGCAAGTTGCAGATCCGGCAGAAGCAGACGAAAACCGAGAAACACACCAAATTTTAGAGCAAAAGACCAAGACAGGGGCATGGGGCGCCCTGGTCCTGCCAGGACAGGGGCGCTAGGCGCCCTGGTCCCTGGGACAGGGGCGCTGGGCGCCCTGGTCCTTCTGTCAGACAACAAGTTTCAGACAGCTTTTCAGGTTACCAAACAGCAGTTTCAGGAGCAGTTTCAGGAGCAGAATCAGGACAGTGGCACCTGCGCCCCCGTCCTGAACATTTTTACTCAGGTTTGAACTACGGGTACGTATCTGTATTCTTATCTTGTCCTTGTGTTTACTGCTTTCCATTGTTTAGTTTCGATTCTGCAATCTTGTTAGTGGTTCATACTTGCACTTTGGGGTTAGGAATTGAACTTGTATAATTTTATCTTTCAATTACAACAAAGGAATAGAAATCCTAATAGGTAGCCTGTGGCTCTCTCTTCCACAAAAAGATGTAGCCAATTGTGTGATACCTCTAGGCTCTTTCGTATTCCACAATGTGTGTCAAAAGGTAGGATTAGGACATGTTAGCCTAGTCTCGCTTTTTCCCCTACACATTTTGGTGAACCCGACGTGAATCTTATTATTGCTTTCTCTTGCATTGCATTTGTTAGATCTAGATCTAGATTTAGTGTGTATCATTTAAGTTTTATTTTCAAAAAAAAAAAAAAAAGAAAAAAAAAAAGAAAAAAAAAAAAGGGAAAAGAAAGAGTGGGTTTCTTTGTTTCTTTGCATTGTGTGTTTAAGTTTTATGCAAATTTTATTTCAAAATGTCGGATTTTTATTTGCAAGATGTTCATATTTATGATGATGTATGCAATTATGTCGATTATGAGTATAGCCAAGATGAATTAGATGAAGCTTTAGATGAGTTTTTGAACCCTAAAGATACCAAACCTTCATTTTACCAAAGACTCATAAACATTGTTACTATGCCATTTCGGTGTGATGAGAAAGATAAGTCGAATGATTCCTCTCAAGGGTACATTCCTATCAACTCTTCCACTAAATCTAGTAACATGGTTGTTTTCAATGATCCCCTCTATGAAGAGATGTCTCCTTTTGAATCAAAAGGTAAACCTTTTAATAGATATGATCATGCTTTGTTGGATGATGCTCTTGATGACTTTGTGGCTTTATCGAAACCTTTAAACAAGAACAAAACTTCTAAATTAGTTAACATGATAAACCTAAAAGAGCATAATAAGCCTCTCTTTGAAGTCCAAGGTGCTTATCCTTCTCCCACCTTTCAAGTTCCTAAATCACCTCTCCTTACTGCCCAAGGAGGGTGTGGTCATGATTCCTTTCTTACTCCGAATAAACCTATCATCACTGGGCAAGGAAGAAAACCTATGAGTCCTTATAGTTATGCCAAGCAATTAACTAGAGAGAGTTATCATGCGGTTGCCCATACTTATCATACTAGAAATAATAGGCAGCCTAATCCTCCTCCTGTTACTCCAGTTTCTCTTCCTAATCCTCAACCAATTCTTCCGCAAGCTCCACGTATTTCACAAGTTCTTGGTAAGGAATATGATCTCATAGAACAACTTAAGGCTACCCCTGCTAAGATATCCCTTTGGGATTTGATCCAAACTTCTTCTGCTCATCATGGAATGTTACAAGATGCCTTGAAAGATTTGAATGTTCCTCCACCTAATACATCTAGTAATATAATGTCTTTGGTTAACTCTGTGATGAATCCTAAAGCTCAAATTGTGTTTACTCAAGATGAGTTGCCTACTAGTGAAATTCAACATCAATATGATCCCTTGATGATTGTGGTTATCATAAATGACACTGCTATAAGATGAACACTGGTAGATAATGGTTCTGGCCTTAATGTGTGTAGCATTAATCTATTGCATAAGATGAATGTGGATACATCCCTTATTGATCCTGACTCTCATCCCATTCGAGGATTTGATAATGTGGCTAAGTCTTCATTAGGTATTATCACCTTACCCCTCATAGTGGGGCCGGTTACTTTGCCTACTCCTATCCATGTTATGTCAGGAAATCTAACATACAACTTGTTATTAGGGAGACCTTGGATTCACAGTATGCAAGCTGTCCCCTCTACATTGCATAGACAAGTTAAATTTATTTATAACAATAAGACATATACCTTGATAGGTGATACTAATTTTCAAGCTTGTTTGCAAACATCTACTTCCAAAGGGAGTTCTTCTAAGCCTTCCTCTTCTAGTGATGACTCTTTAAACAAGATACCTATGGATGAATCCTCACTCTCTAATGATAAAAATTATTTGGATGAGTCTGAAGTTCCTGAAGAAGATTCTTCTCAACTTGAATCTACGCATGAGAAGTCTTTTGATCCTGAGAAGGTTCTCGCAGAAGACGATTGGGGATCTCTTGATTTTAATCCCACCTTTCTAGGTGAATATAGGGTTCCTCCTAGAGAGCTTAAAGTTAAAGAGAAGGAAGAAACTAAAAATCAATCAATCTTACTTGAACCTATGAACAATAATTTTGTGGCCACTTCTCAAACTTCTTCTCCTCACACTTCTAATCCTAAAGAATTTGATTCTTTGTCTTATTAAAAACCACCTTCTCTTTCTGAAATGGCTAATCGTTATGGTCATGGTTTTCATATTTTAGCTAAATATGGGTATAATGGAAATGGTTGTGGTGTTCATGAACAAGGGATAAAGGTTCCTCTAGGGAATAATCTTTATGATGAGACCTTTGGACTTGGTTATAATCCCTGCAAGTGCACTAAAGCTTCTAAGAGACCATGTATTAGTGTTAATGTTATTTCTACATCTCTACCAATGAGACACCCTGAGTATATTGATGGGGATCCTTCGTGTGCCTATGCTTTGGATGTCTTTCCTACCGATGATGCTTTAGCTGAGTTTCTAGGAGCATATGATACTCTTCCTTGTTATCATCACAATAGGGGACTTCCTTATTGTTTGAACGCTGAAGCCTATTTTGGAAAAGAGACTGATAATGATGAGGTTGTGGAAGAATTCCCTCAGTTAAAGGATACTCCTCAACAAAGTAATCTTCTCATAAGTGACACCATTGATGTTAAGATGGATCCTTGCAATGAAGAAAAAGTTATTAAAATTGGAAAATGTTTGGATGAAGAAGAACAAAAACAATATGCAGATTTATTGCATGAATTCCCTGAGATCTTTGCTTGGACATATTCTGACATGCCTAGTATAGATCCTAAGATTGTTACTCATAATATTGTCTTAGTTCCTGATGCTAAGCCTATGAAACAAAAGATTCGAAAAATGAATCCTAAGGTAGCTTTGCTTGTTAAGACTGAGATTGAAAAATTATTGGAGGCTAGATTTATCCGCCCTATTGATTATTCCCCGTGGATTTCAAATATTGTCGCTGTGGCTAAATCAGATAATAAAATAAGAATGTGTATCGACTTTCAGGATTTAAATAAGGCTTCTTTAAAAGATGATTTCCCTCTCCCAAACATTGACATGATGGTTGATTCTACAACAGGACATGCTTTGTTATCCTTCATGGATGGTTTTTCAAGATACAATCAAATTTTCATTAATCCTCAAGATCAATTCAAAACTGCTTTCACCACTCCTTGGGGTACGTTTTGTTGGGTGATGATGCCTTTTGGACTTAAAAATGCCGACTCAACTTACCAACGAGCGATGACCCTTATCTTTCATGATTATATGCATAAGATTTTAGAAGATTATGTTGATGATATTTTAACCAAATCCATTCTTTGTATAGATCATATTAAGATCCTTCGTCAAATCTTTGAAAGAATTCGTAAATATCACATGCGCTTGAATCCCTGAAAATGTGTTTTTGGTGTGGATAGTGGAAAACTATTAGAATTCATAGTTTCGCATCATGGGATTGAGGTGGACACTAAGAAAATAGATGCTATTGTCAACATGCCACCTCCTAGAAATGTGTCTCAACTCAAAAGCTTACAAGGAAAGATTCAAGCTATTCGTAGGTTCGTATCTCAACTTGCGGATTGTAATTTTCCTTTTACTCAACATCTCAAAAAGAATATCACTTTTCAATGGAATGAAGATTGTCAGCAAGCATTTGAAGATTTAAAAGTATATTTGGCTAATCCTCCTATCCTTCAACCCGCCAAACCTTCTAAGACCTTTCTTCTTTATACAACTACTTCCTTTCATGCTCTCGCAACATTATTGGCACAATATGATAAAGATGGTAAGGAGTGTCCGGTTTATTACATAAGTCATACCTTACTCGATTATGAGACCCGATATTCTGCGATAGAAAGACAATGCTTGGCCTTGGTGTTTGCGACTCAGAAATTGAGACATTATCTTTTAAATTCAGAAGTCCACGTCATGGTAAAGTTTGATCCTTTGAAGCATCTTTTCTCTAAAACTGATTTATCAGGGTGCCTAGCTAAGTGGGTTATGATGTTAACGAAATTTGACCTTAAATTTGTTTCACAAAGAGCAATTAAAGGGCAAGCGTTGACCGATCACTTAGTTGAGCCCCTTCACCTTTCTCCTTCCCTAACCCTGAGTCTTTTCTCGATGACTTCATTCTTTGTACAAAGAAAGATGAAACTTGGGAGTTGTACTTTGATGGCTCTAAGTGTCATACAGGATCGGGGGCAGGTGTTGTTCTAATTTCTCCTACAAAGAAATCCATTCCCTTATCTTATCGTCTCAATTTCCTATGTACCAATAACATTGCTGAGTATGAGGCTCTTATAGCAGGAATAAAGGCAGCCTTGGCTTTGAATGTAAAACACATACATATTTATGGAGATTCTCAATTGATTATAAGACAAGTAACAGGACTGTATCAAGCAAAACAAGACAAATTATCACAATATAAAGACCTTGCTATCTCTTTGTTACAAAAATTTGATTCTTATACCATGGAACCTGTTCCTCGGAAAGATAATCGACATGTAGACGCAATGGCATGTGTGGCTTCTTTTGTATCTTTAGAGGACCCTGTGGTTGATCTTAAATTTGTTATTCACAACCTTATTTCTCCAGCTATTGTAGATGATTCTAGCTTGGTGACATGTTGTGACTTTATAGACTCAGATGAATGGTATTCGCATATCGTAAGATACTTGACCGATGGTACCTTTCCTGATTCCGCCAATAGGAACACTAGGGCTAGAATCCGCAAGCTGTCCGCTAGATATATCGTTCTTTCTAATGTTCTTTACCGAAGGGGTTATAACAGTCTTCTCCTTTGCTGTCTTAACAAATTAGAAATTCCTATTGCTCTTGAAGAGGCACATTCAGGTGCCTGTGGGGGGCATTTTGGAGGCAAATCCTTGGTTCAAAGATTTCTTCGTATGGGATACTATTGGCAAACTATGTAGAAGGATTCTTTTTCATTTGTTAAGAAATGTCATCAATGTCAACAACACAATAATCTGATTCATGCTCCTGCCCAAGAACTTCATTCTCATGTAGCTTCTTGGCCTTTCTTTGCATGGGGGTTGGATCTCATTAGTAAAATCTCTCCTCCTTCATCTCAAGGACATACTTTCATTATAACCGCAACAAATTACTTTACAAAGTGGGTAGAAGCTGTTCCCCTTCACTCTACTACTGCTGAAGTGATTTGTTGATTTCTTGTAGAAAACATTATTTCTCGATTCGGGATACCTTCCACTATAATCTCAGATAATGGGACATCATTTAAGAACAAGGACGTGAAGAAATTTCTTGAGAAATATCATATCAAACATCGATTTTCTACACCATACTATCCTCAATCAAATGGTCAAGCCGAATCATCCAATAAGATAATTGAACAAATTCTTCGCAAAATCGTGAATAAGCATGGTAGGGATTGGAGTACTCAGCTAATTTATGCTCTTTGGGCCTACCGAACGAGTGTACGAATTGCTACAGGAACCACCCCTTATAATCTTGTTTATGGTGCTGATGCTATTATGCCTTTAGAGTTAGAGATTCCATCACTTAGAGTTTCTCTCAAAGGTATAGTAGATGATGACTCTTATAGAGAACAAAGACTTCAACAACTTGAGATGCTTGATGAACAACGTATAAATGCTCTTGAGCATATTCAAGTGTATCACAAAACTCTACAACGAAGCTATAATGACAAGGTTATTCAACGTTCCTTCTCAGTAGGTGACTTAGTTCTCTATGAGAATCAACGCAATGTGAATGCTTTACCTGAAGAAAAGGGAAAATTTAGTCCTAATTGGTTTGGACCGTATATTATTATTGAAGGTTATGGATCAGGTGCTTACAAAATAGCAGATGTAGATGGTACGCCTCTTAAAGAACCTATAAATGCTATGCACTTGTGTAGATACTATGCTTAATTCCTCATTCCTTATCTTTCATTTCATCTATCTTCTTTTCACTTCTTCAAAATTGGATAATATATTAGCATATCTTTGTTAGAGCAAATAGAATTAAATGATGTTTTGTTTAATCTATATTGATTTGTTCCTGACAAGCGTGTTTCTTTACTCTATAGTTTGTCTTGAATTCATCTATGTAAATTGCAAAAGATTTATATTTCCATTATGCTGGCATATTATACAATGTCTTTATGTGTTAAGTAGAATTGTATCATGTTGGGTTTAAGTTCAAATTAAATCACATTAGTTATATGATTCTTAGGCTTAACACATATTTCTTCTCTATCATCAATGTAGTACTTGATTAAATATTTTATTTAATCAAGTCGCACATGTATCAATTTAATCATGGAGCATTGAGAAATCAATCACATGGAAATTAAATTCAGAACATACATGTACATCTATCAAATGTATTAACTTTAATCAAAATATACACTGTTTTAGGCATTAAAGATAACACATTTGAGACAAAGAGAAGCATGTATATATATATATGTGTGTGTGTGTGTGTGTGTGTGTGTGTGTGTGGATCATGTGTTCATATACAAAAGTAGGTCACTATACATCCAAAATGTGACCTATCCCACATCATGAGATCATCTCCTATCCCTAGGGCTAGTGGCTGGAGAGTGACGACTAGATGCTCCCTCCTGATCCAGCCGTGAAGGTGGACCCATAGGTGTATAGCGTGATATAGACCATTAATGACTTCGAGAGGAACTCCTACAATCCCTATCCATAAGGACCGCACGATACGAGGTAGCCTCGGCCTGAGCTGCTGCTAGGTCACGCTGTGCCTGCTGAAAGTTCTCTGATAGAACTCTCTCTCTCTCCCTCGATATTTCCACCTGTACTCGAAATGGGGAAAACAAGTCCTCATGCCGACCTGCGTTCCCTTGAGGCCTATAAGCAACCTGTGAGGAACTAGGGATCTGTGCCGTCATGGAAATATCTGTCACTACTTGCTGGATCAAGGAACGCCACTCCTGCACATTAGCTGTAGCAGTAGAATAGATTTTGTATTAGTACCATTCTATATCATCAAAATATTAATCAATCAATATAAAACTACTATACCTGGATCTCCCTCAGGCCAGTAGGGATCGTGATATGGTAGCATTTGTGATTAGGAACTACTAGGCTCCTCACACTCAAATGATCTATGCACGATGGGTACAGGTCTCCGTATCGCCTCGTGTTCCCCCTTTTGGGGAATATGAGAGGGATCCAAGGCTATGGTATCATTTCCTGAATGGTGGGGAGCTGCATCTGACTCCTCCTCATCATCTCTATCCTCCTCCTCCTCATCATCCTCATCCTCATCTGCATCCTCACCTGCATCCTCGTTCTCCTCATCATCATCTCTATCTGTGTCATCCTCCTCTCCTTCCTCCTCCTCCTCGGCACTAGGCTGATCTCCTGCCTCCTCATGACCCTCTCCCTCCTCTGGCTCCTCCGATCTAGATCCCTGATCCTCATCTTGGTCTCCATGTCTCCATGGACCTGGATGGCCTGTCGGGTAGTCTGGTGGAAAGATAGGCCCTAGGTATGTCCTCACAAACCATGAGAGATACCTGTGCTGTGCTCTGGGATCTGCGGAGTAATTAGTGACCACATCCTGATCGGACCCCTCTATATTTGTAATCTCGATATCATTTGTCATAGGTCTCGCTACTGCTCTGGGTCTGGGAAGGACTCATGAGTGTCGAGTATAGATAGGTACATCAGTTGGAACACACTGCTCTAGCCCAAACTGCCTCCGTACTCGATCAAAGTAGAATGGGACTATGATATGTGAGTATCGTCCTCTCAGTAGGCGGCTCTTCTGTAAGCATGCTAGCTGCCTCTCCATTCCATCCCATCCGTGCATCCGCAGATATGGTCTCCATACTGTCACCTCAGCTGTCAATCTATCGAAATTCACTCTCCAATATAGTAGATCCCCAAATCTCCACTCGCTGGTAAGTGGATAGGAAAACACCCTAGGTTGCTCGCTAGCCATACTCATCGAATAGCCGACAGGCCCGGTGCATGTGAAGTGCTCAAATATCCACACCTGCAAAAGTGTGCATGTCATCAAGCTGCAACCCTGTCCAAACACATACTCCTCAAGGTCGTGATAGAGATGTGCAAGCATACTATGACCCCAAGCATATACTCTCCTATGTCTCTCCATAGCCCTGATGCACCATGTGAGACCCCCATGCATGTGCGTACCTCGCCCATTAGGGCAGACGGCTAGTGCAATGATGGCAATCATAAGACGTCTCACAAGGGGCACCTCTCCTGTAGGATGTTGTAGCGTCCTAAAATTGTGACACTTGCAATTTTGACCGCATTTGGGTCTTCATGATGGCGACGCAACACTAAACCTGAATGGAGACCCCGAAACTTCCTCACGACACCAAAAACTGTATTTTTCAAGCACCCTGACCTGATCCTCCTTGCACCCTGCTGTCACGGGAGGTGGAACCAGAGCGCCCAGCGCCCTGGTCCTTCAGGACTAGGGCGCCCAGCGCCCTGGTCCCCCAGGACCATGGCGCCCAACACCCTGGTCCCTGGCCCTATTTTGGGCCCGGTCTCCTATGGGACTTTGGGCCTTTTTGTTTGCAAATTGGAAAATAACATTTCCTGGTCGGCCTAAGGTCGGGAAAATCAGTCTTTTAACCCTAATTGGCAAGTATAAAAACTACTTTTCCTCTCCCATTTTGGTAGATGGAAGGAAGGAGGACATAAGTGTACAAGACGTGGAAACGATATTCAAACATTCAAGCATTCAAGCATTCAAGCATTCCTTCAAGCAATTGATCATTCTAAGTCTCCATTCAAGGCTAGGTGTTGCATTCAAGACAAGGATTCAACCATTGAAGAGGAGATCACATATTACAACATACAACATACAACATACAACATACAACATACAACATACAACAACATCTATACCTTCGCATATAAGGATACAAACATCCTTACAACAAGGTATTAGTACTTGTTTTACATTACATTTACAAGCATTTCTCATTTCTTGGTTAATTCCAAAACTGGGGTTTGACCTAAGGGCAAACCCCTAATCCCTAACCCCCCAATCGTCTTCGCTTTTTTGTGTGTAGGTTGCAGGTACGCGGGTGAAATTGGAGATCTGGAATCCTTGTGCAGAGACGAACAAATCCCCCTTCATTTCACGGATTTTTCGGAGGACCGTGTGCACGCCGGGTGCCATCGTCCCGTCAACTTTCGCTCAAATTTTCAGGACAACACCGTCTCGACATTTTATAGCTAATTCCAGGTCTGCAACTTCATATCATATCCCTATCTCTATTTATAAGTGAATCTTTCCTACTTTACATGCATTCTTAGTTCAATCATTCTATCTACATTTCTTTACAAAAGAGGGTATCTTTGCTATCACAACCCTTGAAACTCATTTAGAATCCAATCTTGCATTGTGTGGGATTGGATCTTGTGGGTTTCAACCCCTCTTTTGAATGTAAAGTCCCTCCTAAGTGAAAACCATCAACCCTAGTGACTCTCCCTTCTCTCTCCTCGGAGTTGGGGAGGGGAGAACGACTAGGGTTCCATTTTTCCGCTTTACATTTTGGTGAACCCGACGTGAACATCCTTTCTGATTATTCATAGTTAGATCTGAAAATTGGATTCCTTGATTACATTTCCATGTTTGATCTTTTGCAAAATTTTAGAGGTTAATTGCATAAAAACCCTAAATTTTCTTTTTAGTAATTAAACTTGCAAAATGTTTAATTGTTAATGCTTGTTTCAGATTTGCCCTTCTATTGCAAATTATCAATTCATATTTGTGCTTTAATTCTGAAAATTAAGTGGTTAAGCGTCAAAACCCTAATTTTTGAAACCCTCTTGATTCAACCTTTGTCTGACAATTTCACTGATCAAAAGATCTCCAAATCAGCTGTAACTTTGGATTCCGCAATAAAATCATAATATCTTTCATCCCTGAAAATTTGGAAAAAAGTTGCAAGGACCGTGTGCACTTTGAGCACCATCGTCCCCGACATTTTTTCCGAAATTTCGGGAGCTAGATCTTACTGTATTTTTCTGCTAAAATCCAGAATTTTGGCTGATTTTATCAATTTTAACACCTTCAAAATTACAGTCAAAGTTGGTCTAGTGATTGCTTGGATTGAGGCTTCTAATCATTCAAAAATTGCTGAAATTGAAATTTGTGTCAAAATTGTGTTTCTTACAGTCCTAAATCTGAAAAGTGTGTTATCATTCATTCGGAATTTCAGTGATTTATCCAAATTTTTGCAATTTGTGACTTTTGAAATTAAGTGCTTAATTACAACAACTTTGATTTCCGCTTTCAGAATTGAATTTTGCGTGAAATTGAGTCAATTTTCAAATTTCAAAACTTGCATTGCTGTTGGTATTCCCTCTAAAATCATAAAATTCAAAATTTTAGTTTCCCTCTCTTTTTCAAAATTCAAATTTTGCATTTTTCGACAATCTTGGTAGGGTTCAATTTTGGGATTGCAATTTTAATTTGGCCTATCTACAGATCGTAAAATCATTCAATTTTTTCAGGTTAGCTGTAAAATCATCATAACTTTCATCCCTGCAAATTTCAAAAAAAGTTGCAAGGACCGTGTGCACCCCGAGCGCCACGGTCCCGGACATTTTTTCCGAAATTTCGGGAGATTGTCCTGATTGTATTTAACAGCTTAAATCTGGAAGATTGGCTGGCTTTACTGAAATTTGCTACCTCTAAAATTCAAAATCTTCTCTCTTTCTTTAGTTAATGAGTTTTACAACAATAAGTCCTACTTACACTATTCCCGTTAGACGAAGCCTTAGAATTAAGTCCTTCCAAGGTTTAATTACTGAGGAGATGGAACCTAATTTGAATGGCCTTTTTAACGAGGACATGGGTAATTCCTCTAATCCTCTTAATGATGAAGAAGCTCTCCATGAGGTTTCTGTAGAACAACTTTCAAAATTGGATAACCAATTTGATGATTTTCGACAATGGATGTCTCAAGAATACCCCGATAGTCAAGCTCTTTCATTAATTGAGGGTCTAAAATGTATGGTTCAAAGTGATAAGAATGGAATTGATATTTTGCGTGGTATTGCACACATTGTGGATTCAAATGTGATGCCTATGAAAAGTTGTGCCGAAACCTTAGGTTATACACAACCTCCTACTCAAGACAATCATTCTATTCCTTTGACGACTCCTATTGCTAGTATACCTACTTTTACATCAAACATAATGACTACTTCAATACATCACTAGTCATGGGGGCAATCCCTCTTCTTCAATCAACCCTCTTCCTTCATTCAATCCGACTTCTTCATTCATTCCTTCAATGAGTGTGCCTATTATATCTCCACAAATAAACATGACGCAAGGGGGCAATTCATTTAACCCTTCCATTCCTCCTTGTAGTGTTCCTCCTGTCCAATCATCCCCTATGACTAACTATCATAGTGTCCCACCACCTTACTCTCTACCTTCTTTCAATAACATAACACCTCCATCACAATCTAACACGTCTAATATGAACTCTTCGACTGAAGCGACCATTAACAATCTTGCACAAACTATCTCTTTTTTACAGCAACAAATTGCCTCTATGAATCAATCTAAGTTTAGTGTGCCCACATTTGATGTTGCGAGCCCACTTTCTCTTGACATTGTTCGAGCTATTCCCCCTAAACATGTTGAAATTCTGCATTTGGAGCTTTATAATGGTAAGGGTGATCCTCTAACACATGTTAAGACCTTTCAAACAATATGTACTGATTTTGCTTATGACCAAAGGTTGCTTGCAAAACTGTTTACTAGAACATTAAGAGACAAAGCCCTACAATGGTATTGCTCATTGCCTTCCTATTCTATTACTTCTTTTGAACAACTTGCAAATGCTTTCATTCAACAATTTCAAAACAATATAAGTCCTAAAGTTACTTTGATTGATTTAATGCATTGTAAACAAGGTGTTAAAGAAAAAGTGACTGATTTCATTGGTAGATATAAGCATTTGTATGCTCAATTTTCCTTTCCAGTGCCTGACAATGATATTCAAAGAATCTTTATTTCTAATTTACAAAAAGACATTAGAGAAAAACTCCTGTTTTATGAGTTTACTTCTTTCCAACAGTTGTGCGCAACTCTTCACAATTATCAACTGACTGTGAGTCAAATGGAACAATCACATCCTATGGCTCCGAGTGATAAGGGTGATAGTAGTCAACAACCATTTGGGAAGTTTAAACTGAATAGAGAGTCCATTAAATTCAATGAAAACATCATCAACAACAATGTGAATGCAGCATTAGGTGTGTCTCCTATTTCTAAGTTTTTCAAGAGAGAAAGAAAGTTTACTCCTTTGAATGAATCATTGCATAGTATTATGAATAAGTTATTGGAACAAAATGTGCTTACTCTTCCTCCTATAAGGCAAATTGATCCTGCAAAGATTAATTCACCTTATTTTGATAACAAATCTTTTTGTCAATTTCATCGTCAACCTGGGCATGATACTGAAAAATGTTTTGCTTTAAAGGGTAAAATTCAAGATTTGATTGATAATAATACTATCTCTGTTTCTGGAGTGAATGATAAAGGCAACACATCTGTAGCTCCTCCTAACCAAAATCTTCAGATTTTTACTGATCCATTGCCTTCTCATACCTCTAATGCGATTGATACTACTGATTCCTCTGTCTCACCTGATGATCTTGTGTCCATGACTCCGAATGTGATTAACTTTGTAGAGCAGCGGAAAATCCCTAAAGAACTTTCCATCACCTTTGATTCTAGTGAAACTATCAGGGCACCTGATGGTCCTTTACATATAGTTGCAAAAGTCAAGAACACACCTTGCCGTGGAGTGCTTATTGATCCTTTGTGCATGGTTAATATCATTACTGAAGAATTTCTTTTTACTTTGCAATTAAATCAAGTGATCTATGACAAAACAAATGTGGTTGTGAAACTATTTGATGCATTTTCTTCTCCTGCAATTGGTTCTATTACATTACCTATTGAGGTCCATAAAAAATCCCTTGATGTGGACTTTGCTATTATTCCATCATCTGAACAATTTCGTGTGAAGCTAGGCTATCCTTGGCTATCTTCCATGAAAGCTATTGCTTCTCCTATTCACAAGTGTCTGAAATTTCCCCATAATGGTGAAGTTGTTACTATCAATCATAGTCTCTTTAAACCAGCTGAAAGAACTTCTAGCGTTCCTATTGATTACTTTCAGCCTAAACAATTCCAATCTCTTCCTCCGCGAAGTGATCATCTTTTCAAATCTTATCAAAAGTGGAAAAAAGATATGATCCTTTCTCTAAGTGAACCTAGAACACCCAAACTTGACATTCCTATCATTCTTGAGAAGGAAGTTCTTCCTTTGAAAGATAAAACCAATGTCTTTCCTCAAGAAGATTCCCAACCCATTCCTATGGATGTGACTATGCCTATATCTAATAAACCTCCTAAGAGTAGACCTATACCTCCTCGTCATGATGGACTTGGTCTCCTTCCTAAACCAAATATTCCTTCCTTATATGGAGCAGTTCCTCCTCCTTCCTCTTATGGAGAGAAGAGACCTTCCTCTTCTCCTATTGTTTAGCCTAAGAGAGCACAACCTAAACACCCAAGTGATAAGGATGAGAACATTCCTCCTCCTCAATCTCCTGATCTTCCTACTAAGACTAGATGAAATCGTTCTGCACGTGAACGCCGATGAAAGCATCATCTTAGAGCTCAGGCAGCTGCTTCTCAAACTTTGCAATCCCCCAAAACACCTTCAACTAATATTATTCCATTTTCTCCTTAGCCAACGATTGAGCCGAAATCTCCTGAACATAAGATGCATGATGGTCTTGATCCTGTGCGAGTTAAAGATCCTATTTTTATAAATCTTGATGATGATATAGATGAAAATGTTATTCATGATGCAAATGTTACTCCTGTTCATTCTGATAATGAATATGAACTTGTGGATATTGATAACCATCTATCTAACGAATTTTCTAAAGCACTTATCGTAGCTCCTAGACAAGAACACCGTGGCTTGGGATATGAACATAGCCCTTGTTTGGATCTTGCGATAGCTCCATCTGCTGTGTTGGATGTTCCTCCTCTAGCGTGTTTCCTACCTTCTTGAAATACTGATCAGCAATATCGGGGGGTAGATGACGTGCTAGACTAGTTCATTAGCATAGCAGATTATCTCCTCCTCTCTTTTGTTACTTCTTCTATGTGTTATTCTCATTCTTCTATTTGTTGTCCTTAGTGTTGTCTACTTGAGGACGATGCAAAGCATTGAGATCTCTCGATCTCTCTCATGTTGACTCAAAAGACACATGTGTTCCCTTCTTCTAGGTGACCTTCCTTGATTGGGGAATGAAGAACAATTATGCATACATACATATGATATACATGAATTATCATACAGCATACTGACCCCGAGGAAAGCGAAGTCACCTCGTGCTTTGTGTTTTGTGTCTATCATCCTTGGGTTTATCTCACACTTGGGGGCTAAATCCTTGTGATAACGTGCTCCTTTCTCATTTCTTATATGTATCACTACCTTAAAGCAATCACCCCCGGTGAGGCGTGTGCGATCGCTTTAACGTAGGGGGGCATACATCCCGTTCATATCTTTTCAAGATACTTGAAAATTTCTTGACAAATTTAGCTTTGCCTTGAAATTTTTTGATATCTTTCTTGCATGACTCATAGTGAGGGAACCTTACTACTGACAGTCATGGTTCTCCCTCATGATCTTCCCTTTTACTTTGTCAATCGAAGTCGTAAGATCCTTAGTCCACTGGGGGCTTGGTGTATCTTGCCTCCTTGACGTGGTGAAAGTTTTTCAATGTTGTTTCCTTGTACTTTACCGGACGTATGAGCATTCGCTTATACTCCCACTAAAGTGGGGGCTAAATGTAGTGTCCTAAAATTGTGACACTTGCAATTTCGACCGCATTTGGGTCTTCACGATGGCGACGCAACACTAAACCTGAATGGAGACCCCGAAACTTGCTCACGACACCAAAAACTGCATTTTTCAAGCACCTTGCTGTCCCGGGAGGTGGGACCAGAGCGCCCAGCGCCCTGGTCCTTCAGGACTAGGGCGCCCAGCGCCCTGGTCCCCCAGGACCATGGTGCCCAGTGCCCTGGTCCCTGGCCCTATTTTGGGCCCGGTCTCTTATGGGACTTCGGGCCTTTTTGTTTGCAAATTGGAAAATAACATTTCCTGGTCGGCCTAAGGTCGGGAAAATCAGTCTTTTAACCCTAATTGGCAAGTATAAAAACTACTTTTCCTCTCCCATTTTGGTAGATGGAAGGAAGGAGGACATAAGTGTACAAGACGTGGAAACGATATTCAAACATTCAAGCATTCAAGCATTCAAGCATTCCTTCAAGCAATTGATCATTCTAAGTCTCCATTCAAAGCTGGGTGTTGCATTCAAGACAAGGATTCAACCATTGAAGAGGAGATCACATATTACAACATACAACATACAACATACAACATACAATAACATCTATACCTTCGTATATAAGGATACAAACATCCTTACAATAAGGTATTAGTACTTGTTTTACATTACATTTACAAGCATTTCTCATTTCTTGGTTAATTCCAAAACCGGGGTTTGACCTAAGGGCAAACCCCTAATCCCTAACCCCCCAATCATCTTCACTTTTTTGTGTGTAGGTTGCAGGTACGCGGCTGAAATTGGAGATCTGGAATCCTTGTGCAGAGACGAACAGATCCCCCTTCGTTTCGTGGATTTTTCGGAGGACCGTGTGCACGCCGGGCGCCATCGTCCCGTCAACTTTCGCTCAAATTTGCAGGACAGCACCGTCTCGACATTTTACTGCTAATTCCAGGTCCGCAACTTCATATCATATCCCTATCTCTATTTATAAGTGAATCTTTCCTACTTTACATGCATTCTTAGTTCAATCATTCTATCTACATTTCTTTACAAAAGAGGGTATCTTTGCTATCACAACCCTTGAAACTCATTTAGAATCCAATCTTGCATTGTGTGGGATTGGATCTTGTGGGTTTCAACCCCTCTTTTGAATGTAAAGTCCCTCCTAAGTGAAAACCATCAACCCTAGTGACTCTCCCTTCTCTCTCCTCGGAGTTGGGGAGGGGAGAATGACTAGGGTTCGATTTTTCCGCTTTACAGATGTAAGAGCCAACTGACCATGATGTGACCTCTCGTCTCACTCAGCATGACTCTCCCTATGCAGTATATCTGCTCCCTCTGATGGTCCTCCGCTGATCGATCAGTCGCGTATGTCATGGTAGCTCCTCTGATAGGTAGGCGAAGTATGCGGTACACATCCTCAAGTGTAACCGTCATCTCTCCTACTGGGAGATGGAATGCACATTTGTCAGGATTCCATCGCTCCATAAGTGCCATCAACATCGCAAGATGGAATCGAATGGCCAACATAAGGATCGCATACCACAAACCTACTATCGATAGCGTATCCCTCTCTGCCTGAGTCAGTCGAGGAATCTGATCTCGCAGACTGCGAAGAATTTGCCCCGCAGTATGCTCTCTCATGTATGGGAGACCTTGCGATGCAAAAACATCAGTGTAATCAGCACTCAATCATCAAAATCACCTATGCAAAAAATGAAAACTGTTGAACATCGAAAGCTAACCCTGACACCCCTTGCCAAGTCCTGATTGGGACCATGGCACTCTGTTAGGGACCATGGCTCCCTCAGAGGACCATGGCGCCCTTCAGGGACCATGGCACCCCATAGGGACCATGGCACCCTGATAGGGCCATGGCGCCCTGGGTGGGACCCAGGGTCAGATTCTAGGGCCCGCATTCAATCACAGAAACTCAAAGTCAACAGAAATGCAGAAAGTCAAAGTCAAAGTTTAGTCAACTCACCTCGTCCAGTGGCTCATCGCCGATCACGGCCTGTCGCATGATCTCCATCCTCGTGGGACACTCCGGTCATCGTGAAGGCATGATGATGGCTATGTGGGCTCTGCTGCAATGAACAATACTCAGAAATCAACAAAGTGACAAATGCAATAGTCACTTTCAAGGTATATATTTTCATTTTGGTTTCAAAACACTAATTTTCCTCTATCACTCATTTCATCATAACTTGAGTTTGGGAGATGTGATTTTTGAACCGTTTGTTACGTAGGAATCATATTTTTGTTCCCTTACTCCCTGGATGTTCCAAAACGTGCTCTGATGAAGCCTCTTCAGTGAACATCTCTCATCAATAATCTCTCACACAATTTGTCGTAAGTAAACATGATATCCTATTTCACCTCCCTAATAAGCAAGCCGAAACAGGGGGGGCATATAGCTACTCGCAAATTTCATCACTTTCCTTAGTAAGCATTAGGTGATTTTGTGATCTAACGTGTGTTTTGTAGGGTGCGGTTCCTAACTATGTACTGCAGATACCGCTGGGGGCTTCGTTCGACAGACTTATGGATATATCCTTTTTCAAATAATGTTTACTTTCCTATACTTTAGCTAGCATATGCACGTAGTACTCATATGACCGCTAAAGTGGGGGCTAAATGTAGTGTCGTAAATTATACGCACTTGCTAAAGCAGTACAATTTCACACCTAGTTTAGCACCCGCCTTGGCGCATTTTGCATTTTGCACTGCATTTCCCCTTTAGCACTTAATTAATCAAATTAATTAGGTCTAAGGTCCTATTTCATCATCTTCTAGTTGGGCCCTTTCATTAAAGTGTGCCCCTTTCATTTTATTCCTCTAATACATCGTTTAATCAAAAACCCTAATTAGGTCCTATTTTGAACTTGGGGGCTGGATTTCGGGGGTCAAAACATCTCGAAATCACCTGTAACTTCGGGATTTTCTCTAAAATCATTATATCCGACGGCCCTGAAAATTTGGTGAAAATTTGTCGGGACCATGGCGCCCAGAGTGCACACGGTCCTGGACATTTTTCTCGAAATTTTAGGAGCGCAATCCAATCATAAAATAAAGCTTAACCCCAAGAAATTGGCGGGAGATTCAATCTCTAGGTCGGCCAAAAGTTGAAATTAAGACCTAGGGTTTCATATATAAGAGCTCTCTTTCTTCATTTGAAAGGATCCGAATTTTTGGTTTCAGGGACCTTCTATGCAGCGAAAGAGCAGATCTTTGAAGACTTCAACAACATTCAACATCCATCCATCAAGCATTCATCAATTTCATTCATCCATTTAGGGCTTTGAAGACATTGAAGAGCAATAAGGGATCACCGACTGAAGATTGGCTTATACCCCTCCCTTGGGGTTGGGTATGATTTCATGTTATTTTCATGTCTTTGCATAAGCCTCACTATATCATTTGTATTCATGCTTTAGATCACTTTGCATCTTGATTTGGAGCATTTACATTATCATTTACAAGCAATTAGGGTTTACTTTCTAGGTTGCTCTAGTTTGCTTACTTGCATTTTAGGATCTTGCACACACACAAGGTCTGCACACACACTACTTTTACAATACAACTTGGCTATTTGTGGAGGTGGAAATCACCAAAGCGGGGGTTTGACTAAGGCAAAACCCTATATATCCGCCCACCATACCTTTTCAGATATAAGTGCGGATTTCGGGATTCGGACGACGCCGCAAGTTGCAGATCTGGCAGAAGCAGATGAAAACCGAGCAACACACCAAATTTTAGAGCAAAAGACCAAGACAGGGGTGCTAGGCGCCCTAGTCCTTGGGACAGGGGCACTGGGTGCCCTGGTTCTTCTGTCAGACAACAAGTTTCAGACAACTTTTCAGGATACCAAACAACAGTTTCAGGAGCAGAATCAGGACAGTGGCGCTTGCGCCCCCATCCCAAACATTTTTACTCTGGTTTTAACTCCGGGTACGCATCTGCATTCTTATCTTGTCCTTTTGTTCACTACTTTCCATTGTTTAGTTTCGATTCTGCAATCTTGTTAGTGGTTCATACTTGCACTTTGGGGTTAGGAATTGAACTTGAATCATTTTATCTTTCAATTACAACAAAGGAATAGAAATCCTAATAGGTAGCCCATGGCTCTCTCTTCCACAAAAAGAAGTAGCCAATTGTGTGATACCTGTAGGCTCTTTCGTATTCCACAATGTGTGTCAAAAGGTAGGATTAGGACATGTTAGCCTAGTCTCGCTTTTTCCCCTACACAATTACATTAATTTTTTTTATCTTACAATACTTATCATTATATTAATTGTATTTAATCTTTGATCATTTTTTGTATAGGTAATAGAGACTTTTTCTCCATCAATGGTGAGCCATCATCAGTCCATTGGAGAAGCATCTCAGGCATAGGTACATCATTGTTCTCTATATTATAGCTTTTAAGTGTTTTTGAGATATTTATGTTAGTACATTGTATTAATTGTACATTTAATCTACAATAGACCCCTTCCCGATACGACCATAACGTGGATCCTTTTAAGTATGTCTTCAAGAAAACTCCTAAGAGTGACAAGGAGAGGAGAGAGAAGACATTAGCTCCTAGATCATTCGATGAGGTAATCTACATTTCAATTGCAAAGGAATTATAGTTAAATACATAGTTATGTTGTTAATTGTGAACTATTTTCTACAAAAGAATTCTAACTTGCCTTTTGAATTGTGGTTTTGCAGCCATCTATAGATTCGTGTACTGCATTGAAGAGGCTTGATTTTGATGATCCACCACAAGTTTAGGATCATATAGTGTTAGTTTTGGTCATAGAATGACCAATACATGTAGATATATTCTACATTTTTATTATATATCGATTTGGATATGGCATATGCCACATTTTTGTAATACTTGTATTGACTTGGCAGACATGCATTTTTTTGATATATATAAATGTTGATATTAGATCCAATAAATGTGTACTGAGTTCATTATTTTGTATTCGTTGTATTTCATGGTTATCCTTTTATAAATTTAATTGATCATTGGTGTACGTAATCAGCAATATGAATATGGCGGACTTTGCGGGAGGAGGGGAGCAACGAGAGAGAAATTCAAATTTCAAACATGGGGATGGTAGACTTTCTGCGACTGGTGCTGGAGATCATGCAGGTTCCCAGGCATCCCAAGGTTCTGAGGGGGACAAGGTGACAATCAAATTGGTGGAAGATAAAGATTCCAAATCAGGGGACCCACATGATAGAGGTAAAGTAAAGAAATGGACGACTCTATTTGGAGTCAGGCCTTCGGTGCAATCTGGACTTCTGGAAGTTAAAAATCTTTTTGATTCGGCGACAAAGGTTTTTGCTATATATGTGCCAGATAAGCTAGTTGATTTCTCTGTTTCTGGCCTGGCTATGACTTTGGTTGGTCATTTTGCTAGTTTTAGACCTAACATCGATGTCATAAGGAAATTTATTAGGATAAAATGGGTTCTCAAAGGCCAAGTGGATGTGGTGGCTTTGCTTAGGGGGTTTTTCTCCTTTGCTTTTAATAATGAAGAAGATTTGAATAGAGCGCTCTCTGAAGGTCCGTGGATGTTTGGAAAGTCAACTTTGGCTTTACAGAAATGGGCTCCTAACTTACCGTTGGATGATTCCTTTTTCGTGTCGGCTCCTGTGTGGATGCGTCTTCCTGGCCTTCCATTAGAGTTCTAGAATGAGGAGGTTTTTAAAGGGATTGTGGGCTCATTCGAGGAACTCCTGTCGATCGACCCGATGACTGCAACCAAATATAGGTTGGTTTTTTCTTGTATTTGTGTTAATGTTAATCAAATGATGGATATGCCTCAATCCATTGAGATTTTGTCTGAACTGGGGAAATTGACCCAAGTGATTGAATATGAATCTCTCCCGTTTGTGTATTTTCATTGTAAAAAGTTGGGTCATTTGGTTAAATCTTGTCTGTCTAAGAAGGGTAAGAATAGTAAAAATAATAGCAATCTGAAGTAGAAATGGAAAACGAAAGGGAAAAATGATGTTCCACCTTCAGAGGTTATCCCTGAAAAGGAAGCGATCAAGTTGGAAAATGAGGAAAAGAAGGGTATGAACAATAACAAGGAAAAATTTGATTGTGCCTGTTCTAATAGTCAAAAAGAAAGTAAGAAGGAGGAAGAGAATGGTACAGAAGACCTAGCTCAAAAGACCGAATCTGCGGATTTGAAGGTTGATCTTATCATCTAGGGTAAAGCTGATGATTTATCAATGATGATGCTTTAGCTTCATCTAATAATAAGGAAAATGAGGAAGACTTTAATGAAGCTCAAGACTATAATATCTCAAAAACGGTGCCTCTGTTGTTATTAACCAATGGAAGTCCCAAGCAAATTGGAAATATGATCCTAAACTCCCAATGCAAAACTCCTCTCAGAAGCATGGAGACGGTGGGTCTTGAGGGAAAGCCTAGGATTTCTGGTATTAAAGAAGGCAAGTCAAATAATGAAGGACCCAATGGAGGTATTTCAACCAGAAGCAAGAACAAGAAGGTTGTAGATGTTGGAAGTCAAAGAAAAAAATAGGGGAGACCCTCTTGAAAGAATCAGAGGGAATAGGAAAGCTGGAAGAACCGTGCTAATGGAACATAGAGTTCCATTGAGTCAGCCTTATCCCCAGTTAAAGTATGAAGATAATTTCATGGAATATCAGAGGGTTGAATGCCCCCCACAAGTAGGATGTGTTGCGTAATATTGTTAGAGATAATAAATTGGATGTAGTTCTTATTCAAGAAACTAAGATGTGTAAGGATAAAGTGGAAAGAATTAGAATTTTAAAAAATAATGGTGTAATTGGAACAAGCTCGGAAGGTGCCTTTGGAGGCACCACTATCTTTTGGAATTAGAATTCTATAAAAGGTAAGGAAATCGCTTTAGGGGTTAATAGGACCTCCGTTTTGCTTGAGAATATTAAGGATAACTTTGTCTGGGTTATCTCTAATATCTATGTGCCAAATTCTAAAGCTGGAAGAGCTAAATTTTGGAGGAGCCTGGTAGAAGAGAGACAAAGTTTTTCTGATAAAAGCTAGATGATTATGGGAGATTTAAATACTCCTTTAAAAGAGGATGAAAAGATGGGAGACCTTCCTTTGTAGTTAGAGGGAAGACAAGATCTCATGGACTTTATTAATGATCAAGCTTTGATGGATGTGGATCTCAAAGGGATTAATTATACTTGGACCAATAGAAGAATTGGCCCTGATCTCATTCAAGTTAGGTTGGATAGATCCCTAATCTCTCCCAATTGGCTCTCTAAGTATAATTTTTCTTTGGCATCTATCATTAAGATTGGTTCTAGTCATTATCCTATCTCTTTCACTGCCAATTCTACTTCCTCAAAGTGTAATTTCACTTTTAGATGTGAAAAAACTTGGTTGTCCCACCCCTCTTTGGAAAACTTTGTTTCTGAATGTTGAAATTTGGAGGTTGAGGGTACTACTTTATTTAGAGTTGCCAAAAAGCTTATATTATCAGAGCCAAAGTCAGAATCTGGAATAAAGAGACTTTTGGAGATATCTTTAAAATGAAAGCCAATATTAAGACAATTATTAAAGAAGTTCAAGATAAAATTCAAGTGGAAGGTCTTTCTGAGGATTTGAGGAATGCTGAAAAACGGGTCGTTTTCCAAATACCATGAAATTATCTCTAAGGAAGAAACTTTTTGGAGACAAAGATCAAGAGTGTTGTATTTTAAGGAAGGTGATAAAAATACCCGGTTTTTCCATGCGACTACTCTTAAGCATAGAGCAGCCAACAGGATATCTAGTTTATCCAACAATAGGGGGATTTTGTCGGATGAAAATGAAATAAGAAAGGAAGTTGTGGATTTCTTTAGTAATCTTTTGAAAGGTGTGGATTCTTTGGCTATCAGAAATCAAGATCTTCTAGCTCAAGCTATCCCTTCCATTTTAAATGAGGATGACAACAAAAATCTCTCTAGGATCCCTTCGAATAAGGAGATCAAAAAGGCTGTGTTTTCCTTTCTTGGAGAAAAGTCTCTTGGTTCGGACAGATTCCCTATGTTATTCTTTCAAATTTTTTGGAATATTGTGGAGATTGACATTTGTAATGGAGTTAAAGAATTCTTTGTATCTAGACAACTTCTAAAAGAACTCAATGCTACCTTTATTGTCCTCATTCCTAAGATCCCTGGAGTTGATTCTCTCAATAAGTTTAGACCTATCAGTCTTTGTAACTCGGTTTATAAGATAATATCTAAGGTGCTCACTTCTAGAATGCTGGATATCCTCCCTCGCATTATTTCTGCCCAACAAAATGGTTTTGTCCCTGGTAGATAGATTCTAGATTCCATCATTTCGGTGCATGAGAATATTCATTCTCTAACTGTAGCTAAAAAATAGGGCTTTTTTCTTTAGCTAGACATGTCCAAGGCCTATGACAGAGTGAATTGACAATTCCTTTTCAAAATTATGAAAGCTTTTGGGTTTGGGGAAAAGGTGATACAACTATGTTCTCAGTTGACTGGTACTACCTCTTTTGCAGTTATTATTAATGGATCTCCATCCAGTTTCTTCAAAAGTTTTAGAGGTCTAAGACAGGGGGATCCTATCTCTCCTATCTTGTTTACTATCCTGGCAAAATTTTTGGGTATATTTATTATGAGAAGTGTGGAGGAAGGGAAACTCAAAGGCCTTAAGCCTTCCTAGTCCAACTTAACCTGTACTCATGAACAGTTTGTTGATGAATCTATTACAATGGGAGAAGCTACCATAAGACAAGCGAGAAATATGAAGAGTGTCATGGATTCCTATGAAGCTGCTTCTAGGAAAAAAATAAATTGGGATAAGAGTTCTTTGTTCTTTATCAACACCCCTGTGGATAGACAAAGAAGAATTGAAAGGATCCTTGGATGTAGAATTGCCGAGTTTCCTTCTACTTATTTGTGTCTCCCTTTGTGCTTAAAGCCTTTGGAGAATTTCTGGATGAAGCTGGTTGATAGATTTAATTCCAAATTGGCTGGGTGGAAGGGATCCCTCCTCAGCCAAATGGGTAAGGTGACGATGCTTAAGGCTACCCTTCAAAATTTGCCTATCTATGCCCTTAGTCTATTTAAAATCCCTAGGAAGTTTGCTGAGGCCATTGAAAGAATTCAAAAAAGATTCTTATGGTCGGGAGTGGAAGATAAAAATAGAATCCCTCATATTGCCTGGAATAATATTTGCACTCTTAAGGCTTTTGGGGGTCTAGGAATAAGGAACATTATGACAATGAATAATACCTTGTTAGCTAAAAAAATTTGGAGGATGAAAGGGGAGGAAAGGGAATGGAATTCAATTTGGAAAAAGAAATACCTTCACATGCGATCGTCTGATGAAGAATTTATGGATAAATCCTTTCTTGTGGAAGGCTCTGCAATTTGGAATGCTGTTCAAACAGCCAAAGTCTAGGCAGCTGGTGGAAGAAAGTGGAAACTAGGGAATAGGAGAATTATCAGATTCTGGGAGGACAAATGGCTTATGGATAAACCGCAGGAGGAAATCCGCATTCTTAATGAATGGAAAGACTGGTTTAAAAGTAGGTATGGAGACCTTGTTAGGGACTACTGGAGAAATGGTAAGTGGATTGAGTTTAGCCAGTTTTGTCCGAGCTCAAGATTTTTGGAGACCTTGCTCTCTTCCAAAATATTCATGGAGCATTCTAAGGATTGTATGATTTGGAAGGAAACTTTTGATGAGAGATATTCTATATCTTCAACTGTCTCTATTCATTACAAAGTTCCAGAAGAGATTCCTCTATGGGCAAAAGTGTTGATAAAGAAGTTGACTCCCAAAATTAATATCTTCTTTTGGATTTTTATCCAAAATAAGGTGCTAACCCTTGATAATCTCCATAAGCGTGGATTTGTTTTTCCTAATAGGTGCTCTCTTTGCTGCAGGGAGGAGGAGTCTGCCTGCCATATCCTCTACCAGTGCAATTTCAGTCAGGATATTTGGAATATTATTCTTAATAAGTGGAAGTTGAGTTGGGTTTTCCTGAACTCTATGGAAGAGTTCTGAAAGCAATGGTATTGTCCTAGCTCTAATTCTAAGAATGTTGAGCTTTGGAAACTTATTCTCCCTATTGTCACCTGGAACATCTTGAAGGAGCGTAACAACATGATTTTTAGGGAAAAAAGTGCAAACCTTGAAGTGGTGGTGGATAAAATCTACAGAGGGATCCATGAATGCTTATATGGAATTGATACTGGTTTATTTGCTAAAGAAGACTTTAATGAAAGATGGAACCTTTCCAATAGTAGAAACAACAAGGATAAAGGTAGAGATGGTCTTTTCTGGTGCTTTCCTTCCCAGGGATGGATCAAGGCCAATTTCGATGGGGCTTCTAAGGGAAATCTTGACAATGCTGGTTATGGGGGCATTGTCAGGAATTTTGCTGGAGGTTGCCTTGTGGCTATTGTTATCTCTTTGGGTAACCAAACTAGTCATTATGCTGAAGCTTCAACTGCCCTAAATACTCTGATTATAGCTAGATATATCAATCATGACAAACTATGGTTGGAGGGAGATTCTCTTAATATTATTAAATGCCTTAAGGGTGAAGTTGAGCCTTCGTGGTCTATCAAAAATATCATTTTTAAGGCCAAAGAAATTATTACTAGCTTTAAATCTATTATTATTGAGCATGCTTTTAGGGAAAAAAATGTCGTAGCGGACGGTATTGCTAACCTTGGCGTTATTTCCGAAGAACAAAGCATATGGAATGGTGAAGATAATATTGATTTCAGTATTAAAGACCTCATTAGAAAGGACAAAATTATGGGGAAAGAAGGATTGCATTTTAATCATGGTAGTATTAATGATTAATAATCAAAACTTTAGAAAGGTAATGATAGCTCGTCAGAAGGGCAGAGTGTCAAATAAGAATATTAAAAAATTGCACGCTTTGTGGTTGTGTATTTTCAATAATCCGAGTGTCATCTAGAAGATTGCTTTGATGTTGCAGAAGCAAAAAAATTGCAGAACGAATTCAAGAATGGATGAAGCTGGAGAAGGGTTTCATGACGCCTTTCATGGAAAAACTGGTGGATTATGACAAAAGAAGAGTTAACCTGGTAGTTACTAGAGTGACTGAAAAACTGGAAAAATGGTACTTTCAAAATCCATGGTGTCAAATTCAAGCTGGACGCAAACCTCATCTCTATGATCATAGGTATGCCCCATACTGGCCTCAATTTCTTTAGGGACCTGAAGTCTTCAATAATGCTGTGAAGCTCTTTCCATGCAAAGATAAGGAGAGAGCGAAATTAGGCAAAGCGTATGGGAGGTATTATGATGCATCTAATATTAAAAAAAAATTGGGGTTTTGTGCTTAATGTCATTATGGAGTATATCACTATGGAGGGTTGTTTCACTAGGGTCCATACCTATCACTTTGTGCTTCTGAACCACTTTAGGCATGATAAAAGGGTTTCTCTTCCCTATTATCTTTTCAGGTCCCTGTCGAAGCACAGTAAGAACCCCTCTTCTCTTGTGCTACATTATGGCCTTATTTTGCTCATTTATGAGCATTGTAAGATTTTGGCAATTTAGGAAAACAAAAGGCTATCGGTGTCGCCGAGGAAAGGAAAGAGGAAAAGTGAGGACCCTAGGGCCAGTAAGGATGAGCAAAAATAGAGTAAAAAGGTTCTGTGGAGAAAAAAGTTGAGGACACGGATTTGAGCCATAAACATAAGGATATGGAGGATGATCCCGAGGATATGGGTAAAAAAGGAAGTGATATGGACACTGATGATATTGACGGGGAGGAGAGATGGAAAGATGAGGAAGTGGGGGAAGAGGAAGGAGGAGAAGAGGAAGATTCCGATCAGAACAACCCTACCCACAATGTGAGTACTGGTAATTTTAACAACCAGCCTATGGAGGAGTAGGAAAACCAGATTAATCAGGGGGAAAGGGAAATGGAAACTTAGCATAACAAGGATAAGGAGGATATGAGCAGGGAAAAGGAAAGAGATGGAGATGAGATTATTCTGGATAAGCTAAAGAACAAATTTGATGCTCGTCTGGGTTTTGATAGGTGGGTATATGAAAGAATTAATAAAATGGAAAAAAATGCTAATCAACAGGAAGAGAAGGGATAAAAAGGTGAAAGTAACTTGGAGCAATGGAAAAAGGTAATGGACGAAAAAAGTGGAGAAGTTGGAAGTTCAAATCAGCAAGCTAGAGGAAGGAAAGGCAACCATGAAGAACTTCTTGATTTTGATTCCGGATATCCTCAACTCTGTGACCAGGAACATGGAGGAAATTGCCAAATACCTTGATGGCCCCAGCCCTACCAAACATGTTGTGGACCTTGATGTTGATGATGTTGCTATTGAGGTTGGGAATGTGGATAGTGCTCCTGGAGGTGCGGCCAAAAGGACCATGGCGAGTATGAAAAAAGATTCCTTGGCCTCTTCCAAGGATATCCCAATTCTCAGGGATAATATCAAAGAAATGCAAGGGATTAGCGAGAAATTGGCTAATGCCCTTAAAAACATTATGTAATTTGTCTTTTTTCTATTTTCTGTTGGTTGTTGCTGGTTTTGTTGGGCTTTTGTGCTGGCTTTTATCCAGTTCTTTGCTGGTTTTTTTGCAGTCTACCCCATCTTATTTCTTAATGCTCTTATCTTTTAAGGTTCTTATGTAAAGGGTTTTGGGGTCCCTTCAAAACCTATTTTTCCCATAATAAAAAAACAATATGAATATAAACAACAAAAATATATGATATAAAACATTGCAATCGTGGAATATGATTTGATAATTTTTTTGAAATTTTGAATTAACCCTACAAAACTCCTTGTATTTAGTTTATTATTGTGTATTCGCTGTATTTGGTGGCTGCCCTTTTATAAATTTAAATGAATATTTGCATATGTAATCAACAATATGAATATAAAACAACAATATGTTTTTGGTGCGAGAGCACCCTGATGCTCGCAATGGTCAATTTTTGGTTGTCGTGTGCACAAACCAACGTCATGAGCATGTCCGGGTGGGAAATTTTATGCTAGGCATTGCTCGTGTTGTGCATCCCAAAGTGCTGGAACGTTGAGAGTCATACCCTACCGACGCGATCTCTCGAGTGCCCTGAGTCCAAAAAAATGTCAAACTTTTAGTTGTGTGTTTCTTCCAATCCAATACACATATGATCAATCTATTTGAACCTGTGGGGTCGTGTGAGGCTCCTCTACAATTTCCTATCTTATTTTTTGACAACTCAGAGCCATTTTCAATTGGTTGCATTTTTTTGCCTACTGCAAAAACCGTCAGTTGCATGCAATGTAGAGTTGCAGGATTGGCTAGAATTGATTTGGTTTGTCATGTGCACAAAACACCATCACGAGAGCATCTAGGTGGGTAGGTTTATGCTAGGCATGCTCCTATCATGCATCCCAAAGCACCAAAACATCGAGTCATACCCTACAGTTGCAATCTCTCAAGTGCCCTGAGTCCAAAAAAATGTCAAAATTTGACAAACTGTTTCTTCCAATCTAGGACACATATGATCAATCTGTTTGAACCTGTGGGGTCAAATGAGGCTTCTCTATAATGTCCTATCTCATTTTTGATGACTTGGAGCCATTTTCAATTGGTAGCTTTTTTTTGCCTGCTGCAAAAACTGTCAGTTGCATGCAATGCAAAGTTGCAGGATTGACTAGAATTGATTCGGTTCATCGTGTGCACAAACCAACATCACGAGCATGTCTGGGTGGGTAGGTGTACACTTGGCATGCTCCTGTCATGCATCCCAAAGCACCAGAACGTCGAGAGTCATACCCTATCGGTGCGATCTCTCAAGTGCCCTGAGTCCAAAAACTTGTCAAACTCTGACAGATCATTTCTTCCAATCCAGGACACATATGATTGATCTGTTTGAAATTGTGGGGTTGTGTGAGTCTCCTCTACAATGGCCTATCTCGGTTTTTGATGAATCAGAGCCATTTTCAATTGGTAGCATTTTTCACCTGTTGCAAAAATCGTCAGTTGCATGCAATGCAAAGTTGCAGGATTGGCTAGAATTGATTCGGTTCATCGTGTGCACAAACCGACGTCATGAGCATGTCTGGTAGGGAAACTTTATGCTATGCATGCCTTTGTCATGCATCCCAAAGTGTCAGAATGTTGAGTCATACCCTACCGGTGCGATCTCTCAAGTGCCCTAAGTCCAAAAAACTGTCAAACTTTGACGGACTTTCTTCCAATCCAGGACACATATGATCGATCTGTTTGAATTTGTGGGGTCGCTTGAGGCTCCTCTACAATGGCCTATCTCATTTTTTGATGACTCAGAGCCATTTTCAATTGGTAGCATTTTTTCGCCTGCTGCAAAAACTATCAGTTGCATGCAATGCAAAGTTGTAGGATTGGCTAGAATTGATTCGGTTCGTCGTGTGCACAAACCAACATCATGAGCACGTCTGGGTGGGTAGTTTTATGCTACGTATTCCCCTCTCATGCATCTAAAATCGCCGAAACGTCGAGAGTCATACCCTATCGGTTCAATGTACAAGTTGCTTGACAACTTTTTTGACATTTTTTTGACAATAATGACAATTTTTGCTCAGATTGTATCTAGTCTCAATCTATGACCCCTATGACCCGATAATGACTCAAATAATTCTCCATGATTATACAAGAATCAAGAATGCTCATGATTGACCTTATCACATCACATATACTCAAAACATAGTCACAAAACATTGACACAAAAAATAGTCACATATTATTCAAAAATTTGCCTCTAAATATGGTCAAATCAGCTCTTGGGTATTTGAATATACAAAAAAATATCTTACAAATCATCTCATGGGCTTTTATACAAAATTTGACATTACAATATGTGCGATTCAGCTCATTGCCATTTTAATATACAAAATTTGGCATCTACATATGTACAAATCAGCTCATTGACATTTAAATATACAAAATTATGCCCCTAAACATTAAAAATCAGCTCATGGGCATTTATATATACAAAAAATGAATATAGAACAATTCGTCAACAATTTATACAAAATTCTCAAAATCATTCTACTCTGAACCGTAGAATCAATCAAGTGAGCCTTCAGGATCGACTCTAGCCCGTATTGTGTCAAGTATTGCCTCATGGTCAAATTCATTAACTTTCCATAAAATCTTGTTATGAGGTCTACCACAATAATTCATCAAATAAATATTTGTTGCAATAGCAAGGTTAGAGAAATGAGAAGAATATGTTTGTGTGTTTCAAAGTCCTCGAACAACCAAACATCAGAATTCTTGATAGGGTATCTCCTAAGCCATGTTCCTGTCATGACAACAAACCCTATTGGGTACTCAATACCCTCTCGATCAATGATTGTGGTTGTCAATTTTCTTTTTGGCTCAACACAATGACACAAATAGTAATTCGTTCCTTCTTCATTGTTCTCTTCTGCAACAATTGCATACACATGACCTGCATTTTATAAAGTGTTAATTAATACCAAAAATAAAGTATGATGTACAACAAAATGAGCCAAAAAGAATACTTGCAAAAAAATTAACTCAAAAAATCACTTGAATCCACTAGGTCGGATACATGGTCAAAATCCACTGATGTCTCCATCTGGCTCAATTGTAGTGCTTTGGGAATTTGATATGTATCAATGGGAACCAACAATCTACAAGACCATTTGTCAACCCACTCTTGTGCTTCACATTCTTCCCACAAACAATACATGCATGAAGAGAAAAAACATACCATATGTCTCATATAAATTACCAGTGAACTTGAATTTGAACTCATAAATGAGTGCATGCCACTCGATCCTGCAATTGTACAACAATCTAGATATTTTTCAATGTTGGATTCAGTGATCAACCAAAAATATCTATGAATCATTGATGTACCTGGATTACCTGGACCCATTATAGACTTACACCATCACACAATTGTTTCTGCATCTATTAACTCAGCACCACCTTCGTACTTCACTTCTTCTCTAGCTAGGGCTCTTTTTACACATGCTCCTGCACCATCGTGCTCTCCCTTACCATGTCCAGCCTCAGTGAAATTCCAAAAATGTTGTACACCGCTTGTCATATGCATCCTTTTCAACCAATAAAACATCCTTGCATTCTTGAATTGTGTGGTGCAATTATCTGACCATATTAAGTGTCGGTCGTACCATATGTTCCTTTCCCTTAAACTATCATAGAAAACTTTAAAGCATCCTTGTACAAACTCTGATGAATGAGTACGATCATCACTTATGTAGAAGTGATACTCTCTTACAACCTTTCTATCCTCCTCTATGTTATCATCTGCATGCATGAATGCTATGTGTACAAAAATAGAAACTTGTGTAGAATGATAATACATAGATTGCACTTCATTTTGAGGTTGTAGTGTATAATTTTCAGTGAAATCAATGATAGAGACAATGGTGCCAAGAGAAAATGTGTCCTTACATAACTTGAATTGCTCTTCTAACCATCGAGCTCTATGTGTATGCATTATGTACTCATAAACTAGTTTCTCTTGAAATATTTTCATAAATTCAGCTACACATATATCATTTTTTAGTAGCTCACATCTCTTCAAATGTTTTCCATCTTTAACTCCATATGTGACTGTCTTGTATTTTCCAAAAGAAACTAGTTTCGTACCAATTTCATTTGTGCTTTCCAAATGTACACATCTTGGTAAACGTTGCAAACCACCACATATAGAACAAGAACCTTCCAAACAAGGCATCTTATAATAAATGCAACTATCATGTCTATTACATAGCACACTTGAAATAAATTCTATTACCGACTTAGGAGGTGCTTGTATATTGCATTCCTGCAAAAAATTGTTAGTGTGCAAAGTAGAACAAATATGACAAAAATATCATAGTGCATGGAAAATTCAATATGCATCCTACAACAATGCGTGGTGCATACATGATTAATCTTAATATAAAAAGGTTTTTCCATTTTAAAAAATCTTCGAGAAATTCTTATTTGAGGAAACTTTTGAAGGAATATTTCATAAAATTTAGTTTTGAGTCATATCCAAATAGTGTTTGGCATGTGGCTCATGATTTGTAGACTTGATTTGCCTTCTAACAACATCTCTTTGGTTGGGCAAAACTCTTGTGTTGTCATGCAAATTTTTTTCAATTAATGTTCTTAGTGCATCAACAACAACCTTGTCTTTGCATGGTAGTCTACCTGAGAATGCCCAAAGAGAATTATTGTTAGGTTCCTCTATTTTTTCTCCTCTTTAATGCTTTACTTAATGTTGTTCTACTAACGTTTAATGACTTACTTGTTTTTCTTATCAAACGATCTTTTTTTATTTTGTTGCTCATTAGGGTTGATGTAATGACACGTCGAGTAGCATTAGAATCTTTAGTACGCGATTTTGAACCAATAGCTTGATATGCATCAAATAGATTTCTCACAATAGTTCTTTCACTGTTACTTTCAGATGATCTTAGGCCTAGAATTTTCATTGTCTCTCTAAAATTCAAATTTTTAATCATTTGAACAATTAATTGACATCTTGTGGTTTAATTTGTTTTCAAAATAGTTTTGCCATATTATTTTAACCATTCTCCTACAAGTTCGTTCATTCATTTTATCGGGCATTGGCTTCAATATATTCTCATCAATGTCAATTAGATATTTTGGTTTCCTACGAATGATTCTAGGAGGTGTTAACATCGATGCATTATGTACATTCAATTCATCAAATAGAGAAGGTGTATGTTCATGATTTAATTGATTATTCAATGTGGTATCTTCTTCAATTGCATTAGGTTTAGCGGTAAATCAAATGTCTCTTCTTGAATTGCATTAGGTGAATTATGTTCGTTTGGTAAATCAAATTGAGATGTTGAGGATGACATACCTTCTTCTCCCATTGTTCTTATGTCATGCAATTTCTTCATACGCTGCCTTTGTCTTTCCTTTTCAGCCTCTCGTTGTTCCATCATTCCTCACTTGTTCTTCCCCATGGTTTATATTGATTGTCCTAAATAGAATCATATTACATATATATGTAAACAAAAGTTCATAAACAAATAAATACTCATAAATATGCATCTTATCATTATTTTTTTGAATCAAACTATTAAACAATCATAATAATATTGACAAAACTAATAAAAACAACATTTCAATCATTTGAAATCATGCAAAAACAAAAAATTCACTTACTTCTATGTATAAAATAGTGATAGAAGTGCATACACAGTTGTAGTGGGGCCTTCAACGACCTCAAAAACTTCTTTTGAGGTCGTTGAGGCTCTTGGGAAACTAAAACTATGTCTAAGTACCCCATATGCACTATATTAATAACCGCGTGCACGTTGTTAGTCCATAAAATGTTGGCAAGCCCAACGGTATTTTTTTTCTATTATGTACTAATAAGTAGCATTTATGTGCTCCTAAGCCTAAAAAATGTTATCGCAGGGTAGCGAACTAATAGGCTCAATACCCCGTATGCGCTTACAAGTAATAAGTACCGCGTACGTGCTCCTAGGCCTTAAAAATGTTATGGCATGGCAGTGAACTAATAGGTTCAGTACCCCATATGCACTATTTGTAGTAGAACAAATGTGAAGGAGAAGGGAGAGAGAGGAAGAGAGAGAGAGAGAGAGAGAGAGAGAGAGAGAGAGAGAGAGAGAGAGAGAAGAAGGGGTATGGAGGAAGGGAGAGGGAGAGAGAGAGAGCAGGGGGAGGGAGAGAGAAGGAGGAGAAGGGAGAGAGGAGGGGGGCATAAGGGAGGGAGGGATAGAGGAAGAGAAGAAGGAGGGGGAGGGAGGGGAAGAGAGAGAGAGAGGGGGAAGGAGAGAGGGAGAGAGAGGGAGAGAGAGAGAGGGAAGGAGAGAGGGAGAGAGAGGGAGAGAGAGGGAGAGAGAGAGAGGGGGAGGGAGGGAAGGAGGGAGAGGGAGGGGGGAGGGAGAGAGAGGGAGAGGAAGAGAGAGAGAGAGGGAAGGAGGGAGAGAGGGAGAGGAGGGGGGAGGGAGAGGAAGAGAGAGAGACCATAACGACACCATATGGAGTCCTAAGGGGTCAAATGGTGTCCTAAGGGGTCGTTGGAGACCATATGACCCCTTAGGACACCATATGACCCCTAACGACACCATATGGTGTCCTAAGGGGTCATAAGGTGTACTAAGGGTCATAGGACACCATAAGACACATAACGACACCATACGGTGTCGTAAGGGGTCATAAGATACTATATGACCCTTAGAACACAATATGACCCCTAACAACATCTAAGGGGTCATAGGGTGTCCTAAGGGGTCATATGACACTATATGATCCCTTAGCACACCATAAGACCTATAACGACACCAAATAGTGTCCTAAGGGGTCATAGAACACCATATGACCCTTTAGAACACCATATGGTGTTGTTATGGGTCGTATGGTGTCCCAAGGGGTCATATGACATCTTGTGACCCCTTAGGACACCATATGGTGTTGTTATGGGTCGTATGGTGTCTTAAGGGGTCATATGGTGTTCTAAGGGGTCACAGGACACCATATGACCTCTTAGGAAACAATATGACCTCTAATGACACCTAAGGGGTCATATGGTGGGCTAATAAAACAATATATTATTTAAAGTTATGAATAGAACATCATACATTAGAACATCAATAGTTTAGTTTTATATAGCTAGGTTAGATCATTGTTAGCATAAGAGAGACTCCAAGCGAACAAACAATGAGGCTTCACTAAAAAGCAAGTGTAAGAGCTTGACCTAACCCTAAGAGTACTGCCTTTCTAAAACATAAGATGCTATTAAATTTGCAAGGTTATAGGACTGATCTTGATTGTGACTATAGGAATTACACACTTGATTTCTTTCATGGGTATGTACCCTTCCAAGCCTTTAAGTGATGATCATCATATACTACCACTGCCATGCTTACAACAAACTTTAATTTCGTTAGGTGATAGGCATTGTGTAACAACATGGGAACTCTCACATACCCACCATTATCATTCTCCAGGATATCATATGTGTTACTCTCCCTCTTTCTCTTGCTACTGGTTGTTTCCTTCTGAAAAACATATTGCAGGTACTCTGACTCATCATTTTGCTTTGTTGACACTATTTTCCACATCTTCTCTACTCATTAAAAACACATTCAAGAAGAATATTGCTGCAGTTTTCCTTGTTTGTCATGGTAATGCACTCGTGGTTCAATTTCAGACCCTTCTTCCTCCTATTCAATATACACACACAAA
Organism: Cryptomeria japonica; assembly: GCF_030272615.1. Lineage (NCBI taxonomy): Eukaryota > Viridiplantae > Streptophyta > Pinopsida > Cupressales > Cupressaceae > Cryptomeria > Cryptomeria japonica. The sequence continues at coordinate 659,761,312 of NC_081406.1, read as the reverse complement.
TCCATCAGTCAATTTTCTTAGGAGAGCATACATGATAAAAATCAAAGAGAAAGTTGCAGACAAGAAATAAATTCACTTACTTCTATAGAAGTGTAGACACAGTTGCAGTGGGGTATGGAGGGAGGGAGGGAGAGAAGAAGAGAGAGAGGGATGGGTTATGGAGGAAGGGAGAAGGGGAGAAGGGGAGAGAGATAGGGATGGGATATGGAGGAAGGGAGAAGGGGAGAGGGGGAGAGAGATAGGGATGGGGTATGGAGGGAGGGAGAAGGGGAGAGAGAGAGAGAGAGAGAGAGAGAGAGAGAGAGAGAGAGAGGCACCTTGTATGCACTTGAGAGGGGGAGATAATACACTTATATGTGTGTATATATATACTTAATATATTATATATTATTATATACATATATATTAATATTATATATAAAAAATATATATTATATGTTATTACATATATTATATATACAATATCATATTATACACACACCCAAAATTTAAATAGACTTAGTGTGTATGCGCTATTTATAGTAAACATATTGTGTACGTGCTATTTATAGTAAACATAGCACGTACGCACTTCTTACACCATAAGTACCTCGTATGCGCTTTTTATACCATAAGTACCCCATACACGCTTTTGACTATTTAGGCTTAGAAATAGGCCTGGATGACAAAGCTACGGTTTGGAAGTTTGATTTCCCTCCATTTCCCTCCTTTTTGACATCTTTTATTTTATCAACATGGTTTCTCGACTTTGTTATCATCAGGTTTACACTTCATCAAGTGGGTATTTCTAAAATTGCTACTATATTTTCACCCATCTTCGGAGCTTTCTAACCATATAATTTTTTAAATATTTGAACAATAACATATTATTATTGAATTTATTTTACCAGTGTCTCCATAGTTCTTACATACATAGGTGCACCATTTTTTAATAACTTTTGATATACTTATCCAAATTTAAGAAACTTTATATAATATTGTAGTGCACTCGATTCTTTACAATTTAAAAGAAAATAAAAATGTATTTTCGGTTTGTTTAGTGCAACTTATGGTTCGCGCACGAACAAGTACCTAATTTTCAAGATGTGCTCGATTGGAAAAATCATAAAAATAAATACTCAACAAACAATTACAAAAAAATACACATCTTCTAGTGCTCACTCTTAACTATCTTTCTGCCAACGGATTCATCAAAATACTAAATCTAACTATGACTTTTTTGATGCGCACATCAGACACTATGTTATGTTTTTCAGAAAAAATCAGGGTCTTTTTTTTGTGCGCGAAGGATTTGACTGCCTTAATCTTATCCAATTTTGAAAACGTTTAGTAGTTTGGAAAGTAGATTTAGAGTACTACAATATTTGTTCTTTGATTATCTTCATATCTTGAGTGGATGACTTTCAAATTTTGCCTCCAAGTTCAAGTTCACCTGATTTCAAAAAAAAAGTGTCCACTTATATCTCCCTTTTTGACCACCATCTTTGTGCACTTACCTCCATACCTTGTTTGAAATAACATGTGGGATAAATCAAAAGATAGGTACCCACCCATCTTAGTGGTGAAGTCTCTAGACAGGTAGGTGGCAAAGAAAGTAGGGAGGTCGATGATTGATAGGTCTTGCAAGACAATGCAACTAGGGCATGCATGCAAGGTTAACTTCTAATTTTTTACAACCCCAACTGTCTTAATAGAAGTGCCATCCAATTGGACCACCCCTTTGGTCATAGGTTTGTATTCTATGCCAAGAAAATCAACTACCTTCTTAGGCATGATTGAGCCACTAGCTCCTGAATCTATCATGCAGTTGTGAACCAAGTTATCTCCTATGATTAAGGAGAGATAGAAGGGGGGAGGCTTGCTGATGTTACTTGAATCTTCATCCTCCTTGGATTGCACCAAACTGGTGGAGACTGCCTTTTTGTTGACTGCTGCCTCATCACCAGACTGATCGACGTCCTTCAGTGCCTCTTTAATCAAATCCCTTTGAGATGGGATTGAAAGGGCCTCCCACATAGTGACGTTGAGGTTGGTTTTCTTCATTTGATCAACTATGTTGAAAGGAACACCAACTAACTTTAGAGGCCCCTTTAAGGCTACATGGTCTACTTTTTCTCTTTGGATGACTTGGGCCTCTTCGTACCTCTTTCTCCCTTACATGCTACTCTGCCTTGTATCTTTTGGCCATTTGGTGGAAATGATGATGTGTTGCATTGATGTTTTGTCATTGATGCCAACACTAGCTGTTTGGATGCTTTACCGACACCCTTTTGGTCCCTGTAGGTTGAGTGTTTTTTGGTTGTTTTGGATCCGGCATGATACGGTAGGGTGTAGTATGATTTGGTTATGGAATTGTCTTATTCATGATACTCATGTTCATATTCAGTAAGTTAGTTTTGGTCTGGTGATCGAATGCTGTCCTGTTTTCTTAGAAGCTTGGCTTCTGGTTTCGGCGAGGGTTTCACTGATAGAGCTTTTGATGAAGATCTTTGATGAAATGTATGTGTTGTTGGTGCAGCTTCTAGTGGAGTTTCAGGATGCTGATGGTGATCATGTTCGAGACTTGGCGGATGGAGATCATTTCTGTAGCGTGTGGACCTACACTGGGTCCCGGTTGATCTAGGTTATGGACCAACTTTAATATAACGTGTGGATTGGACCTCTCAATGTGTTTCCATGATGTCTTATGTGTTGGATATTATTTGTTTGGTCTAAGGCCAACATTGTTTGTAATTATGTAATTGGTTTATTGTCTAGTGGCCGACCTGATTGTTTATTGTCGAGGGTTTGTATATATAGATGTCAGATCTCATTGTAGACTATAAAATATGGTAGAGATCATGGTAATGGAAAGGGATGTAATGTGCGAATAATGTAATATCATTTAGGTAGAGGATTTGCTCGATCATTGGAGATCGAATTGGATTTATGTAAGAGGATTTATTCCTCTGGTATTGAGCTTAACCGAAAATGTACTTAGGAATATGAGATGCTATCTTTTTTTATTCAACACTTCTCCGGATTGTAGTATGGATCTCTATGTGGTGAGTGAGGCTCCTTTTATGACGAGAAGTGCACTCTAGGCTATTGGCCTTCCTACAAGTGCAAGCCCCTCAATTGTAATTCACATACTTACTGCAGAAGTCTTATCTGACTGTGGGTAGGCTTCCCACCGCGGTTTTTCCCTTTATCAGGTTTTCTACATATAAATCTTGGTGTCATATGGATGGTATTTATTCTATGACTATTGTTTATGCTTAATTGGTTTAATTTCTATTTCGGTATTAATGTTTTGGGTTTTGGTATTAAAGTTTTAATTGCTAATAGTTTCGATAATCCATGACAACTGATTCACCCCCCTCTCAGTTGTCTTCTAGTTATTTGAACTGTCTAACACTTGGTATCAGAGCTTTGGTCCTCTCTGCAGAAAGCTTAACCGCTTGAGGAAGATCCTATGGTGACTAACAGTTCAAGTTCATCTGTTTCACCTAGAGATATCTTTCAGAAATATATTCTGAGGCTTGATGGAACAAATTACACAATATTGAAGATTCAGATGGAAACTCATCTGAGATGTCTTGGCAAGGAAATTTAGGAAATCACAGAAAATGGTGTCACACCTTATAATCTTGCATTTGGAAATCGTCCTCTGGAAAACTTGGACAAGGAGCTTGAGAATGATTATAGAGAAAAAGAAGCCCTCTTGTGTACACTTTCTGATTAGCAAATAAAGGGATTAACCGACAAATCATCTAGAAAGGCTATATGGGATAAGTTGGAGACTCTTAATGAAGGTGACCCTACAGTGAAGATTGCTAAACTTGATGGTTACTGGGTGAGATATGAAAACCTGAAGATGGAAGAATATGAAAGGGTTACTGCATTCATGGAAAGGGTAAATGAGATTGTTATGGGAATTAAATGTTGTGGTGGAACTCTAAGCGAGGATGAAATTATTTCTAAAGTTCCGAGAGCCCTACCACTGGCTTACAAGATGAAGGTTACTGCTATTGATGAGTTGAGAACAATGGCTAATACATCTATCAACAGAGATACCCTGGTTGGGAAACTATCTGCTTTTGAGCTTGAAGAATTTGGACCTTCTGGAGCTGTGAACACTGAACCTTCTTTTCATGCATCTACATCTACAACTGGTAAGCAAGATTGGAAAGCTTATATGCAAAGGAATTGGAAGATATGAAGAGAGAAGATGATGAGTTTGAGAAACTTGAAGCACTATTTGCTAGAAGAGTACGTAAAGGACCGGTAGGAAGTAAGTATGAAGGAAAATCACCTTTTAAATGTTTTGCATGTAATAAGATTGGTCATTTTGAATCTAGATGTCTTGAAAGGAATTCAAGATTTGAAGAAAGAGTTAGAATATCATTTAAGCCTAACCCTAGACATCATAACAAGTATAAGTACAAGAAAAACATAGAAAAATCATACTACATAGCAGATGAGGAAGGCAATACTGATTCTGGTGATAAACCGACAAAAGAATCTGCTAGTGGTTCTGGCAATGGGAAGGAATGGGTGTTCCTAGATATCAAGGAATATGTTTGGGCACTGGAAGAAAATGTACTTGAAGAGAAGGCACTTGCTGCTAAAATTGAAGACAAGGATGAATGGGTAATTTACAGTAGTTGTTTAGTTCATATGACTAGAGATAAAGGGAAGTTTCTATCTTTGCAAGAATTTGATAGAGGTCTAGTTAGATTTGGAGATGACAAAGCATGTATGATCAAAGGAAAATGAACTATATCATTGGATGGTAAGAATAATACTGACAATGTTTATTATGTTGAAGGTTTAAGGCATAATATTTTGAGTGTAGGACAATTGGTGGATAAGGGATTTCAATTACAGTTCAAGGATGGAAAATGCAAAATAATTAACAGATCTGGTTTGGAGATTGCAACCGGCACACAGACAAAAGGTAATATATTTTATTTGAACTCCGGTGAGAAGAAATGTTTGATTACACAGATTAGTGAGAGTTGGATATGGCATAAAAGGCCGTGTCATGTGAATTTTGATTGCATTGTGAAGATCAGTTCAACTAAGGCAGTTAGGGATATACCTAAGATTATGAAGCCCTATAATCCGGTATGTAAAGAATGTCAAATGGGTAAACATGATAGAACCTCTTTTAGGAGTATACAAGATAAATCAAATGATGTTCTTGATCTTACTCATACTGATTTGTGTGGCCCTGCTAGAGTTAAAAGTTTTCAAGGTGATAGATATTTCATGCTAATCATTGATGATTATTCTAGAATGATGTGGGTTACTTTTCTAAAGGAAAAATATGAAGCATTTGAAAAGTTTAAAATCTTTAAGGCTAAAGTGGAAATAGAGACAAGATTGAAGATTAAATGTTTGAGGTCAGATCATGGTGGAGAATTCACATCCGATGAGTTTAATAATTTTTGTGCGAAGCATGGTATAAGTAGACAATTTTTTGCTCCCCAAACACCTTAGCAGAATGGAGTTGTGGAAAGGAAGAACATAACTATCTTGGATGCTGCTAGAAGAATGATGATGGAAGCTAGTCTACCTCATATCTACTGGAGAGAAGTAGTGAGCACAATGGTTTACACATTCAACATAGTACATATCAAAGGAGAAACCGGTAAGACACCTTATGAATTATGGTTTGGCAATACACCTACAGTTAAGTATTTCAGAATCTTTGGTAGTAAATTTTATATTAGGAGAGATGATATCATTGGAAAATTTGATCCTAGATGTGATGAATGAATATTTCTTGGTTATTCTAATGAAAGAAAGGCATATAGATGTTATAACAAGAGATTGTAGAGAATTGTGGAGAGTGATAATGTCAAAGTAGATGAGCTGGACAAAAGTCAAATCAGATTTTATGAAAAGGAAATGGCGATGGAAATGATTATTTCTAAATCGGTAGCACCTTTAGCGTAACAAAGTATTGAACTAGTTACTCCGGTAGTATCAGAGAATTCTACAGTAACTGAAGAATCGAGAAGAGGAACAGAGAGTCAGAGGACTCCTAGGTATGTGAGATTGAATAATTCAAAAGATTAGATCATTGGGGATAAGAACAATGGAGTAATGACAAGAAGAAGACTGACAAATAATGAGTGTGTGGGGGAAAAAGTGACACTAAGAAAACATGCCCTAATCTCACTTTCAATCACACACTTGTGGAATACGAAAGAGCCTAGAGGTATCACACAATTGGCTACTTCTTTTTGTGGAAGAGAGAGACACGAGATACCTATTAGGATTTCTATTCCTTTGTTGCAAATGATAGATAGAATGATGCAAATTCAACTATTAACCCTAAAGTGTAAGTATGAACTAGTAACTTTGAGCACAAGATTGTAGAATTGAGATTTAATGATGAACAATTGTAAGGATAAGAGGAGAAATGTAAATGTGTACCTTGAATGGATTTGATTCTGCAAGATCTACTGCTAAAGTCAGAAGCCTGAAATACTGAAGCTGCTACCTCTAAAACTGCCAAAATTCACTGAAATGGACAAGGACCAAGGCGCCCAACACCCTTGTCCCAGGGACCAGGGCACCCAGTGCCTCTGTCCTGGCAGGACCAGGGCGCCCCACGCCCCTGTCCTAGCTTTTTGGGTTGGAATTTGGTGTGAAGTTCTATCTCGGTCCGCTTCCGTCGGATCTGCAACTTGCGGCATCCTTCGAATTCGGAAATCTGCACTTATATCTGAAAAGGGTTATAGGTGGCTATATAGGGTTCTGCCTTAGTCAAACCCCCGCTTTGGTGATTTCCACCTCCATGAATAGCCAAGTTGTGTAGTAAAAGTTGTGTGTGCAGACCTTGTGTGTGTGCAAGATCCTAAAATGAAAGTAAGCAAAGTAGAGCAACCTACAAAGTAAACCCTAATTACTTGTAATTGACAAAGTAAAATGCTCTAAATCAAGATGTAAAGTGATCTAAAGCATGAGTGCAAAGGATGTAATGAAGCTTGTGCAAATATATGAAAACAACATGAAACCATACCCAACCCCAAGGGAGGGGTACAAGCCAATCTTCAGTCGGTGATCTCTTATTGTTCTTCTATGTCTTCAAAGCCCTAAGTTGATGAATGAAATTGAATGCTTGATTAATGGATGTTGAGTGTTGTTGAAGATCCCATAAGACTTTCTCTTTTGCTACAATGCCTTCCTTCTTGTTGCTTGTTGTTGTTGTCTCCATTCATGATTCTTCCTTATATGTCTCTTATATATATCTGCTTTCAATTGAGAAAAGAGAGTCTTTATATAGGAAACCCTAGGTCTTAATTTCACTTTAGGCCGACTTAGAGATTGAATCTCCCACCAACTTCTTAGGGTTAAGCTTTATTTTATGATTGGATCGCACTCCTAAAATTTCGAGAAAAATGTCTAGGACCGTGTGCACTCCGGGCGCCATGGTCCCGACAACTTTTCACCAAATTTTCAGGGCCATCGGATATGATGATTTTAGAGAGAATCCCGAAGTTACAGCTGATTTCAAGATGTTTTGACCATCGAAATCAAGCCTTAAAGTTCAAAATAGGACCTAATTAGGGTTTTAGATTAAATGATGTATTGGAAGAATAAATGAAAGGGGCACACTTTAATGAAAAGGGCCCAACTTTATGATATGAGAGATGATAAAATAGAACCTTAGACCTAATTAATTTAATTAATTAAGTGCTAAAGGGGAAATGCAATGCAAAATGCAAAATGAGCCAAGGCAGGTGCTAAACTAGGTGTGAAATTGTACCACCCTAGCAAGTGCGTACAATTTACGATGCTACAATGAGGTATGCTTTAATTTCACAAGTTGAATTGGTATCAGTAATTGAGGCATGTAAAGATGAATATTGGTTGAAAGCTATGGAAGAAGAATTAGATCAGATTGAGAAAAATAACACATGGAATTTGGTTCCCCATCCTAAAAAATAAGTATGTTATTGGAACTAAATGGGCTTTTAGAAATAAATTGAATGAGGATGGTCAAGTTATAAGAAATAAGACTATATTGGTTTGTAAAGGATATTCTCAAAAGGAAGGAATTGATTATGGAGAGACTTTTACACCTGTAGCTAGGATTGAAGCTGTAAGATTATTTCTTGCCTATGTTGCTTATAAAAACTATAAGGTTTATTGGATGGATGTTAAATGTACATTTTCGAGTGGGGATCTTGATGAGGAAGTTTATATTGAGCAACCTAATGGTTTTTCACTATCAGATAGTACAAACATGGTTTGCAGGTTAAGGAAAGCTTTATATGGATTGAAACAAGCACCTAGAGCTTGGTATGCAAGGTTGGATAATATTAAGGGTAATGCTGACAATAATTTATATTATAATATCACTGATCATGATATATTGATCATTGAAGTATTTGTTGATGACATTATTTTTGGAGGTGAAGATAAGTTGCGCATAGAATTTTCTAAGAATATGGAGAAAGAGTTTGAGATGTCTATGATTGGAGAGATTAATTTTTTCTTAGGTTTACAGATTACTCAGGCTGACAAAGGTATTTTCATATGTCAAACTAAGTATGCTAAGGAATTGTTGAAGAAATTTGGTATGGGAGATTGTAAACCAGTAAGTACTCCTATGGTTACAAGTGAGAAATTGACAAGAAAAGATGTTTCTGCATCGGTAAATCCTACAAGATACAAATCTATGATTGGAGGTCTTCTTTATTTGACTCAGACTAGGCATGACACAATGAATGTTGTTTGTATTGTTTCAAGATTTTAGAGTGATCCTAGAGAAAATCACGAGAATGCGGTGAAAAGGATTTTTAGATACTTGCAAGGTACATCAGAATATGGTTTGTGGTACCCTAAGAAAGATGACTTTACTTTATGTGCATATACAGATACTGATTGGGTTGGAGATGTTGATGACCGGAAAAGTACTTCCGATGGAGCTTTCTTTCTTGGAAAGAAGTTGGTTTGATGGATCAACAAGAAACAATCATGTACTTCTTTATCTACTACTGAAGCTGAGTATGTTGCTACTGCTACTAACTACACACAAGCTCTATGGATGAAGCAAATGTTGAAGGATATAAAGGTGGATTGTGATGCACCGATAGTTATTCAATGTGATAACTCTGCTGCTATTGATATATCAAAGAATCCGGTATTTCATTCTAAGACAAAGCACATATCTATTAAGTACAAATTTTTGAAGGAAAATGTGGAAGAAAATGAAGTTAGATTGGTTTATGTGAACACTAAAGAATAGATTATAGATATCTTCACTAAAACTTTGCCTAAGGAATCGTTTGAGTACTTGAGAGATAGATTGGAAGTTTCTTTCCCTTCGGTAGAGACTTGATTGATGTGGTTTGGCATCAGTTCGGTATGCATTATTAGAGATACTATTTATTCCGACATTGATGTGGGGATGATACTGCTTAGGGGGAGTACTTAGCTTTGAGTTTTAGTAGTTTGTGTTTTTGCTTGGATATTTATGTTAGATTTCTAGCATTGATGTCAAAGGGGGAGAGATATTGACGTGAAAAAGAAAAAGTAAAAGGGAGAGATATTGATAGGGGGAGAGATTCAGAGCTTTACAAAGATGTCATTCACAGGGGGAGTTTGGTCTTTGTTTCAAAACTTCATTGCTACATCTGTATGTGGGAGATTGTTGGTTGTCTTCCATTGGGGGAGACTTGTTTGACATTTCTTGGTACTTAGATGTTTTTCAAATCTAGTGTTGCCATCAATGCCAAAGGGGGAGATTGTTGGCCATTTGGTGGAATTGATTATGTGTTGCATTGATGTTTTCTCATTGATGCCAACACTAGCTATTTGGATGCTTTATCGGCACCCTTCTGGTCCCGGTAGGTTGAGTGGTTTTTGGTTGTTTTGGATCTGGTATGATCCGACAGACTCCATTATGATTTAGTTATGTAATTGGCTTATTCATGATACTCATATTCATATTCAGTAAGTTGTTTTTTGTTTGGTGATCAGATGCTATCTTGTTTGCTTAGAAGCTTGGCTTCTGGTTTCGGCGAGGGTTTCACCGACAGAGATTTTGATGAAGATCTTTGATGAAATGCATAAGTGGTGTTGGTGCATCTTCTGGTGGAGTTTCAAGATGCTGATGGTGATCATGTTTGAGACTTGGCGGATGGAGATCATTGCTATAACGTGTGGACCTATACTGGGTTCTGGTTGATCTAGGTTATGGACTGACTTTAATGTAATGTGTGGATTGGACTTCTCAATGTGTTTTCGAGATGTCTTATGTGTTGGATATTATTTGTTTGGTCTAAGGCCGACATGGTTTGTAATTATGTAATTGGTTTATTGTCTGGTGGCCAACCTGATTATTTATGGTCGAGGGTTTGTATAAATATATATAAGATCTTATTGTAGATTATAGTATATGGTAGAGATCATCGTTATGGAAAGGGGTGTAATGTGCGAATAATGTAATATCATTCAGGCAGAGGATTTGGTCGATCATTGGAGATCGAATTGGATTTATGTAAGAGGATTTAGTCCTCTGGTATTGAGCTTAACTAGAACTATACTTAGACATAAGAGATGCTATCTTTTGCAGTTCAACACCTCTCCAAATTGTAGTATGGATTTCTTTGTAGTGAGTGAGGCTCCTTTTGTGGCGAGAAGTGCGCTCTAGGCTGTTGGCCTTCCTGCAAGTGCAGGCCCCTCAATTGTAATTCACATACTTACTGCAAAAGTATTATCTGACTGTGGGTAGGCTTCCCACCATGGTTTTTCCATTTACTAGGTTTTTCACATATAAATCTTGGTGTGATATGGATGGTATTTATTCTGTGATTATTGTTTATGCTTAATTGGTTTAATTTCTATTCCGGTATTAATATTTTGGGTTACGGTATTAAATTTTTAATTGCTAATAGTTTCGGTAATCTGTGACAACTGATTCACCCCCCCTCTCAGTTGTCTTCTGATTATTTGAATTGTCTAACAATATCATGGGCAACTACATTGGGTGTTGGAGCTTGGGCTGATGTTGAAGGTGAGCCAACCTCCATGGCTCTCTTCTTTGACCTCATACACTACAACATAGACTCTCCATTTGTTTGGTTCAAACCACAAAATTCTACCTCTTGCCAATTGACAAAGGTAGAATCCCCTTGAAAGTAAGCCTGAGTGCCAACACTAGGCTGATTTGGGTCATATTGTTGGCCAGAAGTGCTTAGCTCATCCTACACCACTAAAGCTTGGACAAACCCTTGATTTTGGCATGCACCTTGGTTGTGTGGCAGATTGCATGGTTGACACCAATCTTGCTCTTGAGAAAGGTTATTTTGCATGGGAACTATCACTTTTGAGTTTCTTGCAGCTATGGGGGTCACACTATTCAAAGGCTTGGCATTGCTCCATTGGTTTTTCCCTTGAAAGGGTGGCCTATTCTACAGATAGTTCAAATTTGTGCCTGATAAGGTCTACTATGCTGGGCTTGTTGCCTATTTAGCATCACCAACTCATTGCTAAAGTTTTGCAATAGAGCCTTGACCTCATGGAGCTCATTTGAGGATATAGAGGGCATGGATGGTTGACCTGCGGAAGTCATAGGGATAGGAGCCAAGGTGGGTTATTGAGTAGGAGCTTCTGGGTAGAGAGGCATCAGAGGCCTTGGAGCTATCTTCCCAGCCTAAATCAAACAATTTTTTGCCTTGATGGCTATGTCATATGCACTCGATAAAGAGGCTCCACCCATTTATTGTACCATGATAGTTATATCGCTGTTGAGAGATCTAAGATAATACAAGAAGACAAGATTTGGAGATGGCTTCACTAGAGCAGGAATTCTATTCCATGTCTTATGAAATCTAAAATTAAAATCTCCCATGAACTCGTGGGGTGCCCTCTTGATCATAGTCAACTGCTCCACAAGTGATAGGTGGTCACTTTGTCTTCGAAATGGTTGCACAACCTCTCCCCCAATTCATCCCAATTGTGAATGGAGCTAGACGGCAACCCTCTATACCACTGCAAAGCTTTTCCTTTCAAAGATGTGGCTAAGAGTCTGACAACAACATCATCCTAAGTAATATTATGGATGGAGCAGATGTTTGCAATGTCTTGAATGTACTCAATGGGTGTAGTAGCTGTTTCACCAGTGAAGTATGGTATACTCTTTAACCTAGCCACTGGTATGTCATTCCATTAAGTCAAAATAAGGGGACTCCCCCCATTCAAGGTAACAAAAACCTTATTTCTTGCCATGTGAAATAATGGTCTATTGATATGAGTGGTGGGAGCCCTTGCTAGTAATGATCTTGTAAATGGAGGGGTAGAATGAGACCTGGGAGATGGAGTGTTTACCACCTTGACTTCCCTAACTGGTGATAATGAAGGTCTACCTCTCTGCCTTCTAGATCCTGAAGATGAGAGTTCTTCAAACCAGAAATTACCTCTAGAAGAAGCCCTTGTATGAATTCTAGGCATGAAATCTAGAGCTACAACAAGTCATGAGCACGTAGTGGACCTTTTGAGCAGAGACCTCGGAACCTCAGGGTTTCAGGGTTTCAGACATAAGCACTTCAAAACTTGGGGGTTCCGGACCTCTAGAGTAGCAAACTTCAAAACCTGGGGGTTCCACACTTCCGGAGTTGTGAGAGTTGCGATGACTTGGGAACCTGGGGGTTTCGAGGTCCCAGAGTTATTATGATCCTTTTTCATGACTTCAACATCTTCTGTGAGCTTATGGGTCATTCAAAGAAGCATATCTATTTTTTTGGCATGGGATTCTCAGTGAATGTATCAATAATCTCCTTAATGCCCTCCTTTAACATTTTAATTTCATTGCTGACCCAGAGAAAGCATTTTTCTTGACAATTAGTATAATTTGTCAGGAGCACCTCAAAGTCCATGTTTTTTTTGTTATCTTCCAGGTCCACGTAGTCTACGTTGAGGGGGGTATCAAGTTTAATTCCTTTCCGTTTCTTCTCCTTATCTTCCCCTCTTGCAATACTAGGTTACACTTTTTGGTACATCTTAATTTTAGTTAAAATTGCATATTTTTAGAAAATATAATGATTTAAGCCTTAAGAGGTCCCATTTGAAGCAATTTATTAAAGAGGGATAGGCTAAATCATTTTAGATCAAACTCCCTTTGATAGAACCTCTATACTCTTAAATCATACTTACAATGGAGTCTACTTCCCACCTATCAAAATGCTGACAAAAAGCCGATTTTACATTAGCTTTTGGGGGGTCAAATGAATTCATTTAGAAGTTTTGTTTTTTAAGTATGTAGTCCTTATTATTATCTTTCCAAAAAGTTTAATTGTCAATATATTTAATTTCATTAATATATTTATTTTTTATTTCTTATGAATGTAGGTTTTTCATCAAACATTAAGGTTTTTGTTTCACATATGTGGAAAAATAGGAAAATATAGAAAAAATAGTAAAAAATATATTTTCCCTAGGTATTGGTATCCCCATTTCAACACAAAAAGAAGTTAATTCAAATGTATATAAAAAAGTTATTCATGACTTCATACACCTCTATCCAAATTACAACTAATTCGACTTAATAAATTAACTAAAAAAATATATGCAACAAAAAACTATGAAAAAATATCCATACACTAGATATTGGACAAATATATATTTAAAAAAATAGAATTTTAATATTTCTATAAAAAATGTTATGAATGACATATAAACACTACTTTTGAAAAATGTTGATTACTATAAAAATTAAGTAATTAAAAGTTACATAAAATGACCCATAATTTATTTATTTCTATTTAAAAAAAAAAATATGTTTAGAATTTACACAAAAATCTCACAAATTAGTAGATGACTTCATCTTCAAATTATTAATGCTTTAGCTGTTGTAAGTGTTAGTAAGTGAAGATCTAGTGCAAAATGCTGATTTTACTGTCAAGTTTGGCCAAAAAGTGTAACCCAGTATTGTGGGATCACTGCTATGTTAGAGAGAATTGATTATTATTTTGATGGCTTGACTTAAAGGTGTCATGTTCGCAAAAGTGATTGACACTATAAACCAAAAGAAAAATTTAGAGTATATTTTTCAAATATTAGAGGATTTCATTATTGAAGTAGTGGTGGAAAATATAGTTCAAGTGGTAATTGATAGTGCAACAAATTGTGAGGCAAGTGGGAAATTGATTATAGAGAAATACCCACAAAAATATTGGAGCCTACATGTAGCCCATTGTTTAGATTTGTTGCTTCATGACTTTGCTAAATTCCCATGGATACATGAAGCAATTCATAGAAAGAGAGAAATTGCAGATTTCATAAGAAATCATTCTCACATTGATTCTTTATAGGAAACATGCATCTAGGGAGTTTTTGAGGCCTTGTGACAAAAGGTTCACTTTATTTTATATCACTTTGAAAAGAATAGTTTAAGGTAAGGCATATTTGAGATCTATTATTTAGTTCAATGAGTAGGAAATTCCAATGCTTGTTAAAAGTGCTTAGGGGAACAACACAAAGAAAATTATTTTATATAGTATCTTTGAGGAAACTAGAGAAAAGGTTTTGAATATATGTGAACCAATATTTTATGTGCTTTGTATGGTTGATGGTGACACTTCTTGCCTTGATATGCTTTATAGAAGCATGAACCATTGTAAGGAATCTACTCAGAGAGAAATAAATTAAGTAGAAGTAGAGTACATGGAGATATGAGAGATACTCAAGATTCTAGATGGGAAATGATGCACACACTTTTTCATGCAACATATTGCTATTTGGAGCCTAAGATTTTTTGTACTGATAGACAAGTTGGTAACAAAATTATGGCATGGATTTTTGAAGCCATTAGCATGTTTGAACTAGGTCCAATAGTTGTATCTCTAATTAGACACCAATGCTAGAAATACAAGAGAGTAGAAGGTGTTTTTGGGATGATAACAACCAAATATAAAATGGCACAAGATGAGGTACCTAGCTATAGATGGTGGATGAACTATAGAGCTCAAACTCATGAAGTACAACACTTTGCCATTCAAATATTTAATCAAGGATCAAGTTCATCAGATTGTGAGAGGAATTGGAGTTTCTTTGACCACATTCATTCCAAAAAGAGGAACAAGTTTTCCAAAAAATTGGGAGATCTTTGTCTACAGTAGTAAAAATTTAAATTTTTTAATAAATAAATCAACAAATGACTCGACATCTTCACAACAACAAATTTTAGAAGATGTAGTAGTACCAACTGCAAACAAGGTTGAATTTTTTGATGATGGGATTGAGTAGTGATACTTATGATGATGCTACATCATCTCAACCAAGTGCTCTTAATGCCTTGGAGCTTTGTTTTAAAATCTTGAATTTTGATTGTATCTTTTTGACAAAAAAAATCTTTATAATCGTGATTTCACATGTTTTTTATGGATTTTTTTTTAATTTAGATGTGCCATCTTTTTATAACGATTTGAAATAAGTTTAACAATGTTAAATAATTTTGATAGTTTATTGGATACATTACTCATATTAAAAATAAATAAATTTATAAAAGGCAGATTTAATGTTATTTTAAAAAAAAAAATTTAATCCTTGCTTCATCTAGATTTTATTGTTGCCAAACTCAAATTTAAATTCAAACTTTGTGAATTAGTCCCTAGTTGTTTAATTTAATTTTTAAATTGCTTTGAAATAGATCAAAACTAAATTTTGATTAATAAAACTAAGATAATTAATTGCTACTTCTTAATATAATGAAGTGTAATATAATTATTGATTGTTCATCTATTGAAAAATGTGATATTTAAATATAGTAATTGTAGACAAACACGATATGTATCTAAAAATTACATTAGATTGTGAAAGCAAAAACAAACCAAAAAAACAAAAGATTGTGAAAACAAAAACAAAAAAAAACAAAAGATAAAATTAAACACCTAAGAATTATGTTATAATAATTTTATAATATTTTCATGAACTTATTTAAAATTATAAAACTATACATTTTTTAGATGAACTTGTAAATAAAAAATATTTTTCCCACAATGGCTTAAAAGAATAAATACATGCATTTCAAATGTCAAAGCGTCAACAACCTTAAACCACACACATTAACTCCAGGTTCTTAAGTCTATTTTCTTTTATTTTCAAGCTATTTTTTGCTTATTTTTAAGCAATTTAACTGCTCCCATGCAATATTTTAATTTTGAAGAAAGGAAAATTTGAAATATTTTCCTACTTTTGTGGAGTTGTTGACTGCTTATTAAAAAAATGACAAATGGCTTCACCTTTTTTATCCATGGAGTCACCAGCTCCACAAATTGTTGCACAAAAAGTGGACCATGAGCTCCTAGCCACAATAAGCTAAGCAACACATTAAGTATGTAAGTCAAATTTGAGTGTTTAACACTTTTAAGCCTAGAAATCAAAGCTTAGTGTGTGATCTAGATTTAAAAGAAATAAATCTAAATTAAAAAGCAACTTCCTATTATTATTGTTTATTAAATACAAAAAAAATATTATTCTTTTAAGACTAAATTCTAAAAATTATATTTTTAAATCTAGATTTAAAAGAAACTTCTAAAAATTATTTTTTTAAATCTAGATTGAAAAGAAACTTCTAAAAATTATATTTTTAAATCTAGGCTTAAATAAACTTCTAATTTAAAAAATTATGTTTTTAAATCTACATTTAAAAGAGCTTTTAAAGCTTACTATTTGTTATTTAGACGCTAGTAAAATTAATTAATGTATGCTCAACGTAAATATTTTTTAGATATCGAATTTGATATCTCTCGACCTCTTTGACATAAATTTTATAGGTTAGGTATTCTAGTATAAGCTTAGAAGTGAAACAATTCAAAAGAAATATTAACCATATAAAATTAGATGGCTAGTATAAGCATTTATAAAATATAGGTTAGGTATGCAATATAAGCTTAAAAGGCAAACAATTCAAATAAATATTAACCATATAAAATTAATTAATGCATGCTTAACGTATAGATTTTTTAGATATCAAATTTGATATCTCTCGACCTCTTTTACGTAAGCTTAGAAGGTAAACAATTCAAAAGAAATATTAACCATATAAAATTAATTAATATATGCTTAATGTAAAGATTTTTTTAGTTATCATAATTGATACCTCTTGACCTCTTTTACATTTTTTTTTAATTTAGAAAATATAGGTTCTGTATGCATTATAAGCTTAGAAGTGAAAGCCGACTGTCTGTGACTTAGACTGCTAGTATAAGCTTAGAAGGCAAACAATTAGTAAAGATTTTTTAGATATCAAATTTGATATCTCTCCACCTCTTTTATATAAATTTTATTTATTAAATATAGGTTAGGTATGCTTAGAAGTGAAAGCTTGCTTTGTGTGATTTAAACTCCTAGGATAAGCTTAAAGGCGAAAAATTCAAAAGAAATATTAATCACATAAAATTAATTAATATATGCTTAATGTAATGATTTTTTAGATATCAAATTTGATATCTCTCAATCTCTTTTACATAAATTTTATTTAAAATATAGATTAGGTATGCAAGCTTAAAAGACAAACAATTCAAAAAAAATATTAACCATATAAAATTAATTAATATATACTTAATGTAAAGTTTTTTTTGATATATCTGTCCACCTCTTTTGCATAAATTTTATTTATTTATGCAATTTAAGCTAGGTATGCAATATAAGCTTAGAAGTGAAAGCTTTATGGTGTGTGATTTAGACCGCTAGTATAAGCTTAGAAGGCGAACAATTCAAAAGAAAGACTTTTGCCCCGAGCAGTTGAGCATCGCACAACAATTTCTACGTGGAGTGATGCTTGAAAGGTGTGAAAGAACATCTTCATCTACTGATGAATTTCAGTCGTTAATTTCAGAGTTTCTAGAAAGGCTGCTGGCATTAAATACCCTTCAGTGTGTGCAGCATACATTTTCATTTTCATTTAGCATGTGAAATGGAGTTTAAGGGTGTCATGGATTTTGAGCTTTCAACTTTTTTACTCTCTCTCATATTGCTCGCTGCGGTGCTGCTGCTAATGGCCAGAATGATGATTCAGGGCAAGACTGGAGAAGGGGAAAGACAAAAGCTTCCTCCTGGATGTTTTCGAGCACCCAAGCCCCGACTGCTCTGCGCATTTTTGGGGCTCGGAGCATTTTGGTTGCGGATGAGGAGGAAGTTCACAAGCGCTTGAGAGGGGCTGTCATGCCCTTCCTCAAGTCCGAATCCTTGAAGTCATTGGTGGGCAGAATGGAGTCCATCATTCAAAAGCAATTGGTTGATCACTGGGAAGGAAAAGAGAGCGTTACAGTGATGCATTTTAGATGTTGCGTGCGATCTCCTCTTCAGTTTGAAAGAGGGCGGAGAGAAAGATTTGCTGAGCAGAGAGTTTGAGACGCTGTTGAATGGCTCGTTGAGTCTTCCATTAGATTTCGCAGCCACCACGTTTCGTAAGGCTTTGAATGCTCGTAGTCGCATATGCAGGCTGTTGGTGGGCATCATGGAACGGAGGAAGGTGCAAATTGCACAAGGCCGTGCTTCTCCAGAGCAAGACTTGTTGTCATGCTTGGTGTGTATGAGGGATGAAAATGGGCAGCCGCTCACCGAGGAGGAGATCACTGATAACCTCATCGTTGTCTTGACTGCCGGCCATGACACCACTTGTGCTCTTCTCACTCATATTGTAAGAATGTTGGCGCTCCACCCAGAGGTCTACCACAATGTTCTCCAAGGTATTTCTTTATCTATCCTTCTGCTTTCTTGTAACATTTCTCTACTTTGTGGTGTAATCCCTAATTTTCTAGGGTTGTTTTGGTGGTTTAGGGTTTTTTGTTGGCGTTTTTGTGAGAGTAGTTTAGGAATTTTATATATTTATCTTTGATATCTACTTTGTTTTTAAAAGGTAAATTAATGTTAATGATATGGTTTTGTTAGAATCTTAAATTAATTATTTCATGTGAATATATGGTAAATTTTCATTTTACATATTAGTTTGTGTTGTAATCTCTAATTTTAGGGAGTCTTAAATCACACACTAAGCAACATATTAAGTCTAGATAATGTTAGTCAATTTTGAGTGTTTAACACTTTTAAACCTATAAGTGTATTATGTCTAGATAATGTTAGTCAATTTTGAGTGTTTAGCGCTTTTAAACCTAGAAGTGTATTCTTAGTGTGACAACACACATTTAAAAACATATTAAGTCTAGAAAATGTCTGTCAAAGTCAACTATGAGTGTTTAACACTTTTAAGCTTAGAAGTGTAAGCTTAGTGTGTGTGGTTTAAGTCGTTCCCTAATTTGCTAGGGATGTTATGGTTTTGGTGGTTTAAGGTTTTTTTGTTGCCGTTTTGGTGAGACTAGTTTAGGAGTTTTATATATTTATTTTTTACTACAAATCTTATTTTTAGAGGGTAAATTACAGTTAATAATATGGTTTTGGTTAGAATATTAAATGGTATCTTGATTTCATTCTTATCTTTTATGTTATAAAAATGTTGTTGAAGAGTAAATTGAGGTTAGTGATATAGGTTTTGTTAGAATATTAAAGAGTACCTTGATTTCATTCCTACTCCTTATGTAATAAATTTTTATTATCCTTTTTTGCATGCAATTCCTATTAAAATATCCACTCTTTTTTCCATATATTTTAGGCAAATATTCTTAATGGGAATTTTTTATATTCCCATTTTTTATACCCTCTTACATTCAAATGTAAATTTCATTTCCATCATTATTGCACAGTCTATCTTTGAATGAAAAAAATAATTTTTTTTGATAGGAGATTATAAATATAAAATATAATTAAAAGAGTTAAGTGTTTAACTATTTGATTTGAATACATGGTAAATTTTCACTTTCTTTACACATTCAAATGGGGAAAATGAATTGATAAATTTATGCCTAGGGTAACCTAGAAGAAACTAGAAATATAATTGTTCACCCATCTTATATCTACCAGAAACTAGAGATATAATTATTCACCCATCTTATATCTACCAGAAACTAGAGATATAATTATTCACCCATCTTATATCTAACCATCGAAGCGTTGCAATCCTTCAATAAGATTTTTTTTTGATCGATAATTGGCCGAAGCCTGAATAGCTTTTGACTGGAGCTATGAACCAGTGTGGATTGTTGGCATATGTGCAGAGCATGATGACATGATGATATTGTATGTTGTCATTGATGACAATATGCTAAAGTATGAACCGGTATGTTGTAGTAAGCAAACTGGCAAGAGAACCGGTATGATGATGTAAACCGGTATATGTGAAAAAGTGAAGCAGTATGTTTGTTTAAGGTGAACCGGTATTTTGGAATGAGAACCAGTATATGGAAGTTTTGTATCAGGGCTTCATTTGGCATGACTACCGGTTGGTAGTCTCAGCTTCAGGGTTCCCGGTTGATGCATTCCAAGATTGTGCGATTCAACCGATGACATCTTGTGATGAGTTAGCATTGTAATGAAGACGAGATAATGTTTCCATATCAGCCTTGTGCGTGTGAAGTATTTCCTTGAGGATCTTGCATGGAGATTATCCTATCTACTTCAGGAATGTCCGAAGTCTCTGTAAATGGTGGAGAGTGCATGATGAGTTATCAGCTTCCTGAAGTGGAAAATAATGAATGTTGGAGAACGTCTTGAGATCTGTTCAAGATTGTTGTATTCGATGCAATGTGATGAACGATCAGGATTGAACTGACTGGATTGTAAAACCTAAATGCTTAGGGTTTAGGGTTTATGCTACCGACCTATCTATTTCCTATAAGGTCGATGATGTTTTTTCATTTTGAAGTTGTTGGAAAATGTTATGTGTGTATCCAAGTGAAGAGATACTTGATTCTTGCCAGACCAGAGAAGTGTGTTGATACTTGCAAAGTGTGATTGCAGAAGAGGAGGAGCTAAAGTGGATCTGCCTTGTCATTGAGTGCTATTATCAGATTAGTGTATTACCCATTGACTTCTAACCATTTTAGTAGTTGGAAAATCCCTTAACCAGGTAGCTTTAATGGGATTTTGTGTAAATCCTTTAACAGGGTGACTCAATTCAATGAGTTCTTCAAATCCTCTTGCGAGGTAACCTCTAATAGGGTTCTAAACTTTAATCGGGTATTTAGCCATCCCTTAACTGGGTGATCCCTAGCAGGATTGGTTCCTAGAAGAACCTATTGTATCAGTCTTTAACCGGACTAGGTTCCTAACAAAGCGGACTTCAAAAGAGTTCAAAGAGCATCTTGTTGGTACTCATCCCCACCATGGTTTTTCCCAGTTGGGTTTCTACGTGAAAAATCAGTGTGTCATGTGTGATGCCTTCATGTGATGGTTTAGTGTTTTATGTCAAACTGGTAAAATATGTTGAACTAGTAGTCATTATATTTTTGATGATAGATTACTTGTTTATGCATAAGGGTGAAGTGGAAATGAGGTATTAGATTGTGTGAAAAGCTAAGAGTTACCTGTTTATGTCTTTCACATTCTCACTATGTTTTACCAGTAGTAATCTGATTTAGATCAATGTTATTGCTTTCCATTCAAGTGCAGTGCCCCCCTCCTCAGTACCGGTTTGGTACTAACTGTTCATCATTTATTCATCAATTGGTATCAAAGCATCTTCTAGGTCCTCTGTGTTGTAAGCTTAACCTCTTGAGAAAAAGATCCTACTCTAATGATGAAGAGGGATGGTCCAAAGTTAAACAAAGACAACTTTAAAATATGGAAGGACAGAATGAAGATATACATCAGAAGCATGGGTGCTCAACACTGGAGCTATGCTGACAATGCTTATGTTATCCCTACCGGTACTCTCACCAATGATCAAAAGAGAGAGATTCAGGAGAATGGGCAAGTCATGGAAGCCCTAATCAACAGTCTATCTGACATTGAGTTTATTGATGTTCAGGATAAAGACAATCCTAAAGAAGTATGGGATGCTCTTGAGAATATCTATGGCGGTGATGAGCATGTGAAACAAGCTAAGGAAGAGATCCTTAGGGGAAAGTTTGAAGACACGTGGATGGTTGAAGGAGAGACCATTCAACAATATGGAATAAGAATCAAAACTGTTGTTGGAGACATCAAGAGTGTAGGTGGTAAAATAGATGATTCCACTATTGTTAAAAAAGTCTTGAGATCCTTATTACCGGTCTATGCAATAAGGGTTGCTTCTATTCAGGAGTTGAGGTCTATAGACAAGACAAAGGTATCCCTAGACTCCATCATTGCTAAGTTGATAGCTTAAGAGCTAAATAATTATGATTGTAGTATTCAGAAGACTGAATCAGCCTTTAGAGCATCTGCTGCACCATCTAGAAAGGGCAAAGAAGCTAGTACTAGTGGTGAACCAAGACAAAGCAGAGAAATGGATGATGAGGAGATCCTGATGGAATTTGAAGCTCTTCTTTCCAAGAGACTTCCTAAGGGAACTGGTAAATACAGAGGTAAGCTCCCTTTGAAATGCTTTTCTTGCAATAGGATAGGACACATTGCTATAAAGTGTCCTAATGGTGATAATAAGGACAAATCAGAGAAGTTCAATAAGTTCAAAAGAGGAAACAGGAGAAACTATTTTGTAGCAGTTGATGAAGGTGTCACTGATGAGGAATCAAAAGATGAAGAAAGTGAAGACATTGTATTTGTAGTAGTTAAGGAAGATGTGTCAGACAAGAAGGCTCTTGTCTCCTGCTTTGATAATTCCAATGAGTGGATTATTGACAGTGGCTGTTCTCACCATATGATTGGTGATCGAAGTAAGTTTTTGTCTCTGGAAGAGTATGATGGTGGTGTGGTCTGATTTGATAATGATGCACCATGTATGGTAAAAGGTACAGGGCCCATCTCTCTAAATGAAAAAAAGCAGTGTTGATAATGTGTATTGGGTAGAAGGCCTCATACACAACCTTTTGAGTGTTGCCCACTTGAATGATAATGGACTCACTCTGGAATTCAGAGATGGAGTGTGTAAAATAAAAGATAAGAGTGGTGAACTGATGGCCACTAGTATGCAGACCAAAGGTAACCTATTTTAGCTGAATGCAAACATCATTACATGTCTAATGGCTAAGTTTGATGATAGCTGGATATGGCATAGGGGACTTTGCCATGTAAACTTTGATAATATTGTGAATGCCAGTAAGATCAAGGCAGTTAGAGGATTTCCTATGCTGAGCAAATCGAAGAATCCTTTGTGCAGAGAGTGTCAACTGGGGAAAATGTCTTCCTCAACCTTCAAAGGTAAATCTTTCTCTGCAGACAATATACTTGATCTCGTGCATACTAATTTGTGTGGTCCTATGAAAACTAGGAGTGTGCAGGGAGATAGGTATTTTATGATTCTTACTGATGATTGCTCAAGAATGATGTGGGTCACATTCTTGAAGCACAAGTCTGAAGCCTTTGGAAAGTTCAAAGCCTTCAGAGCACTGGTTGAAAAAGAAAGCGGTAAGAGGATTAAGTGCCTAAGAACTGATCAAGGAGGAGAATTCACTTCCGGTGAATTCAACAAGTACTGTGAAGAGAATGACATTAAGAGGCAACTGTCTGCCCCTCGGACTCCACAACAGAATGGCCTAGCAGAGAGGAACAACCGGACTATAGTTGAAGCAGCCAGAACAATGTTGATCCAAGGAAAAGTTGCTCACACTTTTTGGAGAGAAGCGATGAGCACTGCAGTCTACACGATGAACCGGGTACTCATCAAAAAGGGTAAGGATAAAAATTCTTATGAGTATTGGACCGGTAAGACACCAGTGGTAAGATACTTTAGAGTGTCTGGCAGCAAATGTTATATCAAGAGGAGTGAACATCAGAGCAAGTTTGATGCAAAATGTGATGAAGGAATATTCCTAGGGTATTCCACAAAGAGAAAAGCTCTCAAATGTTTCAACAATAGGACTCAGAGAATTGTCAAAAGCATCAATGTTAGAGTTGATGAAACCTCTAAGAAACCTGAGGAAATTGACAGTGAGCAAGTAGAAGAGGAACCGGTAGTAACCTTCTGGGAATCGGTTGCAAAACAACCTAGCACCAGTAACCGTGCTCCTACACCGGCTGATGCTGATGCTGATGAAGATGAGGATGAAGAAGAAAAGCAAGATGAAACAACTAAGATGATTCCTAGGTATGTAAAGCTGAATCATGATCCAAAGAAGATCATAGGAGATAAAGATTCAGGAATTCTTACAAGAAGAAAGGTCAGAGAAAATTCTTGCATGATCTCTGAATTTGAGCCTAAAACATTTAAAGAGGCACATAAAGATGAAGAATGGATCAAGGAAATGGAAGAGGAACTTGACCAGATATAAAAGAATGGTACATGGTCTTTGGTACCCATACCTGAGCATAAAAATGTCATAGGCACCAAATGGATTTTCAAAAATAAGCTAAATGAAGATGGCACAGTGGTAAGAAACAAAGCCAAACTAGTGTACAAAGGATATGCTCAAGAAGAAGGAGAAGACTACGAAGAAACCTTTGCTCCAGTAGCCAGATTGGAAGGAGTTCTTATGCTTCTTGCATATGCAGTCTTCAAGGGATTCAAAGTATATTAAATGGATGTAAAATCTGCATTCCTGAATGGAATACTAGAAGAGGAGGTGTATATAGAGCAACCAGATGGGTTTGCCCTATCATAAGATAGTGACATGGTGTGTAGGCTACATGAAGCCTTGTATGGACTAAAACAGGCACCTAGAGCAAGGTATGAACACTTGCACTCCCATCTTGTGAAGATTGGATTTAAAAGAACAAGTGGAGATAGCAATACCTACTTGAAATTAGAAGGAGATCAGATTCTGATTTGTGAAGTATTTGTTGATGACATAATTTTTGATGGAGATGACAAGATGAGTCATGAATTTGCAGATGAGATGAAGAAGGAATTTGAGATGTCACTTATAGGGGAGATTAAGTTCTTCATTGGACTACAGATTCAACAAATAAAAGATGGAATCTTTATCACTCAGTCCAAGTATGTCAAAGAGGTATTGAAGACCTTTGGCATGGAAGACAACAAACCAGTTGGTACACCAATGGTGACCGGTTGTAAACTATCAAAGGAGGATGACTCAACGTTGGTAAATGAGAAGGAATACTGATCAATGATTGGTAAGTTGCACTATGTAGTACATAGCAGACCAGACATTGGACATGCAGTGGGCATTATTGCATGGTTCCAGAAAAGCCCAAGAGAATCCCACTTGGTAGCAGTCAAGAGGATTTTGAGATATCTAAAGGGAACTATTGACTATGGATTATGGTATCCATATAGTAATGATTTCAGCCTGAAAGTGTTTACAGATGTTGATTGGGCTGATAATGTGGGTGATCGGAAGAGCACAACTGGTGGTGCATTCTTTCTTGCTGGTAGACTAGTCTCATGGATGAGTAAGAAGCAGAGTTGCATCTCCCAATCTACAACAAAAGCGGAGTATGTTGTAGCATTTATGAACTACACCCAGACAATTTCGATGAAGCATGTATTAAATGGCTTCAAAGTTCCTATATCTGATCTGGTAAGTATATTTTGTGACAACACAAGTGCAATTAACATCTCCAAGAATCTGGTTTTACATGTTAGAACCAAGCACTTTGAGCTCAAGTATTATTTCTTGAGGGAGAAGGTTCAGAACAAAGAGGTTGTACTGGAACACGTTTCTAGTAAGGAGAAGTTAGCAGACATATTCACCAAGCCTCTACTGAAGGCTACCTTTACCTATTTGAGAGGTGAATTAGGGGTGGCGCCCCTTCAAGAGGTGAACTAAAGGTGTGTGCTCCACATCAGTTAGTCCTTACATTGATATATCTTTTTCAGGATTGGTGTGTTGAAGGATGCTACTCCTTAGGGGGAGCAACATAATGGAACATAGATGTGTATGCCTCCACTTTGGCATTGTTGTCAAAGGGGGAGAAGATGTGAATTAGAAAAGATATCTACCGTATTGGGGAGAAGATGTGAAGCAGAAAGATATCTTTGTATATTATCATTAATGCCAAAGGGGGAAATTGTTGGCATATGTGCAGAGCATGATGACATGATGATATTGTATGTTGTCATTGATGTCGATATGCTGAAGTATGAATCGATATGTTGTAGTAAGCAAATTGGCAAGAGAACCAGTATGATGATGTAAACCGGTATATGTGAAAAAGTGAAGTGGTATGTTTACTTAAGGTGAAACACTATGTTGGAATGAGAACTGGTATATGGAAGTTTTGTATCGAGGTTTCATTTGGCATGACTATCGGTTGGTAGTCTCAGCTTCTGGGTTTCCAGTTGATGCATTCCAAGATTGTGCGATTCAACTGATGACATCTTGTGATGAGTTAGCATTGTAATGAAGACCAGATAATGTTGCCATGTCAGCCTTGTGTGTGTGAAGGATTTCCTTAAGGATCTTGCATGGAGATTGATCCTATCTACCTTGGGAATGTGCGAAGTCTCTATAAACGGTGGAGAGCGCGTGATGAGTTATCAACTTCCTAAAGCGGCAAAGAGTGAACATTGGAGAATGTCTTGAGATTTGTTCAAGACTGTTGTATTTGATGCAATGTGATTAACGGTTAGGATTGAACCAACTGGATTGTAAAACCTAAATGCTTAGGGTTTAGGGTTTATGCTACCGACCTATCTATTTCCTATAAGGTTGATGATGTTTTTCATTTTGAAGTTGTTGGCAAATGTTATGTGTGTATCCAAGTGAAGAGATACTTGATTCTTTTGAGACCGGAGAAGTGTGTTGATACTTGCAGAGTGTGATTGCAGAAGAGGAGGAGCTAAAGTTGATCTGCCTTGGAATTGAGTGCTATTATCATATCAGTGTATTACCTGTTGACTTCTAACCATTTCAGCAGTTGGAAAATACCTTAACCGGGTAGCTTTAATAGGCTTTTGTGTAAATCCTTTAACAAGGTGACTCAATTCAATGAGTTCTTCAAATCCTCTTGCGAGGTAACCTCTAATAGGGTTCTAACCTTTAACCAGGTATTTAGCCATCCCTTAACTGGGTGATCACTAGCAGGATCGGTTCCTAGCAGAATCTATTGCAATAGTCTTTAACCGGACTAGGTGATGGGAATGGGTATGGGATAGACTAGCCTAGTCTATGCTCCTTGATCCTCTCCTTGGATCACCAGGTGTTTCTACCACACCCTAGGGTCTCTAGGACTTCCTTTGCTTGTGGAATCCCCTAACCTTGACCAATCCACCCACCAAAAATTTGTGGTCCTCCTCCCTAAGTCACATCTACTCTCAAGCACCAGAAACCCTCACATAGGCTAATAAGGGTTTAGCTCCTTCTTCACCTTCTTAGGTCCTAGAAAGATTAGGATAGGTCTCTGACATAGTTATCCATCCATTCATGTGCCCCCAAGAGGTTTTAACCTTCCAACTCCTTACCGATCTCACTATTTTGCTTTTTCCCTACAAAATAGGGCTACAAGGAATGTGCCCAATTAGGCCTCCAATCCGATCTTTTAGGGCTCCCTCTTGCAAATGATGCACATACTTGTGAAACTTCCCAAAAGGATTGCTAATAATTTGGCAAGGGCTCAAATATTTTTCTAGTTTTGGGCCTCCAAGAGTCCATACACTGCCCTAGGTGAATTTTAAGGTTTTTGAGGGTTTTGTTTACAAGGGTTTTAAGGCCTGCCTGGGTCACAGTGATGGTTTATAGATTTTTCCACCTTATATAGATTGATGGAAGCTCCTCCTTCTCACCAATGGTGCCTCACACATCCCTCTACAACTCCTCCAAAGGGTGCCTCCCTCCTTGTCCTACCTTGCCCTAATGGACCTCTGCAACTTCGACCCTTTCTAGCTGGGTACAGTCTAGTCTCACCTAGGAGTGGGTCTTTGAAACACCCCCCCACATCTTCAAGGGGCCTACTTTCTTTGGAGTAATGTATAGGGTCCATACTCCTAATCCCCATGGTTTCATGGTGATTCCATAATGGGGATAGGAGTTATCATTCCATTTCATAAAACAGTCTAAAACTGGACAGTGACAGAGTACTTCACAAAAATAATTACAAACACACAAAAACCTGCACAAGAACCTACCCTAAGTGCTCAAAATGAAAGTATTAATTCAATGCAAGATTCACAACACTATTTAGTTCATAAATCAATCCATTGTCAACCTGTTAATGCTTCCTTTGTGCCGACTGGCAACAAAAAACCCAGTCACAGTCAAGGTCTTTACACTTGGTCGTACAATCTGACATCCAACCCATCATTTTAGGGTTTGAAACATATATAGTATCCTTTCCTTGGTCTGTGTGCCAAAATTACAGTTTTCCACACTAAGCTAAGGGTTTTTATGTATTAGGTGGAAAAGTTGCTTGACAACTTTGAAAAGTTGTCATGCAACTTTTTGCAACTTTTGAGCAACTTTTCCAAAGTTGCTTGTCTTAACTCCTAGGCCTACATTGGGTTATCCTATGGGCACCATCATGCTAAAAGGACCCCAAACTCATCCATGGAACACACAACCTCTCCTCCACAAGAAATGAGAACCTAGGACCTAAGTTAGGACTTAATTTAGACTAATGAGCTCGTGGCTCTTATTACATTTACAATGGCTTCAAAAAGAAGCAAAACACCAACAAAAACCAAAAAGAGGAAGGCCTTAGAAGGGTGCTCCTGCACCATACTCCCCCTCTACACAAAAGTTATGGAACTGAGGTAGAAATGAGAGCCGAGTCAATACCAAGTTTCTTGAACTTGCCCTCTTCAACCCAAGTGGCTTTAGACTCAGGTTGACCTACCCACTTCACCAAGTGTTCCATATAGACCTGGTGTCTAGTAGACTTTTTCACCCTTGACTCCAAGATCTCCTCTGCTATGGGCTGCTTCATTTGAGGTAAAGCATTCACATCCAAGTATTGTAGTACCTTGGCTTGATTCTCTATTTGTTCTACTATTTCACCCTTGTATAGTATCAGGTCAACAACATTGAAGACTGGTGATATAGCCAAATCTGAAGGAAGATCAACCTTGTAGGCATTCTCACCATATTTGGATAGAATTGTACAGGGTCCTACCCTCTTCATTTGCAGTTTAGTAGGCTTGCCACTTTGCATTCTATCTTTGATCAGATGGACCATCACATAGTCACCCACTCTGAACTGAACCTCTCTCCTTCTTTCATCCACTTTTTCTTTCAATTTTTGAGTAGACTCTAGGATGGCTTTCTTGACCTGTTCTTGGACTTCCTTGATGGTTTGAGTGAAGTCCTCTGCTTGGCCACTTTTCATCTCCATGGAACCAAGTTCCCTGAGTTCACACACTCCCCTTGGATGTCTGCCATAGACAACCTCAAAAGGACTCCTTCTAGTGGTCCTATTTACACTATCATTATAGGCATACTCTGCTTATGGAATGACTAGATCCCATGTCTGCCCATACTCCTTGGCTAGACACCTCAACAAGTTGCCTAACACCCTATTAATGACTTCAGTTTGACCATCAATTTGTGGATGGTAAGCTGAGCTAAATGATAAATTGGTCCCTAATCTTTTCCATAAGGTTTGCCAAAAATGGCCCATGAACTTACTGTCCCTATCTGAAACAATACTTAGTGGAAGTCCATGAATCCTTACAATATCTGTAAAGAAGAGATGTGCAACATAGCTAGCATCATGAGTAGTTTTACATGGAATGAAATGGCTCATCTTAGAAAACTTGTCTACTACCACATAGATGCTATCCATACTTGTCTTTGTCTTGAGGAGTCCTACTACAAAGTCCATGCTCACACACTCCCAAGGCCTATTAGGGACCGGTAATGGTTGATAGAGGCTTGCATTACTTGATCCTCCTTTTTCCCTTTGACACACACCACATTGCTCTACATACTTTCTCACATCTCTTGGCAACTTGGGCCAATAATAGTACCTCTATACTAGATCCAAAGTTTTGTTGACTCCAAAGTGTCCACTTAGACTACCATTGTATTTTTCTTGGATGAGGTTTTCTCTCATGGATTCTCTAGGCACACATAACTGATTACCTTTGAATAAGAGACCATTTTGGAGAGTGTAATCTACATACTCACCATGAAAATGATTCTCAAACTCCTTGCAAACCTTGTGGGCTGATGATAAGTCTTCATCTACTTCATAGAGGTCCTTGGAACCTTCTATTCCTATGCTCTGCAATTGTAACTCTCGAATAGTTAACAACTTCCTGCTTAAAGCATCTGCCACCTTGTTGAGTTGCCCCTTTTTATGCTTGATGGTGAAGGTGAAGGATTGGAGGTATTCCATCCATTTCAAATGTCTATTGCTAAGATTCTCTTGAGTGTTAATGTAACTCAAAGCCTGGTTATCTATGAACACCACAAATTCCTTTGGGAGTAGGTAATGCCTCCACTTTTTGAGAGATTGAATTAGTGCATACAACTCTAGGTCATAGGCTAAGTACCTCTTCTTGGCCTCATTAAGCTTCTCAATAAAGAATGCCATAGGCCTTCCTTCTTGACTCAAAACACCCCCTACTGCAATGCCACTTGCATCACATTCCAATGTAAATAGCTTGTCAAAAGTAGGCAAGAGTAGGATGGGTTTTGTGGCTACTTCTTGCTTCAACAATTGGAATGCTTTGTCATCCTGTTCAATCCACTTGAATTTGGTTTTTAGGCCTCCTTTTATGGTGTCAAGTAATGGTGCACATATACCATTGAAATTCCTCACAAACTTTCTATAGAATTGGGCCAAACCATGGAAACTCCTAACTTCAGTCCCTGTTCTAGGGGCAGGCCAATTCAAGATTGCCTCCACTTTGCTTGGATCCATCTTCAAGGTTCCCCTAGACACCACAAATCCCAAGTAGACCAACTCTTTCTTCAAAAAGTCACACTTCTCTAAGTTGATTGCCAACTTCTCTTCATGCAACCTCTCTATGACTAACCTCAAGTGTTCAAGGTGCTCCTCTTTGGTTCTGCTATAGATGAGTATGTCATCTAAGTATACCACCACAAACCTACCTGTGAAGTCCTTTAACACCTCATTCATCAACCTCATGAAGGTGCTTGGGGCATTAGTAAGTCCAAATAGCATCACAAGCCATTCATACAACCCTTCTGTGGTCTTAAAAGCGGTCTTCCACTCATCCCCCTCCTTAATTCTAATCTGATGATAACCACTTTTAAGGTCCAACTTGGTAAAATACATGGCACCTCCTAAACAGTCCATCAGATCCTCTATTCTAGGAATAGGAAATCTATACCTTATGGTGATCCTATTGATTGCCCTTGAATCAGTGCAAAGTCTCCACTTGCCTCCCTTCTTTGATGCTAGCACTACCAGGACTGCACATGGGCTGATTCTCTTCTTGATCAATCCTTGTTCCAACAACTCCTGCACTTGCCTCGCCACCTCCTTGTTTTGGTTAGGTGTGAGCTTATATGTAGCTTTATTAGGTAGGGATGCACTGGGAACAAAGTCTATTTGATGGCTTATAGACCTTCTTGGTGGAAGTGTTGCAGGTGCTCCATCGCTCACTATGTCCTATTACTCTTGCAACATTTGCTTCACCTCCTTGGGTACCTCTGCCTGCAACTTGTCTTCCTCCTCTGTTGGCTTCACAAAGATGGCACACCTCACTATCTCCTCCTCATGTAGCAAGTGTAAGAACTCTTTACCTATAGTCAATAAGACACTAGGTGTTCTTGAGGTTCCATCATCATTCTCTGTCAAAGACTGAATCTTAAAGGTTTTGCTATCCTTCTTGAAGGAAATGGAGTTCTCCTCTCCATCATAGATCACCTTCCTATCAAATTGCCAGGGTCTACCTAGCAGTAGGTGACAGGAATCCACAGGTAACACATCACAAAGGATCTTATCCTTGTATCCTCCAATAGAGAACTCTACCCAAGTCTGTTCATTGACAAGCACACTCTGCTCTTGGTTCAACCATGTCACCTTGTAAGGGCTAGTGTGGGGTATCCTTGTGAGTTTCAACTTCTTGGCTGCCTCATCTAATATTATGTTATTAGTTGACCCTAAATCAACTATCCCCTTGCAAACTTTACCAAGGATCTTGCATCTCACCCTGGACAATGCTCTCCTATGCTTAGGTTCATCCTTCACCAGCTGTCTTATCAAGACTCTATTGAACATCAGATTTTCTCCATTCTTTGATTCAATATGGTCCACCTCAGGTGTCTTGCTGCTTGATGTGTCTTCATGAGCATAAGCAACCTTGTTTCCACTATTTGATGAGGTAGGCTTGTCAGGACATCTATAGGCCGAGTGTCCCAGTTGACCATAGTTGTAGCATTTCATGGTTGCAAAGTAGGAGTTACCCCTGCTGGTAACTCTACCCCTACTTGGACCCCCTTGTGCACCTCTTCCTCTAGAATGGCCTCCTCTGAGGTTGGTTTCACTGCTATGTTCAGTCAACTTGGACTCTCCTTGGTTCCTTTGCTCATTTGCCTTGCTTTGGTAACCACCTCGGTGATTCATTTGATCTCTACCTCTGCCTCTACCCCTGGTATTAGAGTCTCCTTTCCTTTTGTTCCTCTCTTCCACCTTAGCAACGAGCTGATGACATTTTTGGACAGTGGTAGGAGTCCATAGGCTTATTTCCTCTTGAATGTTCCACTTTAGGCCACTTAAATACCTAGCCACCTTGATAGATTCCTCTTCTTGGACTTTGGATCTAAGGAAAATCTTTTGAAACTCCTCTGTATAGGAGGTCACATCAAGGTCTTTTTACTTCAATCCCTGTCTCTTCTTATGAAGTTGGACTTCATAATCCTCTGGTAAGTAGTTCTCCTTGATCTTACTCACCATGGCCTTCCAATTTGCAATAGGTAGCTTCCCCATGCTAATTCTTTCTTCTTGCAGGTACTTCCACCATGTCAAGGCTAGTCCTCTTAGTCTTGATTTGGCAACCTTAACCTTTTGAGCTTTTGTCACTCCTTCACACTCAAAGTGGTTCTCCATACCCTCAATCCATTCCATGACGGTGTCAATGTCCATCCTTCCACTGAAATGTGGCAATCCTTCAAAAGCTTTGGTATTCAAAGCCTTAATGACCTTTACAAAAGGTTCTTCATTGATCAAGGGGTCTAGTTCAGGTATAATGTCATCTATGTCAATGGTTTTCTTTCCTTTATCCTTGGTGTCTTCACCCCAAGGTCCATGTGTCCTTTGATCCACCACTTCTTGCAGCTTGTCCCTTATCTCTCTCATAGCTTCTTCAAGGAGTCTATTCTTCTCCTTCTGCTCCTCTACCTCCCTAGCCAACTCTACATTAGTGACCATTATGTTCTCCCCTACTGATTCACTAGAATATAGAGACATGCACGGTCCACAAATCTTTAACTTGCTCTGATACCAATATGATGGGAATGGATATGGGAAAGACTAGCCTAGTCTATGCTCCTTGATCCTCTCCTTGGATCACCAAGTGTTTCTACCACACCCTAGGGTCTCTAGGACTTCCCTTTCTTGTGGAATCCCCTGACCTTGACCAATCCACCCACCAACAATCCGTGGTCCTCCTCCCTAAGTCACATCTACTCTCAAGCACCAAAAACCCTCACATAGGCTAATAAGGATTTAGCTCCTTCTTCACCTTCTTAGGTCCTAGAAAGGTTAGGATAGGTCTTTGACATGGTTATCCATCCATTCACATGCTCCCAAGAGGTTTTAACCTTCCAACTCCTTACCGATCTCACTATTTTAGTTTTTTCCTACAAAATAGGGCTATAAGGAATGTGCCCAATTAGGCCTCCAATCCGGTCTTTTAGGGTTCCCTCTTGCAAATGATGCACATACTTGTGAAACTTCCCAAAAGGACTACTAATAATTTGGCAAGGGCTCAAATATTTTTCTAGTTTTGGGCCTCCAAGAGTTCGTACACTTCCCTAGGTGAATTTTAAGGTTTTTGAGGGTTTTGTTTACAAGGGTTTTAAGGCCTGCTTGGGTCATAGTGATGGTTTATAGATTTTGCCACCTTATCTAGATTGATGGAAGCTCCTCCTTCTCACCAATGGTGCCTCACACATCCCTCTACACCTCCTCCAAAGGGTGCCTCCCTCCTTGTCCTACCCTACCCTCATGGACCTCTGCAACTTCAACCCTTCCTAGCCGGGCACAGTCTAGTCTCGCCTAGGAGTGGGTCTTTGAAAGACCTCCCTGCATCTTCAAGGGCCCTTCTTGCTTTGAAGTAATGTGTAGGGTTTGTACTCCTATTCCCCATGGTATCATGGTGATTCCACAATGGGGATAGGAGTTATCATTCCATTTCACAAAATAGTCCAAAACTGGATAGTGACAGAGTACTTCACAAAAATAATTACAAACACACAAAAAAATGCACAAGAACCTACCCTAAGTGCTCAAAATGAAAGTATGAATTAAATGAAAGATTCACAACACCATTTAGTTCATAAATCAATCCATTGTCAACCTGTTAATGCTTCCTTTGTGTCGACTGGCAACAAAAAACCCAGTCACAGTCAAGGTCTTTACTCTTGGCCATACAATCTGACATCCAACCCATCATTTTAGGGTTTGAAACATATATAGTATCCTTTCCTTGGTCTGTGTGCAAAAATTAGGGTTTTCCATGCTAAGCTAAGGGTTTTTACTTATTAGGTGGAAAAGTTGCTTGACAACTTTGAAAAGTTGTCATGCAACTTTTTGCAACTTTTGAGCAACTTTTCCAAAGTTGCTTTTCTTAACTCCTAGGCCTACATTGGGTTATCCTATGAGAACCATCATGCTAAAAGGACCCCAAACTCATCCATGGCACACACAACCTCTCCTCCACAAGAAATGAGAACCTAGGACCTAAGTTAGAACCTAATTTAGACTAATGAGCTCATGGCTTTTACTACATTTACAATGGCTTCATAAAGAAGCAAAACACCAACAAAAACCAAAAAGAGGAAGGCCTTAGAAGGGTGCTCCTGCACCACTAGGCTCTTAACAGAGCAAACTTCAAAAGAGTTCAAAGAGAAGCTTGTGGGTATTCATCCCCATCCCGGTTTTTCCCAGTTGGGTTTCCAAGTGAAAAATCAATGTGTCATGTGTGATGCCTTTCATGTGATGGTTTAGTGTTTTATGTCAAATTGGTAAAATATGTTGAACTAGCAGTCATTATATTTTTGATGATAGATTACTTATTTATGCATAAGGGTGAAGTGGAAATGAGGTATTAGATTGTGTGAAAAGATAAGAGTTACCGGTTTATGTCTTTCACATTCTCATTGTGTTTTACCAATAGTAATTTGATTTAGACCTGTGTTATTGCTTCCCAGTCAAACCGGTTCAGGGAAAGTGTTTTTGCCTGTACTAATTCACCCCCCCTCTCAATTTCAGTTTTGCACTAACTCTTCATCATTTATTCATCAGGGACATAGTAGGGGGCCCCATACCCATTACAAATCTTTGAATTATTATTATTATGTTTGATTAGATTGACCCCAAGACCTTATAGTTTAGAATTCCACTTCAGATGTCCTTATTGGGAATTGAACTTGGTCTCCACAGTGAGAACCCAGTGTTTTAACCAGTTAAGCTCAACCCCTTGGACAATCCTTTAATAAGATATTTATTAACCTTTACAAAAAGGTAAAAAATGGTAATTTTCTTTGTTATAATTACCAAGTGAGGCATGGATTTGATGTATGAGACCCTCTTGATGGATGTCCACAGGGAGAGACATTTTTAATTCATGTCATGTAAGATCCCATGAATTGTACATTGATCAAATTCTCCTATAAAAAATATATTTCTTATGTGGTATACAAACAAATTCATCATTTACATGAATTCATATCGGTTAGATCCAACCTTCAACCCCTTCCACACTCTTACCCCACTACCTAAGAAAAAATTAATACAATAACCTTCTCTACTATCAATAAATAGTGTCATATCTATGCTAGACAGTTCAAATAATTGGAAGATGACTGAGAGCGGGGGGGGTGAATAAATTGTCACCAGATTACCAGATCCTTGATAAATTTAAACTTTAATACCGGAACCCAAAAAATAAATACCGGAATGCATAAACCAAATACCGAAATAGCAGATAAACCAATTAAGCATATACAATAATAAGAGAATAAATACCATCCACATGACACCAGGATTTATACATGGCAAAATCAGTAAATGGAAAAACCATGGTGGGAAGCGTACCCATAGTCAGATAATACTTTTGCAGTAAGTATGTGAATTATAATTGAGGGGCCTGCACTCCCAGGAAGGACAACAACCTAGAGAACACTACTCATCACAAAAGGAGTCTCATTGACTACATAGAAATATAGACTACAATCTGGAGGGAAGAATGAACTGCAAAGATAGCATCTCGTATGCCTGAGCACAGTTCTGGTTAATCAATACCAGAGGACTAAATCCTCTTACATAAACCCAATTCGATCACCAATGATCAACCAAATCCTCTGCCTAAATGATGATTACATTATTCGCTCCTTACATATCCATATCCCATACCATAATGATCTACAATGAGATCTTACATCATTTATATACAAACCCTCGACCACAAACAATAAGGTCGACATCTAGACAATAAAACAATTACATAATTGTGTGCGGGAAAAGAGGGTCAATGAAACTTAAAATACAAAAATGTGGTCTCAAAGAGGCTTGTTCACACACCCACATGGCTTCTTTGTGCAAGTTATGGAGTCATGAAGAATGACTCAACTTCCCAAGGTTGGTTCCATGGTTCTCTATCTCACAAGGTCCCTCAAGCCAATGCCTTTGCTCTCAAATCACTGAACAAAGTGGCTTAGGGATGACGAATGCAAGAATGAGGGATGCTTTGGATTTATGTGCATATGAAATGCATCCTATCTATGCATGATTCTACAAATGCAATAAACTAGATTATAAGATGACAAGATTAGTAGCAATACTATCCTAACATGATATACTAGTTTATGATTTAAGCTAATGATAAAGGAAATAGTCTAAAATGCTTATTAGATTAATTCCTATTACAAAGAGAAGTTAGATGTATTGATAAATTTGAGCATAAATAAGATATTAAAATCTTGCATGGATCCTCAAAATGGAGGAAGGAGAGCTCTATTTATAGTAAAAATAGGGAAATGGATAGTCAAGATTGAAGGAGTTAATCAAGGGTTAGGATTGAAAGTTATCAATCCATGTTTATAATTTTCACCAATGAAATGGTGACAATTGTCAACATAAGACTAGTTGAGAGGAGATGAAAGAAGCATTAAATGCTTGAGAAGACCTTATGGTTACCTTAGGAGGTAAGGGTTAAGGTTAGGCTAGGGTTATCCAATGGATAAAGCTTTTACCCAAGGGGTAAACTCTTGTGCAAAGGTTAAAGGGATAACCATGGTTAAAACAATGAATGCTTGATGAGACCCCTGGGTTAGATTGAGGCTAAGTTAGTCAAAAAGTCTCTAACCATGCCACTGAGGGTTAGTTAACCATTAATGGTTTGAAGAATTTGGGGACAAATTTGTAAGAGTCCTTCCAAATTTGGGGGTATTAAACAAGTTAGCTTGTTGAATGGATAAAGGCTTTAATGCTTTTAGAAGACTTTACTCCAAATTTGAGAAGTGACCTCCTCAAATTTAGGGAAAGGGGATAATGAATGGGTTTGGGTTAATTGATTAGGATTAGATGGATTCTAGAAGAAATTAGGAATAGGGTTAGGATGCAAGTGGGAGATGTAGGAAAATGCAAGTGGGTGAGGGAAAATAGAATTAATTAAAATAAATTCCTTTATTTCAATTTGGTTGCAAGTTAGGAAATTAAATAAATTAGATTTATTCAATTTGTGGTAAACTATTAATTAAATGTAAATTTAATTAAAAGTAAGAAGAAGGGATTTAATTAAATAAAATGATTTATTCAATTTAAATTTATGTAAAGGGCTTAAGTGAATTTAACTAAATAAATTGAATAATTTATTTAATTAAATAGAAGAATGTGGGTGATTTAATTAAATTAGATTTAACTAAATACAGGAATGGGAATAAAATGAACATTGAATATTCATTTAGGAATATGGTCATTTTTATACGTCTACATTTTGCCCCTCTTTGAAGTGATGTGTGTGCACATGTTGATTAAAAGAAAATGATGTGTTGACATGATTTAGTTATGATCAATTTTTATGTCATTTTGAGATTTTCATGTCGTGCCCCAGATTTGATAACCTATGCCCCAGATTTGATAAATGATGTTGATAATGCCCCCTCAGGAGATGAATCAAAAATTTTGAACATTTGATTTGATTTGGATAATTTTGATAAATTTCATGGCATTGTAAAATTTTGTCTATTTTGAATGCGGTTAGTTGATTCATCTCCCAATAATGATGTTTGGTAGGGTTGTATGAGACACCACGAGCAATTTACATGTTCCTCCATATAACCCTAATTTCAATTTTCCCTATAAAAGGGAAAAAGTGATTTCTTTTTGTCTTATTTGTGCTTGTTGACTTTAGAGAAAGTGACACTTGGAGAAACGTCAACATGCCGGTTCCTTATGCTTCTCATAGATTCGAGCGCATGCAGAGGTATTGGAGGCCCATCGCGTATGGACCACTGGTAAGTCAACCTTTTTGACCCCTTTTGGATTTTTTATTTTGTCATTTTTGATCATGTTTTTAATTTTTGTCACGCAGATTTGTCGTTTTAGCGCATCAAGGTCAAAAGCGTAGTGCATACGATAGGTTTTGTAGCGCGTAGGGTTCAAGAAAATAGGATAGCATTTGAAAAGAATAGGGTAGAGCATATGCAGGTGAGGATATCACTTAGGATTAGGTTAGCGCATTGGGATCACAGGGTAGCATAGAGGGCAAAATGGGTAGTGCATAGGAGATATCTAGTGCATAGGGTTTCTAGGGGGTCACATGGGTAGGCCTAGGTAGTGCGTAGGTATACCCTAATGCATAGGGTTAGGTTTGTAGTGCTAGACTAGGATAGGATAGCACATAAAATAGGTTTAGCACTTCGGGTAGGTTAGGTGGCGCGCTAGAGAAAAGGGATAGCACGTAGGTGCAGGCTAGCACATAGGGTGAATGGTGTAGTGCGTTGAGAGAACAGGGTAGCGCATAACAAGCAGTGTAGCACATAGATAAGAGTGTTTAGTGCATTGGGGAAAATATTTGGTAAAGTGTGATTTTTGGATGAAGAAAATTGGTAGGTTGATGCTAGTTTTTTGCTGGGATGGGTGCAAATTGTCGTTCTGTGTGTCTGCTATCATTGTTTTGATAAGTTGTCCAATACGAGTTCCAATATAACTTGATTTGATTTACAATTTTTCAAGTTCATATAGATTTGATGTGGTTTTTGAGATGGATTTTTTTGATATGAACTTGATTTGATTTGCATTGTTTGAAGTTGATATATATGTGGAGCTTGAGTTGTTTTACAAGCTGCATTGATTGTGGAACTTGAGTTGTGTTACAAGTTGATATTAATGTGAAAATTGAGTTGTGTTACAAGTCAATTTGATTGTGGAAATTTAGTTGTTTTACAAGTTGATATGATTGTGAAACTTGAGTTGTGTTACAAGTTGATATGATTGTAAAACTTGAGTTGTGTGACAAGCTGATATGATGTGATATGAAAATGGATTGATATGATGTGGAACTTGATTAGTTGTTCAAAGTTTCAAGTTTTGATATGAATTTGATTTTGATATCTATGTTTTTGATGAGGAAACTGATATTGGACTTGTTTTGCTTTTCGACAGGAGCACCTTGGAGTGGTTCAGTCGTGTGAGCGATTTCTAAGATCATGGTCATTGATACCACGATTGACACAGAATGATAGGGATATTATTAAGAGGTGTGGCCCATCCTCATTGTTAGAGATGCCCCAGTTTATCTTGAACTGGGGTTTATAGATAGCATTGGCTGAGAGGTGGCACAATGATATGAACACCTTTCATTTGGAGACAGGCAAGATCACAGTGATGCCTGAGGCTTGTTACCAGATTCTATGGATTCCTGTGGTAGGTGCACTGCTAACTTACGAGAATACTGAGGAGGGTGGTACAGAGGCACTTCGCCGGATTCTACAAGATGATACCATTTGTGGGTATGAGATCCCCTAGCAAGAGTTCTTAGATTTGGATTATGCTCCCATACCATTAGTGCTGGCAGGTTTTATAGGTGGTTTCTTATATCCCGACTATAGGTCAAAGGGACTGGTAGTAGGATGGGGGTTGGTCCTGGAGGACATGGTGACATAGGGTCACCGATTCACATGGGGTTTGGCTATGTTGGCCCACTTATACAGGGATTTGCATCAGGTGGTATATTTGGGTTATGGTAGTCTATCAGCTAGGGTTACATTGCTACAGGTATGGGCATGGGAGCATATTCCCACAACTAGGCCATTGGTAGACATAGATAGGCCTATTGGGTTTGCGTATGCATATGGATATCGAGGGATAGTTGTCCAGTGTAAGCTGGGCAAACTAGAGCACTGGAGGAGAGTTTTAGATGATATTGATACGGTCGTCTGGCGACCATATACAGGTTGTGAGGTATGGCCAGAGGATAGGATGGAGATGCCCTATGTATACATGTCCAAGTATCTGATAGGGTGGACATGCTTTGTTATTGAGAGGTTTTTGCATAGCCGGGTGCTGCGACAATATGGTCGACAACAGGGGATTCCACAAGGAGCATGTTTTTATGCTCAATGCAGATAGGACATTCTAGAGTGGGGACCTATGATTGATAGCGCGATGAAAGTTTAGGAGTTCTTTCACTTAGCTGGTCAAATATGGGACTATGTCCCTCAGATAGTGGATGCAGGGATAACTGATGAGTTTGCAACACTCTTTGCAGTGCGTGCAGTGGCTAGGATATTTGATCTAGCAAAGATGATGATGAGGAGGATGATTAGCCTGAGAGGTTAGGGAGATAGGGAGAGGCTGGTGAGGAGGTGATGGAGGAGGAGGTGATGGCGGAGATGGTGGAGGAGGTGGCCGAGGTCGGCGAGGGGATAGAGGTAGATTGGATCGGGGGAGGAGAGGAGATAGGGGTGGAGATGGTGGTGATAGAGGGATACGGGTGGAGAGAGAAGTGCAGCAAGCCATGGTGGATAGAGAGAGAGGAGGTTTGGCTATCAGAGCTGGGGGTGAGGAGAGGGTTGGAGAGGTGATAGCGGTGGTGGGAGGGCATGATGATTTCAGATGACCAGCCCAGAGGAGGAGGTCAGATGTTTTACCTCCACCTGCACCGAGGACAGGTAGAGGGACAGGGGGTACCCCTTCATAGTTACCCCTACAGATGTGGATTCCAATTCATGTGGAGGATGCACAGATGAGATCGCTGCAATTGTTAGTGCATCATTTGTAGACACAGTTGTTGGTGCATCAGCGTCAGATTATTCAGTTGACCACAAAGAATGATACTAAGATAGAGCGTCGGGGTCGAGCAGAGGAGCTCGCAGAGAGCGACAATAGGTGGCTCAATGAGAGACACCTTGAGAGAGCTAGCTTTGAATGCCAAGGAGGCAGAGTACTACCAGAGACATGATGAGGATGTGGTGCCTAGGGAGCGTTGAGTGCAGAGTTTCACAGCATCGAGATCCAGTCGATCTCGAGAGACTGGGTCGAGGACAAAGAGCAGAGGCGTGACAAGGCCTCCTAGACAGGATCCATCTAGAGATCTAGGTGTTGGGACATTTGCAGTGAGACCGTCTCCTTCAGAAGATAGTCATACCTGAGAGATGTTGTTTCTATTTGTATTTTGATCATTTTGTTGTATTGGCACAAACATGACATATTTTGTACATTGATCATTTTTGAGATATATATGACATCATTTTCTTTGATCCTTATGTGATGTGTTATGGATTATCCTTTCTATATGATTTTGTTGTTTTTATGATGATGTAATGCTTAGATAGATGTATGTGATGTGATATGTGATGTATGATGTTGTGAGATGTATGTTGAAAATGAGATGTATGATAATGATATGCTATGAGATGTATCTTGAAAATGAGATGTATGATAATGATATGCTGTGAGATGTATCTTGAAAATGAGATGTATGATAATGATATGCAACTAATTGATTTTGAGCATCCTCAGTCTGCATTCGTCATCCCTATATAGTCACATGTTATTTGCTTTCTTTGTAGGTATCATCATTGAGCATCGATTTGTTTTGGGATATGTTTAAAATTTATACAAGCATAATGGTATAATTGAACCATAATGACCTGAGAAAATTGACATGATTTTTTATTTTGCAAGATAGCACAAGCGTCAAGGTATAATTGAACCAGGATGACCTGAGTGCGGATTGCGTATAAATAGACAAGATTAAACCATTTGTATGTGTAAAGTGGAATCATGTCTTCAGTGATATGTTGTGAATAAGGTCTTGAGACAAGTATCTACACAATACAAATGATCGCCTCACAAACAGAAAACTAAAAAAAATATTGGAGTCCCCACGACTTTCTCTAGCGTCAAGCTTTTGTTGAGAACATGTAGAGGATCCAATAATTCAAAAATTTCAAGTGCAAAAATAGTCAAAACTTTATGCAAGATGCAACATTTGATACTTCAGAAAATCATCCATTATAGTTTGTGATTCCGGTTAAGTGATCAATGTGGGGGTTTGCAATTGTTTGATTTTTGTTTGCTGGATATGATTGTCTGAGTTTACTGCAAGTTTTGATCAATGCTGCCCCTAGCTAAGTTTTCCTCTTAATGTGGATATGTACAGTGATTACCAAGCCATGCTGAGATGCAGTGAAAGGATATATGGATAAACCAGGATAGTGACTACGCTAAGTATGTCCTGGATGGATATTGTGATAAAATGTCAGGCAATGGTCGATAGTGTTTAACTATGGATATACTGGTATGATATAGATAGAGGAGATGTCCTCTCACAATAGTGCCTATTGCCAGGTTTTCACCAGTTGCTTTTATTGTACCCCTTTATTTGCTTTTTCTTGATTTTTTGATACTTTTAATTTTTTGACTTTTCCATGCATTAGACTACTCAAGTGTAGTATTTCTTCAGATGGATGTTGTTAGTTGGTTCGTCGAGCACATCTCCTTCTGAAGTTGTTAGCTGATAGGCGCCTGATCCATAGGTTGATATAATGACATAGGGACCTAACCAGTTAGGTTCAAATTTCCCTTTCTTTTCCCAATCTTGCTGATTTCTAGGATTTTCTTTGAGTACTAGGTCACTAGTTTAAAAAATTCTACGAATGACCTTGTGGTTGTAGCTTCTGCACACGTGTTGCTGATATACTTTGAGATGAGTGTAGGCATGTTGACATCTTTCATCTAGAAGTTTGAGCTCTTGCAGTCGGTTAACTTGATACTCTTCATCTGGAATTAGGCCTTTCAAAGAGACTCTGAGAGATGGAATTTCTACCTTCAGGGGTAAAATTGCCTCCGATCCATATACCAATGAATATGGTGTAGGTCCCATGGGTGTGTGGATGCTAGTCCTGTATGCCCAAAGTGATGGATTGAGTTGTACATGCTAATCTTTGCCTGCATCATTTACTATTTTCTTTAGGATTTTCAATATTGTCTTGTTGGATGCATCTGCCTGACCATTCCCCTATGGGTAGTAAGGTGTAGAAAAATGATGTTGGATTTTGAATTTTTCACATAGTTCTCATACATTTTGGTTCTTGAAAGGTCGTCCATTATCTGTGATGATGGAACTTGGAATGCCATATCTGTAGATCGGATAATTAAGGATGAAAGAGGCTATTTGTTTCCTTGTTACTGTGGTCATGGGGACTGCTTCAATCCACTTTGTAAAGTATTCTGTTGCAGTTATAATGAACTTGTGTCCATTTGAAGATAAGGATGAATTTTACCGACTAAATCTAGTCCCCACTGGCAAAAGGGCCAGGATGTTGTGAATGGTTGCAGTTCCAGTGTTCGTGCA
Organism: Cryptomeria japonica; assembly: GCF_030272615.1. Taxonomy (NCBI): domain Eukaryota; kingdom Viridiplantae; phylum Streptophyta; class Pinopsida; order Cupressales; family Cupressaceae; genus Cryptomeria; species Cryptomeria japonica. Next base: position 659,717,427 of record NC_081406.1, on the reverse strand, counting down.
TGTATAAGATTGCCATGGATTTGACATTTAGGACACTTGTTTGCAAAGTGATAAGAGTCTTTTTCCATTGTCGACCAGTAATATCCTATTCTTAGAAGCTTTTTAGCAAGAGTAGGACCACTTGAATGTGTGCCACAGATACCTTCATGAAGCTCTTGTAAAGTGGAGTCAGATTCATTACGATCAAGGCAACGAAGAAGACCACCATCTAGACCTCGACGGTATAAAGTATCAACAGTAATTGTGAATCTCTATAGACTTTTAATTCTATGATTCTCCATTCTACAGCCATTTTGATGCCTATAACCAATGCCTCATATTCAACAATGTTAATTGTGCATGGAAACATAAGCCTATATGATCTTGGTATGGTGTGCCCTTCAGGAGTGATGAACGTCTCTGTTTGGAAATTCGATCTCCATAGGTTGTTTTCCAAGTAGTGGTTCTTCTGCTAGTTGATCTGCAATTGCTTGTCCTTTGAAAGCTCGTCGTTTTGTGTAGTGGATATCAAACTCACTAAGAATCATGACCCATTTAGCCAATCTGCCTGTAAGAGCTGCCTTGCTGAGTAAATATTTGAGAGGATCAATTTTTGTGACCAACTTAATTGTGTGAGCTAGCATGTAGTGCCAGAAATTTTGAGAGGCCAATACCACTGTTAGACAAGGTTTCTCAATGAATGTATAGTTGAGTTTATATCCGTTTAATGTCTTGCTGATGTAGTATATAGCTCGTTCCTTGCCCTATTGATCCTCTTGTGCTAATAATGCTCCCAATGATATATCTATTGTTGAAATGTAGAGGATGAGTGGTTTCCCTGCTATTGGTGGTAATAGAACTGGTGGGTTCATTAGATATTGCTTAATTTGATAAAATGATTCTGCACATTTTTATATAGAAAATGATTGAACAGGAGAGTTTTATCTGCTAATTGAGCGATGAATCGCTTGATTGATTGGAGCTGTCCTTGTAGAGATTTGAGTTGACTGATGTTCTTTGGTGGTGGCAGCTCCATTATGGCTTGTACCTTTGTTGGATCTACTTCAATACCCTTAGCTAAAACTATGTAGCCTAGTAACTTGCCTGATGTAACCCCAAAGACACACTTCTTAGGGTTGAGCCTAACTTGGAATTTCTCCAATCTGTCAAAAATATTTTCTAAGCTATTTAAATGATCTTCTCTGGTGAATGATTTAGCTAGTAAATCATCCACATAGTCTTCCATGAAGGTATGCATCATGTCATGAAAGATTGTTGTCATTGCTCATTGATAAGTTGCTCCTACATTCTTTATGCCAAAAGGCATGAGATTCCAATAGTATGTTCCCTAGGGATAGGTGAATGCTATTCTATCTTGATCCTCCGGGGCTATCTTGATTTGATTATAGCCTAAAAATCTGTCCATTAGTGATAGCATTGCATGGCCTACTGTGAGGTCTACAATTATGTCGATACTAGGTAAAGGAAAGTCATCCTTGGGACATGATTTGTTGACATCTCTAAAATTACTGCATATTCTAATACTGCCATCTGGTTTTGATACTAGTACAATGTTGGAAATCCATTTAGCATAGTCGATAGGTCAAATGAATCCGACATCTAATAGTTTCTTCAGTTCAACCTTAACCATGAGTGCCACATGTGGATTCATCTTTCACAGTTTTTGCTTGACTAGCTTAGTTTCTGGAGTAATGGACAAGTGATGCATGATTAATTGTGGATCAATCCTAGGCATATCTGCATATGACCAAGCAAAGTTGATTTTCTTTTCCTTAAAAAAATTGATCAACTCTGATCTTTCTTCCTTTGTCAAAGATTCTGCCAAGTGTATATTTTTGGCTGCTTCTGTAGTACTAATGTTGATTGATTGAGTGGGCTCAATCAATATGTGTGATCGCCCATGAGAATGCTCAGGAAGAGTGTCAAGTCTCCCATCTTTAGGTGCCTTACAAAGGTTTTCACCCTTAGATGCATCCTTTATTTTTACTTTTTTTGTGATCTATTGCTGCCATTGACTGGTTTTCAGCAGTAGATCCTTTATTTTGTTTATTTTTGCGACTGAGAAACTTGGCACTCCCCTGATGGCAGCTATTGTTACTTTGTTCACTGGTAGAGTCTGTTTCTTGGTTAACGGTACACAAGTAATGGATAATGGATTTATCACTTGGGAAAATTGGTATATCATGAGTTTCAAGTTCATCCTAGTCTATGAGGTTTGGAAAGGCAAGTGGTAAGGAGTCATTTGGTGGATCAAGTTCTGCTACTGTAAGTGTCAGGATGGAGATATCATTGTGATTGGCCAGGGTGTTAAAGAAGTTAAGGATTTCATCGAGGTCTTCGATGGTATCATCTTCCATATAGAATTTCTCATAATGTCGTTGCTCGTTTTCCTTGGCATCATAGATATTTTGTGGACCAAATTCAAGTGGTCTAGATTATGTGCTGCGTTTTTCTTGAGAGATGGGTGTATGAATGTCATTTGCATAAATATCTTTAGGAATTTTAGAATAGCCACCTCATTCATATTCATTGGAGTTAGTCTCAGAGGTAGTATCCCAGATTCTAGCAGTGCTATGAATTGGTATGTTGTAGGGTGAGAATAGGTCTTTGATAATTGATACAAGTTTGATAGTTTTCTCTGATTCTGTGTCAGATGTTGCTTCCACTCTTTGCATTTGTTCATAGACCATCTCTCACCAGGGAGGAATGATGTTATCAAGAGGTGATTCTTCTTTGTTGGATATTGGTTCTTGAATATGATGTGCTTCTGCAGTAGATGCTTCCTTCGAGTTTGTTTGATGGGCTTCTCTTGATGTTGTTTTTGTTCATGATTTTCACGTTCTTTGCGTATTGTCTCAGATGGCTCAAATAGTGCCTCCTATCAAGAGTCTTCTTTTTATTTCTTCTTTGCTTTCCATTGGGGTTTTGATATTTGCGTGGTGTCTTCCTTGGTAGTACAGTGAGTTCAAAGCCTAATCCCTTTTTGTCTTTACTAAATTGTGAAGGAGGATCTAATGGTTTTGTGACGCCTTCCTAACATTTTCCAATAGGTCCTTTACCCTTGTATCCCATTTGTTGCATGATTAAGTAGCCTTTTCCATATAAGTGTGTTGGTATAGATACCTTGATAGTAGCTACTCACAGGGTGTGGGGAATGAAGGGAGCCAAAGTTTCCTCCAACATAAGTGGTATTTTGGGGAGAATTCTCTCTGTTTTGGAGACCCCCACACTAATACATTTGGACTAGATTTTCGACTGAGATTTCTGACGGAGAAGGTAGATTGTGGCCAAATTTGATTTTTTTGAAAAAATGCCCGTATTCGTTGTAATTCCGACGGCAATTTCCCATTTGGTTTCGACAAAGAAGGCATTAGCAATGAGAATTTTCTTTTTTTCAAAAAAGTGCTCGAGTTCATCCTAATTCTGATGACAATGACCATTACTTAAAAAAGAAGAAGAGGGGAATTCATTTGTTCATTGTAATCCTGTGTAGGCATCCGTGGCGACTTCAACCCCCAAGAACATCAAACCCATGTCGAAGGCATCTGTGGCATTGCTTGCAATCCTGTACAGGAGGTAGATTCAAATTTCCCTAGTTTTTAATTTCATGTTGCAAAAAATATACATGTGGTGGTTAATTGGCCTAGTTTAATCTCGTAAAACCATAGAACTATGATTGAGGAGTGAGCGTTCAATTTTGTAGCAACAATCCCTTCCTCCCATATATGCGCATGTTGATTGTTCACATGAGATCACATATCCTTGTGGCATCGCATCAAACAATTCATGAGCCTTATCCATGTTTCCACATTTTGTATTCATGTCAAGCAGGGCATTTGCAAGTACAACACCTAACAAAATTCCTCTATCTGTTATGCTTTGATGGATGTCCATACCCTATTCCAAAGCTCCCATTTTTGTACAAGCAGGGAGGATGCTGGCAAAGGTTGTGGAATTTGGCTTTATGCCTTCCAATTTCATTTTCTTGAAAGTGTCTAAAGCCTTTTCGACAAATCCATTTTGTGCATATCCAGTAATCATTGCAGTCCACGAGACAACATTTCTTTCAGGCATTCTATCAAACAATTCACGTGCCTTGTCTATGCTTCCACATTTTGCATACATGTTTACCAGGACAGTTGCAACTACAACATCTGACAAAATTCCTCTATCCTTTATGCTTCGATGAATGTCCATAACCTGTTCCAAATCTCCCATTTTGGCATAGGCAGGGAGGATAGTAGCAATGGTCATGGAATTTGGCTTTACACCTGCCGATTGCATTTGCTTGAAAGTTTCTAAAGCCTTCTCAACAAATCCATTTTGTGCATATCCGGCAATCATTGCAGTCCAAGAAACCACATTTCTTTGAGGCAATCCGTCAAACAGTTCCCATGCCTTGTCTATGCTTCCACATTTTGCATACATGCTAACAGAGCAGTTGCAACTACATCTAACAAAATTCCTCTATCTTTTATGCTTTGATAGATGTTCATACCCTATTCCAAAGCTCCCATTTTGGCACAGGCTGGGAGTACGCTGGCAAACATAACTAAATAAATGCAATGATCAGCTCCAAAGACATCAAACCACTACTAATAAAACCGAGAGTCTAAAATATGACAGGGAATAGTGTGAGCTGTCCTGAAATAAAATATTTTATTTTCAATTTCAACTAAAACATAATTACTCAGCCATTTAATGTTATTAATAAATGTTTAATTTATGAAAGAGATAAATGGTTGGCCACAAGTACATGAGTTACTAAATGCACACAAATAAGTGAATTTGATATTCAAAACTATCTACAATGAATTCAATTCTTGTCTATTAGTCATTTATGTTTGCAATAAGCATCTTTCTTTGTTTTTCTTAATCTTTATTCATAGTTATGTGCATATTTCACATTCTATAATTAGGATATCAATTGCTATGGCTGAACACTAGCATTATGTTTATGTTGTCGTATAGATGCGTGGAAACATAATTATGGGATTGTTATATTATAGAGATCATAAATCTAGATATAGCATATTAGTTCTAGGTCTTCTTGGATTGAGTCTAAAGTTGGCATACAATCATAAAGCCATTATTAGCAGATCTATCCATTTCTAGTAAAGACAATTGAGAAAGTCATTTTGATATTGAGAGTTTCTTATCTGTTTACCTATTGATCATTATTAATCCATAATATTTAGGTCTATTTATCTATCTTGCAAAACCTCTGTAAGTGTCCTCGATTGTCCCTACTACTCACTCTTCAATGAAATAGTGGAGTTCTAAAGATTTCTTGCACAAGATGGTGTTGAACGTATGAACAAGGCTAGCATGGAAGGAATGTTCAAGCTTCCACTTGTACAACTTACAACAAATGATTTGTTGATAGAATAAATTATTGAAATAGGGATACAATCAAAAGACAAGTAAGTACATACAAACCTCCTTAGTTGAAAGTAAAATTTGTGTATAAAAAGAGTACATTGAATCCCAATCCATAAACACAATAGAGATAGGTCGATGGAGACTTAATTGGATGTAGCATGTCACACCAAAGTTGTTAGAGTATGCTAAGCTAGTACATAATGTTTCGTAAAGCCACATTAGTATTTTACCCAGATCATTATCTACCAAAACTAACTATAGTAATCCTTTTGAGGATTAATTTCATGATGCTAGATCTTCATTTAGTTCCACTTCTTGTTGGAGAAAAGAACAGTTATTTCTTGAGGTAGATGAATATCCCATCAACAAAGGACAAGACGCTTTCTAGAATATAACAAATTATATCCAACAAAAGATCATGGGGGTTTCACTAGAGATATTGAATAAGAGATAGACTTCTACTACTGCATTAAAAGCATTGGCATGTTCTTCATTTATTGATGTAAACTCTCTGTGACGCCACCACAACTAACAAAGGTGTAAAAAGTTGTTTGCAATGCATGGATTTTTAGGATTGTCCTTTGAGAAAATAGAGTTAAAGTATGGAAGCAGGATCTGCCAGCTCCTGAGGGAATCTTGATGAAAAATAATTGTAAAATATTTGGGCGAGCTTATATGCAAAAACTCATGCTTACTGATGGGTTTATGTACAGAAATAAGCACGAATTAAGTGGTAAAGGGGCTTCTAGAAACAAGAGGGACAAAGAGGCAGTGGAAGTGAAAAATTTCGGTGTTGTGTCTCCTCCATCTCAGAATGGGAATGGCGAAGGTGTTGTAAGAGGAGCTGGGAAGGGTGTTGGAAGAATTGGGGGTGTTTACATTCCCCATTTAAGCTGGCTCAAATGATGAAAGATGTGGAAGACAAGAGCAGTGTGGAATACCAACACATGACATGGGATGCCCTTTGGAAGAGTATCAATGGGTTAGTAAACAAGGTAAACGCATCTAACATCAAGAACATAATTCTAGAGTTGTTTGCAGAGAATCTCATCCATGGGAGGGGTCTATTTTTTAGGTCTTGTATGAAATCCCAAATGCATCCCCTGGATTTATAGATGTTTTTGCTGCGTTGGTTGCTATGGTAAATACAAAATTTCCTGAAGTTGGCAGTCTTCTTTTGTGAAGAATTATTTTGCAGCTTAAGAGGGCATACAAACACAATGACAAGCACATGTTGATAGTAGCAGCCAAATTCATAGCTCATTAGTGAATCAAAAAGTTGCACATGAGATCATTGCCTTGGTACTTCTCACCCTTTTACTAGAGAGCCCCACAGATGACAGTGTAGAGGTTGCTATTGGGTTCGTGAAAGAATGTGGTTCTTTGTTGCAAGACCTTTCACCCAAAGGTCTCTATGGGATTTTTGAAATATTTAGAGGTATTCTCCATGAGGGGGAATTTGACAAATGAGTACAATTTTTAATTGAAGGCCTTTTTACAATTCGCAAAGCTAAGTTTGAGGGTCATCCAGCTGTGCGTCCAGATCAGTTAACACATGAAGTTTTCCTAGAAGATGAACTTGATCAAGAAGCTGGTTTGGATGTTTTCAAGCCAGATCCTGATTTCTTAGATCATGAGGCAACCTATGAAAAAGTGAAGAAAGATATCCTGGGAGATGCTTCTTCAGATGAAGTAGAAGGGGAGAATGATTTAGGTGATGATTCAGATGATGATGATGATGAAGAGGAAGGTGAGGAAGCAATGAGAATACATGATGAGATAGAGACAAACTTGGTCAATTTAAGATGTACAATTTATTTGACAATTGTGTCAAGTGTTGATTTTGAGGAAACTGGTCATAAGCTACTAAAGATCAAGCTTGAACCTAGTCAAGAGAGAAAATAACTTCATTATTATGGTCTTCTTGGGCCAAGATTCTGTATGATCAATAAAATTTATGAGGAATTTTTTGATAAGTGTTTTGTACAACGGTATTCTATGATACACAAACTAGAAACAAATAAACTGCGTAATGTTGCAAAGTTTTTTGCCCACTTACTTGGCACAGATGCTCTTCCATGGCATTGTCTTGCTTAGATACGTCTAACAGAGGAAGATACTACTTCCTCTTCCTGTATTTTTATAAAGATTCTCTTGCAGGAGCTAGTAGAGTAGCTTGGTATATTTTTGCTTAATGAAAGGTTGAACGATCCAACAATGCAGGAGTCTTTTGATTCAATTTATCCAAAGGACAATCCCAAAAATTCATAGTTTCCTATCAATTTATTTACTTCTATTGGTCTTGGTGGTATCACTGAGAGTTTATGTAAGTATTTGAAGAATATGCCAAGCCTTGTAATGCAGTAGCAAAAGTTTATTCCTAAGTCAAATGAATCTACCTCTAATGACAATTCTTCTAGTTCATCAGGTTCGTCAGATTCTGAGAGTGAAAGTGACAGTGAGAGCAGTAAGGAGTCACCAAGAAAGAAAAATAATTCAAAGCATGACAATGAGTATAAAAAAACAAGAAGAAAGAAAAGGGCGAGGGCATCTGACTCGGAGGATGGAAGTGACAGTGAAAAAATCAGAAGGAAAAAGAAAAGGAATTAAAAATCTTTCTAGTCAGTTATTCGAGGCTCCAGTAGACACCGTTTTCCTGGACTATGACAAACAAAAGAATCACTCCCAAGTGCTTTGGTTTTATAACAGATGATTATAAGATTCTACAATGTTGTCTTATGTATTTTAATAGCCATGGGTTTTAGAGTTTTGTACTTGACAGGTAATGGATAAACAGTGTTAGGAGGAGAAAATATTGAAGGCCAAGTGCAGATTGTGATAATGCTAGATCAATGAATCCTATTATTTATTGAGTATTTCTTGTTTTCCATGTTGTGTGATGTACCATAAGCAAACTAATAATCTAAATTCAATAAGATGCTTTGTTCAATGATGATAATTTCTATTTTCTTGCCTATGAAGAAAGACAATGTCAGACAATATCAACGAACAACAAAATAAGGAGACAATTGCTAGATTGTGGTATAACTTGAAAAGAAAAGGTGATGGAAAATGTTATTGTCCGTGCAAAATTTGTAAGGGGTTAAAGAATAGAAGACTTCTAATCAAAACAACAAAGAAACATTGTAGGCTGCATGGTCACACTAAAGGTGGACATGATTATCATCCATTGATAAGTTTTTCATTATATCGTTTTGACAATTTATATACATAATAAATCACGTGATGATGAGATCATGATCATGGTTTATTTATGTTTATTAATTTTATATAGGTCTAGCACCCTAGAGCACATGGTATGGATCAACACAACCCTGAGAATATGGTTTTTGAAGTGGACGAACATGGAGGTGTGAATATCAAAGCTGAAGGTAATGATCCCATGGAAGATGACGATCATGAGCCAGAAAACACAAATGAAGATGATGGTACAAATACATTGATCCATGACTCATTTAGTACTTGTGCAGCTGATCATGATGATGAAGATGACCTTGATGTTGTTCATGATGTCCCTCTACTTGAGAGGGCATCTGAGGCCCTTTATGAATGCTTGTGGGCAAGTCTTCTCTCCACTGTATTGTTGTTGGTGAACTTGAAGGTTATGAATGGTTTATCCAACATAACAATTTCACGTATGTTAAGGTATGTCATATACGTCATAATAAACTGTGAATCATGTTGTACCATTAATATTCTTTATTATAACAAATTATATTTTTTTTGCTGTAGATTGATAGGTGAGTTTTTGTTACCACCATCAAATATTCTACCTCGCTCATACCGAGAATTATCTGCCGTTATGAAAGATATTGGAATGGAGTATCAAGAAATAGATGCTTGTCCCAATGATCATATTATATATCACAAATGACATGAATTTTGAACTAAATGCCCTGAATGTCATATCAGTAGATATTGAACAGATCAAATAACAAAAAGGGTTCCTCGCAAGGTTCTTTGCTATATTCCCATTATTCCACGTATGCAATGATTATTCAAGTGCACTAGCTTGGCACAATTTATGGATTACCATGCACGCAATAGAAGTCGAGATGGCATTATTCGAATGCCTGCGGATGGTTCAAAATTTATGGACATACAGGAAAAGTGGCCACAGTTTAAAGAACCTCGTAATCTCAGACTTTCATTGGTAGCGGATGGTGTCAATCCATTTGGAGAGATGAGATCTGTTTACTCAGTGTGGCCTGTTTTTGTTATCAACAATAACATTCCTCCATGGATGTCAATAAAGAGGGAGCACATAATGTTGGCAATGATTGTTCCAGGTGTTTTATCATTTAAATATAGTCGTCTAAATTTAATTATAAATATTGCAGTAAAATGGTCATAATAATTATGTAATGTTTTTGTTCATTCAATTAGGTAAGTACCAAGTTAAAGATATGAATGTATATATCGAGCCTCTTATCGATGAGTTGCTGGAGTTATGGAATGGTGTCACTATGTATGACATCTCTAGACCAATAGGACAAAAACAATTTCAATTCCATGTGATGCTTCTATGGACAAAACACGATGCCCCAGGGCTAACACATTTTTGTGGTATGTTATAGTGTTTAAGTTGTGCATGAACATTATAATTTAAAAAATTATCATATTTAATCGAATTATACATTATCTAGTAGGTCTTCAAACAAAGGGAAAATATGCATGTCCTGTTTGTGGTCCAAAGATGAAATCTCATCATTCAAAAATTTTAGGAAAGCATGTGTTTGATGAGTATAGGCACTTTCTCCACAAAAATCATAAGTATCAAAATACTGAAAAACATCTTTTCAATGGGAAAGAAGAGAATACATCAAAGCCACGAAGAATGACACCTCACCTATGGAAATTGGAATATAATAGAATTAATCGTCAAGGTAATGCCATTTTATCTATTGGTTTGTCATAAAACATCTTTTGTATTTTATTTTGTTTACTGATGATGTTATTGATGATCATGAAGGTTGTGAAGGCATAAATGACGACCTTCCTAAGGGACTAAAAAGTTATACCCGACAATTTAGTAGGTTGCCCTACTACGAGCAGTTACAAATTGTTCATTTGTTTGGTAGTATGCATATTGGAAAGAATATAACATAGACAGTATGGAAAATATTGGATGGAAGACATGACAAAGAAAAAATTGTCAAAATATGTAGTGACATTTAGGATTCCAATCATGCAATGATAAATGTCATTCAATCAAATAGCCATGGAGACCAGATTAATATGAGTGAGCTTCCTTGGTTATTAATGGACCAACAAAGCAATGCTATAAAAGAAGTCATACGAAAAATTTGATCTCCCACAGGATTTGCTCCGAACATAAACAATCTCATATCAAAGAAAAGTGAATTTGGGCCAGGGATGAAAACGCATGATTGGCATACCTTCATTAAGGTAATTCATGTTCTTGTGTTTTTAGTATTTATTTAAGTACTGTGTGTACGTGTACTTTTCATTATGTTACAAAAAAATGAAAAGATAATTTTATAATTGTTGCAATACATTCTACCTCTATCTCTCCCAGACGACTTCGACAATAATGTCAAGCAAGTCATATATGATCTTGGAAAATACATGAGGTAAGTAGTGATATTTGTTTAGTTCGTTGTATAGATATTATATTTGCAATTTGTTTTACTTGTTATGTAATATATTTTTTTGTGTCTTGAATACCTTGTAGGTGGTTGTCATGTAAAGAAATCCATAAAGATGATATAAAATATTGGAAGAGAAAAATTCCTCATTTAATGTGTGAAATGCAAAAGTGTCTACCTCCAGCCTTTTTTAATGCACAAGAACACTACCTCATACACCAAGTTGAGGAGATTGAATTGTGTGGACCTGTACACACTAGGTCAATGTGGATGGTTGAGAGGCACTTGAAATTTTTGAAGGCTTTGGTTCAACAAAGAGCATATCCTGAGGGTTCTATGGTGGAGGGATATATGGTATACCAAACTATGGTGTACATTTCTGAATATCTTCCTAAGTTTGCAACAAAGATCCACGTGGATCGCAGTTGGGATCCCAAAACCATTAACAAATTTAAAGGGGAGTACTTGATGGGGAAAGGTAGATTGAGGAAAGTGAGAGGTAATTATAAGATGTTATTGTAGTTAATTAATTCTTAATCTTCAAAATAAATCGATTGTAAGACGTCTATTTATTTTTTGTATAGTTGGTCGAGAGTGGGATGCACTACATTTGTATATTGCAAAAAATCTTGATTGGATGAAGGTATGGATTGAACGTTGTCAACATTCTGGACGCACGTTAACATGGGAAGGTGTGGCTTCATTGGTTAAAGAAGCACATCGTAATGGAAATTCCAATGTTATGCAAAGGGAAATTGATTTAGCATATGGTTTAAGAGATAAACAAGTAAGTACAAATTTATTAATCACCCATATGTTTATCAACTCACAATGCAATAAATTTTACATGTTTGACATATCGCAGGTCAAACACCACAACGCTATGTGCTGCAATGGTTATAAATTTCGCATAAAAAAGTTGGATGACACGAAGAAAACTTATGATTCTGGCATCACTGCAGTCTTTGAGGCGACAAATATTTCATCGAGAAATGACATTCATCCTCAACAATCTCAAAATTGATACTATGGCATTTTGGATGATATACTTGAGTGTGACTTTAATTCCTTCAAATTAGTTTTGTTCGTCATCAAATGGTACAAGCTACAATTGAATAAAAATGATCCTGATCGTACTGTTATTGAACATGAAAATGGTTTTATAATGCCAAATACAAGGTCATTTGAACCAGTTGGGGATGAGCCCTATGTTCTTCCAAGCCAATGTGAGCAAGTATTTTATTCAGAGGTTCCACATAAACCGGGTTGGTCATTTGTTGTTCGACATGATCCAAGAGGAAGGCCGATAAAGTATAATGTGATGGAAGAAGAAGATACCAAAGAAGTAGAAGATGAAGTGGATGATGATCATGATCGATAGTTTCTCAATGAAGAAGAAGAAGAAGAAGAAGAAGAAGAAGAAGAAGAAGAAGAAGAAGAAGAAGAAGAAGAAGAAGAAGAAGAAGAAGAAGAAGAAGATGATGATGATGATGATGATGATGATGATGATGGTGATGGTGATGGTGATGGTGATGGTGATGGTGATGGTGATGGTGGTGATGGTGATGGTGATGATGGTGATGATGATGAAGAAGATGTTGATGATGATGATGATGACGACGATGACAACGACGACAACGACGATGATGATGATGATGATGAAGATGATGTTGGTGATGATGACCTTGATGTTCATGATGACGAAGAATGAAATGTATGAGGTATGGGATTAGTATATCATCTATTGAATATTGACTTCTTGATATAATTTTTTTTACATAATTAATTCATTATGTTTTGAATTCTAATGCCATTACATAATTAATTCATGATGCACCTTTTAATATGGAGATGGAGATAGGGAGAGTGACTATTTATGTGACAATTTTTAAACTATGTTTATTTCTGGAAATTGGATTGTTTATTAGCTATGTGATGGATGTTGATTTAAAATAAACATGTGATGGATCACATGTTTATGATGATGCATGTGACATTTTTTGAACTTTGTGTTTATTTATAGAACGTGGATTGTTTATTACCTATGTGATGGATGGTGATCTATGATACATATGTGATGGATTACATGTTTATGATGACACATGATATGTGATGTTAATTGTGATGCTCAATTACATATATGATGACACATCATGTGATGCTTTTGATGCTTATGATATGTATGTATTTATTGTTTATCAACTTACAAATGTAGTAATGCTTATGATGCTCAATTGATAGTGTTGATTTCAGATATAGTCCCTATGTGATGTTGTCACCCTTGGTGGGAATAGGTCGTTGACTACAGACATCATCAACCATTTAGTTGAGGATCCTGCATAGTCTACATAAAGTAAAGGTAAGGAATTAAAAAAATTACAATGATTTTGATGACAACATCTTTTTATTATTTAATACTCTTTTTGTCTACAAAGTTCATGTTGTTCATGTTGTGTACTACGTAATTTTTAGCTAACATAAGATAATTGAATTACATTGTACAGGACCCTGAACCCCTTTGATGAGGATCCTGCACAGTCTCATGGATGGACAGGTATAACTAGTCAATACAACCTATAGAAACAGTTTATTTTTTAAAAATTACTTGGAAAAAAAACTTCCTCAGTTTTTCAAACCTCGACATTAGCAGTAAATCTAATATAGTTATCAACACTTGAGGCTCCGGTTGGACTTATTCCAATTTTCATCCCAAAATCAACTTTAGGGCTGACTTCTTCATCAACATTACCCTCATTTGCAAAATTTCTCTCTCATTACCAATTAACTCTCTCATTTCATGGAGTGCAGGTACCCCCAAATAGTTATTTGTCAGATCTATCTTCATCGAGTGAGGAAAATGCAGTAATAGAAAATAAAAGTGACACATGTAGTAGGTCTACAATAGGGAGATCAACAAGAGGTCAAAAGATTAGAAGAAAATTCAATAAACGAATGAAATTTTTCCTTGCTCAAGGGGGGTCATGTTCTTATGTTGATGAGACCAAAGGCGACATTGAGGTGCCACTAAGGTACAAACATCTACAGAAACAATGGGTGCCTAAGGAACTTCCTCCAATAAACACCATTTTTTGTGTTAATGATAGGATATATCACATAGCACGTTCGTCGTTACATGGTTTAGGCTTATTTTCCATGGACGACATAAAGGTCTATTACAATAGAGTTGCAGAATTGATGGAGGTTGTTGGACCTTGTTACAATTACAAACATTGGATGTAGATTGTAAATATAAAAAAAGTATGCATAGGTATGCATTGTCAGCAAATTATATACAACAGAAAGATAATGATCAAAGTAAACAAGTGGCTGTATACATTGATGGTCGGCCAAAAGAAACAGGAAATATTGCAGGTTTTATAAATAGTACGCGACTTGGGTCAACTAATAAACACCCAATTGCATATTTAAGGCACACAAGGGAAATCGTGTATTTGTATATGTGATAAAATCAATAAGTGCAGGTGAAGAGCTTTTAATCAATTACAGTTTGAATCGTATAGATACAAACATAGTTAATATCATGGGGGTGGTACGTACTATATACCATTTAAATTAACCAACCTCCAATTAATGAATCCAATATACCATTTTATTATGAAGTTTTTTTGCTAAGTCTATTGGTTTAATTTCCCTAACGTTTTTTATATTTTTTCTTTGTCACAGGCTGACATAGATCCATCACATATTATAGATAGAGATGTAGCTCACGACACTTCTACCGAGTAGGTAAACCTCATTGTAATTGTACAAATTAGATAGAAGCAAACTGTTACATTATTATGTTCTTTTTTTTAGTGATTTATACTAATTTTGTAATTGTTAATGATATTCTTGACACAGACGAATGTTCGGGGAAAGGGAAAGGGAGTTGCAGTACCTGAGCACCTTTCTAGGGACGTGGAATCATTAGGGTTAAGCAATGATGACCCTAAAGATCCCACAGACCTTATAAAATTCTTTAAAATGCCTCTTGTAAAAATTAGAAAAGAGATTGTTGATTTGGCAGCCGTGCATCCTATCACTGATGAGGTACGAGAGAGGGTGGAATTATTGCTTTGGACAATAGAAAAATTGCAAGTAAGCAGTAATGAAAGATTTAATTATAATAAAAGTTTAATAATGGTTTATATTTTATTCTATTTTATGCCATTAACTAAAATATGTACATATTGTTTTTACACCAATTTATCCGCCCTCATCAAAGTCGTTCCCACGATCAGGGTGTTGCAGGATCTTTAGGTGATGACGATTTTCTTGTATTATCACTTGCTTGGCTTATCACTCTAAGTACCCAAAACACATCATACTTGATACTGTCAATTTTCAAAATAAAGGTTCATCCTTGTTTACAATTCTTGCACTTTTCATATATTTAATGTTTGATATATTTAATGTATTATTCTTTAGGTGTTTATTTCCCTTCAAGCGTTCTTTCTTGAATTCTAATACCATTTCATAGTGGATTCATTTTTTGCAGGAGGAGATGCACATGAGGATGTGCCGGAGGCGACTACTGCTGATAACATACCATCATTTCCTGGATCTTCTCGTATTGCTAGTATGGGAATGTTACAGGCCACATTGGTGGTGAGCAACAAAGAAATGATTCCCTTAAAGATACAAAAGGTTCCAGGTACTTTAAAATTATTATTGTATATACTCTAATTGTAATTTACTTTATGATCACTTGTTTTGAACTAATGATCCCATGAATTTTTTGCAGCCAATGATATTTTCTATAAACATCTTAGTGACATTGCATTGCAGATATTTAGGCCCACCATACGTAAAAGGTGGTACATCATATGTGAACTAACCCTAATCCACATTTGATTTCATATCATTGCTAGAATAGTTTTCCTTTGATCCATTTCTTGAAGTGTAATAAATGTAGCTTCAGTTCATTTCTGAATCTAATAGGTTTGTTTTTTCTCTAAAAGGTGGAATGACCAAGAAAAACGGTTAAAAGATGAATTGACAAACCAAATGGTTGAGTGGTTTGGAAATGACACCTTTGACAAAACCAAGCTCCTTGAAAAAGCCGGCACATATCTAAAGTATGCAAGGGACCAATACAGGACCCATTTGGAGAGGAACTTAAAGTAAGAGCATCCCCCCATGATTCTAGAGAGGGAGTGGAAGGACCTGATTTTGGATGCCAAGGAGAAAATTGAAAGGAAAAAAGGAAATACACCACTAGACACCAGCAAAAGGTACGTGATACTATTAAGAATGTAATTATGTACTAATTAATTACTCTTTATATTTATATAATCTAACATATTTCAAACTTTTTATAGACTGAGTGACACATCAAAGGCAACCAAGGTAAGGTAAGAAATGCACGGGCAACACAAACTCAGCTCTGGTGGTTACATGAAACTTGCTGCACGAATTGTAAGTATCTCATGTAAACGAAATATTGCATCAAAATATTAATAAATTGCAAACGTTTTTTTTTATCAAGCAATGCAAGCAAAATTCATGGTACCAAGCAAAAATGAAGGGCTCTGAATTCAATAGAGCACCCACAGAAGATGACAAGAGAATTGCCTACCAGCAAGGCTATTCAGTCGTGACTGATTGGCTACGAGAATTGAGTGGGCATACACAACATTCAAGTGCATCCGTCACACAAGTAAATATGCTAAATGGAAGTTGCTTCAAATTGAATACTTTACCAATAAGCTAATTGATGTTGAGTTCCAACATAAAGTGACTATATTTGTTTTAAATAAGCAAGCAATGATAACAATGTGCATATCATTCGAATGCAGCCTACTAATTGTGAAACACCACCTGCACATTAAGGTCTGGATGTGCATCCCAGTAGTGGAGGTATTCATTTGCTATTCAAATTTATTTATTTAGCTATTAATACAATTAAACATCTTAATTTGTAATTAGAGTAGTAATTAATGTAACCTTTTTTGTTAATATTTTAGAGCATGTAGTCAGTGGTGAGCAAGTGGAGCATGATTTGGGTACACAACATAAGGAACGTGATGTTCCCCACTCAGGTAAAGAGGACCACTGTTATTTCTTTAAATAAATATATTTACAATTGGTGTTTATCATTAATGTAACCTTAAGTATTTCAACTCCAGATGATCTAGAGGGTGTTCAACATGTTGAGGTTGAGGCTACACAAAATGATGTGGCCCCATCAAGTAAAGAGCACAACAATTATGTTCTCTAAATTAATGAAATACTTGTAACAATAATTTTTTTTTTTTGAATTTAACCCATTTCTTTGTTATTGCAGAGGACCCCCCTTCGCTTCAGTGTCCTTATCCTTAGTATAGGACTAGGCATACATTGAGATCACGAGCAGTTGGTGAAACATCTGCAGAGGGGGGAAATGATGCAGAGGGGGGTAATCTAACTTATTTGATAATGACTGATTTTTTATGTGTTAGTGAATGTAATTATGTGCTAATTAATGGTTATGGATGATATGTGTTAATTAATATTGATGAATGTTGCGTGTTAGTTAATGTTAATCAATGTTATGTGTTAATGAACATTATGTGATATTAATGAATGAATGCTATATTTTATTAATGGTAGAAATAATGAATGAATGAATGTTATACGATGTTAATGAGGAATTTAGAGTGATGTTAAGTAGAGAATATTAAACTATTCTCGAAACCAAGCGAAGTTCAACAAGATAACACACTTTTCAATATTTCATTATGTTGCACAGTTAATCTTATTGAATAATGTATATTGAATCTTAATTGCAAGGTCCAACAGAGCCAACATGAACAACAACACCACAAGTTGCTGGGTATAATGAACTCCCATATTGTCTTGTCTGTACACGAACAATATGAGTTGCTTCTAGTGTTGATATCCAAGGTAGGATTGCAAAAGTTCTGAATATGCCTCATCCTTGTAAGTTTTTTTATTACTTGTAAGTAATGAATATGCCTCATCCTTGTAAGTTTTTTTATTCCTTGTAAGTTATGAATATTGCTCTTTAGTTCATTAAAATTAAATGAAAATATTTAATGAATACACAAAACTATATACATATGCAGACGCACCATGGTTGAGATGGTCCAACTCCCTAGTCCCACTCTATGACTAAGCTCATGCCATATCTAAATCAAAGACATCTCAAATACATCATCAGTGGAAAGCTGTAAAATGCCATTTTCATACATAAGCAAGACATACACAATTGGGCACAATCACCAAGAGAATGGTAAAAAGTGTGTTTGAGATTGTATCATGGATGCTTTTAAGGATTGTATCATGGATGAAAAAAATCTCTTCATTAATCCTTGACTCATGATTGCTATAATACTTCTTTAGACTTCTCATGTCATTTGTTGCACTTCTTCACTATTTTGGACTGAGTTTCAACTATGTATTTGCCTTGACTTATGACAGTACCTAGCTTTGTCCTATCTTTGTAAGCTTCCTCTTTGAATTGTGGTTGTAGATTTGATAATACCTTTTTAATGTTGCACTATTTGTAAGGAGGACAACTCCTAATACATGTTGCAAATTGTGTTCTAGTGATTGAGACTAACCTTTTTGTACTTGATGTTTTTGACTAGTTGTCATAACCTCTAACTTTGATGCTTGTGCCTTAATAGAACTAGATGTTTCTTGTATGCATACTTGGTCAAGGAATGCATTATAATGCTATAGGGATACAAACTAAGATTATTTATTGTATTGAGTTGCACATTTGACATGAGTTGCCCTATGACTGCTATGCCTCTTGAGGTTATAAGGTGTTGTTCTTGTCAAGTTTTGACAATGCTGCAACAATAACGTTTTATTTGTTGTTAAGGTTTGAAAAGACCTTTTAGAAACTTATACCCTACTCTATTTCACTCATTAGACTTGATTACTGTCATTTTATTTGGTACTAGGTATGACTACCTACTGGCTTTACTGTAGACTACAATCTCTCTAGACTATATTTTCTGAGTGTTGTTGTTCTATATTTGACCATCTATTAGGAAAACATAGCTTGAAATGTCCAAAACAATTAATGAATGACTGCACTATCACCAATTTATCTTGAAGATTTGACTACTCTTTATATTATGATTATGACTATCATGATATATCATGAGACTATTCTATCCCCATATGAAACCCTTTGTTCCCACAAATCAATGCTTTGAACTTGACTGCAACTTTATAGTGATCACTATCTTTGTATAGTAAGCTTGCTACTTTCTCAACTTTTGATATATTGGAGGCTCCTAGGATGGTTTCTATCTTATAGTCACAATACCTTGCTATAATTTGCATTTCAGATCACTGCTCAATGATCATATGATGTCTTTGTCTTTTGAATTTGACTCTCGAGCTTGCTCTATTTCTTGACCTTTTGAATAATTTTGGGCCACAATTCATTACTTTTATTACCCTATATGTAAAAGACCTTGCTCATTGCTTCCCGTACTTGATCTTTATCTGGTTTGTGTCAATCCTACAATTGCACCTTTTCTATTTATGATTGAGATTTATTTTGGGATTAAAAACTCTTGATGATTTCACTAAATGACTTTTGCATGACTGTACTTTCTAAGCTATCCTAGGGAACAAAAGAGACCTAGGGATTTGCTCACTTTAAGGAAAAAGAAAATCTAGCAAGACAATCAACCCTTTTAAATAATATGTGGAACCCTTATGGTGAGCAAGAAAGCATTGAAAAACTTATAGATGTTGTCATAACACAAAGCTAAAACTATATTATTTTTTATAGATAATAAGATTTCTCCTTTAACCCGACTTTTGCTTGAATCATTATTGTAGGCGTATCCAATGCATGATTTAAACAATAAGATAATAAAAATTCTAAAATAGGGTTCTAAAAACCCTACCTCCAAATGTGGATATCTACTATTATGACTATGACAATTTCTCTCCAGAAGCTTTGATGCTAACTTCTGTCATGCCTAAACTCTGCATGTGGTTTGCATGGTGTTGGCATGAGGTGCTTTGTAAATGTCCTTATGGATTCTCTTCATATTTTTATGAAACTCCTTCATCGAAGAGGCAAACCTCTCATTCAAACTTTGAAGTAACCCTTTGACTGTTGCATGCAATACTTTTCTTATAAACCTTCCTCCTTGTGGAACCTGTTGAGCATCAAATCTGAATTAAGTAAAATATCTTGATTTGAGAGATTAAATCATAGAAGTCGTCTATCTTTGGAAGAAATCATCATTTTCATTGATACCGTAATAACCCATAAGTTATCGAACAAGTCTAATAGCATTCTATCGAAATATCCAAAATTTAAATAGTATCGATGAGACCCAGCGATGTCTCATCGATATAAAAAGGGTATTGAAGGAAAGGTAACACCAATGAACTCTAAAAGGGACTCATCGAAAGCAATGATTCCATCGAAAGAGGATATCAAAGAAAGCAGAGACAATTTTCATCGATATAAAAAGGGTATCGAAGGAAAGGTAACATCGATGAACTCTAAAAGGGACTCATCGAAAGCAATGATTCCACCGTAAGAGGATATCGAAGAAAGCAGAGACAGTTTTCATTGACAGGAAAAGGCTTCCATGGAAATAATACCATCGGTGCAACATGAAGGAAACTTACCGAAAGAAGCATTCTTATCAAAAGAATGATATCGATCAAACATAAGGAAGCTACATTGATAAAAGATACCGATAAGGATATGAGTTTTGAGGAGGCTAAAAGGTATGTTACCGATATGTGTGGTTTTATCGATGCAACTTTATCGAGGAAGATTACTAATGAGCTCATTGATGAAAGATGATAGTGGAAGCAAATCATCTAAAGAAAGATGGCCTCGATGAAACAATAGACCCATTCATTGAAGGAGTGTAGTGATGTCGATAGAAAAAGTGTTTCGATGGAAGGATAAAGGAAGTTATTGAAGCCCAAGGTTTCTTCAACATGGAACCCAATGGACATCAGATATATATCAATGAGGAAATAGGTTTCGAGGAGGCTAAAAGGCATGTCTCCGATATGCGTTGTTTCACTGATATAACTTTATTGGTGGAAGACGACAAGAGAGGATAAAGAAAGGCTTCGGTGAGACAATAGATCCATTCATCGACGGGGCATAGTGATATCGATGGAAGAGGTATTTCGGTGGAAAAATAAAGGAGGTAACCGAAGCTCAAGGTTTCTTTGACATAAAAACCCGATGGATATCATATAGGTATCGGTAAGGAGACAGCCACAGTGACCAAATACAACATTTCGATGAAGGGAGAAAATACCTAGTCGAAGTAATGTTCGAAACAAAAGTGTTAGTTGACAGTTATATGTTGAAAAGCCACGACGCTTGGTGATAATGTATACTCTCATATAAAGGAGGGAGATTTTGTAATATGGAGGAAATTTAGAGAAAGGAGTAGATTATAGCCTAAGGCTTACCACTGTACTATTTTGGCAAATATATATAATATAATCAGTTGTTTTTCCTTTGCATATGTGAACTTTTAGTAGTGGGGAAAGGAGGAAACAAAGACTATTCCAGATTCTCTTCTATCATAGTCATGCAAATGTTGCATTCGAGGGGTATTTCCTTCCTCGTTTCCTCTCACATCAGGTATGTATCTATTTCACATCTGACTAAAATGCAGAGGTTAATCATGTATCACTAATTGACTGTGGAAATATTACTCATTAAAAGAAAAGGTATAATGAATTGAAAAGAATCTTGCTCTGATAGCTGTGAGCATACTATCATGCCTAACTGTGATTATTCTATCTTGCATAGCCGTGTAAATTCTGCCTTGAGTAGCTGATGTATAGCTATTGCATGTTCATGATCTTTCTTCTTAAGATAAATTGTAGAGCCTAAATGATTTACTCATTCATTATCAAGTCTTGAACTTAAGGAAGAAAAATTTATTCATAGATATAAATCATGACGATAGTTTGTTACTTTTCATTGAATACACTATCTTACCTTATTCATAAGAAAATTGAATACTGCATTCATATCTTGTGTATAGTATGGTTGAGTAGCAACCTTAGAGCATTCACTATAGAATATGATTGCTAGCCCACGAGGGCATAATAGCCGAGTATTGTAGCTATTCTATGTTTATTTGTTTTCCACTCTTAACTCATAGTTTAACTGAATATGGTTCATCTTGGAATAAATGCACATCGGTTATAATCAGATTATAACCAATCTCCATGGTTGCAAGACCTGAAGAAGGATTCTTATCATCAATTAGATGCATACTTTTGGGAATATACAAAGACAAAAAATATATTAGAACCGTATTTTTTGTTGAGTCATAATATGATGTGTTAATTTAGCTAAATAAGGGAGCCAATGTTGTATTAGGTTTAATTGCATGATGACAGTTGAAGCTTGTTAGAGATAGGGGATTTGTAGCAGTTGGTTTATTAGGTTATGTCACAATCCCATGAAGGTCCTTGTAAACCGTTAATGTCAGTAGACATGAGATTGTTATGTAACGAATTGGATCAGCTAAACCTAGAAGTTATATAACCAATGAATCAACTAACTCAAGTTTATGTTAATTATCTTATGATGGTCATTTATGACCGTTATTCTTAGTAGACATTAAGTAGTTCGCTAGATAGTTGG
Organism: Cryptomeria japonica; assembly: GCF_030272615.1. NCBI lineage: Eukaryota > Viridiplantae > Streptophyta > Pinopsida > Cupressales > Cupressaceae > Cryptomeria > Cryptomeria japonica. Next base: position 659,694,798 of record NC_081406.1, on the reverse strand, counting down.
TTAGTAAACCAGTGAGTTAGTTGGCTCAAGTGTATGCTATTTATCATATGATGGTTGTTAATAACCATTATTGTTAGTACACATTAAGTAGATGGCTTGTTTAGATGGTTGGTAACTAGTGAGTTTGTTGAGCTCAAGAATTGGATGTACAAGTCAAGCAAGGGAGGTGAACACTAACAACGCATTGGTGCTTGCAATGTTAAAACCTTGGCCAAGATGGTGATGCTTTATGTAAGTGATTGTTAGATCACATGAACTAGATACACCTACTAGTTAGATGGTCATAGTAGTTAGGGGTTACCTATAGTGTGTGTCTGACTAGTTGCATGTAGGTTTTTAATACCCAGATCAGATGGCTAGATGTAAAAGAGACCCAATCCTTAGAATGCACCCTGATGAAGGGTTGGGTCTCTTCCAATTGGAAGGGGCATGGGAGACTAACAAGTCTACAATTGAATGGAGAAGCCCTTGATGATGCTCTCCCTATTCCAAACTATGTCGAGGCTTGATACCAAAAGTTTCAGTTGGAAAGTTAAATGAATTGTAACCTCTGAACCTTTATCTCTTCCCTCAAAAATGAAACATGCCATTTGAATTCCTTTCTCATATTGATTAGCTTAATACTATTTATTCAATGTTTTTTATCGTTAAAAGATTACCTTCCTTTTAGATAAATTAGTTAGATTCTTATTATGTTGAAGAACATTTAGTTAGTTTTCTCCTTCAACTGAAGTAGTTATGTTTTATTTTGAAATGCCTAATTTTTTATCTTAATATAGATAAAAGTTTATTTTCTTTAAGTATAGAATTAATGGAATATTACATATGGTATCAGAGAAACCAAGTTCAACATTAAACCTCAGGCTTTCCACCTATAAACAATAAGGTAGAAAACTGAAATGAAGCATTTTAGTGAATCCTGGAAGTGGATTCGAACCATTGAGGATTACTGCATTTTTCTGCAGGTTGTTGCTTGTGATATTATCTAAAGGAGATAAGGTTACTTGTGTTCTTCCAGTAAAATTCTGTGTTTCATATTGTAGATTTGAATAAAAGATTTAGTTGCGAATTGTAATTATTCCTCGCATTTCTTCCTTGGATGGTCTCCTAAGGTTAGAGTTAAATTTCATTCAAGTAATTTACAATAAAGACATCAAAGTAGAGCTCATAAGAAATAGTAATTAACAGACTCATTGAGAGGGGGTGGGTTTAAAAATTGTCTCATAAGTTTACACAATAAGTCCTAAAGAAATATAAAGGCACTGGTCATCTATAAAACACCACCCATCAATTCATACTTTCACATAAAGAATAATAGGAGTAGTTGAGTAGGAATTCAAGGGTAAATTAGCAATAGCATATATATAAATTTCAAGCACCAAGATCAAATAGATTCTACAACAACAATCTTGAACTCATCTGCTATATCTCCATTCTAGGAACTGATGCCATTCTAAGATAGGGGGAAGTCAGATCAAGACACTAAATCTACTATAAAAAGCATTAGTTGAAGGAACAACTATTGAGTAGGTATACCCGCCTAGGTCCTGCAGAGCCTAAAGTGAGAGAGTTAGTAACCAAATAGGTTCACTCTAGACCCCAAATCTGAAGAAAGAAACAAAGCTAAAGTAAGTGAATTGGATAACAACAAGAATGTAAAGTGCACCCCTGATTTGCTAACCAAAATGCTCAAAATTAAATGAAAATCTTTAATGAATACACAAAACTATATACATATGCAGGCGCACCATGGTTGAGATGGTCCAACTCCCTAGTCTCACTCTATGACTAAGTTCATGCCATATCTAAATCAAAGACATCTCAAATACATCGTCGGTGGAAAGCTGCAAAATGCCATTTTCATACATAAGCAAGACATACGCAATTGGGCACAATCACCAAGAGAACAAAGTGTGTTTGAGATCATTGTCCTAATTGTAGTGTGGTCACAAAGAGGTTGATAAATTTACGATGATCTCTTCATGACCATACCACACTTAGGACAATGATCTCAAACACACTTTTTACCATTCTCTTGGTGATCGTGCCCAATTGTGTATGTCTTGCTTATGTATGAAAATGGCATTTTGCATCTTTCCACCAATGATGTATTTGAGATGTCTTTAATTTAGATATGGCATGAGCTTAGTCGTAGAGTGAGACTAGGGAGTTGGACCATCTCAACCATGGTGTGCCTGATCACCAAGTAAGTAAAGGCACAAAGAAGTTGCAGAATTAAAAAAATTCAGTAGGGTTTGTGCAATAGATTGATAAAGGAGGAGGAACAAATAACCTACCCACAACCATAAAAACCCACAAGCCCCACACTAGTAGCAAAAAGAAATGTAGAAGTAGCCCTAATTGTGTTAGAACATGTAGAAGATGGAGAAGATGGAGAACAAGAAGAATCAAGAACATCTATGAAACCACCTGATGTAGGAATAAATACACCTATAGACCAAAGTAAAGTCTCTACCAATCCCACACCTCTTCCCTCATAGGAGTAGGAAACCTCAAAATGGATAGAAAACTACCCAAAGCCAACCACTCCCTTGGGGCTATAAGTGATATGTGGAGTATTAGCATGTCCAACATGTGGGGAATATTTCCCATGTGACCCAAGGTATAAAACTAGATCTAGAGCACACAAAGAACCATCAAGTGGAAAAGGAGAATTCAAAATTCCTAGTGGGATAAAAATTGATGGTATCTTTCAAATGGTCTTTTTTAATGTATTTTATCCTAAAGATACTTTGAATGTTTGCAAGCATTTATCTACTTACACTTGTATGCATCTTTACAAACCTAGATTCAAATCCTTACCAAAGTCACCACCCACATATTAACCAAGACTCTAGCTCTTGTTTATTTTATCTCATTGACATATAAATTAAAATATTCAAACATTGTGCACTAGCAAAGCAACAAGAGATATATAAATTAAAATATTCAAACATTGTGCACTAGCAAAGCAACAAAAAGAGGATGTTTCAAGCTAATATTTAATATTGCATGGCCGCTTAGGATCTCTAATATCTAACATACATAATGCGAATAGGTACACAATCTTTATGCTTGTAGGGTTACACTTCATTATTTACATCCTCATAAATTAAATATGTTTTTTTTACTTGAATAATATATAAGCATTATAGTTGGGTTCACGTTACAAAAATTTCCACCATAGCTTTGAAAACCCTTATTTTCCTTAGATTGGAGTACATAGTTACTTCAGATTAGCCACAAAAGTGCTCTTTAGAATAGAAATTGATTGATATTTTCTCTCTTTAATTTATATTACTAAGAGTTACTTTGACAAGCTTCAAAAGATTTTTTTGTTTCATAAACCTTGGAGATCCCTCAACTTATGTGCATAGGAAATTATTTCATAATTAATTAGCAATTCGCAGGCTCTTTTTTTCAACTTATGGAGTTTATATATGAAAATAATAGTTGGTTTCCTAAATGGCTGCATAATATTTAAATTTAAGAGTATAATTATACACAAACAAGATTGCCCAATATTCTCAACTCTCATTAGAACCTACATTGATGAGAATGCGGTTATTCAGAGGAACAATTTTATGATAACAATGGTTGCATCTCATAATGGATCTAATTTTGATTTTAATTTAAACTCATTGGCAATAAAAATTCACAATTTTTTTTGGAAAATGGCTTGTGAACATATGTCAATATACCCTATTTTAACATGATGGATTAAGTGACGTGGTAAGCTAATTCAAAACAAAATATAGTTATGGTAACTTAAATATGATTTGATAAGTGAAGGAGCATCTCCACACCATATTTGAGTTTCCCATACCATATTATTCTAAATATGTACTTTAAAAATCATGCTCACTAATAAAATATATAAAAGAATTCTTGATGCATTTAACTCCTTTTTTAATAATTGTTCATTTCCTTCAAGAAAGAAAATTAAATTTAAACAATAACTTGCAATAAACCATAACAAACTCAATTGAATTAGACAAAATGATGTAACATAGGTAGAGATGATAGGCTCAATTCAATAAATTAAAGAAGGAAGCCTCAAATCAAACATAATACTATTTTAATGTCTAAGAATTATAAGGTTGATTTTTTCCCTCAATTATTGATATAAACAATATATTTCCTCTATAAAATAGGAAATTATTGGAAATCACTAAGTTCGGGCTTTTCAAGGGATCACTAATTCTCTAGTTCATAAAATAACAGCCATGACATAAATTGCACCAAAAATCAATATAAAACTACCATCCTTGAAATTCCTTATATATTATGTAATTAAAAATAAACTCAAAAATAAAATAAATGAAAGAACTTTTGGACCATTAATAATATTGATCATCTCAGTTGTGTAAATCACAATAATCACTTACAATATCTATCAAGTGTCAAGAATTGAGTTTCATTCCATAATATATTCCAACACTTCATCAACTATCCCTTATTTTTATCAATATCACTAATATTTATAAGAGATATAAATATATTGAAAAAAGATATGATAATTTCACAAAGATGGGAATCTAATAAAATTATTTATAATTAATTATTGTAAGGATGCCAACATATTATATAGGAGATGTATTGAACAATTGTAATATTGGGTGTCAATAATAAGTACATGCATTGACACCACTAGATCTTAAAATTGTATAAGATGTTAGAAACCTTAAGTGATAACGCCTTGGAGAATAATTTAGTGGACATTCAAGTTGAGTACAAATAAGTTTATAATAAAATATATGCAAATATAAAAAATAATGTCATTATAATAATCACATCAAAAAATATGTGAATATCAATTGATATGATAGTCGATAGTAAAGTACTTGTATTAATCATTTATTTAATCATTTTGCGATTTTACATAAAATATTATATACAAACAAAAATAAAGTGAATTATTTACCACCAAAGACCCTTTCACTTAAATATAATTATACATGTACTATGCCAAGTCATTAAATAAAACCACTTTAATTATTTCATTGTTATATTGTCATTAGAATTTACAACCTATCTATATTCTTTAAATTATAATAAGGTCAAGTAAAAATATATATCATAACTCCTAACTATTGTTATCCATGTTATACAATTTAAAGCATAGAATTTGATTTAGCTTCAAACTTGATTGGCAATCCCAATGAAGGAACTAGTTCTAGTTGACAAATTACTTGCTCACTTGAAACCATAGTAGACCATTTGTATTTAGATACTAAATGATGCAAAACTAATAATGTCTCTATTTGTGAAAAATTATAGCCTGGACATATTTGAGGTCCACCTGAAAATGGTATAAAATTGTAGGGAGGAATTTGAGTCTCAAAATGAGATGGGTCAAAGTTATTTCATTCCTTGAAAATATCTTCACTCATATGTGTAGAGCTTGTAACCCAAAAAATCTGTTTATCAAACAAATTATATACTAATATAAAAAATAGTATTTTATTTGCATCATCTTATTTTGATATCATTTGATTCAAATAATAAAGGTATATTTTTAATTCTATTACTTTATTTTATTTCACTATATATGCTAATATATTTAAAAAGTAATTATACCTGCCATTCATTGGGAATTGTATAGCCTTTATATTCAATAACTTGTGTTACCTTTTTGAAACTACAAAAAAATGGAGGCACTAAACGCAATGTTTCTTGTGCTACCATCCATGAGTATTTCATTTTTTGAATGTCTTCCCATCTAAGAAGCTCATTTGGTTCTTTCCCTAGAAGAAATTGTGTTTGTTCTATCAAACATTATAACACTAAAGTTAGAATATAATTAAATCAAAGAATTAACAATTCTAATATTAAAACATGAAAACTAGGGTTTAGAATTTATTGAAATAAAAAAAATTAAAGTTGGAATAATAACCTATTATTTAAATTAAATTTATACATTTCAAATCAATTAATCTCTCAACTTAATAAAATATGAAACTATACCCCCATTTAGTAGACATCTACACTTAAATTTGAGCTCATGTAATTGAATGACGATTTCTTAATGATTTAAAAAAAATTAAGGCAAGGCCATAAATCTCTTTTACTATTATTTTAATGGTATGAAGAGATTCACATGCATGTTTTCAATTATGGATAAAATTAACTAAAAACTATAATATCTGAACAATGATGATGATATTGTTTGGGTTGAATCTATGTGAAAAATTTAATTGTCTTGGAGGAAAATTCTAAAAAGTGAAAATTAATTTAAATTTATTTTTACTCATTCATGGGGTTTTGGAGGTTAACCTAATTTTTTTTAAGAATATAGGTAAAATGGACCCCTTCCTGTTTACACTATTAAAATAAAATTTAACAATTTATCATGTGGCAATATGGGGGCTTCAAGAGTTGGTTGAGTGTTGAGGAACTTTTTATGCTCTTTAATTAAAATAGCACATAAGGAATTAAATGGAACAAATAATAAGGGAGAGGATCATGCTTATTCTTTGTCTTTGGGACTATGTATTTCCTCTTTTCATATTGAAGGAGGCTTCATGGTTAGACTTAACAATATTCACATTTATCATTCAAAAAAATTGAAATCGTATTTATTTCAGACCCTTCTATACTTTTTGAGGTCATTTCTTTTGGTCATTATTATAAAGAGGAAAATGGAGTGGAAAGTACCCTAGGTAAATCTTGTATTAACCTAAAATAAGTATTTATTTATTATAACATGAATAGATGAGGTCTAACAAATAAATTCGATGAAATTAAAAAATAAAAGAGCTATTTGTTAGGATTAAGGTGCCATCTTCCTTGCAAATCCTATGGCATGGTTCTGACATCATTGGAAAGTGTCATAACGCACTTAGGAGGTATTGGGAAAATTATTTACAATATATTTAATTCTCGCGACCATTATTTGTAATGCATTCATAAGGGGTCATGGGTTCGACTAGCAATGGTAAAAGTGGGTTGTGAACATAATTATTTAATAATGTTTTCCCCACCTATGGCTATATCGAATAAGATATTTAATGGCTTAATAAAGTGGAAAAAGAGTGACCTATGAGCTTCTCCAATTGGGAGTATGTAAGAGACAATAAGTGTCTCTTGGTATCCAATCATTTATTATATTTATTGTAATGTTTGTCATGCAAGTATGAACACGTACGTTGGAGGAAAGTATTGGAAGATAAACCGGTGTCTTTTAAAGTTTTGTGGAGGCATTAAAATGGTTGTAGTCATGATGAATGAAGAGGCTCATTTGAGAACATGTATTGGTGGTTTTGGAGCTCTTTCCATTCATAAATTTATCCATTAAGTGTAGAGTTCATATATGTAACAATTGAATGTAGATTTATCTGTAGGAATGAAGGATGGGTAGGAGGAACTAGGAGAGTGGAATTGATTGTAGTGTAAGAACTTCTATTGTTGATAATGGAAAATTGTCCTCTCTTCTTGGTGGTTTTTTTCTTGCAAGGGTTTCTCCACGTAAATCATGTGTTATGTGTTGATATTGTGTTGATGATTTATGCCTTATCACTACTGTATTATGTTAATGTTAATCATTTTTTTTTTATTATTTCACATAAGATAGGTTGATTAAGAATGATAAACATTTTTTTTTGGCATCATAAAGAAGAAGGATGTAATCTTATTTTTCTACAATTAAGGAAACTAAATTTACAGATTTTCATATGAGTTTTAGATTTTAATGTTGTAGCTATCCAAGCCTTGAATCTCATCCTTTGAGTATTTGATTGGATAGAGATTGATCTTCACAACCTTTGTGATAGTGTAGGTTTTTTGTTTTCCTTATGTTAGGGGGTATTTATTTTTCTACACATATTATTTAAGCTTTCTTAGGTTATTAGGAGTGGTTAATATGAGAACATGTCGTGAAATAATTCAGCTACATGTGTAACTCTGTACCTCACATGGGTTGTTGAGTTACACACCCTCTTTTGGCTTGTTGTGCCACCTCTCACAACCACTAGTTTGTCATTTCCTAAGTGGGTTATAGGGTAGTTAGGTTTCTTACCCTCTTTTAGCCTTATGTGCAAACTTTCTCTATTCCCTTACTATCTACATGCAAGGAGGTTATGCCACATGTTTTGGCATTTACCAAGAAGGTAAAACCTTCCACTTTTTATGAGGAATAGGAGTTAATGCACCCCTTGAATGTATATGCTATTATTTTTCTATATAATAATAACTATACTCTCTCCTTCACTAGTTAAGTGATAGCTCAGTGAGAGTCTTCTCCAAATTCTCTTATGTGTCTATTTTTCCTCTCATATCAGATTTATCTTCATTCAACTATTTTGATCATTGATCATCTGTTGCTTAGAGTTGCATGTAATCTATGACCAACATCAAATCCTAGCTTGGTTCTCGCTTCTCACAGAATCTAACACTTTAGTATTGAACCTATTTATTTCCCAACATTTGACATCATTAAGAAGAAGAATATAATCTTGGTTTTCCATAGTTAAGGTAACTAAATTTTTAGATCTGCATATGAGTTTCAAATTTTCATGTTGTAGTTATACAAGGCTTTTATCTCATCCTTTTATTAGTTTGTTAGATAGGGATTGATTTTCACAATATTTGGTATTGAATTTGTTTTATTTCACAACAATATTGTATTTAAAACCTTTCCCTTTTGTTTACTATTTCACCATTATATAGTGATAATAAATGTTAATTATATATTTGGAACAAGTGAAAGAAATTATAAATGGAAATAAGTGCCTTATCTTATTAATAAGGGTTGCATGCATTAATTTTTTATACCAATATATATTCTTTGCATTTCCTAATTGAGCCAAATTTCCATACAAGGTTGCATAGAGAAATGGGAGATATGGGAAATCAAATGATGGAGGTATTAATGTTTAATTGTTGTAAAGCTAAAATTAGAAATAGGAAAAATTTAGAATTTTTCTCTATGTTTGTGTCAAATCTTCTAAAATTTATCAAGGTAAGGTTTTGGTAAAAGTGGTATCTCTTTATTGTAAAGACAGTAATTAAAATGGGCAAAAATTCACACTTTTCGCACTTTAGGGTTTTTGAGGATAAGCGGCGCTGGGGTGAGGAGGCTCTCTGTGACCCTCTGCCACCTCATGATCCTTTCAGGAATCACTCTGGCCATGTCCCCCAATGGGTATTTCGGAATGGTTCTTGGGTGGATGTGTTATCAAAGGTTCATTCGAAGTGGCATCAGCGGCATCTGGGCAGATTGCGTTCTTCATATTTTAAGGGTTTCTTTGGGCCGCGGTAGAATTTTTTGAGGCATGCAAAGTCACGTGGGATTGGAGGGTCTAGAAAAAATCCTTAGTTAAATCCTCACCATAGCCCTCGGAGAAACCCTTCTCGCGTGGCTCAGCCAAACTTTGTTGCCCCAGCTACGGGGAATAAACCCTTAGATTCACCAAAGAAGGTTTGGTCTCCAATGCCGTGTATTTCTGTGGCTGACGCCCCTTTTGATAAGAAAGCGAGGGATTTACATTCCTTGGTAGTTCTTATTCAGGTTTGGGGAGATAATGTTTTTCTTTCTAAGCTCCATCATGAAATTCATTCTCTCTAGTATGGAACACTATACTTTCAGGTTCTCTCTGCAAACACTTTCCTTCTCATTTTTGATTCTATGGAGGCTAAACAAAAGGCTTTGGAAAAATCATATTTGTGGGTAGGGCGTAATTTAATTTTTGCTGAAAATTGGAAACCTATTTTTTCTATATCTCAAGATATTGTTAAAAATATATCCATTCATATTCAGTTTTCGAGGATGGGGTTTTTTTGGTGAAAATCTGTGTTTTGATTGCTTCATCTGCAGTGTTTCCTTCTAACTGTAATTTGAAGTCAATTGATGGTATTTGGCATCATAGTATTGTCTGTGATTCTGTGTGGTTTTCTAAGGCTTCTGTAATCATGGATGTTAGTCTTTTTGTTTCTCTTCGGGGTTTATCTTTTACAGATAAGGTCTCATGGCCTGGGATTAATGTTTCAAAATCTAAATTTGTTCCTCTCACTTCTAAATTTGATGAGGTTTGTCGGCCTCCTCCCCCTCCTCTGCAAGATGATGGCGATAGCCCTTCAGTTTTATAGAAGGGTGGGGAAGGTGTGATAATGCTAGGTCTCCCTTCATCTATGAAGGATGACCCGCTCATCAATTCACTGATAGATGTTGGTTTGATGGCTAATTGTATGGAATCTTTCCTTCCTGATGATGATTTAATTTCTAAAGTTCAGAAAGTGGTATTTGATCATAACATTACTTTGAATTCAGATGCCACGGATAAAATAGTTGATGCAATTGATCAAGATTTGGTTAATTTAAACTCTTCTCTGGTTATCCCCCAAACTGGCAATCCTTTTGATATTCTACCTGATAAAATTCATGATGTTGAAGTTGCTTTGGGTTTATCTGGGGAGGGAGTTGGGAATGTAGGTTTGGATCCTTTGATTAATAAACCCCTACTTTACCTTCTCGCTCTCATGCGAAGAGGGGTAGGAAGCCGAATACTTTTTACACACAATTAGAAATTGATGCTGGCATTCAATCTACACTCTTGAGACCAAAATCTGGGTTTGGTAAAAAATATTAAAAATTTAGTCCACCTTTTACTCGGTCTGTGGCTTCTAAGCGTTGCTTGAAGTTTGAGCTGGAGAATGCTGATTTAGCAATTAAGAAGAGGGGAGAGGATGCCTCCCCTCGAGGGAAATGAAGTTTGTATCTTGGAATGTTAGGGGCTTAAATGCCCCTAACAAAAGTCATCTCATTAAATCTCAGTTGGATTTAATGAGGTGTGATGTCTTACTTTTGCAAGAAACTAAGTTAAGTTGCCAAGGTGCTGATTTGTTGTTTTCCAAATGGAAGCCTTAGAATTTTTGTGTATTCCCCTCGATGGGAGCTTCTGGGGGTTTGGCCTTCCTTTGGAAGGATATGACTATTGATTTGAAATTGGTTGCTTCTTCTCCCTGTTGGATGTTGGCTTTGGTTAGAAGTCGTGTTTCGAATATTAAACTTTGGTTGTTTAATGTTTATGGTCCAATGTCAATCGGGGGTAAGAAAGCTCTTTGGGATTCCTTATCCCTCATTCTTTCCCCTCTTCATGGTCAGTTTGTGGTTTTTTGAGGCAACTTTAATGCCATCTCCTCTGATGATGAGAAGTGTGGGGGAATTCTTCCTAATAAACGTATCTTGGAGGATTTCTCTACTTTCATTTTAAATAATGATCTGATGGATTGTAAAAATTTGAATGGGTCATTTACTTGGACAAATAGGAGGAAGGATTTATCACAGATTGCTGAGAGACTTGATCATTTTTTGGTGTCAGACAATTGGATCTCCTCTAATGTGGATGGGGTTGCCTTGGTCTTTCCTTATGCTGGCTCAGATCATTTTCCGATTGTGTTATCCATTTTTGATGATAAAGCCCCTGTTCATTCTTCTTGTAAGTTTGAACATATGTGGTTTTGTGATCCTTCCTTTTTGTTTCTCTTACAATTCTAGTGGTCTACGGCTCCTTATGTTCAAGGTACTAGGATGTTCTGGTTTGCTAAAAAACTCTCTTATCTTAAGCTAGAAATCAAGAAATGAAATGTTTTGCATTTCAAAATTATTTTTTCTGAGAAGGCTAAGATTCAGGAAGAACTTGAAGCTCTTAATGATAGGGTTATGATTGGTGGCATGGATTCTACTACTTTTCAGAAGCATAAGTCTTTGAATTCTTAGTTAGAAGAGATCCTCTCCAGAGAAGAAATCTAATTGCGACAAAAATCCAGAGATTTATGGTTGAGTGATGGGGATTGAAATACCAAATTATTCCACACTTCAACCAAGGTTAAATGCCAATGTTGTAGGATCTCTTGTATTCAACAATCTGATGCGGTTGTTTTCACTGAAGAATCAGAGATTGTTAATAAGGGTGTCCGTTTTTTTAAGTCTTTGCTTTTAGAAGAGTTAATTTTGCCTCTTCCATTCCTAAGCTTATAACTAATGAGGATAATGCAATGCTCGTGGCTCCTTTTTCCATTGAAGAAGTCAAAGATGTTGTCTTCTCAATGTCACTGGATAAGGCTCCTGGTCCTGATGGTTTTACTGCTCTCTTCTTTCAAAAATGCTGGTCTTTTCTTGGGGAGGATCTTCGTTTGGTTTTAGAAGAAGCTAGATGTAATAGGACTATGTTAAGAGAGCTTAACTCAACTTTAATTGCTCTTATTTTGAAATGTGAGAATCCTAAGTCTTTTGTGGATTTTCGCCCAATTGCGTTATGCAACACCTTATATAAAATTCTTACTAAGGCTATTTCATTAAGGCTTGCTAAGCTCATTCCTAAAATCATCTCGGGTGAGCAAGGGGGCTTTGTCCCTGGTAGGGAGACAATAGAAGGGGCTATTGTGGCCCATGAGATTCTTCATTCCATCTCTCAGTTATCTATTCTTGCCATGATTCTCAAGTTGGATATGATGAAGGCTTACGATAGGGTAAATTGGTAGGCACCCTTGATTGTGCTCAAGAAATTTGGGTTTGGAATTAAATGGGTCAAATGGGTTCAGGCTTGTATTAGCATGGCTAGGTTCTCAATAATTTTGAATGGTTCTCCATGTGGTTTTTTTTCCTTGTCTAGAGGCCTTAGGCAAGGGGATCCATTGTCACCCTTTTTGTTTATCATTTTGGTTGAAGCTTTTAGTAGAGCCATTTCATTTGCCAGAGAGAGTGGCCTGTGGAAGGGGATTTCCATTCCTCATATGATCATGAGTCATACTCATTTCTTATTCGTGAATGACACATTACTATTTGGAAAAGCTACTATGAGGAAGCTCAGGTCATTAACAAGATCATTTTGGATTATTCTTTGTTCTCTAGACAAACGGTTAATTAGACTAAATCAAAAAATTTCTTCCTCAATGTCTCCCCTCTGGTGCAGACCAGATTGTCTCGATTTTGGGGCTTCTCTGTGGGTCAATTTCCTTGTAAGTATTTAGGGTTTCCATTTTATACTGGTTTAGAGAAGCATAATTTTTGGGAATAGGTTTTAGGGGTTATCTCATCCAGGATTCTTTCTTGGTCTCACAACTGGTTAACTTTTTCTGGTAAAATTGTGCTTATTAGAGTTGTTTTAAATGCAGTTCCTATCTACCTTTTATCCATTTTGAAGGCTCCTAAAAAATCTGTGGTTTCTCTTCGATCAATTGTAATATCTTTTTTATGGAATGATAATGTTAATAAGAAAAATAGGATCTCCTTGTTGGCTTGGGATAGGGTTTGTGCTCCTAGGAAAAAAGGAGGTGCTGGGATCAATGATCTAGGTAAGTAGAACTTGGCTCTTGGTGCTAAGATAGTTTGGAAATTTTATAAGCAACCTACCTCTAAATGGGAATCCATTTTATCTGCAAAATACCTGAATAATTGTTCTAAGGAGGCTATCTTCACTGCTTCTTCACTTCCCAAGGGGTCTGTGATTTGGAATTTCATGGTTGAGTGTAGATCTATCAGTTTTCCAGGATTATCCTGGCTTATCCATAAAGGTTGTAAGGCTAGGTTTTGGGATGAAGTATGGAATGGCTTCCCTGTATTCTATAGTCTTAGGGATTAGTCACCCCTTATGTCCATCCTTAAATCCTCCTGGGGTATTTTTGTGGCGGATTATTTTTTTGTAGATTCCTCGGGCTCTCTGCCTATGGCAAACTGGAAATCAATTGATTCTTTTCTGTTGGATCATGACATTAAGTCTGCATTTGTGGATGAGCTTAAGAAACGCCTATTACTCTTCTCAGAGAAGGACATGATGAGATCATTTGGACTTATTCAAAATCAGGGGAATACTTGGTCAAAGAAGGATATAATTTTTTGTCTTTAGATGTTAAAAGGGATGATTTGCCATTTAAGTTATTTTGGCATGCTTCTTGTTTGACCAAAGTAGGGGCATTTTCTTGGCTAGTTGTTCAGGATAGAATTCTTACTAGCATGAGGTTAGATAGGTTGGTTATTACTATGGTTTTTCCTTATGTCATGTGTGGTGGGTCCCTTGAATCCGTGGATCATCTCTTTCTGCATTGTTCCTTTTCTCTTCATTGCTGGAATTGGCTTTTTAATAAGTTAAATTGGAGGTCTTCTCTTAGTAAGGACCTTAGATCTCACTTCATGAGATGGCCCCTGTTATATCCATCTGCATTTTATGCTTGTCTTTGGATAATTGCTCCCTCTGTTCTAATTTGGAAAATTTGGCTTGAGAGGAATAATAGGATTTTTAAGAAACATTCTTCCCCTCTGCATGATGTGCTCTTTTGCATAAAGAAGTCAACTTCTGAAACTGTCTTGGCAATCATCTATAAAGGTTCTAGTCTGCATAATACTTTCACACCTTGGGATAATTGGGTGACCAAACATTGGCCAGCCTTGCAAACACTCCCTTTGAGTGGTACAATTTCTCAACCGTGCCCTTTAGTAAATAGAGAGAAAGTGGTTTGGTTGCCACCTCTGGCTTCAAAAGTTAAATTGAACTTTGATGGAGCTTCTCGTGGCAATCCTGGTAAATCTACCATTGGGATTGTGGTCTCTAATGACAAGGCTGGTATAATAAAAGCTCAATGTCAATGTATTGCCTATGGGACTAACAATGTGGCTGAACTTCATGCACTTTCCACGGGTCTTGATTTGTTTCTTTCGTTACATTTTTTGGATGTTGTTATTGAGGGTGATTCTCAGGTAGTTTTTTACATGGTTACTAATCGCTCATCCCACTCCTGGCAATTAAAGTATTGGTTGGACATGATTCTTGATCAGCTTGATTTGTTTAATTCCTTCACTATGGTTAACTGTTTTAGGGAAGCTAATAAGGTGGTAGACTTCCTAGCTAATAAAGCATTGGATGAGGATATTCAAAGCTTGGTTGAGGTGGCCTCCAACTCTTTACCTCCTCATCCAGTTTAACTGTTACTAGGTTATTTGCAGAAGCACAACCTTGTGCCTTGCCTAGTGATTACATTCAGGCATGCAGCTTAATATGGTGGTGTCAGACTCTTTGGCCCTCATTACTTCATTATGTCTACATTACTGTGTGTAATCTCAGGATGGGTTTGGGTTTTTCCTTTTCTAGCATTTTGTTGGAATTTGTGGTGTGTGGGAGTCTCTTATTATCATGCTTTACTTTGTGTTTGTCTGTTCTAACTCATTTGTAAAAGATTGACCTTGTACCTCGCATGATGATTATATTTAGGCATGCAACAATCATTATGACTGCATTACTGTGTAATCTTAGTCTCGGTATAGGTTTGCCTTTATTGCAAATTAGTTGGGATTTGTGGTGTGCGGGGGTATTTATATTTTGCATGATTGAAATCTTCTCTACAATTATTATTATTGTCATATGTCATTTGCTTGTTTAATTCTTGATGGCTGCACGGATTTCATGTGTTCATCTCATGGTGATGCAACAATCATTATGACTGCATTACTGTGTAATCTCAATCTTGGTACAGGTTTGCCTTTATTGCAAGTTAGCTGGGATTTGTGGTGTGCGGGGGTAATTATATTTTTATGATTGAAATCTTCCCTGCGATTATCATTATTTTCATTTGTCGCTTTCTTGTTTAATTCTTGATGACTGCATGGATTTCATGTGTTCATCTCATGCTGATTGTACTTTGTCCAGATGGCATGCTTTTAGTTTTGTTGCATCCTTTACCTTCCTTCCCAAATGGTGGCAGATATTTTGAGTTTTCTCGTCTCATGTGGGAGATTTTTCTCGTGTGGATATCTTGGTTTATTATTTGGCATGATTTTGATTTATGGCTATGAGCATCATGTGGATATTGTCATCATTTTTTATAAAGGTGGTGGCTTGTCATGGCTGTTTTGCACGTATCTTTTTGGGCTTGCTTGAGGTAATATTTATTGTGTCGTCCTGTCGTGGTTGTGTTGCTTTCTTATAATGACATTGATCTCTTTATACTCCTGTGCTTTCTCTTGGCTTTGCATTATCTTTTTTGATGGGATCAGTGGGCTACCGTATTTTGATGCCTCACAAACATTATGATTTCCAAGACTCTTATGCTTTGGATGATGAAAAGCTTGGGCGTTTGTTTCAAGTTTATTCGTTGGACTTTTTCTCTGGCTTTTCACAAGGTTTTGGGAAAGCAATGGATGGCAAAAATCTCAGGTTGTTCTCTTGTTGATATTGCATCTCGGTTTCTCACTATCTGTATGGATGTGCTTCTGGATTATGCTATGGTCAAGGCAATTTTTGATGCATATTTCAACTCCCATTTCTACACTATTGATGATTTGGATAGTGCATTATCTAATTACCATTTTGAATTTGATAATTTTGAGTATGCTGGTTTTATTTCTCGTTCTCACTTATTATCTTCTGGTTGGCATGGGGAACTTCTTTCAATTTTAAGGAATGGTTTGATATCTAACTCATATGATGATACGTTGTTTGCTATGGTAGCTCTATTAGATCATGTATCACGAGATTGTCTGGCTGCAGCTGTCAATATATTTGCAGGAATTCACTTTCTCTTAGAATCAATGCACACCGTTTGGTCTTTGCTAGTGTCAATTTTGCCTATCCAGATGGTGCCTCCTTCTCCTCCTTTGGAAGGCCCTAGCACATGGTATTTGAATTCCTTGTCATGAAGACTCTTGGTTCTGCAGTACAGTAAAGGTATTACAAAGCAAAAGATAGAAGAAATATTTTGGTCATGAGTTTGGAGCAGGGCATTGAAATCATCTGTCTCCTTCCATTGTTAGCAATAGAGGAGTTTATTTCTTGAGAATTATCTGATGGGTCTGCTAAGTGCCATATGGCCTCTATGTAAAGTTGATATTATAGGTGACCGCATTTTTCTAAGCGGCAGATTGTATAAACTGTTAGGATATTTTTATAGGTTTATTTTATGACATGTGACCGAAGGTTTTCTTTCCAGGGTTCTTTCCTCCGGTATTCTCTTTGAATCCTGTGTAAAAAATAAAAAATAAAATTTATTAATAAAATTTAGTGGAGTATTCCACTTTTATCAAAAAAAAAAGAAAAAAGTGGTATCTCTTTTTATGTAAGAAATAAGTTTCACACTTTCCTAGCACTCATTTTAGTATTTTGCATTCCTCTATGCATTATAGGACCTTTATTATAATTAATTAATATTTAATTTAATATTATGAGTCTTATTCCACTTTATTACATCATCACACTGTTATTTGGGCATGTAAATCTAGGTGTACCCTTTATCTTTTATTATCTTGATTTATCCTTAATCCTACCTCAATTTTAACTTTCAAAACATATTTCACACATATATACATCATTGTTTGAGCCATCAAGTTGTAATTAGTATTAGAACCCTATTATCTTTCATCCCTAAAAAATAAGGATAAATTTGTTAGGACCAGGTCAACCCACACCTCCAAGTCTTGCACTTTTTGCCCTGAATTTCAAGAGAATAATAAGGTGGTCCTATTCTATTCAAATCTATCTCTATGAAAAAATACACTAAATCTAAGTTTGGCCTAAAGGTGATTTTAATTATGAAATCCCTATATAAGACATGCTCCTCAATTCATTTCAACATCTAGGACATCGCACTCATGCTAGCATTATCATCCAATCCAAGAGAAATTCTTCTTCCTCAAGAGTAGACCTGATTCAATGAGCAGGAAATTACATCAAGGAATCTTCATATTATGTTTCAATTATGATTTCATGATGGATTTTATGCAATTTATCATATTATTGTATCAACACATGGGGGTATTTTTCTAAGAGTATGGCATCACTTATTAAAGGTATAATCACTTACATTCAGGCATTTCACTTTTAGATTTAGCCTTACCCTCAAAAGGAAATATTTTCAATTTGATTCAAGTTTAATTTCTATTTCAATTAAGGTTAATTATAAACTTGAGGTTTAACCTAGGTATACCCCTATCCACAAAACCATTTCTCAACTCTTGTATGTAAGTACAGTTACCAATAGAGACACAAAATTTAGGAGAGCTTTAGCAGACTAATACAGACCCATTCTTAAAAATTGGACCTAGTTTTGTTGGCATTTTAAATTAACTAAATAGGTTTCAAGATATTAGTAGAATAAAATAAATTTATTAGATTGTAAGTTACTGGGAATTTATTCCCGTAATGTGACTTCTAATGAGAATACAATGCTTTATAAGCTTTTGCAACATACTTTATAACACATCACAAACAAACTAATTGAATATCATTTTATGTTCTATTTTTGTTTCTTCCTTTTGCGTTCTCATATGGTATTAGAGTGGCATAAGCCAAGATTAATTTGATCATGTTTAGCGCTCATAATAGCCCGTAGTCATGCGAGAAGGTGGCATTACTTTATGCGTACAATAAAAGTGCGGTGTAGGATTAATAGCATGACCATAATTCACAATTTTCTTTAAGGAGTATGTTTGTATAATATGGTCTAGAGATACATTTTATTACATGATTAACGTGCATAAATGACTATATTTTTATTGCTATAATAAAATTCTTTATGAAGTGAGTGAAGGATTTCTTTGTATAGCATCACAATCTATATGCACATATGTGGAGGTTTAGAGTCTGATGCATCACAATCTATATGCACATATGTGGAGGTTTAGAGTCTGATGCAAGAATGATTTGACAAAGGCATCCAAAAGATGGATATTTATTTATTTCTGTTAAGAAATTCAAATTTTTTTCTAGGCTATGTGGATATGTTGAGAAGCTCTATAAAGACATGATAAAATCAATTTTGTAAGTCACTTAATATTCTAGAGGAGTTGTTGCTAGATATTAAAGGATCTAGTTTGGTCATCTATGGATATGACTCTTCATTTATTTATTATTTTTGTGGTGACTATGTGTGACTGGTGAACACGGGTTTAAGATTAGAGATTTATATTTTAGGTTTCTGTTCATCTTTAAAAATAAAGGAAAGTTTATTAATATACAACTTTGATAAAAGTGATAGCTTAGTTGATGGTTGAAAAGTAGTTATTGATGAATAATTTGGATTCATCAATCTTCACAAGCCATTTTATGGAATTTAAGAGTTTCATTTCCACCAAGGTTATATGTTCTCTCATGTTGTTCAAATAGCTTTAGGTTCTACAATTAGTATATCCACTATTGCGGTTAGTTTGGTGTTTCCTAGGTGATTGAAGAGGATTGATGAAGGTTCTTCATCAAAGTCTCGAAAACAGTTGGGTTCTATTGATACCTAAAATCTCTCCTAAGACAACAACCTTATGGCAAATTCATCGAGTAGAGGAGCTATTGTGCCTCAATGAACAACCTCCAAGATTTTAGAAGCCAACTCTTCATTTAGTGAAGAGAAAAGGGAGAGAAAATAATAAAAAATAAAACTAACCTAGGCGATGTGCCAAAATTTAGCATTTAGATTCCACAAGCACAATAAACCTTACATAAAATGCATTACTCAAAAGCCGAATGATTCTCCATTATCACAATAGTTAACCTAGATGAACACTAATAACATAATATATTTTAAACACAACTAAAAATAAAACAAAAGATTCTAAGACATGATTCAACCAACAAAACTTATGTTAAATATCATAAAAGCTTAAACTAATATAGAAAACTAGTATTTCTTCAAATGACATAAAGCATAATCATAAAACATAAACAACTATATGAAAAGCCCAAAATTTGGCACAACTATAACTACTAAGATTAGACACACTTGTAGGAGATGTGGACTTTTAGAGGAAAGGTATCTCATATGCAAATGTTTGGTTAGTGATTTGTCTAGCGAGGAGGGATTGTTTCCAGAGAACATGAAGAGGAATTGGACACAGAGATGTGGACTTTCTAAGGAAATGCATCTCATGTGTAGCAAAAGAGGAGGCCTAAGACACACTTAAAGGATATGTGAAATTTTAGTGGAAATGTGTCTCATTATGCATGGAGGGTGGGAACTCTTTTATGTTCTCTCATGTTGTTCAAATGGCTTCAGGTTCTACAATTAGTATATTCACTATTGCGGTTACTTTGGTGTTTCCTAGTTGATGGAGGAGGATTGATGAAGGTCCTTCATCAAGTCTCCAAAATAGTTGGGTTCTATTGATGCCTAAAATTTCTCCTAAGATAACAACCTTATGGGAAGTTCATTGAGCAGGGGAGCTATTATGCCTCAATGAACAACCTCTGAGATTTTAGAAGCCAACTCTTCATTTAGTGAAGAGAAAAGGGAGAGAAAATATTAAAAATTAAAATTAACCTAGGCGATGTGCCAAAATTTAGCATTTAGATTCCACAAGCACAATAAACCTTACATAAAATGCATAATTCAAAGGCTGAATGATTCTCCATTATCACAATAGTTAACCTGCATTTATGACTTTGAAATAAGCTGCAAGCCCCTCTGAGGTTGAAACCAAAAAATGACGACGGGATAACCATGGAAATGCACTGGAACTCGACATGAACAAGAGGAACATGTCTCGCCAAAACCTCACTCGCTTGATGCATGGGAGTATGAGGGAAAAGCTACAAACAAAAACAAGGGGCCCGATAAGACAATAAAGGGGCTCGTGGGGAACTATGGATTTATTCATGCAATGTTTCACTCTTGTTTGAATTAATATAATAAGGGGGAATGTTAGAATTTCACATTAATTAGATTAGTTTTAAGTTAATAGCTGAATAAAATAAATTTGTTAGATTGTAAATTACAGGAAATTTATTCTTGTAAGGTGTCTTCTAATGGTAATGCAATGCTTTATAAGCATTCATAGCATACTATGTAACACATCACAAACAATTCAATTGAATATCAATTTATGTTCTATTTTTGTTTCTTCTTTTTGCGCTCTCAAGTTTTTCAGGGCTAGGGCACTTGGGGCACCCCTATCCAGACTAGGGTGCTTGGGTCACCCTTGTCATCAAGGTTTCCCTCCAAATTTTGCAGAAAAATCTATCTCAATCTCAGAAAGTAGATTTCTACAAACCAGATTTAGGGAGAAAGGCCAAGGCGTTCTGGGCATCTAAGTCCCAAATATTCAAATCCACATTGTAGATATAGGTGCATAGTCAGATTTCCTATCCATTTATATTTTTGTTACAAAAACTTTGATTGTTTGTCAATTGTAGCATTCTAAGTTCTCATTTACTTCATACTTTAGTCATAATTTGACATGCTTCAACATATCTCCATTATTAATTCACTTTCTAAAGCAAAAAGAAAAAAAAACCCTAGAAGTATCATTTGACTCTCTTCTACAAGTGTTTGTCAAATATGATAACTCCTTTAGGTGACTTTGTATCCCAATGTTTGTACAAAATTATATCTTAGTCTTAGTCCTACCTAGTTCTATTTTCATCCATTACAGGTAGAAAATGTAAATGTTCATAGGATGATAAGGGTATGTGTCTATTTTTATGTCTCTTCTAAAGGATCCATTTCAAAATCCTTCTCCTCACTTGGATAGTGCTTTCTCTTAGCCAATAGGTCCAACAAAGTTAAGTATCTAGTTTATATGGTGGTTGTAGTTCAGGGGGTTCAAGGAGCTACAAGTTAGGTTCTCCTACTAAAGATGATAGTGTGGTCTAAATATATATGTTGGTCCAATAATACTATATAGTTAGCCCAAGTCACTTGATATTAAGTTTTATTGGTTTCTAGATTTATTGAAACTTATTTCTTGTTAAAACTATGTTTGTAATGGTATGAATGCATATGTGAGAGTTGTAGAAAAGAAAAATAGATCTATTGATAATTAAAATACACTAGAGGCTATGGTTATTGAAATAGATGCCAAGTTTGAATCAATCTCTAACTTATTTGATGGGGGATCAACTACCTCATTGGTCTTCCAAATGATTCAAATCATAAAATACTATTTAATATTTACATGGGAACTAGTGAAAATAAGAGTGTTGAGATTAGTTTTCCTGTTCAACATTATTTTCTTATTAGGTAAACTAGAAGAAATATAATTCGTAGGAATTTTAAAAAAATATTCTAAGTCATCATTTTCTACCACCTACTATGCATTTAAATAATATTAATTATTTTATAAATAACAAAAAACCCCATATCACCATTTTATTGTGGTAGGAAAGAAATATCCCAGACCACTTTGTAGAATATTTTAGTTTTCTTTCGATAATTTGAGAACAAAACTTCATGTACAATCAAGGAAATCTCATCACAAGTAGCTTAATTAAGGGGCTAATGAGAATAATAATCAACATAGGTGGCTACTAATACTTTGATGTTGATCTTAAATCTTACTACCCTAAAAAGATGCCTATAATATTGTACTCTTTGCATGAAATAATACCACAAGTTGCAAGGTGAGTAATCAAAGACAAACGGATATCCAAAAAACAAAAAATAATATTTCCATTAAAAAACAAAAACATTTCCATGTACATAACTCTTTACCTAATATAGTTATAGGAAAGGGATATTTCTATATAGTTAAGTTGTATTATATTAAAGTATTAACTTTTATGTTTTGCAGATGTTATTGACAAAATCTATTTTCCTGTTTAAAAGATGTGTGATTATTTTTAAGTGAATGGAAACAATTGTTGGTAATTTGTTCATTTATTAAATATTAAGACTTTGAAAGGATATAGTTGTTGGAGAGATCAGGATCCCATTATGAAGCCAACCACACTTTAATGGATCAATCAAGAAACTATCAAACCACACACGAGAATGTCGCAACTTGAATAATGATGAACAATGGAGATTGAAATAAAATGCTACAAATAACTTTCGATGAATTGATATGTTACAATGTGTAAACGAGCTTACTTATATAGGCAAGAGATGATGGAGTAGTTACAACTACCCTTGAGACAAAATTAAGTGTATAATGCTGACTCATTTCTATCTATAAAAAGACAAATAAGATAACTAATGTGAATGATATTAAATCAGTATTACATGTGACAACCAAGCTATCCTAAGTAAAATCAACATTTGTGAATAGGTTCTAACAAAGAACTAGTTAGAAATTATCGTTATTCACACAAACAATACTTTCCTTGAATACCATAAATCATAAAGACTTATTGATAAAAAGGTAACCCAAAGTTTTTAAAATTAATATATAAAATGAAGAGATGAGAGGATAGGTTTGATGGGTGGATCTAGAGAGACCAAATCTATTGGAGATTCCATCACAAATATAAAGGAAAGCACATGCATTAGACAATTAGGTTTAAATAGGAGAAATAAAAACTTTCCCAAATATAAAAGATTTAAGCATGGTCAAGATGAAAGGCCACTCAATGCATTGATTGGCTTACTTAAAGTCAAGCTTTAGGAATAAAATATTTCATTCAAAACATTTAACTCATTTTATTCCATCTAAAACCCTAATGCAGCTAGGTCTATAATATGAAATTTGTTAACGAACCTTATTTTCTTCAATCATAGAATGTAGAGAAGTAGGTAGACGATGTGTAATGATAAAGCTTTAAGTTCTTGTAAGAAACATTAAGCAAGGTGATAGGCCATTAGCTAGGAAGGGGTCTAGTACCTAATCATGTTTCAATGACTATTCACTCCTTGGTCACACAAACCCCCAATTATTAACTTCAAAGAAATCATATAAAAAAGATAAATAAAAGCACATTAATTGACGCAGGATCATTGGAGTAGTTCATCCGGTTGATGCCATAGCACCAAAGTGGTTTAACCGCTTGGAGAAGTTAACAGTGGAGTTGCTTGGAGATCGTTGTATTTCTTCATTTTTTTGGATTCTCAATTGTAGATTTGGATTTATCACCTTGAGATCATTGTCTTAAATATATTCAAGATTCATGCAATTTGGATTTGATTCCGGTGAGATAACGATTCCGATATTGGTGTGTTCTTACCGATTGGTCTTGTAGTGAGTAAAGCAAATCTGAATTGGGTTACAGATGGTTTTCGTAACTTGCAGATTGTTGGGAGATGTTGTTTTGCGCTTGATCGATGTTATTGGAGGTTCGAATGAAGTTTTAAGAATTATTGGAGGCGTTCTTAGTGATTGGGCCAACATATCACGAACCGGTTTATCTTGTGCCGACTTGATTTAGTTATTGTTGCTTGCGGATGGTATAAAGAGGAATTTTTGAGATTAATTTTGGAGGACAAGGGTCAGAGGAAGAAGAGGTTGAGAGAAGATGTAGTTTCTGGAGAGCTTTTGGTCCAGGAGGACTGAAGTCTGGAAGGACTGAGGTCCGGATCAGTGCAGAACAATGCAGACTATTATCGGAGGTCGAATTGGCGAGCAGATGATCTGCAGATCATAGATTTGAAATGTAAGAATTGTTTGGTAATCCTAGGTTGTGGTCCTGCGTGTGTAAAGTCCGTAGGCATATGCAATTCGTTAACTGTTATAAGGATTTCTCTTTCTGATTTCCCGGTTATATCTTATGTTGTGTGAACCAATTACTGATATATTTCATGCTGATTGTGTTATAGGCTGCAAGGTGGGGTTGTCCTTCCTTGGATCTCCCTACCTTGTTTGCACCAAGTGCTATCTAAATTATTTATGAACCTGTTGATGGAAGAAGAGTTGGTTATGAACTCGCTGATGGAGGAAGAGCTGGTTGCGAACCGGTTGTTTAAAAATAACTTGAGGCAGCTTGTGGACTTGTTTTGATCACCGAGCATTGAGATAGAGCAAGGCTTGCAAGAAGAACACCATACCTAGGAGCTTGATCTTGAGGTAGTTGGTGGGTGGAGACTTGAACAGATCATCGAACCAAGCCAGGCTGCAGGGTGGTCTGGTAGATTCACCGAGGAGAGGCAATCGAAACCTGTAGACAGACCGTCGAACCCTTGAGGCAGTTGCAAGTACCTACTGACAGATCGTCTAACCAGATCAAGTGATGGGACTCACTTTTCAATTAACCCGAGAGTCTGATGTAGGAGCATTGGCTTAGTTCATCCGGTTGATGTAGGAGCACCAGAGTGGTTTAACTGGTTGGAGTAGTTAACAATGAAGTTGCTTGGAGATCGCTGCATTTCTTCATGTTTTTGGATTCTCAATTGTGGATTTGGATTTATCACCTTGAAATCATTGTCTTAAACATATTCGAGATTCATGGCATTTGGATTTGATTCCGGTGAGATATTTATTTCGATATTGATCCTGTATTGGTGTGTTCTTATCCATTGGTCTTGCAGTGAGTAAAGCGAAGTTGAATTGGATTGTGGATGGTTTCTATAACTTGCGGATCATCGGGAGATTTTGTTTTGGGCTTGACTGATGTTCTTGGAGGTCCATGTGAAGTTCTAAGTATTATTGGAGGCGTTCTTGGTGATTGGGCCAACATATTATTGTTTGCACGTTTCATCATGAACCGATTGATCTTTGGTTGACTTGATTTAGTTGCCTTTTCTTGCGGATGGTATAAAGAGGAAGTTTTGAGATTCATTTTGGAGGACAGAGCTCTGAGGAAGAAGAGGTTGAGATTAGATGTATTTTCCAGAGAGATTTTGGTCTGGGAGGACTGAAGCCTGGAGGGACTAAGGTCCGGATCAGTGCAGACTATTACTGGAGGCTGAATTAATGAGCAGATGATCTGCGGATCATAGATTTGAGTTGTAAGAATTGTTTTGTAATTCTGGGCTGGTCCAACATGTGTAAATCCTACAGGCATATGTAATTCATTAATTGTTATATGGATTTCTCTTTCTGATTTCCCACTTATATCTTGTGTTGTGTGAACCGGTTATCGGTATCTTTCATACTGATTGTGTTATAGGCTACAAGGCAGGGTTGTCCTTCATTGGATCTCCCTACCTTGTCAGCACCATTAATAAATTTCACATGTATCAATAGCTGCCCACTTGTTCCTCTAGTAGTTAAATATTTGTAGACTTCAATTAGAGGAGTTGTGCAACTACAATGGTATTCATAGTGCACAACTACTATGACATTTGTGCATAAGTATTAGCAATTTTTGAGATGGTTGTAGTGCACGTTAATTGGGCATGTTTCAGTAGGTATTCATTGAAATCCAATGTATCATTTAAAATATGTAGATGCACAAAATTAGCTATAACAACTATTAATACTCTTCCTCCCTACCCCACAACACCCACAAAAGACCCTAAACCACCAAAACTAAAACATCCCTAAAAATTTACGGATTGCAGAACAAATTAGAAATGTTAGGAGAAAGAACAAGGGTAGTAAAGAAATACCTTGGAGAAAATTTTGGTAGAACTCCGAATGGAGCGCCAACATCCTCACAAGATGCGTGACAAGAGTAGAAGTGGTATCATGGCCAGCAAGCATGCCAACGATGAGGTTATCGATGACCTCCTCCTCGGTGAGCGGCTGCCCATTTTCATCCCTCATACACACCAAGCAAGATAACAAATCTTGCTCTGGGGAAGCACGGCCCTTTGCAATTTCCACCTTCCTCCCTTCTATTATGCCCACCAACTGCTTGCATATGCGACGCCGAGCATTCGAAACCTTGCGAAACGTGGTGCCTGGGAAATCCAAGGGAAGATAACAAACGCCATTCAACAGCGTCTCAAACTCCCTGCTCAGCAAATCTTTCACTCCCCGTCTTTCAAACTGAAGAGGAGATCACACGCAACGTCGAAAGTGCGCTTTTTCATCAATGGCAACACCGTAACACTCTCTTTTCCTTCCCAGTGATCAACGAAATGTTTTTCAATGACGGACTCCATTCTGCCCACGAATGACTTCAACGATTCGGGCTTGAGAAAAGACATGACGGCCCCTCTCAAACGCTTGTGAACTTCCTTCTCCTCCGCAACCAAAATGCGCAGAGCGGTTGGGGTTTGGGTGCTCACCACCATCTTCCCTCGTTTTGGAAAAGAAAGCGGTTGCCTTCTTGCCCCGTGAGAACAACTGTGCGGCGCCCCATGAGCGAAGTTTTGAATACGCTGCCATATTTCGAAACTCTTTCTTCCACCCACTCTTTGGCCTTGAATTCCTTGTATGCTCTCAGAAATTGGTACGTTTCGCCAATTACAGGAAACCCTAATTTACCAGGGGGAAGTGGAAGTCCTTTCCCTTTTTCAGTCTTCGCCTGATTCATCATTTTGGCCATATGTTAGAGAGTAGAAGAGTTGAGTGCTCAAACTCCATCACACCGTTAAACTCCATCCTATAATAAATGTAAATGATTGTAATAAGCGAGGCATACAAAAGACTAAATATTGGCAGCACTCTTTCCAGAAACTTTTCAAAAACTACACTGTCTATTACCGAATTCATCAGGTTTCTTAACCCGGCAATTTTGTCAACGAAAGGATATTTTCTTTTGTGGAAATAAATCATAGCCGAAGATGTCTTCTCAGGCTCTTCAATTCAATTGATCTTATATTGTTTGGACACTTCCCGTAGTTGTCATTCATCAAATTACGGGGAAATCTCGTTCTTTTGAATTGATAATATTATTGGGACCCTTAACGTAGTAGTCATTCACGTGGGTTGATAAGATATTTGAGGTGTATATTATCATTGTTTAATGAGATGGTAAGAATCATTAGTTTTATTTTTAAAATTATATTAATTTCCAATTCAAGGATTATCAGATGAAATCACTGTGGAAACGTCAGAAAGATGTGTTCTCGCACTTTTCAATTCACATGGGGTGCTTTGAAATTTGAGACATTTTGATTCGATCGATTGGACAGTAAGGGAAGAGTAGACGGTACTGTGAAATGAATAGTCATCAAAACAAAACCGACGATAGTAGAAGAGTTGTCTGGTCTCTTCAAAAGAATTGTGGAGACGAGAGCAATTTGCATTTTAATAGAAGAAGACATTTCCATTTGAATAGAAGACGACATTTCCATTTGAGCAATTAGTGAGTAGTCGTTTCAAATCTTGTCTCTTCAAAAGAATAGTGAAGACGAGAGCAATTTGTGTTTGAATAGGAGAAGATATTTTCATTTGAGCATTTAGTGAGGATGCATTTCAAATCGATTAGTGCATTAGGTATGCAATCTATTTTGTTCATATTCTTCATATTCTGCAATTTTGAATATGTCTACCCTTTGCATAGGTTAATATCCTTGTAGATATTGTAGCACTCTAAGTTTTGACTATCAATCTTTCGATCTTTCTGTTGATCATCTTTGGATGGGCAAATTGCTACACCATTTTCACTAGGTTACGCATGAACAACATCCCATCAATTTGTCTTATGTCTTAGGTCCTTAAGCTGTCATGTGAGAAGGTGCACCCACTTCATGTTGCTTCTATTGTTTGTCTTGTGGCATCTTATGGTAATATGTGTTGTGACTATTTCACACATCATCTCATTGCAAACAGGGATCTTTACTTTTTTCTGCTAATTTCTAGGATAATGCTAGAGTCTTTTGCTATTAGCCTTTGCATTGAAGAAGTGTAGCTGGTCAAGAGCTAATCAAGTCAAGTCTCTCTCTCTAGATTAAGTAAGGTCAATCAGTTTTCAAGGCTTTCAAAATGAATGATTTACATCTTTCGCTTGCTTTAATGAGATGAAATGCTAAATTTGACTAAAGCATGAATATTTCCTTTGATGGCTTGGATCACCAACCAAGGTATTGACAATATTCCTTTGCCCTCTCTTTACCTTCATCCTTTCACTTCCCAACTCCCA
Organism: Cryptomeria japonica; assembly: GCF_030272615.1. Classification (NCBI taxonomy): domain Eukaryota; kingdom Viridiplantae; phylum Streptophyta; class Pinopsida; order Cupressales; family Cupressaceae; genus Cryptomeria; species Cryptomeria japonica. The sequence continues at coordinate 659,666,206 of NC_081406.1, read as the reverse complement.
TTTCCATCTCACTCCTTCTTCATCCTATAGCCCTTCCATCTTCTCTTCCTTCCCTTCGCCACCTTCCATCTCCTCCATCTACCTTTACCTTTACCTTTCCCTACCTCCTATTCCCCTTCCATTTCCATCCCCTTCCCTTCCTACCTTCCTCTCTGCCTTATACATCCCACTTCCTTCATCTTCCTTCCTCACATGGCACCTCCCTTAGCCCATCCACATCCTTCTTCAACTCCCCTTCACTACCATGCAACACTATTGTTTGGGCTCCACAAACCTTAAGGGTGGAAATTTAAAAGGTTTCTAAGGCATTAATAATGCACTTCAAATATCGACAAGACTTCCTTTGGCTGTCCAAACTGTTAGGATGAAGAAACAAATTTAAACAGCAGAGAAACAAAATTAAAAACACACAACACATACAATGAGACACACAGATTTATCGTGGTTCGGCAATTGCCTACATCCACACTTGAAGCAGGGGAATCAATCTATTAATCACCAATCTGGTTTACACATAAAAACAACTGCAATCAGCCCCATAAATTAATATCTACAAATGAATTACAATCATGTCTTAAAGAGCTTGCAAGGAGAAGTCAAATAGCCAAGAGTTTTGGTGGCAAAAGGAAGGAGTCCGTTGGACTTCACTTCCAACAATCTCCCACTGAAGGCCAATGAACTGCTGCAACAAGTAGAATCCCCCACTCAGTCCCGCTATTAGTTATTGGAAAGGCCGAGAGAAGCTTGGTAGAAATCGAACTTCTCCCACTTAACTAATTTAGTGAGTACATCAATTGGATTCATGTTGGTATAAATTTTATCTACATGAAACTTGCCTTCTTCGACCATATGGCAAACATAATGACTGTGAACATCAACATGTTTTGACCGCGGCTGAGATGTCTGATGTTTAGTCATAAAAATGGCATTGTTGTTATCACAAAACAAAGAAAAATCTGATTGCTTCAACCCCAACTCGCTAAACAAAAGTTGCAACCATACCATCTCTTTTGCTCCTTCAGAAAGAGCTATATATTCAGCCTCCGCAGTCGATTGAGCAACTGTATGTTGTAATTTTTAAGCCCAACTATTTGCTACCCCGACAAATGTGAAAGCATAACCTGACATAGACTTTATTTTGTCTAAATCACCAGCACAATCAGAATCGATAAACCCTTGCAAAACTGCCTTATCCTTTCCAAACCATAAACAAAAACCAAAAGTACCCTTGAGATACTGCAAGATATACTTAACCACCTCCCAATATGATTTACCCGGATTAGCCATAAATCTGCTCACCAATCCTACGACATGAGCAATGCCCGATCGAATAGACACCATAGCATACATGAGACTTCCAACTACAAATTTGTATGAAATTTTATCCATAGACTACTTATCTTCTTGTGTTTTAGGACACAATTGAGAAGACAAATGAAAATGAGAGGCTAAGGGTATGCAAATAGACTTAGCATCTGCCATACCAAATCTGTCCAAGACTTTTTTAATGTAGTCTTGATGAGATAGTGTGAGTTCTCTCTTTTTCCTATCCCAAAAATAGTCATTCCTAGGATCTTCTTTGCTGCCCCTAAATCTTTCATGGCAAATTCCTTTGCTAGGTGAGTTTTAAGTTTACTCACAATCCTCATGCTTGTGCCGATCACTAGCATATCATCCACATAAAGGATAAGAATAAAAAAATTCGCCATTAGGAAGCTTCTTGTAATAGATACAAGGATCAGACTCACTGCGAGTAAACTTGTGATCAATCATGAATTTGTCAAATTTAAGATACCACTGTTGGGGGGCTTGTTTAAGCCCATACAAACTGCATTTCAATTTGAAATAGAGATGTTCCTGCCCCTTTTTAATGAACCCTTCCAGCTGATGTATAAATAGCTCCTCATCAAGATCGCCATGGAGAAATGTCATCTTCACATTCAGCTGTTCAAGTTCAAGATCCTAGGCTGCAACTAAGCCCAATACTACACAGATGGTAGTCATTTTAACTATTGGCGAGAAAATTTCTTTGAAGTTGAGGTCTTGCTGCTGAGCATATCTCTTTACAACTAGTCTTGGTCAAAATCTTTTGTGACCATCAACTTCATCTTTTATTTTATAAACCCACTTATTTCTTAATGCCTTTCTGTCAGGAGGAAGTGAAACCAAATCCCACGTTTGATTTCACACTAGTGCATCCATTTATTCCCACATTGCAGTGTGCCAGTTATCACGGTCTGCAATTTTGCAAGCTTCTTTGTATGTTGCAGGCTCTATTTGATCAGAGATGAGCAAAGTAGGTTCAGCTTCTTCACAAAACAGTAAATGATAATCGGAGAACTTTGCAGGAGGTCACCTCTGTCTGGTTGATTTCCTCAAATGACTCTCAGTTTTAGTAGTAGAGTCATTCAATTTTTGTAATCCTTGTTTATGCAAACTCATATCTCTCCTATTGTCTCTATTTAGGTTCCCTGTAATGACTCTATTTTTGAGTCTAGTAATGTCTCTGTCTGCAGGGTAATCAAAAACTTGTGGATTTTTATCCATGTTGGATGCACATAGATCACAGGAGGGGAATCCTGTAGAAGTTTCATCCACAGTGTGAGATGGGCGAGAGGCTTGGGTTCGCAAGGCCATGACAACATCTCACAAGCCTGCACAGGAGGGAGACTCTGTGGGTGGACTACGGAGGTGGATCCTACAGGGACCCCATGGAGTAGACTGCAGGGAGCCCGCGAGAGAGGTGAGGAGATTGCGGAAAGCTCACGGGGGAGACCGCAAGGAGTTTGCAGAGGAGTGGAGGAATCTGCGCGGTGTGGGGACTGCAATGGGTGTGCTGCATGTGAAGGCTGCGCAACATGTCGTGAGGGGATGAAGATAGAGCTTGCAGGATACGATGGATTTGCAGACCACCGTGGAGTGTGCCTAGCCAAATGGGAATAGTGTGAGCCAAAATGCTCATCATAAGAATGCTCTTCCATGTTCCCTACGACATGAGTGCTATTTAGGGGAGGATTTTCTTTGTTTTGTAGACTCCCATTTTCAAAATTGAACGAAGACCAAACATTGTCAGCACTCACTTCTTCATTTTCAGTCTGAGAATTATATTCAACTAAGATAGACGTCATAGGAGCTCCCACTGAATGAGAGACCAGAGGCAAAGCGCTGGTAGTCGTATTCTGAAACAAAGACATAGGGACATATTCTGCCTCTGATTTATTTGAATCTTGTAGTACGGGAAAGGAGGTTTCATGGAAAACTACATCCCTACTATGAACAATCTTTTTGTGAAAGTGATCCCACAATCTGAAACCAAATTGCTCTTCGCCATACCCAACAAAAATACATTTTAGTGACTTTGGATCCAATTTGGTTCGCTTCTCCTTGGGTATATGCGAGAAGGCTTCAGATCCAAACACATGAAGATGTGAGTAAGAAATCCTCTTCCCTTGCCATTCCTCTTCTGGAATATCAAAATCCAATTTAGATGAGGGACTTCGGTTAGTCAAATACACTGTTGTGTTACACGCTTCTGCCCAAAATTCCTTGCCTAAACCTGCATTAGACAACATACATCATGCCTTTTCAAGAATTGTTCTATTCATCCTCTCAGTTGCACCGTTTTCTTGAGGAAAGGAACAACCTTGATTCTTCTAATCCCATTATCAACACAAAAATCATCAAATTCATGTGAAAAAAATTCCCCATTGTTATCAGTTTGTAAGCATTTAATCTTATGCCCAATTTGATTTTCAACTAAAGCCTTGAAAATTTAAATTTTGAGAAGACTTCAGATTTCCTAGAAAGCATATAAATCCATACTTTTCTCATGCAATCATCAAGAAAGGTTACAAAATAGTTAGCTCCTTCAATGGAGGTTACCTTGGTAGGCCCAAAAACGTCTGAGTATACAAGCTCCAGTGGTGTTGTCTTTGTGTCACGTCCACCTTTCAAAAAACTGACTCTCTTTTGTTTTCCATAAAGGCAATGTTCATAAAAGGTTAAGTCAACAAGTTTGAGGCTTGGTAGCTGATTTCTTGTATGAATAACATGGAGTCCTTTCTTGCTAATATGGCCAAGTCTTTGATGCCAAAGATCTGCTTTGCTATCCTCAATCACCATTCCAGCTCCCACTTCACCATGAGTCTTAAATATGTATAGACTTCCCACTTTATTACCATTTGCAATCAGCATGGTACCATGAGTTACCTTCCATGTATCTAGGAGAAAATTTACATTTAGACCTTGGTCAAAGAGTTGTCCAACAGATATCAAATTCTACTTCAATTTTGGGACATGGTGAACATCTTTGAGCAACCATGTTTTACCACCTTCTAATGGCAGCAATACATCCCCTTTGCCTTTAATTTCACAAGCTTTGTTATTTCCTAAGAAAACATTGCCAAAATGACCTTCATGGTAGTTAATGAACGCTTCAAGACATGAGGTAGCATGATAGGAGGCACCGGAATCAAGTACCCATGAATCTAATGTAGTGTCAGTTGTTGAAAGGATTAATACACTATCATCTTTATCATAAACTGTATTTGCTTCACTGTCCCGCACCCTCTCTTGTGCCCTTTTGAAGTTTCTACAATCCTTCTTCACATGACTAGCTTTGCCACAAAACCAACATTCACCATTTCTGTTTCTAGACTTCGATCTCTTTGCTGATTTCGAACGTCTATGGTAATTACTTCTGCCTCTATTATGATTTCTACCTCTATTTTCAGTGCTGGCCATCGTTAAGGCTTCACTGGATGAAGGTTCATCATTCTTTCTTCTCAAATCCTTGCTAAGAAGAGTAGCTGCTACATCATTAAAAACCAACTTATTTTTGCCGGATATAGATGTGCTAACTACTGTTACAATGCCATCCCAGTTGCTTGGTAAAGAACATAATAACAGAACAACCTTTCTTTCATCATCTTGTGTCATCCCCACCGAAGTTGCTTGACTAATCAATGTATTGAATTCATTGACGTGGTTTGCCATAGCACAACCTTCCTTCATTTTCAGTTTGTACAAGCACTTCATAATAAAAACTTTATTTGTAGTTGATGCCATTTCATACGTGGTTGTGAGTCTATCCCATACATCTTTTGTTGTTGCATCACCCGTGACATTGAAGAGAATATTATTGGGCAATGAGAGAAAAATTGTCGCTCTCGCCTTCTTGTCCAATTTTTCTCATTCTTCATCAGCCATCCCATCTGGTTTCTTTGCTTTCCCTTCAAGTGTAAGTGAAAGGTCTTTCTTTATCAGCAAAGACTCCATCTGCACCTTCCATAACCCAAAGCTCTGACCGAAGAACTTCTCTATCTTCGATTCTTCCATGATTCTGGAATTTCAACCACCAAAATCTAAACAACGATCTAACCTCGGTTTGATACCAATTGTCAGGATGAAGAAATGAATTTAAACAATAAAGAAACATAATTAAAAACACACAACATAGACAACAAGACACACAAATTTATTGTGGCTCGGCAATTGCCTACATCCACACTTGAAGAAAGGGAATCAATCTATTAATCACCAATCTAGTTTACACATATACACAGCTATAATCAACTCTAGAAAATTAACATCTACAAATGAATTACAATCAGCTCTTAAAGAGATTGCAAGGAGAAGTCGAATAGCCTAGAGTTTTGGCAACAAAAGGAAGGAGTCCATTGGACTTCACTTCCAACACAAACAACGACACAAGAGATGAGTCATTTCCTTCGCCAATTGAGAAGAGCAATTTAATATTTTGTGATTTCCTTTGCCTCTTAAAAAGTATGAACTAGCTGAGATCATTTCCTTTTCTCTCCAAGTTATTCAATCAGCTTGCGACTTGGTCAATATTTGAATGGAAGAAGTGTTTTTGAGTTGTCTTGGTGATCAAAAGTTGAGTTTGATGATGTAACTCATTTTATTTGGGGTCCTAAATTCCTGACCTTCTCATAATGCACTATCTTTGCCTCCTAGAATCATTGATGCCATGTTGTTTTCATGAGCTTACAACTTGTTTGACTTGAGTTGGAAAGGTGAACATTTGGAGCGATTTTGTTTGCCTCTTCTCATCCACGAACCATTTTGAATGACTTCCTTTGGGGTCTTGAAAGCCTAAACCACCTTAAAGACCACTTCCTTTGCCCATCCAAAAGCTCAATTTTCATACTCACCACTACCTTTGACCTCCTAAATCCCCTATCCATCATTGCCTTTTCCCTCTCCAAATCCCAACCTGACTTTCCATCATTTCCTTTGCCCATGTAAATCCACGATAAGGATAGGAAGAGTATTGGTGCCATTCTCAAGGAAGGAACCAACTTAGAAAGATGGAATTTAAATTTCCAAAATAATCAAGTTGACCCTCTTTCAAAAGGAAAAAAACAATTGCAAAAAATTTATAAATTCAACCAAGTTAGCCTAGGAAAATGAAATGACACACCCTTCTTTTGAGCACTTATAAAGACTATGTTTTGATAATTTCATTTGATCAAATGATAAAATGAATTCTCTCTTCTAGTGCACCAATTTCAATTAGACAAAGTAACGATTTTGACTATTAAAGTGTACCGACTTTGATCAGGACAAAATGAGTTCATCTTTAGGAGACAACAAGTTTGATGAATATCTACAACAAATTTACTCTCGAGATCAACAAATTCACAATCAACATCAATATTTACTAGCATCAAATATTGATCACAGCAGTATCACATTGAAAACAAAGGTAGTTTGGCCAAGTTAAAAGCTAATTCAAATTCGCTAAGTTGTTTAGAACTTGCTTACAGGTCTGAACCAGAATATTCTGGTCATTTTCCATTAAAATCAAACATAAAATCACACTTTGAAATGTGAAATTAGAGGTCAAGTGAAGGGAATTCATTTCAAATTTTAAGATTAATGTTTTTCTCTTATAAAACTGAAATCATGGAGAGCTCACCAAAACATATTTAGGATGCTCATTAAGGGGCAGACTTCGTTTCAACATCAAGACTCATTAATACAAGGGAATCAAAGGATTGAGCTCAAGAAAATTTGATCAAGATGAGGAAGATAGCAAACAGAAATCATGAAGATGCTAAAAAAGAAAATTTTCACAATCTTGAATTTCCTCTGAAAATTCAAGAATCAATGCTAGTACATCGAGACATGAGATAGTTTCAAAAGAGTTCAATCAAATTTAGAAGATGATGCAATTTGGGAATATTTCCAACCTTTGTCTCATTCATGATTGAGCTTGGAATGATTGAGTATCAAGAGATATGCCTCCATCACAAACTCTTCCTTGTGATGAGTTACAAAGATCAAGCAAGTTGATGTGATGCCTAGTCATCACCAACTTGTCTTTACATATCATTCCAATTCAAGGCATCTATATTTGATGCACTTGACTTATCCATAAAAGAGATAACTACCACCTGTGGGCACAAAGTCCGATGTATCTACTGTTCTCATCTATTGGTCATGTGTTCAAGAAAATACATGTGACCCATCAAATGTAATTTATCATTGGTCAAGCATTAAATGCTTTGTAATGGGTGTAATTTCTATCTTTCTATCTTGGCCATTGATTATTAATCAATCTAAGCCACTCAATGTAATGACAGAACTATATAAGGCTCCACTACTTCATTTGTAAAGGTTAATAGTTAATAGTTTAATAGTAGGTTAATAAGCATTAGATAGCAAGTAGATAGTGTAGTACCCCTCCTAGTTTGAACTTATTAAACTCATATTTTATTATTGTTTAATTTCAGTGGATACATTATCATGATGTGTTATTCAAACTTATATGACATTATTTCATGCTTTATCTAGATATGAGATGCATAATTTATTTGCAGTATTTTAGTACTTGTGATTTATGGCATTTTATGTATTATTGCTATGTACTGACACTTTATTTTACCTATGCAATGTGAAATTATATGTTGCATGTCTGCGAGTGTATTAGATGCAAGGGGACGATTTTCCTTCACTCATTCCGGTGAGATAGGGAATGTCGCGATTCTCCTTCATCGGTGTGTATGCCATGTTTTCTATATTGTATATATGCATATGTGGTTTGGTGATGCAGGATATTGTAGGTACAAGTACCGGGTAGGTACAGGGTATCATCTCCACCTGACTTCACAGGTCTAAGCGTGCCTTATATTTGTCCGATGGAAGTGGAGGAGGTAGTAGTTGACCCTATTTTACCTAGTTACACTCTTGTGAGTGTCATCAGTTGGTCGTCCTGTCAGTTTGTTTAGCCTTCGTATTTGCTTGAGGTTTGTTCAGTTTGTGTGTTTTAGTGGATTTAATTAATTAATTAAATTTATGGAATTATCTCATAGTTGGTATTTTTGAATTATGTATTTTATGCATTGAGATTATAAATTTAATTAATTAAAAATAAGTTATTAAATTAAGTTGCAAGCTGCATGATATTAGAAATATATTTTATTTAAATTTTAGTGAAAAATAAATTAGATTAATTTCATTTATTATTTCCTAGAATTTTAAATAAATAAAAGAATAACAAAATAAATAAATGAATAAATGAGTAGAAGAATAAATTAGAATTAAAGTATTGCTTTAATTCCTTTTTTTAGGAAATTAATTAATTTGCATGAGAAATGAAAAGAAAAATATGATTTTTGCTTATTGCATGTTAATTTATTCCTTTGTTAGGAATTGGAAAAAAAATAAAAAAATAAAAAAATAAAAAAAATTTGTTTTTAATTATTTAAATTAAATATTAGGGTTTTTGGGAAAAATATATACAACCTAGAATTTTAGTTTAAAAGGGGAATATATCTTTTTATTTGAAAAGTCACGGAAAAGAGGCAGAGATTTTGGTGAAGAAAAATTATTGGAAGCTTAGATTTTGGTGAAGAAAAATTATTGGAAGCTTGTTGAAGGATTGAATCTCTCCTACAAAGTTCTTCTAGAAAAGCTATACCAGGTTGGGTGGATTCTTCTGGTTGTTTTTTTTTAAAGAAAATATTTCTATTTCTTCCCTCTTTCTGAATGATGTGTGTGTTAAAATATTTGTCAAATCCAAAATCCTTTCTGGTTATTTCTTGTTCTTGGCTAAAGTCCATTCCTGAAATTAGTTTCTAGTTTATGTAAAGAAGTTATTTCCTGGGTGTTTGTAGATTAAAATTTTGAGAAAATTGGGAAAAGTTAATATGGCAAATTTTGCCAAGATTTTGATTGTTCATGAAAATTGCAAGATTTGGGAGAAATGGGATTTACCAGAGAAAATATTCCCTCTTGTTTGATTTTTGTTTACAATATTTGGCTATGGCAGTCCTTTTTAATATTTGTGTATCTCTGTGAAATTATTTAGTAATAAATTTAATTTCAATTAAATTTATTGGGTTATTTAAGTTTTGGGGAAACTGTTTTATTTTATTGTATTGAAGAAATTTGTGAGAAATATATTTTTATTGGAACATGTATTTTATTATATTCTGATGCTATTGTAATTTTAAAATTAAAAAAAAAATTAATAAAAATAAAAATATATTAAACTTTTGGTAGTTACTACCGATGGTAGTACAACTACTAGCGGTAGAACCTGCTACCGGCGGTAGTACCTGATATCGGCGGTAGCACTTGCTACCTATGGTAGCAGGGGGTTTTATTTTCACTGTTCCCTAGATAAATTTCGTGCAAACCAAAATATGGTACTTTCGGATTTCCGTGCTAGAGATATAATATTTGGTTTTTAATTAATTTATTATATATAATATAAATAAATAAATAAACTTATATATATATATATATATATATAAGTTTATTTTAATTTTTGGACATTATATATTTTAAGTATTATTTTAATACTGTGCTAATTGATTCAGAATTTAGCTATTTTCAGAAAAGCTTATAATTTAAGATTCTATATTTATGCTTGGAAATACTTTAGGGGGTTAATTTTTATGTGATTTTATTTTACCTTATTGCACAAATGACAACATTGATTTCCTTGTATTAATATAGTTGTATTTTCCTATTTTCTGGAAAATCTTTAATTGCAAGTTATTTATGCTTTTGGCTGTTTAAAGAAAAGATTGTCTGTATTAGGATTTTGTGTAAATGGTATTTGCAGTCAAGCTTAATTTCGTTGCAATTCTGGTTGAGTTGTCATTATGTCATATGTTGATAAACCCCCTTGGTCAGGTGTTGTTATATAACCCCATTGATGTGAGCCATTGTGTATTTTTTTCCAAATGGTCAATCCTGGGTTAGTGATTGTATATCCTTCACCTGTGATTTGTCAGGATTAGATATGGCTGTCTATTTTTCCATAGAGTTTTCGTAGAGAGGGACCTTCCTGTTAGTGTCCTATGAGAGAGAGTGACTTTTGAGTGGGGGCCGCACCCAAAGTGGATGACATGATAACCCCTCGAAAGTCAGTTAAGAAGTGATAACCTAATAATTGATTAGGGGGTGGGTAGATTAAATATTAATTAAGGTAATGTGCCTCACACATGGTTGAGTGCTTGTATAGGCTTAGGATGTGGTGAGAAGGCCTGGAATAGAAAACTTACCACTTTGTCCTCACGAAAGGATTGGTAGGGTCCGCATGAGGCTTAGATAGAGACGGAGGTTCGGGAGAGGTTATGAGGATAACCCAGGATGGGAGTCGAGACCTATGGAGGCCTACCAGGGTAACCACCTTAAGCCATGAGATGACACTCTCTCCTTAGACTCACTAGTGTTGTGAGTTGAGTCACATGGATGTTTGCGGAGTCATGTAGTTCTTTCATACTTGTCTTATTTTGCTTTCTTGAGGGTCTTCTACTATCTCCTAGCACAGTGGGGTGGTTCCATTTCGGGATCACATGGTCAGGTGGTAGCGCCACTTCCCATCGAATGTTCTCGATTCTATCTTCAAGCAAGGAAAGGCTTCACTGGTGTTTCTTGGTTCGTGGTTCATGTACCAGCTCTTTTTTGTGATCATTGTTCAGTTGAGACCTTGTGGTCATTGTATCAAACTTTTATCTAACCTTGATATTGTAACTTTTGGATTCTGTGGTATTTTTGGAAGCCATGTATTTATGGATATTGTAATATTATGTCAATGGAATGTATGTTAATTCAGTTGCTTTGATCTTATATATAAATGAAATGGATAAATAAATGCGTTGGAACACTTTGATTCTTTCATTATGGAATTTAGATGTATGTGTAGGTTTATTCTCAAGCATTTAATTTACCTAATTAAAATGGACAATTGGATTAATCATGGTGTTAATATAATCTGTGAATTAATCTTGGTTGGTAACCCTTAGGAAATCATGTGTTAGACTTTCGTTGTGTTATTAAATGTTCTATTGTTATAATAAATGCACTTAATCTTTAAAAAAAAAAGTTATTTACCCTTTAGTTGCCTAGTTGTGTTGTTTTCCTTTAGGGTTCCTGGCGGGGCACTACAAATAGTTAGAGTAGAATAGGAGGAGAAGGCATAAATTATTGTCAATCTTGTAAATAAACATCCTTAAATTCATTAAAGATATGGTGGAATGTGTTGTTTCTTCTACATAATTTCATGGTTTCTTGTTAGATCCTCATGTTAGATGATAATAATTAGATGGATGGAAGATGTTTGTGCATGATTAATGGTGAGGATCCTATGTTTTTTATTAAGGAAAATCAGGTTTTAAGGGACCCAAAACCCGCTTACATTACGAAATGATAAGCATGAAAGAAGCAAGAGAAAGAAGAACAAAGTCATAAAAGATGCAAAAGACCAGTAGAAGACTTTTACAAAGACTGGCAAACAAAGACTAGAATTACATTTCAAATAAAAACTTTTATGGACTCTTTTGCATCCTTGACCAGCATCATCATAGCCTTAGCGACTTCTCTCAGGTCTTTGTCCTCCTGCTTCAGATGAATGTCTTTAGTCTTTATCTTCAAATCACAGGTCATCTGCCTAGTTCTATGCCTGGAAGTTTGGGGAGCAGAGTTGGAGGTTGGCATATCATCAATGATCACCGTCTCTTTGTTTTGTTGGTTCCTCTCTGGACAATCCACCAGGGCGTTCATATTTTGAGATGAAACCCTCAAGACCTCAAGACTGTGATTCATGAAATTCTTCAAAGCCTTCTTAGTTTTAGCAACCCGATTGATGATGACTTCATTTTCAACCTCGGCTTTATCTTTAACAATTCTGATCACATCTTCCAGATGTTTCAAGTCTCCTTTTACCAAATCTTTTTCCGACCAATCCTGCATTTTAATTTCATCCTCTGCCTCACTGGTTTCCACCTCCTCATCCTATTTCCCAGGATTGGCATCCTTAATCAAGTCTTGAATCTTATACTCCAAATCCCTCTGTTTATTCTTAATACTGGTAATATTTTCAATTACCCATTTCTGAAAATTAAAAAATTCCAACATGTTGTTTTTGGCTGCGTTCAAGATAGAGTCCGCCATTTCCCTTCCCTTCTTAGAGCTCACAAAATTAGGGTTAGCTTCCTCCATGATATTCTAGGCAACATTTTTCTATCCAAAGCAATAGGGTTTGAGTCAGGTTTTCCAACAAAAACTTATTCTCTTCACCTCCTCCTCATCTCCAGCATCCTCTTTCTTCTCACTCTCCGCTTCATAATCAACCTCCTTCCCCTGTTCCTCCTCCATACCAGCTTCAACATCTGTGTCCTCTTTATCAACATCATCAACTCTTCCTTTTTTATGGAGAGGAACATTTGACAAATCATCATCAGACTCAAAATCAACGTGACTATTTGAAATATGTGCATTTGCCATCAAATGATCATCCTTACTAGCCCTAGATTTTTTCTTCAAGTGTTCATAAATAAGCAGAATGAGCCCTTGATGATCTATGGGATAGGAATTGGCTTTTTTGGTGTGGTCAGCCAAACTCTCATTCAGGGAAGAAGCTAAGTAGAAAGGCAAAGAGATCTTAACCCCATGGTGGAAATGGTTAAGAATAGTAAAATGATAGTTATAAACCTTCATGAATCTACCATCTATAGTTAGGAATTCCATCAATACCCTTAACATCTTCTACCAAAAGGACTTTACCTGATGAGGGAGGTGGTATGAAATATTGTCTTTCTTGACGAGTTGAACCTTCTCATCATTAGTTTTAGGGAAATTTTTAATAGCTTTGGCTGCAAACTTTCGGTCTCTGTAGAAATTGGTGCCTTCCTTCTATAATCCTGTTACTTCCGCCACTAAATCCTCATTGAGCTTCCAGGTCTCCCCAAATAGAGTGACTTTGTTGTTATTCCATCCCTTAGCAAAGCCACGAGACACCGACTTTTTGCTGCCATGCAATTTTTCCATGTAGTCTATGAAACCATATTGATGGAGCCTCCTCCAAACTTTCCACTCACTTTTCCAATTATCGCAACTAGCGGGCTCATTCCTGTTAAGGTTACCTCCCATATTGAAATGAAGGTCAAAATTTTCAACAGTACACAAAATGCTCACAAACTGAAGACCAAAACATAAACACAAGCTCTTGATCAAAATGCTGGGTTCAAAAAACAAGGTACTTTCCTTGATTTTGAAGGAGTATTTAATGATGGTCAGGGTACTCCAACACTTATTATGATTAGCCCCGTCGCACCATTGATCATAATAATGATGCCTTAAAAAATCATCAACTGACACTTCACATAACCCCAATCTCTGCCTTTGATATCCAGACCCAAAGGGGTAATGATAAAATTAACTTGAACCATTGACACGATCAAATAATAATTGTGCCTGGACATCCTTTTTATAGTAGGCTTCTCCGATATATTTAGCGTCCTCCTCTAAATAAACCCCCTCATTAGCTAGAAGGTCAGCAACCTTATTAACTTCCGTTAGAGTATGGGAAATGAAAACACTATCATAGTCTTTTAATAACTTTTTAGAATTTTCAATAATGTTGAATATATTCCAAGAGGGGGAGCTAGAACCTTTAATAGCCTGAATAATATTGAGGGAGTCCCCTTCCAGCCATATTTTTTTAAATTTAAAACCTTGGACAAGCTAGAGACATTTCAACATAGCTTGAGCTTCAGTAATATGATTGTTTTGAACTCCAAAGGGAGAAGCAATAGCAGTAATACAAACACCATGAAATTTTTTGATAATTCCTCCCCCTCATGACTTCCCAATATTGCCTTTGGCAGCCCCGTCAAAATTCACCTTGACCCAATCATAAAAGAGAAATGTCCAGACAACATTTTCTCTCCTAATCTTATTGTCAGATTTGCAAACCTTGTTAATCATATTCCATTCACTAAGGATACCCTTCTCAATGTCATTCATGTTAGAAGAAATCCATTGCTTGTTATTTATGTGAGGAATATTAATGTTTTCTTTTATAGCCCGGCAATTTTTTTCAAAAACCCCCTGAGACGTACACTTAGCCTCCCTAAAGATTTTGTTATTTCTCTCCTTCAAGATATACCAACAGGTCATGGGAAGGATCAAGGACCAGATAATCTTGATGAGAGGATATTTTGTGGGAAAGATCCATTGCCAAATGACTTCCTTGAGACTATTATGCATAACCCATTCAACTTTCCATTTCTCCCAAAATTTACTCCAGATTTCCCAAGTAAAGGAGAAATAGATAAACAAATGATCCATTGATTCTTCCTCTTTCTGACATAGCTCACATCTGTTAGGAAGAATGAAGCCTCTACGGGTCAAGTTGTCAATAGTAAGAATCCTATTATGAACTGCAAGCCAAAAAAACATATTAACTTTAGGAATAAGAACTATATTCCAGATTTTAGTCCATATAGGGTTACTGATCTGAGTAAAAGTATTTTTATAGGTAGAAGCAATAGTGAAGTTACCCCTGGGATTACTCTTCCAAAGAAAAACATCATCAAAATCTTTATTAAGAGAAAAGGATAGCAAATCCTATTGAAGCCCCGAAAACCTAACATAAATAGAATCAATCCTCACTCATTTAGTCTCCTTCTAGTAATTACAAACCATAGGACCATACCTTCTTTTGCATTCATCAATGAATTGACTACAGTCTTGGTTAAAGAGAGCTTCATCTTTAATCCAAGCATCCTCCCAGAACCTAATTTTGTCACCTTTGCCAAGGACCCATCCAGCTCCAACTTTGGCAACTTTTATGGATTTGGTTATACTATTCCATATGAAAGACCCAACAGGGATTACTTAAGAGAAGAGAAGAGAATGAAGGGGTTGGTCATGAATATATATATCAAACCACACCCAATTCGAATCTTTCTTAATGCCATAAGCCCTCCATATCTGTTTAGCAAGAAGAGCTTTATTAGAAGTTTAAGAGCTTTAATACCTAAACCTCCCTTGCACTTAGGCTAACACACTTTGTCCCAGGTGACCAAGGAAATCCTTTTTTTTTCTTCAACCCCTGACCAAAGAAATCTTTTCTGAATCCTTTCTAAAGCTTCAGCAAATTTAGTCAGAATACCAAATAGACTAAGAGCACAGACTGGAAGATTCTAAAGGGTAGTTTGAAGAAGCTGCAACTTTCCCGCTTGAGATAACATAGATCCTTTCCAGCCAGCCAATTTCTTGTTGAGTTTATTAATTAACAAGTTCTAGAAGGAGTTTGGGGGGACCAAACCTAGAGGCAGACCCAAATAAGTGGAGTGAAGCAATTCCACCTTACACTCAATGATGTTAGCAATTCGCTGCTGCCTTAAAATAGGGGTATTCATGAAATAGATAGCGGACTCCTCCCAATTGACTTGTTGACCTATCGCCAAAGAATATGAGTTAAGAGCACCTTTGAAGGCAGCAACCTCCCCAATAGAGGAGTGTCCCATTAAAATAGTGTCATCAACAAACTGTTGATGAGTACAAGACACATTAGTAGAGGAAGGTTGAAGACCTTTGATGGTTTTATTCACTTTCATTTTTTGAATCAGCCTGCTCATACTCTCTGCCAAGATGGTAAAAATAATAGGAGAGATAGGATCTCCTTGCCTGAGCCCCCTAGAAAATTAAAAAAATCTAGATGGAGATCCATTGATAAGAATAGAAAATATTGGGGTGGAGATCAGTTCTCTGATAACTTTAATTATCTTATCATCAAATCCAAAGGCCTCCATAATTCTGAAAAGAACCTGCTATTCCACTCTGTCATAAGCTTTTGCCAAATCCATCTTTATCATAAAACCTTATTTGTTAGCAGCATTAAGAGAATGAATATTCTCATGCATAAGAATAATAGAATCCAAAATCTGCCTACCAGGGACAAATCCTTTTTGCTCCTCTGAGATGATGAAGGGGATAACAACCAAAAGTTTGGAAGTCATAAATTTACAGATAATCTTGTAAAAAGAGTTACAGAGACTTATTGGCCTGAATTTTCCCATGAAGCCCGCCCCAACCACCTTAGGGATTAGGGAAATAAAAGTAGAATTGATTTCCTTAAGAATTCTTCTAGATCCGAAAAAATTACTTAATAGCATTGATCGTATCTTTCCCCACAATATGCCAATATTCCTTAAAGAAGAACATGGGAAAGCCATCTAATCCCGAAGCCTTATCCCCTTGAAAAGAAAAAACAACTTTTTTAATTTCCTCAGCAGAAGGGATAGCAGAAAGAGCCTTATTCTGGTGAAGTTCAATAATCTTGGGGATATTATCAACCAGGTCTTGATGCTTAGCAATGTCAATCTCCCTACTACCAATGAGAAGCTGAGAGAAGAACCTAACAACTTCATCCCCAATGTCATCATCTTTAAGAAGAATTTTGTCCTCAACAATTAATCTTGATATTCTGTTAGCAACTTTATGTTTCATGGAGGTCATGTGAAAAAATTTGGTGTTTTTATCCCTAGCTTCCAACTAGATAGCCCTAGGTCTCTGTCTCCAGTAAATTTCCTTCAGGTAGATTTAATGTTGTGAAGTTTGACTAAAATTTCATCTTCCTTAGCCTTAGGATACTTATTATAGCCATCTTTCTATATTGAGTTTTGGATCTATTCTAATTCCTCCTTCAACTTTTTTTCTATTCAAAAATATCACCAAAAACCTTCTTATTCCAGATCTTAATGTTATCTTTGATGTTTCTAAGTTTTTTAGCAACTTTGTACGTAGCTGATCCATTCACATCAATATTCCACCAATTGGCAATGGATTTTTCCAAAGATGGGTGAGATATCCACATTTTCTCAAACCCGAAAGGAAAACACCTTTTACTCTTAATAGACTTAGCAACAAAATAAATGGGATAATAATCCAAGCCAATTCTATTGATAACTGACAAAGAACATCTATGTGAAAGGATCCAATCATGATTGATAAGGGATCTATCAAGCCTTACTTGAATGAGGTATTCTCCATCCCTTCGGTTAGACCAAGTGTAAGAAGCTCCAGTAAGATCAAAATCAATCAAGGCATTAGCATTGATGAAATCCATCAAGTCAGTTCTTCTATCCAGTTGGGTTTGAGTTCCTCCAAATTTGTCATTTCCTTGCAACGGAGTGTTGAAATCTCCCATCAATAGCCAACTATCTTGAGAAAAAAACCTTCTTTTCTGTTGGATTTTATCCTAGAATTTACTCCTAATAGCTTTGGAATTAGGGGCGTAAATGTTACTAACCACCCATTCCTTTGCTTCAATGATACTTTTAACTTTCATTGATATAATATTACCATATTCATCAATAATATCTCCTAAAATAGTTTTCTTATTCCAGAATATAGCCACCCCACTTGATGCCCCATTCGAGCTACTGCCACAGACTCCTCCATGTTTAAAGAAATTTAAATTCTCAACTTTTTCCTTACTCATTTTGTTTTCCTGAACCAGGATGATATCCAACTTATGGTCTCTAATAAGATTCTGTAATATATCCTATTTGTTCAGACCATTTAGGCCTCGAATGTTCTAGGATATTAACTTCATTTGGAAACTTGAGAATAGGATTCCTGTATAGTTCACTGCCTTCCATCAGCTATGTTTTGTTTACTCTCCTGGTCCCTATGCCATTTCATGGGTTTACAACCCTGCAGAGATTTAGAAATCACCAATATCTACCTTAGATTTGGTCCTAGTTTTAAGCCCATTAGAGCATCATGTCTTCTTATTTTTCTTTTTTTCAATTCCTATTATCTCTTCCTCATGTTCATCTTTGTGATCAACCTGTGTATTATTCCACGATTCTCCTCCTTTCTAGGATGAAGTGGGCGTTTCAGCTCCAACATTCTAAAATAAGGAATTTAGGTTACCCTGAGGCGATCCAAACTTATTCTTCCTTCCCAAAATAGCTTCAGGGCCTTCAAAGTCATTTGGACAAGCTTTATTACTTTTCATTACTGAAACTTGAAGGGCCTCATGTTGGGATTCATTCATACCGTCAATCTCACCTTCTTCAAGCATTTCTTCTATGGCTACATTCTCTTCCTCCCGAGTCTGTAAAACTTCAAAAATATTCACTGTTTTGATCTCAAATCCACTATTTTTAACCTTTTTATCTTCCTTCAGAAGGGAAACCTTAAGAGGACTATATTTCCTATCATCTTCTATTAAGTCTTTTAGGTTACTAGGAATTCCATTTCCTCCTTCCACTCTACTATCCTCCTTAATGTCAATCTTCTCTCTCCATACTTGTTTGTGAAGATTATTAGTCTTCAGAGGTTTTTTTGGGTTACTAGGGAAAACCTTAGCCTAGTGTCCAGTTTTCTTATAGGAGAAGCACACAAAGGAGAGGGACTCAAACTCTATAGTCTATTCCCATAACCCAAGTTTGGATCTTATATCAATAGAGCTGGGAAGATCCATATTTTGAGAGATATTGACACAAATTCTCGCATATATCAATCTGTTTCGAGCTTTTATCATAGGATCTATCGCAACAAGCTCCCCAAAGGAGTTACCAATACCTAAAAAAGCATCCTCCACCCAGAATTCAAGTGGCAAGTCAAGCAGCCTTACCCAGACTGGGGTAGATTCAAAGAAGGAGTCATTTAGTTCCATATTTGGAGACCATTTCCTTAGGGATAATGAAGATTTACCAAACATCCACGGTCCACCGCTCAAGGTCATTTCCAAATCTTCCCCACAAGATAAAGAAAAAACATCAACCTGCCCTTTCAGCCTCCATTTCCTCTTAACAAAGGATCTAACATCCTCAATATTGGGCCATGGTCCAACAAACTTTCTCACTAGAGAAAAGGCCATTAGAGAGATACTATGATCGATGACCATATCTGGAACTGCAATAGCAAATTTGCCTTTTTTTTTATCAGAAATGTCTTCCATAGAGGGGAAGGACAATTTACCCATGGGTTTGTTTACAAAAAGGTGGTTCCAAGGTTTGAGAGCCTTCACCTCTATCATCTTTTCCAAGTCATCTTTCACGCTCTCGAGACCCGATTTTGAAGCATCTTTCATGTTTTCACAGTCAGGAGGAGGGTCCCAATGTCGTGGGTCCCCATCCGGTCTCCCATCCTCATCATCCACCACTTGTCCTTGAGTTGCAGAGGCAACAAAACTAGAGGAACCAGCCACGTTGTTCCCTCCATTCGCAAAATTCAAATTTCCCTCTAGCTGCATTGTTCCCTCCATTCACATTTCCGGTGAGGATCCTATGTTCATACTACTAGTATTTCACTGATTGTGAAGTATCTTGCACAATCAACTAAACATGTTTATCCAAGCTAAACTTTCATTACTACTTCTTCATTGATATGCATCATCTTGATGGTGTCTATATTTTTGGTGGTGATTTGAACATCATATGCTTACCTCAGGAGATCACACTAAACTTTATCGACTTGTTGCTTTGCATGGCAAAGAAAAGTTTACTTGAGTTTCACCAAAGATTGTCCATTTCTCTTGTATTCATATGATTAGATTAGCTTTCTCAACTCTTTATCCTTTTGTTCTTTTTTTAATCAAGTAAGATCCCATATTCCAGTAACATTCCAACCAAGTTAATGCATCAATGTAAGTCCACCTTGGATTACTAGCAATTTATTATACCAAATCATTGAGCTTATATACACATCAAGAAATGACTATTGAAACCTTGGAGTCATCTTGGTTGATCATATAATTTAGAATCCAAGAAAATTTTGATCAAGAGAGGATAGAGTTTCTTTGGTATTTTATTCTGTATTGCATGGTGCATAATAAGAACATAAAAAATATGCATGTTTTGTTTTCTTATAATGCATGCTAGGATTTACTGGTCTATATTCACCAATAAATATATTTGTTTCAGCCAGCTCCATTGATTGAAATAAATGGATTCCAACCTATCTAGTTGGGTTTATCTAATAGAGTCACTACTAGAGATTCGATGTAGGAAATGTGGTAGGCAAGAGGTTGATTGTGAAAGAGAAAGGGAATCTCAAAATGATCTCTAAGAATTAGTATGAAACTTCCCTATTATTTGTTTCTTTTAATTAAATATTTAATGTCATGATATAAGAACATACTATTATGCCTTTAAAGTGGAAAATGAACATAGTTAATTTCCCATTGCATTAACATTCTGATGAAGGATACTTCAGCTCATAAATCTATGTAAATTTCAATAGCATAATATGCAAATTAATACTTTTATACATGAAAGAAATAAGAATTAAATAGAAGAGAAGAAACACCAATATATGGGAAAATTAAAAAACCCCATTTTAGCTCTCATCCAAGCCCATTTTTGGCCTTTTTACCTCAAAAATAATGTCATCTACCAACATGGTGATTTGAGTCCCTATCTCAACCTGAGTGCACCTTGTCCTTGGATTTTTTACCTTGTTTTGGGTGGAAAAGGGTGCTTGAGATGTCCATGTCCTATACAAGGGTGCTCTAGGTACCCTTGTATCCCTAATCAAGTCCCAAATTTGAACATGTCAGTGCCTACTTCCTACCAGTTGGATTTGGATCATGATGTCTTAATTTGACCTTTGGAGGTTAGCATAATTGAGTAAATACCTTGAGAATCCTATATAAGAGAATTATTCTAATTAATTTTCACATCCACCTACATTCACAATTCATCATCACAAGCATGTTTTATCATCATCCTTCACGCACCTTCAAGCATCAATGAAACATTTCACCCCACCATAGTCTTCAAAATCTATACATCATGGAGCATCAAATTATATTAATCATCATGCAAGAATATTTTTATGAGTAGGTCATCTATGTATTATCTTATTATATCATGCTATTATGTAAACACTTGTCATCAATTTCAAAGAGCATTGCATGATCAACCTTCAATCATCTATAGAAAATTTGAGGTATATTATTCAACATTTTACTTCAATATTTCAATTCCATTTCAAGGTCTAATTTAAACCCAGGATTTAGGCTAGAAAAACCCCTATTCCCAACATCTTTTTATCTTTTGTACAAATGCATGTCATAGGTCTGAAAGATATAATTACATTATTTGGTAGAGTAGATAGCGACAATTAGATACAAGTTTGGCAAGTGAAAAAGGAAGAGGACAAGGTTGCAATATCCAATTCAACTCAAACAAAGAGAAGTGGAATCCAATCAGACTTAAATGCTTTTTAAATATTTACGATTGAATCTATTGTTCCCATCTTTCCTTAATTTAATGTTATTTGGAAATGGGTCAATTCATTGTTAACATAGCTAAGCTAGTGAATCCTATTTACACCCCATTACAAGTACAAGTTCAACATTATAATTACACTTAGGTAATAACATTTACTAAATAATTCACCTATGAACCAATCTCATATTCCAACCATAACTCCTTAGCTCCACTTGACACTAATTGATACCTAGAACGTATGGTTTTACTTCCTCATTAGTTGATTCCCAAATCTAAAATATTTTCTATAATCTAATGGGAGGAAGGTATATATTTTGATAAATTCACTCAATTACTTATAACATATTTATATATAATTATAATACCTATAAGAAACAAATATTTTCATCATATAATCACTTCAATTTTTTGTTTTTTGATTGTGGTAAAATAGGGCAATGTTAAAACACTCATAACTTCTAAATCCATTATCCAAATTTTAAAATTTGATATTTTATAGAAAGGGACATGGGTTGATAAAAAAAAGTAGAAATCAGCTACCAAGAGTCTTAAACATGTGCAATAAATTTTATCTACAATGTTTCTCACTAGATTCCTATCAAAATAATAATTGATAAAACAAACTAATTCTAAATTATGTTTATATATACAAAAAAATTGGCAATAGTTATATAGGGTTATTTATTTTCGTAGGAAATTAGAACCGAAACATATATGAGACATTAATTCTCCACTTATGAACATTACTTGTAGATCATCTATGTCAAGAAATGAGATTCTTTAAATGATATTTATCTAAAAGTTGTTTTGCATGTTTTCCAACATTTAACTACTTACACCTACATGCATCCTTGCAAGTTACCTAGATTCAAATCCTCACTAAAACCTCCACCCACACCTTAAACAAGCATCTATATTTTGTTTCTTTTTTGCTCATTTATATAAATCTTTTAAGCCTTGTGAACTAGCAAAGCAATATAAATAGGGTGTTTCAAACTTTCAAGATAAAAACTCAATATTTCTTGGACCCTCTTGTTCATTGATTTCTAACATGCATAATGAGATTAAGTACTCAATATTTCTTCCCTTGGGGCACCAATATGTTATTTATATTATATCATAAATCAAATAAATTTTTTAGTTGAATAATATAGAACTATTATAATCCGATTCAAGTTGCAAAAAATTCCACCATGTAGCTTTGGAAACCTTTGTTTTCCTTAGATTAGAGTGTAGTCACATCAAAGTAACAAAAAATTACTCTTTAGGAGAGAAATTGATTGATATTTTCTCTTCCATCTATCTTGGTGAGAGCCGCTTTGACTATCTTCAATAGATTTGTTTCTCCATAGTCCTTAGAAATCCCTCAACTTATGTGCATAGACAATTGTTTAATTAGAATTTTTTTAGATCTTGTTTTGTCATATGGAGTCTCATACACAAACAAGGTTTCCCTGTATTCCAAACTCCCACTAGAACCTAAATTGGCGAGCATGAGGTTTTCTAGAGGAAAAAATCATGAGAGTAAGGGTTGCATCTCTTAATGGTTCAAATTTAGATTTCAATTTAAACTAGTTGACAACAAAAATTCAGTTAAAATATAAAAAATGTCTTGTGAATATATGTCACTAAACCATATTTTAGGAGAATGGATAAAATCACTTCATATGCTAATTCCAATCAAAAGATAGTTATGGTAACTAAAATATGATTTTGAAAATGAAGAGCATCTCTACACCATATTTGAGTTCACCATATCATATTTCCATAAATATGCACACTTTATTAATCATGTTCAATAAAAAAACAAATAAAATACATACTTGATAATAAATTCAACTTTTTATGATTGTTCATTTCCTTGAGAAATGCTACCTTTGAACCTTGTAATTGAAGCTTCAGAAGGTGCTAAGGATAGTGTAGAGTTGGAAAAGGAATATGGAATTACAAACGATGATGTTCTGTCACGGGGGAGCACCGATGATATTAAGGATTCATTTCAGGATGAAGGGTTCATTTTAGAACTAGTTAATGATCTTTTCCATGTTTCCATGTCTTCTATGATCTTCTATGATCTTCTAAGAGACACTATGATCTTCTAGATATGCATTACAAGGTCTAGAAGAGAAGCATGCAATCAATGCATATTCTCTAACTACTTTATCCAGTAATCCATACAATTTGAGTTAAGCGGAGATGTCTTCTCAGCAACACCAATCTCTCCTTAATCACAACACCAAAAGATGAATCACTTGTTCGCACATAAACCTCTCTTTGATAATGCAGACACAACCTCTACACCTAAATTACATGATAATATCACCTATATATAAAAATCATCACCCTTGAAAACAAGATTGGCTAAACCCTCAACTCACAATTACAAAATTACATCACGCGATACAAAGATCGACCATTGGACTAATATAATTATTTACATGACATAAAATGGACCTAATTCAAATTCCCAAACACTCAACTCCACCAGAAATCACACTAAGATCAACCACAACATGCTACACCACCAGAAATACCGCATAACACGAATATCATCATCGATTCATAGAAATCACCAAAAACTTGCACAATTATCAATGTAGATCACCAAAATAAATAGGACATGAACACCAACAAGCACATTAGAATCACCAGAAATAGCTGCACCAACACCACTTACCAAATATTCATCTGTCAATGTTTGAAACTCAAGAACACAACCAATCAACAACTGTCATGAAGAAAGATAATTGCAAAGCACTAAATCACGATCCATGTGAAATGAAGATACACAAAACCATCCCAAACAATATCCCAAAATCTCAGCACAAGATCCGATCACACTGGAATATACCAGAGGAAATACTGAACTTTGCAAACTAGTGATCAACAAAATAAAATTGTAAAACCGGGTCATAAGATCTTCCCAATCTACAAACACCAAAGCAAATCACAGGAATATATTGACATCAATGATAACAACATATCCTAGTAGCGACAATGACCAACAATATATTGACATCAATGATAACAACATATCCTAGCAGCGACAATGACCAACAATATAAAAAACATCTCCTATAGAGGTGGAGATGTGTTTTTCTTATGAATCTTTGAGTGGATGCAGAGAGCTGTACTAGGTGGCTGGCTCTTTGGTCTGGCATTGGCGGCTCCTTTGGAGGTGGACTACTCCTTTCATGTAGATGTGGGTGTTGTTGTGGAATCTACAAATTCCCCTTATTTTCGGTTATCTTGCTTATGGCTGGAGGATTTCTAGTTTTGTTCTATTTTGGTTGTGGTAGTCATGCTTAATCTTAGTGATTTTGGTTTGGGGATCCTTCTAAAACCCCATGGTATTGTTATTATAGGTTATGGGATCTTGGTGAAAAACCTTGTTCTGTTGTTTAAGAGAAAGGTTAAGGGAGCCTTTTCAAAACCCTTTTTAATCCTAAGTATGGGGTATTCTTCTATGTTTATATATATTTTGACTCTTGGATCTCTTTTTGATGAGGGTTTTTCTACCCCTCTCCTTCTCGGTTCCATGGCTATGTTTGTTGTGCTCCATTTTCTACATCTTGGGGTTTCTCTAGTATTTCCTATAGAGGTGGTCCTATCTTCTATGTAGGGGGAGATGGAAGTGGCTGGAGGTGACCTTTCTCCTATTGAGGTGGAGATGTATGCTACTAGATATACCTCAAAGTGTTGTTGGAGGGTGGATAAAGCCCTATCTTTCAACTGAAAGGGAACTGATGATGGGTTTTCTACTATCTTCTTTCTTTTAGCTCATATGGAGGAGGAGATATCAAATTTCAAGCTATTTTTTGCAGGAATCACTCTTAAGGATAAGGTTGTGGGAGCCTCGATAAAACCCATAATTATAGCTGAGGGAGCCTTGTCCCTTATGTTCATGTTTGACAAATTTCTTTTGGAGTGGCTTTGGCCTTTTTCATTTGCCACTAGCGTTGTAATGTTTAATTTTTTTGTTTGGTTGTGGTTGGCCTGCTATTTTTCTAAGTTATATATTTTTGCAATGTTCCATTGTTGGTTCCGGATCCATAAAAAAGCCGAGGGTTTCAAGTCTCTTCAAAACTTGGTGTATGGGTTTCGGGTCCCCTCAAAACCCGTTTCATCCTTAATAAAAAACTACCTCAATTACCATTTTGTAATATAATAAATAAGTATAATAAACCTTATACAGTTATGTTTTGTATAACATTTTTGAAATAAAGGTCCATTTTCTAACTTTTGGTTACATTAAGTGACCTTTAAGTCACTTTTTCAAAATGGGTAACTTCAAGCTTAAATTTTTTGAAGAATGAACAAGCCATTAGATTTGTCAAAGTAGGTGTTGTGTCTTCTCCTAATTCATAAGATACATTGTTAATAATGATTTCACCCTCGAGGATACACACTCCATCTGCATTTCCCTAGTATCCTTTCGTTCTAGAGATCTTAGTCTTATTGAATAGTATAATATTTTTGTTTGGGTTTGAAATTTGGGTTTGAGTTTGGGTTTGAATTTTCAACTAGATACTAAGAGGGATTAGGAGACCATAACCCACAACAAAGTATCAATAATGAGATTTTAATATTTTTTGAAAATAGCCTCATAAAAATGTAAGTATTAAAATCTCATAAATTGTGAAACATGTTCATAGGATGGTATTCTTTGACACCTCATAATTTTCAAAATTTTAATGTTTTTTGGTTCTGACCAATACATGACAAGTTTGTGCCTGATAGGGCTTGGAGATAATGACTTTAAGCTGACACCAGATAACTACATATCCTATAATCTTTGATAAGTAGACAATTCAGGTACTTGCCAAATATTGGACTTAATGTAAAAGTTCAAAATTTGAGTGTTTAAACACCGAGGCAACAATAGGAAACATGCATCTATGGATTTTTTGAGGTCTTCTGACACATTGTTCATATTATTTGATCGCTTTGGAAAGCGTAGTTGAAGATAAACTATCTTAGAGATTTATATTTGTTTCAATGAGTGGGAAAATAATTATTTTTTTAAACTTATATGAAGAAGAACATAAAGAAAATCATTTTTAAATAGTAGCTTTTGAGAAACTAGAGAAAAGGTTTTTAATACATGTAAGCCAATATATTTGGTACTTTGTATGGTTGATGGTGATAACTCTTGCCTTGACATGGTGTATGAAAGCATGGATCATTATTAGGAATCTACATAGAGAGAAATAAATAATGTAGAAGGATAGTACATGAAGATGTGGGAGATGTTGGTAATTGACACTCAATTGGTTGGTTTCATTATGTTGTCATTGATGGCAACATGGTATATTTTTATGGCTTCAAGTTTTGGTTCACTTGTGTACCGGCAGAGACTTCATAGACACTACACCAGCACCGACACCGGCACAGGTATGATGAAAGGATTTCTTTGGTTACTGACAATACAGACCGATAAGGTTTAGAATGAGGTTATCAGTATTTGAGGCCGACATCTCTTGGATTTGGCATCGACAATTGTTTTTGATATTCATGTATTTATTTTATCTAGCCGACATGTATATTTCTATTGTAATTATCTTTGTAAGCCAACATAAGGCATGATAAATTGTATAGGGTATATAGGTCAGTTGGATTAGATCATTTTGATATGGTAATGGTATATATGTAGATGTAAAAGAATGTGAATATATATTAGGAAGGATATGTGAAATATATCTGAGAGATCTCATGTATGTGAGGATATTTATGTAAGGGTTTAGGGTTTTAGACTGGTACAGACAGAGCTTAACCAGATCTGTATTCTGGCATAGAAGATGCTATCTTAGCAGTTCCATCATTTCTTCGGATTGAAGTCTGGATTTATATGTATTCAGTGAGGCTCCTTTTGTGATTGAGCAATGTGCTCTAGGCTGTAATCCTTCCTACAAGTGTAGGCCCCTATATTCTTCATAAGGCTAGTGGATTGATATTGTGGGTCACAAATCCCACCGTGGTTTTTCCTCGTTGAGGTTTTCCATGTATAATTTTGTGTTTTATGGTTCTCATTTATGTGACTGGTTTATTGGTTGCTTTACTTCTTTCAATTCTTTATGTATCGGTATACCGGTTGGTGTATGCATGTTTTAATAAGGTTAAAATTGATCATACTATTAGAAAAAAAATTCATCTCCCCCTCTCAGTGCTCTCAGATTCCAACAGCAGATAGTTGATTCTAGATGGAAAATGATGCACACACTTTTACATGTAACATATTGCTATTTGGATCCTAAGCTATTTCATATTGATAGACAAGGTGATTAGAAAATTATGGCATGGATTTTTAAAGAGATTAACATGTATGAACTAGATCCAATGGTTTTAGCTCTAATTAGAGACAAATACTATAAATACAATGGAGTAGAAGTATTTTTGTGATGATAGTAACCAAAAATGATATGGCATGAGATGAGGTACTTGGCTATAGACAATGGATGAACTACAGAGCTCAAACTCCTATAGTAAATTACTTTTCTATTCAAATATTGAGTCAAGGAGCAAGTTTATTAGTTTGTGAGAGGAACTAGAGTCACTTTGACCACATGCATTCTAAAAAGAGAGACACAACTTTTTGAAAACTTGAGAGATCTTTGTCTACATTTTCCGAAAGGAAAATAATAGCAATAAATGAAATAATAGTACAACAAGTTTGTTGATTAAATTAATGTTACCTAAATGAAGGGCAACTTGAGTTGAGAAATCACCAAATAGTATAGGAGACATAAGATCATTTGGAAGAGGAAAAATAAAAGAAAAAAACCCCTTATGAATTATGAATGGAAGAGAATAGCCTAAGAGTACAAGAGAGAAAGAAAGATTAGGAAATAAGATTATTACAATAACTTATAAAGAATGAGGCGAGCAATATATGTTAAATAGAGACTAGGAGAGGAGTTACTTTGTAACTCTCAATTATATGAATGCCATCATTCATAATATATGTGTGCAATGTGTCATGATCCTCTTAAGGAGGAGACAAATAATATTCTTTAATAAAAGAATTAAAAGAAAATGAGTCATCCACACACGTGTGAGATGAGACAAAAAGCCAAAGGACATGTAGGTATTCCAAAGGAATCTCCTAACATAATACAAATAATACAAATAAATAATTAACCTTTACTAAGTAAAGATTAATAATCTAACCCCCCTTAAGCTTTAATTGAGGAGTTTACATCAAACCCTTCAATGGGTTGTAAACCAATATTTTTACAATGAATTTTGAATTTTTCTTTACAAAGTGGATTGGTGAGAATATTAGCAACTTTGTCTTCTCCTTTGCAATATAGAAGATAAACTTTATTTTCTTTAATTTTCTCTCTAATGAAGTGATGTTGAAGAAAAATATGTTTGGTCCTTGCATAGAATATAGGATTCTTTGTCAAGGAAATGACACTTTGATTTTTAAAATACAAAAGTGTTGGATCTTGTTGAGGTATCCCCAAGTCTTCAACAAATCTTCTTAACCATAAAGCTTCTTTAGAAGAATTCGTACAACCTTTATATTCACTTTCTATGGAACTAAGAGAAGTAGACTGTTGTTTCTTACTATTCCAAGAAATGACACCTGAGCCAACAAAGAACCAAGATCAACAATTAGATTTCTCATCATTGGATGCCCCCATAGATCTCAATCAGTATATCCTTTTAAAATAAAATGACAATTTTCATCATAAAATAAACCAACATTTTAACATATCTAATTATGTTTTGAGGTTTATACATAAATCTAGAAACTGAACCAACACTATAAGAAATATCAGGCCTAGTAAGAGTTAAATAAATTAAACTTCCATGTAGTTGCCTATACAAATTAGCATCGACAAAGGAAGTTTTCATATTAATCATTAATTTAGTGCCTAATTCACAAGAAGTAGACACATGATTAACATAATTGATTTTAAACATACGTAAAAGATATTGAGAATATTTACTTTGAGATAAAAATATACCATTAGGTGTTTTCTAAATTTGCATACCCCAAAAATAATGTAATATAATCCCAAATCAATCATTTGAAATTCTTGATTGAGATAAAATTGAACTTTAGAAATCAAATTATTAGAACATGAAGTTAGAATTAAATTATCTACAGATAAAATAATGATCACAATACCATCTTTTATATGCTTAATATTTAAATTAGGATCATTTTTTCTTTTAATAAAACCTTGAGAAAGAAAGAAAACGTTGATTTTAGAATACCATTCTCTAGGATATTGTTTCAATCCATAGATAAATTTATTTAACTTACAAACTAAATATGCATTACCTTCCTTTAAAAAACTAGGAGGATGAGACATATAAATTTCTTCATGAAAATCACCAGCCAAAAAAGCACATTAACATTCATTTTGATGAATAGACCAACAAATATGAGAAGCCAAAGAAAGAATTGGAATTTAAGCTACACGGGCAAATATTTCATTATAATCTACACCTTCTACTTGAGTAAAGCATCCAGAAACTAATCTAAATTCAAATTTTCTAACTTTATTATTTGCATTGAACTTAGTTTTTTAAACTATTTACAAGAAAAAGGATTCTTATCTTGAGGTAGAGGAACGAAATGCAAAAAAATTTGATTAGTAATCAAAGTATCATATTCCTATTTTGTAGTCTTTTTCCAATGAGGTTGATTTTTATCTTACTCAAAATATTGAGGATCATTTGCATTTATAATAGTAGACACCAAAGCATAATTGCAATAATTGGCTTTTCTATCCTTAAGATTATCCATTCTAGCTAAATAATAATCACTTTCTTGAAGAAAAGTTTTAAGTCATTTGGGCTTTCTTTTAGATTTAATAGAAACATCACTATCAATATGAGGAAGAGATTCATGAGGAGGGTCTAGAGAAGGAGAATTCTCCTCCACAACCACAACGTTACCTTGAGAAAATTAAACAAGGAGAAAAAGGATTGGTTAAAAAAAAAAAAAATCCCCCTCTTTGAATAATTTTTTTTTTTTTTTGAAAAGTTTAGAAATAATGCACCCTTTTATGTAAAACTTAAATATTTAAATAAACTTCAAAATTATGATAAAACTTTTTAAAACTTTTTTTATAAAAATTGAAACTTTAATAATAGTTCAATTTATTTTAGAATAAATATTAAATTTAAAAAAAATGAATTAATATTTGTATTTAAAAAGACTTTGTTTTAAAAATTATATAAACATAAGTTCATGCATTTTCTTAAAACTTAAAAATAGAACTATTAAGTGGACATATAAAAAAATTATTGATAGTAAATTGATATAACAATGGTGATCTTAGCTAGCAAACAGTTGCTATAGATTATGGAATGTGCAAGTAGAGGACAAAGAGGGTTCAACTCTAATAAATTTTTGCTCTAACTATAGTAGAGTGTATAACTAAGAAATATCAGGCCTAGTAAGAGTTAAATAAATTAAACTTCCAAGTAGTTGCTTATACAAAGTAGCAGCAACAAAAGGAGTTTGCATATCAATCATTAATTTAGTGCCCAATTCATAAGGAGTAGACACATGATTAACATAATTTATTTTAAACATATGTAAAAGATATTCAAAATATTTTCTTTGAGATAAAAATATACCATTAGGTGTTTTCTAAATTTGCATACCCCAAAAATAATGTAATATAGTCCCAAATCAATCATTTGAAATTCTTGATTGAGATAAAACTGAACTTTAGAAATCAAATTATTAGAACATGAAGTTGTTACTACTTATCAAATTGCCATTAGTTTCATATCCAAAGTCATACTATATATTCTAGTCGGTTAGTATTACCTAATCATGCAGTCGGTACATACAGAGAAGTCGGTATGAACAGTCTAGTCGGTTACAAAAGAAAGTAGTCACAGAACGCAGTATTCACCGAGCTGTTTACCGAGTAATGTTTCATGGCTACCGAGCAGTAAAGTTAACTCACCGAGTTGATATTCACCTAGTGAGATGTTTTACTAGATACATTGAACCTGGTCATGCACATGAAAACGTGTTACAAGATCAAGGCACATCTAACTGTTTTACATTGGAAATTGCACTAGGAGATTGTGTATGATTACAAGGTCAATCTGACCAATGAAATATTTTGTTTAGATATTCATTCAAAGAATCTTTTTGTAAGATCGAAGAAATGAATTAGATCACCGCTATAAGAGATCTATTTATACAGCATGATTTTAGGGTTAGAAAAAAGAAGAGAGATGTGAGATATGTGTGTGTATGCATGAAGGAAGATTGTTACAGAGACACAAAGAGGTCACCGAGAAGGTTATCAGTGAACAATCAAAGAATAGAGTAAACAGAAGGGTTTACCAAGTTACAATATGGGTTACCGAGGTATGCTACAAGCTGGGTAATCTTATTCTGAGCACATAGAATCTGCTATAACATTTCAGATGTAAAGTTGCAGATATTTGTAATGATTTTATTGTAAAATTGTGAAGTTGTAAGAGAAACCTTTAACAAGGTAAAAGACTCTAACCGAGTCTATAAATTGTAAATCCTCTAATCAAGTGCAACATTTATATAGTGTTGTAAAATCCTTTAGTAAGGTAGATCTAACAGATCTTGATACTCCTAACAGGGTAAGCTATCAGAAATAGCTAAATGTAGCTCTAACCGAGCAATCTTTATTATTGCAATAGTGAAGTTGTGGGTGCCATCCCCACCACAATTTTTCTCTCTAACCAAGAGTTTCTGCGTAACCAAAATATATGTGTTATGGAGTGAATCATGTATGATTGTTATCTGTTTGTTTTAACTTTATTTTATGTTACTATAGTATTCTGTTTATGCATAACAGTAAGGTTATTATTGAAGAAAATTTTTGGAGTACTGATTCACCCCTCCCCTCTCAGTACATTAGCTTTCCATATTGGCCTAACAATTGGTATCAGAGCTTGAATCTTGGAAAAGGGTGTAACTACCTAAAGAGAAAGATCTTAGCAATGGAAGGCTACAAACAATCTCGGAGGATTGTGTATCTACAAGAAGAGCTAGATAATGCAAATTAAGTGATTGTAGACATGCAAAGGCAAATGCAAAAATCTCTGAAAGTAAGGAGAAGATTATCTGATGACTTGCAGGATTCACAAGAGCTAGTTGAACAAATCGAGACATCATCTGAGAACAGTATATCTGAAGAGACTGAAGAAATGATTGGAATGTTGAAAGAAAAGAACACAGCATTGGATGATCAATTGAAAGCAATGAAAAGAGAACATGAACATTTCAATACATAGATGACTGAAAATCTAGATGCATTAAGGATAGCTGAGGATAAAGCAAGAGATCTACAAAGAGGGAAACAACAGCTTGAAGTTCTAGTATCTGATAAGGATGATGAAATCATAAGGTTAACTGGTATTCAACAAAATATGACAGATCAACTAGGTTATGCACATCATGAAGCAATTCTGAAGAATGGTGAAAATCAATCATTGAAACTTGAAGTATCAAGGTTGATTGGTGGACTTGAAATAGAGAAGAAATTCAAAGAATCATTGGAGAAAAGATATGAAGCATCAAAGATGTTGGATGAGCAATTGAATACAAGAAGACCCTACAAAGATGGAGGACTCGGTTATAAAGGAAAAGAATCAACCGAGAAAGGAATTCATACTACTGAGAGAGGAGAATCATCAAAGCAAGCTGGAAATAGGAATAACATCAAAAGGAAGAAGCCTATTTGCTACTACTATGGAAATCAAGGTCATACTGCCAACATATGCTAGATCAGAAAAGGTAAGCAACCGAATATCACTAAGTCCAATGGATATTGTTACAATTGCAATAAATATGGTCACACATCTAATCAATGTAGGACAAAGTTTGTTAACAACTATCAAAAGGCAAAATTCAAAGGGTTTTGTAGAAACTACAATAGATATGGACATAGTATCGAGAAGTGCTGGTTTAAGAAAAAGAACTACATGAAGTATCCACACCGAGCAAACACTAGAGGTTACCGAACTCACATAGATCCTCACCGACAATATGCAACAGTACCATGGGACTACAATACGAGGATATGGTGCGAATTTTGTGGAAGATATGGACATATTAGTGCCAACTGTTTTATAAGATTTGGAATGAACAATCGGAGATCATGGAGAAATCCTGGTATGGCATGTTTTCATTGTCACAAAGTTGGACATTTAGCTGGAGATTGCAAAGATCAACCGAGAAGAGACACTGAAGAGATAAAAGAAAAATTCAAGATGATTTGGAAAAGGAAAGAAATGATGTCAGATGAAGAAAGCACCTTACCTACCGAGTTAGGTGCACCTATTTCAAATTAGTCAAGAAAAGGTATGAAGGGACTGCACTCTCTAAAGGTTAAATCATAACAGTTCCTATTCTATTATGTACAAAATTCAAAATCTGCATAGTTAAGATGCAATTAGTCGGTTTATTTACTATACAGGAAACCTGTCAAGTCGGTGTATACAGGAAACCTGTCAAGTCGGTTAATAAAAGAAAGTTAGTTACTTGGTTAAAATAGAAAAAGGTGTAAATCGGTAAAAGGTGAACCGAGTGCATTTAATGTCTTGACCTAACTTGCACGGAGCCTGATAAGGTATTTTTGAGTACTTAAAAGTTTTTTTGCGGTCATTTTCATTCACCCAAGTTTTCGAGAAGCAGAGTAGAGCGAATCAAAGCGATCAAACTTCATTCATAGCAAATTTCAAGGTATTTACATCAATCTATTCACACTGTTTAGCTGGTTTCCGATCTAGTCAAATTGCTATTGTCTACCGAGTGTGAAGCGTCGGTCGTTTGTAAACCCTAAGGATAATTTGTCAAATCTTACCCGAAACCTACCATGGCGCCCAAGATCCAAGACCCCGTAGTTGTCCAAAATGTGGAGAATCCCTCACTGAAATATTCTCTAACTCCCAAAGTTGCCTCAGAACCGGATGACAAAACTGCATTTTCACTCATCCCGGATCGAGTCTTGTTAGTTGAAGATGTCAGATTATTCACCAAATGTTGTGTTGAGGAACTCGATCATGTAGAGATTAGTGACACATATGATGAACTTTGCACTGATGGAAAACTGGATAGAAAATTTGAGCATCTCAAAATCAAGGGATTAATTGAAGCCCTAGTCTATCCCCGTGTGTTCAAACCCCAGTGGGTTAAGTTTGTCTTGAGCAGAGTATATGATGATTTCATGTGGCTACAAGAGCAACCGTTTAAGATCACTAAGGAAATCATTCACCTGATCACCGGGTATCCCATCTACGATCATGCACGAGCACAGAAAATGATATCACAAAAGGAGCTAATCAGTCTAACCGGAGTAGAATCTGATTACCGAGGACTAAAATTGAATAATGTCACTAATGCAGAACTCAAGTTTGCAATTAGAGTTATTGGTTACTGTTTCTTCCAATCTGCAAGGGAAAACAGTGTACCATGTACTGCAATTGACTTGGCCTACAAAATAGTGAAGAAGGGAACGAAAGTAGACTTGTGTGAAGTACTACTGAAGAACTTGTTTGAGAACCTCAACACAATAAGGAAGCCGAAGAAGAACAACTCAGAAAATACACTAAAGTTCAGTTCACTACTTGTATGTATGTTTTTCTACTTTGAGAAGTTATTTCCCTCAGTCGGTAAAGTAGTATGGGAGCTACACCAACCTATCACCTATCAGATCAATGACTTCATCAAGAAGTTAGGAGATAACTTTAATGATATCATGGATGATTACTTCAGCAAATTCCAAGAGAAAATGCACAACAGGTATAGGATTCCACCACAGCTGGTAGAAAAATACAAGGACAATATATGTTTTGAGGTCGATACTGATTATTGTTATGTGAATGTTGTTGAACCGAGGACTCAATCGTTGCAACAAATGGGTTATGAGATTGATTATGATATAACACAACAACAAATTGATGCCTATTTATCATTGCCAAGGCATGCAACCAAACTAAGGTATGGAACCTATGAAGAGGTGAAGGAGAAAGTAAAAATGAGCATTGTAGTACCTAAGGCTACAAGAAAAGCTACAAAAATGATAAAGGTTTTATCTGAGAAATTAGGAGAAGAATCCTCCTCTACACCTGTCAAAGGAAATCTTGCCATTACCGAAGAGGAATCAGAAGCTCAAGAGGCTGCAATAACATTGAGCACAGAGTTGCCAAAGGGTAAAGTTCTGAAAAGAAAGAAACAGGACATTACAAAGGCCCTACCAACTCCACCAACAAAGAGACCCAACACCAAAGCATCAATTGCATCACCGAGTAAGAAGCAAAAGAGTGCTACTGCACCAAAGGTAACCAAGACCTATAAGAAATCTACTCGGAGACTCATTTTGGCAAAAGAGTCGAGTGATACAGAGTCTGATGATGCAAATAAATTCCAGATTATGAAAAGCAAAAAGGTAAATATTCACAGTGTTGAAAATTTTTGTGCCAATCTTAAAGAATACGGTGGATTTGTAGGATTTAGATATGTTAAGTATGAGACTAGGAATAATGATGAGAAGCGACAGATTGAAGAAGTTGTCATCTGTACACTTCTAAAGTTTTGGCTAGCTCCATTAGAACTAGCAAAGTCACTTCCGAGTGAACTATACTTACATATTGATAACAAATGGAAATATGCAATGGACTCAAAAAAACAAATAAGAGAAAGAATTCTAGTCCGTCTATTTCCTGACATGTCCGTAACAGAAATCAAGGAGCATTTGACCACATACAATTCTAAATTTCTTGTGAAACAGAGAGCCTTAAAATTGATGAATGGGCTATACATTGATGTGGAGAATGGGACAAAAGCCAAGTGGCAGGAGATCTTCAAACAAAAGGATGTCAGTGAATAATCTCAAATTGAAATTGTTGATGTCACCGAGCAAGATCTAGATGTCACCGAGGAAGGTCCAGACTCGGTTGACACTATTCAAATTAATGATGTAATGGATGAAGCAACACCAGAGCAGGAAATGATTGAAGGCACTACTTATGCAAAAATTGTCTCTAGTGAATCTATCTTAGAACAAGTTTAGCCTTATCTACTGGTGAAGCCACCTGTCTCAATCGAAGCTCCCAAGGACACCGAGCAAGGCACCGAAGGTAACAAATTTGAAGTTGTAGGAGATACAACCAAAGATCAGACATCTCAAGCTCAGACAAGCACTGCAAATGTTACAGCTGAGACCCATAGCACCAAGCCACCCAAAGACACTACGACGGCTACAGGAACCGACCAAAGTGTTGCATCTATCAAGCAACCTACCGAGGGTCAGAAAGCCTCACAAGCACTTGTCTTAGTGCCACCAACCAAAGGAAAAGAGAAGAAGGTGAGAAAGCATGGTTTCAAATTTGACTTATCTAAATCAATCGTGTTGCCCAATGTAGACATCTCCAAATTGAAAGGGCAAGCACTCACTAAATTCAGTGAGCTATGCAAAGCAAAGGCCGAACAGGAGAAGCAACTGGCCATACAGAAAAAGAATAAAGTACTTCAGAAGGTTAGGACACTACTCACAGAAATACTGCCTTCAGCAACAGTGTCACTCGATGCAGCCATCCATATTCAACTAGATGAACTCCTAAATCAGATTGAAACATCTGGAGTTGATGCATCTGAGTACTTAAGCAAGATCAAGGATAAAGAGCTAACTGCTAAAATGATAGAGGAAGTACAGAAATCGATTGTTGTTGGCAAGGTAAAACTTGTCAAATTCATTGCTGAGTTGTCCCCTCAACTCAAGCATATTCTTTATTTATTCCAGAAACTGTGTACATTTTCCTTATTCATTAAAGATGTCAAAAATAAAACTGATGCAATTGAGAAAGAGATCACCGATCTCTCAACTAAGTTGATTACCGAGCCTAATTCAGTTCAGAATTTTTATACAAAGCTTCAACAGCTCATGGCTCAATAGTTAGAACTGAGGAATGAAGAGCATAAAATAAGGATGGATATAATGACCCTTCAAACATTATTCCTTCCTCATCTTTCATCAGTATAGGAACAAATCAACAGAGCTACATGCCTATCAACTATACAAGAGGGAAGCACTCTTGATGGCTTAATATCACTCTTATCTGATATTCAAGCACAAAATTCATTAATGTAAAGTGTAAAGGATTCACTCTCAGTCGCCCTCACTGATGCCCGGACCAAGTATAAGTCTATTTTTGATCAGTTACCGCCTCCAGATGGAAATTGAGTTTTTGATGTTTGTCAAAAAGGGGGAGTAATATTATGATACTACATAGAGGAAAGTAATACCCAGCAAAGGGGGAGTAATTCTATATTTGGAGAGTAATATAGTCTTGATAACACAATTTTGAGTATTGTATACAAGGGGAGTATACCAAGTAGAATATACAGAGCATTCAGAGCACACTAGCACATAACAGAATCAAACATGCAAAATTTAGAGTTATGTACAAAATAACGATAAGGGGAGTATATCTGCATATACTACTTCATTGACTATTGTATATATTGTCAAGTATAGTCATTTTGCAAGTATATAGTTTTTGAGTTATGACTTTGAAAGTAGTTTTTGTCAAGCATCTCAACTAATGTCAAAAGGGGAGATTGTTACTACTTATCAAATTGCCATTAGTTTCATATCCAAAGTCATACTATATATTCTAGTTGGTTAGTATTACCGAATCATGTAGTCGGTACACACAGAGAAGTCGATAAGAACAGTCTAGTCAGTTACAGAAGAAAGCAGTCACAGAACGCAGTATTCACCGAGCTATTTACCGAGTAATGTTTCATGGCTACCAAGCAGTAAAGTTAACTCACTGAGTTGATATTCACCGAGTGAAAGATTTTACCAGATACATTAAACTTGGTCATGCACATGAAAATGTCTTACAAGATCGAGGCACATCTAACCGTTTTACATTGGAAATTGCACTAGGAGATTGTGTATGATTACAAGGTCAATCTGACCAATGAAATATTTTGTTTAGATATTCATTCAAAGAATGTTTTTGTAAAATCGAAGCAATGAATTAGATCACCGCTGTAAGAGATCTATTTATACAACATGATTTTAGGGTTAGAAAAAAGAAAAGAGATGTGAGATATGTGTGTGTATGCATGAAGGAAGACTATTACAGAGACACAAAGAGGTCACCAAGAAGGTTATCAGTGAACAGTCGAAGAATAGAGTAAACAGAAGGGTTTACCGAGTTACAATATGGGTTACCGAGGTATGCTACAAGCTAGGTAATCTTATTCTGAGCACATAGAATCTACTATAACATTTCAGATGTAAAGTTGTAGATATTTGTAATGATTTTATTGTAAAATTGTGAAGTCATAAGAGAAACCTTTAACAAGGTAAAAGACTCTAACCAAGTCTATAAATTGTAAATCCTCTAATCAGGTGCAACATTTATATAGTGTTGTAAAATGCTTTAGTAAGGTAGATCTAACAGATCTTGATACTCCTAACAGGGTAAGCTATCAGAAATAGCTAAATGTAGCTCTAACCGAGCAATCTTTATTATTGCAGTAGTGAAGTTGTGGGTGCCATCCCCACCGCAGTTTTTCTCTCTAACCAAGAGTTTCTGCGTAACCAAAATATATGTGTTATGGAGTGAATCATGTATGATTGTTATCTGTTTGTTTTAACTTTATTTTATGTTACTGTAGTATTCTGTTTATGCATAACAGTAAGGTTATTATTGAAGAAAAGTTTTGGAGTACTGATTCACCCCTCCCCTCTCAGTACATTAGCTTTCCATATTGGGCCTAACAGAAGTTAGAATTAAATCATCTACAGATAAAATAATGATCACAATATCATATTTTATATGCTTAATATTTAAATTAGGATCATTTTTTCTTTTCATAAACCCTTGAGAAAGAAAGAAAACATTGATTTTAGAATACCATTCTCTAGGATATTGTTTCAATCCATAGATAAATTTATTTAACTTACAAACTAAATATGCATTACCTTCCTTAAAAAAACTAGGAGGATGAGACATATAAATTTCTTCATGAAAATCACCATTCAAAAAAGCACTTTAATATTCATTTTGATGAATAGGACAAAGCATATGAGAAGCTAAAGAAAGAACTAGTTTAATAGTTGGAATTTAAGCTACAAGGGCAAAGATTTCATTATAATCTACACCTTCTACTTGAGTAAAGCATCTAGAAACTAATCTAAATTTAAATTTTCTAACTTCATTATTTGCATTGAGCTTAGTTTTTTAAACTATTTACAAGAAACAAGATTCTTATCTTGAGGTAGAGGAACGAAATGCAAAACCTTTTTATTAGTAATCAAAGTATCATATTCCTCTTCTATAGCCTTTTTCCATTGAGGTTGATTTTTATCTTACTCGAAATATTCAGGATCATTTGCATTTATAATAGTAGACACCAAATCATAATTGCAATAATTGGCTTTTCTAGCATTAAGTTTATCCATTCTAGCTAAATAATAATCACTTTCTTGAAGAAAATTTTTAAGTCATTTGTGCTTTTTTTTAGATTTAATAGAATCATCACTATCAATATGAGGAAGAGATGCACGAGGAGGATCTAGAGAAGGAGGATTCTCCTCCACAACCAAAAACTTACCTTTAGAAAATTAAACAAGGAGAAAAGGGATTGGTTAAAAAAAAATAATCCCCCTCTTTGAATAATTTTTTTTTTTTTTTGAAAAGTTTAGAAATAATGCACCCTTTTATGTAAAACTTAAATTTTTAAATAAACTTGAAAATTATGATAAAACCTTTTATGACTTTTTTTATAAAAATTGAAACTTTAATAATTGATCACTTTATTTTAGAATAAATATTAAATTTGAAAAAAATGAATTAAGACTTGTATTTAAAAAAGCTTTGTTTTAAAAATTATATAAACACAAGTCCATGCGTTTTCTTAAAACTTAAAAATAGAACTATTAAGTGGACATATAAAAAAATTTATCAATAGTAAATTGATATAACAATGGTGATCTTAACTAGCAAACCGTTGGTATAGATTATGGAATGTGCAAGTAGAGGACAGAGAGGGGTGCAACTCTAATAAATTGCTGCTCTAACTATAGTAGAGTGTAGCACTAAGAATAGAAGAGTATAGCATAAGACAAAAAAAAACATGTAGCAGTAATAAAGGAATATGTAGAATAAATAGATGTTATTATAATCCAAGAAACTATGAATACCAAAAGAAAAGCCCAAAGAGTTGCAAAAATAATGCCACAATAAGGTGAAACAAACCATGTAGAGGTGAAACAAACCACATAGAGAGAGTTTCAGAGTTGCAATAATACACAATAATTAGGTGTTACTAGTTGAAAACCTATCCGAAAAAAAAAAAAAAAAAAAAAAAAAAAGTATATTATGTTAGGGAGAAAGATTTATTCTACACATGCAAAGCATGAAATGAAAGAACAATATTAAAATATATATATTTAAAATTAGAAAGGTTTGAATCTTCTCTCTAAGAAGATTTAAACCTCTAAAAAATGTTTCCTATAAAACAAATATGAAATTATAATATCAACCTTTTACAAAGAATATTAGAGTTACAAATTATTAACTCTTGTATGCACTGATTATAAAAGATTAAAAAAAATGTACAATTAGTGTTCAATGAATTTAATATTGCATGCAAGAGATATAATAATAAAATTATAATAGATAAATTTATTAGATATAATTTGAAATTGATAAGAAGCTGCACAAAGAAATGTTAGAAGAAACTCGTCATTTTATGTTTTTGAAACTAAATTCTATAGTTATTAAAATAGCCTCTTCTCTTCTATCAAAGAGTTCCTCCAAAGAAGGTGAGCTCATAAGACAAGACAACCTTCATCAATTTCAACTTAAACAAGGATTAGTAACTCGCTTTAATACCATGAAAGGAAAATAAGAGCAAGAAATGAAATAATAATCCAACAACTTTGTTGATTGAAGTAATGTTATCAAGAATGAAGATCAACTTGTGTTGAGATATCACCAAATAAAAGAGGAGACGCAAGAGATTTTGAAATGGGAAAAATAAAAGAAAACCCACTTATGAATGGAAGAAAATAGCCTAAGAATACAAGAGAGATTAAGCAAGAAGCTTATTTCAATAACTTGTAAAGAGTGAGAGGAGAAGCAAATCTTAAATAGAGATAAGGAGAGGGGTTACTTTGGAACTCCCAACTTTATGAATGCCACCAATCATAATATGTGTGTGCAATGTGTCAAAATCCTCTTAAGGAGAAGACAACTAATATTTCTTAATAAAAGAATTAAAAGAAAACGCATCATCCACACACGTGTGTGATGACATAAAAGACAAATGACATGTAGGGATTCCAAAGGAATCTCCTAATATAATACAAATAAATAATTAGCTTTTACCAAGTAAAAATTAATATTCTAAGTAATTACTTTATTATTAATATAAGTTTAGTGGATTTTCCACTTTTATTAAAAAAAAAAAAATTAATATTCTAACATTTGCAAAATTTAAAATTATTTATAAATAAATCAACAAACGATGCGACATCTTTACAACAATTTTTAGAAGATATAGTAGTGCCAATTGCAAAGGAGATCGACTCTTTTGATGATGAATGGGGTAGTGATACTAATGATGATGCTACACAATCTTAGTCAAGAGATCTTGATGACTTGGAGCATTTTTTAAAAATATTGACTTTTCATTGTACCTTTTTGATAAGAAAATATCTTCATAATCATGATTAACATGTTTCTAATGGTTTATATTTTCTTTAAATGTGCCATCTTTTTAAAACGATTTGAAATATATTTATGAATGTTAAACTATTTTTGTAATTTATTGGATAGATTACTCATATTAACAATAAATAAATTAGTATTTAAGACAAATTTAATGTTGTTGTTTTTTTAAATTTTTAAACCTTGCCAAAGTTCATCCAAATTTTATTGAACATTGCGTAACTTAGTCATTAGTTATTTAAGTTAATTTTTAAAATACTTTCAATTCAATGATCAAAACTAAATTTTTATCAATAAAAGTAAGATAATTAATTACTACTTAATACAATGAAGTGTAATATAATTATTGATTGTTCTGATAATATTAATAAAATTGGGAGAGGCTTGAACCTTACATAGTCGCAATCAAGGAGAAAAAACCTAGGACTCACTAGAAGTGAGAACCCATAATCAAAAACTTGCTGCTAACCAAACCTAGTAGAAACTGACAAAAAAACAAACCCATAAACTAAATAGGAAACCAAACACATCCAGAAAAACAAAGCAACAAAAAGAAACACTCTCCCATAGAAAGCACAAACTGATGGGTTACCATGTGGGAGAGAACTCCAAATTCGTTTTCACACATATTTCTTTACCCTTATCTACGACAAAGAGATTTTAGAGGAATCTTTCCCAGAGGACACAACTGAGGAATCTAGTGAAGCTTTCACCCTAGAAACAGATGCTTCCAGCTCAATAGTAGGTGGAGACTCAAAATGTCTTGTTTTCTTTGCCTGCCTTGTTGCTATCTCATCCTAAATGTCCAAGCGAGCTTGAGATCTTTTCAATGATTTTTCTATGTTGGATGAACATATTCTCCATAGTCTGCCTCATTTTCGCCTGATTAGCCTGGAGAATCTTCACCATCTCGACCAAGTCATTCATGTTCTTTGTTTGACCAATTTTCTCCTTGGTCTCTTTAATCGAATTATTTATTGCTTCCCATTTCTCAATCATCCATGCTAATCTCCCCACTTGCATCCAAGAAGTCTTCTCCTGCTCATCATTCTCCCAACTAGAGGCCCTAGCCTCCACTTCAAGAATAGCTTTGAGCTTGCTAATATTCTTTTTTTGCCACCTCAAATTGAATCATTAGGCAACAAAGAACTGGTTCATGTTTATTGAACCCTCACACAGTTTCTTAACCTTTTCCGCAAAGAGGGAAAATTCATCTTTAAACACAACACCGTGGGGGTGCTATGAGGGGAAGAATCAGGTGAAATATAGGGGGAATGGGGGGACAGAGGGTTAACCTCTTTTCTCTCTGAATTATCTGGAGCCTAGTTAGACTCAATAGACTAAGAGGAGGTTGTATCCTTAGAGTCCTCTTCGACAATGGCCATTTTTTGAGCCTTCACCAATAGGGGGCCCAAAGGGGTCTTGGACTTAGTATTTCTAGAGGGATTAACCCTAGTAGGTACCTTTTTTAATTTATTAGAGGAAACAACAATATGTTGATTGACAGGAAGATCAACACACAAACCTAGACCCAAATCAGAAATAGGGGGATTGACATTAGGACCAATGAAAGGGACTAAATTATGAAGGAACTTATAGAGATGCATGATTGTCCCTTGATGCTATGGAAGGGAGCCCTTAGACTTGGAAACCTCGATAGATTGAGACAAAGAGGTAAAAATCCAAAAGGGGAAATTCATCCTTACCCCATGTCGAAGGTGATTGAGCATCGGGAACAATTGAGAGTGACATTTTTTGAAGTGTCCATCAAGAGAGAAGAATTTCATCAAGAGCACAAACTCTTCCTTCCAAACACCAGGCAACTCATCCTTTTGAAACCACTTTGGTGGCATGAAACCTTCTCTCTTGGGCCCAAAAACCTTTTAAAATCTTATTTATAGTTCTCTTTTGGCTTCTTATGGAAATTCTTACCCTCCATAGATAGCGCCATCACCACAACAATAGTCTTTGTCAACATAGAAAATTTTGCCTTTCCCACTTGAACAACAACATTTTTCCACACTCAGAAAATTCATCTAATACTGTAGGGTTGCAGCCCTTCATACCCTCCACATAATTTGCTAAAGATCACCTTCAACAACTTTCTTCTATAGGGTAACATTAGCCTTGTACTTATCATAGGAATGCGACTCTATTTGAATTAAATATCCCCCCATCTTAGAAGCCATAAACCCAAAGCTAGAAGCCAAGGCAATAACACACAATTACTTTTAAAAATAGTTTTTTAAAAATTAATGACTCATGAAGTTTAGATGCTTCATGACCAACAATTCCATTAGTGAAGAAGCATAACAAATTTCTCTCAACCATCCTAACAAGACAATATCACACAAACTAGAATGCAAATAACCCTTTTAAAAGATGGTAAAGAAAAGAATGCATTCCTTGCCATTAATAGCATTCGTCCACCTCGAACAATGATAGAAGTACACCATACAGAGGAAACCAAATAAAAAGGTGACTTTCAAATCTTTTAACTTCATCGATTTAGTTATCCTCATCGAACATGGCATATATTCTGTCAAGAAAATCATGTGG
Organism: Cryptomeria japonica; assembly: GCF_030272615.1. Lineage (NCBI taxonomy): Eukaryota > Viridiplantae > Streptophyta > Pinopsida > Cupressales > Cupressaceae > Cryptomeria > Cryptomeria japonica. The sequence goes on along the minus strand of NC_081406.1, from coordinate 659,621,420 downwards.
ATCTGTCCAAACTTTAATACCCTGTGTGAAGGGGCCCAGGTTGCCAAGCCTATTCGCAGCCCTATTGCCTTACCTAAAAGTGTGTTAAAACACAATGTGATCAAATGTAGATATGACACGTAGGCCATTAGAAATGATGTTCTCCTCCTACCCGCCAAATATGGTTGTGCCTAGTAGCATCATGATAACACTCTTTGAGTCTGCTTCAATAATTACCCTCCTACCTTTATCCCCGATGATAGAAATACCAAAAAACGTAGTCATCATTTTAGCCATGGTCGACATTTGGATGCCTAGATTTTCTACGTAGGAAGCTACCACATTTCTATCTGAGTCTCTAACTACACCAACCACTCTCGCCCGACTTGAGTTCCCCTTATAGAGGAACCATCAAATTTTAAGTTCAACTACTTTGGGTCAAGGGAGGAACCATTTAATGTTGTTCTTGAACCCAACCAGAGGATAGGAAAAATTAGAGAGGATATTCATCATCTCCCAATTCTTAGCTACCAACTAGTCATAATGCGAGGGGGGATGTGAGTGTCTAGTTTTGACAAAGGCCTTCATATTCTCCTTAACTTTCGATAATAACACTAGAAAGGACGTTCAATGGGGCCTTTCAATCCCTGAAAATTTTTATTATTACGTTCCTTCCAAAGACACCAACCAGTATGAAGGAAAGCCTGCCACCATAGCTCTTGAGTGAGAGGATGGGAGAAGGGAGATGACCAAGACAAAGAGGCCTCTTTGGGGCATATATGCCATACGTAGGCCAAAATAAATGAGCTGGAGATCTATTTTCTAACCTACCAGGCATACATACAATTGATTAGAACGTGTTCTATACTTTCCTTCACTTCTCCACATAAGACGCGTCTATTGACAACATAGAACCCTCTCTTCTAAATATTATCAGTAGTTAAAATATTCCTATGGTAGACAGTCCACCAAAAGAATCTTATCTTCAGGATAGTTTTAGATTTTCACAACGACGAATTAAAGGATGGCCTTGGGTAAGGAACAAGGAGCTCAAACCTATATTTAACAGAGTAATTCCCATCTTTAGAAGGGGACCAGACTGCACTGTCAATATCCTCAAGGTTGCGGAATCTCAACAGCTTGAGGATCCTTAGCAATTCAAGAGTAGCAGCTCTTAAGGGAGGTGTGAACTCATTAGCGAATAATCTCCAAGACAAAGGAAAGGAGCTAGGATCTAGTAGTCGACCAAGAAAACACCCAAATTATTCACCAAAAGGAACACGAAGCTCAAACCCAGATTTAACAAAGTAATTCCCATCTTTAGAAGGGGCCCAAACTACATTGTCAACAACTTCAAGGTTGAGGAATATCAACAGCCTGAGGATCCTTAGCAATTCAAAAGTAGCCGCTCTTAAGGGAGGTGCAAACTAATTAATGAAGAATCTCCAAGATGGGGGAAATGAGCCAGGATCTAGTAGTCAACCAAGAGAACATCCAATTTATTCACCAAAGCCTGTTTGAAAATCGAGCAAACGGGATGGCTTCTTAAAGGAGAAGAGGAAATCCAAGGGTCAACCCAGAATCTAGTTTTTTTCTATCACCAACTTGCCATAAGAAATCTTTCTAAATCAAACCTTTTGACTTAACCACATTGTTCCAAATGTGAGATCCTCCCGTCAAAGAAAGGAATGACCATTCTCGCCATTGAGATATTTGTTCGAGATCACCTTCGTCCAATCCTCCACTCCTTTAACGACTTTCCAACCAATCTTAGCCATCAGAGCTAGATTGAGGGATTTGGATTCTCTGATACCTAGGCCACCATTCAATTTGCTTGAGAAACCAGTATTCCAATCCACTAAGGAAATTCTATTTTTGAGTTCCACTCCTACCCAAAGAATTTTTTATTGAATTTGATCCAATTTTTTTGCCCAGGCCGCTGGGATATGAAATAAGGAAGAGAAGCCTTGAGAAGTTGAAGTTGCTAAGCAAAGTTCCCTTCCAACCTACAAGCTTTTTCTATATTTTTTCAAGGAGGTTTGAAAAAATTGAGTTCTCCACTTTACCTATAGTAAGAGGTAGCCCTAGATAGGTGTCAAGGAGGGAGGCAATCTAACAACCCAAAACCCAAGCAATGTGATTATGAATGGTAAGAGGAACATTCATAAAAAATAGAGAACTCTTGCCAAGATTGATAACTTTCCCCGAAGAAGACGCATAGTCCGAGAGAAAAGAGGACCAACCTTTAGCTTTAGGCATAGAAGCATTTCCTAGCAAGAGGGTGTCATCAACGAACTGTTGATGGGAAATAACCAACGGGAAGAGGACATGTTGATACCTTTGAGAGACGCATGCAAAATTGCCTTATCAAACTCCCTGCCTAGCACATCCGCCATAAGGATGAAGAGACAGGGGGACAAAGGGTTACCCTGTCTTAGACCACTTGAAGAATCAAAGTAGCCTTGAGGGGAACCATTAAGCAGAATAGAAAACATAGGATTGTTGAAGCATGGCTTGACCAACTTCACAATATATAGTTATTGATTGTTTATCTATTAAAGAGTGTGATATTTAAATAGAATGATTGTAGAAAAACATGACATATTGAAAATTACATTAGATTGTGAAAATAAATAAATAAATAAATAAAACTAAACATAAAAAATATATATTTTAATAGTTTTAAATTATTTTCATAAACTTCAATTTTAAATAAATAAATATAAAATCATAATTTTTTACATAAACTTTTGAATAAAAACCATTTTTTTCTCACAACTGCTTAAAACAGTAATATATATGTATTTCAAATGTCAAAGCGTCCCATGTGGATGAGAACCACAGGAAGGGTCCCAATGATATATCAATTCAAAAGAAAAAGACTTTCCTCCGGAGCAGTTGAGCATCGCACAATCATTTCTCCGTGGAGAGATGCTGCTGAGATATGAATTGAAAATAACATTGATTTTCAGTCGTTAATTGCAAAGTTTCTGGAAAGGCCGCTGGGACTAAATACCCTTTGTTGTGTACAAGCATACATTTACAATTGCATTGTGAGATGGAGTTTAATGGTGTCATGGATTTTGAGCACTCAACTTTTCTACTCTCTGTCATACTGGCCGTTGCGCTGGTTTTGCTAATGGCCAAAATGATGATTCAGGGCAAGATTGGAGAAGGGGAAAGACAAAAGCTTCCTCCTGGAAGTTTGGGTCTGCCTGTAATTGGTGAAACGTACCAATTTCTGAGAGCATACAAGGAATTCAAGGCCAAAGATTGGGTGGAAGAAAGAGTTACGAAATATAGCAGCGTATTTAAAACGTCACTCATGGGGCGCCACACAGTTGTTCTCACGGGGCAAGCAGGCAATCGCTTTCTTTTCCAAAACGAGTGGACGATGTTTGCGAGCACACAAGCCCCAACAGCTCTGCGCATTTTCGGGGTTCGGAGCATGTTGGACGCGGAGGAGGAAGTTCACAAGCGCTTGAGAGGGGCCGTCATGTCTTTTCTCAAGCCCGAATCGTTGAAGTCATTCGTGGGAAGAATGGAGTCCGTCATTCAGAAACATTTCGTTGATCACTGGGAAGGAAAAGAGAGAGTTACAGTGCTGCCATTGATGAAAAAGCTCACTTTCGACGTTGCTTGTGATCTCCTCTTCAGTTTGAAAGAGGGTGGAGAGAAAGATTTGCTGGGCAGGGAGTTTGATACGCTGTTGAATGGGGCATGGTGTCTTCCCTTGGATTTCCCAGGCACAACCTTTCGTCAGGTTTTGAATGCTCGGAGTCGCATATGTGGGCAGTTGGTGGGCATCATGGAACGGAGGAAGGTGGAAATTGCACAGGGCTGTGCTTCCCCAGAGCAAGACTTGTTGTCTTGCTTGGTGTGTATGAGGGATGAAAATGGGCAGCCGCTCACCGAGGAGGAGATCACTGATAATCTCGTCGTTGTCTTGATTGCCGGCCATGACACCACTTCTATTCTTCTCACGCATCTTGTGAGGATGTTGGCACTAGACCCAGAGGTCTACAACAAAGTTCTCCAAGGTATTTATTTGTCTACCCTTGTGCTTTCTCGTAATATTTCTCTAATTTGTGTTGTAATCCTTAATTTTCTAGGGATGTTCTGGTTTTGGTGCTTTGTTGGCATTTTTGCAAACAGCTTAAATCTTACACAGCTTACATTTTTAGATTTATAAACAGTAAGAATTGACTAACATTTTCTAGGCTTAATATGTTGCTTAATGTGTGTGGTTACACTAAGATTACACTTGTACACTTAAAAGTGTTAAACACTCAGAATTAACTGACATTCTCTAGACTTAATATGCTGCTTAGTGTCTGTGGTTTAAGACTGGCCGTGTGTGTGGTTTAAGACTGGCCAGGATCATGCCCCGGGCGAATCAGCCTATTGGCTCGTGCCCCCGTATTGGGTGGCAAAAACTACTTTGTGAAGGCCCTCGCGGACTTCATGCTCTTGCTGGCTGTCGTGCGACCTCCATAAAAAAAAATAAAAAACGATTTTAATATATTTATCTTTGATTTCAATTTTGTTTTTAAAGGGTAAGTTAAGGTTAGTGATATGGATTTTGTTAGAATATTAAATTGTACCCTGATTCATTCCTACCTCTATGCAATAATTTTATTATTACCCTTCCTAGTATGCAATTTTCATTAGAATATTCACCCTTTTTTCATATATCTTAGTTACCCATTTTTAATGGCAATTTTTTATATCTCCATTTTTTTTATAGTCTCATACATTCAAATAGAAATTTCATTTCCATTATTATCATATGTTTTATCTTTTAATGAAAAACATAAATGAATTTTGATAGGAAATTATAAATGTAAAGTATAATTAAACTAATTAAGGGCTGAACAATCTGATATGAAATACATGGTGAATTTTTATATCCTTTACATTGGAAAACTAATTCACTAAGTTTATGCCTTGGGTAACCTAGAAGAAACTAGAGATATAATTGTTCGTGCCCATCTTATATCTACCCATCAAAGTGTTGCAATCCTTTCACAAGATATTTACTAACCTCTACAAAAAGGTAAAAAATGGTATTTGTCTTTGTTATAATTACTAAGTTAGGCATGAATTTGATGTATGAAACCCTCTTAGTGGATGTCCACAAGGAGAGTCATATTTTATTTATCTCATATATTATCCTATAAGGTGTACATAGATCAAATCATCCTAATTAAAATTGTATCTCTTGTGTGGTGTACAAACAAATTCATCATTTACATTAACTCATATCAATTAGATCCAATATTCAACTCCTTCCACACTCTTACCCCCACTACCTAAGAAAAAAAAAATACTATAATAACCTTCTCTACTCTCAATAAATTGTGACATATCTACCTATTTTTCTTCTAATATTCAATACCCATTATGAACCCATATACTACAATATGTCCTATCTAGTGATTCCCTTACAACACTATCAAAGAGTTCAATCTATAACTAGATAGCACCTCATCAATCCACTAAAGAATAATATTAATACTATCATATGTGATCAGGATAAAAAATAATCACATAAAATCCTAAGTTCATTGGCTGAAAGTCAAGAATACATTCTCAATTAATTATTTCAATCTCTTTTTTTAAAATTGACAACAAAAATTAAGGTTATCCAATTTTCTCATGGATTAATCACTTCCCTCTTTAAGATGCCCAATACTTTTGCAATGCAAGAGCATCCCCAATCGATGAGAAATCCTGCATCAACCAAAAATATTTCCTTTTAGTTTTGTTCTTGTTTTGTTCATTATGTAGTTTTTTTGTGTTCTTACCGGTTGGTACCGATAGTTACTTGTTTTTCATGGCAGAGCTTATTTTCGGTTTCTAGGCTGGTTCATTCCAGATTTTCAGTTCATTTGGGTTCTTTTCTAGTCAATTATTGCTTCCGGCTGACTGTTTTTGGGTTCCAGAATAGTTCTTATGCTTACCAGGTGGTTTTCCTTCATTATCAGCTCGATTCTTGGTATGTGGACCTATTTTGGGTCTTGTCCGATGTTCTTTGGTGTGTGGTCGACCTTCCTGTTGAACCGCACCTCTTGGTTGTTATTTTTTAGAAATAAAGATTCTTAGGGCCGACCTAGTTAAACGTTTCATTTTCTTGCATTGGTAAATGTAATCTTATGAGGCCGACTCGGATATGTTCTAGTGGGTATAAATATGATGTTATGTAATCATTTGTAGGGGTAGAGGAAGTATAATTGAGAATAACAATTGAGATTCACATTTTGTGATCCGATTAATTCTTAGAGTCTCGATTGGCTTGTATTTGGCTGATAGACTGCATGTAACCGGTTAACTATCAGATGTTCTTTGATGATTATATGATGATAATTGGATGGCTGGTAGAAGTTTTGAAGCAATAATATGATCTGTTTATGTAATCTTGTTATGTTTTCTTGCTACTTTTGTTGTGTTTCTCTTGGTGCATAAGTTGGTTGATTCTATTTGAGGGTTTTACCGGTTATGGTTGCATCAAGTGGTATCAGAGCTAGTTATGGACTGGTTGGTGGAATAATTGATTGTGAACATTGAGGCATTTCTTTGGGTGAACAAATTATGGATTGGAGGCAAGCTACGAGTGTGCTCAATAGATCATTGAGGGGAGGAAATTGAAATTGGTATTCAAATCACCGATTTGAGGCAATTCACTGGAGTAGAAGAGGAGATGTTTCCTAGAAGGACAAACCCCTGAACGGTAGAGCAGATGATGGAAGACTTCAAGAATGAAGTGAGGAACGAAATCCAAAACAATTTGGTTGGTTTGTGGATAAACCCTGAATATGAGGATGAACATGAAGAAGTCAGTGAAGAGCTTGAAGAAGATGAAGGACTGGAAGATGAAAGAGAGGAAAGATTCCCGAGAGTAGTGGTACAAGCGAGTAAAATTCATAAAGTTGAAGTTTCCAACTTTTTTTGGAACACTAAACTCGGAGGATTTGATTGATTGGATCGGAGAGTTGGAGGACTACTTTGAGTTTAAGGATGTCAAGGACCCACAAAGATTCTACTTGGCATAGACTAAGCTGAAAGGACATGCTGCCTTATGATGGAAAGAATTACAGAAAGACAGAGTAGAGAATGGTGAATTGAAGATCACTCAGTGGAGACAGATGGTTGGAAGATTAAAGGCCAAGTCATACTGAGAGACTATGAATTGGAGTTGTTTAAGAAGTTGCAGAACCTCAAATAGAGAAACATGACTGTGAAGGAATAAACTAAGGAATTCTAAAAGGTGGTGATTAGATATGGACATAAAGAGATGGACAAAGAAAAGGTGGAGAGGTACATCAATGGACTTTCATTTAACATTCAAGATGAGATGAGTATGTTGAAGGTTTCCATAGTTGAATAAGCTTACCAGTATGCTTTGAAGTTTGAGGAGAAGATGAGAAGAAGACAACCAAATAGAGGGAAGGAGAAATTCAAAGGACAGATGAGTGATAGTATGAAGAAACTGGTTGAGGAAGATGAGTCAAAACCTAAGTGGAGTAAAGAACCAGAGCAAAAAATATAGAGGAAAGGCACTGGCAGTACCAATAGAGAATTTCCTAGCAAATGTTTCAAGTGTCGAGAAACTGGACATAGATGAACTATGAATTTAAATAGGGAATAGCAAGACGATGTGTGGCAAATGAGGAACTAGAAGGTGAAGGTATAGGATCTGACTGTGCACCAAAGAAAGGAGAATCTCTTATGTTTAAAAGAAAGGATACTAGATCTACTTAGAGGGAGTGTCTTTTTTCGGACTGTGTGTAAATTAGGTGGTAAGTGTTGTAAGGTTATTGTGGATAGTGGAAGTACTGATAATTTGGTATCTGAGGAGATGGTTGTGAAGCTTGGATTGAAGAGGCTTGAGCATCCTTGTCCTTATGAGGTAAGTTGGTTGCAAGTTGATCCAAAGATAGAGATAAAGGAGCAATATTTCATGAATTTCAATATTGGACCTTTCAAGGACGCGATTTTTTGTGATGTTGTATCTATGAGTGCTTGTCATGTCTTGTTGGGAAAACCTTGGTAGTTTGATAGAGGAGATATTTATGACTGCAGAAGGAACTTAGTCACTATTGAGAAGGATGGGCAGAAGTTCACATTGATCTCTTTGAAGGAGAAAGAGAAGGAGGTGAAGAATATATATCTCGAGAAATCGGTTGCAAAGGTTATACCGGAAAGTGACTTGAATAAAGAAATGATAGAACTAGTTGCAAAGGTTATACCGGAGGGTGACATGAGTTTGCAGAAGGATTTGACAAATGAGCCTGATGAACAGATGGAACCAAATGACAGAGAGCTTATGGTAACAAACTGGATGAAGTCTTGTGGCGGAAGCAAATTAGAGTTGCAGAAGAAAGAGAGTAGTAAACAAAGACAATGTATAGATTAGAAGCAAAGGAAGAGAAATAAAGAGAGTAAGGGGTTAGAGAAGCTGGTTGAGGTACAAGAGGAGCTAAAGCAAAGGTTGGCATATAAAGAAGATGTTTAGATTAGAAATGAGCATGGGATATTTTTTCCACATCCTTTTAGATTTTTATGAGTTGCCTCTCATAGAACATCTTTTTTTTACCTAGGTTGTCCGATGGAGGAGTATCCCCAGTCAATGAGCAATCTTGCATCAATAAAAAATATTTCCTTTCAGTTTTGTTCTTGTTTTGTTCATTATGCAGTTTTCTGTGTTCTACCTGGTTAGTACCGGTAGTTTCTTGTATTTTCGTGGGAGATCTTATTTTCGGTTTCTAGGCCGATTCATTCCATATTTTTAGTTCATTTGGGTTCTTTTCCAGTCAGCTATTGCTTATGGTCGACTATTTTTGGGTTCTGGGATAGTTCTTGTGCTTATAGGTTGGTTTTCCTTCATTACCATTGAAATTCTTGGCATGTGGATCTATTTTGGGTCTTGTTCGATGTTCTTTGGCATCTGGTCAACCTTCCTCCTGAACCACACCTCTTGGTTGTTATTTTTCGAAAAGATTTCTTTAATTCTTAGGGCCGACCTAGTTACACATTTCATTTTCCTACATTGGTAAATGTAATCTTATGAGGCCAAACCGGATATGTTCCAGTGGGTATAAATATGATGTTATGTAATCATTTATAGGGGAAGAGGAAGTAGAATTGAGAATAAGGATTGAGATTTGTATTTTGTGATCCGGTTGATTCTTAGAGTCCTGGTTGGATTGTATCTGTATGATAGCCTGCATGTAACCAGTTAACTACCAGATGTTCTTTGATGAATATATGATGATAACCGAATGGTTGCCAAAATTTCTAAAGAAATAATATGATCTGTTTATGTAATCTTGTTATGTTTTCTTTTTGCTTTCATTGTATTTTTCTTGCTGCATAAGCCGATTGATTCTCTTTGAGGGTTTTATCGGTTATGGCTGCATCATTTTGTCTACTGTTACCCAATATTTTTTAAGTTTATGAGAAGACCATAGAGCATGCTCTCGATAAATAACAATTCTTGAACAATTTTCTTTCCATGCCAAGTCATTTTTTCCAATTTATCTTGTGATGTAGTTCATAAGATTTATAAACTCCATGCTTCGCTCACATACATGACCAATGAGAAACCCCTATCCTATATATATTCTCTTCTAAATATTAAAATGTGTGTATTCACTATTATCTAGACTTGTTTCCTATCTATCAAGAATCTCTTTACAATATATCATTACAAAGTGTTCCTGATCAATGTAATATCAAATTTTATCCAAGGATGGGAACTATTTTTTTTATATTGATAGCTAGTGGTCAACCACCTTGCATAATGTTTCGTACAAGAGCTTAAAGCTTTATCTTTACACATCATGTTCCTACTTCTCTCCATTCTATATTTTTTATCTTGATACCTAGTGATCAATCACTTTGCATAATTCTTCATACAAGAACTTAAATCTTTAATCATTACATATCTTCTACCTACTTCTCTCCATTCTATGATTGAAGAAAATAAGGTCCATTAAAAATTTTCATATTATAGGTAACTTCATTATGGTTCAGGATGGAATGAAATGAGTTACATTTTCTAAATGACATATTTTATTCCTAAATCTTGACTTTATGTAAGCCTATGACTAATTTGAGTAACCTTTTATCTTGACTATGCTTAAATCTCTTAGATTTGGTAAAAAAAAAATTCTCCCATTTAAACCTAATTCTCTAATGTATGTGATTCCCTTTATATTAGTGATGGAATCTCCAATAGATTTGGTCTCTCTAGATCCATCCATCAAGGTTGTCCTCTTACCTCTTCATTTTATATATTAAGTTAAAAACTCTTTTTGTTTTTTTCTTGCTAATAAATCTTTATGAATGATGGTGAAATGAAAGTAAATCCTTTCAATGTCTTAATAGTTTAATAGTGAACAATTTACTAATGAATATTTCCATCCACTTGAAGAGAATCATATTCCATCCACTTGAAGAGAATCATACATATTTTAAAGAAGAAAATAGGTTTTATCAATACCGTCTATTAGACCTTTAAGTCAAGACTTTAATAGAATAAAAATTAATGCTAGATAGAAAAATGCCTTTACCATACCTATATTGGCTAAAGTATTATGTATATGGAAGTTTCTTTTTAGAAAAAAATGGATATATTCATTTTTATTTTAATTAAATTCCTTTGTGTTTGATTATTCACCTTCCAACTTGTTGTATTATTTCATGCAAAGAATAAAATATTAGATATCCTTCTAAATAAATAGGCATCAAGATAAAAAAATATTTTCACCCTTGTAAGATTTTCATGATAAAAGCTTTAAGTTCTTGTATGAAAATCATGTACATAATGTTTGTAGCTACTTGTGACAAAATTTTCATGCTTGTACATGATTTTGTGTTCAAATTCTTGAAAGAAAATTAAATAATTCCAAAAATTGGGATGAAATATTTTTTTCTTATCATGATTAAAAATTGGGAAATTAGAATTATTGGTATTATCAAAAAATGACTACTCTTTATGCATAGTGTGTGGCTTAAGAAATTGATAGCTTTGAATATTTTGATATTTTTCTTACGAATTTTATTTCCTCTAGTTTTCCTCATGAGAAAATAATGTTGAAAAGGAAAATCAACCTACACACTCTTTCTTTTACTAGTTCCCATACAAAGATTAAATAATATTTTATGATTTGAATAATTTGGAAGGCCAATAAAATAATTGATCCTCGACCAAATAAGTTGGAGATTGATTCAATCTTGACATCTCTTTCAATAACTATAACCTATAGTGTATGCCAATTATTAATAGATATAATTTTCCTTTAGAAAATACACTTGAAGAAAAAGCTTCTTATTCTCTATCGCAGATGCATCCATACCACTAGAGACTTATTTTCAACAAGAAATGAGTTTCAAGAAATATAGAAATGAATAACAATTAATATAAAGTAACCTAGGCTAAATATATTTATATAATTATTGGACCAACATATATATTTAGACCATACTTTCATCTTTATTAGGAGAGCCTAACTTGTAGCTCCTTGAACCCCATCAAGTACGTCCACTATATAGATTCAATATTTCACTTTGTAAGCTCTATTGCCTAGGAGCTAGAACTATGCAAGTGAGGAGAAGGGTGTTGAAATAAAAAATTTAGAAGAGACAAAAAAATAGACATACACTTACCATCCTAGGAAAGCTTACATTTTTCACCTTGTGAACTAAAAACTGAAAATGGGCTTAAATCTCCACAAAATCAGCCATTAAAATGAATTTTCTAAATTCATGACCATCCATAGGAAATACCCTTGTAGGAATAACATTAAACTCCTTTAAGGCCTTCTAAAAAATCCTTTGAACTCATATCTCATATAAAAAGAGATAAAAACTCTACCAAAACCTTACCATTGATAAATTATAGAAGATTTAAAACAATAATAAGGAAAATATCTAAATTTATCCTACTTCAAATTTTAGTTTGATAGCAATTAAATATTATTGCCTCCAATGTTCCACTTTCCATTTCTCTTGATTGTATGATTTGAATATAAAACCTAACCATTGATTTAAAATAGGGTTGTACAAAAATATCTCCCATTTATGTATGTAACCTCATATGAAACTTTGGCTTAGTTGGGAAATGTAGAGAATATATGATGGCATGGAAAACAAATGCATCCAACCTTTATTAATAAGAGAAGGAACTTATTTTCCTTTATAATTTCTTTCACTTATTCTGGATATATAATTAACAATAATTATGGCTATATAATGGTGAACTAATAAGCAAATGGGGAAGTATCAAATAGAACAATTATTATAATTTTTAAATTTAATTCGATTTATCTATAAAACCTTCTCATCTACTCATGTTATAATAAATCAACAGTTCTATCAAGTCAATAATAAAGTCACCTAGTGGACTTTCCACTCCATTTTCACCCTTATAATAATGACCAAAGGAAATTGAACCCAAAAAGTATAGAAGGGTCCAATATACACAAGTAATCTCTATTACAAATGCGGTTGTTGTTGCACCAAAAGATCAACCTGTTAATGTCCAATACAACCACTAGACTTATAGAATTCATAGGAGGCAATTGAGACATGTCACAAATACAAGCATTGCACTGCACAACACAAGGAGAGAAAGGGCACACACCTTGCAAAAATCCCACCCAGCACAAGCGAGAGGTTTGAACCAATGACCAATCTCTGATACCACTTCTTACAAGTGTGGTTGCCATTGCACCAAAAGACAGAACTGTTAATGCCCGATACAACCATTAGACTTATAGAATCCACAAGAGGTGGTTAAGCCATGTCACAAACTTGAGCACTGCACTGCACAACACAAGGAGACCAAGGGCGCACACCTTGTTGTTGGAATTATTCTCATTGATATCAAGGGATGTCATAGCCATCGTGATGCCAAGGGGTGTCAAGAGGTTTCAGAGAAGCAGATAGCAGTCGTGCATAACATGTAGGTTATACTATGCAATTGAGCATAACACGTCGTGTTATGTTGCATGGATTTCAACCAAATTCATCGTCTCCATATGTCGGCAGTAGTGAACAAGTCGTGAGTATCTATGTATCCATGGATTTTATGGTGTGTTCAAATGTAGGGAAGAGACCATGTTGGATAACACTGAAGAAAAGAAAATGGTGTTCTCCTTATCCCGCAACATGTTGGCCAAGGGTTGAATGCCTTGCGAGATAACACAAAAGTGGCACTACTCGCTATCCAATGTTGTTGAAAAGGTCATGTGCTAGTCGCGCAAGATAACTTAAGTTTGATGAACAAAGTGGTCCCTCTTAGCCTGTGGTGTCAAATGTGACCAACAAAAGTCGTGCGTGATAAGAAATTGTAGGGAATATTGTAGATCTCCTTATCTTGTACAAGTTAAGAGGCACACAAAATATAACACTGGGGAAACAAAACCAATGGCATCCCGTTATCTTGCATGACCAAGAAAGAAGCTGAAGAAGCCCGTGGGATAAGGAAAAATGAAGAGAAAAGGAAAATGTGTCCCCCTCTATCCCACACCATGCAAGTGTGTGCATGATTTCCACACGGAATAATTTCAAGGAGGGTATATATAGAGACTCCCCACTATCCCGCTCCTTGTTTCTAATAAGACTAAAGACTTTGCAAGGTAACACAAGGAAAAGAAAGAGATTCTTCCTGCTATCTCACATCATCAAAACCTGAAGAGTGATGGCCATGTGGGGCAATGCAAAGTCAAATGATATATGTATCTCGCACCCTTCAAGATAGATGGGTGATGGTCGTGTGAGACAAGACTGTGAAGCAAGAGAAGGATCCCTCTATCCCGCGCTTGTAAATGGATGTAAAGAGGAACTCACAGGATAAGTTAAGGAAGAAAGATGATGCATCTCACTAGCCTACATGAGAAAAATGGATGTGTGAACAATGATGCAGGGAAAGTTAAAAGGAAAATTGGCGATGCATCCTGCCATCCCGTAGAACTAGAGGTTAAGGTCATTATGACCATTAGAGGTGTTTCAGTCAACATGTTGGCAGCCCGATAAGGACGATAGCCTACATGGCAGTTGACTATGGTTGACCATGTAACTTGGATGTTGATTATGAAGACTTTTGATGATACATGTGTATATCGATTAGCACAAGGGTTTTACATGGAGGCTAGCCGACCTTGACTGAGTGATCTGGATGAAGAATATGAAGACATGTGGTTCCTTGGTGGACAAAGAATGAATTAGATATGCAGAAGTTGGTGATAATGGATTCAAGTATAGTAGTTGTCGCTCTTTTCAGGGCAGGGCAACAAAGAATGGAAAATGCATTAATGGCTACCAATGTTTAGGCAGGTTGTGTGGCTCGAGGAAGGATTCCAGATCATTTTGGGCAGAGGAAGATTACTAAACTTAGTAATCTAAGTACAGAGAATAATCAAAAGAAAGATTGGATGCATTTAATATAGGTGACAAATATGAGATCATATTCAAGAGAAATAATAAAATCTCTAGAGTTGTAGATCTCCACGACAACTAGCTTGAATAAAATATTCAAATTTTTAATAGAAGTAATCTCTGATGTGTACATAGTTGAATAGAGCAGTAGGTGTGATTATATTTAGCATTGGTAGGTGTGGTTGTTGATATAGTGATGCAGGTGAAAACAAAGATACTTCCACTAGTCGACTATTTTTTAAGGCATGTCGTAGAGAGTGTGTTGCTCCCAAGAGAAAATAGAGAAAAATTACAGAAGTAGAAAGCGTCAATAGAGAGAAATAACTAAGCATTTAGGAGAGTAATGTTGTGGCAGAGAGAAGAAGATAACTAGACAAATGAAGGAGGAGAAACAGAGGAAAAACTTTAGTAGGCGGAGAAAGTCATTCTCAAGATATGAGAAATTTGTAAGTGTTACAAAGCTCATTTGTAACAAGGATTTGTCATTGCACTGTCAAGTTGATCAATCACTATAAATCTTCGAGTGGGTGCTCAGCGCAGGGGTGGGTGATCGTTTGAGTAGGTTCTCATAAAATCAGGGGTTGGTGCTCCTTGAGTTGGTGCTCCTTGGGTTGGTGCCCTAAACTTTGTAAACTGTAATTTACCAGTGAGGTTGGATTGGAGCAATAGACTCCAACAGCTATTCTTATCGAGGTTTTTCCCAAATTGCGTTTTCGTCATATATCTGGTGTTGTGGTTTGTTTTATGTGTGTGTTTGTATATTCTTGATTAAGTTATAGTTTCAATATTAGCATATATATTTAAATTTATAAAATGCACTAATTCACCCCCCTCTCAGTGTCCATTTGTGTTCATCACTCGCAACAATCTTAATTTATTGTTGAAAATATAATTGTGAATGGTGTTAAGTCTAACCATGAAGTCTCCTTCAATATTCAAAGAGGAAATAGCATAATCCCAATGCCAAAGAATAAGAACAAGCCTCTACACCATTGTTTGTACCATTTAGTTCCTTAGGTTTTATTTTAACTATAGAGCCTAAAGAGTTCCTTACTACTCAAGCAATTGCCAAAGCCCCATTATTAGCATATCATGCATTGTTACATTTAATTTTAAACTATTTAATAGTAAGGGGAATCCATTTTACCTCTTTTCTTAAAGAAAGATTAGATTAACCTCCAAAATCCCTCATGAGAGATGAAAATAAAATTTAAATTAATGTTCAATTTTTATAATTCCCTCCAAGAAATTGAATAATCTATTTTCGTATTAAGTTTTCCACATAGATACAACCCAAATAAAATCATCATCACTATGAAATAGTATAGTTTTTAATAATTTTTTATATGTGTATCATTGAAAACATACATGTGAATGCCTCCATACCATTAAAATGATAGTAAAAGAGATTTATGCACTTGCCTTAATTTTTTTTGGTCATTATGAGATCATCATTCAATTATATTCTCACTCAAATTTGAGTTTGAGTTGGGTACATTATAGAGGCATAACATATGGGGTATATGCTCATTTTTTAATTAAGTTGAGAGATTTAATGATTTGAATGAATAAATTTAATTTAAATAATAAGTTATTTATTCTAACTTTAAAACTTTTTATATCAATAAATTGTAAATCATAATTTTCATGTCAATATTAGAATTGTTAATTCTTTGATTTAATTATATTTTAACTTTAATGTTATAATGTTTGGTAGAGCAAACACAATTTCTTTCAGGGAAAGAACCAAATGAACCTCTTAGATGGGAAGACAATCAAAAAATGAAATACACATGGATGGTAGCTCAAGAAATATTACGTTTAGTACCTCCAATTTTTGGCAGTTTCAAAAAGGCAACAAAAGTTATTGAATATGAAGGCTATATAATTCCCAAAGGATGGCAGGTACAAATTTATTTTAATTTTATATTAGCATATATAGTGAAAAAAATAAAAGTAATGGAGTTAAAAGTATCTTTTATTCCTTGAATCAAATGATTTCAAAATATCATCATGCAAATATAATATTTTTTTAAAATAATAACATATAATTTGTTTGATGAACAGATTTTTTGGGTGACAAGCTCTACACATATGAATGAAGATATTTTTAAGGAACCAAATAACTTCGACCCATCTCATTTTGAGACTCAAATTCCTCCTTACAAATTTATACCATTTTCAGCTGGACCTCGAATATGTCCAGGCTATAAATTTTCACAAGTAGAGACATTATTAGTTTGGCATCATTTAGTATCCAAATATAAATGGTCAAAAATAGTTTCAAGTGAGAGAATAATTTGTCAACCAGGACCAATTCCTTCACTGGGATTTCCAATCAAGCTTGAAGCTAGATCAAATTAGATATGCTTTAATTTTATAAGAAGAATGACAATAATAAGGAATTGTGTGTACATATTTTTACTTGACCCTATTTCAGTTCAAGGAATATACATTTGTAAATTTTGATGACATTATAACTATACAATAATTAAAGTAGTTTTACTTATAAAATTTAAATTATGAGAACATAATACATGTATAGTTAAATTTGAGCATATGGGCATTTTTTGTTAAATAATTCTTTATATTTTTTTGTATATAATATTTTTATGTAAAATCACAATGATTAAAAAATTGATTAATAAAAGAAATAGATTATCAACTATCATATTAATTCATGTTTGTGCACATTTTTTGATGCAAAATTATTATAGTGGCATTAAAAAAAAAATTCATAGATTTCATCATACAATTGTTGGTACTCAAGAATCTCTAATAAAACATTCTTCATAGTGTTATCACCTAAGGTTTCTAACATCTTATACAAATTTAAGATCTTGTGTTGATGTCTGTACTTATTATTGACACCTAATATTGCAATCGGATTATGCATCTCTTTTGTAACATATTGGCACCCTAATAATAGAAAATTATAAATAATAAAATATTAGATTCCCATCTTTGTGAAATTACCGTATCTTTTTTCCTTATTTATATCTCTTATTTATTAGTGGTGTTGATAAAAAGAGGGAATAAATGGAGTGTTGGAATAAATTATGGAGTGACTCTTGGATCTTGACATTTGGTAGATCTTGTAGGCAATTTTGATGATTTATACAACTCAAGAATTCAATCTTGATCAATGGTCTAATAATTATTTCATTTTTATTTTTATTTTTGAAGCAATCTTTAATTGTGTATATATATGAGATTTATTTTTATATTTATTTTTTATGCAATCCATGTTGTGGCCACGATTTTGTGAACTAGACCATCAACGATCTCTTGAAAACCCTGATCTTAGTGATTTATAATATTTATTTTATTTTATAGAGGAAATATATTGTTTATATCAATAGATGAAAAACACCAACCTTATAATTCTCAGACATTAAAATTGTGTGATTCTTTTTTTTATTGATAAAAGTGGCAAAAACCACTAAATTTATTAATATTAATATTAAAGTTAAAAGATATAGTATTAGTCCAAGAAGGGTGGAATTGAAGGCCCTTGACCAAAGTGTCGACAATAAAAATTCTTAGCCCAATTAAATAGAAAAATACCAAAAACCCAAACCAAGGGAGCAATTGAATGCCTTAGACCAAAGTGCGGACAATAAGAATTCCTAGACCAATTACATAGAAAAATACCAAATACCCAAACCAAGAGATATAACCAATTTGAAACAAGAATTGACCAACAAAATAAAGAGGCCAAACATGAAATCCATGAGGACAAAAAGGATTTACAAGGATTCAAAGATTACACAGCTACATTGAAATGACATAAAGGACATAACAAAATATCTTTAGGCAGAGAAACTCCTCCAAACAATTATGCTAATGTTAGGAGGAACTTGTTGTAGAGGGGGAACTGAGAGAGGCATATATTCTACATGAGTCGAGAGACTTAAAAACTTGTGAATACAGATAGGGAGGTTGATGAAGAGATCCATGGTGATAACATGAATATATGCACTTTAGATGAAACTAGCGTCGTAAGAACAAAGTAGGCAAATATATTGGCAATAATTGTCATCAGCCACCCCAAGTGGATGAGACTTGTAATAAAATGATATCAAAAAAATCATCATATGGCAACCCCCAACATGGGAGTCAGACAATAAAAAATCAAATAAATAATTACCTAAAATAATGTATTGTGTAACAAATATGTGTAAGAAAATGCCACATATCCACTATTATGTGGCCAATCATGTATGAATTACCTGTTGGAAGCCATCACCATTAGGGAAATAAAAATTCAATATAATGAGAATACCAAATCATATATTCATGTACTTCAACATACAACATTACTGAACTTGAGAGTCAAAATAATCAAGAACGATCAAAGAATGATTGCAATAGATGATCTCATCTTCAAAGAAATATACTAACCAAATGCTTGTGTGATTATTGATTTGAAGCTTCCTTCTTTAAACTATCAAATTGAGCTTGTTGTATGATTTTGTCTAATTCAATAGAGTTTTATATGGTTTATTGTAAGTTCTTGTTTTAAATCAAGTAGCATTTCTCAAGGAAATGAACAATCATGAAAAGTTGAATTTATTATCAAGAATGTATTTTATTTTATTTTTATTTAACATGATTAATAAAGTGTGCCATAAATGATATGGTGAACTCAAATATGGTGTAGAGATGCTCTTTCACTTGTCAAATCATATTTTAGTCACCATAACCATCTTTTGTTTGGAATTAGCGTATGTAGTGATTTTATCCATTCTCCCAAAATATTGTTTAGTGACATATATTCACAAGACATTTTTAATATTTGAAATGAATTTTTTTTTTCAACGAGTTTAAATTGAAATCTAAATTTGAACCATTAAGAGATGCAACCCTTACTATCATGATTTTTTCCTGTAAAAAAACTCATGCTCATCAATTTAGGTTCTAGTGGGAGTTGGAAATACAGAGACACTTTGTTTGTGTATAATTATACTCTCAAATCCAAATATTATTCAACAATTTATGAAACCAAATATTATTTTCTTATCGAGACTCCATATGTCAAAACAAGATCTAAAAAAATTCTAATTAAAACAATTGTCTATGCACATAAGTTGAGGGATTTCTAAGGACTATGGAGCAACAAATCTACTGAATATAGTCAAAGCGGCTCTCACCAAGATAGATGGAAGAGAAAATATCATTCAATTTACCTCCTAAAGAGTACTTTTTTGTTACTTTGATGTGACTACACTCTAATCTAAGGAAAACAAAGGTTTCCAGAGCTACATGGTGGAATTTTTTGCAGCTTGAACCTAATTATAATACTTCTATATTATTCAACTAAAAAATTTATTTGATTTATGATCTAATATAAATAACACACTAGTACCCCAAGGGCAGAAAGATTGAGTACCTAATCTCATTATGCATGTTAGAAATCAATGAGCAAGAGGGTCCAAGAAATATTGAGTTTTTATCTTGAAAGTTTGAAACACCCTATTTATATTGCTTTGCTAGTTCACAATGTTTAAAAGATTTATATCAATGAGAAAAAAAAGAAACAAAATATAGAGGCTTGTTTAAGGTGTGGGTGGAGGTTTTAGTGAGGATTTGAATCTAGGTAACTTGCAAAGATGCATGTAGGTGTAAGTAGTTGAATGTTGGCAAACATGCAAAGCAACTTTTAGATAAATATCATTTAAAGAATCTCATTCTCTTGACATATATGATCTACAAGTTTTGTTCATAAGTGGAGAATTAATGTCTCATATGTGTTTTGGTTCTAATTTCCTACGAAAGTAACTAACCCTATAGAACTATTGTCAATTTTTTTGTATATATAAACATAATTTAGAATTAGTTTGTTTTATCAATCATTGTTTTGATAGGAATCTAGTGAGAAACATTGTAGATAAAATTTCTTGCACATGTTTAAGACTCTTGGTAACTGATTTCTACGTTTTTTATTAACCCATGTCCCTTTCTATAAAATATCAAATTTTAAAATTTGGATAATGGATTTAAAAGTTATGAGTGTTTTAACATTGTCCTATTTTACCACAATCAAAAAACAAAAAAATGCAGTGATTATATGATAAAAAATTTGTTTCTAATAGGTATTAGCATTATATATAAATATGTTATAGGTAATTGAGTGATTTATCAAAATATATCCCTTCCTCCCATTAGATTATAGAAAATATTTTAGATTTGGGAATCAACTAATGAGGAAGTAAAACCATACGTTCTAGGTATCAATTAGTGTCAAGTGGAGCTAGGGATTTATGGTTGGAATATGAAATTGTTTCCTAGGTGGATTATTTAGTAAATGTTATTACCTAAGTGTAATTATAATGTTGAACTTATACTTGTAATGGGGTGTAAATAGGATTCACTAGCTTAGCTATGTTAATAATGAATTGACCAGTTTCCAAATAACATTACATTAAGGAGAGATGGGAACAATAGATTCAATTGTAAATGTTTAAAAAGCATCCAAGTTTGATTGGATTCCACCTCTCTTTATTTGAGTTGAATGGGATATTGCAACCTTGTCCTCTTCCTTTTGCACTTGCAAAACTTGTATCTAATTGTTGCTATCTACTCTACCAAATTATGTAATTATAGCTTTGAAACTTATGAGATGAACCTACAAAAGATAGAAAGATGATGGGAATATGGGTTTGTCTAGCCTAAATCCTGGGTTTGAATTAACCCTTGAAATGGAATTAAAATATTGAAGTAAAATGTTGAATAATATACCTCAAATTTGCTATAGATGATTGAAGGTTGATGATGCAATGCTCTGTGAATTTGATCACAAGTGTTGACATAATAACATGACATAATATATTAATGCATAGATGACCTACTCATAAAAAAACATTCTTGCATGATGATTGATGTAATTTGATGCTCCATGATGTATAGATTTTGAATAATATTGTGGGGTGAAATGTTGCATTAATGCTTGAAGATGCTTAAAGGATAATGATAACACATGTTTGCGATGATGAATTGTGAATGTAGGTGGATGTGAAAATTAATTAGAAGAATTCTCTTATATAGGATTATCAAGGCATTTCCTCAATTAGGCTAACCTCCAAAGTTAAAATTAAGACATCATGATCCAAAACCAACTGGTAGGAAGTAGGCACCGACATGTTCTAATTTGGGACTTGATTAGGGATACAAGGGTACTCAGAGCACCCTTGTATAGAAAAAGGACATCTCAAGCACCTTTGTCCACCCAAAAAAAGGTGAAAAAGCCAAGGACAAGGCACACTCAAGTTGAGATATGGACTCAAATCATCATGCTGATAGAGACCTTAGTTTTGAGGTAAAAAGGCCAAAAATGGGCTTAGATAAGAGCTAAAATGGGGTTTTTTAATTTTCCCCACATATATTGGTGTTTCTTCTCTTCGATCTAATTATTATTTCCTTCATGTTTAAAAGTATTAATTTGCATGTTATGCTATTGAAATTTACATAGATCTATGAGCTGAATTATCCTTCATCCAAAGATTAATGCAATGGGAAATTAACTATGTCTGTTTTCCACTTTAAAGGCATAATAGTATGTTCCTATATCATGACATTAAACATTTAATTAAAAGAAACCAAGAATAGAAAAGGTTCATACTAATTCTTAGAGATCATTTTCAGATGCGCTTTCTCTTTCACAACCAACCTCTTGCCTACCACATTTCCTACGTGGAATCTCTAGTAGTGACTCTATTCGATAAATCCAACTAGATAGGTTGGAATCCATTTATTTCAATCAATGGAGTTGGCCAAAACAAATATATTTATTGGTGAATATAGACTAGTAAATCCTAGCATGCATTATAAGAAAATAAAACATGCATATTTTTTATGTTCTTATTATGCACTATGTAACACAGAATAAAATACCAAAGGCACTCTATAATCTCTTGATCAAAATTTTCTTGGATTTTGAATTATATGATCAACCAAGATGACTCCAAGGTTTCTATAGTCAGTTCTTGATGTGTGGATAAGCTCAATGATTTGGTGTGATAAATTCCTAGTAATCCAAGGTGGACTTACATTGATGCATTAACTTGGTTGGAATGTTACTGGAATATGGGATCTTACTTGATTAAAAAAAGAACAAAAGGATAAAGAGTTGAGAAAGTTAATTTAATCCTATAAATGCAAGAGAAATGGACAATCTTTGGTGAAACTCAGGTAGACTTTGCTTTGCCATGCAAAGCAACAAGTTGATAAAGTTTAGTTTGGTCTCCTAAGGTAAGCATATGATGTTCAAATCACCACCAAAAACATAGACACCATCAAGATGATGCATATCAATGAAAAAGTAGCAATTAAAATTCAGCTTGGATAAACAAGTTTAGTTGACTGCGCAAGATACTTCACAATCAATGAAATACTAGTAGTATGAACATAAGAGCCTCACCATTAATCATGCACAAACACCTTCCATCCATCTAATTATTATTATCTAACATGAGGATCCAACAAGAAACCATGCAATTATGTAGAAGAAACAACACATTCCACCATATCTTTAATGAATTTAAGGATGTTTATTTACAAGCTTGACAAAAATTTATGCCTTCTCCTCCTATTCTACTCTAGCTATCTACTTTCTATCTAATGCTTATTAACCTACTATTAAATTATTAAACTATTAACTATTAACCTTTACAAATGAAGTAGTGGAGCCTCATATAGTGTTCTCATTACATTGATTGGCTTAGATTGATTCATAATCAATGGCCAAGATAGAAAGATAGAAATTACACCCATTACAAAGAATTTAATGCTTGACCAATGATAAATTACATTTGATGAGACATATGTCTTTCTTGAATAATTGACCAATAGATGAGAACAGTAGATACATCGGACTTTGTGCCTACATGTGGTAGTTATCTCTTTGATGGATAAGTCAAGTGCATCGAATCTAGATGCCTTGAATTGGAATGACATATAAAGACAAGTTGGTGATGACTAGGCATCACCTCATCTTGATTGATCTTTGTAACTCATCACAAGGAAGAGTTTGTGATGGAGGCATATCTCTTGATACTAAATATTTCCAAGCTCAATCATGAATGAGACAAAGGTTGGAGATATTCCCAAATTGCATCATCTTACTCTTTTGAAACTATCTCATGTCTCGATGTACTAGCATTGATTCTTGGATTTTTGGAGGAAATTCAAGATTGTGAAATTTTTGTTTTTAGCATCTTCATGATTTCTCTTTGCTATCTTCCTCATCTTGAACAAATTTTCTTGAGCTTGATCCTTTGATTCCGTTAATGAGTCTTGATGTTGAAATGAAGTCTGCCCCTTTATGAGCATCCTAAATATGTATTGGTGAGTTCTCCATGATGTCAGTTTTCTTCCATAACCTGAAAAACAAACAAACCTTGATCAAAATGTAGAAGAGAAAAATATTAATCTTAAAATTTGAAATGAATTGCCTTCACTTGACCTCTAATTTCACATTTCAAAGTGTGATTTTATGTTTGATTTTAATGGAAAATGACCAGAATATTCTGGTTCAGACCTGTACGCAAGTTCTAAACAGCTTAGCGACTTCGAATTAGCTTTTAACTTGGCCAAATTGCCTTTGTTTTCAATGTGATACTGCTGTGATCAATGTTTGATGCAGGTAAATGCTGATGTTGATTATGAATTTGTTGATCCCGGGTGTAAATTTGTTGTAGATATTGATCAAACTCGTTGTCTCCTACAGATGAATTCATTTTGTCCTGATCAAAGTTGCTACAGTTTAATAGTCAAAATCGTTACTTTATCTAATTGAAATTGGTGCACTAGAAGAGAGAATTCATTTTGTCTTTTGATCAAATGAAATGATCAAAACGTACTCTTTATAGGTGCTCAAAGGAAGGGTGTGTCTTTTCATTTTCCTAGGCTAACTTGGTTGATTTTATAAATTGTTTTGCAATTGTTTTTTTTCTTTTGAAAGAAGACCGACTTGATTATTTTGGAAATTTAAATTCCATCTTTCTAAGCCGGTTCCTTACTTGAGAATGGCGCCAATACTCTTCCTATCCTTGTCGTGGATTTACATGGGCAAAGGAAATGATATAAGGGCAGATCAGACTTCTTAGATGGCGAAGGAAATGATGGAAAGTCAGGTCGGGATTTGGAGAGGGAAAAGGCAATGATGGATAGGGGATTTAGGAGGTCAAAGGTAGTGGTGAATAAGAAAATTGAGCTTTTGGATGGGCGAAGGCAGTGGTCTTTAAGGTGGTTTACGCTTTCAAGACCCCAAAGGAAGTCATTCAAAATGGTTCGCGGATGAGAAGGGGCAAACAAAATCGCTCCAAATGTTCACCTTTCCAACTCAAGTCAAACAAGTTGTAAGCTCATCAAAACAACATGGCATCAGCGATTCTAGGAGGCAAAGATAGTGCATTATGAGCAGGTCAGGAATTTAGGACACCAAAGGAAATGATTCCCAACGTCAAACTCAACTTTTGATCACCAAGACAACTCAAAAACACCTCTTCCATTTGATAAAAACAACACAGAAATACAGAGGAGACAGTAGAGAAACCCATAAAATGGGCTCTACTAAACACAGGCCCTTACAATTGAATTTATAAGAAGATATATAGAAGACTCTAGATAAGAGTTAGTTGCAAAATTAATGATGGGCAGTTGAAAAGGTGACTGAAGTCTCTAGAAGTCACTGTGTGTAGGAATTTTCTGGAAGACAGAAGTTTCTAGGAGGATAATTAATTTATCTCCAACACCATTCAAATATTGACCAAGTCGCAAGCTGATTGAACAGCTTGGAGAGCAAAGGAAATGATCTCAGCTAGTTCGTACTTTTTAAGAGGCAAAGGAAATCACAAAACATTAAATTGCTCTTCTCCATTGGCAAAGGAAAGGACTAATCTCTTATGTCGCTGTTTGGACAGCCAAATGAAGTCTTGTCGATATTGCTGGAAAGAAACAAGGGAGCAAAAAATAGGGCAGATAAAAAAAAACAGATTTTAAATCAACAATCCATTCTTTTCATTCTATCACAGAACTGATTACAAAATGTCTCATATTATTGAGGTCTACTCATTTTGTAGACTCAAAAAAATTCAAATATCATAACTCCCCTGTTCTTCTGCTGCTATACAAAATGTTTTTTTGCTGCTATACAAAACCCTTGTTCTTCTCTTTCATTGACTGGTTCTGTAGCTCTTTTTCTGGGCACACACTTTTTACACATATATTTCAAAACTACATATATTGTCTTTCTAATCATATGTCACACAATAAACAAAGAAAAAACATATTAAAATTTAAGTTTCTAGATCACCGTGGAAAGATCTAAGAGGAAGATTTTGCCATCAAAAACAAGTTGGCATTTGTCCTTTGTTTGATCAGAAGACTGTAGATGACAAGACAGAATACCATGAGAGGAAGAAAGGAAATACGGCAGCATTAGTTTTGGTAGTTGGTGATTAACTCCAACACTCCTCCTTAATCACAACTGCCATCTACAATACCCAAGTTGTTTCGTTGATGCACAAAACTTTCTTTTCCCAATGATTTGGTGAAGATATCAGCATGTTGGTCTTCTGACTTACAATGTTCTAAAATTATTTCTCCATTGTTGATCAGCGCCCTGATGAAGTGATACCTTGTGTCTATATGCTTGCTCCTTTTGTGAAATATTGGATTTTTTGACAATGCTATAGCTGAGTTGTTGTCACAATATATCTTTGTTGCACTTTCTTGTTCATACCTCAATTCTTTCAACATTCTTCTCATCCAAACCGCTTGACACACTACCCCTATAGCTACTACATACTCTGCTTTAGCTGATGAAAGAGTTACAATTGGTTGTTTCTTTGAAGCCCATGATACTACGCCTAATCCAAAATGAAAAGCATAACCAGAAGTGCTCTTCCTATCATCTATGCTGCTAGCACAATCACTATCCGTGTATCCTATCAGCTTGAAATCATTTGACCTTGAGTAAAATATTCCATAATTCTTTGTTCCACTAACATATTTCAAAAAAAAAATTCCAGCATTCCAATGTGTAACTTTTGGAGACTCCATGAACCTTGAAATGAGACTAACTCCAAACATTATATCCGACCTTGTGGTTGTTAGATACATGAGACTACCAACAAGTTTTTTATACAAAGTTGGATTTACATTAGCTCCTTTGTCATCTTTACTCAACTTTAAACTTGTCACTATTGGTGTTGGTGCTAATTTGCAATTCATCATATTAAACCTCTTCAAAATATCATTTGCATACTTAGATTGTGAAATGAAAATACCTTTATCATTTTGACTTACTTCAATGCCAAGAAAATATCTCATTAAACCCAAATCAGTCATCTCAAATTCTTTCTTCATAGCTGATTTGAACATGTCAATTGAAAGATCACCAGTGAATATCAAGTCATCAACATATAAACAAACAATTATGATCTCACCTTGCTTATTCATCTTGGTATACAATGTAGGCTCACTGCTGCACCTATTGAATCTATTTTGTAAAAGATAACTATCAATTCTGCTATACCATGCTCTTGGAGCTTGTTTGAGTCCATAAAGTACCTTCTTGAGCTTGTAAACCTTGTTTTCATGACCCAAAATCTCATATCCGGGTGGCTGCTCCACATAGACTTCTTCTTCTAAAATACCATTTAAGAAAGCTGATTTCACATCCATTTCATATATTGCCCACTTGTTTTGAGCTGCTATGGCTAGTATTGTTCTCACGGTGTCTAAGCGAGTAACCAGTGCAAATGTCTCATTGTAGTCTACCCCAAGTTGTTGTGAATAACCTTTTGCCACCAACCTTGCCTTATGTTTTTGCACATCTCCATTTGCATTCAATTTTGTTTTGTAAACCCACTTCACTACTATCACCTCTTTTCCTTGTCGAAGACTAACTAACTCCCATGTTTCATTCTTTTCAATTGCATCAATTTCTTCATCCATTGCTTGCACCCATTTTTCTTCCTTAATAGCTTCTTCAAAATGAATTGGATCATCTACATGCGAGTATAAAGCAAAAAGAGAAGTCTAACCTGCATTATTTTCACCTTCATTTTGTTCATAAATCTCCCTTAAACTTATGATTTTTTGTCTCCTCAAGCTTGCTAATGTAGGATTGGGCATGTCACTTGCATTTGTTGAATGTGGGCTTGATGGTCCAGCACCAAGACTACCAATTGAAGATGGTGTTACTTGCACATTTGATGGAGTATTTGCTTGAGTGTGTGGGGTTGTCCTTACACTTGATGGTGTCATTCGTTGTCCACTTTGTTGACCTTGAACAGCTATAGGAGGAGTTGTATTTGAAGGAGTACTTGCTGATATAAAATCTTCATTTTCTTCTTGTGGTATGTTGGCTGCAATATTGGTTGTTTTGTCCAAAGTTCCATCCCATGCTTCATCTTCTATGAACTGCACATCTTTGCTGATTATAACCTTTTTGCTGATTGGATTGTATAACTTGTATGCCTTTGACTCATCACTATATCCCACAAATATACATTTTTCTCCTTTATTGTCCAACTTTCTTCTCAACTCATCGGCACATGTGCGTATGTCACACATCCAAATACTCTCATATGAGAAACATTATGTTTTCTTCCACTCCATGCTTCTTCCGGAATCATATTGATAACACTTTTAGTAGGAGATCTATTAATTATATATGTTGCACATGTTACTGCTTCAGCCCAATACTCATTTGACAAATACTTTGCCTTCAACATGCTTCTTGCCATTTCTATTATTGTTCTATTTTTTCTTTCAGCGACACCATTTTGTTGTGGGGTATACCTTGCAGTAAATTGTTTGTGGATTCCATGGTCTTTGCAAAATCTTATGAAGTCATTTGAAATATATTCACCTCCTCTATTTGTTCTCAATGCTTTGATGTAGTGCCCACTTTGTTTCTCAACAAGAACCTTGAATTGACAGAAATAATGAAACATCTCATGCTTATGTTTTAGAAAGTAGACCCAAATTTTTCTTGTGAAGTCATCAATGAATGTCAAGAAGTAGTAGCTCCTGCCAATGGAAGGTGTTTACATTGGTCCACACAAATCTGAATGAATAATCTCTAATGGTTTGTTTGTAGGAATTGACTTTCCGACTGGAAATGATTCTCTATGTTGTTTACCCAAAATACATCCTTCACATATTCTATCTGGTTTTTCTATTAGTGGCAACCCCATCACCATTTTCTTCTTATGCAATAAGTTTAAGTTTCCAAAGTTTAGCTGCCCAAATCTTAGGTGCCATAACCAATTTTCATCTTTAATTTCAGCTTGATAAACTACTTGGGGGATTGCTGCAACTTTTCTTTCATGCACTCGTGGATTCATTGTGTTATGTTCTTGAGAAAACTCTACTTTCAAATCTAGTTTTATCCTTAGGGGAAACATTCTATTGCTTGTCATTTGGACTTTTGCTATGAGCTGATTGCTTGGAAATTTGTCTAAAATTGTGCATTCTTTGTTCTTGAAATAGACTCTATACCCTTTTTGAATGAGCTGCCCTATACTCATTAAGTTATGTTTCAGTCCAGGAACAAAATAGACATCTGATATATACTTTTTCTCCCCCATTTTGGTTAGAATGTTGACACTACCTTTACCCATAATTGAAACTTTGTTGTCATTCCCCAATGTTACATCTGATTTTACAATCTCATCCAAACTAGAAAACATTTCCAAATTTTCAATCATATGATTGCTACTGTATATGGTGAAAATGGATAACAACAATAACGATATTGAAAGGCTAAATGAATTCAACCACAAAACCCTAGCCTAACAACAACAAAGATCCACCATAACATATGAAGATTACCTAAGACAATGCAAATCAAACGAAATCACAAAGATTATACCATCACATGTCCAATAGGGTTTTGATCTCCATTCTTCCTATCTCCATCGATCTTGCTTGATATATTTGCTCTCAGATTTTATGTGCACAAGAGCTCAACAAAAAAAGGAATGTGGTTGCCAGTAGGATCGTAGTGTAGTCAAGTGCATAAAAGATGATTAGAATGCATCATTAGGGTTTGATAATGAAGGAAGCATCTCCTTATATAGAAGACACTATATGAAATGGAGGGATAAGATTGAGAGGTGCAAAAGGAGGTCGGCTATGATTAGAGGGTAGGTAAAAGAAATAATAAAATAATGAAAGGGGTAGGTAGTGTATGAATTAAGAGATGAATGACATGTGTCATGGGTAGAAAAGGCTAATGAATTAATTAAATAAATAAAGATTTATTTAATTAATAGAAGAAGTGGGATAATTAAATAAATAAAATATTTATTTAATTTAGGAAAAGGATAATTTAAATAAATAAATGTATTTATTTAAATGAGAAATAAGGCTAGAAGAGGATAAATGAATTAATTAAATAAATAAAGATTTCTTTAATTAATAGAAGAATTAAGCTTAGATAATTAAATAAATAAAATATTTATTTAATTAGACATGACAATTTTGGGTGTCTACATTTTGCCTCTCTTTGAGACAATGCGGCTTGTCGCATTGTTTCAAAGAAGATAAGATGAACTGATACAGAGTTGCCCCAGGATGGGAATGATATGCCCCCTCAAGAGATTGGATGAAAATGTCTGAAAAGATTGCAGACAATCTCTCGATAAGAAAGAAAGGCTAGAATGGACTGACCAGATAAAGTGACAAAGTCACGGGATAAAGAAGATTGACTCGGGAAACGAAGGCTAGGGGTAGTCTATAAGATAGACCACGGAGGAAAATACATCCTCATTGTCATCTACACATCCACGAGAGCAGATTGCAGAGCGAAAATAGAGTAGCAGCAGTCAGCAGCGATGGCCTTCATTCGTAGATTCGACCGCGTTCGCCGATTTCAGAGGCCAGCAGAGGCAGGAGAGTCGGTAAGTACCACCAAACCTCCTCGTACTTTGACGCATTTAATTTTGTCATTAATGCATGGTAGGTAGAGCAATAAATGCGCTTAGACTAGGGTCAAAAAAATGTCAAAAAATGTCCAGCGCGTCTGTGTCGCCCAGGCACGTCTGTGCAGAGCATAGGCACATCTATGTTTGTCAGGTGTGTCTGTGTTTTTCAGGCGCGTTTGTGCAGTCTTTAAGCGCGTTTATGTCAGGTAAGTGCGTTTGTGTTTTAAAAAGTGTGAAGTTGCGTCTTCTAGGTCAAATTGGCAGTTCTGTGATGAATATACGTTGTCGATTGGATAAGCTGCTGAGAGGATACACTCAAGCAGGTCCTCTAGGGAAGACTAGGATAAATCAAGGCACTTTGTGATGAACAGTGAGTACCAAGATAGAGTACTTTGTGATGAACAGGGAGTACTAGAATATGAGTAGCACTTTGTGATGAACAGTGAGTGCAAATGTGAGTAACACTTTGTGATGAACAGTGAGTGTCACACACGTAGTACTTTGTGATGAACAGGGAGTACCACTAGGATAGAAGCAACACTTTGTGATGAATAGTGAGTGTCACTAGGGTAGATAGCAATATGCATTTAGATAAAAAGTAGCATTTTGTGATAAACAGGGAATGCCACTATGACTGACATGAGTGATTTGCTTGACTGCAGGAGTATTTGCCGATGCTGGAGTCACGGGAGAGATTCTCATCGACTCAGAGGTTGCAACCTGAGTTGACAGCCGAGGACCGAGCTGCAATTGAGGCTATGGGATTGAGACATATTCTGTATGTGCCTAAGTTTTGGGCAAACATGGGATTGCTGACTGCACTGACGGAGAGGTGGCACTCTGAGACTTGCACTTTTCATTTGCCGATGGGGGAGATGACAGTCACCCTAGAGGATCTATATAGGATCCTGAGGATACCGATCGATGGGGAGCTGATTCCCTACAATTGAGATGGAGACAGGGAGGCCCTGAGATGAGTGTTCCAGGACCCAGGATTGGAGATGAGGGCTAGACATGTGGTGTGGGACACTATGATAGCCACAGGGCTAGCACTGCCAGCAGTGGTAAGAGGAGCGATCAATGGGTTCCTGTGTCCAGATAGGGCGACACGGGGGTTGGCTGTGGGTTGGGGAGGAGCACTGGAGATACTGGTGACGCAGCATACCAGATATGCTTGGGGACCGTGTGTGTTGGCACACCTCTACTATGAGCTACATCAGTTCGTATACCATGGATCAATGGGATTGGGTTGCGGGGTGACATTGCTGCAGGTGTGGGCTTATGAGCATCTGCCCGTGACGAGGCCGAGACACTTCAAAGGTAGGGGACATGGACGCAACTTTGTGCACTTGTATGATATGATCACATCGTAACCACGGATTGGCAGGTTGGAGCACTGGCGGCGAGTGATAGATGATATTGATGTGGTCATATGGAGGCCATATCTGGGATGCGAGCAGTGGGAGGATGATGCAGTTGAGCTTCCTTACACCTTCCGGAGCAGGTATCTGATTGGGCGGATGCCCTATGTGCTGGAGAGGCAACTAGTGGACAGGGTTGGCTGGCAGTTTGGCAGGATCCAGAGGATGCCACGGGGCTCAGGCATGTATGCATGGACTATCAGAGATCAGGCACAGTTTGGGCCCTTGCTGTCATATGATCAGGCAGTTACACAGCTGGTAGAGATGATGCCCCTACCCTGGGACATGTGGCCAGAGATTGAGGATGCCGACATGGATGCCGAGTATACAGCATACTAGGTGGAGCATCCCTTCCCATGCTTGACGGATCCGAGAGAGCCATTGGATGGAGATGGGGGTGGGGATGATGATGATGGTGGAGGTGATGGGGGCAGAGGCCGATGGAGGAGGAGGGGAGCAGTTGGAGAGAGGAGGGTTGCACCTCGGAGGGAGGGTGGAGAGGAGAGACAGGCTCGGGTGGTGAGGGGTCATGGTGGATTGCCGCTACAGGTGTCAGTAGCATAGGGTCCTAGACAGGTACAGGTATAGGGACAGGGACAGGGACAGATACAGGGACACGTACCAGTATAGGTATAGGCAAAGGGGCAGACACATGTATAGGGGGAGCCATAGGCAGAGGCGGAGGGGGCTGATGCAGAGGAGGATGAGCTGAGGGAGATCTGCCAGGGCTAGGCAGATGAGATCCAGGAGTTGGAGAGGGAGAGGGATCGGCTCAGGAGGAGGCTCAGAGATACTGAGCGGGAGTGGGATTAGGCTATTCAGCATTATACAGAGGCTGAGACAGCACTGAGGGTGGGGAGACAGACAACGAAGGACACAGGGGTAGGATATGCTTATGTCCTGCGGGCAGGGGAGGAGATTGCCTACTGGCGGGATCTCTATTATGGTGCAGTGCCAGCGGATCAGTGGGCGAGGAGCTTCCATAGACCATCACGTACAACGATAGCTACGGGAGGGAGCCGGAGGAGACAGGCATCGAGTGGTGGGGTTATGGGTCCTCCACCACCACCAGATAGAGGGGACAGGAGGGATGATCCTGGGGTGGGTCGTTCAGGGGCTCAAATTCCATCGAGGCCAGGTGGCTCCGAGGGAGGGAGTTCATCATAGCCATAGAGGGCTCCCTATGTATCAGTATTGTACCATTTTTGTATGATGATGTAGACACCTGTGGGTGCTTTTGTAGCCATATGATTTTGACATCATTGTATCATGACACTTTTATGATTATATATATGAGATGATTCATCTTTGCGGTAGCTATATGCATGTGTACCTATGTGATGAGATGTTCTTATGTGATGTTTGTTTTATGCTATGGATGCAAATATTTATATGATGTAATGCAATATTTGTTCTTTTATGTTTTTATATGTTATGCCAATGCAAATGTGAATGTATGTAATGCAAATGAATATGATAATGCAAATGTAAATTATGCTAATAGGTGTTGTGTGCAGGATGTGATATCTATATGTATGTATGAAATGCTTATATGTGGTAATGCAGGTGCAACTACATGAAATGCAAATGTTTTTATTGTGTCATTATACTCAATCATGTGATAGCAGGCTATGCGGACTTGGGAAGGATGATGGAAGTCAAACAAGAAAGGGGGATGGAAGACAAAAGATATGAAAGTGAAAGAGCTTCTTGTGCATTATCATCATTGAACTTTATTATGACAAGTAGGCTATGACAATCAAGGCATATGTTCGACCCAGAAAGTCATTGTACCTGTTTGCATGAAGATAAGACAGTCACAAACAAGGAATGCCCCAGTTCATACTAGACTCACAGTGTCCTCATATCCTTGGACAAGTCATAGCATTACTAAGAGACAATCCACAGACAGCAAATACAAATAGGTAACGATACCCCATCCTCACCTTTGTAGTCAAAGACATCCTGGAGATAGAATCTCTAGTCAGAGACATCCCAGAACAGCTAAAAGACATGTCACCACAAAAAGATGAAATCAAAAGAAAACCAAGACTCGACACCAACGTCTACTGTAGTCCTCAAGTTTAGTGTCTCTTGTCACTTGTATAAGTCTTATTTGATTGTGGTCACAATGTTTACTTTCACAGAAATGATAGATAGCACTGAACCATATGTTGTCTGAGTCTGTTGAAAGATTTTGATTTGTTGAAGCCCACTGTTGCTACTGTGTCTCATCTGAAACTGACTGAATCCATAAAACTGATACTTTATTGCGAAGAAGACAAAACTTTATTGCGGATTAGAAATGCAGATGCTGCTTTATTGCGGATTGTACAGGGACAGACTAAAGGAAGCTGGAAGAAACTATACTCCTCGAAACATGTGATGTTCTCAGTTCCACACCCATCACTAGACGTAGGATTTGCCTTAGCCACAGATAAGAGCTGATTTATTATGGATGGAAAGGGAGGTGAAAAGGGCGATTTATTATGAATGGCTAACCAATCTTGGGCAGATCAATAACAAGCCATGTTGGGAATGGGTAAGTTTATTATGGATGAACTGGTTGTGAGTGTGTGCAAAGTGAAAGGATGAAAGTGAATCCTGAAGGAGGGAGGAGCAATGCCTCTACACATGGCGTTGGTGACCCAGTTTTCACCAAGGTACTTGCCCAGGGCACCACCGAAGTGGTTTTCACCGTTGGACGAAATTATTTCTCTTTACTTTTTTCAATTTTTCAATGTTTTTTTGTGTCACAAGGTGCCTGTTTGCCAGGTTTTCACCAAGTAACGATTTTTTATTTTTTATAATTTTTTTGTATTTTTGAAATTTTTGAATTTTTTTGTATTTTTGAATTAGGATACTCTGAAGAGCTATGTGTAAAACCTACGAAGGTGCATGCTGTTGATAGGATCCTCCAAAGGTTCACCTTCTGTAGTTGAGAGGTGATATGCCCGAGATCCATATGCTGTTGTAATGATGTAAGGACCAAACCAATTTGGTTCGAACTTTCCCTTCTTCTCTCTGTCTTGCTGATTTTTAGGATTTTCTCTAAGAACCAAGTCACCCACCTGAAATGTGTGAGGCTTCACCTTATGATTGTAGTTGCATTGTTCCTTGACTGAATGATGTGTAGCTTGATTGAATGTCTTCCTCAATGAAGGAACTAAGATAGAATTACTAGTGTGTGGACTAGACAGACCCGTATGCATGTCACCTGAAGAAGTTTGGGCATCACTAATAACAAAGTCCTTCAAGGAAGCTCCATTAAAGGTCCATGATGTATCACCAGAAGAGAAAGGATGTGCGGAACAAGTGAATGAGTGATGAAGTCTTATGATTGTGAAAAGAAGTGAAAGTAGGATAGCATGATGGAGACTTAGGATCAACAAGTATGCTTTATGACTTGAAATTTTAGAACTTTTGCCCCCATTTATTTTGATATTAGGGGAGATCAACTCTTGTTCTTTTTGGTTTATAGGATTTTTATCCTTGACTTTGATTTTTGCAGAGTCCAATAGCTTTTGATTTTGATTTGGACTAAAGGACTTTTCTTTATTATTGACTTTTATATTTTTCTTTTCAAAGCTTGATTCTTGATCCCCAATGACTAAGGGCTTTTGTGATTCTTGTTGATCCAAGTCTGGAAGTGGAGTGGAAATGGAATGAGCAGATGAAATAGTAGAGCTATGTGAGTTCGCAAGAGGGTTGGTGATACGCTCAATAGATTCTTTGTTGGAACCACTCTTAGGACTATTGATATCAAGAGTTGCTTGCACCACTAGAGGAGATTTGCATTCAGACTTAGTAGCCACAACACTAGGTGGTTCACACCCAATTCCTTGATATTGCAAATTGTTTGTAGATTGTTCATGTTGACTGAATACCTTAGGAGATAATGGGAGTTGGTCAACATGAAATATATACTCACCACATCCTAGGTCTTTAATCTTGAACTTTTCTTTTAGCTCTGCTTGTTTGGATGTAGAATCTTTTAAGGATTCAGGTTCCACATATGCCGATGAAGGAATAGCTTCGTGATTGACTGGAATTGTTATTTCTGATTGAGGTTGCAGATTGTTGCAATATATGAATGGATTTGGATCCACTTTGATGGTCACTTCAAATCCATTATGTGGGAACTTGACACATAGATGATATGTAGATGGGACTATGCTCATCTCATGAATCCATGGACGTCCCAAGAGTATGTTGTATGTGAGATCTAGGTCTAGGACTTGACAAACCACATCCTTTGTAACTGGCCCAATTCTGAGAGGTAAGGTGACTGTGCCTTTGGATGAATTCTCTTCATCATCATATGCTTTGATAGTAATTTTGTTTGTAGAATTCACAGCTTTATCAGAATATCATAATTGTTTAATAGTGCTCAATGTACAAATGTTTAGACCGGCTCCTCCATCTATCAGGACTCATTTGATTCTATTTTTGTGTATGAAGGCTTCAATGTGTAAAGGTGCATTATGTGGTTGACTTACGGAGGTGTCATCAGTTTCTGTGAATGTAAGGGAGTGTGGAATGGAAAGGTATCCCACCATGGCTTGAAACTGGTCCACGTTCAGATCGGTAGGAATGACAGTATCACTCAAGATTTGGTCAAGAATGGCTTTATGAGCGGGGGATATGCGTAATAGCTCAAGGATGGAGATAAGCACGAGTGTCTTCCCTAACTGTTCTACAAGGTCATACTCAGGTTTGGTTGATGAGGAAGTGGTGTTCTTAGTTGGAGCACCTTGCAAGGTGATTTTACCTCGACGAGTTGTGACATGACATTCAGAGGTAGGTTCAGAAGAAGATCCAACACCTTTTAGGACAATCCTGGGTCTTCGAGTAGAATTCTCAGATGCTTTGTCCTTGATGATAATGGTAGAGACATAATTGTCCATCGAGATGTGATTGATGGTTGAATCATAGTTGTAAGATGCTCTGGTATAGTTGGTTTGATCCTCTGTGGCTTTAGCTTTTCCCTTGTCATGTTTTGGGAATGGTTCCTTAAACATCTCATGTTCTTGATTAGACGAATGTCCCTCAATCTCAATGTCACCTCTATCAATGAGATCTTGTATGATGTTCTTCAGTCGATGACAATTTCCTATCTTATGACCCTTGCTCTTATGAAATTCGCAATACTCATCATCATTCCACCAATTCGGCTTAACCTTTGGTTCATATGGAGGAAAATCTGGAATAGTGATTACCTTGTTTGCCACTAGCTTCTTGAAGACTGACTCAAGTGGTTCTCCCAATGGGGTGTACTTCCTTCATGATCTGGAAGTTGTTTGAGTATTCA
This sequence comes from Cryptomeria japonica, assembly GCF_030272615.1. NCBI lineage: Eukaryota > Viridiplantae > Streptophyta > Pinopsida > Cupressales > Cupressaceae > Cryptomeria > Cryptomeria japonica. The sequence continues at coordinate 659,584,329 of NC_081406.1, read as the reverse complement.
CTTGATTGTTTGTAGAACTTGATCCCGAAAAAATGAATTTGGGTCGCACTGTGTTGGCATCAACAACACCATCATTGACTATGTTCTTGTTTTTATTCCAAAATCTTGGCTTATCTTTTCCTTTAAAGTCATCTTTGTTTTCCTTGAATATCTTAATGACTCCTTGTTCAATTAGGACCTTCTTTGTCGCTAAGCCTTTTTCAATAACGTCCTTGAAGGTGGACAAACAAGCTTTCCTTAGATCATAGCCAATGTCTTTGTTAACATTTTGTGTGAACATCTCTACCATTTGTTTTTGTGGAATTTGACAAGAGCATCTGCTGGCTAGATTTCTCCATCTTTGTAAAAATGATGCAAAAGACTCTCCCTCTTTTTGCTTGGTGTTGCACGAAGTAGTGACTGATATATCTGTCTCTATGTTGTAGGAGAAATGTTGGATAAATGCCTCTGCTAAGTCACCCCATGACTTAATACCAGGTGGAAGTTGGGAGAACCATTCCATAGCTTGATCACCTAGGCTTTGTGGGAATAATCTCATCAAATATGTCTCTTCTGTTGCTACCTCAATGCAAGCTCTGAAAAACTGTCTTATGTGTGCCTTGGGATCCCCTTTGCCTCTATACTTATCAAACTTAGGCCTCACAAAGTGTGTAGGAAATGGAGGCATTGGAATGCTCTTGTCAAATGGATAAGGACATATGTCTCTCATTGTGTATGTTGGCTTTGGTGTATTTATGTCCTGCATTTTCTTTTGTAAGTCCTTGATTTGTTGTTCCAAATTGCTCTTAGGTGGGGATCGACTTCTTGGACCATACCCTATGCTTGAGGCACTAATTGGAGGAGGAGCATGTTGCATATATGGATGATATTGATCATACACATGTTCATATGGAGGAGGTCTATAATGATGCTGCGTATATGGACCACTTGGTATAGATTCATGTTGAGGAACACCATATCTATTTTGTGCATGTATACCATACTCTACAGGCATGTCATGTTCTAATGTGTTGCCCCCAAATTTGACACGGGGTTTCGTTGTGTCCAAATTTTGAGCATGCCTTTGAATATCCAATTGCTTTGGCGATTGATCCTTAGCATTGGTATGTGATTGAGCATATCTGTCTGCATAAGACTTCCATAACGGTCTATGAAGGTGAGTATCATATGCTTGACCATGTGTATGTGGGACCTCTGGTTTTTGAAGCAAAGATGATGGTGATTCAGGTACCATATGTGGTCCTCTATTGCCTCCACTATTAGGTCTCCTTTGATCCATGTTGGAGTGAGGTTGTTGCAAAGGTCGATTTTCCATTATTTGAGACATGTCAAAATCATGAGGTATCTTGGCTCCACTTTGTGCCATCATTTGTAAGAAGTATTGTCTATCCCTCCTCATTATTTCCTCAACCAATCGATTGAAATTAGGATGATAATGTATTCTTCCACATCTGCTGAATGTACTGAAAAGTTGTCCATATCATCATTGTGTGTATCATTGTTGTTTGTAGCGTCCATGTTCTCAACATCTGGAATGTTTCTATAGGCATCCATGTCAGGTAATGTAGTATGATCAGAATTGAAAAAGATATCATTGTCATACTCAGAAGAACTCATGTTTGCGGACTCTTGAGCCTTTTTAGTTTCTCTCCTAGATTTTTGAAGGCGGGTTTCAACCATGAACTAGGTATTGACCAAGATGTGTGAGACTAGATGAAAATGGAAAAAGTATGGAAGACCAAGGGTTGGATGGAATGTAAATGAATCTGAAGTGTACTTGCAATGTCCAAAGTGTAAGACCAGGTATGTATGTAGTAGAGTAGGTGTGACTTCCAAAGAGAGGATAGTTTCTCTTGATGAGGTAAGTTAACCTTGACTCTAAGTAAGACCAAATGAGACCCAAAGGTAAGAAACCTTGATGAGGGACCACTTAGCAAAATGTTGTTGTATGTAGTGTGTTGACAAAGTATGATGAGGACAAGCAAGTGACCTTTTGACTCAAGTTTAGACAAATGTGAATGTAAATTAAGGTGTGAAGCAATGATGGACTTTGTGAGACCCAAAGACAGGTTGAATGCTAAATGAAACCCTGGAGAAATGACCTAGGAAGCTCAAGAATTTTGAAACTGACTGTGTTTGCTTGCTGGACTATAACAGTTTTTCAATTCTGGACATAGACGCGCCTATATACTTCACAGACACGGTTTCCCGACACAGACGTGGCTCTGTTCAACACAGACGTGTTTCTAATATTTTTTGCAAAGTGTAATGTTGATTTTGTAAACACAGACGCGTTTCTACCCTTCACAGACGCGGTTATACAACACAGACGCTATTATGTCCGACACAGACGCATTTCTGTAAAATTTGTGCAAATTTTTTTTTTCGAGTCTGTGAAGTCATTTTGTTGTGACCAAATCAGACTGTTTGACTGTTTTTTGTGACAAGAGGACACAGTGTTGATGAAGACCCAATGTTTGCAAGTGTCTAGACTCAAAATGACTCCTAGAAAAGTGTGTTGTTTGATGTAAAAATGTTTTGCATACACTTGAAGACACAAAAGACACAATGTTTTGCTGTTTGGTCTTGAATGTTTTGAATGTTTAAAATAAGTCAAGCACAATTCTTATGGCTGGCCAAGACAATAGTTGTTGATCCCACATGGGGTTTTACCCCCGAGGCTATGCTATTCAAAGTGGATACTTAGATGCTTGACCTCACTGGCTCCACCCTCAGCACTCACTTCTCGGGTCAGCCAAGCATCAGTCCCCACGAAAACTCCCTGTAGTGAACTTTGTATCTCTACTAAGAACCGTATGTGTGTGGGCCGCTACCAGAGGTCCGACCTCCTGCCCCAACAACTAGAAGGATTTGGGCTTCTAAAACAAAAAGGTGCTAGTAAGGGCATCCACTCGTGTGGCCATACATGCGGCACTTTCAGCTCTGTAAATATAGAAGGCTCCCAGCCGGTAGGGGTTACGCCCTACAAATGATCAAATAAATTTGATCAAATGGGTTTATGGGGAGACATAGTGTGGATATGAACTAATCAGCACATGTTATCCATAGTTTTCACCATGAATTCATTTGTTTATAGTGGTTCGGAAGAGGTGGGTTTTCCTCGCTACCACTTGGGTCGTTCTCTTCTCACTAGTAGTCCTAATGACCACATGGGAAGACAGACCCTCTAAAGATTAAACAAAAAGAGCCTATTTCTCAAGACACAAAAGACAATGATTCAATTTTAGTGCACCAATTGAAGTGTTTGTTAGTCTATGAAAACAAGGCACACAATAAAAATCCAAAAACCCTTGCCAAGGACCTGCAACAAAGAGTTGTTAGTAGTTTGGATTGTTTCAAATGATTACCCCTTCCTGCAAGCACACAAGTTAGGTAAATTTTAAACCCAAAAGACTTTTTGAAAATAGGGGCCTTCAACCAAACGATTTAGCTTTCAAGACAAGCTGCACCAATTTCGTTAGCTAGATCTGAAAATGTTAGCTCAAAATAAACCAGATCTGAAACCCTAAATGCAAAATCCGAAAACTAAATCAATAAAAATCCAAAATTTGAAATTGGTGAACACAGACGCGATTACCCTCAACACAGATGCGACTGGGTGACACAGACGCAGTTCTGTGAGACACGGACGCAACTACAGAATGCAGACGCGTCTTATGGACACAGACGCGGCTAAAAACAGCACAGACGCAATTTTATAACACAAACGCACTTTCCTGTAACCTGCAAAATAGAATATTGCCAATAACACAGACGCGACTCTAGATGTCGCAGACACGCCAGAAAATCAAAAACGCGATCCGAAAGTGCGCAGACACGAAAATATCAAAATGCTGCCGAAAACGTCAGATCTGCAACTTCAAAATACAAAATCTGCAACAAGGATGTTAAATGCAAAAAGGACAAGAGTCCCACCGGGCGTGCCAAAATGTATATGGTGAAAATGGATAACAATAATAATGATATTGAAAGGCTAAATGAATTCAACCACAAAACCCTAGCCTAACAACAACAAAGATCCACCATAACATATGAAGATTACCTAAGACAATGCAAATCAAACGAAATCACAAAGATTATAACAAAACATGTCTAATAGGGTTTTGATCTCCATTCTTCCTATCTCCATTGATCTTGCTTGATATATTTGCTCTCAGATTTTATGTGCACAAGAGCTCAACAAAGAACGGAATGTGGTTGCCAGTAGGATCATAGTGTAGTCAAGTGCATAAAAGATGATTAGAATGCATCATTAGGGTTTGATAATGAAGGAAGCATCTCCTTATATAGAAGACACTATATGAAATGGAGGGATAAGATTGAGAGGTGTAAAAGGAGGTCGGCTATGATTAGAGGGTAGGTAAAAGAAATAATAAAATAATGAAAGGGGTAGGTAGTGTATGAATTAAGAGATGAATGACATGTGTCATGGGTAGAAAAGGCCAATGAATTAATTAAATAAATAAAGATTTATTTAATTGATAGAAGAAGTGGGATAATTAAATAAATAAAATATTTATTTAATTTAGAAAAAGGATAATTTAAATAAATAAATGTATTTATTTAAATGAGAAATAAGGCTAGAAGAGGATAAATGAATTAATTAAATAAATAAAGATTTCTTTAATTAATAGAAGAATTAAGCTTAGATAATTAAATAAATAAAATATTTATTTAATTAGACATGACAATTTTGGGTGTCTATAGCTACAACCCGAGTCTAAAAACCATATATCTTTCTCACTTTCTTGTGCAACATTACAAGCTATGAACATGCTGTCCTGAGTTTGATTTTCCTTGGTAAAATTTGCACTTTGTTGTCTAAAGTCATATTGCTTCTTTCTACATTCATTTATGTAATGCCCAAATTTCTTGCAATAATGACATTGGACTGAGGATTTGTCATACCTTTGGCTTTGGGGTTGATTTTGAGTTGATGTTTGATAGTTGCCTCTTCCACTTGAGCTTGATGGGTTGCTACCTCTTCCACTTGAGTTTGATGGGCTGCCTCTTCCACCTCTATATGAATTTCTTCCTCTACCTCTGAAATATGTTCTTCCCCTGCCTCTACCATGGCTGATTGAAACTTATGTCTTGAATGCATGCTCCAAATTTGAATTTGTTGACCTGCTTAGTCTATGATCATGAGAAATGAGTGAAGCATAAAGCTCATCCACTGAAAATTGTGAGAGATTCTTTGTCTCTTCTATGGCCACCACAATAGATTCAAATCTTGTAGGCAAACTTCTCAAAATCTTTTCAACCACTCTTCTTTCTTCAAGGTTTTCACCATGAGTTCTAATATGGTTTACCAATCCAATGATTTGAGTGAAAAATGATTCTATTGTATCTGATTCTTTCATGTAGATGGTCTCAAAATCCCTTCTTAACATTTGCAACTTAGCTATTTTTACCTTTTCCATTCCTTGATAGGCTGTTTGAAGAATGTCCCATGCTTGCTTGGACTTTGTTGCTACTTGAATCCTTGGAAAAATGCTTTCATTCACTCCTTGAAAGATGAGGAAGAGGGCTTTTGAGTCTTTCTTTTTATTTTCCTTCAATAAGTCTTTCTCTGCTTGAGTCAATGCATTATATGCTATTGCATCTACTGGTTCTTGGTAGCCATTTTCAACAAACTCCCATAAATCTTGTGCACAAAATAATGCCTTCATTGTGATTGCCCAGTAATCATAATTTTTCCCATTAAACTATGGGATCTGTGGATTTGTCAAACTTGTGCTTGGAGTTGCCATTATAGACTGTGAAAAAACCTTTCTATCTCTTTGAAAAACTTTCTCAGTCACTTCACCCAATAACTTTTAACCTTCATCTCTGATACCACTGCTGGAAAGAAATAGGGGAGCAAAAAACAGAACAAAAAAAATAGGGCAGATAAAAGAAAACAGATTTTAAATCAACAATCCATTCTTTTCATTCTATCACAGAACTGATTACAAAATGCCTCATATTATTGAGGTTTGCTCATTTTGTAGACTAAGAAAAATTCAAATGTCATGGCTCCCCTGTTCTTCTGCTGCTATACAAAATGTTCTTTTGCTGCTATACAAAACCCTTGTTCTTCTCTTTCATTGACTGGTTCTACAGCTCTTTTTTTGGGCACACACCTTTTACATATATATTTCAAAACTACATATATTGTCTTTCTAATCATATGTCACACAATAAACAAAAAAAATATATTAAAATTGAAGTTTCTAGATCACAGTGGAAAGATCTAAGAGGAAGATTTTGCCATAAAAAACAAGTTGGCATTTGTCCTTTGTTTGATTAGAAGACTGCAGATGACAAGACAGAATACCATGAGAGGAAGAAAGGAAATATGGCAGCATTAGTTTTGGTAGTTGGTGATTAACTCCAACAGATATTTGAAGTGCATTATTAATGCCTTAGAAACCTTTTAAATTTCCACCATAAGGTTTGTGGGGCCCAAGCCATAGTATGGCATGGTAATGAAGGGGAGTTGAAGAAGGATGTGGATGGGCTAAGGGAGGTACCATGTGAGGAAAAAAGATGAAGGAAGTGGGAGGTATAAGGCAGAGAGGAAGATAGGAAGGGAAGGGGATGGAAATGGAAGGGGAATAGGAAGGTAGGGAAAGGTAAAGGTAGATGGAGGAGATGGAAGGTGGCGAAGGGAAGGAAGAGAAGATGGAAGGGCTATGGGATGAAGGAGGAGTGATATGGAAATGGGAGTTGGGAAGTGGAAGGATGAAGGTAAAGAGAGGGCAAAGGAAGTGTTGTCAATATCTTGGTTGGTGATCCAGGCCATCAAAGGAAATATTCATGTCTTTGTCAAATTTAGCATTTCATTAAAGCAAGAGGAAGATGTAAATCATTCATTTTGAAAGCCTTGAAAACTGATTGACTTTACTTAATTTAGAGAGAGAGACTTGATTTGATTAGCTCTTGACCAACTACACTTCGTCAACAAAAAGACTAATAGCAAAAGACTTTAGCATTATCCTAGAAAGCAGAAAAAAGTGGAGGTCCTTATTTACAATGGGACGGTGTGTGAAATAGTCACAACACATATTACTATAAGATGCCACATTTATTCTTATGGGTGAAAAAAAGCAAGACAAACGATAGAAGCAATATGAAGTGGGTGCACCTTCTCACATGACAGCTTAAGGACCTAAGACATAAGACAAATTGATGGGATGTTGTTCGTGCGTAACCTAGTGGAAGTGGTGTAGCAATTTGGCCATCCAAAGATGATCATTAGAAGGATCGAAAGATTGATAGTCAAAACTGAGAACGCCCCAATATCTACACGGATGTTAACCTATGCAAAGGGTAGACATACATGCGGAATTCCATGATTGCAGAATATGAACAAAATAGATTGTATACCTAATGCGCTAATCGATTTGAAATGCCTCCTCACTAAATGCTCAAATGAAAATATCTTCTCCTATTCAAATACAAGATAGTCAAAACTGAGAGCGCTACAATATCTACAAGGATGTTAACCTATGCAAAGGGTAGACATACATGCGGAATTCCGTGATTGCAGAATATGAACAAAATAGAATGCATACCTAATGCACTAATCGATTTGAAATGCCTCCTCACTAAATGCTCAAATGAAAAAATCTTCTCCTATTCAAATACAAATTGCTCTCGTCTTCACTATTCTTTTGAAGAGACCAGATTTGAAATGCCTCCTCACTAATTGCTCAAATGGAAATGTCTTCTTCTATTCAAATGGAAATGTCGTCTTCTATTAAAATGCAAATTGCTCTCGTCTCCACTATTCTTTGGAAGAGACCAGACAACTCTTCTACTATCGTCGGTTTTGTTTTGATGACTACTCATTTCACAGTGCCGTCTACTCTTCCCTTACTGTCCAATCAATCGAATCAAAATGTCTCAAATTTCAAAGCACCCCATGTGAATTGAAAAGTGCGAGAACACATCTTTCTGACGTTTCCACAGTGATTTCATCTGATAATCCTTGAATTGAAAATTAATATAATTTTAAAAATAAAAAAAATGGTTCTTACCATCTCATTAAACAATGATAATATACACCTCAAATATCTTATCAACTCACGTGAATGACTGCTACGTTAAGGGTCCCAATAATATAATCAATTCAAAAGAACGAGATTTCCCCTTAATTTGATGAATGACAACTACGGGAAGGGTTCAAACAATATAAGATCAATTGAATTGAAGAGCCTGAGAAGACATCTTCGGCTATGATTCATGCGTGGGCCGTCATGTCATCAAGTTTCTTAACCCGGCAATTTTGTCAACGAAAGGATATTTTATTTTGTGGAAATGAATCATAGCCGAAGATGTCTTGAAGGAGTTTGAGAGGGGCCGTCATGTCTTTTCTCAAGCCCGAATCGTTGAAGTCATTCGTGGGCAGAATGGAGTGCGTAATTGAAAAAACATTTCGTTGATCACTAGGAAGGAAAAGAGAGCGTTACGGTATTGCCATTGATGAAAAAGCTCACTTTCGACGTTGCGTGTGATCTCCTCTTCAGTTTGAAAGACGGTGGAGTCAAAGATTTGCTCAGGGAGTTTGAGACGCTGTTGAATGGCGCTTGTTGTCTTCCCTTGGATTTCCCAGGCACCACGTTTCGCAAGGCTTTGAATGCTCGGAGTCACATATGCAAGCAGTTGGTGGGCATCATGGAAGGGAGGAAGGTGGAAATTGCAAAGGGCCGTGCTTGCCCAGAGCAAGATTTGTTGTCTTGCTTGGTGTGTATGAGGGATGAAAATGGGCAGCCTGATCAGAAGAAAATTTGAATTATATTATTTTTTTTACTTTAGTTTGTCTATATGTTAGTATTTCGCATTTTTGAAGGTCTTAAGGGCATTTTTAGTCCCTGCAACTGGCGAAAAAGCATAGCCAGTGTATGCTCTTTCAAATTTGTGTCTACAACTCTTGGAGACCTTTCCAAAGAGATCAACGGCTCCTAATTTCGAGTCCCGAGCAGAAAGTTATGTCTAGTTGAAGTTAGGATAAAATTTGATATAGTTTTTTGAAAATTTCGTAGTTTTTAGATTTTATTATGTAATGAACAAATGTGACTGTTGGACTTCGATTCTCAAGAGGTTTTTTGTGACTCTTGGAATCTCATGAACTTCTATATGTTGGGTTTTCGAATGAAATAGATTACTTTTTGGCTTGCTTCAATTCTATGATTTCTAGTTCTTGTAACAGAATTTACAATACCGCAGGTTCTCACTTAGGTGTTGTCATCCGAATCCATAATTCGGATCACATCCACTCACCGAGGTCATCGATAACCTCATCGTTGTCATGCTTGTTGGCCATGACACCACTTCTACTCTTCTCACGCATCTTGTGAGGATGTTGGCGCTCCATCCGGAGGTCTACCAAAATGTTCTCCAAGGTATTTCTTTACTACCCTTGTTCTTTCTCCTAACATTTCTAATTTGTTCTGTAATCCGTAATTTTTTAGGGATGTTTTAGTTTTGGTGGTTTAGGGTCTTTTGGGCGGTGTTGTGGGGTTAGGGAGGAAGAGCATCAATAGTTGTTATAGTTAATTTTGTGCATCCACATATTTTAAATGATACATTGGATTTCAATGATTTGTTTAGTTATCTTTGTATGCAACTCAACTGCTTTATAGCTATTGTTTTGGCTTCTCAGGTAGTTTGTGGGATTTCTTATACACATTGAGTCAAAAAAAATCATTTAGAAGTATCACCCAATACCTACTTAAACATGCCCAATTAACGTGCCCTACAACCACCTCAGAAATTACTAATACTTATGCACAAATGTCACAGTAGTTGTGCACTATGAGTACCATTGCAGTTGCACAACTCCTCTAATTAAAGTCTACAAATATTTAACTACTAGGGGTACAAGTGGGCATCTATTGATACATGTGAAATTTATTAATGGTGCTGACAAGGTAGGGAGATCCAATTGAGGACAGCCCTGCCTTGCAGCCTATAACACAATCAGCATGAGAGATATCGATAATCGATTCACACAACACAAGATATAAGTGGGAAATCAAAAAGAGAAATCCATATAACAGTTAACGAATTACATATGCCTACAGACTTTACACACGTTGGACCGCAACCCAGGATTACCAAACAATTCTTACAACTCAAATCTATGATCCGCAGATCATCTGCTCATCAATTCGGCCTCCGGTAACAGTCTGCACTGATCCGAACCTCAGCCCCTCCGGACTTCAGTCCTCCCAGACGAGAATCTCTTTGAAAACTACATCTTCTCTCGACCTCTTCTTCCTCAAAGATCTGTCCTCCAAAATGAATCTCAGAACTTCCTCTTTATACCATCTGCAAGCAAAGGCAACTAAATCAAGTCAGCCAAACATCAACTGGTTCATAATGAAACATGCAAACAATAATATGTCAACCCAATCACCAAGAATACCTCCAATAATACTTATAACTTCACGTGAACCTCCAAGAACATCAGTCAAGCCCAAAAAAACATCTCCCAATGATCTGCAAGTTACAGAAACCATCCACAACCCAATTCAGCTTCGCTTTACTCACTGCAACACCAACGGATAAGAACACACCAATACAAGAAGAATACTAGAATCGATATCTCACCGAAAACAAATCCAAATGCCATGAATCTTGAATATGTTTGAGACAACGATCTCAAGGTGATAAATCCAAATCCACATCTAAGATTCTAGAAACATGAAGAAATGCAACGATCTCCAAGCAACTCCACTATTAACTGCTCCAATCGGTTAAACCACTTCGACACCCCTACATCAACCCTATGAACTACTCTAGTGCTCCTACATCATACTCTCGGGTTAATTGAAAAATGAGTCCCATCACTTGATCTGGTTTGACAATCTGTCAGTAGGTACTTGCAACTGCCTCAAGAGTTCAACGATCTGACTACAGGCTTCGATTGCCTCTCCTCGGTGAATCTACTGGACCACCCTGCAGCCTGCCTTGGTTCGATGATCTCTTCAGGTCTCCACCCACCAACTACCTCAAGCTCAAGCTCCTGGGTTTGGTAGTCTTCTTGCAAGCCTTGTACTGCCTCAATTTTTGGTGATTTGAACAATTCCATAAGCTTCCTCAAGTTCTTTTCAACCAACCGGTTCGCAACCAACTCTTCCTCCATTAACATGTTTATAACCAACTTTTCTTCCATCAACAGGTTCATAACGAGCTCTAATACCACTTGGAGCAGACAAGGTAGGGATATCCAATGAAAGACAGCCTCGCGTTGTAGCCTATAACACAATCAACATGAAAGATACTGGTAACTGGTTCACACAACACAAGATATAACCGGAAAATCAGAAAGAGAAATCCTTATAACAGTTAACGAATTACACACACGCTAGACCACAATTCTTGCAACTCAAGTTTATGATCCCCAGATCATCTACTTAGCAATTCGGCCTTCGGTAACAATCTACATTGTTATGCACTGATCCAGACCTTAGTCCCTTCGGACTTCAATCCTCCAAGACTAGAATCTCTCCTAAAACTACATCCGCTCTCGACCTCTTCTTCCTCGGACCCCTGTCCTCCAAAATGAATCTCAAAAATTTCTCTTTATACCATCTCCAAGCAACAATAACTAAATCAAGTTGGCCAAAGATCAACTGGCTCATGATGAAGCGTGCAAACAATAATATGTTGGCCCAATCACCAAGAACACCTCCAATAATTCTTAGAACTTCACGTGGACGTCCAAAAACTACAGTCAAGCTCAAAAAAATCTCCCAACAATCCGCAAGTTACAGAAACCATCCGCAGCCCAATTCATCTTTGCTTTACTCACTGCAAGACCAATCGGTAACAACACACCAATATTGGAATCGTTAGCTCATCAGAATTAAATCCAAATGCCATAAATCTTGAATATGTTTAAGACAAAGATATCTAGGTGATAAATCCAAATCCATAATTGAGAATCCAAAAACATGAAGAAATGCAACGATCTCCATGCAACTCTACTATTAATTTTTCCAAGTGGTTAAACCACTTTGGTGCTCTAGCATCAATCAGATGAACTACTCTAGTGCTTCTGCATCAATTAATGGGCTTTTAGTTATCTTTTTTATGATTTTTTTTAAGTTAATAATTGTTGTCTTAGGAGAAATTTTAGGCATCAATAGAACCCAACTATTTTGGAGACTTTGATGAAGCACCTTCATCAATCCTCCTCAATCATGTAGGAAACACCAAACTAACTACAATAGTGGATCTACTAACTATAGAACCTGAAGCCATTTGAACAACATGAGAGAACATAAAAGAGTTCCCACCCTCCATGCATAATGAGACACATTTCCTCTAAAATTTCACATCTCCTCTGAGTGTGTCTTAGGCCTCCTCTATTGCTACACATGAGATGCATTTCCTTCAAAATTCTACATCTCCTTTGAGTGTGTCTAATTCCTCCTCAAGTTCTCTGGAAAAAATCCCTCCTCACTTGACAAATCACCAGCCAAACATTTATACATGAGATACCTTTCCTTTGAAAGTCCACATCTCCTCCAAGTGTGTCTAATCTCTCCTCAAGTTCTTGTAAAATCATGAATCAAATGTGAATACACTAAGTGCACCCACAAAAAAACTTGTCTCCTTGATTCTTGAAGGGACACATGATGCCAAGCCCCCACTTTTCTTCAAGGACACAAATGTGGTGCTTCTCATGCAATAAATAATCCCTGAGTGGGAAGCTAGCTTGGGATGATAGATGTCCTCTTATCTCCATTACCTCTAACCTTCGATATGTCATCTTTTCTACTCCCTAAAGAACAAATATTCCATCAATGTTGACATTGTGAGGTGAGTCTTTGAAGCCCTCAACAAGTGTTGCAAACATAGCCCCAAATGCCCAATCATAATTTTATGAAGATCCATTCAAACCATACCTAATTGAAGATGCATTCACACTTTCAATGGTTATGTCAAGTGTAGAATGAGTGGCTCCAAAAGAACAAGCAATGTTTGAAATATATGTAGTTAAGATAACAATGACAACTTCAATTAGTGATGAAGCCATATACCTCCAAAAGTAAAAGACACCCTTACAAAACCTTTCCAATACACAACCTTATAAATCCCCTTCTAAAGTGAACTTGAGAAATATATAACCTTGGTGGAAATGAAACTCTTAAATTCCATAAAATGGCTTGTGAAGATTAATGAATCCATATTATTCATCAATAACTACTTTTCAACCATTGACTAAGCTATCGGTTTTATCAAAGTTTTATATTAACAAACTTTTCTTTATTTTTGAAGATGAACAAAAACCTAAAATATAAATCTCTAATCTTAAACCTATGTTCATCAATCACACATAGTCACCACAAAAACAATAAGTAAATGAAGAGTCATATCCATAGATGACCAAACTAGATCCTTTAATATCTAGCAACAACTCCTCTAACAGATTAAGTGACTTACAAACTTGATTTCCTCATGTCTTTATAGATCTTCTCGACATATCCACATAGCCTAGAAAAAAATATGAATTTCTTAACAAAATAAATAAATATCCATCTTTTCGATGCCTTTGTCAAATCATTCTTGCATCAAACTCTAAACCTCCACATATGTGCATATAGATTGTTATGCTACACAAAGGACTCCTTCACTCACTTCATAGAGAATTTTATTATAGCAATAGAAATATAGCCATTTTATGCATGTTAACCATGTAATAAAATGTATCTCTATACCATATTATACAAACGTACTCCTTAAAGAAAATTGTCAATTAGGGTCATGCTATTAATCCTAAACAACAATTTTCTTGCACGCATAAAGTAATGCCACCTTCTCACATAATTACGGACTATTGTGAGCGCTAAACATAATCAAATTAATCTTGTCTTATGAGACTCTAATACCATATGAGAGCGCAAAAGGAAGAAACAAAAATAGACAAATGATATCCAATTGGTTTGTTTGTGATGTGTTATAGAGTATGTTGCAAAACATTATAAAGCATTGTATTCTCGTTAGAAACTAGATTATGGGAATAAATTCCCAGTAACTTAGAATCTAGATGTTGAAATGAATTGAGGAGAATGTCTTATATTGGGATTTCATAATTAAAATCACCTTTAGGCCAAACTTAGATTTATTGTATTTTTTTATAGAGCTAGATTTGAATACGGTAGGGCCACCTTATTATTCTCTTGAAATGCGGGGCAAAAAGTGCAAGACTTAGAGGTGTGGGTTGACCTGGTCCTGACAAATTTATCCTTATTTTGTAGGGATGCAAGATAATAGGGTTCTAATGATAATTATAGCTTGATGGCTCAAACAATGATGTGTATATGTGTGAAATATGTTTTGGAAGTTAAAATTGAGGTAGGATTAAGGATAAATCAAGATAATAAAAGATAAAGGGTACACCTAGATTTAAGTGCCCAAATAATAGTGTGATGATGTAATACAATGGAAGAAGACTCAAAATATTAAATTAAATATTAATTAATTACAATAAAAGTCCTATAATGCATAGAGGAATGGAAAATACTAAAATGAGTGCTAGGAAAGTGTGAAACTTATTTCTTACATAAAAAGAGATACCACTTTTACCAAAACCTTACCTTGATAAATTCTAGAAGATTTGACACAAACATAGAGAAAATTTCTAAATTTGTCCTACTTCTAATTTTAGCTTTACAATAATTAAATATTATTACCTCCATCATTTGATTTCCCATATCTATTGATTGTATGATATAAAGATAAAGCCTAACTATTGATTTATCATAGTTTTGTCGAAACATATCTCCCATTTCTCTATGTAACCTCGTATGGAAATTTGGATCAATTAGGACATGCAGAGAACATATATAGGTATAAAAAATTAATGCATGCAACCCTTATTAATAAGATAAGGCACTTATTTCCATTTATAATTTCTTTCACTTGTTCCAAATATATAATTAACATCTATTATCACTATATAATGGTGAAATAGTAAACAAAAGGGAAAGGTTTTAAATACAATATTGTTGTGAAATAAACAAATTCAATACCAAATATTGTGAAGATCAATCTCTATCTAATAAACTAATCAAAGGATGAGATAGAAGTCTTGTATAACTGCAACATGAAAATTTGAAACTCATATGCAGATCTAAAAATTCAGTTGCCTTAATTATGTAAAACCAAGATTAATTACCCATGTGAGGTAGAGAGTTACACATGTAGCTGAATTATTTCACCATGTGTCCTCATATTAACCACTCCTAATAACCTAAGAAAGCTTAAATAAAATGTGCATGAAAAATAAATACCCCCTAACATAAGGAAAATAAAAAACCTACACTAACACAAAGGTTGTGAAGATCAATCTCTATCCAATAAAATACTCAAAGGATGAGATTAAAGGCTTGGATAGCTACAACATTAAAATCTAAAACTCATATGCAAATCTGGAAATTAAGTTTCCTTAATTGTGGAAAACCAAGATTACATCCTTCATCTTTATGATGCAAAAAAAAATGTTTATCATTCTTAATCAACCTATCTTATATGAAATAATAAAAAAAATGATTAACATCAACATAATACACCAGTGATAAGGCATAAATCATCAACACAATATCAACACATAACACGTGATTTACGTGGAGAAACCCTTGCAGGAAAAAACCACCAAGAAGAGAGGACAATTTAACATTATCAACAATAAAAGTGCTTACACTACAATCACTTCCATTCTCCTAATGCCTCCTACCCATCCTTCATTCCTACAGATAAATCTATATCGAATTGTTACATCTATTGACTCTACACTCAAAGGCTAAATTTATGAATGGAAAGAGCTCCAAAACTACTAATACATGTTCCCAAATGAGCCTCTTCATTCATCATGACTACAAACATTTTAATGCCTCCACAAAACTTTAAAAGACACCGGTTTATCTTCCAATACTTTTCTGCAACGTACGTGTTCATACTTGCATGACAAACATTACAATAAATATAATAAATGATTGGATACCAAGAGACACTTATTGTCTCTTACATCCTCCCGATTGGATAAGCTCATAGGTCACTCTTTTTCCAATTTATTAAGCCATTAAATATCTTATTCGATACAACCATAGGTGGGGAAAATATTATTAAATAATTGTGTTCACAACCCACTTTTACCATTGCTAGTCGAACCCATCACCCCTTATGAATGCATTACAAATAATGATAGCGAGAATTAAATATATTGCAAATAATTTTCCCAATACCTCCTAAGTGCCTTATGACACTTTCCAACAATTTCAGAACCAGGTCATAGGATTTGCAAGGAAGATGGCACCTTGATCCTAACAAATAGTTCTTTTATTTTTTAATTTCATTCAATTTATTTGTTAGACCTCATCTATTCATGTTATAATAAATCAATACTTATTTTAGGTTAATACGAGATTTACCTAGGGTAATTTCCACTCCATTTTCCTCTTTATAATAATGACCAAAATAAATGAACCCAAAAAGTATAGAAGGATACGAAATAAACACAATGTCTCAATTTTTTTGAATGACAATTGTGAATATTGTTAAGTCTAACCATGAATCCTCCTTCAATATGAAAAGAGGAAATACATAGTCCCAAAGAAAAAGAATAAGCATGATCCTCTACCTCATTTCTTCTTCCATTTAATTCCTTATGTGCTATTTTAATTAAAGAGCATAAAGAGTTCCTCAACACTCAACCAACTCTTGAAGCCCCCATATTGCCACATGATGAATTGTTAAATTTTATTTTAAAACTGTAAATAGGAAGGGGGTCCATTTTACCTATATTCTTAAAGAAATATTAGGTTAACCTCAAAAAACCCCTGAATGAGGAAAATGAAATTTAAATTAATTTTCACTTTTTAGAACTTTCCTCCAAGACAATTAAATTTTTCACATAGATTCAACCCAAACAATATCATCATCATTGTCAGATATTATAGTTTTTGGTGAATTTATTATGAAAACATCCATGTGAATCTCTTAATACCATTAAAATAATAGTAAAATAGATTTATGCCCTTGCCTTAATTTTTTTTAAATCATTAAGAGATCGTCATTCAATTACATGAGCTCAAATTTAAGTTTGATTTGAGTACATGGTAGATGTCTACTAAATGGGGGTATAGTTTCATATTTTATTAAGTTGAGAGATTAATTGATTTGAAATGTATAAATTTAATTTAAATAATAGGTTATTATTTGAACTTTAATTTTTTTTATTTCAATAAATTTTAAACTCTAGTTTTCATGTTTTAATATTAGAATTGTTAATTCTTTGATTTAATTATATTCTAACTTTAGTGTTATAATGTTTGATAGAACAAACATAATTTCTTCTAGGGAAAGAACCAAATGAGCCTCTTAGATGGGAGACATTCAAAAAATGAAATACTCATGGATGGTAGCACAAGAAACATTGCATTTAGTGTCTCCAATTTTTGGTAGTTTCAAAAAGGCAAAACAAGTTATTGAATATGAAGGCTATACAATTCCCAAAGGATGGGAGGTATAATTACTTTTTAAATATATTAGCATATATAGTGAAATAAAATAAAGTAATAGAATTAAAAATATACCTTTATTATTTGAATCAAATGATATCAAAATAAGATGATGCAAATATAATACTTTCTTTATATTAGTATATAATTTGTTTGATGAACATATTTTTTGGGTTACAAGCTCTACACATATGAGTGAAGATATTTTCAAGGAACCAAATAAATTTGACCCATCTCATTTTGAGACTCAAATTCCTCCCTACAATTTTATATCATTTTCAAGTGGACCTTGAATATGTCGAGGCTATAATTTTTCACAGGTAGAGACATTATTAGTTTTGCATCATTTTTTACCTAGATATAAATGGTCAACTATGGTTTCAAGTGAGCGAATAATTTGTCAACCATAACCAGTTCCTTCATTGGGATTGCCAATCAAGCTTGAA
Source organism: Cryptomeria japonica (assembly GCF_030272615.1). Lineage (NCBI taxonomy): Eukaryota > Viridiplantae > Streptophyta > Pinopsida > Cupressales > Cupressaceae > Cryptomeria > Cryptomeria japonica. The sequence goes on along the minus strand of NC_081406.1, from coordinate 659,566,346 downwards.
GCTAAATCAAATTCTATGCTTTAAATTATATAACATGGATAACCGTACTTAGGAGTTATGATATGTATTTTTACTTGACCCTATTATAATTTAGGGAATATACATAGGTTGTAAATTCTAATGACAATATAACAATAAAATAATTTAAGTGGTTTTATTTAATGACTTGGCATAATAAATGTATAATTATATTTAAGTGAAAGGGTCTTTGGTGGTAAATAATTCACTTTATTTTTGTTTATATATAATATTTTATGTAAAATCATAAAATGATTAAATAAATGGTTAATACAAGTATTTTACTAACGACTATCATATCAATTGATATTTGCATATTTTTTGATGTGATTATTATAATGACATTATTTTTATATTTGCATATATTTTATTATAAAATTATTTGTACTCGACTTGAATGTCTACTAAACTATTCTCCAAGGTGTTATCACTTAAGGTTTCTAACATCTTATACAACTTTAAGATCTAGTGGTGTCAATGCATGTACTTATTATTGACACCCACTATTACAATTATTATATACATCTCCTACATAATATGTTGGCATCCTTACAATAATTAATTATAAATAATTATATTAGACTCCCATCTTTGTGAAATTACCATATCTTTTTTCAATATATTTATATCTCTTATAAATATTAGTGATGTTGATAAAAATAAGGGATAGCCGATGAAGTTTTGGAATATATTATGTAGTGAAACTCAATTCTTGACACATGATAGATTTGTAAGTGATTATTATGATTTACACAACTGAGAAGATCCATATTATTAATGGTCCAAAAATTCTTTCATTTATTTTATTTTTGAGTTTATTTTTAATTACATAATATTTAGGGAATTTCAAGGATGGTAGTTTTATATTAATTTTGGTGCAATTTATGTTGTGGTTATGATTTTGTGAACTAGAGCATCAGTGATCCCTTGAAAAGCCTGAACTTAGTGATTTACAATAATTTCCTATTTTATAGAGGAAATATATTGCTTATATCAATAATTGAGGGAAAAAAATCAACCCTATAATTCTTAGACATTAAAATAGTATTTTGTTTGATTTGAAGCTTCCTTCTTTAATTTATCAAATTGAGCCTATTGTCTCTACCTACGTTACATCATTTTGTCTAATTCAATAGAGTTTGACATGGTTTATTCCAAGTTATTGTTTAAATTTAATTTTCTTTCTTGGAGGAAATGAACAATTATTAAAAAAGGAGTTAAATGCATCAAGAATTCTTTTACATATTTTATTAGTGAACGTGATTTTTAAAGTACATATTTAGAATAATATGGTATGGGAAACTCAAATATGGTGTGGAGATGCTCCTTCACTTATCAAATCATATTTAAGTTACCATAACTAAATTTTGTTTTAAATTAGCTTATCAAGTCATTTAATCCATCATGTTAAAATAGGGTATATTGACATATGTTCACAAGCCATTTTCCAAAAAAAATGTGAATTTTTAATACCAATGAGTTTAAATTGAAATCCAAATTAGAACTGTTATGAGATGCAACCATTGTTATCATAAAATTGTTCCTCTAAACAACCTCATTCTCATCAATGTAGGTTCTAATGAGAGTTGGGAATATTGGGCAATCTTGTTTGTGTATAATTATACTCTTAAATTCAAATATTATGCAGCCATTTAGGAAACCGACTATTATTTTCATATATAAACTCCATAAGTCGAAAAAAGAGCTTGGGAATTGCTAATTAATTATTAAATAATTTCCTATGCACATAAGTTGAGGGATCTCTAAGGTTTATGAAACAGAAAAATGTTTTGAAGCTTGTCAAAGTAACTCTTAGTAATATAAATTAAAGAGAGAAAATATCAATCAATTTCTATTCTAAAGAGCACTTTTGTGGCTAATCTGAAGTAACTGTGTACTCCAATCTAAGGAAAATAAGGGTTTTCAAAGCTATGGTGGAAATATTTGTAACGTGAACCCAACTAGAATGCTTCTATATTAGTCAAGTAAAAAAAAATATTTAATTTATGAGGATGTAAATAATGAAGTGTAACCCTACAAGCATAAAGATTGTGTACCTATTCACATTATGTATGTTAGAAATTAGAGATCCTAAGCATCCATGCAATATTAAATATTAGCTTGAAATATCCTATTTCTATTGCTTTGTTGGTACACAATGTTTGAATATTTTAATTTATATGTCAATGAGATAAAATAATAAAGTCTTGGTTAATATGTGGGTGGTGACTTTGGTAAGGATTTGAATCGAGGTTTGTAAAGATGCATACAGGTGTAAGTAGATAAATGCTAACAAAAATTCAAATCATCTTTAGGATTAAATACATAAAAAAGGATCATTTGGAAGATACCCTCAATTTTTATCCCACTAGCAAATTTGAATTCTCCTTTTCCACTTGATGGTTCTTTATGTGCTCTAGATCTAGTTTTATACCTTGGGTCACATGGGAAATATTCCATGCATGTTGGACATGCTACTACTCCTGTACTCCACATATCACTTCTATCCCCAAGGGAGTGGTTGGCTTTGGGTAGTTTTCAATGCATTTTGAGGTTTCCTACTCCTCCGAGGGAAGAGGTGTGGGATTGGTAAAGGCTTTACTTTGGTCTATAGGTGTGTTTATTCCTACATCAGGTGGTTTCATAGGTGTTCTTGATTCTTCTTGTGCTCCATCTTCTCCAAGTTCTAACACAATTAGGGCTAGTTCTAAATTTATTTTTTCTACTAGAGTGGGGCTTGTGGGTTTTTATGGTTGTGGGTAGGTTGTTTGTTCCTCCTCCTTTATCAAACTATTGCACAAACCCTACATACATTATTTTAATTATGCAACTTCTTTGTGCCTCTGCTTACTTGGTGGTGGTTTTGGGCCAAGAAGTGGTTGATAATGTAACTGTTTTCAAATAAGGTTGTTATTTGCAGGTTTAGCCATTTGTGATCATCACTTCTTAATTTCCATCAAATAATTTCTTATCACTAGATACCTTTGGTGAGAGTAGGATGGAGGTCTACCCTTGTGGTAGAGGGGTTTTTGTTGTCTATTTTGATTCTTATGGTGATCATGGGGTTGTTTTAGCTATTGGCGAGTGGGAGTGAGATTCATGTACTCCTCTTTGAATTCATCCTTAGTCCCCATCATTTAACCCTCTGAAGGATTCTATTGATGTTTCTCCTATTTGGGTAATAATAACATATATTCCTTTATAATGTTTTAGTGTAAATATACCTATGAAGCGATTGGAAATTCTTTGGGTTGTTTCTTAAAAGTGGACCTGACTATTGTTAACTTTTCTCACACTGCCTGTGCTTATATTTGAGTGGAAATTAATATTTTGAAATATTTACCTAGGGATATTATTTTATAAGTGAATGATTGTCTTTGGGCTCAATTGATTGACTATGAGGACATCCATTTTTTTGTAGGCACTATTTTTCTTCTGGGCGCCTAGCCTCTTCTCATCCCTGTGTCTCTCACAAATAGTCTTCTTCAAACTAGTTCCAAAGAATGCTCTGTTGAACACACACGAGACTGAGAGGTGGAGGTGAATCAGTACAAAAAGTGAAAATAAATCATTTAATAGAATCAACTAACTTAGCAACAACACATGAGCATCAAACAACAACACTTGAACACCATATTTATGTGAAAAAATGAAACTAGGAAAAAACCATGGTGAGAATTTAACTCACAATATGAATAAGAATTATTGCAAAGGTTTAGGCTTACCACCAAAGAGAAAAAAACACCTAAAAGAATTGCAAGGCTAAGGCTCACTGCATTAGGGCAAGATACAAGGACTTGCATAGCCAAGGCTCATTGCTTTATGACAAGATATAAATTATTACCGTTCGAAGGACTCACTGTCAATCAACAATGAAGGAAATAGATAAATTGAAACTAAGAAGGATTATCCTGATCATGAAATTATCCTTCAACAACTGAATCAAGCGACCAACATCATGGAAAACATCTCTAAGAACTTTTACTGTCACAACACACTCTTGCCAAATATATCACCTTCAAATCTCTTCTCAATCTAACTTTCGTACATTCACAACCTAAAATATTATTTCATATTATTCATAACACTTCTCATCAATTCACACAAAACCCACATTTTTCTATATCACAACTCATTCATCTGCACTTCTCAAATATGAGATACAACATCGAAAAACCTAATTAAGGCTCTTCCAAAACATAATAAGCAATATTTACACAAAATTTGCCACTTGGACCAAAAATACTTTATTATTTCCTTCCAATATTAATTTAATGATCTACACACACTAATACATTATCCAAAGTTGTTACCAAATGTAAAATGTAGATATAGTGATTAGTCAACAATAGAACATCTTTCAATGCAAAATACTTTATGTGGATCTCCATACACCATGGTGAGACCCAAAACAACATCTCAATACAAATTCCAACTCACATCTAGACCAAAAGAATATGATCCCATCAAGATAACTTAATCGGACACACTAAGTCATAATGTAACTGAATATCCTGAACACAAATCAACAAATCTCTCTTGTCATACAAGGAAACCATTTGAGAAACATAGTAAGAATACTACACATGCCATGAAGAAACATCCACTAAATTGCAACACAATGTGCAACATACTCAGAGGGCATGAAAAGATTCATGGACCATTCTAACAAAAGAACTTCCTTCCAAAGAATAGAGGTAACTATCTAAAACAAAATGACACAACTACCACCAAATTTACTGAACTGAATTTACAACACAAAATAGAACTGCAACAACTAAGAGCATATCATGACCAACATCCATCTAGATAACTAGGTCTGACATCAATGACAATCATACAAGCTCATGCTTCCAACATGCTCATCTTGATCATCTCACAATATTTCATAATTATTTGAATTATGATTCTATTGATATTGAACCTCCTCCTCCTCCTCCTTCATCTCTTGCAACTCAAAATTATTTTCTATTTCCAAGGTGTTAGAGGTTCATGTTTATATTCTTAAAGATCATGCCCATGCTAAGTTGCGTGCTCTTGATACTAAAATTCCTATAGACTAGAGTCTTCCTAATGCCATCAAGGCACCCCTGCCTTATTCTTAGCTTGTAACAAACAATGTCTTCTAAGGGCGCCTCTTCCTCCTCATGTCATAAGGTTTTACTTTTGGATGACAACTCTTTTTGGATAGTTATGCAACATAGGAATAATTTTCTTCCTAAGAACATTTCTCCTCCTTATGCCATGTCCTTGGGTATTTAGTTTTATAGTTTAGATTCAAGCTTGGAAATGTCTTAATTTGTTATATATTTCTAATTCTAAACTAGTTGCGCCTTGTTCTATTATTTAAAGATTGGTTTTGATCTAGTCTATACTTTTGAAAAGGTTCTAGGATTTTCAAAATTGGCTTAATTAAAAATTTTAGGATAAATATAATTTAAAGAATTACATGTCCTTGATATGTATGATCTAAAAATTATGTTCCTAACTGGATACTTTGGGTACCATATGTTTTTGGGTTCTAGTTTCCTACTAAAGTAACTAGCCCTCTATACCTATTAGCAAAATTTTATATACATATAAACATAATTCAAAACCATTTTTTTTCATCAACTATTGTTCCTATAGGAATATAGTGAGCAACATTGTAGAGAAAATTTCTTGCACATGTTTAAGGCTCTTGCCAAATTCTTTCTAGGTTTTGTTATTAACTCTTTTCCCTTTCTATTAAATATTAAATTTTGGATGATGGATTTAAAAGTTATGCTTTTTTTAACACAATCCTATTTTATCACAATCAACAAATTAAAAATTGATAAATTATATTATGAAAATATGTGCTTCCAATAGGTATTACCATTATATATAAAATTTGATTCTAGAAAATATTTTAGATTTGGGAATTAGCAAATGAGGAAGTAAAGCCACACATCCTTACTATCTTTTAGTGTCAAGTGGAGTTAGGGAGTTATGCTTCGAATGTGGAATTATTTCCTCGATGGAGTATTCAGTAAAAGTTATTACCTTGTAATTATAATATTGAATTAATACTAGTATGAGCATTGTCTCTTGGTTACTATTTTACCCACCTTATGAAAAATTGGGGTTGCATTAACAGTTACTGATGTGGAGTATCATAGAAGCCTAACGCTAATGAACCATATTCATAACCCTTACGATAATAATAAACCTAACTTAAAACCTATTTGAGCTCTATTCCCAACCCTAACCTTGATCCCAACCTTAACCCTAACCCCAAACCCAAGCTTTATCCTAAAACCTTCAACCTAAATATTAAACTAATTAAACTCTAACTCTAAGTGAATTGTAATCCTAATTGAGCCCTAGATCTAACCCAACCATGTAAGACATTAATTCAATTGCATAGGTCATGATATTTACAAATGTAATTGTAACCATAACCTTAATTACACTCTAACCCTAATTGAAACATAATATGAGACCCTTACCACAATCATAACCAAAACCCTAGAGTTAAACTCTAAATCCAACCTTAACAACAACCACACCCCAAATCTAACCCAAACCCCAAACTTTATCCTGGAGTCATTACCTAAATTGAGTACCAATTGAACCCTAACCATAATTAAAGCCAAAACATAATCCCACTCCTAACCCTAACTCTAATTGGACTCTAACCCTAATTGAATCTTAAGGTTTACCCTAAATTTAACCATAACCCGAATTCTAATTATAATCATGACTCAAATATTTATGCTTGGACCATAGCCCTAATCCTAATTGAATCCTAACACTAACCCTAACCCTATTTAAACCCAAATCCAAATCTAACCTTAACTTTATTCTAATTAAGCCTTAACCTTAATAAAATTTAACACTAAACCTAAACATAACCTCAACCCTAGCCTCAACCTTGATCTTAAGGTCTTTCCTATAACCCTAACCCTAATTCAACCATAATACTAACCTATGTTAAGATTGATTTGTTGGAAAAATTATGTTTAATGGCCTTATATTTAGAATAATATTCTAAAATAAATAAAATATTTCTCTATCCTACTTATCTATTAATTTTTCCATGTGTATATATAACAAAACACAAATCACATTTAACATGGTTTAGGAACACAATGAATTTTATATTATTCATAAACCTCTTAAACGATCATCCAAAGACTTGGTGGGAGAAGGAAATATTACTTTGTTAAATATATTGCATGTGCAATGCATACAAAGATAAATAATGATAGAAGTCACGTGTTGATCATTGCAACAATAGGAATTATTTCTTTTTAACATATATCTATCTCAATTCATGTTTCCTTGAAGATATCAAACCAAAATATACAACATTTAAGTGGATAATCATTGGACAACACTATATAAAGAGTTAAAGCATGTTCAATATATGTGTTAGATTTAGTTATGGAGATATCCACCTAAGATCTAGAGGCGTAATTTGGAAAGAACAATAAAATGAAAAGATAAATATGATAAGAATAAATTGTATTCCAATCAAGAATGCAGATAGAATGAATATAAAATATATGAGAGACCCTTGGCTATATAGACTCAGGTGAGACATATAATAGCATAATATTATGAATAAGTGTCATAATCTTATCTTATCAGACATAAAGTGAAATTATCATCCACTTAAGGCAAAAAAGTAATAACTATCCATTAAAAGTGGGATGTACCCTATGTTGTACCTAAGTAAACTTAACTAGAATGTGTGATAGGGGCCTAAGTGTTCAACTTGATTGATAAAATGCCCATTTCATACCAATTTCCCCCTTAAGTGTAGATTAGAGAGAATGCACATAAATGCAAACAATGAAATATGGGTCCAAACTACTAGGCTTCTTGGCATGTTTGTCATAACTAATGAAGATGAGATGATGGTGGATGACTGTACCGGTAGAGGAAGATGACATGATCAGTTATTTATATTTTCATTGATGTCAACTAGGTTCAACTAATGTTTAATGATGTTTACAATTGGTTTTTTGGTGATTTACTTGTTGGCAAAGTGATTTGGTCTACCGGAGTAAGAGTTTGACAGTTTGATGGAGTTTACCAGCAAGATTGTGCATTAGGACCTTAATCGGTAAAGCAGATAAGTTTTGATGGAATCGATTGATTGGCAATGTTTGGTGACTTGTGGTTTGATACATAAGATTTTATGATGGATTTGAGTATGTGACCAGAACCGCCTCCTATGTTGATTACTGGAAGGTATGCTTTGAATTTTTGATGAAGTTTTGCCAGGGTTTAAGAAGGGCTTAAGGACCGTTAAAGAATTCTCTTAACTGGTGATGATTATTGGTTTAGCGATGATCTACATCAAGTTCATGTGTTGATGACAACGCAACACAAACCGCGTGATGAGTTTGAAAGATGTTTTGGCACGTTTGGAGAATGAATTTCTTGCGAATGTGCAAAGTGCTTAGCAGAATGTGCTAAGGGTTTGGCATTGTACCAGATCGACTTGTTGTGACAATTTATGATCATTCAGTGACCGATTTTGATTTGTAATTGATTGTAATGATCTCTATGATGATATATAATGAGTTATAAAGATCTGTGATGATATATGTAGTAAGTCTTAGGGTTTTGATGTCGACCTATTTGTAAAAGTATCTATGTTAGTAAGGTTGATGTTTAGAAGTGTGGGTGATTTTGTAAAGTGTGAGATGTCGAACCAGTGTGTGTGAGAAGATCTGCTAGAGAGATGCAGACTTAGAATTAATTGGATCTGATTAAGCAAGCAGTAGAGTGCTATACAGAGATCATTCATTGTTTTTCTCTAACAATTACAGCAGCTAAAATCCCTTAACCAGGTAGGTCCTAATAGGCCTCACATTCTGAAATCCCCTAACAGGGTGAATCAATATCTAAGTTCCAAATCCTCTTTTGAGGTTGATCCTAATAGATCAAAGCTTCTAATATGGCTGAGGTCAATCCCTTAACCAAGTGACTCCTAACAGGGTCTACTCATAATAGGGCATCATTGTAAGCTTCTAACCGGGCTTGGCTCCTAACAGGGTGCATTCCGAAAGAGTGAAAAATATTTGTGGGTATCAATTACCACCTTGGTTTTTCCTTATTTGGGGGGTAAGTACAGCAAGATGGTGAACAAAAAGGGGGGTATAAGTGGCCACTTTTTTCTTTTTTTTCTGAAAATAGGTAAATCTGAACTTCAAAGAGATATTCGAAGGTTATGCACTCAAAACTAGGAGTTGATAAAAGAATTAGAATTGTAGTACTCTGAATCTAGTTTCTAAAATAGTAATGTTTTTTAAAATTAAATAAGATTAAGAGGGTCAAACCTCTCTCGCACAAAAAACTATTCTTGATTTTTTTTTAGAAAAACATAACATAGTTGTTTTTGTGCGATGCACAAAATATATAATTAGATTTAGTATTTTGCAAATCCCTTTGGTAGGATGATAGGTAAGATTGAGATCTATAAGTTGTGTATTTTTTTGTAATTTTTCATTGAGTTTTTTTTATGATTTTTTGAAGTGACCGCATCCTGAAAATTTGGTACCTATTTGTGCGCTGGGCATAACTTGCATCAAAATAATCAAAAGTGAAAACTTTTTTTTTTATATTGTATAGAATCTAGTGTAGAACAATAATATGTTATTTATTTTTAATTTGGTCAAGTATATCCAAAGTTATTAAAAAAGTGGTAGACGTATGTCTGTGAGGACTATCAAGGCACTGGTAAAGACAATTAAAGTTTACTATGCTAATGTTGTCTAAAAATAGAAAAATTTATATGGTCAGAAAGATGAGAAGACGTTTGAGGTTATGGTGGCAATTTTAGAGATACCCACTTGATAATTTGTAAACATGATGATGATGAAGTCGAGAAATCATGTTGGAAGATGAAAAAACATTTAAAGGGACAAAAATTGAGGAAAAATGGGCTTGCAAGCCTTAGGGTCATTTTCCAACCCTCTTACAAAGCCAAAACCCACACGGGTTCTGATATGCAAGATAACCCGCTCAGGTTTTGAAAAACAAAAGTACCATTCATAGTTCTACATAACTCATATGGGTTATGTAGAACTAAAACCATGATTTTGAGTTTCACAAAACCCATACGGGTTATGAAAAACCATAATTTTGAGTTTCACAAAACCAGTACGGGTTATGAAAAACATAATTTTGAGTTTCACAAAACCCGTACGGGTTATGAAAAACCATTATTTTGATTTTCACAAAACTAGTACGGGTTATGAAAAACATCATTTTGAGTTTTACAAAACCCGTATGGGTTATGAAGACATCATAATGTATGCTTGTAAACTTAGCATATACTACACATATGTATAGACATACATATAGAATATGTGTTTGTGTATGTATATATGCATATCTATAGTTATATATACATATATTTATATAGATATATGTATATATGATTGTATACATGCATGTTTCTCTTCTTTTCCTCTCTCTTGTCTTCCTTCCCCCACCACCATCCCTCTCTATTCTGAGCCCTAATTATCCTTCTTGAGTTCTATATCAACTCTCTACCCCTCACACTTCTCTCTCTGTCGAGTCTCTCACCCTCTTCTCCTTCTCGTTCTCTCTCCACCCCATCTCTCTCTCTCTCTCTCTCTCTCTCTCTCTCTCTCTCTCTCTCTCTCTCTCTCTCTCTCTCTCTCTCTCTCTCTCTCTCTCTCTCGTTGTCCTATCCTATTATCACCCTCTCCCCATTCTCTCTCTTTCTCTCCCCTGCCTCTCCCTGTTCCCCCTCTCCCTCCCCCTCTTGTTATCTTATCTTATTCTCTCTCATTTCCCAATCTCTCTCTCTCTCTCTCTCTCTCTCTCTCTCTCTCTCTCTCTCTCTCCCTCTCTCCTTTTCCTAATCTCCCTCCCTCCCCCTCTCCTTATGCTATTCTCTCTCTCTCTCTCTCTCTCTCTCTCTCTCTCTCTCTCTCTCCTATCCTCCCCATATCCACCCTCTCTCTCCCTCTCCCTCTCCCTCTCCCTCTCCCTCTCCCTCTCCCTATCTCCCAATCTCCTCTCTCTCCCTCCCCCTCTCATTATCATATTCTCTCCATCTCTTCTTATCCCCTATTCTCTATCTTACCCCCTCTCCCCCTATTCTCTCTCTAAATGCCTTTCTCACCCCCTCTCCTTATCCTATTCTCTCCCTCTCTTCCTATCCCCTTCTTTATCTCTCTCTCTGTCCTATTCTCACCTTCTCTCCCTTCTCTTTATTTCCCTATCTCTCTCTCTCTTCCTATCCCCTTCTCTCTCTATCTCTAACACTCTCCCTCCCCCTCTCCTTATCCTATTCTATCCCTCTCTCTCTAACTCTCTCTCTCTCCCACCCTCTCTCTCTCTCTCTCTCTCTCTCTCTCTCTCTCTCTCTCTCTCTCTCTCTCTCTCTCTCTCTCTCTCTCTCTCTCTCTCTCTCTCTCTCTCTCTCTCTCTCTCTCTCTCTCTCTCTCTCTCTCCCCACTTCTCCTTTGGTCCCTAGTTCTACATAACCCGTACAGGTTATGCAGAACTAAGCCCAAAACTTTTAGTTTTGCATAACCAGCACGGGTTATGAGAAAGTTTTCTTCAAAACCTAGCACGTTTTTGAATTTCATAGAACACACATGGGTTATGAGAAATTTCTTTTTTTTTGCATGTGGCCACTTTTCTGTTCACCATCTTGGTGCACTTACCCTGGGTTTCAACATGAAAAACATGGTGTTTATGTCTGGTATGCTTTTCTTGTGATGTTCATGTTTTATTTTTGTTAACCAGTAAAGACAGTTTATGTTTGTTTATCAGAGATCTTAAAGTGATTACTGGTATTGATGATTATATGATTGATGAAGCATTCTGAGCAGTTGATAAGTTCGTAACTGTGTTTATTGATCTGATATTGAACTTTTAGCTGATCTAATCAATAATTTTACTTAAGAGGAAATGATTATCTAGATCTGATAAAGAAGTCTGTTATGAAGATTTGGTTTAAAAGTTGAATGTTTTTAGATCTTAGATAAGTATGTTTGGTGTTGAAAGTTTCATTTTTTGTGAATACTGTTGTTACTATGGATGACTTCGTCATGTGTTGCATTGTTTTTGTCATTGATGTCAACACTTATCTTCTTGGAGGTTTACATTATGTTCACGGGTATGTGTTCACCAGTAGTGATGATGACTTGTTATCATCTGGAGATCATTTGGTTATGTCAAAGACATGGACTGGAAGTTTGGATTTGGTGTTTTGCTCATTGGTCTAATCGAGCTGATAGATTTTCCTTTACCAGTAGATACGTCTAGGTTATGGACCGGTACTCCAAATCAGCACAACACATTATGGAGATTGTTTATTGATTGGGTAAGACTTATTTGTAATTGATTTAATTGTAATATCTTTAGTGAGCCGACCTATACATTTGGTCTTAGGTTTTGTATAAATGTTTGTAAGATCTTATTGAAGATTGGGATATGGTATGAGTGTGTTCGAATATTGAAGAGCCAAAATAAGCAAATCCTTGTGTGAATCATGTAGACATTATTTGAAGGTTGAAGGAAGGTTATGAAGGTGTTTTGACACTCATGTTCAGAGCTTAACTGGTACTGAATCCAGCATTGGAGATGCTATTTTGAGTAGTACATTATCATTGGATTCAACCATCCAATTGTGTAGTCAGTGTGACTCCTATTTTGTGATTGAGTAGTGAGCTCTAGGCAATTGGCCTTTCTGCATGTGCAGACGCCATTTGTATACACATACTATCTACAATAGTATCATCTAATTGTGGGTAAGGTTTCCCACCGTGGTTTTTCTCTTACTGGGTTTCCATGTCAAAATCTCTATGTTATGTGTTGTGGATGTTGTTTCTCTTTATGTTTTATGCATTAAGTTAAACTTGTACTGCTATAACTATTAATCTATTTTACCGACACTTAAGTTTGGTTTACCAGCATTAAGGTTAAGTTGGAATAATTTTCATTTGGATTACAATTTATTGACAACTAGTTCACAACTGATTCACCCCCTCTCTTTGTTGTCCTTCTCGGGGCCTAACAATTGGTATCAGAGCTAAGTCCTCTTTTTGCAGAAGCCTAACAGCTTGAGGAGATCCTATGGCAACAAATATTTTTAGGAAGGATATTCTGAAACTTGATGGAATTAACTATGGCATATGGAAGATCAGAATGGAAACACATTTGAACTGCATTGGAAGAGATATATGGGATGTTACTAAGAATGGCTATGTTGCTCCTATTCTAAATCAACCTCATCCACCAACATTGGCTAAGGACATGGACAATGATTCCAAAGCAAGAGAAGCACTTCTGAGCACATTATCAAATCAGCAAAATCATGGGATTATCAGACCGATCTACTGCTAAAGCTATTTGGGATAAACTGGAAACACTGAATGAAGGAGATACCATTGTCAAGATTGCAAAACTGGAATGTTATCGAGTCAGGTATGAAAATTTAAAAATGAAAAAAGATTAAAGAATTTCTTCATTTATGGAAAGAGTTAATGAAATTGTTTTAGGAATACAATGTTGTGGAGGATCCTTAAGTGAAGATGAAATTGTGTCTAAAGTTTTAAGAGCATTGCCACTGGCTTACAAAATTAAAGTGACTATTATTAATGAAATGAGAACAATTCCCAATACTTCAATTTCTAGAGATACTTTGGTTGGAAAACTTTCAGCATTTGAGCTTGAGGAATTTGGTCCTGTTGCTACTGTAAAGACTGATTTAGCTTTCAAAGCATCATCATCATCTGACAAAACTAATTGGAAAGCACTTTAGGAAAAGAAATTGAAGATATGAGGAGAGAAAGTGAAGAACTTGAAGAACTTGAAGCACTATTTGCAAGGAAGATGCTTAAAGGTCAAGTAGGAAGTAAGTATGAAGGTAAAGCACCTTTCAAATGTTTTAATTGCAATAAAGTTGGTCATATGGCTTTTAGATGTCTTGATAGACATGCAAGACTAAGAGAGGAAGCAAAAAGAACATATAAACCTAACCCCGAATATCAAAGATATAGATTTAAGAAAAACAGAGATAAGTCATGCTACTATGTAGATGAAGGTATTATAGATGATTCGGATGAAGATCTAGCAGATAGCGGATGGGATTTTGTTGCAATAAAAGAAGATCAGCCAGAACCTATTGTCAAACTAGAAGAGCAGGCACTGGTAGAAAAAAATGAAGAAAAAGATGAATGGATTATAGATTCTTGATGCTCGCATCATATGACTGGTGATAAAAGAAAATTCTTATCTTTTCAAGAAATTTATGGAGGTCTAGTAAGGTGGTGCAGGAGCACCCTTCTAAGATCTTCCTCTTTCTTTTTTTGTTGGTGTTATGCTTCTTTTGAAGCCATTGTATATAAAATAAAGAGCCATGTGCTCATTGGTCCTAATTAGGGTCCTAGTTGAGGTCTTAGGGTCATGAGTCACAAATTGAGATTTTCTTGGAAATAGGGGGTTTGTGTGCATTTGAGGTGTTTAGGGGTCCCTCATAGCATGGTGGAGTCCTTAGGTTGGCCCAATGTGGGTCTAGGAGTCAAGAAAAGCAACATTGGGAAAGTTGCTCAAAAGTTGCAAAATTTGCATGACAACTTTTAAAAGTTGTCAAGCAACTTTTCCACCATGAGGCCAAAATTCTTACTTTGGCATGGAAAACCCTAATAAGGGCACATGGACCAAGGAGAGGGTAGTATAAGTATTTCCAAACCCTAAGTTAATGGGTTGGATGTCATACATTGTATGACCCAAGTAAGAAAAGCTTGACTGTGACTATTTGTTGGTTACCAGTCAGTTTGAATAAAGCTACCGAGAAAGTTAATGGATTGATTTGAATGTAAACATATGTGGAGTGTCTTCTATGGTGTAAATAATTTCATTGTGAGCAATTATATTAGGTTTTTATTTGCAGGTTGTGTGTGTTTGTAAATAGTTTATAAATTGCCTTCTCACTGTCCAGTTTTGGATTGGTTTGTATAAATGGATGCATAACTCCATTCCCCATTGTGGAATCACCATGAAACCATGGGCAATGAGAGTAGAGACCTTTTACCATAGTTCAATGCAAGAAAGGCCCTTGAAAATGCAAGGAGTCCATACAAAGACCCATTCCTAGGCGAGACTGGACAGTGCCTGGTTAGGAATGGTTGTTGTTGCAGAGGTCTTGAAGAGCAAGGTTGGCCAAAGGAGAGTGCGCCCTTTGGAGGAGGTGTAGAGGAGTGTGTGAAGCACCACTAGTGTGAAGGAGAAGCCTCCACCAATCCAGACAAGGTGGCTAAAACACAAAACATTCACTGTGACCCAGGCAGACCAGAAAAACCCTCACAAAACCCTTGAAAACCCCAAAATTTGCCCTAAGCACTGTACGGCCACTTGGAGGCCCAAAACTAGAGAAATCCTTGAGCCCTTACCAAATGAATGGTAGTCCATTTTGGGATTTTGGGTAGTTTGTGCATCATTTGTGAGAGGGAGCCCTAAAAGTCCGGGTAGGAGGCCTAATTGGTCCTAATCCTTGTAACCCTATTTTGTAGGCAAAACACAAAATAGTGAAATCAATAGGAGGGATGAAGGTTGTAACTTCTTGGGGGCACATGGATGGATGTAAAACATGGTTTAAAACCTATCCTAACCTTGCTAAGACCTTGGAAGGTGTAGAACAAGCCTAGCCCTTATTAGCCAAAGTAAGGGGTGTGAGTCTCATGAGTAGGTGAGACCTTAGGAGCAGCATTGCAACTCATTGGTGGCTGGATTGGGAAAGGTCAGGGGATTCCTCAAGCAAGAGAAGTCCTAGAGACCCTAGGGTGTGAAAAGAACACCAAGTGATCCAGGGAAAGGATCCAAGAGCATAGACTAGGCTAGTCTATCCCAAGCACCATCCCATCATAAGGTTTGGTGATGATAAAGCTTGTCTAATCAAAGGAAGAGACATTATATCTTTGGATGGTAAGCATAATAGTGATAATGTTTATTATGTAGAAGGCTTAAACCTTAATCTTTTGAGTGTTGGTCAATTAGTAGAAAAAGGATTTCAGTTACAATTCAAGAATGGAGAATGCAAAATCATAAAAAGAACTGGATTGGAGATTGCAACCAGTAATCAGACTAAAGGTAATATATTTCACTTGAATACCAATGATAAGACATGCTTGATTGCACATATTGATGAAAGTTGGTTATGACATAAAAGACTCTGTCATGTGAATTTTGATTGCATTGTAAAGATCAGTTCAACTAAGGTAGTAAGGGATTTACCTAAGATTGTGAAACCTCAAAATCCAGTATGTAAGGAATGTCAAATGGGAAAGCAAGTTAGAACAACATTTAAGAGCATTACTGAAAAATCCAATAGTATTCTTGATTTAATTCATACTGATTTGTGTGGTCCAGCAAGAACAAGAAGTCTACAAGGAGATAGATACTTTATGCTAATAATTCATGAGTTAGAACAACATTTAAGAGCATTACTGAAAAATCCAATAGTATTCTTGATTTAATTCATACCGATTTGTGTGGTTCAGCAAGAATAAGAAGTCCACAAGGAGATAGATACTTTATGCTAATAATTGATGATTATTCTAGAATGTGTTGGGTTACTTTTCTCAGGGAGAAATCAGAAGCTTTTGGAAGATTCAGGATATTCAAGGCAATGGTAGAGAATGAAACTGGCAATAAAATCAAATGTTTGAGATCAGATCAAAGAGGAGAATTTACATCCAAAGAATTTAATGCATTATGTGAATTGAAAGGAATTGAAAGACAACTATCAGCACCCCGGACACCCCAGCAGAATGGAGTTGTGGAAAGGAAGAACATAACTATTTTGGATGCAGCAAGAACCATGTTAATGGAAGCAAATCTACCTCATGTGTACTAGAGAGAAGCAGTGAATATAGCGGTTTATGCTTTCAATAGAGTTCACATCAAAAGAGAAACTGGTAAAACCCCTTATGAACTATGGCTTGGTCATATTCCTACTCTTAAGTATTTCAGAATATTTAGAAGCAAATGTTACATTAGAAGAGATGAGTATATTGGCAAATTTGTCCTAGAAGTGATGAAGGAATATTTCTTGGTTATTCATCTAGAAGTAAGGCATATAGATGTTATAATAAAAGGTTAGAGAAAATCATTGAGATTACTAATGTGAAGATAGATGAACACTTTAGAGGAGATTCAATATCTGTAGAACAGGCAGTTGAAATGATTATAAATGAACCAGCACAAACTGCACCAGTACAGAATGATGACCCAGTCACATTGGCATCATCAAAAAACTCAACTGTGACTGAAGAACAATAGCCTATGAATGTTAATCAAAATAAACACAGGTATGTAAGATTGAATTATTCAAAGAATCAGATAATTGGAAACAAGAATCAAGGTGTTATGACTAGAAGAAGACTAGCAAATGAAGAGGCATGCTTAATTTCTCAAGTTGAACCAACATCTGTTATTGAAGCATGTCAGGATGAACATTGGATAAAAGCAATGGAAGATGAATTAGAACAAATCAAAAAGAGCAACACTTGGACATTAGTTCCCCGGTCTAAAGACAAAAATGTAATTGGAACTAAATGGGTAAATAGAAATAAACTTAATGATGATGGAGAAGTAATCAGGAACAAAACAAGATTAGTTTGTAAAGGTTAATCACAGAAAGAAGGAATGGGTTATAATGAAACCTTTGCACTGGTAGCCAGAATTGAGGTAGTTAGACTATTTCTTGCATTTGTAGCTCATAAGAACTATAAAGTTATCAAATGGATGTAAATATATGCATTTTTTAATAGAGATCTTGAGGAGGAAGTTTACATTGAATAGCCTGATGGATTTTCTTTGACAAACAATAAGGATATGGTTTGCAGGTTAAGGAAAGCTTTATATGGATTGAAGCAATCTCCTAGAGCTTGGTATAATAGATTGGATTAATATATTTTGAAGCTTGGTTACACAAAAGGTAATGCTAACAACAATTTGTATTACAAAGTTACCAATGATGATATTTTGGTTATTGAATTCTTTGTAGATGATATCATTTTTTGAGGTGAAGATGGATTATGTAAGGACTTTGCTAACAAAATGGAGGAAGAATTTGAAATGTCTATGATTGGAGAGATAAAAAAATTTCTAGGTTTGCAGATCTCACAAACAGATAAAGGTATATTCATATGTCAAACAAAGTACTTGAAGGAACTTTTGAAGAAATTTGGTATGGAAAATTCCAAACCGGTAAGTACTCCTATGACTACAACTGATAAATTGACATTGAAGGATGATTCAGCTCCTATTAATCCAACAAGCTAAAAATTTATGATTGGAGGATTACTATATTTGACACAAACAAGACCTAATATAATGAATGCAATATGTATTGTTTCAATATTTCAAAGCAATACTAAAGAAAATCATGAATCGGTAGTTAAAAGAATTTTCCGGTACCTACAAGGCACAACAAATCTTGGTTTATGGTATCCTAAAGATGATAATTTTGATTTATGTGCATACACCGATGCAAATTGGGTAGGATATGTAGATGACAAAAAGAGTACCACTGGCGGTGCATTCTTTCTTGGTAGAAGATTGATTTCATGGATCAGCAAGAAGTGGACTTGTACATCATTATCAGCAATAGAATCAGAATATGTTGCAGCATCAACTAATTGTACTCAGGTATTATGGATCAAGCAAATGTTGAAGGATGTAAAGGTAAAATTAAAAGAACCAATAATCATTTATTGTGATAATTCAACAACAATTGATATATCAAAGAATCTGGTTTTTCACTCTAAGACAAAGTACTTTTCGATTAAGTATAATTTTCTGAAAGAGAATGTTGAAGCAAATGAAGTGAAATTGGTTTATGTGAATACTAAAGAGCAAATTGCATATATCTTTACAAATCCTTTGCCTAAGGAAACATTTGAATATCTCAGAGAACAGCTTGGGGTAATTTCCCCACTGGCAGAGACTTAGATAATGAAGATTGGCATCAAACCGACAGGGACTAACAAAAAAACCTTTCTCCAGCTTTGATGAAGGAGAGATACTTCTCAGGGGGAGTAGTTGGTTGAATGTTAAGTTTTGAATTCTTTACTGCTTTGGCATTTTATGTCAAAGGAGGAGAGATATCTACGAAAAAACCTTGTATTTGGGAGATATGATCATTCTACTTAAAGAGATATACTCTTTTGGATATATGTATTTTTGGTTTTGGTTTTTGTTTCTATTACAGAACTTTGTATTGGTCTACCTTTGGGAGATTGTTGATCTATTAATTTTTGGCATTCTATTTTTGGCACTTAGATATTTTTCCATCTAGTGTTGCCATGAATGCCAAAGAGGGAGATTGTTGGTATTATGGATGACTTTGTCATGTGTTGCATTGGTTTTGTCATTGATGTCAACACTTATTTTCTTGGAGGTTTACATTATGTTCACCGGTATGGTTAATGGCTTATGCACAATCACTGGTATATGTTCACCAACAAGTTATATTGTTCACCAATAGCGATGATGACTTGTTATCATCTGGAGATCATTTGGTTATGTCAAAGACATGGAATGGAAGTTTGGATTTGATTTTTTTCTTATTGGTCTAATCGGGTTGATAGATTTGCCTTTATCAGCAAATAGGTCTAGGTTATGGACCAGTACTCTAGATCAGCATGACACATTATGGAGATTGTTTATTGATTGGGTAATGTGGTAAATGTATTGAGCTAACATGTTGTATCACATCAAGACTTATTTGTAATTGATTTAATTGTAATATCTTTAGTGAGCTGACGTATACATTTGGTCTTAGGTTTTGTATAAATGTTTGTAAGATCTAATTGAAGATCGGGATATAGATATGGTATGAGTGTGTTTGAATATTGAAGAGCGAAAATAAGAAGATCCTTGTGCGAATCACGTAGACATTATTGGAAGGTTGAAGGAAGGTTATGAAGGTGTTTTGACACTCATGTTCAGAGCTTAACCGGTACTGAATCCAGCATTGGAGATGCTATTTTGAGCAGTACATTATCATTGGATTTAAACATCTAATTGTGTAGTTAGTGTGACTCCTATTTTGTGATTGAGCAATGAGCTCTAGGCACTTGGTCTTTCTGCATGTGCAAATCCTATTTGTATACACATACTATCTGCAATAGTATCATCTGATTGTGGGTAAGGTTTCCCATCGTGGTTTTCCCTTACCAGGTTTCCACATCAAAATCTTTGTGTTATGTGTTCTGGATGTTGTTTCTCTTTATGTTTTATGCATTAAATTAAACCAGTACTGCTATAATTATTAATCTGTTTTACCGGCACTTAATTTTGGTTTACGGACATTAAGTTTAAGTTGGAATAATTTGCATTTGGATTACAATTTATTGACAACTGGTTCACAACTGATTCACCCCCCCCCCCCCCCACCCCCTCCCCCCTCTCAGTTGTCCTTCTCGGGACCTAACAAATATTGATTCACCCCCCTCTCAGTATTAACCAGATCCTCTAGGTTTATCAAGTCTACGTTAGGTGTAGAAGTTGATGAGTAACCACATGAACTTCAGGATTCATCTACAAGCAAAACAATTGTAACACAAAAGAGATAAAGAAAATATTGTATGCTCTATAACAACTTAAGAATTTTATATTGATTGCACATAAGAATTGATTAGAGATGCTATTACAATGAATGAATGAACTTGCTTACCTCCCATGAATGAAATACTATTGTATGCAAGTATAATAACAAGATTTAATTAATTTTTTAATATTAAATATCAAATTACATGTCAAACATAAAATAATAGACATAACCAAATAATTTTTTACATATATTATTTATAATTTAGCTCATAATAGATAACACTAATGGTAAAGTTTTGTAAGATACATTTATAACAATTATAACTTTGGCATGCTAACCTCCAGCAACAGCTCTCACTAATGGCCTCTCCACTCCAAAATTAAAACTCGACGCTCTCACCTAATGTCGCCTACAATAGATCCCCTTCCTGTGAGATTGTTGTCAACATTTATAACTCACCTCCCTAGTTGTCCTGGAAGCTAGTACTTTAGTAAACTCTTTGCTTAAAAATGCATTTATTGAGCTACTTCAAAAATCCCAGTATGGTCCTTTGACTCCTCTGTCAAAATGCTTTCCATGCACCTCCTCTAGTCCAGGATTGACTCTAGCCTATGAGGTTCTCAATCGCATTCCTACTATGAAAAAATTGTACCGATTGGAAGATACAACTAGTTGTGGTCATCCCTGCCTTCACTTGACCCCTAAATTTTCACTCATTGGAACCTACTATTCTCTAGTAAGTTGGAAATATATCCTTGCACTCGTGGGTTTTTGTTATCTACTTTTCTAATATGGATGATGTCCTCTCTATGGACCCCTAGAAATGGGGCACTCATTCTTTGTCATTGTGCCCTTAGACTCCATCTCGTAATCCCCTCATGGACTTTGCTGATGTCTCTTATACTTGGGTCCACCTCTATCACCTCCCATTACATTTTTGGTGCACTACCTCTTATGGATCCATTAGAAATGAATTGGGCCACTTTATCAAGGTCAACCCTAATTCTAGTCGCTCACACCTCTTTGCATGGATCTTGATCTTTGTAAACCCCTTCTTGCTAAGATCTCACTCATCTCACTCATGGTTAAAGAGTTCCAATGGAGGCAGTGTTTGGACTACAAAGGGATCTCATTTATATGCTCTTGATGCTTTGTAATAGGACACCTAGCCTCTTCCTATCCTCATGGGTCTAGTCCCCAATCGTTGCCTACTTAGTGGAAGGACGTGATTTTAGATTTACACTCTACTTCTAAAATGGAACCCTCCTCACTAACTATCATGGCTCCTTCAGCTCGCAATGTTTCAGCCCGAGCGGCTATTGCTAGGTCCCCTGCTCCTTAGGCTATGGAGGTTTTCTCTTTAGTTGTTCTCGCTTCATCGACTAGGTGTGTTGTAATGGGAGGTGATAGAGGTGTAATGGGAGATTGGACACCAAAGTCCATAGTGTTCTATCCAATGCTTCCTTATACCTTTCCTTTGCAAAGTTCAGCGACACTCACAAAGCTTTGTCAACGCGACCTGTAACCTCCGTGACCATACTGTAGGGTCGCTCCAAAATGACCCCATTGTGTTGATACTCGTTAGCCAAGAACTCTTCATCAATGACATTCTTGATCGCTGGAAGGATATAGTCTTGCGGGATTTCAAACAACCTCCTCAACTGATCGTCAGCTTCCTCCCCCAAACACACACAAGATACTCCATAATGAACATTTGAAGCCGCTGCTTTTGCCTACCCAACTTTTGCAGAGTTCCTATAAATACATACTAAGGCCTCTAGACTGTTCTCCTCGAACACTCCCAGCAAGGAAAAAAATCCCTGCCATCATGGGAAAATTTGGAAAAATCTGTACCAGTATCAGTATAATCACTACTTTACACCATCACCCTCCTCTAGTCTTCCCTTGAATGATCCTTCCATCCCATCACGGATCTTTTCACTACAATCCAAAGTGTCCCTTTCTATCAAAAAATTCACTTCCTATGTCATATTCATGCCTTGTGGGACATCCTCATCCTCGGTCTTAGAGACCCCTTGATTAACAAGTGCATCTGCCACGGCGTTTGCTTCTCTATATACGTGGCTTAAAGTAAAGAACTCCAACTTAGAGAGCAGATAATGAATCATCTTAATCCATCTATTCAATTGCCATACATGAGCTTCCCCCTTATTAATAGCATTAACACATAGTAACGAATCCGCTTCTATGTGGACAAACTGATCATTTTTCTTAAGACACAACATAATGTCGTTGGCCAAAGCTTTCATTTTTGCATCATTATTAGTGGCTGATTGGATTTTTCTCAAAAGCGACCAAAGAGGCCTCCCAAAATCATCCCTAATAATACACCCAATGCCAATCTTACCAGGATTACCCTTTGCGGCTCCATCAAAATTGAGTTTGATGTGCCCCCTTTCAACCGGAGAAAGCCATTTTGCCTCCGCCCTAATCCTTCCCTTGTTAGGGATCACCCTAGAAGGCTTTCCCAACATGTTCCACATTTTTTGTATGTTCTCATCCCATGAATATAAAAGAAAATTCCTCTTTCCCTTCTGATTGGAATTTGGTACCTCACACATTTCAATCATAATTTTATCAATTAAAATAGGCTACACCATCTCCTTACCTTCAAGAATCCTTCTACTACGTTCTTTCCAAAGATGCCAAGTCAGCAATGAAGGCACAAGGACCCAAATGTCACACCACATGCTCTTACCTCTTCTACATTTCCATCCTTTCAAAAAATTCTAAAAAAGAGCTGGTCTAACATCATAGCATGACAATGATAGAAGTAGCCAATTCAAAACTTCAATGGCATAGTCACAAGAATACAAAATGTGATTAGTCATTTCTTCACTACATTTGCAAAACAGACATCTGGAAGGGCTCACTATACCCAACTTATTCAACTTGTCTTCCGTTAGGATGGTCCCCTGCATTGCGAACCAAAGAAAGGCCTCCGCCTTGGGTAAAATAAATTTGTGCCAACATAATTTGTTCGGCCAACCTTCTTCCAACCGTCTCGAGCTTTGAATCTAATATCCTATCTTAATAGAGTATTTCCCTAAAGATGCCACTAGCCAGAACACCTTGTCATCCTTATTGGTCAATTTGACTTTTTCTGAGTTTAAGAATCTCCTTAGTTCTGGCCCCCTCTCGTGGAGGTAAAAAAGTCGCCCAGGTCCTTCCAATCATCATATACCTACCAAATTTTCTTTGAAATATAATCTACCACGCTACTCCCAAAATGATCTATTACTCTAGTGATCCAATAGTATTAATGGTGATTGACTTTTAGGCAGGTTGTGTGGCTCGAGGAAGGATTCCAGATCGTTTTGGCCACAAGAAGATTACTAAATTTAATAATCTAAGTACAGAGAATGATCAGAAGAAAGATTGAATGCATTTACTATAGGTGGCAAATATGAGATCATATTCAGCACAAAGAATAAAATTTGTAGAGTTGTAGATCTCCAAGACAACTGACTTGAATAAAATATTCAAGTTTGCAATAGAAGTAATCTCTGATGTGTACAAAATCGAATAGAGAAGTAGGTTTGTTATTGCCAAGAGAAAACAAAGCAAAATTATAGAAGTAGAAAGAATCAGCATAGAGAAAGAACTGAGCATTCTGGACAGTAATGTTGTGGTAGAGAGAAGAAGATAACTAGATAGAGGAAGGAGGAGAAACATAGGAAAAAATTCAACAGACAGAGAAAGTCATTTTCAAGATATGAGAAATTTGTAATTGTTACAAAACTCATTTGTAACAAGGCTTTGTCATTGCACTATAAACTTGATCAATCAGTGTAAATATCTGAGTGGGTTCTCAGAGCAGGGGTAGGTTCTCCTTTGAGTAGGTTCTCATAAAATCAGGGGTTGGTGCCCTAGACTTTGTAAACTATCATTTACCAGTGAGGCTGGATTGGAGCAATAGACTCCAGCAGCTATTCTCACCAAGGTTTTTCCCACGTCAGGTTTTCCTCATATATTTGGTGTTGTGGTCTTTTCTATGTGTGTGTGTGTGTATGCTTGATTAAGTTGTAGTTTCAGTATTAGCACATATATTTAAATTTTTAAAATACACTGATTCAGCCCCTCTCTCAATGTCCATTTGTGTTCATCACTTGCAAAAATCTCAATTTTTTTTGTTCGAAATATAATTGTGAATGGTGTTAAGTCTAACCATGAAGTTTCCTTCAATATTCAAAGAGGAAATACCATAATCCCAATACCAAAGAATAAGCACAAGCCTCTACACCATTGTTTGTGTACCATTTAATTTTATTTTAACTATAGAACCTAAAGAGTTCCTTACTACTCAAGCAACTTCCAAAGCCCCCATATTAGCATAAGATGCATTGTTATATTTTATTTTAAACTATTTAATAAGAAGGGGAATCCATTTTACCTCTTTTCTTAAAGAAAAATTAGATTAACCTCCAAAATCCCTCATGAGAGGTGAAAATAAAATTTAAATTAATGTTCACTTTTAATAATTCCCTCCAAGACATTGAATAATCTATTTTCATATTAATTTTTCTATGTACATACAACCCAAACAACAACATCATCACTATGAAATAGCATAGTTTTTAATGATTTTTTTTATGTGTATCATTGAAAATATACGTGTGAATGCCTCCGTACCATTAAAATGATAGTAAAAGAGATTTATGATGCCTTAATTTTTTTGGGTCATTATGAGATCACTCAAATTTAATTTTGAGTTGGCTACATTATAGAGGTATAATATATGGGGTATATGCTCATTTTTTAATTAAGTTGAGAGATTTAATGATTTCAATGAATAAATTTAATTTAAATAATAAGTTATTTATTCTAACTTTAAAACTTTTGATATCAATAAATTGCGAACCATGATTTTCATGTCAATATTAGAATTGTTAATTATTTGATTTAATTATATTCTAACTTTAATGCTATAATGTTTGGTAGAGCAAACACAATTTCTTTCATGGAAAGAACCAATTGAACTTCTTAGATGGGAAGACATTCAAAAAATGAAATACTCATGGATGGTAGCTCAAGAAACATTAGGTTTAGTACCTCCAATTTTTGGTAGTTTCAAAAAGGCAACAAAAGTTATTGAATATGAAGGCTATATAATTCCCAAAGGATGACAGGTACAAAAAAAAATTTATTTTATATTAGCATATATAGTGAAAAAACTAAAAGTAATGGAGTTAAAAGTATCTTTTATTCCTCGAACCAAATGATTTCAAAATATCATGATGCAAATATAATATTATTATAAAATAATAACATAGAATTTGTTTGATGAATAGATTTTTTGGGTGACAAGCTCTACACATATGAATGAAGATATATTTAAGGAAACAAATAACTTCTACCCATCTCATTTTGAGACTCAAAGTCCTCCTTACAACTTTATACCATTTTCAGTTGGACCTCGAATATGTGCGGGCTATAACTTTTCACAAGTATTGACATTATTAATTTTGTATCATAAGAACAATAAAAATAATAAGGAATTGTGATACATATTTTTACTTGACCCTATTTCAGTTCAGGGAATATACACAGGTCGTAAATTTTGATGACATTATAACTATACAATAATTAAAGTGGTTTTATTTATTAAATTTAAATTATGAAAACATAGCACATGTATAGTTATATTTAAGCATATGGGCATTTTTTGCTAAATAATTCTTTATATTTTTTTGTATATAATATTTTTATGTAAAATCACAATGATTAAAAAATTGATTAATAAATGTAATTGATTATCAACTATCATATTAATTGATGTTCATGCACATTTTTTGATGCAAAATTATTATAATGATATTAAATTTTTTTCATAGATTTCATCATAGAATTGTTGGTACTCAAGAATCTCTAATAAAATATTCTCCATGGTGTTATCACCTAAGGTTTCTAATATCTTATACAAATTTAAGATCTTGTGTTGATGTGTGTACTTATTATTGACACCTAATATTGCAATCGGATTATGCATCTCTTTTGTAACATATCGGCACCCTAATAATAGAAAATTATAAATAATCAAATATTAGATTACCATTTTTGTGAAATTACCATATCTTTTTTCCTTATTTATATCTCTTATTTATTAGTGATGTTGATAAAAAGAGGGAATAAATGGAGTGTTGAAATAAATTATGGAGTGACTCTTGGATCTTGACATTTGGTAGATCTTGTAGGCAATTTTGATGATTTATAGAAGTCAAGAATTCAATCTTGATAATTTTTTCATTTATTTTATTTTTGAAGAATTCTTTAATTGTATAATATATATGAGATTTATTTTTATATTTGTTTTTTATGATATCCATGTTGTGGCCATGTTTTTGTGAACTAGAGCATCAACAATCTTTTGAAAACCCCCATCTTAGTGATTTCTAATAGTTTCCTATTTTGTAGAGAAAATATATTGTTTATATCAATACATGAAAAACACCAACCTTATAATTCTCAGACATTAAAATTGTGTGATTCTTTTTTTATTGATAAAAGTGGGAAAAGCCACTAAATTTATTAATATTAATATTAAAATTACAAGATAAAGTAGCAGTCCAAGAAGGGTGGAATTGAATGCCCTTGACCAAAGTGTCGAAAATAAAAATTCCTAGCCCAATTAAATAGAAAAATACCAAAATCCCAAACCAAGGGAGGAATTGAAGGCCTTAGACCAAAGTGCGGACAATAAAAATTCCTAGCCCAATTACATAGAAAAATACCAAATACCCAAACCAAGAGATATAACCAGTTTGAAACAAGAATTGACCAACAAAACAAAGAGGCCAAACATGAAAGCCATGAGGACAAAAAGGATTTACAACCTAATTTACAAGGATTCAGAGATTACATAGTTACATTGAAATGACATCAAGGATAAAATGTATACATAAAAAAATATCTTTAGGCAGAGAAACTCCTCCAAACAATTATGCTAATGTTAGGAGGAACTTGTTGTAGAGGGGGAACTGAGAGAGGCATATCTTCTAAATGAGTCGAGAGACTTAAAAACTAGTGAACACTGACAAAACAATCTATAGCCACAACATTAATACTTGCATCAATATGATCCAAAAGTTGAGAAGATTAAAACGAATAGAGACGTTCATTCAACAATTAAACTAAAACGGAAATAAACAAAAAATATACATGACAACACATGACGCAAGGTTTTAATGTGGTTCACCACTAAGTGGTTGTGTCCACCAGAAAGCAAGGATAGTGATCTATTAACCAAATATCCAATACTACACATACATGGGTTGCACATGGTCATTTATACAAATATATTCAGCTATGAAACAAATAGCTAGGAGAAGACGAAAGATCATCTAACCATTGGGCTTTACATTCCCAACAATTGCCCTCATGAAGGCCAACCGGTTCAGCCATACCCTCTGACATCCCTTCTTCCATTTCAAAACTCATATTGCATTCAGCCTGCAAGATTTTAACTTCGCAAACTCTTGTTCATGAATACTGCGGATTAGCCTCCTCCAAGGCAAATCGGAGTTGAAAAACCTTGTATCCAATGCATCATCTTCTCTAGGCATTTTTAAACCATCCATAGTATGCAGCTTGCCATCGGAGCCCACTAAGGCCAAACTGAAAAACCTAGATCTGTAGCTATTAATGACCTCTTCCCGTTCATCTAAGCACTTAAAGGGAACAACAAGACAATCCTTGGTCAAAATACCGAACACCCTTTCAAAGAACACGATGTCCTCTGAGGTTTCATCAATCTGGTTTTCCTGCCCAAAATTTTTTCAGAAATTTAATGATCACCTTTTCTCTATCAGTTGCCACATATACCAATATCACTTCTTTGTCTACCTTCCTGAGCTCCTCATTTGACTGGCACAACACAGAAAAAGCATGCTCAAGACTATCAAATCCCAACTGCATGTCTATATCAAATTGTGAAAGTTCATGTTGATTGCCCTTTATGTTTGAGTGATAACCACCTCTTTTCGGTGCCCTAGTAATGTCTTCATCTGCTACCACACTATTATAATTATGCGGTGTCATGAGTTCATCTTTATCAGGCTTTTGTTTCTCTCTCGCAGTTGCATACAAAATAGGCTCATTCAACGCCACCAAAATCACCATAATTTGGTTTGTTAGAGTCATCGTGGGTTTCTCCATTGGATTTGTTAAAACCCTTTCATTCTTGCTGCCTTCCAAGTTGGCAAATTTATTTTGTGTTGCATCCTCAAAGACAAGAAGACCAAATTCCTCCATCTGAATCTTCATTTCTCGCAGGTTATTGATGAGAGATAACTCGTCATCATCGATCTCCATCTGCTTCAGCACCCGACATTGCAGCGAAAGACCAATATAGTATGCAACAACATAGTTTGTAAGGCCCACTTCCAGACCATACCAAGGAAGAGGGGTTTGCCCAGTAAATCCCTCGTTGGATTTATTTGCTTCAACATTTATCATCAGATAGTCAGAGTTCACAAAGTTATGCTCAATGTTCATTTTGCGACGAGAAATCTCGAATGGTATGACGCCAAACATGGCATTCACAAACCTGGTGGACCCACCAACCGTATGGGTGTCTTTCTTTATTAACTCGTAATATATATGTTTGCAGTGATTATGCACTGCACCTTCCTCCAATACACCCATGATGCTCATGAACCTTTCCACATACTACTTCAGAAGCAAGTCCAACTAATCCCCTCGCAGTTTCTCATCCTCTATTCCATCTCCCTCTAGGTGAAGCATTCCCCTAGGTGTTGGCGAGATAAATTGCTCAACAAACAAATCTTCTTCCTTGTCCTCATAGGCAGATATTGAGAAGCTATCGACGGTGATACTGACATGAGCATCATCATAATGAATTTTCCCTGTCTTCCCAGCCAACAAGGGATCCATCTCTACGAAGAAAGGGTTATCATCCCTATCCTTGGCACTAAGAACGCGATACTCAAGTTGCGCTTGGGCTTGATTCGAGACTTTCTTTTTTAAACCTAAGTGGTCCGCCAAAGTGCACGACTCGCTATTCAGTACAGAGACTAGCGAGATCCCCATCAAACCGCGCACCCACCGACCCGCATGTCATTCGACCAATAGTGAGCATCTAGAGCTCTCAATACCAACTTTCCAACCATTATTTTTACCGTTGAGAGGATCATTGATACCCATATTGAGCCTGCTTCTCCGACTGTTTAGAGAATTCAATCGATGAAAATTGGGGAACTTGTTATTCGATGGAAAGACGTAGGTAGCAGCTGGAGGAATGGTAGGAATCATGTATCTTGAGCTCACTTCTTGACTTTTGTCCATCCTTTACTACGGGTCTTGATCTCCTCTATAAGTAACCACAGAGAATGTCAATCTCTGCCTCTTCATATTCGTAACATATGTAGACTCTGCACCTACCATGGCGGATAGTGTTGAATTCGTGATCCCTAGATTGTCTCCTATAGTAATACCTTCATGTTTCTCAAACTAAGATACGATAGGAAGATTGCCAACAATGACATTACCAAAACCCGTCTTCTTATTATGTTCTATGGCTCGAATTCTTTTTTCTTCAAATTCTTCGAATTCGTCAAACATGTCTACCTCTCCATTTTCTTCAACTTTTTTGACAAACTTATTGTCTTCTGCTGCTAATAGTGTGCCTCTAAAATGTCCCACCGGATCTGAAGAAGAAAGAAGTTGCTTGTGTAATGAAGAAGCCATGAAGGCCATATTCAGTGGGCTCACCGGTGATGTCTCCTCACAAGTGGATAAGTGTAAATCAAGAAAGAGTCTATGGGATAGACTAAGGAAGCTCTATGGAAATGAACCCTGCACTACTAGATTAGTGTGTGGAAGTGAGAAGAACAATGCAGTAGATACATGTGCATATGATGAAGGCAGATCCACTAGCAGTCATAGCATTGATGAAGAAGGAACCCATCTCCTCATGGCTCAAGGATTTGAAGATGAGGTGCACACATCTGAAAGTGACCAGGCAAATAGATCCCACTGACAAGATGTGTTTGGCAGTGATGATGAGGAAGAAGGAGACAAGACAGATAGATCTAGCCATCAAGATCTATTTGATAGTGAAGAAGAAGAAGAAGAAGAAGAAGAAGAAGATCTTGAGTGTGAACTGGTAAGTGCTCTATAAGAGCTTCAAAATGTTAGAAATGATTTTAAAATCTATAAAAGATTAGCACATGAGGATTGCTATCAATTGACAACCTGTCTTGATGTGTCAAACCAAAAGGTTGGCTTATTGACCTCTCAACTAGAAGAGACAAAAAAATTGACTGATGATTTGAAATAAGTCTTGGACTCCAAGGAAAGTGAAAGGGAGAATCTGAGAAATGAATACAAGCTATTTAAGAATGCTACTATAGTAGAGCAGAACTAGCTGACAAATTGCCTTGAGGAATCTGAGAAATGCATCTCAAAGTTGAAGTCGCAAGAAAATAACACCAAGGTGTGTCAGTGTGAAGATCTAGCATCCAAGCTAGAAATTAAACATAAAGAATATCAAAAACTTCTTGGAGAAATGGAGACTCTCCAAAATGACCTTCAGAAATGTCAGGATGAGCTCAAGGTAAGAATCCAGTTTGATGGTAGAAGTGATGCCTTGGACAAAATGTTGAAAAAGAAAAGGCATGCCAAGGACACTGAAGGGTTAGGAAATGGTGTCGGTGAATGCTCCACCAATAAGAATGTTCCCCACAATGACATTCAGTTTGTCTCCTCAAATGGAGAAAACAAGGGACAAACCTTCAAAGTCAGAAATGCTCCCCAGAAGAAGGTTGATCTAAGTACAACCGACGAAGATTTGCAGACAAGAATGAAGACTGGTGCTGCAATAAGGAGGAACAATGCAGATCCCAAAGGTAAAGGGAAGACGGGAGAAGACAACTTCACCGAAAGAAGGAACATGAGAAGTCAGCAAAGAAGACCTCCTATCGGCAGAGGACAAAGAAATGCTACCACCCATAGGGCGAAGCAAGTGTGGGAGAAGAAGAGGCTATATGGAAGAGCTGCATAGAATGAACAGCCAAGGATCCATGCTCAAAGAAGAAGAAATGGAGAGGCTAAACCCGTAAGATCTCCTCATGCATGGCAAAATAAATTTGTAAGTCATATGCCATCCTTTACCGGTTACTGCTTTGCATGTAATGCTTATGGCCATAGGGTAGAGGAATGTAGAAAGAAATCCAAAAATAATAATATAGGATCTCATGGAAATCATGCATATGAAAAAATGTATCTAGGAGTAGATACATGCATATTCCCTCTCCTGATTATGCAAATGTTGTTTGTCTTAACTGCAATAGTTTTGGCCATAGAGAGTTTGAGTGCAGGAAGAGGAACCTGCAATCACATGGTGGCCGGTATAACTATGCTTTGCAGAAAGGTGAATACAGAGCATATGGAAATGAGAGACCTGCATGGAACCAAAGGAGAAATATCCCTGCAAGAGAAAGAGGTCCACTAGTTTCGGTTCTCAGTCATAGCAACATGACCTGAAGAAGATGGTCAAACTGGTATGTCAAGAGATTCCCCAATCATGAAGTTGGGATGGATGTTGTGTGCTACTATAGCACTACATCTAGCTGTGATGGAGAATCAGGAAATGGAAGGACTCATCAGTAAAAGAAGGAAATACCTACTCCCAAATCTGAAAATGGAAAGAAGAATGAGATCATGCAGGTATGGAGGAAGAAAACCATGGACCGGCACTATGCATCTAATACACTGGTGATATCTCCTAAGGCCTAAAGGAGATGTAGGAGCTTAGGGGGAGTAATGCACTGAACCTATCATTCACCCCCTTAGTGATGAAAGCAACAGGTGAGAACTTCTTGTTGTTGGTATGAAGGAAGAAGAAGATAAGTGTGTGTAGATGTTGACTTGGCTACACTCCAACATATCAGAGCTGAATCACTACTATTGTATCAATGTATGATAAAATAACAATTGGAATCAGATACAGAGTGACACAGAAAGGTGCTCCACTAGTGATAGTAGAATAGTACAGGAAACCGGTACATACAGGATGTTATCTGCATGAATGATAATAGATACTTGCAAGTTATGTAAGACAATGAGGTTCTAAATCATTGCAATAGCTCCAGTAGCATGGAATGTGAAGTTTATGTCTTAGGTAGTGGTGATGAAGACCTGAATGACACATGTTAGACCCATGGTTGATCATCCAGAAACATGTCATAGGCTGTGGTGAATATGATGAAGCCAAAAGACCACTAGATAATCACATGTGCATAGCTCAACCCGTACATGGAAGATGATTGAAGCCCTGGTATTGGACCTGATCAAAGATAATGACCTGAGATGTATGACTCAGGGGGAGTTCAAGTGGCTATGATGCAAAGCTGGGATGCTTGAACTTAGATGAGTAAGTGCACTGATTACCCAAAACTATAGATGATGAAAAGTCACTATAGGAATACCCAAGAGAATTTCATTGCAGGGGGTATCTACCTAACATGTGGTTGGTTGCATTCATAGTACAATCACATTTGATTCCTACTTGTCAGTTGGCTGGTTGTATTGGTAGTACAATCACATTTCATTCCTAAAGAATTTTGGGATCAAACAGGAGGTCTTGTAGGTTGACCGACAAGTGAGTAGTGTAACAAATGGTATAACATTTGCATGCTCAATTAATGTCAGTTGATAATTGAGTCCTCCATCTCAAGTGTTGTGACTTGAGAAAATGCAACAATATGTAATAATTGGTATCAAAGAAGGAGAGACATCCGGTAAAGACAAAGGGGGAGAAAGAATTCTGACAATGCCAAGTAAATACAAGGAGGAATGATACCCTGACAATGTGATACCCTAATAGTGCCCTTTGCCATTGTTGTCAAAGGGGGAGAAAGAATTCTGACAATGCCAAGTAAATACAAGGAGGAATGATACCCTGACAATGTGATACCCTAATAGTGCCCTTTGCCATTGTTGTCAAAGGGGGAGAAAGATTTTGTAGTAAATTGCATACTACATGTGCTAAGAATCCATAGATCAATGAAAGGGGGAGAAGGATTATTTAATATTTTAGATACTACATGATTTGACATCAATGCCAAAGGGGGAGATTATTGGCGTTGGGTTGTCATTGATGTCTATCGGTATGAGAGATGTATGTGCAACACAAGTAAGGTAAGGAAGATGATCCCGGGAGTCATCGGTACACAAGTTGGTCCTTGACTTATGTGGATGGAATGGTAAGGTGATCGGTACTGATATAGTGCATCATCGGTAAGAAAAGGATCTCAATTGGTAAGTGATTTGTTGACATGGGGAAGTCAGATCAACCAAGTGAGTGGTTGTCAGCCTACAAAGGTCATGACTAGTGTACAAGCAGGATGAGCAAGGTGCTTGGATGTTGTTTGTGATGAAGAGGTAGAATGTTATGTAAATCACATCAACAATGGAGGAGAAGAATGAACAAATCATAGGTATGTTGTAAGGTTGCAGGACAATAGGACTCCCACCTGATGAAGATGCAGTCATCATGAGAAGCAATGACTGAAATTGAATGTTCCCACACTGAATCACGTGTGCCTATTTGAAGATATGTTGCACAAACAAGGAAGTCACATGAGTACACTGTAGGATGTAGCAAACAAGGTGCCACTCCACCGGTAAGTGGAACTTATCTCCTATCATGCATTGTGTGCATCATAGTTTTGTGAGATAAGGAAGAAGAGATGTGTATTAAGTGCATGAAATTAGGGATATGCACTGGACTGACTGAGAAGGCATGTTGAGACGCCGATACAGATGAAGAGTGCTTCTCAATATGTAAGTCCACCGGTAATATGGACAAGGTGCAAATGCATATGTCTTCTCACCTTATCGGAATGAGCATGCTTTGGACAGACATGTCTGCACACCATTTTTGGTATTCCACTGGCAATTCAACAAGTGCAGACATGAGGAGTTAACCGGTGAATGTGAGATACCAGCAGGGTTAGAAAACTAGTAGGAAAGAGGAACCGGTAGAGTGTTTGGTCAGTGATCCTATCTGGACCGACATGAAGAGCCTTGTTGGCAGTTAGTCGACATGGATGCCACTTGGAGTCAAGGTGGCAAGCTTGCAGAGATTGGTGAAGTGTCGTGTAGAGATAGGTATTTCTACTAGTGTGCATTGAATATGGATCCCGTGATTTATGGATCGGATCAGAGAAGTATGGCTCAAGGAAGAATGAACAACAAAGAAGAATCAAGGAGTTGTTAGCACTTGGATCATAGAAAGAAGATCAGACTATGAGAAGACCCCAAGGAGGAAATAGCAGAAATATTAATGGTGTTTTGACAGAGGCAGGTCAAGATACATGACCATGTTTGCTATATTTGGAAAACGTGTATTAGAAGGTGCGTTATTGGCGTAGTTGTACTGTTGGTTGTCTAGGAGATCAGATTGGGAAATATCTCATTGGATTTGGTTTGCCTCGAGGGTGATGAAGAAACCCTAAGCACCTAGATTTTGAGTTGTCTTTTGGTGGGAAAACCAGTCTATAAATATGCAGGCCAAAGACATAGTTAAGTTGTTGTTGAAGAGAAGAGGATAGTGCTACTGTGAAGTGATTGAGTGTTACTTCTGCATGTGAGAGAAAATCAGCCAAGTTCTCAACAAGTATATAAGAAAAGAGGGAGAGTGAAGAGCAGAACTGGTAGTGGTTATACTGGCAGGGCAGAAGTGAAGAGAGCTACAAAAGAAGGCAGACAGTGGACCGGTAGAGTATAGAACCGGTAAAGTGCAGAGCAGTGAGGAGGAGATCCAACAGAGAAGAAGAAGAGGAGAGGTCTACCAGTAGGGTTTATCGACAGTAGAGTAGCAAGTGAGAGCTGCATAAGTCTGAGTTGGTGTAGAAGAGAAGGTATCTCACCGGCATGGTAAGGCATATGAAATAGTTACAAGATTCACTTGTAGCAAGACAACTACTTTTGTAATTGATATTTTTATTGTGAACACTAAGTTGTAGCTCGATGTAGGGGTTGTAGCTCCTTTGGATTGTAGCCCATAAACAAGTTAGGGGTTGGTGCTCCTTGGGTTAGTGCCCTAAATCAGGGGTTGGTGCTCCTTGGGTTTGTGCCCTAAAAGGGTATGTGCACCAAGTTGTGGTACCAAAAGGGGGTCTTAAGATGCCACTTTTTTTTTTCTGAAATTAGCAAATTCTGAACTTCAATGACAAATTGAAGATAGTTACACTCCAAATTTGAAGATGCAACAAGAACAAGAGTCAAAGTGCTTCGAGTCTACTTTCTAAACTACTAATTTTTTTTTGAAAATGGTGGAGATTAAGGGCTTCAAAAAGGGGGGCCACAAAAAGTGGTCTTGTTTTTATGCAAAAAACATAACATAGCGTTTGTTGTGGCCCCCCTAAAATGTTAACTTTTTTTTTGAATTTTTAAAATCGCTTCGGTGAGAAATTAGCTAACACCTTGTAGTTTATGCCAGAATTTTTCAGATAATTTTATAATGAGTATATGATTTTTTACAAATTTTTGAAGTGGACACATCTTGAAAAACAGAAATTTGAGCGTGCTCCCCCCTAAAATCATTGAAAACAAATCAAAAATCAAAACTTTATTTTTTAAATTGTGTAGAATGGAGTCTAGTCTCTAAAAATGTAATTTTTTTCAAAATCTGATGAACGTGTAAAAATCTAGACCCAAAATAGTGCATGTTGATTTTTGACAAAAAACGGACACACTAACAAAAGAAATTATAGATGAAAGACTTAATGAAATCAAAATTTGAAATAAATTACATTTTTGGATAGCTAAGAGGGAGCTCAAGTTTACCACAGTATTTTTTTTAACTTCATTGAAACACGTGGAAACCTGACGGAGAGCATGACCAAAAATATGTCAAAATTTTCAATGTTCTGACAAAAACACGTCTCTAGCCTGAAATGGTCGTCCAAACCTTTGGGTTGGATGCCCAAGGCAAATCCAAACCATAGGTTTGGTGTTTCCCAAAGCGGGCCATTTGGCGTGCGCCAAATAAGGTGCTCGCCCTATTTGGCGTGCGCCAAATGTGATGAATGGATATTCCATTTGGCGTGCACCAAATGTGGTCCATATTCCACATTTAGTGGTGCCAAATAAGGATGAAGAGGGAGATAGCTCGAGGGATAGCAGAATAAGGGAATTGTGAGAGCTAGAAAGGGGAGGGACAAAGAAGAGTATGTATCTATAAGAAAGAAGAGCTCGAGAAGAGGTAAGGGGAGAGAGAGAATATGAGATCTAGTTCATAGAGAGAGATGGAACTACAAGGGAAGGGAGATAAAGGAGGGAGAGGTGAGATGGGGGTTTCTATGTACACATTTGGCACTCTCCCTATTTGGCCCGTGCCAAATGTGGAATAGATACAAACTCTTCTTTGTCCCTCCCCTCTCTAGCTCTCATAATTCCCTTATTCTCCTATCCCTCGAGCTATCTCCCTCTTCATCCTTACACCCATCTAATTCCCTCTCTCACCTCTTTCCCTCAGTTTTTTCCTCACTCCCTCCTCTCTCTAGATCCTAAGGGGTCATAGGACACCATATGACCCCTTAGGACACAAAATGACCCCTAACGACACCTAAGCGGTCATATGGTGTCCTAAGGGGTCATAAGACACCATATGACCTCTTAGGTTACCATAGGACCCATAAAGACACCTGTATATGGTGAAAATGGATAACAATAATAAGGATATTGAAAGGCTAAATGAATTCAACCATAAAACCCTAGCCTAACAACAACAAAGATCCACCATAACATATGAAGATTACCTAAGACAATGCAAATCAAATGAAATCAGAAAGATTATACCATCACATGTCCAATAGGGTTTGGATCTCCATTCTTCCTATCTCCATTGATCTTGCTTGATATATTTGCTCTCAGATTTTATGTGTGCACAAGAGCTCAACAAAGAAGGGAATGTGGTTGCAAGTAGGATTGCCTATGTTCAAAAGCATAGTGTAGTCAAGTAGTCAATGAGGGCTTTGATAATGAAGGAAGCATCTCCTTATATAGAAGACACTATATGAAATGGAGGGATAAGATTGAGAGGTGTAAAAGGAGGTCGGCTATGATTAGAGGGTAGGTAAAGAAAATAATAAAACAATGTATGCAAGCAAGTGTAAGCACAGGGATGCTACATAGTGATTACCGAGCACAGAAGCTTGAAGACCTGTTTTGAATAACAGAGTAAGGAGCCCAGCAGAGGGACAAGATAAGTCCTATGACAAGATTGTTTTGAGCAAATAAAAATCTTCTTTAGCATTTTAGATGTGAAGTTGCAGATATATATTATTACTGTTGTTTATTCTATAAGTAACACGAAATCTCTTAACCGAGTGGACCTAATAGTCCTATTTGTAAATCCTCTAGCAAGGTGACATTCTAGTTGAGTGTTTGAAATCCTTTGACAAGGTCACTTCTAACAAAGTAGATCCTAACAGATCTGAGGGAAATCCCTTAACTGGGTCACATCTAGCAATGTGTTTGTAATTTTTAACAGGATTTGCTTTTAACCGAGCATACTCTAGAAGAGTATATTTCTTAGTGGGTCCGAAATCCCACAGTGGTTTTTCCCTATTTGGGTTTCCACGTTAAATCTGATGTTATATGTGTTATGATGATTATGTGTTTATGAGTTAGCGTGTTTAGTAGTTTTTGATTATATTGCTGAAGTTTAAGTTACCGAGGTTAAATCTGTTGAAAATATTGAAGATTAAGTTTGTATGATTCACCCCCCCCCCCCCCCTCTCATCTTGTTATCTATTGGCATCAGAACTTTACAATTGGTATTAGAGCTTTGGACTCCAGAAGAAAAGTTTAAAGGTACTTGAGGCAAAGATCCGAAGATGTATAAAAGGGATGCACCAAAGCTGAACAAGTCAAGTTTCTCCACATGGCAGAAAAGGATGAAGCTGCATTTATCAGGAATTGGAGGATATGCAACATATTATTTGGAGAATGATTACATACCACCAAGCACCAACCCGATGACCTTGGAAGAGATAAAGGCAAAGCAAGAACATATTCAAGCTATGATTGAAATAACATCAGCACTGAATGACTCAGAGTTTAATGATCTAGAAGGTTGTAATGATGCAAAAGCAATGTGGACCAAGCTTATATCTGTGTATGGCGGTGATGAACATGTCCAAAGAGAAAAAGTAGATAGTTTAAGAGGAAAAATTGAATCCATGAGAATGAATGAAGGTGAGAACATAACCCAATACAGTACAAGGCTAAAGGAGATTGTCAATCAAATCAAAGGAGCAGGAGGAACTATTGAAGAAAAGGATGTAACAAGTAAGTTGCTTAGAACACTTCTACCATCTTATGCCTTTCGAGTCTCTGTAATCAATGAATTGAGGTCTATACCAAACATGCTAGTTTCTTTGGATGCTACTATCGGTAAGCTACATGCATTTGAGTTAAGTAATTTTGATAACAGTGGGTCTTCGATAAATAAAGTTGAATTTGCATTCAGTTCTTTTCATATTGGTGAATCTAATGATTACAATGATAGAATAAGTATTCTGAAGGAAATCACAGTGGAGCAAGTGAAAGATTTTGTAAGAACATGGAAGAAGTACACAAACTGTATGAGGAAATCAAGAAGCAAGAAGAGTTTGAAGCATTATTAGCCAGAAGGTTACCAAGAGGCAAAGGCAAGTATAAAGGAAAGCTACCTTTAAAATGTTTCAATTGTGATAAAATAGGTCATATGGCTTCTAACTGTCCTGACAAAGAATCTAGTGAAAAGAGAGAATACCGAGATAACAGGCAGAAAGACAACCAATATAGAGGACACCGAGACTTCAGAAGAAGAGATAGAAAGACATGCCTAGTAGCTGATGAGGAATCCAACGATGATCAATCTGATGAAACCGATACAGAGGAAGTTGTTTATGTGGCTATTAAAGATGGATCTAATGAAGAAAGGTATGAAGAAAAATCCCTAATATCTCACATAAATAATAATTATTCTTGGATCATAGACAGTGGATGCTCACATCACATGACAGGTGATAAACACAAGTTTGTTAAATTAGAAGACTATGATGGAGGTTATGTAACATTTGGTAATGATGCACAATGTCCGATGAAAGGTAAAGGATCTATAACACTTCTTGACAATGCTAAATGTGATGATGTATACTGGGTTGAAGGTTTGAAATACAATTTGTTGAGTGTAGCACAGCTAAACAATACAGGATACCGAATAGAATTTCAGAAAGGAATTGTCAAAGTTCATGACAAGCATGGAAAGTTAGCTGCTACTCGGACATAAACAAAAGGTAATACATTTCATCTTGACTCAACTCGAAACAAGTGTCTTTATGATAAGATAGATGATACCTGGTTATGGCATAAAAGGTTTTGTCATGTAAATTTTGATAATCTGATCAAAATAAGTAAGAAGCACTGAGTAAGAGGTCTACCGAGTCTGGAAAAACCTGAGAATGCTATGTGCCGAGGATGCCAGATGGGTAGGATGATAAGATCAAGCTTTACAAGTAAGCCCTACAATTCTAAAGGAATTATAGGTCTAGTACACACTGATCTTTGTGGTCCCATGAAAGTTCAAAGTTATTATGGTGATAAATATTTCATATTATTTGTGGATGATTACTCAAGGATGATGTCAGTTATGTTTTGAAAAGAAAAATTAGAAGCTTTTTCAAATGTTTAAATGGTACAAGGCAAGAGTTGAAAATGAAACAGGAAGACAGCTGAAATGTCATAGATCTAATAGAGGAGGAGAGTTCACTTCTAATGAATTTAACTTATTCTGCAATGATCATGGTATAAAAAGGCAAGTGTCTGCACCAAGAACACCACTGGAAAATGGGATAGCTGAGAGAAGAAACAGATCAATTGTAGATTGTGCCAAAACCCTAATGATAGAAAAGAGGGTACCTCAAACATTTTGGAGAGAAGCAATAAGCACTGCTATTTACACCCTGAACCAAGTAGAACTGAAGAAAGGAACTATGAAGACACCATCTGAAATCTGGTCTGACAAGAAACCTAATGTAAGTTATTTTAAAATCTTTGGAAGTAGATGTTATGTTCACAAAGATGATAGAAATGGAAAGTTTGATCAAAAAAGTGAGGAAGGAACATTTCTTGGTTATTCTTCTAGAAGTAAAGCATTTAAATTTCTGATCAAATCATCTAATAAAATAGTGGAAAGTGCAAATGTGAAAATTGATGAATTTGCAGAAAGAAATGATGAAGGAAATTCCAAAGAACCAGAAAATTATGAAGAATTTGTTTATGTTCAACCGAGAAGTCCTACCAAGAAAGTTGTTGAAGAAAATGAAGATAATGTCCAGTTACCGAGTGATGAATAGGATCATACAGAGCCTACCGAGCCTATATTAGCCAAATATGTCAGAAGACATCATGCATCAAGTCAGATTATTGGAGATAAGGATGATCCAATGATGACAAGGAACAAACTGAGACCGAACACATGTCTGATATCTGAATTTGAACCAAGAATAGTAAAAGAGGCATTTAACAATGAAAATTGGGTAAATGCTATGACAGAAGATATTGATCAAATCAAGAAGAATGACACATGGACACTGATCCCAAGACCAAAGGACAAAAATGTAATCGGTACAAAGTGGATTTTCAGAAACAAGCTAAATGAAAAAGGTGAGGTCAATCGAAACAAAGCAAGACTAGTTTGCAAAGGTTATGCTCAAGAAGAAGGAATAGATTATGGTGAGACTTTTGCACCTTTGGCTAGACTTGAGGGAGTAAGAACATTGTTGGCATATGCTGCTTTCAAAAATTTCAAGGTATATCAAATGGATGTTAAATCTGCATTTTTGAATGGTATACTAGAAGAAGAAGTTTACATTGAACAACCTTAAGCATTTGTTGAAGATAGGAGTAAAGATCAGGTATGTAAATTAAACAAAGCTTTATATGGTCTGAAACAAGCACCTAGAGCATGGTATGAGAGACTGCACTCTTACTTAATCAAGATTGGTTTTATAAGGACAAGTGAAAACAGCAATATGTACATGAAGAATGATGAGGACAATGGAATACTGATCTCAGCCATATTTGTTGATGATATTATATTTTGTGGAAATGACTATCTATGCAAAAACTTTGGTAATGAAATGTGCAAAGAATTTGAGATGTCACTAATCGGTGAGATAAAGTATTTTATAGGTTTACAGATACTGCAAATGAAAGATGAGATTTTCATTACTCAATCCAAGTACATAAAGGAAATCTTGAATAAATTTGGAATGGAGGATTCTAAACCTGTAAGTACTCCTATGACTATCAACTGTAAACTATCAAAGAATGATGAATTTGCATCTGTTGATGAGACAATTTACCGATCTATGATTGGAAAGTTACAATATGTTGTGCATAGTAGACCGGATATAGCACATGCAGTAGGTATTGTTGCAAGATTTTCTACAGATCCCAATGAAACCCATATGACAACAATCAAGAGAATTTTCAGATACTTGAGAGGCACTGAAGATTATGGCTTAATATATGAAAAGAGAAATGATTTTGATTTAAAAGTTTATATTGATGCTGATTGGGTAGGGAACATTGATGACAGGAAAAGCACAAGTGGTGGAGCTTTCTTCTTAGGAAACAGACTAGTAAGTTGGCTTAGCAAGAAACAAGGATGCATTTCACAGTCAATAGCTGATGTTGAATATGTTGTTGTAGCATTG
This sequence comes from Cryptomeria japonica, assembly GCF_030272615.1. NCBI lineage: Eukaryota > Viridiplantae > Streptophyta > Pinopsida > Cupressales > Cupressaceae > Cryptomeria > Cryptomeria japonica. The sequence continues at coordinate 659,523,998 of NC_081406.1, read as the reverse complement.
AATTGTACCAATATAGCATGGATCAAGCAACTGTTGGAAGGTATAAATGAGAAGGTTATCGAGCCAGTAACTATATTCTGTGATAATACGAGTGACATTAACATTTTAAAGAATCCGGTAATGCACTCTAAGACAAAGCATATATCTATAAAGTATCATTATCTCATAGAAGAAGTTCAAGAAAAGAAAGTTGTGCTGGAATATATCAGTTCAAAGGAACAAATTGCAGACATCTTCACAAAGCCATTGCCAAGGGACACTTTTGAGTATCTTAGAAGCAAGTTAGGGGTCCTACCCCTATCTTCTACTCACTGAAAGATTTTGGTGCAAGCATCAATTCGATGAATCTATAGAATATTATGTGTGAAATGATGTTGATTTACGCACTTTAGAAGGTTTTCTAAAGGTGTGCAGGAAATAGTGAGGAGAAACAAGTTGCTCTAACTGAGACTGAAATGATATGTGTGTAACACAGCAAAAGCAAGCACTTCACAGTAGAAGAGTTCATGATTTAGATCTTTTACTTTTTGGCATTGTTGTCAAAGGGGGAGAAGACTAAATGGTAAAGTCTTAAATGATGAAAATAACAAAAGACTAAAGACAGGGGGAGAAGATTACTACAAAAAGGAGAAGACTAATGAAAGAGGGAGAACGCCTAGAAGACTTCAGATGATTTTTAATAGCTCAAGGATAACAGGAGAAGTCTAACAGCAATCTGAATCCAAATCAATTTGAATATCTTGTTGGTATTACCATTTAATTGTTGGTTTTGCCATCAATGCCAAAGGGGGAGATTGTTGGCATTTTAGTAGAAAGAAAGATTGTTAGCATTTCAATAAGGATATTGAGAAGGTTGTTGAAGATTATTGATATAACTGAAGAAGGATGATTACTATCTTTATAACATTATTTTATCATTGATGTCAAGAAATTGATTTTCTGATTCAGTATGATGTTGCCATATCTTAAGAAGTATGTTTTGATGAGTATTAAGTGGTCGGTAAGTGACACGGAAAGAATGTGATGAATAAGGAGAGAAATAAGTTATTCAATGGGTAACTACTACCGAGTTAGACAATGATGAGATCATGATGTTTAGATTGTTTTTATATCCTACAAATGTTGTTGATTGTAAGGTTAATACTATACTATGTCACCAAGCAAAGAACCTAGTCGGTAAACCCTTAGGAACCTAGTCGGTAAACCCTAAGGTTATCGATATCGGTTAATGAAGGCAGAATGTCTACTGAGTGAAGTTCAGTATTTGCCGAGTTGCAACCGAGTTATGACAGATCGTATTGGATGAATACAAGCATTATTTAATGAAGGACAATGATGAGCTGGAGTTGATTAAACGATTAGTATGTTGTGCATGAAGTTTGTTAAGGATCTATGGCAATGGAAGATCGGGAGGAAGATCTATAGCTTAGATTGAACCGCAATAACCTTATGCAAGTTCCAAGAAAGGAATGCAAGTCCCTAGGCAAGGTAAAATGTTTTCAGATCGAAGGATACGTTGAACCCGGTCAAGTTTGAAGATCTGATGGCTAAGATTGATCATGGGAAATGTGATCAAGGCGATTAAGCGGTTAGAATTATTTATAAAGAAGGAATTGTTGATAAACAATGTATGCGGACAAGTGTAAGCACAGGGATGCTACATAGTAATTACCGAGCACAGAAGCTTGAAGACCTATTTTGAATAACAGAGTAAGGAGCCCAGTAGAGGGACAAGATAAGTCCTATGACAAGATTGTTTTGAGCAAATAAGAATCTGCTTTAGCATTTTAGATGTGAATTTGCAAATATATATTATTACTGTTGTTTATTTTGTAAGTAACAGGAAATCTCTTAACCGAGTGGACCTAACATTCTTATTTGTTAATCCTCTAGCAAGATGACATTCTAGTTGAGTGTTTGAAATCCTTTGGCAAGATCACTTCTAACAAAGTGAAGATCCTAACAGATCTGAGGGAAATCCCTTAACGGGGTCACATCTAGCAATGTGTTTGTAATCTTTAACGGGATTTGCTTTTAACCGAGCATACTCTAGAAGAGTATATTTCTTAGTGGGTCCAAAATCCCATAGTGGTTTTTCCCTATTTGGGTTTCCACATTAAATCTGGTGTTATATGTGTTATGATGATTATGTGCTTATGAGTTAGCATGTTTAGCAGTTTTTGATTATATTGCTGAAGTTTAAGTTACCAAGGTTGAATCTGTTGAAAATATTGAAGATTAAGTTTGTATGATTCACCCCCCCCTCTCATCTTGTTAGCTATTGGCATCTGAACTTTACAACCATATGACCCCTTAGGTGTTGTTTGGGTTCATATTGTGTCCTAAGGGGTTATATGGTGTCCTATGACCCCTTAGGACACCATGCATCCCATAACGACACCATATTGTGTCCTATGGGGTCATATGGTGTCCTAAAGGGTCATAGGAAACCATATGACCCCTTATAACACCATACGACCCATAACAACACCCTATTGTGTCCTAAGGGGTCATATGGTGTCCTAAGGGGTCATAGGACACCATATGACCCCTTACAACACCATACAACCCATAACGACACCTAAGGGGTCATATGGTGTCTTATGGCCCCATACGACACCATATGACCCCTTAGGTGTCCATAACGACACCATATTTTGTCCTAATGGGTCATATGGTGTCCTAAGAGGTCATAGGACACCATACGACCTATAACGACACCCTATTGTGTCCTAGGGGGTCATATGGTGTCCTAAGGGGTCATAAGACACCATATGACCCATTACGACACCATACAACCCATAACGACACCTAAAGCGTCATATGGTGTCCTATGTCCCCATAGGACATCATATGACCCCTTAGGTGTCCATACGACCCATAACAACACCATATTATGTCCTAAGGGGTCATAGGACACCATATGACCCCTTAGGACACCATACGACCCATAATGACACCATATTGTGTCCTAAGGCGTCATATGGTGTCCTAAGGGGTCATAAGACACCATATGACCGCTTAGGACACCATACGAACCATAACGATACCCTATTGTCTCCTAGGGGGTCATATGGTGTCCTAAGGGGTCATAGGACACCATATGACCCCTTACGACACCATACGACCCATAACAACACCTAAGGGGTCATATCATGTCCTATGGCCCCATAAGACACCATATGACCCCTTCGGTGTCAATACAACCCATAATGACATCATATTATGTCCTAAGGGGTCATATGGTGTCCTAAGGGGTTATAATACACCATATGACCCCTTAGGACACCATACGACCCATAACGACACCCTATTGTGTCCTAGGGGGTCATATGGTGTCCTAAGGGGTCATAGGACACCATATGACCCCTTACGACACCATATGACCCATAACAACACCTAAGGGGTCATAAGGTGTCCTATGGCCCCATAGGACACTTTATGACCCATTAGGTGTCCATACGACTCATAACAACACCATATTGTGTCATAACGGGTCATATGGTGTCCTAAGGGGTCATAGGACACCATATGACCCCTTAGGACACCATACGACCCATAACGACATCGTATTGTGTCCTAAGGGGTCATATGGTGTCCTAAGGGGTCATAAGACACCATATTACCCCTTAGGACACCATACGACCCATAACGACACCCTATTGTGTCCTAGGGGGTCATATGGTGTCCTAAGGGGTCATAGGAAACCATATGACCCCTTATGACACCATACGACCCATAACGACACCTAAGGGGTCACATCGTGTCTTATGGCCCCATAGGACACCATATGACAACTTAGGTGTCCATACGACCCATAACAACACCATATTATGTCCTAAGGGGTCATATGGTGTCCTAAGGGGTCATATGGTGTCTTAAGGGGTCATAAGACACCATATGACCCCTTAGGATACCATACGACCCATGACGACACCATATTGTGTCCTAAGGGGTCATATGGTGTCCTAAGGGGTCATAAGACACCATATGACCCCTTAGGACACCATACGACCCATTACGACACCCTATTGTGTCCTAGGAGGTCATATGGTGTCCTAAGGGGTCATAGGACACCATATGACCCCTTACGACACCATACGACCCATAACGACACCTAAAGGGTCATATGGTGTCCTATGGCCCCATAGGACACCATATGACCCCTTAGGTGTTAATAGAACCCATAACGACACCATATTATGTCCTAAGGGGTCATAAGACACCATATGACTCCTTAGGACACCATACGACCCATAACGACACCCTATTCTATCCTAGGGGGTCATATGGTGTCCTATGACCCCATAGGACACCATATGACCCCTTAAGACACCATACAACCCATAACGACACCTAAGGGGTCATATGGTGTCCTATGGCCCCATAGGACACCATATGACCCCTTAGGTGTCCATATGACCCATAACGACACCATATTGTGTCCTAACGGGTCATATGGTGTCCTAAGGGGTCATAGGACACCATATGACCCCTTGAGACACCATGCGACCCATAACGACACCATATTGTGTCCTAAGGGGTCATATTGTGTCTGAAGGGATCATAAGACACCATATGACCCCTTAGGACACCATACGACCCATAATGTCACCCTATTGTGTCCTAGGGGGTCATATGGTGTCCTAAGGGGTCATAGGATACCATATGACCCCTTACGACACCATACGACCCATAACGACACCTAAGGGGTCATATGGTGTCCTATGGCCCCATAGGACACCATATGACCCCTTAGGTGTCCATACGATCCATAACAACACCATATTATGTCCTAAGGGGTCATATCATGTCCTAAGGGGTCATAGGACACCATATGACCCCTTAGGACACCATACAACCCATAACAACACCATATTATGTCCTAAGGGGTCATATGGTGTCCTAAGGGGTCATAAGACACCATATGACCCCGTAGGACACCATACGACCCATAACAACACCCTATTGTGTCCTAGGGGGTCATATGGTGTCCTAAGGGGTCGTAGGACACCATATGACGCCTTACGACACCATACGACCCATAATGACACCTAAGGGGTCATGTGGTGCCCTATGGCCCCATAGGACACCATATGACCCCTTAGGTGTCCATACAACCCATAACAACACCATATATGTCCTAAGGGGTCATATGGTGTCCTAAGGGGCCATAAGACACCATATGACCCTTTAAGACACCATACGATCCATAACGACACCCTATTATGTCCTAGGGGGTCATATGGTGTCCTAAGGGGTCATAGGACACCATATGACCCCTTACGACACCATACGACCCATAACGACACCTAAGGGGTCATATGGTATCCTATGGCCCCATAGGACACCATATGACCCCTTAGGTGTCCATACAACCCATAACGACACCATATTATGTCCTAAGGGCTCATATTGTGTCCTAAGACCCCTTAGGACACCATACGACCCATAACGACACCCTATTGTGTCCTAGGGGGTCATATGGTGTCCTAAAGGGTCATAGGACACCATATGACCCCTTACGACACCATACGGCCCGTAACGACACCTAAGGGGTCATATGGTGTCCTGTGGCCCCATAAGACACCATATGACCACTTAAGTGTCCATACGACCCATAACAACACCATATTATGTCCTAAGGGGTCATATGGTGTCCTAAGGGGTCATAGGACACCGTATGACCCCTTAGGACACCATACGACCCATAACGACACCATATTGTGTCCTAAGGGGTCATAAGACACCATATGACCCCTTAGGGCACCATACAACCCATAATGACACCATATTGTGTCCTAAGGGGTCATATGATGTCCTAAGGGGTCATAGGACACCATGTGACCCCTTGTGACACCATGCGACCCATAACGACACCATATTGTGTCCTAAGGGGTCATATGGTGTCCTATGGGGTCATAAGACACCATATGACCCCTTAGGACACCATACGACCCATAATGACACCGTATTATGTCTGAAGGGGTCAGAGGACACCATATGACCCCTTAGGACACCATACGACCCATAACGACACCATATTGTGTCCTAGGGGGTCATATGGTGTCGTAAGGGGTCATAAGACACCATATGACCCCTTACAACCCATAACGACACCATATAGTGTCCTAAGGGGTCATATGGTGTCCTAAGGGGTCATAAGACACCATATGACCCCTTAGGACACTATACGACCCATTACGACACCTAAGGGGTCCTATGGTGTCCTAAGATACCATATTATGTCCTAAAGAGTCATATGGTTTAATTTTTATGGTTGTGGCTATCAAACTATAGGGTATAGAGTAGAAATTTATCAAAGGTTAAAAAATTTCAATGGAAGTCATTTGGCTAGCGCCATATTTGGCGCTAGCCAAATGAGTTGCACAAAAAAAAGGTTATAGGGTATAGAGTAGAAATTTATCAAAGGTAAAAAATTTCAATGGAAATCATTTGGCTAGCGCCATATTTGGTGCTAGCCAAATGAGCTGCACTAAAAAACGGTTATATGGGACCCTTGACCCGTGATCCAAGCCCACATTCTCTCATTTTGTCTTCTTTATGCGCATGATCAGACAAAAAAATGCTTTTTGCATGGTGTTGACATTTTATGCAAGGTTATTTTATACATTCCATTAGCTCTCCACCACCTTTTTTTTCATTTGGCAATGTCAAAGAGGAAGAACATAGTTTTTTTAATCAAATTTGAATAATTGAGGTAATATTTTCTTGTTTTTAGAATTCAAATACTTATTAAGTGTTATTTTGTTTAAATGTTAGAATTAAAGTGTGAGTCAAAATTGATTATAATCCTATTAGATTTACATTAGATTTAACAATGTATTTGAAGGAAGTTGCATAAGAAAATTATTTGTTTAGTGGTTTAAAACAAAATTTGCAATTTCATACATCCTTTTTAAGATCTTATGAAATAATTTAGAAAAGGAATACATGAAATAATTTCAATTTCATATATCCATTTTAACATATGCATAATCATCATCATGCCGAGGAAACGACCAAAAAATGTAACACCAGAAGAGCGTGAAGCTAAGAATGCAAAAAAAAGAGAAGGAATGAAGCAACTTCATGAACAAAGGAAATTGAATACCATAGAAGAAGAGGTGTCAATTGAAGAGGTGCCAATTGAAGAGGAACATGAAATATCCATCCAATCTAAGAGAGAGACAAAATTGGCCACACAAAGGCAACGGATGCAAAACCTTCGTGCAATGAGACAATTGAATCCCGAGGTTGAGAGAATGTCTACCACAATTCAAGTTGAAGGCACCCCATCTCTTACATCTCAAGTTGAAGGCACACCATCTCTTATTGGCACACCGTTGGTGTCTACAACATCTCATATTGAATGCACTCCCTCTATGACATTTGACGTTGCAAGTACTTCACGACTGACATCAAGTATTGGAGCTACACCATCTTGTACACCTCAATTTCAAGGCATGTCATCATTTTCATCTCTGGTTGAAGGTATGCCACCTATCCATAATGTTGTTGACATTACTAATCTTGAGATAACTCAAAGTTTAAGAACACCTCCTAGAGTTTTGCATAGAAAGCCTAAGTATTTGATTGATATTGATGCTAATGTTTTGAAACTAATGGTTGACAAGTTTTTGAAGTGTACTTGTCAAAGACATACTAAAAAAGCCTCTCTTGGTTTGGGTAGACTCGGATCAAGTTGCTCGTGGCGACTCTTTCTCGGTTGCAAAAAAAAGCGTCAGATGAGTTCAATGAAAAGTTGCACAATGCCCCATCTTTCAATCCACTCGTCGCGGCACCGAACTATTAGCTCGTACACATCAGGGTGGCTAGGTTTATGCTAGGAATGCCTTCTTTTTTCTCTCCAACTCACCCAATCATTGCGGGCCACACTCTAGCAGCCAAATCGCCCAAGTGCTCAAATTGCTCAAAGTTGTCAATATTCGGCATCGCGTTTCTTTGTACCTGTTAATCATAAGAATGATCCGTCTAATCCTGCGGGGTCATGTTATGGCACTCTAAAAATGCCTCTCTCGTTTTGGGTAGACTCAGATCCAGTTGCTCGTGGTGACTCTTTCTCGGTTGCGACAAAAAGCGTCAGATGAGTTCAATGAAAAGTTGCACAATGGCCCATCTTTCAATCCGCTTGTCGTGACACCCAACCGTCAGCTCGTATGCATCGGTGTGGCTGGGTTTATACCAAGAATGCCTTCTTTTTCCTCTCCAACTCGCCTGATCGTTGCGGGCCATATCCTAGTAGCCAAATCGCTCAAATTACTCAAAGTTGTCAATATTCGGCATCGCGTTTCTCCATGTCTGTTAATCATAAGAACGATCCATCTGATCCTACAGGGTCATGTTATGGCACTCTAAAAAAGCCTCTCTCGGTTTGGGCAGACTCGGATCTAGTTGCTCGTGGTGACTCTTTCTCAATCGCGAAAAAAAGCGTCAGATGAGTTCAATGAAAAGTTGCACAATGCCCCATCTTTCAATCTGCTCATCGCGGCACCGAACTGTCAGCTTGTACGCATCAAGGTGGCTAGGTTTACACTAGGAATGCCTTCTTTTTGCTCTCCAACTCACCCGATCATTACAGGCCACACCCTAGCAGCCAAATCGCCCAAGTGCTCAAATTGCTCAAAGTTGTCAATATTCGGCATCGCGTTTCTCTATGCCTGTTAATCATAAGAATGATCTGTCTAATCCCATGGGGTCATGTTATGGCACTCTAAAAAATCCTCTCTCGGTTTCGGTAGACTCAGATCCAGTTGCTCGTGGGGACTCTTTCTTGATTGCGACAAAAAGCGTCAGATGAGTTCAATGAAAAGTTGCACAATGACCCATCTTTCAAATCTCTCATCACGGCACTGAACCGTCAGCTCGTACGCATCGAGGTGGTCGGGTCTACACTAGGAATGCCTTCTTTTTTCTCTCCAACTCGCCCAATCATTGCAGGCCACACCCTAGCAACCAAATCGCCCAAGTGCTCAAATTGCTCAAAGTTGTCAATATCTGGCATCGTGTTTCTTCGTGCCCGTTAATCATAAGAATGATTTGTCTGATCCTACGGGGTCATGTTATGGTACTCTAAAAAATCCTCTCTCAGTTTGGGTAGACTCGGATCCAGTTGCTCGTGGTGACTCTCTCTTGGTTGCGACAAAAAGTCAGATGAGTTCAATGAAAAGTTGCACAATGCCCCATCTTTCAATCCACTCGTCGCGACACCGAACTATGAGCTTGTACATGTCAAGGTGGTCAGGTTTACACTAGGAATGCCTTCTTTTTTCTCTCCAACTCGCCCGATCGTTGCGGGCCACACCCTAGCAGCCAAATTGCCCAAGTGCTCAAATTGCTCAAAGTTGTCAATATTCGGCATCACGTTTCTCCGTGCCCGTTAATCATAAGAATGATCTATCTAATCCTACGGGGTTGTGTTATGGCACTCTAAAAAAGCCTCTCTTGGTTTGGGTAGACTCAGATCCAGTTGCTCGTGGCAACTCTTTCTCGGTTGCGACAAAAAGCGCCAGATGAGTTCAATGAAAAGTTGCACAATGCCCCATCTTTCAATCCGCTCGTCGCGGCATCGAACCGTTAGCTCGTATGTGTCAGGGTGGCTGGGTTTACAATAGGAATGCCTTCTTTTTGCTCTCCAACTCGCCCGATCATTGCAGGCCACACCCCTGCAGCCAAATCGCCCAAGTGCTCAAATTGCTCAAAGTTGTCAATATTCGACATCACGTTTCTCTGTGCCTGTTAATCATAAGAATGATCCGTCTGATCCTGCGGGGTCATGTTGCGGCACCGAACCGTTAGCTCGTACGCGTTAGGATGGCTTGTGTCTTGGATTACAAACACATATTTAGGTTCAAAGCTTAAGTCATAATAAACTTTGTGCAATTATTCATCTAATCTTTTGTACTGCAATTATGGATAACCATGAGAAATGATTTGCATTAACCAAAAAGCTACAAATCCATGCAACATTTTATATCGTTAAAACTATCAAATATATCCAATACAAACAAATAGGCTTGCCAAAAGCCACATGGACTTAGAATTTCATAAATTCATAAAACAAAACATATGTTCAAAATTGCTATAAAGGCATACAACATGATATCCAATAAAGTCAAATAGGGGCTTGCCAAAAGCCATATGGACATAGAATGTCATATATTTGTAATACAAAACATATGTTCAAATTTTCCATATAGGTATACAACATGGTATCCAATAAAGTCAAATAGGAGCTTGCCAAAAGCCATATGGCGATAGAATGTCACATATTCGTAATACAAAACATATGTTCAAAATTGCCATATAGGCATACAACATAGGACCCTATCCTATTCATTTCCCTCTAGGGGAAGGAAATAGATCATGAGATATCTTTTCCAGTCGAGAGGATGGAGATGTATATGATGGAGGTGTGTTTCGAGTACGTCCACTTGACCTCCTCTCCAGACTTTTTTGTAACTCCACCTGATACAATGAAAAGAATGATGTTAGCATATACAAAAATTGAATTTTAGAATGACATATAATAGAATAGTCACTTACCGCATACAAATAATCATGATGTCATCCACAACAGGTGCACGTTCATGATCTGGAGTGACAAGCCCCTCCTCTAAGCATCACAATATAAATTAAACTAAATACAAGTATCGTTAAAATTTCCAATAACATATTATTAAGATAACAAATGTAATACTAAATTTACTAAATTTACAAATATGTCTCATACTTCTATTAAAGAAGTTGAACTTGCTACTGCTGTAGCAACACCGCGCTCCATTGACGCACGGATAGTAGGAGGGGTCTTTGAATTCAACATCTGAAAATTAAACAATGTATATTGATTAATCGCTAAAACTATCTATATTATTTAATAACAACATGAAAGATAAATTGTTTACCTGGGTGAAAGATTGTCGATGAAATACACTACGAGGTGTTGATGTTGAAGCTCTAGCATCAAACTATTTGACATCCAAAATGAATAATTAGAAAATCATTCACATAAGGTTCAACTATCTACATATAATCATTATATTTTTTCACTCGTTGTATACCTGTGGAGTCGACGAAGTAGTGAAAAAGGGTGTTGCAGGAATGTTACTAGTATTGTGAACACTTTGACCCTGATTTTTTATCATAATAATTTACTAATTTAGATATATTCTCAAATTTACATATAAGATTTAATAAAAAGAATGAAATGAACTTGTAATGAAATTCACCTGGGTATCAATGCCAAATGTTTCGTTCAGCAAGGATTCTGTCATGACAATGTTCTCTGTAGCAAACTCCGCTCGTGCACGTGCATTCTCAGAACTATTAGGATCATAAGTGCAAAGAGAACCACAAGATCGACAAAAATGAGTTGGAACTCGATGCCTAGAAGAATCAACATCATCACTCGCATCACCCTCTACTAGAGGAATAACATACTGTATAAGGGTCTGAGTAAGTGAGCTAATCGAGTCTAGAGTTTTGACCTCAATACTCTCCTTCACAATGGAAGGAATAATAACATGCTCCACCATAGGTCTGGCCAAGGGTCTTGGTGGGAGATTTGGATCACGCTGTGCACCCTCTCTATCATGCGAGGAACCCCCACCTCTACCTTGGAAATCTAGAAAATCAAAATAGTTTGGGATCTCATTAAGTACAAACTCACAGTACAGTTTTCTCAAAAAGTATTGAGGTACCTCATGATTATTGAATGGGGGCTGATCAAATACCATCCACCACCTATCCCAAAAATTGTTCTTAATCCCTTCATGATGACACCAATGAATAGGGAATCTCCTACATCCAGGGTGTAAAGGTTGATTCGTTCGGGGGTCTGTAAAAAGAGCACACAAGTCATATTTATTAATTTTCTTTTTCTTCATTGTTGCATATGATAATTTGTCAGCATAAAATTGCTTTTGTTCTTCCTTCTTACGGGACCAAAAATTTATTTGCCCACTTATAGATTGTATGTGAGATACAATAGATTGCAAAGAATTGGCAAGGTTTGTCCTATGGGAGTTTGTTCCAGTGGGATCTTTTAGCCTTGTGATTAAACCTTCAAGCTCTTTTTGGCTATTTTCTATTTGATCTAATAGGCTTTCTTGTGTACCTATGGGGTGTCTAGGGATTGTAGGAGGTTCTTGATGTGCTTCTTCTTCAATATGGTCTTCATGAGGAGGTGATTGATGTGCTTCTTCTTCAATATGGTCTTCACGAAGAGGTGATTGAGTGTTTTCAACATTTTCTTGTCTAATCTCATTTCTAGATAATGAAAATAAGTTTAAATCAATAAACCTAGTTTAATCTTCAAATTAATAAAAAAAATGACAATAAGAAAATAAAAATACATACCTCTTCGAGCTCTTCGATGGCGTGGCGGCATTTTGATGAGAGATGGACAACTTAGTGCCCAATTTCAAGCTTTTACAAAGGGTGACAGCAAGAAAATAGCACCCAAAAATGCCAAAATGCGGGTTTGGAATGCAGAAATGTGGAGCAAGGTTTTTTTGAGGTTTACAATGCACATAAGGCGCACGCCTTATAAGGCGTGCGCACTATAGGGCGCATGCCCTATAGGCTTGGTGTGCCAAGCCTAAGGCTTGGCACACCAAGCCTATAGGGTGTGCGCTCTATAGTGTGTGCACCTTATGCGCTTTTTAAATTTTTTTGAAGTGTGGCACCTTTTTGGTGCCACAACTTCATGCATATACCCAAAAATTGTAACAGTTTTCATTGTGAGGCTGGATTGGAGCAGTAGTCTCTAGTAGCATTGCTCACTAAGGTTTTTCCCATCTTTGGTTTTACTCGTACATATTGGTGTTATGTGATGCCCTCTATGTGTGTTTGCATTTGTGTTGGTCTCTCCACTAACCGGTAAGTCTACATTGTGTTAGATCCCATAACCGGTGTTTATGGTGAAAATGGATAACAATAATAACGATATTGAAAGGCTAAATGAATTCAACCACAAAACCCTAGCCTAACAACAACAAAGATCCACCATAACATATGAAGATTACCTAAGACAATGCAAATCAAATGAAATCAGAAAGATTATACCATCACATGTCCAATAGGGTTTGGATCTCCATTCTTCCTATCTCCATTGATCTTGCTTGATATATTTGCTCTCAGATTTTATGTGTGCACAAGAGCTCAACAAAGAACAAAATGTGGTTGCAAGTAGGATCGCCTATGTTCAAAAGCGTAGTGTAGTCAAGTAGTCAATGAGGGCTTTGATAATGAAGGAAGCATCTCCTTATATAGAAGACACTATATGAAATGGAGGGATAAGATTGAGAGGTGTAAAAGGAGGTCGGCTATGATTAGAGGGTAGGTAAAGAAAATAATAGAATAATGAAAGGGTAGGTAGTGTAGGAATTAAGAGATGAATGACATGTGTCATGGGTAGAAAAGGTTAATGACTTAATTAAATAAATAAAGATTTATTTAATTAATAGAAGAAGTGGGGTCAATTAAATAAATAAGATATTTATTTAATTTAGGAAAAGGATAATTTAAATAAATAAATGTATTTATTTAAATGAGAAATAAGGCTAGAAGAGGATAAATGAATTAATTAAATAAATAAAGATTTATTTAGTTAATAGAAGAATTAAGCTAAGATAATTAAATAAATAAAAATATTTATTTAATTAGACTAGACAATTTTGGGTGTCTACAACCGGTATTCACATCTAGGTTGTGAAAGGGAAAAGTTGAGAACCACTTATTCACACCCACCCCCTTCTTAGTGGTACATTGTGTCTAACACATGCAACATAATGAAAATAATAAATCATATATTCATGTACTTCAACATACAACATTACCAAACTTGAGAGTCAAAATAATCAAGGACGATCAAAGAATGATGATAATAGATCATCTCATCTTCAAAGAAATATGCTAACCAAATGCTTGTGCGATTCTTGATTTGAAGCTTCCTTCTTTAAACTATCAAATTGAGCTTGTTATCACTACCTATGTTACATCATTTTGTCTAATCCAATAGAGTTTTATATGGTTTATTGTAAGTTCTTGTTTTAAACCAGGTAGCATTTCTCAAGGAAATGAACAATCATAAAAAGTTTAATTTATTATCAAGAATGTATTTTATTTCTTTTATTGAACGTGATTAATAAAATGTGCATATTTATGGAAATATGATATGGTGAACTCAAATATGGTTTAGAAATGCTCTTTCATTTGTCCAGACATATTTTAGCCACCATAACTATCTTTTGTTTGGAATTAGTGTATGAAGTGATTTTATTCATTCTCCTAAAATATGGTTTAGTGACATATATTCACAAGACATTTTTTATATTTTAAATGAATTTTTGTTGTCAACGAGTTTAAATTGAAATCTAAATTTGAACCATTAAGAGATGCAACCCTTACTATCATGATTTTCCCTCTAAAATACCTCATGCTCATCAATTTAGATTCTAGTCCAGGAGTCGAGAATATAAGGACACCTTGTTTGTGTATAATTATACTCTCAAATCCAAAAATTAATTTTAACAATTTATATTAGAGAATCCATATGTCAAAAAAAAATCTAAAAAAATTATAATTGAAACAATTGTCTATGCACATAGTTGAGGATTTCTAAGGACTATGGAGCAACAAAATCTATTGAAGATAGTCAAAGCGGCTCTCACCAAGATAGATGGAAGAGAAAATATCAATCAAATTCTCTCCTAAAGAGTACTCTTTTGTTAATTTGGCGTGACTACACTCTAATCTAAGGAAAACAAAGGTTTCCAAAGCTATGGTGGAATTTTTTGCAACTTGAACCTGATTATAATACTTCTATATTATTCAACTAAAAACTTTATTTGATTTATGATCTTACGTAAATAACACATTGGTACCCCAAGGGCAGAAAGATTGAGTACTTAATCTCATTATGTATGTTAGAAATCAATGAATAAGAGGGTCCAAGAAATATTGAGTTTTTATCTTGAAAGTTTGAAACACCCTATTTATATTGCTTTGCTAGTACACAATGTTTAAAATATTTATATCAATGAGAAAAAAAAGAAACAAAATATAGAGGCTTGTTTAAGATGTGGGTGGAGGTTTTAGTGAGGATTTGAATCTAGGTAACTTGCAAAGATGCATGTAGGTGTAAGTAGTTGAATGTTGGCAAACACGCAAAGCAACTTTTAGATAAATATAATTTAAAGAATCTTATTCTCTTGACATATATGATCTACAAGTTATGTTCATAAGTGGAGAATTAAGGTCTCGTATGTGTTTTGGTTCTAATTTCCTACGAAAGTAACTAACCTTGTAGAACTATTACCAATTTTTTTGTATATCTAAACATAATTTAGAATTAGTTTGTTTTATCAATTATTGTTTTGATAGGAATCTAGTGAGAAACATTGTAGATAAAATTTCTTGCACATGTTTAAGACTCTTGCTAATTGATTTCTAGTTTTTTTATTAACCCATGTCCCTTTCTATAAAATATCAAATTTTAAAATTTGGATGATGGATTTAAAAGTTATGAGTGTTTTAACATTGTCCTATTTTACCTCAATCAAAAAATAAAAAATTGAAGTGATTATATGATGAAAATATTTGTTTCTAATAGGTATTATCATTATATATAAATATGTTATAGGTAATTGAGTGAATTTATCAAAATATATCCCTTCTTCCATTAGATTATAGAAAATATTTTAGATTTGGGAATAAACTAATGAGGAAGTAAAACCATACGTCCTAGGTATCAATTAGTGTCAAGTGGAGCTAGGGAGTTATGGTTGGAATATGAAATTGTTTCCTAGGTGGATTATTTAGTAAATGTTATTACCCAACTATGATTATAATGTTGAACTTATACTTGTAATGGGGTGTAAATAGGATTCACTAGCTTAGCTATGTTAACAAAGAATTGACCCATTTCCAAATAACATTACATTAAGGAGAGATGGGAACAATAGATTCAATCGTAAATGTTTAAAAAGCATCTAAGTCTAATTGGATTCTACCTCTCTTTGTTTGAGTTGAATGGGATATTGCAACCTTGTCCTCTTCCTTTTGCACTTACAAAACTTGTATCTAATTGTCGCTATCTACTCTACCTAATTATGTAATTATAGTTTTGAAACCTATGACATGCACCTACAACAGATAGAAAGATGTTGGGAATAGGGGTTGTCTAGCCTAAATCCTAGGTTTAAATTAACCCTTGAAATGGAATTGAAATATTGAAGTAAAATGTTGAATAATATACCTCAAATCTGCTATAGATGATTGAAAGTAACTCAATGATGAACTGATAGTACTAACTCGATACTGAGAGGGGGGGGTGAATCAGTACAGACAAAAATACAGTCCTAAACTGGTCTGACAACAGACACTTCAAATGACTGGCAAATAGTGACATCGGTTTTAAACAGAGTGCAACCGGTAAAGCTAAGACTGACTGAGACAAGCATTAACCGGTTACTCACTTAGCTTTTCACTCAACTCAAGACTACCTTACCATTTCTCCCTTATGCATAAACAGGTAATCTACCATCAAATCATAATAACAACTAGTTCAACATGTTTTATTGACAAGCATAAAACATACAACCATTATATGCTTGACAGACAATAGCAAAGCATCACAAGATAAAATCATCACACATGACACACATAGTTTTCACGTGGAAACCCAACTGGGAAAAACCACGATGGGGATGAATACCCACAAGCTGTTTTTGAACTCTTTAGAAGCTCGCTCTATTAGGAGCCTTATCCGGTTAGAGACATTACAAAAGGTTCTGCTAGGAACCGATCCTATTAGAGATCACTCGGTTAAGGGATGGCTACAATACCCGGTTAAGGGTTAAACCCTGTTAAAGGTTACCTTGTTAGAGGATTTCAAGAACTCAATAGCTAAAGGATTTCAAACTCAATAGCTTTGAATTACCTTGTTAAAGGATTTACAACAAGCCAGTTAAGGCTACCCTGTTAAGGGATTTTCCAAATATTGAGGTGGTTAGAGATCAATAGGTATTACAATGATCTGGTAACAACACTCAATGCCAATGCAGATCCGCTTAAGCTCCTCTTCACCTTCTGCACTTACACTTTGCAGGTATAACTTCTCTTCTTTTGGTCTGGCAAGAATCACGTATCCCTTCTCTTGGATACACACACACAACTTTTGCCAACAACCTCAGAAAGAGACACAACATCGACCTTATAGGAAAATAGATAGGTTGGTAGCATAAACCCTAAACCCTAAACCTGTTAGGTTAAGGAATTCAAATGGTTCAATCCTGACAGTTGAGAACACTCTATTAATTGCAACAGTCTTGATCCAATCTCAAGATATTCTCCATCGTCCATTTTCACTGATTTCATGGCAGTTGATAACCCATCACACATTATCACTGTTTAACAGACTTCGCACATTCCCGAGGTAGATAGAAACAATCTCCTTCATGCAAGATCCTTCACGCGCACAAGGTTGACATGGCAACATGATTTGTTCTTCATTACAATGCTAACTCATCACACAATGTCACCGGTTGAGCCACACAGGCTTGAAGCACTTAAACCGGAAACCCTAAAGTTGAGACTACCAACCGGTAGTCATACAATGCTTCCATGTGTCGGTTCCCATAACCATATGTCGGTTCACCTTGAACAAGCACACCACTTCACTTTGGCACTAGTGTCGGTTCACAGTGTTCTACCGGTTCTCTCATATGCCGGTTCTCACTTCTTCAGCATATTGACAACAATGACAACATATAATATCATTATGTCCACATACCTGTTCACATAATGCCAACAATCTCCCCCTTTGGCATTAATGGCAATAAACAAAGATATCTTCTCCGCTTCACATCTTCTCCCCATTTTTTGCAAATATCTTCTCCACTTCACATCTTCTCCCCCTTTGACAGCAATGCCAAAGTGGAGGCACAAGCTTCCCTGTTCCATTATGCTGCTCCCCCTGAGGAGTAGCATCCTTCAACACATCAACCCAAAATAAATTTGACTATGCACTACCTGCCTGATGTGGAGCATATGCTTTTAGTTTACCTCCTGAAGGGGCAACACCCCTAATTCACCTCTTAAGTACATAAATGTAGCCTTTGGGAGAGGCTTCGTGAATATGTCTGCTAATTGGTCCTTACTGGAAACATGTTCCAGTGCAATCTCTTTGTTTTGAACCTTTTCCCTTAGGAAATGATACTTAAGCTCAGAGTGCTTGGTTCTAGAATGTAAAACTGGATTCTTGGAGATGTTAATTGCACTAGTATTGTCACAAAATATACTTACCGGTTCAGATACAGGAACTTTGAAGCCATTTAATACATGCTTCATCCAAATTGTCTGAGTGCAGTTCATGAAAGCTACAACATACTCTATTTCCGTTGTAGACTGAGAGATACAACTCTACTTCTTACTCATCCATGAGACTAGTCTACCACCAAGGAAGAATGCACCACCGGTTGTGCTCTTCTGGTCATCTATATTACCAGCCCAATCGGCATCTGTGAACACTTTCAAGTTGAAATCCTTGCTATATGGATACCACAATCCATAGTCAACAGTTCCCTTCAGATACCTAAGAATCCGTTTGACTGCAACCAAGTGGGATTCTTTCTGGCTTTTATGGAATCTTGCAGTAATGCCAACTGCATGTGCAATATCTGGTCTACTATGCACTACATAATGCAACTTACCAATCATTGATTGGTATTCCTTCTCATCAACCAATTATGAGTCATCTTCTTTAGATAGCTTACAACTGGTCACCATCGGAGTACCAACCGGTTTTCTATCTTCCATGCCAAAGGTCTTCGACACCTCTTTGACATACTTGGACTAAGTGATAAAGATTCCATCCTTCATCTGCTAGATCTACAGTCCAATAAAGAATTTAATCTCCCCTATGAGTGACATTTCAAACTCTTTCTTCATCTCATCTACAAACTCATGACTCATCTTGTCATCTCCACCAAAGATAATGTCATCAACAAATACCTCACAGATTAGGATCTGATCTCCTTCAGACTTCAAGTAGATATTACTATCTTCACTTGTTCTCTCAAATCCAATCTTCACAAGATGAGAATGTAGACATTCATACCATGCTCTAGGTTCTTGCTTTCAACCATATAAGGCTTTATGTAGCCTACACACCATGTCACTGTCTTCGGATAGGGCAAACCCATCTAGTTGCTCTATATACACCTCCTCTTCAACTACACCATTTAGGAATTCAAATTTTACATCCATTTGATATACTTTGAAGCCTTTAAAAGCTGCATATGCAAGAAGCATACGAACTCCTTCCAATTTGGCTACAGGAGAAAAGGTTTCTCCATAGTCTTCTCCTTCTTCTTGAGCATATCCTTTGCATACCAATCTAGCTTTGTTTCTTATCACTGTGCCATCCTCATTTAGCTTATTTCTAAAGACCCATTTGATACCAATGATATTTTTATGCTCTAGTCTGGGTACCAAAGACCATGTACCATTTTTCTCTATCTGGTCAAGTTCCTCTTCCATTGCCTTGATCCAGTCTTCATCTTTATGTGCCTCTTTGAATGTTTTAGGCTCAAATTCAGAGATCATACATGAGTTTTCTCTGACCTTTCTTCTTGTAAGGATTCCTGCATCCTTATCTCCTATGATTTGATTAGGATCATGATTCAGCTTGACATATCGAGGAATGGTCTTGATGGATTCCTCTTGCTTTTCTTCTTCATCCTCATCTCCATCGGTATCAGCATCTACATTTTCCAGTGTAGGAACATTGTTACTGGTACTCAGCTGGCTGTCAACCGATTCCCAGAAGGTTGCAACCAGTTCGTTCACCACTTGCTCATTGCAGGTTTCCTCAGTTTTCTCAGAGGTTTCATCAACTCTTACATTGATGCTTTCCATAATTCTCTGAGTCCTATTGTTGAAACACTTGAGAGCTTTGCTCTTGGTGGAATATCCTAGTAATATTCCCTCATCACATTTCGCATCAAATTTGCTTTGGTGTTCACTCCTCTTGATGTAACATTTGCTACCAAACACTCTACAGTAGCTGACCACAGGTGTCTTACCGGTCCAATACTCATAAGGAGTTTTATCCTTACCTTTCTTGATGAGTACCCGATTCATTGTGTAGACTACAGTACTCACCACTTCTCTCCAAAAGGTGTGAGCTACCTTTCCTTGAATCAACATGGTTCTAGCTGCTTCAACCATAGTCTGGTTATTCCTCTCTACTAGGCCATTATGTTGTGGAGTCCGGGGGGTAGACAATTACCTCTTGATGCGATGTTCTTCATAGTAACTGTTGAATTCACTGGAAGTGAATTCCCCTCCTTGATCAGTTCTCAGGCACTTGATCCTTTTAACGCTTTCCTTCTCCACTAAAGCTCTGAGAGCTTTGAACTTTACAAAGGCTTCAGACTTGTCTTTCAAGAATGTGACCCACATCATTCTTGAGCAATCATCAGTGAGAATCATGAAGTACCTATCACCCTGCACACTTCTAGTTTTCATAGGACTACACAAATCAGTATGCACAAGATCAAGCAAGTTGTCAGCAGTGAAAGATTTACCTTTAAAGGTTGAGGAAGACATTTTCCCCAATTGACACTCTCTACACAAGGTATTATCCGGTTTGCTTAGCATCGACAACCCTCTAACTGCCATGATCTTACTAGCCTTCACAATGTTATCAAATTTTACATGGTAGAGTCTCCTATGCCATATACAGCTATCATCAAATTTAGCCATAAGACATGTACTTATATTTGCATTCAGATGAAATAGGTTACCTTTGGTCTACATGCTGATGGCCACCAATTCACCATCCTTTCCTTTGATTCTACAAACTCCATTCTTGAATTCCAGAGTGAGGCCACTATCATTCAGCTAGGCAACACTCAGAAGGTTGTGTCTAAGACCATCAACCCAATACATATTGTCAGCACTACTCTTTCCATTTAGAGAGATGGACCCTCTGCCTTTGACCATGCATGGTGCATCATTGCCAAAGTGAACCACACCACCATCATACTCCTCCAATGATAGAAACTTGCTTCGGTCACCAGTCATATGGTGAGAACAGCCACTGTCAATGATCCACTCATTGGAATTATCAAACTGGGAGACAAGAGCCTTCTTGTCTGACACATCTTCCTTGACAGCAACAAACACAATATCTTCATTTTCTTCATCCTCTAATTCTTCATCTGTGACACCTTCATCAATTGCCACAAAACAGTTTCTCCGGTTTCCTCCTTTGAATTTCTTGAACCTTTCCGATTTGTCCTTTTTGTCGCCATTAGGATAGTTTATAGCAATATGTCCTATCCGGTTACAAGAGAAGCATTTCAAAGGTAGCTTACCTCTGTATTTTCTGATTCCTTTTGGAAGTTTCTTGGAAAGAAGAGCTTCAAATGCCATCAGAATCTCCTCATCATCCATTTCTCTACCCTGTCTTAGTTCACCACTAATGCTAGCTTCTTTTCCTTTTTTGGATGGTACTGCAAAAGCTTTAAAAGTTGATTCAGTCTTTTGAACACTTCCATCGAAACTATTTAGCTCATAGGCTGTCAACTTTGCAATGATGGTGTCTAGGGATACCTTAGTCTTGTCTATTGATCTTAGCTCTTGAATAGCAGCAACCCTTATTGCATAGACCGGCAATAGGGATCTCAGGACTTTGCTTACCACAGTGACATCTTCTATTTTACCACCTACACTCTTGATATCTCCAACAATAGTTTTGATTCTTATTCCATACTGTTGAATGGTCTCACCTTCAACCATCCGCATATCTTCAAACTTCCCTCTAATTCTTTCTTCCTTAGCCTGTTTTACATGTTCATCACCACCATAGATATTTTCAAGAGTTTCCCATACCTCTTTGGGATTTACCTTATCCTGAACATCAATAAACTCAGTGTCAGATAAACTAATAATTAGGGCTTCCATGACTTCCCCATTTTCCTGCATCTCTCTCTTTAGGTCATTGGTAAGGGTACCGGTAGGAGCAACATAGATAGTCTCAACATAGCTCCAGTGTTGAGCACCCATGTTTTTGATGAATATCTTCATTCTGTCTTTCCATATACTAAAATTTTCTCTGTTAAACTTTGGACCTTCCCTCTTCATCATTAGACTGGGATCTTTACCTCAAGTGGTCAAGCTTATACAACAGAGGACCTAGAGGATGCTCTGATATCAATTGATAACTCAATGATGAACTAATACTACTAACTCGGTACTGAGAGGGGGAGGGGTGAATCAGTATGCACAAAAATACACTCCTAAACCGGTTTGACAGCAAACACTTCAAATGATTGGCAAACAGTGACACCGGTTTGAAATAGAGTGCAACCGGTAAAGCTAAGATTGACTGAGACAAGCATTAACCTATTACTCACTTAGCTTTTCACTCAACTCAAGACTACCTTACCATTTCTCCCTTATGCATAAACAGGTAATCTACCATCAAATCATAATAACAGCTAGTTCAACATGTTTTATTGACAGGCATAAAACACAGAACCATTATATGTTTGATAGACAATAGCAAAGCATCACAATATAAAACCATCACACATGACACACATATTTTTCACGTGGAAACCCAACTGGGAAAAACCACGGTGGGGATGAATACCCACAAGATATTTTTGAACTCTTTAGAAGTTCGCTCTGTTAGGAGCCTTGTCTTCTTAGAGACATTACAAAAGGTTCTGCTAGGAACTGATCCTGTTAGAGATCACCCGGTTAAGGGATGGCTACAATACCCGGTTAAGAGTTAAACCCTGTTAAAGGTTACCTTGTTAGAGGATTTCAAGAACTCAATAGCTAGAGGATTTCGAACTCAATAGCTTTGAATTACCCTGTTAAAGGATTTACAGCAAGCCGGTTAAGGCTACCCTGTTAAGGGATTTTCCAACTGTTGAGGTGGTTAGAGATCAACAGGTATTACAATGATCTGGTAATAGCACTCAATGCCAATGCAGATCCACTTAAGCTCCTCTTCACCTTCTGCACTTACACTCTGCAGGTATAACTTCTCTTCTTTTGGTTTGGCAAGAATCACATATCCCTTCTCTTGGATACACACACACAACTTTTGCCAACAACCTCAGAAAGAGACACAACATCAACCTTATAGGAAAACAAATAGGTCGGTAGAATAAACCCTAAACCCTAAACCTGTTAGGTTAAGGAATTCAAACGGTTCAATCCTGACTATTGAGAACACTCCATTAATTGCAACAGTCTTGATCCAATCTCAAGATATTCTCCATCATCCATTTTCACCTATTTCATGGCGGCTGATAACCCATCACACGTTATCACCATTTTATAGACTTCACACATTCTCAAGGTATATAGGAACAATCTCCCTCATGCAAGATCCTTCATGCGCATAAGGCTGACGTGGCAACATGATCTGTTCTTCATTACAATGCTAACTCATCACACAATGTCACCGGTTGAGCCACACAGGCTTGAAGCACTTAAACTGGAAACCCTGAAGTTGAGACTACCAACCAGTAGTCATACAATGCTTCCATGTGTCGGTTCCCATAACCATATGCCGATTCACCTTGAACAAGCACACCACTTCACTTTGGCACTAGTGTCGGTTCATAGTGTTCTACCAGTTCTCTCATATGTCAGTTCTCACTTCTTCAACATATTGACATCAATGACAACATACAATATCATTATGTCCACATACCGGTTCACATAATGCCAATAGTCTAGCCTAAATCCTAGGTTTAAATTAACCCTTGAAATGGAATTGAAATATTGAAGTAAAATGCTGAATAATATACCTCAAATCTACTTTAGATGATTGAAGGTTGATGATGCAATTCTCTTTGAATTTGATCACAAGTATTGACATAATAACATGACATAACATGATAATATATAGATAACCTACTCATAAAAACATTCTTGCATGATGATTGATGTAATTTGATGCTCCATGATGTATAGATTTTGAATAATATGGTGGGGTGAAATGTTGCATTGATGCTTAAAGATGCTTGAAGGATAATGATAACACATGCTTGTATGATTAATTGTGAATGTAGGTGGATGTAGACACCCACATGTTCAAATTTGGGACTTTATTCGGGATACAAGGGTACTTAGAGCACCCTTGTATAGGATAAGGACTATTGGCATTATGTGAACCGGTATGAGGACATAATGATATTGTATGTTGTCATTGATGTCAATATACTGGAGAGGAGAAAACCGGTATATGTGAGAACCGGTATGTTACCAAGAACTGGTATATGTGAGAACCGATATAACACTGTGTATCGGCATTTGTGCCAAAGTGAAGCGGTGTGTTTGTTTAAGGTGAACCGGCATGTGGTTATGAGAACCGACACATGGAAGCTTTGTATGACTACCAGTTGGTAGTCTCAACTTCAGGGTTTCCGGTTGAAGTGCTTCAAGCTTGTGTGGCTAAACCGATGACTTTGTGTGATGAGTTATCATTGAAATGAAGAACAGATCGTGTTGCCATGTCAGCCTTGTGTGTGTGAAGGATCTTGCATGAAGGAGATTGTCCCTATCTACCTCGGGAATGTACAAAGTCTGTCAACGGTGATAACATGTGATGGGTTATCAACCGCCATGAAATCGGTGGATAACGAATGATGGAGAACATCTTGAGATTGGTTCATGACTGTTGCATTTAATGCAATGTGATCAATGGTCAGGATTGAACCGTTTGAATTGCTTAACCTAACAGGTTTAGGGTTTAAGCTATTGACCTATCTATTTCCTATAAGGTCGATGTTGTGTTTCTTTTTGAGGTTGTTGGCAAAAGTTGTGTGTATGTATCCAAGAGAAGAGATACGTGATTCTTGCCAGACCAAAAGAGAGAAGTGATACCTGCAGAGTGTAAGTGCAGAAGGTGAAGAGGAGCTAAAGCAGATCTGCATTAGCATTGAGTGTTGTTACCAGATCATTGTAATACCTGTTGATCTCTAACCACTTCAACAGTTGGAAAATCCCTTAACAGGGTAGCTTTAACCGGCTTACTGTAAATCCTTTAACAAGGTGACTCAAAACCATTGAGTTCTTGAAATCCTCTAACAAGGTAACTTTTAACAGGGTATTCTAGCCATCCCTTAACCGGGTGATCCCTAACAGGATCGGTTTCTAACAGAACCTATTGTATCAGTCCTTAACCGGACAAGGCTCCTAATAGAGCGGACTTCTAAAGAGTTCAAAAATAGCTTGTGGGTATTCATCCCCACCATGGTTTTTCCCCATTGGGTTTCCACATGAAAAATCTATGTGTCATGTGTGGTGTTATTCATGTGATGGTTTGAGTAATTTGTGTCTGAAGGTAAATCATGTTGATCTAGCTATTTATATATATATATATATATATATATATATATATATATATATATATATATATATATATATATATATATATATATATATATATATATATATATATATATCTTTGATGATAGAGTACCTATTCATGCACTAGGGTGAAATTGAATGATGTATTAGACTATATGAAAAGATAAGTGTCAACCGGTTTATGCTTGTCTCAATTATTCTGAGTTTTTCCGGTTGTACTCTGCTTAACATCGGTGTTACTGTTTGTCTATGAAAGCACAATGTCTGCTGACAAACCGGTTTAGGATTGTGTTTTTGTCTGTACTGATTCACCCCCCCCACTCTCAGTACCGGTTTGGTACTATCCGTTCATCATTGAGTTATCAATTGGTATCAGAGCGTCCTCCAGGTCCTCTATGTTATAAGCTTAACCGCTTGAGGTAAATATCCCAATCTAATGATGAAGAGTGAAGGTCCAAAGTTCAACAAAGAAAATTTCAGTATATGGAAAGACAGAATGAAGATATACATTAGAAGCATAAGTGCTCAACACTGGAGTTATGTTGAGAATTCCTATGTTGCTCCTACCGATACTTTCACCGATGACCAAAAGAGAGAGATGCAGGAGAATGGGCAAATCATGGAAGCCCTAATCAGTAGTTTATCTGACATTGAGTTTATTGATGTCCAAGATAAGGTAAATCCCAAAGAGGTATGGGATACTCTTGAAAATATCTATGGCGGTGATGAGCATGTAAAATAAGCTAAGGAAGAAAGCCTTAGAGGGAAGTTTGAAGACATGTGGATGGTTGAAGGTGAGAACATTCAACAGTATGGAATAATAATCAAAACTATTGTTGGAGATATCAAGAGTGCAGGTGGTAAAATGGAAGATTCCACTGTGGTAAGCAAAGTCCTGAGATCCTTATTACCGGTCTATGCAATAAGGGTTGCTGCTATTCAGGAGTTGAGATCAATAGACAAGACTAAGGTGTCCCTAGACTCCATCATTGCAAAGTTGACAACCTATGAGCTAAATATTTTTTATGGCAGTGTTCAAAAGACTAAATCAGCTTTTAAAGCTTTTGCTATACTATCCAGAAAAGGAAAAGAAGCTAGCACTAGTGGTGAACCAAGACAGAGTAGAGAAATGGATGATGAGGAGATTCTGATGGCATTTGAAGCTCTTCTTGCCAGGAAACTCCTTAAAGGAACCGGCAAATACAGAGGTAAGCTCCCTTTGAAATGCTTTTCTGGCAACCGGATAGGACATATAGCTGTAAACTGTCCTAATGGCAACAACAAGGACAAACCGGAAAGGTTCAAGAAATTAAAAGGAGGAAACTGGAGAAACTGTTTTGTGGCAGTTGATGAAGGTGTCACAGATGAGGAATCAGAAGATGAAGAAAATTAAGATATTGTGTTTGTTGTTGTCAAGGAAGATGTGTCAGACAAGAAGGCTCTTGTCTCTGGCTTTGATAATTCCAATGAGTGTATTATTGACAGTGGTTGTTCTCACCACATGACTAGTGACCGGAGAAAGTTTCTATCCTTGGAAGAGTATGATGGTGGTGTGGCTCGCTTTGGTAATGATGCACCATGTATGGTCAAAGGCAGAGGGTCCATCTCTCTGAATGGAAAGAGTAGTGCTGACAATGTGTATTGGGTTGATGGTCTCAGACACAACCTTCTGAGTGTTGCCCAGCTGAATGATAGTGGTCTCACTCTGGAATTCAAGAATGGAGTTTGCAAAATCAAAGGAAAGAGTGGTGAATTGGTGGCCATCGATATGCAGACCAAAGGTAACCTGTTTCAGTTGAATGCAAATATAAGTACATGTCTTATGGCTAAATTTGATGATAGTTGGATATGGCATAGGAGACTTTTCCATGTAAACTTTGATAACATTTTGAAGGCCAGTAAGATCAAGGTAGTTAGAGGGTTGCCGGTGCTAAGCAAACCAGATAATACCTTGTGCAAAGAGTGTCAATTGGGGAAAATGTCTTCCTCAAACCTTTAAAGGTAAACCTTTCACTGCTGACAATTTTCTTGATCTTGTGCATACTGATTTGTGTGGTCCTATGAAAACAAGGAGTGTGGAGGGTGATAGGTACTTCATGATTCTCACTGATGACTACTCAAGAATGATGTGGGTCATATTCTTGAAAGATAAGTCTGAAGCTTTTGTAAAGTTCAAAGCTTTCATAGCATTAGTGGAGAAGGAAAGCGGTAAAAGGATCAAGTGCCTGAGAACTGATCAAGGAGGGGAATTCACTTCCGGTGAATTCAACAAGTACTGTGAAGAACATGGCATCAAGAGGCAACTGTCTGCCCCCTGGACTCCATAGCAGAATGGCCTAGCAGAGAGGAATAACCGGACTGTGGTTGAAGCAGCTAGAACTATGTTGATTCAAGGAAAAGTTTCTCACACCTTTTGGAGAGAAGTGGTGAGCACTGCAGTCTACACAATGAACTGGGTACTCATTAAGAAAGGTAAGGATAAGACTCCTTATGAGTATTGGACTGGTAAGACACCTGTGGCTAGCTACTTAGAGTGTTTGGTAGCAAATGTTACATCAAGAGGAGTGAACACCAGAGCAAATTTGATGCGAAATGTGATGAGGGAATATTCCTAGGGTATTCCACCAAGAGAAAAGCTCTCAAGTGTTTCAATAATAGGACTCAGAGAATTATGGAAAGCATCAATGTAAGAGTTCATGAAACCTCTAAGAAAACTGAGGAAACCGGTAGTGAGCAAGCGGTAAATGAACTGGTTGTAACCTTCTGGGAATCGGTTGTCAGTCAACCTAGTACCAGTAACAGTGTTCCTACACCGGTGGATGTAGATGTTGATACTGATGGAGATGAGGATGAAGAAGAAAAGCAAGAGGAATCTATCAAGACCATTCCTCAGTATGTCAAGCTGAACCATGATCCTAAGCAAATCATAGGAGATAAAGATGCAAGAATTCTCACAAGAAGAAAGGTCAGAGAAAACTCATGTATGATCTCTGAATTTGAGCCTAAATCATTCAAAGAGGCACATAAAGATGAAGACTGGATCAAGGCAATGGAAGAGGAACTTGACTAGATAGAGAAAAATGGTACATGGTCTTTGGTACCCAGACCGGAGCATAAAAATGTCATTGGCACCAAATGGGTTTTCAGAAATAAGTTGAATGAGGATGGCACAATGATTAGAAACAAAGCCAGACTGGTGTGCAAAGGATATGCCCAAGAAGAAGGAGAAGATTATGGAGAAACCTTTGCTCCTGTAGCCAGATTGGAAGGAGTTCGTATGCTTCTTGCATATGCAGCTTTTAAAGGATTCAAAGTATATTAAATGGATGTAAAATCTACATTCCTAAATGGTGTACTTGAAGAGGAGGTGTATATAGAGCAACCAGATGGGTTTGCCCTATTTGAAGATAATGACATGGTATGTAGGCTACATAAAGCCTTATATGGTCTAAAGCAGGCACTTAGAGCATGGTATGAACGCCTGCATTCCCGTCTTGTCAAGATTGGCTTTGAGAGAACAAGTGAAGATAGAAATATCTACTTGAAGTCTGAAGGAGAACAGATCCTGATCTGTGAGGTATTTGTTGATGACATTATCTTTGGTGGAGATGACAAGATTGTTAAGATATAGCTTCATTCGTATTAATATATATATTATATATATATTGATACTTTCTTATAATGAAGAAGTTGTAATAAATGTTATTATCATTATTATTAATATAGTAATGATAATATTATAATGCATGATAAATATTACATTATATTATATTATCATTACTATATTAATAATATAGTAATGGTAATATTAATACATTATCGAAATGAATGATGAAATGCATTGTCGACTACTGTTTGTGTCGGCTTACATTAAACAGTCTCCATGTTAATGTAAGCGACTGTTGTTAACAGTCGCTTACATTAACATAGTGACTATATACTATATACACTGTTTCATTGTTATGTGATGTTTCATTTGAGAGTCACGATTCTTAGGAAGTGACTGATCATAATTATATATTTATTGTGTGCAATGAGGGTTCAAATACAATCAGTTAAAAAGTTCATTGCTATTCTCCCCTCACTGCATACAATATTATATGCTTCAAATTAAAACAGAGATACACATATATATATCAGCATTAAATAAATAACAGTACTGAATATATTAACAGTGAATATATTCCCAAAGATCTGATTTCTTAACATGGTATCAGAGCAAAGTTAAAGGGAATAAAATTCTGAATTATTATTGAAATACAAAGGAAAGATATCATTTAAAGAAGGAGGATTCAATCACAAATCATCAAAATGACCATCGGAATCAAGATGGAAGATAGATTGGAAGGAGCATCAAATTTTCTATCATGGAAAATTAGAATCACCACACTATTGCAAGAACTGGAATTAGAATCTTTCATAGAAGAAGAAAAAGAAATGCCTACAGATGAAGCAGAGAAAACGACTTGGAAAAGGAGGAACAATAAAGCCAAGAAATTAATTGTTGATTCAGTTAAAGACTCCATTCTCCCAAGTATAGCAAGATTAACAACAGCATATGAGGTTTTCAAGAAAATTCAAGAAACGTATGAGATAAACAATACAAGTCGTATATTAACATTGAAGGAGCAATTATTGACCATAAAAATGAACAAAGGAGAAACAGTTACATCTTATTTCTTAAGAATTGTTGAAATACGAGATCAACTATTTTCAATTGGTAACACTATAGAAGACATGGAATTATCTCTAATAGCACTAAGGGGATTACCAACATCATGGGAGAATTTTATTCAATGCATAAGCACACGTCCACCTCTACCAAAATCTGATCAACTCAAGAACGACTGTACTCAGGAAGAATCAAGACTTATTACCAAAGGAATAGGTCTAAAGAAAGAGGGAGAAACACAAGCACTCAATACAAAGTCTCACAACAAAAAGAGAAAATCCTTCAAAAGAAAGAGGGGATTCAAAAGAGATTTTTCTAAAATTCAATGTTACAAATGTGATAAATATGGGCACACTCATCGACATTGTCCTGAAAGGCAAAAGACTCAAGCCACTGTAGCTGAAGCAAAAGAAATTCCACTCTTCTTTACAGCTTTTTCAAGTGAACTAAACTCCAATAATAGAACTTGGATAATTGATAGTGGTGCATCAAGACATATAACTGGATTCAAAAATCAGTTTGAGACACTTGAAAATTATTCAACCGAAGAAGTAACTATTGGAGATAACTCCACCTACCCAGTGAAAGGAATAGGGACCTGCACTATCAAGATAAAGAATGGAGTATCTCTACAACTGAAAGATGTTCTATTTGTACCTGGAATCAAAAGAAACTTAGTTTCTATATCAGGACTAGCAGACCAAGGATTCCATGTCACCTTTAATGAGGACAAGGTTCTATTATGGCCTAAAAACTCAAATATGAAGAATGCTACAATAATAGGGACAAGAGACGGTAGTCTTTATAAAATATGTAATGATAAAAAATTTGCACTAACTTGTGAAATCCCAAATCACAATGAATTATGGCATAAAAGGTTAGGACATCTAAGGATCACTAAACCATATTATTTTTGTTGATGACTATTCTTGGAAAACTTGGATATACTTTCTTAAGGTTAAAGAATCAAGTGAGGTACTATCTAAATTCAAAGAATTTAAAGCTTTAGTAGAAAATCAAACAGATAAAAGAATAAAAGTATTAAGATCAGATAATGGAGGTGAATACAAATCTGACATATTTATAGAATTTTGTAATTCTGTTGGGATTAAGAGGGAGTATACTGTGCCGTATAATCCTCAACAGAACGGAGTAGCAGAAAGGAAGAATAGATCCAAAATTGAAGCAACAAAAGCCATGATGCTCGATCAAAACCTTCATATTTCTTTTTGGGCAGAAGCTTCAAATACAACAATATATATTCAAAACCGGTGCCCACACTCCATATTAGAAAACATAACACCAGAAGAAGCATTCATAGGGATCAAACCAGATCTAAGTCATCTCAGGATAGTTGGATGTTCTGTATACATTCATGTACCTAAAGAGAAGAGGACAAAACTAGAACCATCAGGTAAGAGAGGCATACTTGTTGGTTATAGTGAAAACACAAAAGGGTATCGAATTTACATTCTAAGACAAAAATCTGTTGAGATAAGTAGAGATGTGAAATTTGATGAAAATAACTCACTTAAAAACTTTGAAGAAGATAACATCCCAGAGATAGAAGAAGATCTCACTGCTGAAATTGAGAGGGAGGATATAGAAGAACCTGAATCTCCTGTCATTGAAAATGAGAATACTAATATAATCAATAGTAAGAAAAGGCCATTATGGGCAAGGCAAATAATTAAAGAAAATAATGTAGAACCAAATGAAATATCTCATGAGAGTAAAAGGACAAGAACTCAAAAATGTTATGCAGCTCTTATAATAGAAATCAATAACTTAGAACCATCAAATACTAAGGAGGCATTGTCTAATCAAGCATGGAGAGAGGCAATGATTGAAGAATATCAATCTATAATAAAGAATGATGTCTGGGACATAGTACCTAGACCTAAAAACAAAACCGTTGTCTCTTCTAGATGGCTATTCAAAACTAAATATGCTCCTAATGGAAGTATTGAGAAACATAAAGCTCGGTTTGTTGCTAGAGGGTTCTCACAAAAAGCAGGTATTGATTATGAAGAAACATTTGCTCCTGTAGCACGGTATACATCAGTCAGAACCATTATTGCTATAGCAGCCTCTAAAGGATGGAAGATACACCAGATGGATGTGAAAACAACATTCCTTAATGGCACTATTGAAGAAGAAGTATACTTAGAGCAGCCAGAAGGGTTCATTATACATGATGCATCAAAATATGTTTGCAAACTCAAGAAAGCACTATATGGGTTGAAACAAGCTCCTAGAGCTTGGTATGAAAGGATAAACAACTATCTTTCAAAATTAGGATACTCTAAAAATGATGCAGATCCTAACATTTACTTTAAGATAACAGATGGCAACATGGTTATTTTAGTTCTTTATGTAGATGATCTTTTAATAACATGAGAGGATCATCTTATTACAAAATGTAAGCAAGAACTCACTGCTAAATTTGACATGAAAGATTTAGGACTATTACATTATTTCTTAGGGTTGGAAGTATCTCAAAAGGAAGGCTATATTTTGTTAAATCAACATAAATACACTATTGATATTCTAACCAGATTTGGAATGATGGAGTGTAAGCCTTTATCCACACCTATGGAAACAAATTTGCACAAACTCAAAGTTGAAGCAGAAGAGTTTGAACCTACTGATCCTACATTGTATAGAGAAATTGTTGGTTCTCTTATGCACTCGGTGAAAACTAGACCTGACATCTATTATGCAACCAATGTTGTGAGTCACTTTATGTGTGAGCCCAAGAAAATACACTTAATGGCAGCTAAGCATATCTTGAGATATCTACGAGGATCTATTGGATTTGGGCTAAAGTATGAACAGGTAGAAATCAATCTTCAAGGATATTCTGATTCTGATTGGGCTGGAAGTACAACGGATCGGAAAAGCACTACAGAGTGTTGCTTCAGTCTTGGTTCGGCTATGATTTCCTGGTTCAGTAGAAAATAGTCAGCAGTAGCATTAAGCTCTAGTGAAGCTGAATATATGGCAGCATCCATGGGAACACGTGAAGTTGTATGGTTAAGAAAGCTATTATTTGGATTGTTTGGAAAACCTTTAGATCCAACTGTGATTCACTATGACAATCAAAGTTGTATCAAGTTATCTGTTAATCCAGTTTTCCATAACAGATCCAAACACATTGAGATTCCATATCATTACATAAGAGATATGGTAGATAGAAATGTTGTAAGGCTAGAGTACATTAGTACTGAAGAACAGAGTGCTGATATTTTCACTAAGCCACTAGCAAAACTGAAGATAGAATACTTCAGAAACAAACTTGGTATGATCAAGTTGTGAAATATGATTTATATTCCTCTTATTTATAAGTTTTTTATTCATGAATAAATGTAAAAAAATATGTGTATATTGCAATATTGTGTAAAATGATCATTTGTGTGGGTTAACGTTTCAAGGTGATGATCTTGTAAATGGTTAACCAAAGTGTCAAGATAGACTACTTAAATGTGTGTCCTAATTGTGCAGAGATCTTGACTCTTGTTATTACTGGATGTGTAATAATGAAACCATGTCATGATAGACTACTTAATTGTGTGTCCCGACTGTGCGGAGATCATGATATTCAAGTCTATACTCATGATGAGACTACATTAACTTGTATGTCCCGAAGTGCGGATGTCATGATAGACTTTTAATGATTAATACTCACTCACTAAGAGGGAGTGCTAAGATATAGCTTCATTCGTATTAATATATATATATATTGATACTTTATTATAATGAAGAAGTTGTAATAAATGTTATTATCATTATTATTAATATAGTAATGATAATATTATAATGCATGATAAATATTACATTATATTATATTATCATTACTATATTAATAATATAGTAATGGTAATATTAATACATTATCGAAATGAATGATGAAATGCATTGCCGACACTGCTGTATACATTACCAACTGTCGACATTGTTGTATACATTGCCGACTGCTGTTTGTGTCGGCTTACATTAAACAATCTCCATGTTAATGTAAGTGACTGTTGTTAACAGTCGCTTACATTAACATAGCGACAATATACTATATACACCGTTTCATTGTTATGCGATGTTTCATTTGAGAGTCACGATCCTTGGGAAGTGATCGATCATAATTATATATATATTGTGTGCAGTGAGGGTTTGAATACAATCAGTTAAAAAGTTCATTGCTATTCTCCCCTCACTGCATACAATATTATATGCTCCAAATTAAAACAGAGATACACATATATATATCAGCATTAAATAAATAACAATACTGAATATATTAACAGTGAATATATTCCCAAAGATCTGATTTCTTAACAAAGATGAGTCATGAGTTTGCAGATGAGATGAAGAAAGAGTTTGAGATGTTGCTCATAGGGGATATTAAGTTCTTCATTGGACTGCAAATCCAATAGATGAAAGATGGAATCTTTATCACTCTGTCCAAGTATGTCATAGAGGTGTTGAAGACCTTTGGCATGGAAGATAGCAAACCGGTTGGTACACCGATGGTGACCAGTTGTAAATTATCCAAAGAGGATGACTCAACATTGGTTGATGAGAAGGAATACCGATCAATGATTGGTAAGTTGCATTCTGTAGTGTATAGCAGACCAGATATTGCTCATGCAGTTGGCATTACTGCAAGGTTCCCGAAAAGCCCAAGAGAATCCCACTTGGTTGCAGTCAAGCGGATTCTTAGGTATCTGAAGGGAACTATTGATTATGGATTGTGGTATCCATATAGCAGGGATTTCAACTTGAAAGTATTCACAGATGCTGATTGGGCAGGTAATGTAGATGACCGGAAGAGCACAACCGGTGGTGCATTCTTTCTCGGTGGTAGACTGGTTTCATGTATGAGTAAGAAGTAGAGTTGTATCTCTCAATCTACAGCGGAATCAGAGTATGTTGTAGCTTTCATGAACTGCACTTAGACAATTTGGATGAAGCATGTATTAAATGGCTTCAAAGTTCCTGTATCTGAACTGGTAAGTATATTTTATGACAATACTAGTGCAATTAACATCTCCAAGAATCTGGTTTTACATTCTAGAACCAAGCACTTTGAGCTTAAGTATCATTTCTTGAGGGAAAAGGTTTAGAACAAAGAAATTGCACTAGAACATGTTTCCAATAGGAAGCAGTTAGCAGACATATTCATGAAGCCTCTTCCAAAGGCTACATTTGTGTACTTAAAAGGTGAATTAGGGGTGCTACCCCTTCAAGAGGTAAATTCAAAGTATATGCTCCACATCAATCAAGTATTGCATAGTCAAATTTTTCTTCAGGATTGATGTGTTGAAGGATGCTACTCCTCAGGGGGAGCAACATAATGGAACAGGGAAGCTTGTGCCTCCACTTTGACATTGTTGTCAAAGGGGAAGAAGATGTGAAGCGAAGAAGATATCTGCAGAAAGTGGGGGAGAAGATGTGAAGCGGAGAGATATCTTTGTATATTGCCATCAATGCCAAAGGGGGAGATTGTTGCCATTATGTGAACCGGTATGAGGACATAATGACATTGTATGTTGTCATTGATGTCACTATGTTGGAGAGGAGAAAACTGGTATATGTGAGAACCGGTATGTTACCAAGAACGGGTATAACACTGTGTACCGATATTTGTGCCAAAGTGAAGTGGTGTGTTTGTTTAAGGTGAACTGGCATATGGTTATGGGAACCGGCACATGGAAGCTTTGTATGACTACTGGTTGGTAGTCTCAACTTTAGGGTTTCCGGTTGAAGTGCTTCAAGCTTGTGTGGCTAAACCGGTGACTTTGTGTGATGAGTTAGCATTGTAACGAAGAACAGATCATGTTGCCACGTCAACCTTGTGCGCATGAAGGATCTTGCATGAAGGAGATTGTTCCTATCTACCTTGGGAATGTGCAAAGTCTGTCAACAGTGATAACATGTGATGGGTTATCAGCCACCATGAAATCGATGGATAACAAACGATGGAGAACGTCTTGAGATTGGTTCAAGACTGTTGCATTTAATGCAATGTGCTCAACGGTCAGGATTGAACCATTTGAATTGCTTAACCTAACAAGTTTAGGGTTTAGGGTTTAAGCTATCGACCTATCTGTTTCCTATAAGGTCGATGTTGTGTTTCTTTCTGAGGTTGTTGGCAAAAGTTGTGTGTATGTATCCAAGAGAAGAGATACGTGATTCTTGCTAGACCAGAAAAGAGAAGTGATACCTGCAGAGTGTAAGTGCAGAAGGTGAAGAGGAGCTAAAGCGAATCTGCATTGGCATTGAATGTTGTTACCAGATCATTGTAATACCTGTTGATCTCTAACCACTTCAACAATTGGAAAATACCTTAACAGGGTAGCTTTAACCGGCTTGCTATAAGTCCTTTAACAGGGTGACTCAAAACCATTGAGTTCTTGAAATCCTCTAACAAGGTAACCTTTAACAAGTTTTAACCCTTAATAGGGTATTCTAGCCATCCCTTAACTGAGTGATCCCTAACAGGATCGGTTCCTAACAGAACCTATTGTATCAATCCTTAACCAGACAAGGCTCCTAACAGAACGGACTTCTAAAGAGTTCAAAAACAACTTGTGGGTATTCATCCCCATCGTGGTTTTTCCCAGTTGGGTTTCCATGTGAAAAATCTGTGTGTCATTTGTGGTGTTATTCATGTGATGGTTTGAGTAATTTGTGTCTGAAGGTAAATCATGTTGATCTAGCTATTTATATATATATCTTTGATGATAGATTACCTGTTCATGCACTAGGGTGAAATGGAATGATGTATTAGACTGTATGAAAAGATAAGTGTCAACCGGTTTATGCTTGTCTCAGTTATTTTGAGTTTTGCTGGTTGTACTCTGCTTAAGACCGGTGTTATTGTTTGTCTGTGAAAGCACAGTGTCTGCTGACAAACCGGTTTAGGATTGTGTTTTTGTCTATACTGATTCACCCCCCCCCCCACTCTTAGTTACAGTTTGGTACTATCTATTCATCATTGAGTTATCAAGGACATCTCAAGCACCCTTGTCCACCCAAAACAAGGTAAAAAAGCCAAGGACAAGGTGCACTCAGCTTCAAATCATCATGTAGATAGATGACATTAGTTTTGAGGTAAAAAGGTCAAAAATGGGCTTGGATAAGAGATAAAATGGGTTTTTTTTAATTTCCCCACATATATTGGTGTTTCTTCTCTTATCTAATTCTTATTTCCTTCATGTTTAAAAGTATTAATTTGCATGTTATGTTGTTGAAATTTACATAGATCTATGAGCTGAATTATCCTTCATCCAAAGGTTAACACAATGGGAAATTAACTGTCTGTTTTCCACTTTAAAGGGATAATGGTATGTTCTTATATCATGACATTAAACATTTAATTAAAAGAAACAAATAATAGGGAAGGTTAATATTAATTCTTAGAGATCATTTTGAGATGACCTTTCTCTTTCACAATCAACCTCTTGCCTACCACATTTCCTACATGGAATCTCTAGTAGTGACTCTATTAGAGAAATCCAACTAGATAGGTTGCAATCCATTTATTTCAATCAATGGAGCTGGCCGAAATAAATATATTTATTGGTGAATATAGACCAATAAATTCTAGCATGCATTATAAGAAAACAAAACATGCATATTTTTTATGTTCTTATTATGCACTATGCAACACAAAATAAAATACCAAACGCACTCTATCCTCTCTTGATCAAATTTGTTTTGGATTCTCAATTATATGATCAACCAAGACGACTCTAAGGTTTCTATAGTCAGTTCTTGATGTGTGGATAAGATCAATGATTTGTTGTGATAAATTGCTAGTAATCCAAGGTGGACTTACATTGATGCATGCACTTGGTTGGAATTTTACTGGAATATGGGATCTTACTTGATTAAAAAAAGAACAAAAGGATAAAGAGTTGAGAAAGCTAATCTAATCCTATGAATCCAAAAAAAATGGACAATCTTTGGTGAAACATGGGTAGACTTTGCAACAAGTCAACAAAGTTTAGTGTGATCTCCTAAGGTAAGCATATGATGTTCAAATCACCACCAAAAACATAGACACCATCAAGATGATGCATATCAATGAAGAAGTAGCAATTAAAGTTAAGCTTGGATAAAAAAGTTTAGTTGACTATGCAAGATACTTCACAATCAATGAAATACTATTAGTATGAACATAGGAGCTTCACCATTAATCATGCACAAATATCTTCCATCCATCTAATTATTATCATCTAACACGAGGATCCAACACGAAACCATGCAATTATGTAGAAGAAACAACACATTCCACCATATTTTCAATGAAAAGGATGTTTATTTACAAGCTTGACAACAATTTCTGCCTTCTCCTATTCTACTCTAACTATCTACTTGCTATCTAATGCTTATTAACCTACTATTAAACTATTAACTATTAACCTTTACAAATGAAGTAGTGGAGCCTTATATAGTGCTCTTGTTACATTGAGTGGCTTAGATTGATTCATAATCAATGGCCAAGATAGAAAGATAGAAATTACACCCATTACAAAGCATTTAATGCTTGACCAATGATAAATTTCTTTTGATGGGACACGTGTCTTTCCTTGAACAATTGACCAATAGATGACAACAGTAGATACATCGGACTTTGTGCCCACATGTGGTAGTTATCTCTTTGACGGATAAGTCAAGTGCATCGAATTTAGATGCCTTGAAGTGGAATGATATGTAAAGACAAATTGGTGATGACTAGGTATCACCTCAACTTGCTTGATCTTCTTGCTTGATCTTTGTAACTAACTCATCATGAGGAAGAGTTTGTGATGGAGGCATATCTCTTGATACTCAATATTTCCAAGCTCAATCATGAATGAGACAAAGGTAGGAGATATTCCCAAATTGCATCATCTTCTAAATTTGATTAACTCTTTTGAAACTATCTCTTGCATTGATTTTTGGACTTTTGGAGGAAATTCAAGATTGTGAAAATTTTCTTTTTAGCATCTTCATGATTACTCTTTGATATCTTCCTCATCTTGATCAAATAAATTCTTGAGCTTGATCCTTTGATTCCCTTGCATTAATAAGTCTTGATGTTGCAATGAAGTCTGCCCCTTCATGAGCATCTTGAATATTATTGGTGAGTTCTCCATGATGTCAGTTTGCTTCCATAACCTGAAAAGCAAACATACCTTGATCAAAATGTAGAAGAGAACAATAGTAATCTTAAAACTTGAAATGAATTCCCTTTACTTAACCCTTGATTTCACATTTCAAAGTCTGATTTTATGTTTGATTTTAATGGAAAATGATTAGAATATTCTGGTTTCAGACCTGTAAGCAAGTTCTAAACAGCTTAGTGACTTTCAATTAGCTTTTAACTTGGCCAAATTGCCTTTGTTTTCAATGTGATACCGCTGTGATCAATTTTTGATGCTGGTAAATGTTGATGTTGATTATCAATTTGTTGATCCCGGGTGTAAATTTGTTGTAGATATTGATTAAACTCGTTGTCTCCTGAAGATGAATTCGTTTTGTCGTGATCAAAGTCGCTACACTTTAATAGTCAAAATCGCTGCTCTGTCTAATTGAAATTGGCGCACAAGAAGAGAGAATTCATTTTGTCTTATGATCAAATGGAATGATCAAAACGTACTCTTTATAGGTGCTCAAAGGAAGGGAGTGTCTTTTCATTTTCTTAGGCTAACTTGGTTGAATTTATTATTTTTTTGCTATTGGTTTTTTTCTTTTGAAAGAAGACCGACTTGATTATTTTGGAAATTTAAATTCCGTCTTTCTAAGCCGGCTCCTTCCTTGAGAATGGCACCAATACTCTTCCTATCCTTATCGTGGATTTACATGGGCAAAGGAAATGATATAAGGGCAGATCGTATTTCTTAGAGGGCAAAGGAAATGATGGAAAGGCAGGTCAGGATTTGGAGAGGGCAAAGGATACGATGGATAGGGGATTTAGGAGGTCAAAGATAGTGGTGAGAAAGAAAATCGAGCTTTTGGATGGCCAAAGGCAGTGGTCTTTAAGGTGGTTCGGGCTTTCAAGACCCCAAAGGAAGTCATTCAAAAGGGTTCGTGGATGAGAAGGGGCAAAGGAAATCGCTCCAAATGTTCACCTTTCCAGCTCAAGTCAAACAAGTCGTAAGCTCATCAAAACAACATGGCATCAACGATTCTAGGGGGCAAAGATAGCTCATTATGAGCAAGTCAGGGATTTAGGACCCCAAAGGAATTGAGTCCCAAATATCAAACATGGCTTTCGATCACCAAGACAACTCAAAAACACTTCTTCCATTTAAATATTGACCAAGTCGCAAGCTGATTGAAAAGCTTGGAGAGCAAAGGAAATGATCTCAGCTAGTTCGTACTTTTTAAGAGGGAAAGGAAACCACAGGATATTAAATCGGTCTTCTCCATTGGCAAAGGAAATGACTCATCCCGTGTGTCACTGATTTGGACAGTCAAAGGAAGTGTTGTCGATATTTGAAGTGCATTATTAATGCCTTAAAAACCTTTTAAATTTCCACCATAAGGTTTGTGGGGCCCAAGCAATAGCATGGCATGGTAGTGAAGGGGGAGTTGAAGAAGGATGTGGATGGGCTAAGGGAGGTGCCATGTGAGGAAGGAAGATGAAGGAAGTGGGAGGTATAAGGCGGAGTGGAAGGTAGGAAGCGAAGGGGATGGAGATGGAAGGGGGAAGGTAGGAAGGTAGGGAAAGGTAAAGGTAGATGGAGGAGATGGAAGGTGGCGAAGGGAAGGAAGAGAAGATGGAAGGGTTATGGGATGATGAAGGAGTGAGATGGAAATGGGAGTTGGGAAGTAGAAGGATGAAGGTATACAGAGGGTAAAGGAAGTGTTGTCAATGTCTTGGTTGGTGATGTAGGTCATTAAAGGAAATATTCATGTCTTAGCCAAATTTAGCATTTCATCCCATTAAAGAAAGCGAAAGATGTAAATCATTCATTTCGAAAGCTTTGGAAACTGATTGACCTTACTTAATCTGGAGAGAGAGACTTGACTTGATTATCTCTTGACCAACTAAACTTCTTCAACGCAAAGGCTAATAGCAAAAAACTCTACCACTATCCTAGAAAGCAGAAAAAAGTGGAAGTCTCCATTTGCAATGGGGCGTTGTGTGAAATAGTCACAACACATATTACATTAAGATACCACATTTATTCCTATGGGTGAAAAAAAGCAAGACAAGCAATAGAAGCAACATGAAGTGGGTGCACCTTCTCACATGATAGCTTAAGGACCTAAGACAAGTTGATGGGATGTTGTTCATGCGCAACCTCATGGAAATGGTGTAGTTGTTAGGAAATGAAGCTCAACCGGCAGCTTTACCGCTGAACTCTTGGCCTTCCAATTTGAAGGTTCATTGTTATATATATACCTCATATGTAGCTGCTCAGTTTGATGTAATTATTCAAACAGTGATAATATTAAATTCCCCTACTCTTAATGTGGATGTAGGCATTTAAACCGAACCACTATAAACATTGTGTCAATTCTTATCTATTGTTTTGTTCTTTTGTTATTATTTGTATTTATCTGGTATTTATGGTTCGTTTGTTTCTTCACAATTGGTATTAGAGTGAGGTTCGATCACTAGTTGAGATTTTGGTGGTTGAAATTCCAAAATCATGGAAGAAGCAAAGGTAGAGAAATTCTCTAGACAAAATTTCAGTTTGTGGAAAGTACAGATGGAGTCCTTGCTAATAAAGAAAGACCTCTCACTCGTGCTTG
This sequence comes from Cryptomeria japonica, assembly GCF_030272615.1. Taxonomy (NCBI): domain Eukaryota; kingdom Viridiplantae; phylum Streptophyta; class Pinopsida; order Cupressales; family Cupressaceae; genus Cryptomeria; species Cryptomeria japonica. Next base: position 659,482,156 of record NC_081406.1, on the reverse strand, counting down.
AAGGGAAAGCGAAGAAGCCATCTATGATGGCTAATGAAGAATGGGAAACACTAGATAAGAAGGCAAAAGCAACTATTTTTCTCTCGCTGTCCAATAATGTCCTCTTCAATGTCACGGTTGAAATGACAACGAAAGTGGTATGGGACAAGCTTACAGACATGTATGCAATGGTATCGACTGCAAATAAGGTGTTCATAATGAAGAAGTTGTATAAACTCAAGATGAAGGAAGGTAGCATTATGGCAAACCACATCAATGAATTTAACACCCTAATCAGCCAAGCGAATTCGATGGGAATGACACAAGATGATGAGAACAAAGCTATTCTCTTGTTATGCTCCTTACCAAGCAGTTGGGATGGAATTGTAACAGCAGTTAGCACCTTGATATCTGGCAAGAACAAACTAGTTTTTGATGATGTAGCGGCTACTCTTCTCAGCGAAGATTTGAGAAGAAAGAATGAAGAACCTTCATCAGATGAAGCCTTAACAGTTGTAAACTCCGACAATAGAGGAAGGAGCCACAATAGAGGCAATAATAATCATAATCGAAGATCCAAATCAGCAAGGAGATCGAAGTCTTGAGGCAGAAATGGTGACTATTAGTTTTGTGGTAAATCCGATCATCAGAAAAAGGATTGTAGAAATTACAAAAAGGCAAAAGAGAAGGTGCGGGACAGCAAAGCTAATACCATTTATGACAAAGAAGATAGTGTTCTAGTTCTTTCCACTACTGACATCACTTCATATTCATAGGTGCTTGATTTTAGGGCATCCTATCATGCTACATCATGTATGGAAGCATTCATGAACTATGAAAAAGGTCAATTTGGAAATGTCTTTTTAGGTGACAATAAAGCTTGTGAAATTGCTGGTAAAGGTGATGTTTTATTACTGTTGGAAGGAGGAAAAACATGGTTGTTAAAAGATGTTAGACATGTCCCAAAATTGAAACGAAACTTGATATCTGTTGGTCAGCTTTTTACACAAGGATGTGATGTCAATTTTTAGTCGGATACTTGGAAGGTCACCAAGGGAACCATGTTGATTGCCAAGGGTAATAAATCAGGTAGTCTCTATGTATTTGAGAGTTGCGGTGAAGTGGGAGCTGCCATGGTTGTTGAGGAAAGCAAAGCAAGCCTTTGGCATCAAAGGCTTGGCCACATGAGAAAGAAATGACTTAATGTTATGCTCACAAGGGATTAGCTTTCGGGTCTCAAAGTGGTGGATTTAAAATTTTGTGAATATTTCCTTTATGGCAAACACAAACGGGTCAACTTCTTGACGGGTGGACATGACAAGAGGACAACACCAATGGAATTGGTACATTCGAACATCTTTGGTCCTACTGAGGTAACATCTTTGGGAGGTGCAAAATATTTTGTTACCTTTCTTGATGATAGTATAAGGAAAGTTTGGATTTATATGCTTTCTAGAAAATCAGAAGTTTTTTCAAAATTCACAATATTTAAAGCTCTTGTTGAAAATCAGAGCGGGCACAAAATCAAATGTCTACAAACAGACAATGGAGGAGAATTTTGTTTCTCGGAATTTGATAATTTTTGTGCGGATAATGGTATTTGAAGAGTTAAAATTGTTCCCTTCACACCTCAAGAAAATGGGGCGGCTGAAAGACTCAATCGAACAATTCTTGAGAAAGCACGGTGTATGCTTTCCAATGCTAGACTCGGTAAAGAATTCTGGGCAGAGGCCTGCAATACAGCGGTATATTTGATTAATCGCAATCTATCATCTCGATTGAACTTTGGTATTCTAAAGGAGGAGTGGTTGGGAAAACGAATAACCTACAGTCATTTCCGTGTGTACGGTTGTGAAGCCTTCCTCCTTATCCCCAAGTAATAACAAACTAAATTGGATCCCAAATCCCAGCGCTGTGTTTTTGTGGGATATGGTGAAGACCAATATGAGTTCAGATTATGAGACCTAGTTGACAGAAAAATACCTCTAGAAGAGACGACGTTTTTAATGAGACTGTTTCCAGGATTGCAAGAACAGGGAAGGCCCATTACCGAATATATACCATTAGTAGATATAGTTAATAATGGAAATGGTGAACAAATTTCTTCACAGGGTCATACAATGTCTTCTGTCTCCCCCACCTCTGTTTTATCTCCCGTCCCTGTCTCTTCTCCTTCCTCAACATTTCCAGCCAGTCTTGAGCAAAATACCTCTGATAGGGGCGGATTAGCAACACGGTTTGTGTTTGGAGGATAGGACGTGACGTCCTCGCACTCCCCTCTCACCGCAGATTCATCCTGCTCTCCGTTTCCAAACAGCCCCGTTTTGGGTGTTGGCATGATGGTCCATGGTGATGAGCCCGTCTCTTCCTCTCGGGCTCATACAACAGTCTCACGATCCTTGTTTGCTGACCGACAACCCACATCTCTTCCTCATGTTGAATCGCTTCAGCCACCATCAGCAGATAGAACCATAAGCGAAGAGGTCGATGCTCTGTCATGGCCCATGCAGCATACAGGTAATAACATTTTGCCAGGCTCAGTCAGCAAGGAACCCGTCTCACATTTGCTCAAACAAGGCAATGCGTATGGTGAGAATAATCATGTTGATATCCCGCATACAGAGAATATTGAATTCCATACTGATAATTCTGCTAAGACCAGTACACAGCGGACTCACAAAACTTGGGCTTCTGACACTACTCCAGCTACTGAGACTGTTCCTACACAAAGGAGGCATGTTCGACAAAGGAAAGTTCTGTCGAAATTCTAAGATTATGAGCTACTCTTTGCTGAAGAAGCAGAACCCATTTATTACTCTCTAAACATACATAACCTACGGATTGTCAAGCTGCTATCAAGGATGCCAATCATGATAAATGGCAGGGTGCAATGCATGAAGAAATGGATGCATTAATAAGAAATCAGACATGGGAATTGGTGTCTCTTTCACCTAACAGATAGGCCTTAAGAAATAAATGGGTTTACAAATTGAAAGAAGAAGATGGAGGTCAAAAACGATTTCGTGTCAGATTGGTTGTCAAGGGGTATGTTCAAAAGAAAGGCATCGATTTTGATGAAATTTTTTCGCCAGTGGTAAAAATGACTACCATCCAAGCTGTTCTGGGACTGGTTGCCGCATGGGATCTCGAGCTTGAACAGTTGGATGTGAAGACAACTTTTTTACATGGCGATATTAATGAGAATTTGTATATGCAACAACTTGAAGGGTTTGTCAAAAAGGGTCAGGAACATCTTTATTGCAAATTGAAGCGAAGCTTGTAGGGCTTAAGCAAGCCCCAAGACAATGGTATCTTATGTTTGATAAATTTATGACAGAGCATGGCTTCATACGTTGTGAATCAGATCCATGTGTCTATTATAAATAACTTCCAAATGGTGAATTTGTGATACTTTTGCTCTATGTGGATGAGATGTTGGTAGCTGGAATGACCATGAGGATTGTTCGCAAATTAAAGAAAGAAACAGCTCCCAGATTTGCAATGAAGGATTTAGGGGCAGCTACGAAAATTATTGGGATGACTATTTCTCGGGAGAGAAAAAAGAGAGAACTCAAGTTATCTCAACAAGATTACATTAAGAAGGTTGTGGACAGATTTGGTATGATGGATGCTAAGTCTGTATGTGTTCCTTTAGCCTCTCATTTTCAGTTATCTTCTCAATTGTGTCCAAAAACATAAGAGGATCAGGAGTTTATGAAAAACATTTCTTATAAATCTGTTGTGGGGAATCTTATGTATGCTATGGTTTCCACTCGTCCGAATATTGCTCATGCAGTGGGAGTGGTGAGCAAATTTATGTCTAATCCGGGTAAACCACATTGGGAGGCAGTCAAATACATACTACATTATATGAAAGGTACCTGTGATTTTTGTTTATGTTTTGCAAAGGATAAGGCACAATTATAAGGGTTTACCGATTCTGATGTTGGTGGGGATCTAGACAAACGAAGATCTACTTCTGGCTATGTTTTTACATTTGTTGGGGCAGTGATCAGATGGGGTTCTAAATTGCAACATACAATTGCTCAATCATCTGCAAAGGCTGAGTGCATAGCTCTGTCTGAGGGAGCCAAGGAGATGGTATGGCTACAACTTTTTTTCAGCGAATTGGGTTTGAAGCAATCAAATTTTGCTATGTTTTGTGACAGTTGTAGTGCCATATTTATGGCTAAGCATTAGACATCTCAATGTCGGTCTAAACACATTGGCATACATTCTCATTGTATTCGGCACGTGATTGAAGAAGGCAAGCTTCATATGGACAAGATTAGCACCGAAGAAAATCCAGCTGATGTACTCACTAAAGTTGTTACACGGAAGAAGTTGGAGTTCTGTTGAGCTTCTCTCGGTCTTTCCAAAATGTGATAATAGGATTCAGTGGGGGGACTAACTTTGAGCAGGACTCGGTTGGCTTCAAGTGGGAGGTTGTTAGGAAATGAAGCTCAACCGGCAGCTTTACCGCTGAACTCTTCGCCTTCCAATTTGAAGGTTCATTGTTATATATATACCTCATACATAGCTGCTCAGTTTGATGTAATTTTTCGGACAGTGATAACATAAAATTCCCCTGCTCTTAACGTGGATGTAGGCATTTAAGCCGAACCACTATAAACATTGTGTCAATTCTTATCTGCTATTTTGTTCTTCTATTATTATCTGTATTTATCTGCTATTTCTGGTTCGTTTCTTTCTTCACAGTAGCAATTTGGCCATCCAAAGATGAAATACAAAAAAGATCGAAAGATTGATAGTCAAAACTGAGAGCACTACAATGTCTACAAAGATGTTAACCTGTACAATGGGTAAACATGCATGTGAAATTCCATGATTGCAGAATATGAACAAAATAGATTGCATACCTAATGCACTAATCGATTTGAAATGTCTCCTCACTAATTGCTCAAATGGAAATGTCTTCTTCTATTCAAATGCAAATTACTCTTGTCTCCACCATTCTTTTGAAGAGACCAGACAACTCTTCTACTATCGTCGGTTTTGTTTTGATGACTATTCATTTCACAGTGCCGTCTACTCTTCCCTTACTGTCCAATCAATCGAATTATAATGTCTCAAATTTCAAAACACAGCATGTGAATTGAAAAGTGTGAGAACACATCTTTCTGACATTTCCACAGTGATTTCACCAGATAAACCTTGAATTGAAAAATTATTTTAATATAATTTTAAAAATAGAATGAATAGTTCTTACCATCTCATTAAACAATGATTATATACACCTCAAATGTCAGTTCAACCCACGTGAATGACCACTACGTTAAGGATCCCAATAATATTATCAATTCAAAAGAACGAGATTTCCCCGTAATTTGATGAATGACAACTACGGGAAGTGTCCCAACAAAATAAGATCAATTGAATTGAAGAGCCTGAGAAGACATCTTCGGCTATGATTCATTTCCACAAACTAAAATATCCTTTCGTTGACAAAATTGCCGGGTTAAGAAACCTGATGAATTCGGTAATAGACACTGTAGTTTTTGAAAAGTCTCTGGAAATAATGCTGTCACTATTTAGTCTTCTGTATGCCTCGCTTATTACATTCATTTACATTTAGCATAGGATGGAGTTTAACGGTGTGATGGAGTTTGAGCACTCAACTCTTCTACTCTCTATTATATTGGCAGCTGCGCTGGTGATCCTAATGGCCAAAATGATGATTCAGGGGAAGACTGAAAAAGGGAAAGGACTTCCACTTCCTCCTGGTAAATTAGGGTTTCCTGTAATTGGCGAAACGTACCAATTTCTGAGAGCATACAAGGAATTCAAGGCCAAAGAGTGGGTGGAAGAAAGAGTTTCGAAATATGGCAGCGTATTCAAAACTTCGCTCATGGGGCGCCGCACAGTTGTTCTCACGGGGCAAGAAGGCAACCGCTTTCTTTTCCAAAACGAGTGGAAGATGGTGGTGAGCACCCAAACCCCAACCGCTCTGCGCATTTTTGGGGCTCGAAGCATTTTGGTTGCGGAGGAGGAGGAAGTTCACAAGCGTTTGAGAGGGGCCGTCATGTCTTTTCTCAAGCCCGAATCGTTGAAGTCATTCGTGGGCAGAATGGAGTCCGTCATAAAAAAACATTTCGTTGATCACTGGGAAGGAAAAGAGAGCGTTACGGTGTTGCCATTGATGAAAAAGCTCACTTTCGACGTTGCGTGTGATCTCCTCTTCAGTTTGAAAGACGGTGGAGTGAAAGATTTGCTGAGCAGGGAGTTTGAGACGCTGCTGAATGGTGTTTGGTGTCTTCCATTGGATTTCCCAGGCACCACGTTTCGCAAGGCTTTGAATGCTCGGAGTCGCATATGCAAACAGTTGGTGGGTATCATGGAACGCAGGAAGGTGGAAATTGCACAGGGCCGTGCTTCCCCAGAGCAAGACTTGTTGTCGTGCTTGGTGTGTATGAGGGATGAAAGTGGGTGCCCGCTCACCGAGGAGGAGATCATTGATAACCTCATCGTTGTCATACTTGCCGGCCATGACACCACTTCTACTCTTCTCACGCATTTTGTGAGGATGTTGGCGCTCCATCCGGAGGTCTACCAAAATGTTCTCCAAGGTATTTCTTTATCTACCCTTGTTTTTTCTACTAACATTTCTCTAATTTGTGCTGTAATCAGTAATTTTCTAGGATGTTTTGGTTTTTCGTGGTTGAGGGTCTTTTCTTCAGTGTTTTTGCGGGGTAGTAGGGTAAGAGTATCAGTAGTTGTTATAGTCAATTTTGTGCATCCACATATTTTAAATGATACATCAGATTTCAATTATTTTTTTGGTTGTCTTTATATGCAACTTAACTGCTTTACAGCTATTGTTTTTGTTTCTGGGATAGTTTGTGGGCTCCGTAAGTTGCACAACTCCTCTAATTAAAGTTTACAAATATTTAACTACTAGGGGTACAAGTGGGCACGTATTGATACATGTGGGATTTATTAATGAGTTTTTTGTTATCTCTTTTTTGATTTCTTTAAAGTTAATAATTGGGGGTTTGGCTGAGCAAGGAGTGAATAGTCATTGAAACATGGTCGGCTACTAGACCCCTTCCCTTGTAGGATTTTTTATATTTTTTTATTTTATTTCAGATTTACTCTAAAAGGGTCAATTAAGGTTATTACTATGATTTTGTTTTACTTTTGTATTTTTTTTAATAATGAAAATAGTATTAATGAGTTCAAAAAATATTTTTTAAATTGACCATTTTGTCTTTTTTGACAACTAATTTTTTACCAAATCAATGCTTATTTTTATATAAAAAGTATGTGGATTGATGGATGATGTAACTATCCATAGCTCTTAGTGAAGGATTCCCCGTCATGAAATTTTCATGGACTTACAAAAACTTGTTATAAGTTTTTGTGTTTGACCTACTTGCTAGAAAGTTTTCTTACTTGATGTTTTTTTATTCACATGGCTTTGCAATAAATATAACCTCAAACTTCATAGTTCTCCACCTTGGATGATCATTATGAGAACATGCATTTTTCTTTCTATCTTTTCTTTCTCAATGGAATTTCACCAAAATTGTGTCATTTAGAATATTCTTGGTATAAATGTTTGACCTCCTAGGATTATCCATTTGAATTCACCTAATAGTGGTTTGAATAAAATAAATTTACAAAGATAATTGATTAACAAATTTCCTTTATCTAATTGGAGCCACTCATGAATAAAGAAGAAGCTTTGTTGATGTATTGGTGAGTTGACAAATATTAAGATTGGTATTATTTTTAAGACCTATAGTGATACTTGTCAAACACAAAATTGTGTTAGTAGCCTTCCTCATTAGACACTTGGTTTACATCATCTAATCTTCAAGTGTGATTAGATATTGATCTTAAAGCAATAAGATCATGCTATAAATTATAAGGAACTACAATTCCAAATTCTTTCTTATTGTGGGTGATAAATGGAAACACTTCTATTATCACTATCCCATCATACATTTCTACTTGTCTAGCATGACGGAGCCTTGAAAACTATAAGAACTTAACTTTTTTTAAATATGTCTTTATTTAATAAAAAAATAGCGATCTTGTCATGCAAGTGTGGAACCTTGAACCACACTTTTCACCTCTTTCCAATTAAATTAAATGGTGAAATGTCATAGTTTCCTACATCCTAGGTTTCAATGGGAATTTGGTAAATAGGTGGAAAAATCTATAATAGAGTTGATGTCATTTCTTCGAAGGGATTCATTTACTAAAGTTATTCTATATCACCTTAGATCATTAAATCTTATATAGAACACTTGATTTCATTCCTAACCCTATGTAATAAAATTTTAATTACCCTTCCTAGTATGCAATTCCTCTTCAAATATCCACTCCCTTTCCCATATATCTTAGGTAAATATTTTTAATGGCAATTTTCATATCCCCATTTTTATACCCTTATACATTCAAATGAAAATTTCATTTCCACCTTTATCACACCAATCTTTGAATGAAAAATATAATTGAATTTTGATAGGAGATTATTAATATGAAATATATTAAAATATAATTAAATAATTAAGTGTTGAGATATTTGGTGTGAATACTTGATAAATTTTATTTTTTTTACATATTCAAATTAAGAAAATGAATAAATAAGTTTATGCCTAAGGTAACCTTGAAGAAACTAGAGATATAATTTTGTTCACCCATCTCATATCTACCCATCAAAGTGTAGCAATCCTTTCAATAAAATATTTATTAACCTCTATAAAACGAAAAAAATGGTAATTTGTTTTGTTAGAATTACTAAATGAGGTAAGAATAAGATGTATGAGATCCTCTTGGTGGATGCCCACAAGGAGAGTCCATTTTTTTATTTACCTCATATTTTTGTATGAGGTGTACATAGATTAAATATTCATCCTTTACATAAATTCATCTTAATTAGATCCAACCTTCAGCCCCTTCCACGCCCTTAGCCCCATTACCCAATAAAAAAATTAGTATAATAACCTTCTCTATTCTTAATGAATAGTGATATATCTATCCATTTTCTCTAGGTAATATTAAATACCCATTATGAGCCCATATACTACAATATGCCCTATTTAGTGATTCCCTCCTGTAATTATAAAAGAGTTTAATCTATAACTATAAGAACTCATCAATAAAACAAAGCATAATATTAATCCTATCATATGTGACCAAGATAAAAATTATCACATAAAATCCTACATTCATTGGCTCAAAGTCAATAATACATCATCAAAGAATTATTTCAATCTCCCTTTTCATAAATAAGACACTTAAGATTAAGGTTATCTAATTTTCTCATTGATGAATCTCATCCCTCTTAGAGATGTACCCAATACTCTTTAAGCATATGAGAAGAACATAGAGTATGACCTCTATATATAATAATTATTGAATGATTTCCCTTCAATGCCAAGTCATTTTCTCAAGCTATCTTGCGATGTAGTCCATAGGATTTATAAACTCCATGCTCACTCGCATATATGACCTTGATAAGGAGCCCCTAGCATAGATATATTTCTTTTTAAAATATTCAAAGGTATGTGGCAATTACTAGTATCTACAATTCTTTCACATCTACCGATAATCTCTTTAGAATAGATCTTTATGAAGTGTTATCAATTAAGGTAATATCAAATTTATATCCAAGGATAGGAAATAAAAATCATCTCTAGTGGTCTATCACCTTGCTTAATGTTTCTTACAAGAACTTAAATCTTTATCATTACACATCCTTTACCTACTTCTCCATACTATATGCTTGAAGAAAATAAGGTTCATTAAAAAAATTAATATTATAAACCTAGCTTAATTAGGGTTTAGATGGTCTAAAATAAGTTAAATTTTTTGAATGACATATTTTATTCTTAAAGCTTAACTTTAAGTAAGCCAATCAATGCATTGAGTGTCCTTTCATCTTGACCATGCTTAAAGCTTTTAGATTTGGGAAAAAATTTATTTCTCCTATTTAAACCTAATTGTCTAATGCATGTGCTTTCCTTTATATTTTTTTATGAAATCTCCAATATATTTGGTCTCTCTAGATCCACCCATCAAGCTTATCCTCTCATCTATTTATTTTATATATTAATTTAAAAAATGTTTGGGTTTCCTTTTTACCAACAAGTCTTTATGGTTTATGGTAAAAGGAAAGTATTGTTTGTGTGAATAAGGACAATTTCTTACTAATTCTTTGTTAGAACATATTCACACATGTTTATTTTACTTAGGATAGCTTAGTTGTCACATGTAACATTGATTTAATATCATTCACATTAGTTATTTTAGTTGTCTTTTTAGATAGAGATGAGTTGGCATTATACATTTAATTTTGTCTCAAGGGTAGTTGTAACTACTCCATCATCTCTTGTCTATATAAGTAGGCTCATTTGCACATTGTAATATATCAATTCATATAAATTCATAGCAAGTTATTGTCTAGCATTTTATTTTAATCTCCATTGTTCATCATTACTCAAGTTTCAACATTCTCATGTGTGGTTTGATAGTTTCTTGATTGATCCATTAAAGCGTGGCTAGCTTCATGATGGGATCCTAATCTCTCCAACAACTATATCATTACAATGTCTTAATATTTTATAAATGAACAATTTACTAACAATTATGTTCATTCACTTAAAAATAATCACACATTTTTTAAACAAGAAAATAGATTTTATCAATAACATTTGTAAGACATAAAAGTTGATACTTTAATATAATAAAAATTAATTCTATAGGAAAATCCCTTTCCTATAACTATATTAGGTAAAGGATTATGTAAATGGAAGTACTTTTTTTTAAATACAAATATTCTTCTTCCTTTTATAAATTCCCTTTGTCTTTGATTACTCACCTTGCAACTTGTGGTATTATTTCACATGCAAAGAATAAAATATAAAATATCATAGACATATTTTTAAGGTATTAAAATTTAAGATCAACATCAAAGTATTATTAGCCACCTATGTAACTTATTATTCTCATTAGCCCCCTAATTAAGCAACTTGTGACAAGATTTCCTTGATTGTACATGAATTTTTGTGCTCAAATTCCCAAAAGAAAACTAAAATATTCTACAAAGTGGTGTGGGATATTTATTTCCTACCACAATAAAATGGTGGTATGGAAATTTTTGGTATTCATAAAACAATAAATATTATTTAATGCATAGTGGGTGGTAGAAAATGATGACCTAGAATATTTGAAAAAAAATTATTAGGAATTATATTTCTTCAAGTTTACCTCATAAGAAAATAATGTTAAAAAGAAAAATTAATCTCAACACTCTTATTTTCAGTAGTTCCCATGTAAATATTAAATAATATTTATGATTTGAATCATTTGGAAGACCAATGAGGCATTTGATCTCCCATCAAATAAGTTGGAGATTGATTCAAACTCGGCATCTATTTCAATAGCCTCTAGTGTATTATAATTATCAATAGATCTATTTTTCTTTTGTAGTTGTCACAAATGCATCCATATCATTATAGACTTAGTTTTAACAAGAAATAAGTTTCAAGAATTCTATAAACCAATAAAATTCAATATCAAGTGACTTGGGCTAACTATATATATAGTAGTATTGGACCAACATATATATTAAGATTACACTATTGTCTTTAGTAGGAGATCCTAACTTGTAGCTCCTTGAACCTCCTAAAGTTCAACCACCATATAATCTAGATACTTGACTTTGTTGGACCTATTGACTAGAAGCAAGCACTATCCAAGTGAGGAGAAGGATTTTGAAATGGATCCCTTAAAAGAGACATAAAAACACACATACCCTTATCGTCTAGGGTGAACATTAATATTTTCTACCTATAATGGATGAAAATGGAACTAGGTAGGACTCAGACCAAGATAGAATTTCATACAAACATTGCAATACAAAATCACCTAAAGGAGTTATTGTATTTTACTAACTCTTGTAAAAGAGAGTCAAATAATACTTCTAGGGTTTCTATTTCTTTTTCTACTTTAGAAAGTGAATGAATAATGGAGATATGTTGAAGCATGTAAAATTATGAATAAAGTATGAACTAAATGAGAACTTGACATATAAACAATCAAAGATTTTACAACAAAATATAAATGCATATAAAATCTAATTGTGCATTTATGTCTATAATGTGAAGTTGAATCTTTGGAACTCCAATGCCTAGAATGCCTTGGTCTTTCTATTAATTTTGGATCAGACTGTAGCAAATTAGATAGAAATAACAAAAAATAAATAAATGTGCACAAAGACCACCAATATACCCTGGGAAAACCTCCCTCTTGGAGGTGAAAACCCCAGCTACAATTCCTAGATCTTATTATTCAATAATTAGTAGGTATCTTTACAATTTAGCTTCAGCACATGAAGCATTACTGTAGAATTAGGTCGGCAAAATAGAGAAAACATAGAACTTATCTGCAATATACAATGGGATTGTTGCTACAAGGGAGAATGGTGTTCGTTGTTCATTGTCAGTGCTAAGGGAATTGCAGACCAGATAATGTGTTCACTGACCCTACAATAAGGTTCACTGCCACTGTAAACTAGTTCTCTATCCTATGAATATGACTCATCATCTCTGCAATAGTTTGTTGACCTTTGGATATGGTTCACTCACCTTGAAGGGAGATTCACCATTACTAAGGAGTGATTCGCTGATGCTAAGGAGTGATTTGTTGCTGAATTCGTTGACACTAGATGATTGATCTTGTTGAATGGATAATTGATGCTCACACTCCAATGTGTATATGTAGGTGATCATGCATCCTAAATTGTCTTAGTTCGGCCTTGTCAATTTTAGCGCCAAGAGGGATAGGTCAAGATTAAATACAAATTACATATGAGAGATTTACAAGTTACATATACCACCCACTTAGGGCCCGACTAACACAAAAAAACATTTATGCCTTCTAAGGCCAGCAGGGCCACACACACGCTAGGTGTGCTAGGTCATCCCTAGAAGGGCTTTGACCTAGATACATACATCAACACTCCCTCTTAGCTAGGGAGGAGACCCTATCAAGATCTGAGATACATGGTTGCTCCCATGAAAATTTAGATACATATAACCACCATGGTTGGTCTCAAAGGATGGGTTCGCCATGGCTACTCCCAGAGGGTGAACAAGCACATGTGTTATGATTTCCACCATGCCTACTCACAGCGGGTGGATCCACCATGCCTACTCATAGAGGGTGGAAGAGGGCTTTCAACTCAAACTTCTCCCATAGAAGAGTGCATTACCACCATGCCTACTTGCAAAGGGTGGTTCCACCATGCCTATTTATAAAGGATGAAATAAGGGCTTTCACCTCAAACTTCTCTCATAAAGAAGAATGCAATAACAAGGGATTGTACCTCGAACTTGTCCCTCAAAAAGAAGAACTCATTAACAAGGGATTGTACCTTGAAATTCTCCCTCAAAGAGAAGAACTCATTAACAAGGTATTGCACCTCTAACTTCTGCCTCACAGAGAAGAACTCATTAACAAGGGCTTTCACCTCAAATTTCTCCATCATAAAGAAAATTGTATTAACGAAATCTTAATGATGATGTCGCTCCCTCTGAAGCTGGAATGTTAGGCTCCCTCTAAAGCTGAAAAATGTTAGGCTCCCTTTGAAGCTGAAAAATGACATTTCCTCCTTTAGAACAAGAACCCTTCTAAGTTGACATTTGACCTTGGCTCCTCCTGAGGTGTCCCTATGTCAACTTCCGTAGAAGAAGCTAGAGGAGTAGACCTAGATTTGCACTCTCGAGCTATGTGGCCATACTTATCACACCTAAAACATTGAATGTGAGATAAGTCCTTTTTTGGAATAGGATTTGGACCTCTCTCTCTATCCCTCTTTCGTCTTTTGCCTCTTTCCATAGAAGTGTGTGTAGCAAGGACTTGATTTTCCATATCATAATGATTATGCTCAATTCCTCTTGATATCAACCTTGACTCTTCTTGAATACAATCAACATGAAGGTGATCAAATTTGGGAAATTTGGATCTCCCTCCTATGCCTTGGATAAATGGCTCTCAAGAGTGAGGAAGGCCATTCAATGCTAGCTTGACAAGATCCTTGTCCACAACTTCATCTCCAATGTTTCTAAGTAGATCTCTCAATTCTACAATCTTCATGAAGAAGGATATGACTAAGAGCCCTTTGCCATCTTGACTTGGTGAAGTTGTTGCCTCAATGCAAGTGCTCTACTTGTGTTGTTGATCTCATACATCTCTTCAAATGTTTTGAACATATCTCTAGCTGAAGACATCTTGGAGATGATAGGAACAAGATGATCCTTCACAAAGTTAATCAGGATCTTCTTGGCTTTGACTACATTCTTCTTGAATTGGAGTTTATCCTCTTGATCTTCAAGCTCAGGCTGATCTTTTCCTTCTACAATCTAAAGTATATCATTCTCTTCAAGTGCAATAGGAACTCTAACCTTCTGCGAGGTGAAGTTCAAAGTTCCATCAAGTCTATCTTCAACTTTTGAACCGGTTACCATCTTCAATGTTGGAAATGGGGAGAAGAAGGTAAAGTGTTTCTAAAAATATAATCACAATCAATTCGAACCAAGCTCTGATACAATGTTAATTTTGGATCAGACTATAGCAAATTCGATAGTAATAATAGAAAACAAATCAATGTGCACAAAAAACACCAATATACCCTAGAAAAACCTCCCTCTTCGAGGTGAAAAACCCAGCTACAATTCTCAGATTTTATTATTCAATAATCAGTAGGCATCTTTACAATTTAGCTTCAGCACATTAAGCATTAACATCAGCACAGTAGAATTAGGTCTGCAAATTAGAGAAAACATAGAACTTATCTGCAATGTACAATGTGATTACTGCTACAAGGGAGAATGTTATTCGCTTTTCATTGTCACTGCTAAGTGAATTGCAAACAAGATAATGTGTTCGCTAAACCTACAATAGGATTCACCTCCATTGGAAACCAGTTTGCTAATTCACTGTCTCTGCAATAGTTCGTTGACCTTGGGATATGGTTCGCTCACCTTGAAGGGTAATTTGTTGCTACTAAGGAGTGATTCGCTGATGCTAAGGAGTGATTTACTAAGGAATTTGCTGACACTATATGATTGATCTTGTTGAATGGATAATTGATACTCACACTCCAACTTGTATATGTAGGTGATCATGCATCTTAATTTGTCTTAGGTTGGTCTTGTCAATTTTTGCGCCAAGAGGGATAGTTCATGATTAATTACAAATTACATATGAGATATTTACATGTTACATATACTGCCCACTTAGGACCCAACTAACACAAAAATCATATATGCGTTCTTAGACCGACAAGGCCACATACACGCTAGGTGTGCTAGGTCGGCCCTAGAAGGGCTCCAACCTAGCTACATACATCAACACTTTATCTATAATTCTCGTTTATATAAATCTACTTTCTAAGATTGAGATATATTTTTCTACAAAATTTAGAGGGAAACCACGAGGACAAGGGCAACTCAAGCACCTTGGTCTAGATAGGTTTGCCCCAAGTGCCCTAGTCCTAAAAAAATTGAGAGTGCAAAAACAAGAAATACAAATAGAACATAAATGGATATTCAATTGGATTGTTTGTGATGTGTTACAAAGTATTCTGCAAAATTTTAATATTCATGATGTGTTACAAAGTATTCTACAAATGCTTATTAAACATTTTATTACCACTAGAACCCACCTTACAAGAATAACTTCTTAGTAACTTACAATCTAACAAATTTATTTTATTCAACCATTAACCTAAAACTAATCTAGTTAATGTAAAATGTCAGCATTCCCCCCTTATTATATTAATTCAATCCTCCTCGACCACCCAAGAAACACCAAAGTAACTACAATAATGGATCTCCTAATTGTAGAACCTACAACGATTTCCACAACATGAGAGAACATAAAAGTATCCCCACCCTCCATGCACAATGAGACACATTTCCTCTAAAATTTAATATCTCCTCTAAGTGTGTCTTAGGCCTCCTCTATTGATGCACATGAGAAGCATTTCCTTCAAAAGTACACATCTCCTTTGAGTGTGTCTACTACCTCCTCAAGTTATGTGGAAACAATCCCTCCTTGTTGGACAAATCACTAGCCAAACATTTTCACATGAGACACCTTTCCTCTAAAATTCCACATCTCCTCTGAGTGTGTCTAATGTCCCCTGAACTACTTGACAAATCACCAATCAAATGTGAATACACTAAGTGCACCCACAAAAATTCTTTCCCCCCTTGCTTCTTGAAGGGACACATAATGCCAAACTCCCTCTTTTCTTCAAAGGCACAAATGTGGTTCTTCTCATGCAATAAATCATCCCTAAACAAGAAGCTAGATTGGGATGATAGACGTCCTCCTACTTCCATTGCCTCTAACCTTCGGTATGCCATCTTTTTAACTAGAAAGTTTTATTTTCACACG
Organism: Cryptomeria japonica; assembly: GCF_030272615.1. Classification (NCBI taxonomy): domain Eukaryota; kingdom Viridiplantae; phylum Streptophyta; class Pinopsida; order Cupressales; family Cupressaceae; genus Cryptomeria; species Cryptomeria japonica. The sequence continues at coordinate 659,465,743 of NC_081406.1, read as the reverse complement.
GCCCAACAAAAAATTTGATTTTCTTAACAAGAAAGTTAAATATGTAACTTTTGGATGCCTTTGTCAAATCTTGCACTCAACCCTAAACCTCCACATATACGCATACAGATTATGATGCTACACAAAGCTCTCCTTCACTCGCTTAATAGAGAATTTTATTATAGAAATTGAAATATGGCCATGCTCTGCACGTTAACTATGTAAAAAAATGTATCTCTAGGCCATATTATATAGACGTTCTCCTTAAAGAAAATTATGAATCAGTATCATGAGATTAATCCTACACCACACCTTTCTTGCACGCATAAAGTAATGCCACCTTCTAAAATGACTGCACACTATTACAAGTTCTAAATTTAATCAAATTACTTTTGTCTTATGCCACTCTAATACCATATGAGAGTGCAAAAGGAAGAAACCAAAATAGAACATAAAATGATATTCAATTGGTTTGTTTGTGATGTGTTATAAAGTATGTTGCAAATGCTTATAAAGTATTGTATTCTTATTTAAAATCCACCTTACGAGAATAACTTCCTAGTAACTTACAACCTAACACATTTATTTTATTCAACTAGTATCCTAAAATCATACTCTATCATCTAAAAAACAATGAGCGGGAACGGGAGCGGGCGCGAATCGCTGGTTAGGGTTTCAGCCGAAGATGATGATGTAGAGGATTTAGACGAGGATGGTGGTGGCTTTAGGATTGTTTTTGGTTTGGATTATTCTTTCTTTGAGTTGGATTTGTTCATTGGGGATGTCTGTCCTTCGTCGGTCTTCCAACTGCTCCATCTGGGCGCATTCTCTTCAACTGTTGTTGCGATTGTCATTTTAGCTCTGGGGTCTCATTGGTGCATCTCACCTACTCTTGGATGGTTTAATTTCTCTTTTTGGTGAGGAGTTTCCAGATAGGTTGTCTTCTCCCAGCTATGTTTGTGGATTTGAGTCTAGCTGTTGGGGTGGGAACTGCTCTATTTTGGGCTTGTGGAGCCACGGTTGGTACTGTTCTTTGGGGATTTGTGGGATTCAGTGGATATTTTTGAAGATGCTCAAGGTGGTTTTTCTCTTATCTTCGGGGGGTTGTGTGAAATTTGTTCTTTTCCTGACTAGTAGATTGTCTCGTTGGTTTATTTGAGGGCTCCTCTTGATGTCCCAGCTTCTCCTATACCCTTGTGATGGATTTATGGTGGTTTACTTATTCCTTTTTTCTCCTTGCACTTCAATGTTTATCCTTCTCATTTGGGAGAGATTTTTTGAGGATGGGGTTTAGTTTTTTCTAGTTATATCTTGACTCCTTCATTTCTCTGTGGTGAAGGTTTTATTTTTCTTCTTCATCTTGTTTTTTTGGCTTGGATCTTTATGCTTCAAGTTTGGCATCTTTGGGTTACTCTATTTTTTCCTCTAGAGGTGGTCCTATCTTCTATTGAGGGAGAGATGGATGTCACTAAAGTTGATCCTTCTCCTATTGAAGTGGATTTGGATGTTATTAAATATGCCTGGAAACGTTGTTGGGGGGTTGATAAAGTCCCAAGTCTTGGATGTAAGGGTGTTGATGATGGCTTTTGTGTTAAATCTTCCCTTTATCTCCTATTGAGGTGGAGATCTAGAATGGTAAGTTGTTTTTAGTGGTCTTCAGTCTCAAGGATAAGGTTGTGGGAGCCTTGACAAAACCCATAGTTTTGGTTGTGGGAGCTCTACCTCTTGAGGTGAAGATATTGCATGGGGATGATGGTGAAGATAACCTTTCTCCTATTGAGGTGGATTTGGGTGTTGTGATTGATGTTGGGAGGTGTTGGTGGGAGGATGATGGTACCATGTTTCTTGGTTGTATGTGAATAGTGGATGGTCTTTTAAATGTTTTCTCTCCCTTATCACCTATTGAGGTGGTGATCTTAGAGGGTTTAATGTGCTCAGCTCTGGTCAATCTCAAGATCAAGCTTATGGGAGCCTTTCTAAAACCCATTGGTTTAGGTTGTGGGAGCCTTGTAAAACCCACTCTCAAGGTTGATGGAGCCTGGAAAAACCCTATGTTTTTTGTTTATCTCAGGGACGGGCTAGATGCTAGTAGTTTTCAAGGGTCCAGTTTGGCCAAAGATTGTTTTTGGTTAGGTTTGGGCTTTGTGGTTTTTGGTGGCACAAAGATTTTGTTACATTTTGTGGGTGCCTGGTAAAACCCTACATGTTGGCTGAGGGTACCTAAAAAAACCCTCGTTCTTTGTTTTTTGAGGTTTATTGTTTTTTTACTTAGAGCTCTGCTTAGGCCACCCTATTTTGTAATGTCTTACTCTTGATGTTTGGTTGGTGTTTGGTTGTTTGTCGCTACTTTGAATTTTCGCTTATGTTTTTTGCAGTCTTTGGTTTTGGTCTCTAGATGCCCTTAAGTCCAAAAGGTTTTGGATCCTTTCTAAACTTGTTGTTCTTTAATCATTCACGAATCTTTGATTGTAAGGGTTTCGGCCCCCCTTCAAAATCTATTTTATCCTAATCAAAAACTAATACCTAAAACCAATTTAGTTAATGTAAAATTCTGATAAAACTAGGTACAATTTTTTAGAATGGATCTGTATTAGTCTACTAAACCTCTCCTAAAATTGGTGTCTCTATTGGCAATCTGTACATGCATACAAGAGTTGAGAAATGGTGTTGTGGATAGGAGTTTTTCTAGGTTAAACCTTGAGTTTAGAATTAACCCTGATTGAAATAGAAATTGAACGAATCAAATTGAAAAACTTACTTTTTGAGGGCAAGGCTACATGTAAAAGTGAAATGCTTAAATGTAAGTGATTATACCTTCAATAAGTGATGCAATACTCTTAGGATAAGTCCCCCATGTGTTGATACAATAATATGATAAATCGCATAAAATCCATCATGAAATCTAATTGAAACATAATATGAAGATGCCTTGATGTAATTTCCTACTCATTGAATCAAGTCTACTCTTGAGGAAGAAGAATTGCTCTTAGATTGGATGGTAATGCTAGCATGAGATGTGATGTCCTAGATGTTGAAATGAATTGAGGAGGAAGTCTTATATAGGGATTTCATAATTAAAATCACCTTTAGGCCAACTTAGATTTAGTGTATTTTGCATAGATATAAATTTGATAGGGTAGGACCACCTTATTATTCCCTTGAAATTTGGGGAAAAAATCATAGGACTTGGAGGTGTGGGCCAACCTGGCCGTGACAACTTTATCCTATTTTTTAGCGATGGAAGATAACAAATTTCTAATGCTAATTCTAGCTTGATGGCTCAAACAATGATGTATATATATTCAAAATTTGTTTTGGAAATTAAAATTGGGGTAGGATTAAGGATAATCAAAGATAATAAAAGATAAAGGGTACACCTAGATTTAAGGGTCCAAATAACAGTGTGATGATGTAATAAAGTGGAATAAGACTCATAATATTGAATTAAATATTAATTAATTACAATAAATATCCTATAATGCATAGAGGAATGGGAAGTACTAAAATGAGTGCTATGAAAGTGTGAAACTAGACACACTAATAAATGTGTACAATTTACGATGCTACACCACCTCCCCAACTAAAAACTAAAAATGAGCTTAAAGCTCGACAAAAGAGGCCATTGAAATGCATCCTCTAAATCATGACCAGCCATAGGAAATGGAATTGTAGGATTAGCATCAAACAACTTTAAGGCCTTCGAACTTATTTCTTACATAAAAAGAGATACTACTTTTACCAAAACCTTACCTTGATAAATTCTAGAAGATTTGACACAAACATAGAGAAAATTTCTAAATTTGTCCTACTTCTAATTTTAGCTTTACAATAATTAAATATGATTACCTCCATCATTTCATTTCCCATATCTCTTGACTGTATGATATAAAGATAAAGCCTAACTATTGATCTATAATAGGTTTGTAGAAAAATATCTCCCATTTCTCTTTGTAATCTCATATGGAACTTCGGCTCAATTAGGACATGTAGAGAATATATATTGGCATAAAAAATTAATGCATCCAACCCTTCTTAATAAGATAAGGCACTTATTTCAATTTATAATTTCTTTCACTTGTTCCAAATATACAGTTAACATCAATTACCACTATATAATGGTGAACTAGTAAACAAAAGGTAAAGGTTTTAAATACAATAGTGTTAGGAAATAAAAAAATTCAATACCAAATATTGTGAAGATAAATCTCTATCTAATAAAATAATCAAAGGATGAGATACAAGGCTTGTATATCTGCAAAATGGAAATTTGAAAATCATATTGAAATCTAAAATTTCAGTTGCCTTAATTATGAAAAACCAAGATTAGATTCTTCTTCTTAATGATGTCAAACGTTGGGAAATAAATAGGTTCAATGCCAAAGTGCTAGATTCTCCGAGAAGCGAGAACCAAGCCTGGATCTGATGTTGGTCTTAGATCACATGCAACTCCAAGCAACAAATGATCGAAGATCAAAATAGCTGAATGAAGATAAATCTGATATGAAAGAAAAAAAAATAGACACAAAATAGAATTTGGAGAAGACTCCCACTGAGCTATCACTTAACTAGTGAAGGTGACATTATAGTGCTTATTATATAGAAAACTAATAGCATATGCATCCATAGGATGCATTAACTCCTATTCCCTATAAAAAGTGGGAGGTTTTACCTTCTTGGTAAATGCCAAAACATGTGGCACAACCTCCTTACATGAAGATACCTGAAAGGAGTAAAGAAAGTTTGCACATAAGACCAAAAGAGGGTGAGAAATGCAACTACCCCATAACCCACTTATGAAATGATAAAATAGTGTTTGTGAGAGGTGGCACAACAAGACAAAAGAGGGTGTGTAACTCAACTACCCATGTGAGGTGGAGAGTTACACATGTAGTTGAAGTATTTTTCCATGTGTCCTCATATTAACCACTCCCAATCAACCTAAGAAAGCTTAAATAATATGTGTAGGAAAAATAAATACCCCCTAACATAAGAAAAATAAAAAACCTACACTAACAAAAGGTTGTGAGGATCAATCAAAATACTCAAAGGATGAGATTCAGGGCTTGGATAGCTGCAACATTAAAATCTGAAGCTCATATGCAAATCTAAAAATTATTTTTCCTTAATTATGGAAAACCAAGATTAGATCCTTCTTATTTATGATGCCAAAAAAAATTGTTTATCATTCTTAATCATCCTATCTTATGTGAACTAATAACAAAAATAAATAATGATTAACATCAACATAATACATCGAAGATAAGGCATAAATCATTAACACAATATCAACACATAACATATGATTTACTTGGAGAAACCCTTGCGGGAAAAAACTCCACCGAGAAGAGAGGACAATTTTGCATTACTAACAATTAAAGTGCTTACACTACAATCACTTCCATTCTCCCAATGGCTCCCACTCGTCCTTTGTTCCTACAGATAATTCTACATTCAATTATTACATTTACTAACTATACACCCAAAGGCTAAATTTATAGAATGGAAAGAGCTCCAAAACCACCAATACATGTTCCCAAATGAGCCTCTTCATTAATCATGACTACAACCTTTTGAATGACTCTATAAACTTGAAAATACACTGGTTTAGTTTCCAATACTTTCCTTCCAACTTAGGTCTTCGTACTTGCATGATAAACATTACAATAAATATAATAAATGATTGAATACCAAGAGACACCTATTGTCTCTTGCATGCTTCCAACTGGAGAAGCACATAGGCCAGTCTTTTTCCACTTTATTAAGCCATTAAATATCTTATTCTATACATCCAGAGGTGGGGAAAATGTTATTAAATAATTGTGTTCACAACCCACTAAAACCATCACCGCTTGTGCATGCATTACAAATAATGGCAGTGAGAATTAAATATTGCGGATAATTTTTCCAATACATCCTAAGTGCCTTATGACAATTTCCAAGGATGTCACAACTAGGTCATAGGATTTTCAAGGAAGATGGCACCTTAATCCTAACAAATATTCTTATATTTTTATTAATTTCATCCAATTTATTTGTTAGACCTCATCTATTCATGTTATAATAAATCAATACTTATTTTAAGTCAATACTAGATTTAACTAGGTACTTTCCACTTCAATTTCCTTTTTATAATTTAATGACCAAAATAAAATGAATCAAAAAAGTATAGAAGGGTCCAAAATACACATGATATCTCAGTTTTTTTGAATGACAATTATGAATAGTGTTAAGTCTAACCATGAAGCCTTCTTCAATATGAAAAGAGAAAATACATAGTCCCAATGCCAAAGAATAAGCATGATCCTCTACCTCATTATTTATTCCATTTAATTCCTTATGTTTTATTTTAATTAAAGAGCACAAAGAGTTCCTCAACACTCAACCAACTCATGAAGCCCCATATTGCCACATGATGAATTATTAAATTTTATTTTAAAAGTTTAAATATGAAGGGGCCTCAATTTTACCAATCTTCTTAAAGAAAGATTAGATTAACCTCCAAAACACCCCATGAATGAGGAAAATAAAATTTAAATTAATTTTCATTTTTTAGAATTTACTTCCAAGACATTGATTAAAAAAAAATCGAATTAAATTTTTCACATAGAATCAACCCAAACAACATCATCATCACTATGAGATATTATAGTTTGTAATGAATTTTATCCATAATTGAAAATATACATTTGAATATCTTCATACCATTAAAATAATAATAAAAGAGATTTATGCCCTTGCCTTGTTTTTTTTAAATCATTAAGAGATCATCAATAAATTACATGAGCTCATATTTAAGTTTGATCTGACTACATGGTAGATTTCTACTAAATGGGGGTATGGGTTCATAATTTATTAAGATGAGAGATTAATTGATTTGAAATGCATAAATTAAATTTAAATAATAGGTTATTAATTCAATTTTAAATATTTTTATTTCAATAAATTGTAAACTCTAGTTTTCATTTCAATATTAGAATTGTTAATTGTTTTATTTAATTATATTCTAACTTTAGTGTTATAATGTTTGATAGAACAAACACAATTTCTTTTAGGGAAAGAACCAAATGAGCCTCTTAGATGGGAAGACATTCAAAAAATGAAATACTCATGGATGGTAGCCCAAGAAACATTGCGTTTAGTGCCTCCAATTTTTGGTAGTTTCAAAAAGGCAACAAAAGTTATTGAATATGAAGGCTATATAATTCCCAAAGGATGGCAGGTATAGTTACTTTTAGAATATATTAGCTTATATAGTGAAATAAAATAAAGTATTGGAATTAAAAATATACCTTTATTCTTTGAATCAAATGATATCAAAATAACATGATGCAAATATAATATTTTTCTTATATTAGTATATAATTTGTTTGATGGACAGATTTTTTGGGTGGCAAGCACTACACATATGAGTGAAGATATTTTCAAGGAACCAAATAACTTTGACCCATCTCATTTTGAGATTCAAATTCCTCCCTACAATTTTATACCATTTTCGGGTGGACCTCGAATATGTCCAGGCTATAATTTTTCACAAGTAGAAACATTATTAGTTTTGCATCATTTAGTATCTAAATATAAATGGTCAACTATGGTTTCAAGTGAGAGAATAATTTGTACACCAGAACCAGTTCCTTCATTGGGATTGCCAATCAAGCTTGAAGCTAAATCAAATTCTATGGTTTAAATTGTATAACATGGATAACAATAGTTAGGAATTATGATATATATTTTTACTTGACCCTATTATAATTTAGGGAATATACATTGGTTGTAAATTCTAATGGCAGTATATAACTATGAAATAATTAAAGTGGTTTTATTTAATGACTTGACATAATACATGTATAGTTATATTTAAGTGAAAGGGTCTTTGGTGGTAAATAATTCACTATATTTTTGTTTGTATATGATATTTTATATAAAATCACAAAATGATTAAATAAATGGTTAATACGAGTATTTTACAATCGACTATTATATCAATTGATGTTCACATATTTTTTGATGTGATTATTATAATGATATTATTTTAATTTTTACATAGATGTTATCATAAAATTGTTTGTACTCCACTTGAATGTCTACTAAATTATTATTCTCCAAGGTGTTATCACTTAAGGTTTCTAACATCTTATAAAAATTTAAGATCTAGCGTCAATGCATGTACTTATTGTTGACATGCAATATTACAATTGTTCTAGACATCTCCTTTATAATAAGTTTTCATCCTAACAATAATTAATTATAAATAATTATATTAGATTCCCATCTTTGTGAAATTACCAGATCTTTTTTTAATATATTTATATCTCTTATAAATATTAGTGATGTTGATAAAAATAAGGAATAACTGATGAAGTGTTGGAATATATTATAGAATAAAACTCAAATCTTGACACTTGATAGATCTTGTAGGTGATTATTATGATTTACACAACTTAGAAGACCAATATTAATGGTCCAAAAATTATTTCATTTATTTTATTTTTGAGTTTATTTTTAATTACATAATATATAGGGAATTTCAAGGATGGTAGTTTTATATTTATTTTTGGTGCAATTTATGTTGTGCCTTTGATTTTGTGAACGAGAGCATCAATGATCCCTTGAAAAGCCCAAATTTAGTGATTTCCAATAATTTCTATTTTATAGAGGAAATATATTATTTATATCAATAGTTGAGGAAAAACATCAACCTTATAATTCTTAGACATTAAAATTGAATAATGTTTGATTTGAAGCTTCCTTCTTTAATCTATCAAATTGAGCCTATTGTCTCTACCTATGTTACATCATTTTGTCTAATTCAATAGAGTTTGACATGGTTTATAGTAAGTTACCGTTTTAAATTTAATTTTCTTGCTTAGAGGAAATTAACAACTATAAAAAAAGAGTTGAATGCATCAAGAATTATTTTATATATTTTATTAGTGAACATGATTTTTTAAGTACATATTTAGAATAATATGATATAGTAAACTCGAGTATGGTGTGGAGATGCTCCTTCACTTATCAAATCATATTTAAGTTACTATAACTACATTTTGTTTTGAATTATCTTACTAGGTCATTTAATCCATTATGTTAAAATATGGTCTATTGACATATGTTGACAAGCCATTTTCCGAAAAACATTGTGAATTTTTATTGCCAATGAGTTTAAATTGAAATCTAAATTGGAACCGTTAAGAGATTCAACCATCATTATCTTAAATTTGTCCCTCTAAACAACCTCATTATCATGAATGTAGGTTCTAATTAAAGTTGGGAATATTGGGCAATCTTGTTTGTGTATAATTATATTCTTAAATTCAAATATTATACAGCCATTTAGGAAACCAAATATTATTTTCATATATAAACTCCATACGTCAAAACAAAGAGCTTGGGAATTGCTACTTAATTATGAAATAATTACCTATGCACATAAGTTGAGGGATCTCTAAGGTCTATGAAACAAAAAAATCTTTTGAAGCTTGTCAAAGTAACGCTTAGTAACATAAATTGAAGAGATAAAATATCAATCATTTTCTATCCTAGTAAAGAGCACTTTTATGGCTAATCTAAAGTAAATATGTACTCCAATCTAAGAAAAATAAAGGTTTTCAAAGCTATGGGGGAAATTTTTGTAACTTGAACCCAACTATAATACTTCTATATTGTAAGTAAAAAAATTACTTAATTTGTGAGGACGTAAATAATAAAGTGTAACACTAGAAGCATAAAGATTGAGTACCTAATCTCATTATTTATGTTAGAAATCAATGAGCCTAAGAGTCCATGAAATATTAAAAAATTAGCTTGAAACACCCTATTTCTATTGCTTTGCTAGTGCACAATGTTTGAATATTTTAATTTATATATCAATGAGATAAAATAAACAAGAGCTAGAGTCTTGGTTAAGATGTGGGTGGTGACTTTGGTGAGTATTTGAATCTAGGTTTGTAAAGATGCATGTAGGTGTAAATAGATAAATGCTAGCAAACATGCAAAGCAACTTTAGGATAAAATACTTAAAAAGGGACCATTTAGAAGATACCCTCAATTTTTCTCCCACTGGGAATTTTGAATTCTCCTTTTCCATTTGATGGTTCATTGTGTGCCCTAGATCTAGTTGTTTACCTTGGGTCACATGAGAAATATTTACTATATGTTGGACATGCTACTGCTCCACGTATCGCTTCTAGCCCCAAGGGAGTGGTTGGCTTTGGGTGGTTTTCTATGCATTCTAAGATTTCCTACTCCTCTGAGGGAAGAGGTGTGGGATTGATAGAGGCTTTACTTTGGTCTATAGGTGTGTTTATTCCTACATCTATTGGTTTCATAGGTGTTCTTGATTCTTCCTATGATCCATCATCTCCAAGTTCTAACATACTTAGGGATAATTCTATATTTTTTTTTGCTACTAATGTGGGGCTTGTGGGTATCTTTTTTGTTCCTTATCCTTTGTTAATTTGTTGCACAAACCCTACATGTATGCTTCTGATTGTGTGACTTCTTTGTGCCTCTACTTACTTGGTGGTGGTTTTGGGCCAAGAAGTGGTTGATAATGTAACCATTTTTCAAGTAAGGGTATTATTTGCAAGTTTAGCCATTTGTGGTCGTTGCTTCTTGACCTGCATCAAATAATTTCTTATCACTAAATACCTTTGGTGGAGAGTAAGATGGAGATCTACCCTTGTGCTAGAGGGGTTTTTGTTGTCTATTTTGATTCTTATGATGATCCCAAGGATTTTTTAGCTATTAGAGATTGGGAATGGAATTCTTGTCCTCTATCCATTCATCCTAGTCCCCATCATTTAACCCTCTCAAGGATTCTATTGATGTTTCTCCTATTTGGGTAAGATTACCATATATTCCTTTATAACTTTTTGATGTAAATATAGCTATGAGGTGATAGGAAATGTTTTGGGTTGTTTCTTAAAGTGAACCCAACTACTGCTAATTTTTCTCACACTTCCTATGCTTATATTTTAGTGTAAATTTATCTTTTGAAAGATTTACCTAGGGAGATTGTTTTACAAGTGAATGATTTTCTTTGGTATTAGTTGATTGACTATGCGGACATTCATTTTTGTTGTAGGCACTATTTTGCTTCTAGGCACCTAGCCTCTTCTTGTCCCTATGTCTCTCACAAATAGTCTTCCTCAAACTAGTTCTAAAGAATTATTTGTTGAACAAATGGCATGACTGCTCGAGGTAGGGGTGAATTAGTACGGAAAATAAATCAATTATTAATAGAATCAGCTAAGTTATCAAAAAACAACACTTGAACACCATATTCACGTGAAAAACCCTGTAATGGTGAAAAAGGGGAATGATAGAGAGGTCAAGGGGAAATATTTTCTTCCCTCCGAGGAGAGATGAAAGTTTCACTGCAGATTTCCCTTCAAACACTTTATCCTCATTACATTAAAAGAGGGGGCAAATTCAATAGATCCAATATCCTGGAAAAGAGATTGAATACAAAATGAACTGATAATGAGATAGAAATGACACCCCTCTTTTATAATGAAAAATGATTGAATTATGTATTGTAAGACTAAAGGTAAAAGAAGCAAAGAACTAATTATAACTTGAGATAGAAGTGTGATATGAAGTTGTGCACCTAGATCTAGCTATAATATGTCAAGACTTGAAGCCACCCTACGAATTAGAGGAAAATTTGTCGGGTCCATGTTGAAAGTGCACATGATCCTCCAAAAAATCTATGAAATGAAAAGGGTTTTTCCGCCTCTACAAATGGAGTCTAAATCTGCAAACACGGCTGCGCACCTGCAACCTACACATAGAAAATAGAGGAAAAGGGGTTGGGATTGGGGGTTTGCCTTTAGGTCAAACCCCAGTTTTGGAATTAACCAAATGATGAAAGAATGTACTTGCAAGTAAATGTAAATGAAAGACTGAAATGTAATTCACCTCAATGGAGGTTGTAGATAGAATGTAGGTAGATTTGATTGTATTGAATTGAATTTTGAAAGGGATCTCATCTTCAATGCTTGAATCCTTGACTTGAATACAACTCCTAGCCTTGAAGGGAGTCTTGAGAATTCACAACGCGGGAAAGGAATCCTTGAATGCTTGAACTTATGCCCACCTTATCGCTTATCCAACTTATGCAAATGGGAGGGCAAATGCGACTTATATACTCATCAATTAGGGTTAATCGAATGATTTTTCATCATAGGCCAACACAAGGAAAGTTTCCCCGCTTTATGCAAAGTCTAATGCAAAGATAGGACAGAGGGGGGGCCAAAATAGGACAAGGAAAAGGGCTCCATGCCCTTGTCCTAGGAGGGATAGGGGCACCACGCCCCTGTCCTGCCCTTTTCTCAAGACAAGAAGCGGGTTCAGGCAGTGCGGAGGGCAGAAAAAGTGCAATTTCCATGGATGAGCAACTCTTGGGTCTCCAATCAGGCTTGGGGATTCAAATTGCCAATGTGAAGACCCTAATGTGATCGCAAATTGCAAGGTTCACAATTTTATGACACTACATTTAGCCCCCACTTTAGGAGGAGTATAAGTGTACGCCTGTACTATCGGTAAAGTACAAGGAAATAAGATTGAAAGACTTCTACCATGTCAAGGAGGCAAGATGCACCCAGCCCCCAATGGACTAAGGATCTTACAAAATCGATTGACAAAGTAATAGGTAAGATCAAGAAGTGAAAACCATGACTGCAAGTAGCAAGGTTCCCCTCACTATGAGTCATAAAAAGATACAAAATTATAGAGCAAAGTTGAGTTCACTATATAACTTTAAGTATCAAGAAGGAAAATATGAGCGAAGTGTATGCACCCACGTTAAAGAGATCATGCACGCCTTATCAAGACTGATTTCTTTAAGGTAGGATACACTCAAGAGAGAGAGAAGAAAGGGAGTACATTATCGCAAGGATTTAGCCCCTAATCAAGGAATAAACCCAAGGATAATGAACACAAAACACGAGGTAGTTTTGCATTCCTCGAGGTCAGTATGTTGTATGATAACTCATGTATATCATATATGTATATGTGCATACAATAATCGGCAATCCTCAAGGAAAGGACACTACCTTGGAAGAAAAGGAATAGAGGATGTCTTTCAAGTCATCATGAAAGAGACCAAACGAGATCTTAGTGCTTTATATTGAGGAGTGCTTTATATCGTCCTCAAGTAGACATTAAGGGAAAAATAGAAGAGCAAGGATATACATAGAAGAATAGTCACAAATATCAAGAGAGGAGAGAGGGAGAAGATCTACAGTGCTAATATTGCTAATCTAGCATGACATCCGCCTCCTGATCTTTCTAATCACTATTTTGGGAAGGTGAGAAACACGCCAGAGGAGCGACATCAAGCACAGAAGATGGAGCTAACACAAGATCCAAACAATGACTATGCTCATGGGCTAAGTCGGTTTGTTCAATTCTAGGAGCTAGGATAAGGGTTTTTGAAAATTCAGTTGATAAATGCTTGTCCACATCAACATATTCATAGTCACTATCAGAAGCATTAGGAGTTGTATTGCCATCATGAATAACAATTTCACTCATTTCTGCATCAAGATTTATAGAAAGAGGAGTGCGAACACGAATAAGAGTAAAATCATCACATGTTCTTTGCAACTTATGATTTGGAGATGTTGGTTCAACATCTTGCTTAAGATAAAAGGGAATCATATCAACTGTTGGAGTCTTGGGAGATTGAATGGTTTGAGGAACAACTTCACGAGTTTGAGCACCATGCCTTCATCGGTGGTCTCTCGCACAATGATTTCATCGATTCTTAGCAGAAGACTGAGAAGGAGGAGGAATATTTATGAAATGAGGAACAATCTCCTCTTTGGTAGTTGGAGGTTTAGGTTGAGGTCTTTAAGGTTGGATAAGAGGAGAGGAAGGTCTCTTCTCTTTATAAGAGAAAGGAGGTGGAACTACGCCATATAAAGGAGGAATATTAGGTGTAGGAAGGAGACCAGGTCCATCATGGTGAGGTGATGCAGGTCTAACCTTAGAATAAATATTGTTGTTCTTCTTAGGAGAAGGCATAGTCACATCCATAGGAATAGGTTGAGGATCTTCCTTAGGAGGAAGATTAGTCCTATCCATTAGGGGAAGGATTTCATCTTCAAGAATGATAGGAATGTCAAGTGTTGGGGATCTAGCTTGACTCAAGGATAAAATCATATCTTTCTTCCATTTTTGATAAGATTGGAAAAGAGCACCGCTCCATTGTGGAAGAGATTGAAATTGCTTAGGCCAAAAGAGATGAATAGGATAACCTGGGCTTCTTTCAAATGGTCAAAATAAGCTATGGTTAACAGTTATAATTTATCTGTTGTGGGGAAATTTGAAACACTTATGAATTGGAGAATAAATAACCTTCATGGAAGATAGCCAAGGGTAGCCCAACTTCACACGGAATTGCTCGGAAGAAGGAATGATAACAAAGTTGACATCCATAGATTTAGTGTGAATTTCAATATGAAGGGTGATAGAACCAATGGTAGGACAAGAGAATTCATCAAATATCTTCACAACCACATTAGTGTCATCATAGATCAGTTTATGCAATCGTAAGGTGAAAAGATATTCCTCAATGATGACATTAACCATGCAAGAGGGATCAACAAGAGCACCATGACAAGGTATGCCCTTAACCTTTAAAACTATGTATAAAGGGCCATTAGGTGCTCTAATGGTCTCACTAGTGTCAAATGTAATACAAGGATCCTTAGGTGTCTCTTGTTTCTCTACCATGTTCACCAAATTTGGAGTTATGGTAGTACAATCAGAAGAAGAGAAAGAGGTAGGTTTAGTTTCAATCACGTTAGAGGTATGAGAAGGCAAAGGATTGGTAAAAATCTTAAGGTTTTGATTAGGAGGAGCTACTGATTCATTTCCCTTATCATTCACACTTGCCACAAATATAGTATTATTATCAATCAAATCTCTAATCTTACTTTTCAATGCAAAACATTTCCCAGTATCAGGACTAGGCTGATGGTGAAATTGACAAAAGGAATTGCTATCAAATTAACGAGATGCACGCTTACATGGGTCAACTAGTTTGATAGGAGGAAGTTTGATAACATTTCTTTGTAACAAATGAGACATAATACTGTGTAAAGATTCATTAAAAGGAGTAAATTATCTTTTTCTTTTAAAGAATTTAGAAATAGGAGGCACACTTGTTGTAGCATTCACATTGTTGTTGTTGATTGTATCATTGAAGTTGATGAAGCTTTTTGTTGGTTTGAACTTTGCAAACGGTTGTTGAAAAATCTCCCCCTTATCACTCAGAGCCGTAGGAGTAGATTGCCCATTTCACTCACAACCAGTTGATAATTGTGGAGTGTTGCGCACAACTATGGAAAGGAAGTAAACGCAGACAAAAGAAACTTTTCCCTAATATAATTATTGCAAATTAGAAATCAAAATTCTTTGAATATCATTATCAGGTACATGAAAAGAAATTTGAGCACACAAATGCTTATATCTACCAATGAAATCACTCACTTTCTCTTTAACACCTTGTTTACAATGCATTAAATCAGTCAAAATAATTGTAGGACCAATGTTTTGAAATTGTTGAATGAAAGCATTTGATAATTGTTGAAAAGAAGTGATAGAATAAGAAGGCAAAGAGAAATACCATTGTAAAGCCTTATCTCTTAGTGTTATTGTAAATATTTTTGCAAGCAATCTTTGATCATAAGAAAAATCAGTGCACAAGATTGGAAATGTTATAACATGCATGAGAGGATCACCTTTTGCATTATAGAGTTCCAATTGAGGGACCTCAACATGCTTAGGTTGGATAACCTTAACAATATCAAGAGAAAGTGGGCTTGCAACATCAAATGTGGGAACACTAAACTTGGATTGACTCATGGAAGTAATTTGTTGTTGTAAGGAAGACACGGTTTGAGCAAGATTGTTAATGGTCGCTTTGGTAGAAGAATTGATGTTAGACATGGTTGATTGAGAAGGTGGTGTGATATTATTGAAGGAAGGCATGGATTGATAATAAGGTGGAGGGACATAATGATAAGTAGGCATAGGTGATGATTGAGTAGGAAATGGGACACTTAAAGGAAGAACAAAATTATTGAATGAATTGCTCCCTTTTGTCACATTGATTGGTTGAGGGATAATAGGAATACTTATGGAAGACATAGGTAAATATGGAGGATTAAATGAAGAAGAGGGATTGCCCCCATGACTTATTGTTGTAGGAATGACATTTTGAGTTGATGTAGCCATGATGTTTGAGGTAAAAGTAGGAATACTAGCCATTGGTGTGGTCAAAGGAATGGAAGAATTGACTTGATTTGAAGGTTGTGAATAACCTAAATTCTCAGCACAACTCTTTATAGGCATGACATTAGAATAAACAATATGAGAAATGCCACACAATATATTAATTCCATTCTTATCACTTTGAATCATTCATTTAAGGCCTTTAATTAATGGAAGAGCTTCACTATTAGGGTACTCTTGGGACATCCATTGTTGAAAGTTCTCAAATTGATCATCCAATTTTGAAAGTTGATCTATGGAAACTCTAGTCAAAGCAGCTTCATGTTCATCATGGGATTCACCAATTGGATAGATAGTGACATGATTAGGATAAGGACGCCTTGAAATATGCTTAGAAAACTGAAATTGATTGAAATTTGTACAAAATCCAATTAAATTTGAAAATTAGGGTTTTAGGACCTAACCACTTAATTTTTAATTTTTTGTATTTTGAAAAAGGAGGGAAATTGAAATTTTGATTTTTAGGATAGAAGATAAGTCTGAAAACAATCACAAATCTGAAAAATTAAATGGGAATTCAATTTTTGCACAATTTCAAGATGATTTTTGAAAATTAGGGTTTTGACATTTAACCCCTTAATTTTATGAATTTGATTTGAAAATTGATGAAGAAATTAAATTTGACAAACACAACAATTTTTAGATCTAAGACAATAACACACAATTTTTACAAAAGACAAGTTCAATTTCAATTTTAAAAACTAGGGTTTTGAATGAATTAACCACTAAGTTTGCAAAAAAATTAAACTTGTAAATGAAAAATATGCAATGATTTTTAGAATAAAGCATGTAAGACGTCGGGTTCACAAAAATGTAATGGTGAAAAGAGGGAACGATGGAGAGATCAAGAGGAAAGCTTGTCTTCCCTCTGAGGAGAGATGAAAGTTTCACTGCAGATTTCCCTTCAAACACTTTATCCACATTACATTAAAAGAGGGGGGAAATTCAATAGATCCAATCTCTTGGAAAAGAGATTGAATATTAAATGAACTGATAATGAGATAGAAATGACAAGCTAACCCCTCTTTTGGAATGGAAAATGATTGAATTATGTGTTGTAAGACTAAGTGTAAAAGTAGCAAAGAACTGATTATAACTCGAGATAGAAGCGTGAGATGAAGTTGTGCACCTGGATCTGGCTATAATCGAGACAAAGTCACCCTGCGAATTTGAGGAGAAGTTGTTGGGACCATGCTCAAAGTGCACACGGTCCTCTGAAAAATCCACAAAATGAAAAGGGTTTTTCCACCTCTACAAATGGAGTCTGAATCTACAAACACGATTGTGCAGTTACAACCTACACACAAAAAAGAGAGGAAAAGGGGTTGGGATTGGGGGTTTGCCTTTAGGTCAAACCCTAGTTTTGGAATTAACCAAATGATGAAAGAAAGTACTTGCAAGTAAATGTAAATGAAAGACTGAAATGTAATTCACCTCAAGCGAATTTGTAGATAGAATCTAGGTAGATTTGCTTGTATTGAATTGAATGTTGAAAGGGATCTCCTCTTCAATGGTTGAATCCTTGACTTGAATGCAACACCTAGCCTTGAAGGGAGACTTGATAATTCTCAATGCTAGAAAGGAATTCTTGAATGGTTGAACTTATGCCCACCTTATCACTTATCCAACTTATGAAAATGGGAGGTCGAATGTGACTCATATACTTGTCAATTAGGGTTAATTGACTGATTTTTCATCATAGGCCGACACAGGGAAATTTTTCCTAGTTTATGCAAAGTCTAATGCAAAGATAGGATAGAGGGGGCCCCAAAATAGGATAGGGACAAGTGTTCCATGCCTCTGTCCTAGGGGGGATAGGGGCACCATGCCCCTGTCTTGCCCTTGTCTTAGGATAGGAAGCAGGTTCAGGTAGTGCGGAGGGAAGAAAAACTACAATTTTGGGGGATGAGCAAGTCTCGAGTCTCTGATCGAGCTTGGGGATTCAAATAGCCAACGTGATGACCCTAATATGATCACAAATTGCAAGGGTCACAATTTTATGATACTACAAACCCAAACTAGGAAAAAACCACAAAGAGAATCTAACTCCAATATGAATAAGAATGCTTAAAAGATTTGGGCTCACTGCCAAGGAGAAACGACACCTGAAAGACTTGCATAGCTAAGGATCCTTGCATTAGGGAAATATATAAGGAGTTACATAACCGAGGGTCATTTATTTTGGGCAAGATACAGATTATATCCGAAGGACTCGCTGTCAATCAACAATAAAGGAAATAGCTGAACTGAAACTAAGAAGGATTATCCTAATCATGGAATTGTCCTTGAATAATTGAATCAAGCAATCAAAATCATGGCAAACATCTATGATAACTTCTACTATCACAACACACACTCTTTCTAAATATATCACCTTCAAATCTCTTCTCAATATGACTTCCGCACATTCACAAACTCAAATTTGTTTTCATATTATTCACATACACTTCTCACCAATTCACACACAATCCACACTTTTCTATATCACAACTCATCCTTTCGCATTTCTTAAATATGAGATACAACGTCAAAAAGCTAATTAAGGCTCTTTCAAAATAGAATAAGCAATATTTACACAAAATGAGCCACTCAGACCAAAAATATTCTATTACATCCTTCCAAGATTATCCAACGATCTGCACATGCTAATACATTCTCCAAAGTTTTTACCAAGCGTAATGTGTAGATATAGCAATTATTCAACCACAAAACATCTTTCAGTGTAAAGTACTTAATGTGGATCTCCACACATCATGGTGAGACCCAAAACAACATCTCAATCCAACTTCCAACTCATATCTAGACCCAATGAATATGATCCAATGAAGATAACTTTAATCAGACACACCAAGTAATAACATAACTAAATATCCCGAACATAAATTAGCAAAGCTCTCTTGCAAAACAAAGAAACCATTTGAGAAGCATAGTGAGAATACTACGCATGCCATGAAACAACATCCACTAAATTGTAGTACAAACTGTAACATACCCGGAGGGCATCAAAATATTCATGGAGCATTCTAACAAACACACATCCTTCTAGAAAACAGAGATAACTATCTAAAACAAAATGCCACAACCAACACCAAATATACTGAACTGAATCTACAACACAATATACAATTGCAACAACTAAGAGCATATCCGAACCAACATCCATTTAGATAACCAAGTTTGACATCAATGACAACCATACAATCTCATGCTTCCAACATGTCCATCTTGATCATCTCACAATGTTTCATAATTATTTGAATGATGATTCTATTGATATTTAACCTCCTCCTTTAGCTCTTGCAACTCAAAATTATTTTGTATTTCCAAGGTGTTAGAGGTTTCTTTTTCTATTCCTAAAGCTTATCCCCATGCTTATCCACATTCTCTTGATGCTCAAATTCCTATATCCTATACTGTTCTTGATGCCAAGGTTTTGGTCAAGGAACCCCTGCCTTGTTCTTTAGCTAGTGACACAATGCCTTTCTAAGGGTGCTTGTTCCTCCTCATGTCATAAAATTTTAGTTTTGGATGACAACACTTTTTGGATAGTTATGCAACATAGGAAGAATTTTCTTCCTAAGGACATTTCTCCTCCTTAAGCCATGTCCTTGGGTATTTAATTTTATAGTTTAGATTAAAGGTTGGATATGTTAATTTATTATATATTTCTATTTCTAGACTAGTTATGTCTTGTTCTACTGTTTAAATATTATTTTTTATCTGTCTATACTTTTTAAAAGGTTCTAGGCTTTTCAAAATTGACTTAATTAAAAACATTAGGATAAATATATTTTTTAAAGAATTCCATGTCCTTGATCTACAAATTATGTTCCTAACTAGAGACTTTGGGTATCATATGTTTTTGGGTTCTAGTTTCCTACTAAAGTAACTAACCCTATATACCTATTACCAGAATTTTATATACATATAAATATAATTCAAAACTAGTTTGTTTTATCAACTATTATTCTTATAGGAATCTAGTGAGCAACATTGCAGAGAAAAATTATTGCAAATGTTTAAGACTCTTGCTAATTTATTTCTAGGTTTTGTTATTGACTCTTTCCCTTTTCTGTTAAAAAATAAATTTTAAATTTGGATAATGGATTTAAAAGTTATGAGTGTTTTAACACTGTCATATTTTATCACAATTAACAAATTAAAAATTGATAAGAATATAATGAAAATATGTGCTTCCAATAGGTATTACCATTATATATAAATGTGTTATAGGTAACAAAGTAAATTTATTAAATGATATTCACCTTCAATTTGATTCTAGAAGATATTTTAGATTTGGGAATTAGAAAATGAGGAAATAAAAATATACATCCTTGGTATCAATTAGTGTCAAGCGGAGTTAGGGAGTTATACTTGGAATGTGGAATTATTTCCTTGGTGGAGTATTTAGTAAAATTTATTACCTTGTTATTATAATATTGAATTAATACTAGTATGGGCATTGTCTCTTGGTTACTATTTTACCCACCTTATGATAAATTAGGGTTTCTTTAATATTTAATGATGTGGGGTCTCATAGAACCCTAAAATTAATGAACCATATTCATAACCCTTACCATAATAATAAACCTAACTTTAACCTAGTTGAGCTCTATTCCCAACCCTAACCTTGATCCCAACCTTAACCCTAACCTTGATCCCAACCTTAACCCTAACCCTGACCCCAAGATTTATCCTAAAACCTTAAACCTAAATATAAAACTAATTAAACTCTAACCCTAATTTAATTATAATCCTAATTGAGCCCTAAATCTAACCCAACCATGTAAGACATTAATTCAATTGCATAGGTGATAATATTGACAAATGTAATTGTAACCATAACCTTAATTACACTCTAACCCTAATTGAAGTATAATATGAGACCCTAACCACAATCATAACTGTAAACATAGAGTTAAACTCTAACTCCAATGTTAACAACAACCACAAGGGTAAGTGCACCAAGATGGTGAACAGAAAAGTGGCCACATGCAAAAAAATGGAATTTTTCATAACTCGTGTGTGTTCTAGAAATTCAAGCCAAAAATAATTTAAAAACAAAAATTTCCTCAAAACCCGTACGGTTTTTGAGGAACATTATATTTTATAATAAAAAATTAGAACATCCTTAAAACCTGTACAGGTTTTGAGGAACATTATACTTTTTAGAAACTTGCGGGTTATGCAGAACTACAAGTTTTGGTCTTAGTTCTGCATAACCTGTATGGTTTATATAGAACTAGGAACCAAATAGGAAGGGGAGAGAGAGAGAGAGAGAGAGAGAGAGAGAGAGAGAGTAGGTAGTAGGAAGAGAGGGATAGAATAGGATAAGGAGAGGGGGAGGGAGAGACAGTTAGAGAGAGAGAAAGGGATAGGAAGAGAGGGAGAGACAATAAGAGAGAGAGGATATGAAGAGAGGGAGAGATACTTAGAGAGAGAGAAGGGGAGAGAAAGAAAGATTGGGAAAAGGAGAGAGAGAGAGAGAGAGAGAGAGAGAGAGAGAGAGAGAGAGAGAGAGCGGGGGGAGAGAGAGGGGCATGCGGAGAGAGAGAATAGGATAAGATAACGAGAGGGGGAGGGAGAGAGTTGGAGACATAGAGGAAGGGAATAGGGAGAGAGGGAGAGAGAGAGAGAGAGAGAGAGAGAGAGTAGGATAAGGGGAGGGGGATGGAGGGAGAGGGAGAGAAAGGGAGATTTGGAAAAGGAGAGGGGGAGGGGGAGAGAGAAAGAGATTGGGAAAAGGAGACTGGGAGAGGGAGAGGGAGAGAGAGGGAGATTGGGAAAAGGAGAGGGGGAGAGGGAGATTGGAGAGAGAGAGAGAGAGAGAGAGAGATAATAGGGTCAAGAGAGGGGGAGGGGGACAGAGGGGGAGGGATAGAGTGGAGAGGGATAGGGAGGGGGAGAGAGAGAGGGTGAGAAACATGAGGTAGAGAGAGAACAAGAAGGAGAAAGGGGTAGGAGACTCAGCAGAGAGAGAAGTGTGAGGGGTAGAGAGATGAGATAGAACTCAAGGAGGATAATCAGGGCTTAGAATAGACAAATATGGTAATGGGAGAAGGAAGACGAGAGAGAGAGAGGAAAAAAAGAGAGACATGCATGTATACAAACATATATACATATATCTATTTAAATATATGTATATATAACTATAGATATGCATATATATACATAAACACATATTATATATGTATATTTGTACATATGTGTAGTAAATGCTAAGTTTACAAGAATACATTATTATGTCTTCATAACCCGTATGGGTTTTGTGAAACACAAACTAATGGTTTTAGTTCTACATAACCTGTATGGGTTATGTAGAACTATGAATAGTACTTTTTGTTTTTCAAAACCCTGTAGCGTCGTAAATTGTACGCACTTGCTAATGCAATACAATTCCACATCTAGTTTAGCACCCGCCTTGGCACAATTTGCATTTTGCATTGCATTTCTCCTTTAGCACTTAATTAATCAAATTAATTAGGTCTAAGGTCCTATTTCATCATCCTTCACATCATAAAGTCGGGCCCTTTCATTAAAGTGTGCCCCTTTTCATTTTATTCCTCCAATACATCATCTAATCAAAAACCCTAATTAGGCCTTCTTTTGGACTTGGGGGCTTGATTTCGGAGGTCAAAACATCTCGAAATCACCTGCAACTTCGGGATTCTCTCTAAAATCATCATATCTGACGGCCCTAAAAATTTGGTGAAAAGTTGTCGGGACCATGGTGCCCGGAGTGCACATGGTCCCAGACATTTTTCCCAAAATTTTAGGAGCACGATCCAATCATAAAATAAAGCTTAACCCCAAGAAATTGGCGGGATATTCAATCTCTAGGAATTAAGACCTAGGGTTTCATACATAAGAGCTTTCTTTCTTCATTAGAAGGGATCGGAATTTTGTTTTCGAGAACCTCATATGCAGCGAAAGAGCAGATCTTTGAAGACTTCAGCAACTCTCAACATTCATCCTCCAAGCATTCATCAAATCCATTCATTCACTTAGGGCTTTGAAGGCATTGAAGAGCAATAAGGGATCACCGACTGAAGATTGGCTTGTACCCCTCCCTTGGGGTTGGGTATGATTTCATGTTGTTTTCATGTCTTTGCATAAGCCTCATTATGTCACTTACATTCATGCTTTAGATCACTTGGCATCTTGATTTGGAGCATTTACATTGTCATTTACAAGCAATTAGGGTTTACTTTCTAGGTTGCTCTAGTTTGCTTACTTGCATTTTAGATCTTGCACACACACAAGGTCTGCACACACATTACTTTTACAATACAACTTGGCTATTCGTGGAGGTGGAAATCACCGAAGCGGGGGTTTGACTAAGGCAAAACCCTATATAGCCGCCCAAACACCTTTTTCAGATATAAGTGCAGATTTCGGGATTCAGACGACGCCGCAAGTTGCAGATCCGAAAGAAGCAGACGGAGATGGAACCACACACCAAGTTGCAGAGCAGAAGACCAGGACAGGGGCGTGGGGCGCCCTGGTCCTGCCAGGACAGGGGCGCTAGGCGCCTTGGTCCCTGGGACAGGGGCGCTGGGCGCCCTGGTCCTCCTGACAGACAGCAATTTTTAGCATTTCCGACAGTTTTCCAGGTTGCACAGTGGCAGTTTCAGGTGCAGTTTCAAGTGCAGAATCAGGACAGTGGCGCCCGCGCCCCCGTCCCGAACATTTTCACTCAGATTTTGACTCCGGGTACGCATCTGCATTCTTGTCTTGTCCTTATGTTTGCAGCTTTCCATTGTTTAAGTTCAATTCTGCAATCTTGTTATTAGTTCATACTTGCATTTTAGGGTTAGGAATTGAACTTGCATAATCTTACCTTTCAATTACAACAAAGGAATAGAAACCCTAATAGGTAGCCCATGGCTCTCTCTTTCACCAAAAAGAAGTAGCCAATTGTACGATACCTCTAGGCTCTTTCGTATTCCGTAGTGTGTGACAAAAGGTAGGATTAGGACATGTTGTCCTAATCTCGCTTTTTCCCCATTTCGAGTACAGGTAGAGATATGGAGGGAGAGAGAGCAAGCTCTATCAGAGGACCTTCAGCGGGCACAGCGTGATCTAGCAGTAGCTCAGGCCGAGGCTACCTCGTATCGTGCGATCCTTATGGATAGGGATCGTAGGAGTTCCTCTCGGAGTCATTCACGATCTA
The DNA here is from genome assembly GCF_030272615.1 of Cryptomeria japonica. NCBI lineage: Eukaryota > Viridiplantae > Streptophyta > Pinopsida > Cupressales > Cupressaceae > Cryptomeria > Cryptomeria japonica. The sequence goes on along the minus strand of NC_081406.1, from coordinate 659,441,289 downwards.
TATCACGCTATATGCCTATGGGTCCACCTGCACGGCCAGATCAGGAGGGAGCATCTAGTCGTCACTCTCCAGCCACTAGCCCTAGGGATAGGAGATGATCTTATGATGTAGGGTAGGTCACATTTTGGATGTATAGTGACCTACCTTTGTATATTGATCCACATATATATATATATGCATGCTTCTTTTTCTCAAATGTGTTATCTTTAATGTCTAAAACAATGTGTATTTTGATTAAAGTTAATACATTTGGTAGATGTACATGTATGTTCTGAATTTAATTTCCATGTGATTGATTTCTCAATGCTCCATGATTAAATTGATACATGTGTGACTTAATTAAAATATTTGATCAAGTACTACATTGATGATAGGGAAGAAAATATGTGTTAAGCCTACGAATCATATAACTAATGTGATTTAATTTGAATTTAAACACAACATGACACGATTCAACTTAACACATAAAGACATTGTATAATATGCCAACATAATGAAAAATGTAAATCTTTTGCAATTTACATAAATGAATTCAAGACAAACCATAAAGTAAAGAAACACGCTTGTCAGGAACGAAGCAATATAGATTAAACAAAACATCATTTAATTCTATTTGCTCTAACAAAGATATGCTAACATATTATCCAATGTTGAAGAAGTGAGAAAGGAAATAGATGGATGATAAGGAATGAGGAATTAAGCATAGTATCTACGCAAGTGCATAGCGTTTATAGGGTCTTTAAGAGACGTACCATCTACACCTGCTATTTGATAAGCACAATAACGATATATGGTCCAAGCCAATTAGGACTAAATTTTCCCTTTTCTTTAGGTAAGGCATTCACATTGCGTTGATTCTCATAGAGAACTAAGTCACCCACTGAGAAGGAACGTTGAATAACCTTATCATTATAGCTTCGTTGTAGAGTTTTGTGATACGCTTGAATATGCTCAAGAGAATTTATACGCTGTTCATCAAGCATCTCAAGCTGTTGAAGTCTTTGTTCTCTATAAGCGTCATCATCTACTATACCTTTGAGAGAAACTCTAAGTGATGGAATCTCTAATTCTAAAGGCATAATAGCATCAGCACCATAAACAAGATTATAAGGTGTAGTTCTGGTAGCAATTCATACACTCGTTCGGTAGGCCCAAAGAGCATAGATTAGCTGAGTACTCCAATCCTTACCATGCTTATTCACGGTTTTACGAAGAATTTGTTCAATTATCTTGTTGGATGATTCGGCTTGACCATTTGATTGAGGATAGTATGGTGTAGAAAATCGATGTTTGATATGATACTTCTTGAGGAATTTCGTCACGTCCTTGTTCTTAAATGATGTCCCATTATCAGAGATTATAGTGGAAGGTATCCCAAATCGAGAAATAATGTTTTCTAGAAGGAATCGACAAATCACTTCAGCAGTAGTAGAGCGAAGGGGAATAGCTTCTACCCATTTTGTAAAGTAATCTGTTGCGGTTATAATGAAAGTATGTCCTTGAGATGAAGGAGGAGAGATTTTACCGATAAGATCTAGCCCCCATGCAGAGAAAGGCCAAGAAGCTACATGAGAGCGAAGTTCTTGGGCAGGAGCATGAATCAAATTATTGTGTTGCTGACATTGATGACATTTCTTAACAAATGAAAAAGAATCCTGCTGCATAGTTTGCCAATAATATCCCATACGGAGCAACCTTTGAACCAAGGATTTGCCTCCGAAATTCCCCCCACAGGCACCTGAATGCGCCTCTTCAAGAGCAATAGGGATTTCCGATTTGTTAAGACAACGAAGGAGAAGACCGTTATAACCCCTTCGGTAAAGAACATTAGAAAGAATGATATATCTAGCGGACAGCTTGCGAATTCTAGCCCTAGTGTTCCTATTGGTAGAATCAGGAAAGGTACCATCGGTCAAGTATCTTACGATATGCGAATACCATTCATCTGAGTCTATAAAGTCACAACATGTCACCAAGCTAGAATCATCTACAATAGCTGGAGAAATAAGGTTGTGAATAACAAATTTAAGATCAACCATAGGGTCCTCTAAAGATACCAAAGAAGCCACACATGCCATTGCGTCCGCATGTCGATTATCTTTTCGAGGAACAGGTTCCATGGTGTAAGAATCAAATTTTTGTAACAAAGAGATAGCAAGGTCTTTATATTGTGATAATTTGTCTTGTTTCACTTGATACAGTCCTGTTACTTGTCTTATAATCAGTTGAGAATCTCCAAAAATATGTATGTGTTTTATATTTAAAGCTAAGGCTACCTTTATTCCCGCTATAAGAGCCTCATACTCAGCAATGTTATTGGTACATAGGAAATTAAGACGATAAGATAAGGGAATGGACTTCTTTGTAGGAGAAATCAGAACAACACCTGCCCCCGATCCCGTATGACACTTAGAGCCATCAAAGTATAACTCCCAAGTTTCATCTTTCTCTGTACAAAGAATGAAGTCGTCAGGAAAAGACTCAGGGTTAGGGAAGGAGAAAGGTGAAGGGGCCTCAACTAGGTGATCGGTCAACGCTTGCCCTTTAACTGCTCTTTGTGAAACAAATTTAAGGTCAAATTCAATTAACATCATAACCCACTTAGCTAGGCGTCCTGATAAATCAGTTTTAGAGAAAAGATGCTTCAACGGATCAAACTTTACCATGACATGGACTTCTAAATTTAAAAGATAATGTCTCAATTTCTGAGTCGCAAACACCAAGGCCAAGCATTGTCTTTCTATCGTAGAATATCGGGTCTCATAATCGAGTAAGGTACGACTTATATAATAAACCGGACACTCCTTACCATCTTTATCATGTTGTGCCAATAATTCTGCGAGAGCATGAGAGGAAGCAGCTGTATAAAGAAGAAAGGGTTTAGAAGGTTCGGTAGGTTGAAGGATAGGAGGATTAGCCAAATACACTTTTAAATCTTCAAATGCTTGCTGACAATCTTCATTCCATTGAAAAGTGATATTCTTTTTGAGAAGTTGAGTAAAAGGAAAAGTACGATCCACAAGTTGAGATACAAACCTACGAATAGCTTGAATCTTTCCTTGTAAGCTTTTGAGTTGAGACACATTTCTAGGAGGTGGCATGTTGACAATAGCATCTATTTTCTTAGTATCCACCTCAATCCCATGATGCAAAACTATGAATCCTAAGAGTTTTCCAGTATCCACACCAAAAACACATTTTCGGGGATTCAAGCGCATGTGATATTTACGAATCCTTTCAAAGATTTGACGAAGGATCTTAATGTGATCTATGCAGAGAATGGATTTGGCTAAAACATCATCAACATAATCTTCTAAAATCTTATGCATATAATCGTGAAAGATAAGGGTCATCGCTCGTTGATAAGTTGCGCCACCATTTTTAAGTCCGAAAGGCATCATTACCCAACAAAACGTACCCCAAGGAGTGGTGAAAGCAGTTTTGAATTGATTTTGAGGATTAATGAAGATTTGATTGTATCCTAAAAAACCATCCATGAAGGATAACAAAGCATGTCCTGCTGTAGAATCAACTATCATGTCAATGTTTGGGAGGGGAAAATCATCTTTCAAAGAAGCTTTATTTAAATCTCGAAAGTCGGTACACATTCTTATTTTATTATCTGACTTAGCCACAGCGACAATATTTGAAATCCATGGGGAATAATCAATAGGGCGGATAAATCCAACCTCCAATAATTTTTCAATCTCAGCCTTAACAAGCAAAGCCACCTTAGGATTCATTTTTCAAATCTTTTGTTTCACAGGCTTAGCATCAGGAACTAAGACAATATTATGAGTGACAATCTTGGGATCTATACCAGGCATGTCAGAATATGTCCAAGCAAAGATCTCAGGGAATTCACGCAATAAATATTCATATTGTTTTTGTTCTTCTTCGTCCAGACATTTTCCAATTTTAATAACTTTTTCTTCATTGCCAGAATCCATCTTAACATCAATGGTGTCGCTTATAAGAAGATTACTTTGTTGAGGAGTATCCTTTAACTGAGGAAATTCTTTCACAATCTCATCGTTATCAGTCTCTTTTCCAAAATAGGCTTCATTGTTCAAACAATAAGGGAATCCCCTGTTGTGATGATAACGAGGAAGAGTATCATATGCTCCTAAAAACTCAGCTAAAGCATCATCGGTAGGAAAAACATCCAATGCACAGGTATACGAAGGATCAATATACTCAGGGTGTCTCATTGGTAGAGATGTAGAAATAACATTAACACTAATACATGGTCTTCTAGAAGCTTTAGTGCGCTTGCAGGGATTATAACCAAGTCCAAAGGCATAATCATAAATATTATTCTCTAGAGGAACTTTTATTCCTTGTTCGTGAGCGCCACAGCCATTTCCATTATACCCATGCTTAGCTAGAATACGAAAACCACGACCATAACGATCAGCCATTTCAGAAAGAGAAGGTGGTTTTTCATAAGACAAAGAGTCAAACCCTTCAGAATTGGAAGTGTGAGGAGAAGAAGTTTGAGAAGCGGCCACGAAGTTATTGCTCATAGGCTCAGGTAATGTTGATTGATTTTTAGCTTCTTCCTTCTTTTCAGCTTTAAGCTCTCTAGAAGGAACCTTATATTCACCTACAAAGGAGGGATTAAAATCAAGAGATCCCCAATCGTCTTCTGCAAGAACCTTCTCAGGATCAAAATCCTTCTTATGTGTAGATTCAAGTCGAGAAGAATCTTCTTTAGGAGCTCCAGACTCATCCAAATAATTTTGATCATCAGAGAGCGAGGATTCATCGATAGGTATCTTGTTTAAAGAGTCATCACTAGACGAGGAAGGCTTAGAAGAACCCCCTTTGGAAGTAGATGTTTGTAAACAAGCTTGGAAATTAGTATCACCTATCAAGGTATATGTCTTATTGTTATAAATAAATTTAACTTGTCTATGCAATGTAGAGGGGACCGCTTGCATACTATAAATCCAAGCTCTCCCTAATAGCAAGTTGTATGTTAGATTTCCTGACATAACATGGATAGGAGTAGGCAAAGTAACAGGCCCCACTATGACGGGTAAGGTGATAGTACCTAATGAAGTTTTAGCCACATTATCAAAGCCTCAAATAGGACGAGAGTCAGGCTCAATTAGGGATGTATCCACATTCATCTTATGCAAAAGATTAATGCTACACACATTAAGACCAGAGCCATTATCTACTAGTGTTCGTCTTATAGCAGTATCATTTATGATAACCACAATCATCAAGGGATCATATTGATGTTGAATTTCACTAGTGGGCAACTCATCTTGAGTAAACACAATATGAGCTTTAGGATTCATCACAGAGTTAACCAAAGACACTATATTACTAGATGTATTCGATGGAGGAACATTAAAATCTTTCAAAGCATCTTGTAACATTCCGTGATGAGCAGAAGAAGTTTGAATCAAATCCCAAAGGGATATCTTAGTAGGGGTAGCTTTAAGTTGTTCTATGAGATCATATTCCTTACTAAGAACTTGTGAAATGCGTGGAGCTTGTGGAAGAATTGGTTGAGGATTCGGAAGAGAAACTGGAGTAACCGGAGGAGGATTAGGTTGCCTATTATTTCTAGTATGATAAGTATGGGCAACCGCATGATAACTCTCTCTAGTTAATTGCTTGGCATAATTATAAGGACTTATAGGTTTTCTTCCTTGCACAATGATGATAGGTTTATTTGGAGTAAGAAAGGAATCATACCTCCCTTGGACAGTAAGGAGAGGTGATTTAGGAACTTGAAAAGGTGAGAGAAGGACAAGCACCTTGGACTTCAAAGAGAGGCTTATTATGCTCATTCAGGTTTATCATGTTAACTAATTTAGAAGTTTTGTTCTTGTTTAGAGATTTCGATAAAGCCACAAAGTCATCAAGAGCATCATCCAACAAAGCATGATCATATCTATTAAAAGGTTTATCTTTTGATTCAAAAGGAGACATCTCCTCATAGAGGGGATTATTGAAAACAACCATGTTACTAGATTCAGTGGAAGAGTTGATAGGAATGTACCCTTGAGAGGAATCATTCAACTTATCTTTCTCATCACAACGAAATGGCATAGTAACAAGGTTTATGAGTTTTTGGTAAAACGAAGGTTTGGCCTCTTTAGGATTCAAAAACTCATCTAAAGCTTCATCTAATTCATCTTGGCTATACTCATAATCGGCATAATTGCATACATCATCATAAATATGAACATCTTGCAAATAAAAGTCCGACATTTTGAAATAAAAGTTGCATAAAACTTAGACACACAATGCAAAGAAACAAAGAAACACACTCTTTTTTTTTTTCTTTTTCTTTTTTTTTTTTTTTTTTTTTTTTTTGAAAATGAAACTTAAATGAAACACACTAAATCTAGATCTAGATCTAACAAATGCAATGCAAGAGAAAGAAATAATTCGTTTCATGTCGGGTTCACCAAAATGTGTGGGGGAAAAAGCGAGATTGGGCCAACATGTCCTAATCCTACCTTTTGTCACACACTACGAAATACGAAAGAGCCTAGAGGTATCGCACAATTGGCTACTTCTTTTTGGTGAAAGAGAGAGCCACGGGCTACCTATTAGGGTTTCTATTCCTTTGTTGTAATTGAAAGGTAAGATTATGCAAGTTCAATTCCTAACCCTAAAATGCAAGTATGAACTAATAACAAGATTGCAGAATTGAACTTAAACAATGGAAAGCTACAAACATAAGGACAAGACAAGAATGCAGATGAGTACCCGGAGTCAAAATCTGAGTGAAAATGTTCGGGACGGGGGCGCGGGCACCACTGTCCTGATTCTGCACCTGAAACTGCACCTGAAACTGCCACTGTGCAACCTGGAAAATTGTCGGAAATGCTAAAAATTGCTGTCTGTCAGGAGGACCAGGGCACCCAGCGCCCCTATCCCAGGGACCAGGGCACCCCACACCCCTGTCCTGGTCTTCTGCTCTGCAACTTGGTGTGTGGTTCCGTCTCCGTCTGCTTCTTTCGGATCTGCAACTTGCGGCGTCGTCTGAATCCCGAAATCTGCACTTATATCTGAAAAAGGTGTTTGGGCGGCTATATAGGGTTTTGCCTTAGTCAAACCCCCGCTTCGGTGATTTCCACCTCCACGAATAGCCAAGTTGTATTGTAAAAGTAATGTGTGTGCAAGACCTAAAATGCAAGTAAGCAAACTAGAGCAACCTAGAAAGTAAACCCTAATTGCTTGTAAATGACAATGTAAATGCTCCAAATCAAGATGCCAAGTGATCTAAAGCATGAATGTAAGTGACATAATGAGGCTTATGCAAAGACATGAAAACAACATGAAATCATACCCAACCCCAAGGGAGGGGTACAAGCCAATCTTCAGTCGGTGATCCCTTATTGCTCTTCAATGCCTTCAAAGCCCTAACTTGTGTGGATGAGATGAGAAGGTTACCAGTACAGTGTATCCCTAATAAGAAAAGGATGTCAACTGGTAAGTGATGTGTTGACATAGAGTAGTCAAATCAACCAAGTGAGTGGTTGTCAACCGGTCAAATCATGACCAGTGCACAAGAAGGATGGGCAAGGTGCTTGAACGATTGTTTGTGATGAAGAGGTGGAATGCTATCAAAATCACACCAACACAGGAGGAGAGGGATGAATAGGTCATCAGTATATTATAAGGTTACAGAACTGTAGGATTCCCACTAGATGAAGATGCAGTCACCATGTGAAGAGATGACTGACAATGAGTGTCTACACAAGATCACATGTGCCTATTTGAAGAAGTGTTGTACAAACAAGGAAGCCACATGAGTACACTGCAGGATGTAGATTACAAAGATTTACTCTCACCGATAAGTGGAACTTACCTCCTATTATGCATAGTGTGCATCATAGTTCCATGAGATAAGGTAGATGAGGAAAAGGCAGGTGTTTGAAGGCTTACACCAGATCTATCGATGAATCAAAGGAATGCCTCAAGTGCATGAAATCAGGGATATGCACTGGACTATCTGAGAAGACATGTTGAGATGCCAGCATAGATGAAGAGTGATGATTTTGTCACCTTGAAAAACTGATTGAGATATGGTCTGAGCTAATCAAGGAGAAGGCAAGGCAGACCAGATGCAGTCAGAGGAGAATGGCCTGATTGAAGATGTAGTCTGCTGAAGGTTGATGACATGGTGTCATCAAGGGTGTTTACCGGTATGCAAGTCCATCGGTAATATGGCCAAGGTGCAGATGTAGAAGACTCTCCATCTGATGAAGATGTGAATAAAGTAGGTTAGCAAGAGTGCTTCTCAATTGTGTAGTCTATCGGAAGAGAAGCAGAGTGCAAGGCTGATGACAGACCTATTTGAGGGTTTAATTGGCAGGGTTAGTAAACTAGTTGAAGAGAAGAACCGATTGAGTGTTTGGTCGGTGATTCCTAAACTAACACACCGATCCAAGCTGGCAGTTGGTTGACTTGGATGCCACAAGGAGATTAAGTGGCAAGCATGTAGAGGTCATTGGAGTGTCATGTAGAGATAGGTGTCTCTACTATTGTGCATTCAATATGGATCCTGTTATTTTTGGATCAGATCTCAAGAGTGTGGCTCGAGGAAGAATGAACATTAGTGACAAATCAGGGAGTTGTCAGTGCCTGGATCAAAGCGAGAAAATTAGGTTGTGAGAAGACCTCGTGAAGGAAATAGTCATATTTGGAAAATGTGTATTGGAAGGTGCGACCATGGAGGAGATGTACAGTTGGTTTTCTGGTAGATCGGATCAGACAAGGTCTGATTCAATTTGGTTTACCTCAAGGTAATTGAGGAAACCCTAACCGCCCAATGTTTGAATTGGTCTTTAGTGGGAAAACCTGGCTATAAATATGCAAGACAAAATCAGAAATGGTTGCTGGTGGATGAGAAAGTGTTGTTGCTAGATCAAAGAGTGTTGTTCCGAAGTGATCAAGTGTTACTTTTGCATGTGATAATAGAGCAATGTGACGAAGAACCAGGTTGAAGTGTTCAATCGGTATCAGTGCAATACCGGTAGAGTCCATACCGACAAAGCATAAGTGAAGGAAGCTGCAGAGGAAGCAGACATAAAGCCGACAGAGTATTGTACCAATAAAGTACAGAGCAGAGAGGAGGAGATCTAGTAGAGAAGAATAGAGGAGAGGTGAACTGATAGAGTTTATCGGCAAGGAAGCAGCAGATGAGAGCAACAAAAAAATGAGCTGGTATAGTTGAGAAGGTGTCTCACCGGCAGAGAGAGGTATATGAGATGGTTATAAGACTCACTTGTAATAGTAGTAATAATTTTGTATTTGAAGTTATCATTGTGAACACTTAGTTGTAGCTCAGTGCAGGGGTTGTAGCTCCTTTGGGTTGTAGCCCATAAATTAGGGGTTGGTGCCCTAAATCAAGGGTTGGTGCTCCTTGGATTGGTGCCCTAAATTAGGGGTTGTAGCTCCTTGGGTTGTAGCCCTAAAAATTATAATAGAGGTTTTTATTGTGAGGTTGGATTGGAGCAGTATACTCCAACAAAATTTCTCACTAATTTTTTTCCCATCTTGGGTTTTCCTCATACATGCTAGTGTTATGTGATGGCCCTTTGTGTGTGACTGCATTTGTGTTGGTCTCCTCACTAACCGATAAGTCTGCATCAAGTGTTAGATCCCATAAATAGTATGCACACATAAGTCATTTAAAGGGAAAAAGTTTGAGAACCACTAATTCATCCCCCTCTTAGTGGTGCATTGTGTCTAACATATTTATGGCACCGGTATTGTCACATAAGATCTTTACCATCTCTAAAAACTTCATCTTGAATCCTTCCAGAATGTGTTTCATCCAGATAGCCTAGGTACAATTCATATAAGCTGCAACATACTCAGCTTCAATAGTAGATTGACATATAGAACTCTTCTTCTTGTTACTCTGTGAAACAAGTCTTCCTCCAAGAAAGAATGCTTCACCGATTGTTCTTTTTCTATTATCAACATTACTTACCCAATTTGCATCTATATACACCTTCAAATCAAAGTTACTTGCATATGGATACCATAATCCATAGTCAATAGTGTCTTTCAAATATCAGAATATCCTCTTGGTTGCTATCAAATGTGTTTTCTTTGGATTCTTCTGAAATCTGGCAACTAGACCAACTGCATGAACAATATCTGGTCTATTGTGAACAACATAGTGCAATTTTCCTATCGTTGACATAGTGCAATTTTCCTATCATTGACCTATACTCCTTTTCATCAACAAATGTGGCTTCATCCTCCTTAGAAAATTTACAACCTGTAACCATTGCTGTCCCAACTAGTTTACAGTCACTCATTCCAAATGTCTTTAACACCTCTTTCACATATTTAGATTGTGTGATGAAAATACCACTCTTCATTTGTTGTATTTGCAAGCCTGTGAAATTTTTTATCTCTCCCACTAGAGACATTTCAAACTCACTTTTCATTTCATTTGCAAAGTCATTACTCATGTCATCATTGCCTCCAAATATGATATCATCTACAAACACTTCACTAACCAATATCTTATCTCCTTCATATTTCAGATATATGTTGTTATCTTCATTGATTCTCTGAAAACCTATCTTCATCAGGTGTGAATGTAGCATTTCATACCATGCTCTTAGTTCTTTCTTTAACCCATATAGTGCCTTGTGCAATTTGCATACCATGTCTTTTGCATCAATTAAACCATAGCCATCTGGCTGTTCAATGTATACTTCTTCTTCCAGTATTCCATTCAAAAATGTTGACTTCACATCCATCTGATATACTTTGAATCCCTTATATGTTGCAAGTGCAAGTAAAGTTCTGACACCTTCCAGTCTAGAAACTAATGCAAAATTCTCACCATAGTCTTCTCCTTCTTCTTGTGCATAACCTTTGCAAACCAATCTCGCTTTGTTTCGGACTACTACTCCATCTTCATTCAGTTTATTCCTAAATACCCACTTAGTACCTATCACATTTTTTTTCATCAATCTAGGTACTAGGGTCCATGTGTTGTTCTTATCGATTTGATCAAGATCCTCCTCCATAGCTTTAATCTAGTGATCATCTCCAAAGGATTCCTTAGCAGTTCTAGGATCAATAGTGGAGATCATGCAGGAATTCTCTCTAATTCTCCTCCTGGTTAATACTCCAGCATCCTTATCTCCAATGATCTGGTCAGGATTATGATTGAGTCTGACATACCTCAGAATAATATGATCATTATCTTTAGGTTCTTCTTCTTCATTACTATCATCTTCTTCTGAATCTACCTGTTCCGATTGAACTGGTACAACAACATTTTCTTCACCAGTTTCAGGCTTCACCGGTTCTGGCTCCAAAATCAGAATGCAAGGATCTTCATCCTTTTGGTCCACACTAGTTTCCCCTAAGACTTTAGGATACTCATCCACTCAAACATTAGCACTCTCAATGATTCTTTGTGTCCAGTTGTTATAACATTTGTAGGCCTTACTCTTGGTGGAGTAACCAAGAAATATGCCTTCATCACTTTTAGCCTCAAACTTGCTAACATAGTCACCTCTCTTAATAAAAAAATTACTGCCAAATATCTTAAAATAACTGACATTAGGTGATCTACCATACCAATATGCATAAGGAGTGTTATCCTCACCTCTCTTTACTAAAATCCAGTTCATAGTGTAGATAGTTGTGCTGATAGCTTCTCTCCAGAAAGTTTTTGCTACACCTCCTTGAATCAACATCATTCTAGCAGCTTCAACAATTGACCGATTGTTCCTCTCTACAATACCATTCTGTTGGGGTATCCTTGGTGCAGAAAGTTGCCTCTTTATACCATTTTCTTCACAATATCTAGTGAATTCACCACCTTGATCAGTCCTCAGACACTTTATCTTCTTACCACTTTCATTTTCATCTAAGGCCCTTAATGCCTTGAACTTACTAAATGCTTATGTTTTATCCTTCAAGAATGTGACCCACATCATTCTTTAGCAATCATCAGTGAAGATCATGAAATATCTATCACCTTGAATACTTTTGGTCCTTATGGGTCCACAAAGATCTGTATGAACCAACTCTAATAGATGTTCAGCTGAAAATGATTTGCTCTTAAAGGTTGAGGATGTCATCTTTCGCAACTGACATTCCTTACATAGAGCATTAACTGGTTTGTCCAACTGAGGAAAACCTCTCACTGTCTTGGACTTACTCAATTTAACAATGTTATCAAGATTTATATGGCAAAATCTCCTATGCCAAAGACAACTATCATCTACTTAGCAATTAAACAATTGTTGACTTTAGGATTCAGGTGAAACAGGTTACCTTTAGTCTTCTTGCCAGTTGCAATCAGTTCACCTTTTCTCTCATAGATTTCGCACATTCCATTCTTAAACTCCATTGGATATCCTTTGTCATTGAGTTGAGAAACACTTAAAAGATTTTGCTTTAGTCCTTCAACCTAGTAGACATCATCTGCACTACTCTTTCCATTAAGAGAAATAGTTCTTTTACCTTTTACCATGTAGGGTGAGTCCTTACCGAATCTCACAACTCCTCCATCAAATTTCTTCAAGGTAAAAAATTTGCTCTGGTCACCGGTCATGTGGTGTCAAAAACCACTATCAATAATCCAATCATCATAATTATCCATGCGAGAAACTAATGCCTTTTGATCAGATGTCTCCTCTTTAATGGCTACAAAGACAATGTCTTCATTAGCATCACCCTCAGATTCCTCCTCAGTCATACCACCATCAACAACAATTAGACAATCTCTTTTGCCTTTTCCTTTTCACTTCTTGAACTTCTCACGCTTATGCTCATTGTCACCTTTAGGACAATTAGCTGCAATGTGTCCAATTTTGTTGCATGCAAAACATTTCAAAGGTAATCTACCTCTATACTTACCAGTACCTCTGGGCAACCGTTTGGCCAACAATGCTTCAAGCTCAACCAAACTGTGTTCATCATCAACTTCTCTACTGGATCTAGATTCATAGTTGTGCCTAACATCTTTACTTTTCCTCATAGATGGGTTAGAAAATGAAGCTCTAAATGTTGATTCAGATTTCTGAATACTACCATCATAACCATTTAATTCAAAAGCAGTAAGCTTACCAATGATGGAGTCAAGACTTACCTTAGTTTTGTCAATTGACTTTAGCTCCTGAATGGTTGCAACTCGGATAGCGTAGACTGGTAGAAGGGTTTTCAATGCCTTGCTAATTACTATGGCATCTTCCACTTTACCACCAACACTCTTTATCTCACCAACTATCTCTTTTATCTTTTGACCATAGTGTTAGATATTCTCACCTTGAACCATCTGCATGTCATCAAATTTTCCTCTTAGACTCTCTTCTTTGGCAATATTCACATGCTCATCACCACTACAGATCTCTTCAAGTCTCTTCCATACCTCATATGCAGTCTCCAGAATATGGACATCTACATACTTTGCACCAGACAAAGAACTGATAATAGCCTCCAGTGCTTGGTTTTTTTTTCTTATTGCTCTTTCTTTTGATAGTCAGTCATAGTCCCACTAGGTGCAACATATTGATTACCAACATTTTCCCAGTATTGACTTCCTAGACTCTTGATATAAATTTTCATTCTATCACTCCATATCCTATAGTTCTCTCTATTAAACTTTAGACCTTCCTTATTCATCATCTTCTACAAGATCTTTACCTCAAGCTATTAGGCTTAGACCTTAGAGGACCTAAAATGATCTGATACCAACTGATGGTATGATGAAAGAATAAGGATATGGTCAACTACTGAGAGGGGTTGGTGAATCAGTAGATAGAAAATTGTATAGACTTTCACCAATCTCTTAAACAACCTCTTAAAGCAAACTCTAAACTGACAAGTTAAACCGGTTGACTGTTATAACAGACTAATAGTAAAACAACTTTGAAACTCTTCAAACCTTTTAACCAAAACATCCAAATACATTATTGGTATAAGTAAAACATATTTCAGATTGTTGTCAGTTAACATAACATATCAAAGTGAATTTAGCAGTTAAGCAATTCAACCATAGTAAACATAACCACAAAAACATTCACCACTTGACACAATATTTTTTACGTGGAAACCGAAATGGGAAAAACCACGGTGGGGATGAATACCCACAAGTATTATGAACTCTTCTGAATTCTACCCTATTAGGATCCTAGCTTGTTAAAGCTTTACAATAAGTCCTGTTAAGAACAAATCCTGTTAGGGACCACCTGGTTAAGGGATTGACTATAATGCCCTATTAAAAGAAATACCCTATTAGGAGTAACCTCGGTAGAGGATTTGAGATCCAAGCCAATGGACCACCTGGTTAGAGGATTTGAATAACAATAAGCTTGTTAGAGCTTACCCGATTAGGGGATTTGATTGCTGTAATTCTTAGAAAACAATAGGGGTTTGTTGATCTGTTTGAATAGTACTACACTTGCTTGTTTAGATCCTTTTCATGGTCCTATCTACATTTGCACATACTGTAGATACTTCATCTAGTTCGACAACCACACTCTCACTCGCAACCACATATTGCCAACACAAAAACAAAAAAACTCAACGACCTTATAAACAAAACAATAGGTCGGTAACACATAACAAACCTAATTCTCTCATAGAGATTAAAAACAAATCAGTTCAAGTATGACTGTTGGATTACATAATAATCATTACATATCATTAAATATATTCTTGACCGCTCCTTGATCACCGTTTCATCGAACATTGTAACTCATCATGCGGTTTACATTACATGCAATGAACTTGCTCATTCCCAAGACAAAAATCCGTTATCTCTATGCACCAAAAACCATTTGAAACTCTTCTCATACAACATGCATACGTGTCATAATCATTACCGCTCATCAACAGGTCATAAACCAATACAACCGATTTACCAAACTCCATCGGTTAGGGTTTATCATATCAATAGGTAGGGTTTACCAATTGATCTCACTTCTTCTCTAGTAATACTAGTTGCAAAATAATATTATGACAACATCATTACCGGTTATAATTGACATTAATGACAACATAAAATTTCATTAATGCAATCTTCATGCAAATGCCAACAAGACCAAGGTGAGACATATAATAGCATAATATTATGAAAAGTGTCATATTCTCGTGGTAACAGACATAAAGTGAAATTATCATCCACTTATGTTGGAAAAGTAATAACTATCCATTAAAAGTGGAATGTATCCTATGTGGTCCCTAAGTAAACTTAACTAACATGTGTGATAAGGTCCTAAGTGTTCAACTTGCTAGATACAATACCCATTTCACACAATACCCCCCTTAAGTGTAGCTTAGAGGGAATTTACACAAATGCAAACAATGCAAGATGGGTCCCAACTACTAGGCCATGTTAGGTGTAGAAGGTGAATATCAACAACAGGATCCAGGATTCATCTACAAGCAAAACACTTGTCACACAAAAGAGATCAAGAAAATCGTGTATGCTCTATAACAACCTAAGAATTTTTTATTGATTGCACATAAGAATTGATTAGAGATACAATTACATTGAATGATTGAACTTACCTAATTACCTCCCATGAATGAAATACTATTGTATGCAAGTATAATATAAAGATTTAATTATTTTTCTTATATAAAATATCAAATTACATGTCAAACATTAAATAATAGACATAATGAAATAATTTTTTACATATATTATTTATAATTTAGCTCATAATAGGTAACACTAATGGTAAAGTATTGTAAGATACATTTCTAACAATTATAACTTTGGCATACTAATCTCTAGTAACAACTCTCACTAATGGCCTCTCCACTCCAAAATTCAAACTCGACACTCCCACCTAATGTCACCTACAACGACTCCCCTTCCTATGACGTTGTCAAAATTTCAAATTCACATCCCCAATTGCCCTCGAAACTATTACTTAAGTAAAATCTCTGCTTAAAAATTCATTTTTTGAGCTCCTTATAAAATCTCATTATGGTCCTTTGACACCTCTATCAAAATTCTTTCAATGCACCTCCTCAATTCTAGGGTTGACTCTGGGCAAGGAGGTTCACGATCGTATTTCCTAATATGAAAAAATTGCATTGATTGGAAGATACAACTAGTTGTGGCAATCCTTGTCTTCACTTGACCCCTAAATTTTGGCTCATTGGAACCCACTATTCTCTAGTAAGTTGGAAATATATCCTTGTGCTCATGGGTTTTTGTCATATTCTTTGCTAATACAGGTGATAGGGATGGTGTCCTCTCTATGGACCCCTAGAAATGGGACACTCATTCTTTGTCATTACGCCCTTAGACTCCATCTTTTAATCCCTTGGTGGACTTTGTTGATGTCTCTCCTATTTGGGTCCAACTCTATCACCTCTTATTACATTTTTGGTGCACTACTTCTGATGCAGTCAAGGTAGGGAGATCGAATGAAGGATAGCCCATCCTTCCAGCCTAACACAAAAAACTCTGCAAGATATACTGGTAATCAATAACATAACACCAGATAAAGAAGAAAGAACAAATAGTAACATCATAGAATACATAATTGGTAAACAATATAAATAATTCTTATTACAATTTGAATAATTACACATGCCACAAGCTGGATCACAGTCCAGGATACAAACAATGCTTACAACACCGATATCAGATCCGCAAATCATCCACATAACAAATCGGCCTCCAAAAACGATCTGTCGGTTCTACTCTAATCCGGACCTCAGCCTTCCGACTTCAGTCCAACAGACCAGGATCTCGTGGGATATGCATCTTCGCTTGATCTTTAAACTCTATCTTCAATCTTCTATCTTTTGTCTCCTCAAATGATTCCCAAACCTCCATTTATACCATCTGCAAATAATAACAACTTAATCAAGTCAACCCAAAAACCAACTGGTTCATGAAACGTGCAACGGTAACATGTCGGCTCAAATCACTAAGAACAACTCCAAAAATACATAAAACAATGTGCGGTTCTCTGGGAACATCGGACATGGTACAAGAAACATAAATCCATGATCTGCAAGTCACGGAGATCAACCGCAACCCGATCCAACTTTGCTCAACACACTGCCAAAATAACCAGTAAGAACATATCAACTAGGACAATACTGGAATCGCTAACCCACCGAGATTAAATCCAAATGCCATAAAACTCGAACAAGACACAAACAACGAACACAAGGGAATAAACCCAAAACCACAACGCTAAACACTCAAACATGAAGAAATGTCATGATCTCAAGCAATTCCACTAAAAACTGCTCAACCGGTAAGAACTAGACTAGTGCTCCTAATCAACTTCTTAAATATCCATAAGAAATAAATTGGGTCACTTTATCAAGGTCGACCCTAATACTAGTCTCTTCTCCCACATCTCCTTTGTATGGATCTTAGTGGATCTTAATCTTTGTAAACCCCTTCTTGCTAAGATCTCACTCATGGTTAGAGAGTTCTAATGGAGACAATGTTTGGACTACGAAAGGATCTCATTCATATTCTCTCGATGATTTTCCATAGGACACCTAGCCTCTTCCTATCCTTGTGGGTCTAGTCGCTAAACTTTTCCTACCTAGTGGAAGGATGTGGATAGGTGCAATCTCACTATCTTCTCGATGTTTTTAGATTCATACTCTACTTCTAAAATGGAACCCTCCTCACTAACTGCCATGGCTCCTACAACTCACAATGTTTCAGCCCCATCGGCTATTGCTAAGTCCCCTGCTCCTCAGGCTATGGAGGTTTTCTCTTTAGTTGTTCTTTCTTCATCAACTAGGTGTGTTGTTGATGTCTTGTAGGATCCTTCTAGGGTTCTCTCGAGTATGATACTCATCTCTTCATTGGTCCTATATTATCTTTCCTCTAACTATTAGGTTCTCATCCTAGGCTCAATAGCTCATCTTTCTAACTTTGTGATAGATTCACTTGGCTCAGACAGTACTCAACTTTTTCTTCTCTTATAAGAGATTCTTCGTGGACTATTGGTCATAGAAATAAAAAGGGTCACTCTCTTCCTTCACAAAGATATTTGAATGTCCCTCTAAGCCCACGTCCAATTTCTAGGATTTTGTTGTATTATAGCTATGTTGGTTTTTAGTTTGTGATACCTAGTTGTAACCTTAATGTTTCCTTTTTATTTCTATTGTATTTTGTATGATCTGTAATGGATTGGGTCTCTTCCCCACTTATTTTAATAAAAACTATTGTGACTTTAGAGATTACTTTTTTTAATAGACACATAAACTAAAATAGGTTAGCTCTAGACACATGTTAACTAACATTCAAAATGCATCAATAAGGTATAACAATGAGGACTTGTACTAACGAATGCACATTCTTTTAATCCACCATTTATTTATATGCAAAGATAATGTTGTCATGCTCCATAATAAAAGAACATGTTACAGTCATTAACTACTTATTTCATGTTCAATAATATTATTTTTTATTGTAATTTCTACTTATTTCTTTAAATGATGCATAAAGTGAATTTTCAATATTCAAGAAAAAAAAATTAACAAAAAATATATTAGATTGCTTACCTTCAATATATCTATTTATTTATTTATTTAAAAGATGTAGAAATTTTTTTTAATAAATTTAAAATTATTTATTAATATTTTTTAAATATAATATATATCATTTTGAATTGTACTTTAATCTTATTAAGTTTATATAAAATTAAGTAAAATTAAATTTATATAAATAATAGGAGATGAAGTTCAAGTTTATATAATTAATTTAACTTAAATCAAACATTCTTTCAAGTATCAAAAAATTTTTATAAGAAGAATATATGTTTTTGTTTTCATAACAGTGTGGCTTTATTTCAATAATACAACACATTGAGAATCATAATAATCAAACGTTTCTCATTTAAAAACAATTAAAAAAGAGTTATCAAAGGACATTATTGAATTGTTCTCAAGATAAAATATACAAAAATCACATGATTATTTATGAATGAATACTTTATATCATAAAATAAACTTAGTACGATTCAACTTAATAAAAGAAACAAACATGCATAACCGAAAAACCGATCTTATAAAAAATAATCTTACACAAATTACATATTGAAATAGTTTTCTCCCTCGCCAAAGACATACTGTTTATTTATCCTTTTTTCTCTAATTTTTTTCTCCTTATTCTTCATCTTCTTCATCTCAATTTGTTATTTTATAATATCGTCCATATAAAATCAGTTGAACTATGCCAAACAAAGATCCTATTCCATTAGAAATTTACAGAGATTAAAAAAACAATCATTTGAATTTTTGATAAATGACCAACATTATCACATCACATATAATTATTTACGCATGATAATTTTGAGCATATGTGGGTGAGCTCAGCAGAATCAAATACAAGCTAATTCACAGAAAGATTAAAAGTCTCAACAATAATTTTAGAAATGATAAAATGGAACTTCAAATTTAGCTAAAAAGCAATTTGAGAAATGGTAAAATAATATTTAAATATACGTTTAAATGTCAAAACTATCAAGTGAGGGTGCTGAAAGTTTGGTCATGCAAGGAACCATTAGTTTAGTTCTGTTGTTTGTTAGTTTTATTATATAAAAAACAAATGTAAAATATTATTTTTCTGTATAATGATATAGTTGTTGTATGGGTATTCACTGGTGTTAAAAACTCTTAGTCTGATGTCACAATCAATAAAGTATTATCATATAATCAGCTTAACATGAATATCTATGGTGAAAGTCATGTCGGACTCTGGGAAAGATTTTTTCAAAAAGTTCACTGTCTTGGATAAAGGTAAAGATATTCATTTGGAGAGGAAGTTGGAGTTCTCTCCCATCAGGTAAGTCATTGGTTCATGCTTTCGGTGGGAGAGTGTTTATGTTTGTTTGCTACTTTTGCTCGTTGTGTCTGATGTCTGATTCTAGTTTCTCGGTTTGCTAGCATTAAAGTGTTAGTGTTAATTTCTAACATGCAACTCTAGTCTTATCTATATGCTTTGTGCACTCTATGTAATAATCTAACTAATGCAACAAGATGTTAGGATAGTTATTACAACCTTCCATCACCGTAATTCAGTTTATGCGGTGGCTAACATTGTATTTATATTCATAAAATCATTGTAATTGTAATATGAGAATTTCATTCCATTCAGATCTATTTTTAGATCTCTTATTAGCTATGTTTTTCTATGTTCTATTATGTGCAATTTTTGTTTCTATTCTTCTAGCTAGATCTTTGTGCAGCTACAGCTACAAAATTTTACAACCATGTAAAATTTTGTCTTTGGAAAGAGAGAAAATTTTATATGGAAAGAGAGATATAAAGAGAGGAGGGAGACAGAAAAATATTTATGGAAAGAGGGAGAGAGATATATGAAGGAAGAGAGAGAGAGAGAGAGAGCACACAAAGGATATAGAGAGAGGGAGGGGGAGAAAGGGAAAGATATAGGTAGAAGATGTATATAGAGAGAATCTAGTGGAAAGATATAAAGTAGAAGAGAGAGAGAGAGAGGGGGAGAGAGAGAAAGAAAGACAAAATGATGATTCAAGACAAGACTAAAAAAGGGAAAAGACTTCCACTTCCTCTTGATAAATTAGGATTTCTGTAATTGGCGAAACGTACCAATTTCTGAGTGGATACAACGCATTCGAGGCCAAAGATTGGGTGGAAGAAAGAGTTTCGAAATATGGCAACGAATTCAAAAAGTCACTCATGGGGCACCCCACGATTGTTGTGATGGGGGAAGCATGCAATCGCTTTCTTTTCCAAAAGGTGTGGAAGATGGTAGCGAGCGCCCAACCCCCTACCATTCTGCGCATTTTCAGGGTTCAGAGCATGTTGGAAATTGAGGAGGAAGTTCACAAGTGTTCGATCACTCGGAGGGAAAGGAGAGTGTCACGGTGGTTTCATTGATGAAAAATCTCTCTTTCAATATTGCGTGTGATCTCAGGTTCAATTTGAAAGGCAATGAAGAGAGATATTTGTTGAATAGGGAGTTTGAGACGCTTGTGAAAGGCATGTGGTGTCTTCACTTGGATTTCCCAGGAACTATGTTTCGTAAGGCATTGAATGCACGTAGTCACATATGCAGGAAGTTGGTAGGACTCATGGAATGGAGGAAGGTGGAAATTGCACAAGGTCATGCTTCCCCAGAGCAAGACTTGTTTTTGTGCTTGGTGTGTATGTCGAGGGATGAAAATGGGCAGGCGCTCAGTAAGGAGGAGATCACTGATAACCTCATTGTTTTTTTAATTGGCGGTCATGACACCACTTCTACTCTTCTCATGCATCTTGTGAGGATGTTAGCACTCCACTTGGAGGTCTACAACAATATTCCCCAGGGTATTTCTTTCTCTAGCCTCCTATTTGTTAGATGCAATGACAGTCCCAAAGACACTGAGAGGGGGAATCAGTTTCTAACTGGTTAATAGAATATTTGAACTTATTTATAACTTTGCAACCCAAATTAATGTACTGGTAAACAAGTAATAATGCAGAAATGAGAAATTTAAGAGACAGCATAAATGCACACCATAACACAAGATATTTTAGCAAGAAAACTCGGTAAGGGAAAAACCTTGGTGGGAATTGTGACCCACAATATTTACTCACTGGCCAATATGAATAAATATTACTTACAATAGGGGGCTGCAAATGCAAGAAGGCTAGCAGCCTAGAGCTCACTTCTCAATGAAAGAGTCTCACTGACTACAAAATGGATAATTAAATCCAAGACAATGTACTACTCAAAATAGCATCTACAATGCTTGATTCGGTGCTAGTTTAAGCTCAGTCAGAAACCTTAACCAAAAACCTTGTCGGTGAATGATATTCTCTCATATAACCTATCTCCTATGATCTATTACATAATCGCCTTTCTTCTATTCTGTATATATTTTCTCATCATTATTATCATATCAAAATGACCTATAAGATCTCATACATATATGAGTCTTTACAATACATCATGTTGGCTTATAGATAATTAATTGCATTACAATACAATTCATATAAACAAAACTTGTCTTATGTCGGCCTAAGTACCGGTATGCTTTATTGTCAGTGTAAACTAGATGTCTATGAATGAACTTGTTGTGACTGTCAGTGCCGGTAGATGATGTCTACGTTGTCGGTGAACCTATAGAATCTTGTTACCGGTTGGTTGCCATCAATGACAACATCAACCATTCTCATGTGAGTGTAGAATGCCAACAATCTCCCCCTTTGGCATTGATGGCAACACTCATGAGAAAAATCCAAAAAATGTTGTCCAAAAATGAAGTCCAAAACTGATCCTGTGAGGCCCTACCCCGATTCAGTTTGACATTTTCAGTTATTTGCATATTGAGACTATTATGGATGCTTTATTTTATGCATTATGGACTTAGAACTTATATGATTCCATGATTTGGATCACACTGACATATGTGATGTTTTATTTCATGCATGATGATTATGAAACTTTAGATATGATTTCTAGAATAGAATTACATTATGATGGTGAATGTCATTATTGGAAATTTGCAGGATTTTATTTTGATGAAAGAAAAATGATGCATATTTATGAATGGTTCATTTTTGGGAAATTATGTTAATTGCATAGGTAAAATTGAATTTTAAACAAATGAGATATTGAATTATCGATGTCAAATGTATGAGTGTTTGATGTGTAATGAAATCCATGTATTTGATTTTGTATAAATGTGATTATTTGGAGTTACTAATGTGTTAATTGAGATGCGCAGGAAAATTATCCATGTGACCATGGAATTTAATGGAGAACCAAGCCTAGACCGATGTGCGTTTGTTAAGCCGGGAGTTGTCTATTTGGAGAGACAACACCCCTCCCCTTGTAATGTATTTTATTTGTGATGTGTATAATGCTTGAGTGTAAAAAAAAAGAAAAAAATTAATTTATGTGTATATGTGTAATCCTTCAAGAGACAAATTCCATGTGTGATTTTTATATTGTATTTTTGTTGTGTCACTTGACACATGTGCTGATTAAGTGTCATTGATTTTGACTTGTCTCTTGGAGGGAGTTTTGTTTCTACCAAGGCCATTCAAAAACATGAGTGTGGTCCCAAATCTGCCTTGGGTAGGGAGTCTTGGGAGTGGTCAACTCATGCTTGACCCGTAGGTAAACTTCAGTGGGGTTTCCAAAGGGTTTAATGGACTCCTAGGGTAAGTTTTTAGGCTTTTCCAAAGGTCCTAAGGGTATACCTATGGGTTAGGGGTGTTTTGCAACATGTGGCTTCTCCCATGTGACTATGAAGTCACTTCAAAAAGTGGTGTTTTCAAGATGCACGAAAATTGAACTTAGAAAGTTCTTCCTAGGATAGAGGACCTTCCCTTTAGGAGTTAAACTCTCTTCCCCATCTTCTTCCACCTTTTCCCTTTCCAATTTGAGTATTGTGCAAGAGTTTGGGAAGGGCAACCAATAGGAACTCACACCTCACCCAAGGGGTTGGGAAGTGTGTGAGAGGCCTTCTTAGGCAAGAATTTGCAAACTTAGTGAGTAATCACCCACTCTCCTTTCTTGGAGATTTTTTCTTGTTTTGAGAAAGTTAGTAGGAGTTTGGCATTTTTAGTGGAATTTTGGAGAAAGTTAGGGTGGAATTGGGCAGCTCATCCCCAACTAAAGTTAGCAAATCTTTTGGCAGAATAAGGTTGGTTACTCCCTACTTTCTCTTGTTATGTTGTAAATGATAGTTGTGTTGTTTTGTGAAAAGGAAAGAGTTGCTTGTAAGATTGTGTTTATGAAGTTTTTAGTTGAAATTAATATGTGTAGTTTCTTTTCTATGTATTTGTTTGTGTTTCTTGTGTTTTTTTGGGAGTGTCCAAGATCTCCTATCCTTGGGAGGGTAGGAAGATCTTGGGGTGGAAGGAGTTTGACAGCCATGGGTGAGAGGCTCTCCTTATGGAGAGTGTTCTCAAGGGAGTCCTTGGTGACCCTTGATGCATAGCCTTGTGTATGCATTTGGGGGTCATAAGGGGAGCATATATGGCCTTGAGCCTTTTTGGGGGGGCATAAGGTTTGTGAAAGTATTTGGGTTGCATTGTGTTGCCATGAGGTGGCTAATGTAGTATTGTTTTTGGCATGCATTCTCCCCATTGGTACTTGGTCCACTTCCACCCATGGAAGAGTCACCATGAAAGTGGTGAATGTGTAGCTTGGGAAGGGATATTTGAATGTAAATGTGTTTCTATGTTTGTTGTGGGGTATGTATGTTTGTAACCCGTCTAGTGCTTGGTTCTCCAAGCTCGGGGGTGGCTTCTAGTAAGCCTAGGCTGGGAGGTGAGCTTCCCATGGTCAAAAAGTGTTTTATTGCAGGTTGCATGGGAATGGAAAAGAAAAAAAAAATGAAGAACTAAGTTGCTGTTTTATGTTGCAATATATTCTCTTTTGGAGTTGTAAATGAAAAGAAGAAAAAAAAAGTGGGCTAGATAGTGTTTATTTACATGGGAAGAAGGATGTTTGTATGCATCATTAGCTTATAAAAGAAAGAGAAGGACATTGTGTAATTATTTTCAAAAAAATAATGTAGCAATGTATTTCTATTATCTTAAAAGAGGGAAATGTAGTTGTTTTAAACTTCAAAACTTCCTTGTAACCATGCTCATTGTATTTAAATCTGTTAAAGAAATACATGATGTTTTCACTATTTTAGTTGGTTGCAAATGAGAGAATTAGTGTAATAGATTGTATGAAAATTTTGTGTTTAATAAGGAAGGAGAAGTAGAAGTATATTATTTTTTCTTGTTTCTGCAAATAGATGAAACTAGGTTGCTGAAAACAGTCCATTATTTACCTATTTAATACTGCAAAAGAAATTTATAAAAAAAAAATCTTTTATTTTGATGTTCATTGCAGAAAATAAAACTGGATAAAATAGTTCCTCTCTTTCAAAAAAAAAAACATTTAGCTTTAATATTTATAAACTTTTAAATGTGGTTTGAACATTCTGATTTATAGAAAAAAAAAAAAAAAAATATTATAGTCACTACTTTGTTAATGCTGTATAATAGCAAGAAGACCTGATACTCTTGCTTAACCAGTCTTTTTCAA
Organism: Cryptomeria japonica; assembly: GCF_030272615.1. Taxonomy (NCBI): domain Eukaryota; kingdom Viridiplantae; phylum Streptophyta; class Pinopsida; order Cupressales; family Cupressaceae; genus Cryptomeria; species Cryptomeria japonica. The sequence continues at coordinate 659,416,265 of NC_081406.1, read as the reverse complement.
AAAAAAACATTTATATAAATTTAAGTATATATATATATATATGTATATACATATATAAATATATATATATATATACATATATATATAAATGGCTTTTACATGGTAAACACATTCTGTATTCCCTCAAAAAAAAAAAAATCAGTCGTAATGCCTTTTATATATATATATATATATATATATATATATATATATATATATATATATATATATATATATAACACTTAATTATTCCTTTCAAAAAAAAAGAACTTTGCCAGTTCCCTGCACATAAACCTGATACAGAAGAAAGATTTAAAGATATTCACACAAAAACATATATATATATATATATATATATATATATGCAGTTATATACCTCGTATTTGGCAGACATATTAAACCCCTGTTTCAAAAAAACCAGAACATATACATGTACATATATATATATATATATATATATATATATATATATATATATATATATACATCGTTGTATATATTAAACCCCAAAAAGAGGAAAACAGAAGTAAATCCGCACCATATGATCCGAGGGTTTTAAACCCATTTTTTTTTAAAAACTCTGCAAAGGAGAAAAAGGACGCGTTTAAACAAAGAGCCAACTGTGGTAAGTATGGCGTGGGCCGCAGCACCCGGCTGCGCCGGCCGCAGCCTGCGGCACCCGCAGACTGCGGGCGGCGACGCCGCAGCCTGCGGGAGCCGCAGTCTGCGGCGGCGCCATCCGCAGCCGGCGGTGACGCGGCTGCGGGAGCCGCCCCGCCCTCTCTTGTTACCCCCGCGTCTCCTCCCTTCGCAAAACGTTGACTTCGCAGTGTAAACACATAAAAAAAGAGCGCCCGGGTGGGATGGTAGCACCGCTCGGCTCCCTCACCCTGCACGATGCCTCCCAGGGCCACCGCCCGTTTCACCCGCGTTCACCCACAGCAAAAGATAAAAAGATGTTTTTTTTCCTATATCGCCCTAACCCTAGTACGGTTAGGGCAAACACTCACTTATGTTTGAAATATGAGTGTGTATGGTGGAGGGAAGTTTATTTGAAAGAGGGGAAAATTATGTTTCAAAAGAATAGGCATCACTTCTTCCCCCTCCCATAAGGTAAATAATTATAACTCATGTATATAAAGTTATAAGTGGGTATATATATATATATTTATATATATAAGTAGGATTAAAATTGATATTTAATTTGTATTAAAATTGTTAGATGTTAAGTTATGATTACTTTTGTTAAACATTGGGCAAATATAGGAGAAACTTTAAAAAATGATTTAATTACCTAGGTAGTTTAGATTTTTTTTATTTTTTTTTAAATAAAGGGGATAAACCATTAAGTTCTTGTAGGGCCAAGAGGGCCAAATCAAGTAAAAGGTTATAAAGTGAATTTTAAATATAGATGTTTCAAATTAAATAAAATGTTTTTAAATTACGAGGATAATTGAACTTAGAATCCTAGTGGACTAAGGAGGATAAGATAAATTTTAAAACGCTTAAAATTATCGTTGTATTAAGATTTTAATTTATTAATAATGAAGCTTAGTGATTACCCCTTTGGGGGAATATTAGCTCATTGGTAACTGAGTAAGCCTAGTTACTAAATTTAATTTAATTACCCGATTGACACAAAGGTAATTAAGCCCAATCCCAAGGTGCATTATTTAATTAAGTTATCGCACTAAGTTGCATTATTTTAAATTAGTTAGTCGATAATTAGTTAAGTATTTTTTTAAAAAAAAAAATTTCGTTCGTGCCCAAGAGTGGGCATGACAGATCCCTAAAAACAGTGTGCTCCCCCTGAGCAAGTGATTTCTTCTATGCATTTTTCTCCATACTACTCCCCCTTTGGCGTCAATGACAAAGGATGTCAAAAAGAGTCAAAGGATACAATATTCTACCTCATATCCTATAACCGATTGTTTACAATTTGAAAGATATCTGTCAATATTAGATTCAGACTCTCCATGAATTTATTACTATCAAAAATAATGGTTTCAGTTTGCTGGATCATGTCGGTCACATAATGCATTTGTTGCTTTGGTGATCGGTCTCCTTGATTTGATGCTTTAAATAGCTCAACCCGCTGAGTTATAAGACTATCCAATCTTTGACCAAGTTTGTTTTTCAACTCTTGGGCCTTCAACCTTATCCTTGCTTTTTCTTGCTCCAATTTCTCTATCTTTTCTTTAAAAACTACCAATTTTTGTTCAGAAACTGACGTAAGTTCCGAAGAACCTATTATATTATCTGCTATGTAATCTATCTCCTTTTGTGTTTTCTTAATCTTCTCATCAATGTCTTCAGTCAGGTGGTGAGGCTTGCAGTCTTCCTTATATAATTCTTTGTATTCCAAAATTGTGGAATTAAGTACTCGTAATAAGGAATCAATATGCTTAGTATAGTCCTTGATAGTTTTGTCAAAGAATTCACCTTTTTCTTTATTTACCCTTTCCTTAATGGTTTCTTTATTAACCTTATCTATAGTTAGAACATTTGAAGCAATAAATTTGGACAATGCGTCCAATTTACCCAAAGAACCATCAATATGATCTAACTTACATGTCGGTGAAATATTAGGATCAACATTTTCATCATTAACAACATTCTCTCCTATTTCTTCATCAAGATTAATAAAAATAGGAGCTCTAATTGGAATAGAACTTGAACCATCATTTGTTTTAAGTATTTTGCATCTTGGAGAATTAGGTTGAACGTCATCATTAGGATAAAATGGAATTATCTCAACAGTAGGTTTTTGGAAGAACAAATGGTTTGGGAAGCAAGTTCACAAGCTTGAGAACAACGTCTTCATCGGTGTTCTCACGCACAATGGTTTTGTTTAGTTTTAGCTGAAGGCTATGAAGGTTTAGGCTAAATAGGTATAGGCTTGTTTTCTTCTTTTAAGGAAGGATGAATGGGTTGACATCTTTTAGATTGAATAATAGGAGAGGTTGGTCGCTTCTCTTTGTAAGATGTAGGAGGTGGAACCACACCATATAAAGGAGGAATGGGAGGTGTAGGAAGGAGACTAGGTCCATCATGAGGAGGAGGAATAGGTCTACCCTTAAGAGGAATAGGTTGACACTTGGGAGGAGGATAATTTCTATCCTTGGGAGGAAGAGTGGACTCATCCATAGGAGAAGGAATATATTTTTCCTTATGAAGAAGAATATCACTTTCCTTGGGAGAAAGGATACTCTTCTCTTTAGGAGAAGAAATAGTTCCTCTTTGGGAAGAAGATTATTTCTTTCCTTAGGAGGAAGAATAATCTTATCCTCGACAAGAGGTATATGATCATCAATTGGATTTTTCAGGTTTAGTCAATGACAAAATCATCTCATTTTTCCATTTTTTATAATTATATAAATAGAGAATCACTTCTAGGTTGAAGACTTTGGAATTGTTTGGACCAAAAATAATCAAGACAAACATATCCATTCCTCACCATAGGTTGATATATGCTATGATTAACAGTTATTATTTTATCATTATGAGGAAATTTCAAACACTTATGAATAGTAGAAGCGATCGCTTTCATGGAAGAGAGCCAAGGATGTCCCAAATTCACATGAAATTGATCAGATGTGGGAATGATAGAAATTTAACATCTAAACATTTAATGCCAACATCAATAGGAAGTGTGATAGAACCAATAGCAGGACAAGAGAAGTCATCAAAAACTTTAACCACCATATTAGTATCATCATATATCACTTGATGCAATTGCAAAGTATAAACAAATTCTTCAGTTATCATATTAACCATGCAAGTTGGATCAATAAGCACTCCTTTGAGGGTATTCTTTTGATTTTCATAGTTATGTAAAGTGGGCCATTGGATTCTTTAATAGTCTCACTAGGATCAAATATAATGCTCAATTCCTTAGGAGTTTCATTTTTTTCAACAAGGTTCACCACATTATTAGATTCAAGGCCAATATCATTGGGAGAGAAGGAAAGATGATCAGTCTCAATCACATTAGTGGAATGACAAGGTAAAGGATTAGTGAAAATTTGAAGGTTTTCATTAGGAGGAGCTACTGATTTATTTCCTTTATCATTCACACTATCCATAAATATGATATTGTTATCAATCACATCTTGAATCTTACTTCTCAAAGAATAACACTTTTCAGTGTCATGATCAGGTTGACGATGGTATTGGCAAAAGGCATTGGAATCATAAGAGGTTGGCAAAGGCTTAGTTGTATCAATTGGTTTGATAGGGGGAAGTTTTAACACATTATTTTGTAACAATTGAGACATAAGGGTATGTGCACAAAGATGGTGGTAAGAAAAGTGGACACCACCCAAAAAAAACATGAAAAAACAAGCAGCGCGTACGTGGTTATAAAATTTGAAATCACCCCATACGTACTTAGGTCCATTATTCCCAAGCCTTAAAAAAAGGTAGCCCGTATGCACTGCTTTTAGGAAATTGAGTGTGTACGTGCTCATAAGCCCTAAAGAACCAGGTACGTGGTACCTACCAAAAAAAGTTGTAAAAAAAACTGGGTCTTATTTTCTTGTGACCACGACATTTTTTCCTCCATTTCCTCCATGAAACCACGAACGGGGTACCTCATTTCTCCTCCAGACGCTATGGATCAAGGTTAGTTTTTCTTAATTTTTGTCTTTCTTTCCCATTTATTCAATTTTTTTTACGTTTTGAATTTAATTTCGTTAATTTTGATTAGGTTTTTTTATTTTTGTTTCAAAAACCATATTTTGATAATCCACAACAAGAACAACAAAATGCACCTCTTGAAAATCGACAAGATACACCCCCAGTTCCTTCTTTTGACCGCACACCTGAAACATATAAGCAATTGATTTATCAGTTAGGGAAAAACACGTCTAAAATAAATAGACTGATTAATAAATTGAAAACATCTAAACTTGAGCATCATAAATCCCTCGCCACTAGCCTAAAAACATTAGCTAGTGGTGCCACAACCGTTTCCACACAAATTATAAAATGGGGAAACTTTAGGGATAGGTGTCATCAATACTATGTTGATGGGTTATCATACGAGGGAGTGAAAAACAAAAATACTAGTAAACAACAAATATGTGCCCTTTTTGTTGATCCTAAAACTGGTGAGTCGTTGCCCCTTAATGCAAAGAGGTTTCCCATACATTGGTGTACCAATGTGCAGATGAAGAATCTTTTTTGGTAGAGGTGGTGGATGGTCTTTGATGATCCACCTTGTAATAATTATGAGGTGCCATTGTATTTTTTGAGAAAAGTATACTGTGAGTTTGTCCTCAATGTGCAGCCAAACTATTTTGACATGAGAGAGTTCCATGGTAGAGGTGGCGACTCTGCCCAAGATAGACCTGGATCCCATAAGCGAGTAGCCCCAAAGAGTCGTCGCCCCTTAGCACCCAAACCCAAGGTGCATCAGGTTGTCCCAGTAGAGATGAAAGATTCAATGGAGCTACAAACTCTTTAGGCAGCCACGACATTGATTGGTGCCATCATCCAGCATGGGACATCGTTAGCACACCCTATTGTACTCGATGATGAGCCATTAGTTACTCCAGGTGGCAACAGAGAGCCCATTCAACATGTGTGTATCAATTGCTCAAGGACATGCTCAGGGCCGGATGACACGGCCACTGCAGATGGATCCACATCTCATTCATACATGATTTGTAGGAGTAGATGTCAAGCCTGCACGGTTGAGGATTTGGCACTGACAAAGGAGTTGATGGACATGGTGTTTGCCCATCAGCAAGAGACATAGGTGTTGATTTGAATCTATAGCATTTTATTTACTAGTCACTTTAAATTTGTAATTACATAAATGAATTTTCATTATACATCAATTTAAATTGAGACAAATAAAATGTATTTCAAGATGCAGGAGCAGTATCCCATACTCCTCCCGCAGTTACTACAGCTGCAACTTCGATGCCTGAGGTATAAAAATTGTAACATGTTAAAATAGAATAGTACACTTTGAATTCTAAAAAATTACAAGATATAATAACTATCTTTAATGCTTGGTCCAATTTTGGGTTTGTAGGTGTTGACAGGGGACAAAATGTCTTAGATTGATGACATCATACTCTCAGCGATCGATTTCAGCCTACAAGGCTATATGGTATCATATTTTTTACAACCTTTTTTATGTATTGTTTTGATGGAATATGCAAGTCATTTCATTTTAGATTTTTTAAATTATGTTTAATATATTATCTATACTAATATCTCATGTTAATTTTGTTTTTTTAGGGTACCCCCTCTGCATCTAGGCCTCGTCCTAAGAAAAAGAGTTCCTCGAAGATGCCAAAACATGGGAAGAAGGTAATTGAACACATTTTTAGTTGTAAAATTGTTTTAAAATGTTTAAATCAAGTCTTAGTTGGGGTTTGTAGATTGATTAGTGTTTTTTGTCTATTTTACATGTACAACAGTCATTGAGCTATGTGGATTTGTTGAATGCACCTGATTCGCCCGTGGATCAAGAGAGGGTGGAGGTATGTATCTCTACTTTATTTTCTTGATTTCATGATTATATGCATGTGTACATGTGAACTTGTGATAAATTATAATCTTATAAGTTTTTCATACAAGAAATATCCATAGTTGCTTCATCAATGGTGAGCCCTTCTCCATGCACTAGAGAAGCATCTTAGGATCCGATAGACTTTTGTTTGATATATTACATTAATTATTTTTAACCTACAATACTTATCATTATATTGATTATATTTAATCTTTGATCATTTTTTGTATAGGTAATAGCGACGGTTTGTCCATCGATGGTGAGCCATCCTCAGTCCATTGGAGAAGCATCTCAGGCACTAGTACGCCATTGTTCTCTATATTATAGCTTTTAAGTGTTTTTGATGTATTTATGTTAGTACATTGTATTAATTGTACATTTAATCTACAATAGACCCCTTCGCAGTTCGGCCATAACGTAGATCCTTTTAAGTTTGTCTTCAAGAAAACTCTTAAGAGTGACAAGAAGAGGAGAGCGAAGACATTAGCTTCAAGATCAATCGATGAGGTAATCAATATTTCAATTGCAAAGTAATTATAGTTAAATGCATAGTTATGTTGTTAATTGTGAACTATTTTCTAAAAAAGAATTCTAACTTGGCTTTTGAATTGTCATTTTGCAGCCATCTACAGAGTCGTGTACTACATTGAAGAGGCTCGATTTTTATGATCCACCACAAGTTTAGGATCATATAGTGTTAGTTGTGGTCATAGAATGACCAATACATGTAGATATATTCTACATTTTTATTGTATATCAATTTGGACATGGCATATGCCACATTTTTGTAATACTTGTATTGACTTGGCTGACATGCCTTTTTTTGATATATATATAAATGTTGATATTTGATCCAATAAATGTGTACTGAGTTCATTATTGTGTATTAGTTGTATTTCATGGCTATCATTTTATAAATTTAATTGATCATTTGCCTATGTAATCAACAATATGAATATAAACAACAAAAATCTATTATATAAAACATTACAATTGTGGAATATGATTTGATAAAATTTCTAAAATGTCAGATTAACCCTACAAAAATCTTTGTATTCAGTTCATTATTGTGTATTCACTGTATTTGGTAGCTGCCCTTTTATAAATTTAAATGAATATTTGCCTACGTAATCAATAATATGAATATAAACAACAAAAATTGACAATATGAATATAAACAACAATATGTGTGTGGTGCGAAACGCACCCTCACACTCGCAATGGTCAAATTTTGCTTCTCATGTGAATAAACCGACATCACGAGCATGTCTGGGTGAGCAAGTTTATGCTACAAATTCTCTTCTCGTGCATCCCAAAACGTCAGAATGTCGAGAGTCATACCCTACCAGCGTGATCCGAAAAATTGTCAAACTTTGATGGATTGTTTCTTCCAATCTAGGACACATATGATCCATCTGTTTGAACCTGTGGGCTCGTGTGAGGCTCCTCTAAAATGGCCTATCTCGATTTTTGACGAATCGAAGCCATTTTCAATTGGTAGCATTTAGTTGCATGCAATGCAAAGTTGCAAGATAGGCTAGAATTGATTTGGTTCATCGTGTACACAAACCGACGTCACGAGCACATCTGGGTGGGAAGGTTTATGCTAGACATGATCCTCTCATGCATCCCAAAGTGCTAGAACATCGAGATTCATACCCTACCAGTGTGATCTCTCAAGTGCCCTTAGTCCAAAAAATCATCAAACTTTGACGAACTGTTTCTTCCAATCCAGGACACATATGATCAATCTGTTTGAACCTGTGGGGTCACATCAAGGTCCTCTATAGTGGCCTATCTCATTTTTTTATGACTCAACCATTTTCAATTGGTAGCATTTTTTGCCTACTGCAAAAACCATTAGTTCTATGCAATGCAAAGTTGCAAGATAGGTTAGAATTGATTCAGTTCATCATGTTCACAAATCGACATCACGATCACATCCAAGTGGGCACATTTATGCTATGCATGATCCTCTCCTGCATCCCAAAGCATCGGAATGTCGAGAGTCATACTCTACCGGCGCGATCTCTCAAGTGCCCTGAGTCCAAAAAATTGTCAAACTTTGACGGAGTGTTTCTTCCAATCCAAGACACATAGGATTGATACATTTGAACATGTGGGGTCATGTGAGGCTCCTCTACAATGGTATATCTCATTTTTTTATGACTCGGAGCTATTTTCAATTGGTAGCATTTTTCTCCTGCTGCCAAAACCGTCAGTTGCATGCAATGCAAAGTTGCAAGATAGGCTAGAATTGATTCGGTTCGTCATGTGCCCAAACCAACGTCATGAGAGCGTCTGTGTGGGCACATTATACTAGGAATACACCTCTCGTGAATCCCAAAGCATTGGAACATCAAGAGTCATACCCTACCGGCGCAATGTACAAGTCGCTTGACAACTTTTTGACAATTTTTTTGACAAAAATGATAATTTGTGCTCAAATTGTATCTAGACTCAATCTATGACTCCTATGACCCGATTATTGCTCAAATAATTCTCCATGATTATACAAGAATCAAGAATGCTCATGATTGACCTTATCACATCACATAAACCCAAAACATAGTCACAAAACATAGACACAAAAAATAGTCACAAAACATTGTCACATTATTCAAAAAATTGCCTCTAAATATGGTCAAATCAGCTCTTGGCTATTTGAATATACAAAAAAATGTCTTACAAATCATCCCATGGGCTTTTATACAAAATTTGGCATTACAATATGTGCGATTCAGCTCATCGCCATTTTAATATACAGAATTTGGCATCTAAATATGTACAAATCAGCTCATTGCCATTTAAATATACAAAATTATGCCCATAAACATATAAAAATCAGCTCATGGTCATTTATATATACAAAAAATGAATATAGAACAATTCATCGATGACATATACAAAATTATCAAAATCATTCTACTTTGAACCATAGAATCAATCAAGTGAGCCTTCAGGATCGGCTCTAACCCATATTGTGTCAAGTATTGCCTCGTGGTCAGATTCACGAACTTTCCATAAAATCTTGTTATGAGGTATACCACGATACTTCATCAAATGAATATTTGTTGCAACAACAAGCTTAGAGAAATGAAGAATATGTTTGTGTGTTTCAAAGTCCTCGAACAACCAAACATCAGAATTCTTGATAGGGTATCTCCTAAGCCATGTTCCTATCATGACAATAGACCCTATTGGGTACTCAATACCCTCTCTGTCAATGATTATGGTTGTCAGTTTTCTTTTAGGCTCAACACAATGACACAAATAGTAATATGTTCCTTCTTCATTGTTCTCTTCTGCACCAACTACATACACATGACCTTCATTTTATAAAGTGATAATTAATACCAAAAATGAAGTGTGATGTACAACAAAATAAACTAAAAAGAATACTTGCAAAAATATTAACTCAAAAAATCACCTGAATCCACTAGGATACATGGTAAAAAGCCATTGATGTCTCCATCTGGCTCAATTGTAGTGCTTTGAGAATTTGATATGTATCAATGGGAACCAACAGTCTACAAGACCATTTTTCAACCCACTCTTGTGATTCACATTCTTCCCACAAACAATACATGCATGAAGAGAAAAAACATACGATCTGTCTCATATAAATTACTAGTGAACTTGTATTTGACCTCATAAATGAGTGCATGTCACTCGATCCTATAACTGTACAACAATCTAGATAGGTTTCAATGTTAGATTCAGTGATCAACCAAAAATATCTACGAACCATTGGCGTACCTCGATTACCTGGACCCGTCGTAGACTTACACCATCACACAATTGTTTCTGCATCTATCAACTCAGCACCACCTTCGTACTTCAATTATTCTCTAGCTAGGGCTCTTTTTACACATGCTCCTGCACCATCGTGCTCTCCCTTAGCATGTCTAGCCTTAGTGAAAATCTAAAAATATTGTACACCACTTGTCATATGCATCCTTGTCAACAAATCAAACATCCTTGCATTCTTGAATTATGTGGTGCAATTATCTGACCATATTATGTGTCGATTGTATTGTATGTTTCTTTCCTTTAAATTATCATAGAAAACTTTAAGCATCCTTGTACAAACTCCGATGAATGAGTACGATCATAAATTATGTAGAAGTGATACTCTCTTACAACCTTTCTATCCTCATTTGTGCTATCATCTGCATGCATGAATGTTATGTGTACAAAAATATAAACTTCTGTAGAATGATAATACATAGATTGCACTTCATTTTGAGGTTGTAATGTATATAATTTTCAACAAAATCAATGATAGAGACAATGGTGCCAAGAGGAAATGTGTCCTTAAATAGCTTGAATTTCTCATCTAACCATCGGGCTCTATGTGTATGCATTATGTACTCATAAACTAGTTTCTCTTGAAACATTTTCATAAATCCAGCTACACATATATCATTTTTCATTAGCTCACATCTCTTCAAAATCTTTTCCATATTTAATTCCACATGTGATTGTCTTGTATTTTCCAAAAGAAACTAGTTTCCTACCAATTTCATGTGTGGTCTCCAAATGTACACATCTTGGTAAATGTTGCAAACCACCACATATAGTACAAGAACCTTCCAAACAAGGCTTCTTATAATAAATGCAACCATCATATCTATTATGTATCACACTTGAAATAAATTCTCTTATCGACTTAGGAGGTGCTTGTATATTGCATTCCTGCAAAACATCGTTAATGTACAAAGTAGAACAAATATGACGAAAAATATCATAGTGCATGGAAAATTCAATATGCATCCTACAACACGTGCGCGCACATGATTAATCTTAATATAAAAAGGTTTTTCCATTTCAAAAAATCTTTGAGAAATTCTTATTTGAGGAAACTTTGAAGTAATCTTTCATAAAATTTTGTTTGTCATATCCTAATAGTGTTTGGCATGTGGCTCGCTATTTATAGACCCGATTCGCCTTCTAACAACATCTCTTTGGTTGGGCAAAACTCTTATATTGTCATGCCAAAAAAATTTAATTAATGTTCTTAGTGCATCAACAACAACCTTGTTTGTGTGTGGTAGTCTACCCGAGAATGCCCAAAGAGAACTATTGTTAGGTTCCTCTATTTTTTCTCACCTCTGTAATGCTTTACTTAATTTTGTTCTACTAACATTTAATGACTTACTTGTTTTTCTTATCAAATGATCTTTTTTTATTTTCTTGCTCATTATGGTTGATGTAATGCCACATAGAGTAGCATTAGAATCTTTAGTACGTGATTTTGAACCAATAGCTTGATATGCATCAAATAGATTTCTCACAATAGTTCTTTCACTGTTACTTTCAGATGATCTTAGGCCTAGAATTTTCATTGTCTCTCTAAAATTCAATTTTTTAATTATTTGAACAATTAATTGACATCTTGCGGTTTGATTTAAGTTTTCAAAATAGATTTTCCATATTATTTTAACCATTCTCCTACAAGTTTGTTCATTCATGTTATCGGCATTGGCTTCAATATATTCTCATCAATGTCAATTAGATACGTCAGTGTCCTACGAATGATTCTAGGAGGTGTTAGCATCGATGCATTGTGTACATTCAATTCATCAAATAGAGAAGGTGTATGTTCATCCTTTGATTATTTAATGTGGTATCTTCTTCAATTGCATTAGGTTCATATGGTAAACAAAATGTCTCTTCTTCAATTGCATTAGGTGCATTATCTTTGTTTGGTAAATCGAATTGAGACGTTGAGGATGACATGCCTTCTTCTCCCATTGTTCTTATGTCATGTAATTTCTTCACATGATGCCTTTGTCTTTCCTTTTCAACCTCTCGTTGTTCCATCGTTCCTCACTTGTTCTTTCCCATGGTTGATATCGGTTGTCCTAAATAGAATCATATTACATATATATGTAAACAAAATTTCATAAACAAACAAATAACCATAAATATGTATCTTATCATTATTTTTTTGAATAAAAACTATTAAACTTTCACAATAATATTGACAAAACTAATAAGAACAACAATTCAATCACTTTAAATCATGCAAAAACAAAAAATTCACTAACCTCTATATATAAAACAATGATAGAAGTGTAGACACAATTGCAGTGGGGCCCTCAATGACCTCAAAAACTTCTTTTGAGGATGTTGAGGCTCTTGGACAAATAAAACTATGTTTAAGTACCGTGTGCGTTGCTAGTCCCTAAAATATTGGCAAGTCCAATGGTATTTTTTTCACACTCTACACACTTAGAACTCATAATTAACGCGTATGCGCTCCTCTGCCTTCAAAATGTTATGGCAGGGTAGCAAACTAATAGGCTCAGTACCCCATACGCGCTATTTGTAGTAAAGAAAATGTGAAGGAAAAGGGAAAGAGAGAGAGAGAGAGAGAGAGAGAGAGAGAGAGAGAGGGAGGGAGAGATAAGGGGGGAGGGAGAGAAGAACAAAGAGAGTGATGGGGTATGGAGAGAGAGAGAGAGAAGCACCTTGTACGTGCTTGAGAGGGGGAGAGAGGGAGACAATACACATACGTACATACACACACATGTGTGTGTATATATATACTTAATATATTGTATAAAATATATTATATTTATTATATACATATATATATAATATATATTATTATATACATATATATAATATAAATATTATATATTATATGTATATACACATATTATAAATACAATATCATATTATACACACTCCCAAAATTTAAACAAAAGTAGCGCGTATGCGCTTTTTATAGTAAAAATAGAGTGTATGTGTTGTTTATAGTTAAGATAGAGTGTACGCGCTTCTTACACCATAAGTACCTCGTGCGCACTTTTTATACCATAGGTACCCCATATGCGCTTTTGACTATTTAGGCTTGGAAACAGGCCTGGATGACAAAGCTACGGTTTGGAAGTTTGATTTCCCTCCATTTCCCTCCTTTTTGACATTTTTTATTTCATCAACTTGGTTTCTTGACTTTGTCATCATTAGGTTTACACTTCATCAAGTGGGTATTTCTAAAATTGCCACCATATTTTCACCCATCTTTTGAGCTTTCTAACATATATTTTTTGTTAAATTTGAACAACAATAACATATTATTATTGAATTTCTTTTACCAGCGTCTCCATAGTTCTCATAGACATATGTGCACCATTTTTTGAATAACTTTTGATATACTTATCCAAATTTTAAAAACTTTATATATTATTGTAGTGCACTTGATTTTTTACAATTTTAAAAAAAAATTGTATTTTTGATTTTTTTAGTGCAACTTATGCTTCCCGCACGAACAAGTACCTAATTTTTCAGGATGTGCTCGATTCGAAAAATCATTAAAAAAAATACTAAACAAAAAATTACAAAAAAATACAGATCTTCTAGTGCTCACTCTTAACTATTTTTCTGCCAAAAGATTTGTCAAAATACTAAATCTAACTATGACTTTTTTGATGCGCACATCAGACACTATGTTATATTTTTCAGAAAAAATCAGGGTCTATTTTTCATGCGCGAAGGATTTGACCCCCTTAATCTTATCCAATTTTGAAAAAGTTTAGTATTTTGAAAACTATATTCAGAGTACTACAATATTTGTTCTTTGATTATCTTCACATCGAGTGGGTGACTTTCAAATTTTGCCTCCAAGTTCAGGTACACCTGATTTTAGAAAAGAAAAAAAAAAAGTGTCCCCTTATACCCCCCTTTTTGACCACCATCTTTGTGCACTTACCCAGATCTCAGAGAGACAAAATAAATTAATTTTAAATTATAAATTTGGAGGGAAAATTCAGATATGTACATAGTTTATTGATTCCTGCACAAGGTTTTGAGATTTGATATTGGTAGATGAGGCAGTTGAGTTGGCAGAGTTGTGAGGACAAGTAGCAGAGGTGACAAAGAATGATTCATTGTTCAGGCCTGTAAAGTGGAAAATTGGATCCTAGTGACTCCCCACCTAGGATAGAGAAAGGAATCCACTAGGATGATTTTCACTTGGGAAGAACTTTACATTCAAAAGAGGGGTTGAATCCACTAGATCCAAATCCAAGAGAGACAAAGATCTGAATACTAAGTGGATTGTAAGTGGTTGAAGTGTGATTTACCCTCTTTTGTAAATGAGAAAATTGACTTGTTGACTATGTTGAAAAGAAAGAGGAAATGAGTGAAATGAGGTGCTACCAGTTCGGGATTGCGTTGTAACTTGGGATCTGAGCTGATTAAAATAACACAGATCTGCCCTGCAAATTTGGAGAAAAGTCATCAAGATCGTGGTGGGAATGTACATGGCCCGCCACAAAATCTGCGAAACAAAAAGGGTTCTTTCATCTCTGCAAATGAAGCCCAAACCTGCAATTATAGCTGCGCAATTGCAACCTACACACAGAAAAGAGAAGAAAGGGGGTTATGGATAGGTTTTTTCCTTAGTCAAACCTCGGTTGAGGAATCAACCTAGAAAGAAAGTGATTGAAAATGCTTGAATGTAAACAATGGAGATGTATACCTTGTAGATCTGAAACTTGTTGATGATGGTCACTTTGCTTCTTGAATGTAATCAAAAATGTTGTATGAAATGGCATATAAAATGACAAAACCCTAACACATACACATGCTTTCAAATGAATGTTGTAATGTTGCTCCCATGGATGAATGAAGAAGACTTGAATTCTTGATGATGACCTTGAAATCTTGTAACTTCTATGTATGCTCTCTATCCATCTATGTGTTATCCATCTGTCTATCCTCTATCCTCCCTTGAATGAGTATATTGAATTCCCTTTTATACATGCCTCAAGGATTAACTTTCAACTACCAATGCCTGACAAAGCGGAATAACAAACCCCAAAAATAAGAAGTGCATAGGAGATCTAGAAACCCACAAATAGGATCACCCTAAGAGGTGGGGATAGGGGTGCCACACCACTATCCTAGGGGGATAGGGGCGCCACGTCCTTTTCCTAGGGAGAAAAGGGTGCCACGCGCCCTATCCTATCCTATTTTGGGCCCCAAACAAGATACAAAGCAGCCACAACACATAAAGGAGAAAAGGAGAAGGGTTAGAGATGTAGAAATAGGTCTGGGTTAAGGAAGGAGATGTTGTCGCCAAGGTGAGGACCCCAAATATGGTTAAAATTGTAGGGGTCACAATTTTATGACACTATTAACGCTAAGATGTATGATGATGTGGCACGTGAAACCGCCACAATGATGACTGAGATCAAGGTTTCTTAGTTGAATCCATCTGATCCATGGCTTAAGTTCACAGTCGGTGAATGATATGGATTGGCGAGTCTTGGAACTTGAATTGCCAATTGGGAGAATGCAAATTGACTAAATGGATGATCTGCATGTTGTACATAAACTTTTCCACATCTGGTGACATGATAAAGAGGCAAACAAGTTTGTCTGACATGTGATGAGGTATAATCTGACCAACTATGTGGAGGTTGGTGTAGTTGATGAAGAGGGTTGTGAAGAACAGAGGGGTGTGATGAAGAAGGGTTGGGCTCTTGAACAAGAGATAATGTGCTAAATGACTGTAGTGATGATGAACATAGCTGATCATAAAGAGTTGATGTACAGAGAATGAAGAAGTGTGATGAGAGTTGGATGAGTGTGTGTTGTTGCCGACAAGAAAAGTAGCTCAGTAGAAAACAATGTTGTGCGTTGTGGTTGAAGGGTGAAAATGCAGAGAGCAGCAAACAGAGATAGAGGCAAGCGAAAACAAAGAGTTAACTGCAGAGACAAAGGAAGATAGAAAATAGAGTGTTGTTTGCAAACACACGAAGAATTTAGGGATCAAAGAGCAGCAGATCCAAAGATCAGAGCGTGGAGAGAAGAGGCAAATATCATAGTGGGCTGCATATACTGTGAGAGGGTGAGAGGTAAAAGTAAGCCGAGTAGAAGACAGAGAGAAAAGTGCATAGAACAAGAGCAAACACAGACAAGAGTTCAGAGAGAATATTGAAGCCTAAGATCTAAGAGAAGAAACAAGTTAGCTCAACCTCAAGAGAAGAATACTTGTGAGTTGCAAAACCTCATTTGCAACAAGGTGTTTAAGTTGTATTTAATATATATTCATTGTAATCTCTGAGTGGGTGCTCAGAGCTAGAGGTTGGTGCCCTAAATGTTAAACTCAAAGTGAAAATTAAGTATGAAGGTAGCATTGATGCATTGGATAAAATGTTGACAAAACAAAAGCACTCTAAAGATATAGAAGGTGTTGGATTTGATGGTGATCAAAGTTCTTCAAGTATTGACTCATCAAACAAAGAAATACAATTTATCTTCATGTGAGAATAGTAAAGGACAAACCTTCATTGTCAGCAAGCCTACTGAGAAAAGGACATATGATGTTGCTACAATGAATAAAAATGTTGATCCAAAAGTAAAAGCCAAGATAGATGATGCAGGCTTCACAAAGTTCAAAGACACAAAGAAGAATTCAAGAAGACCAAGTTATGCTTCTGCATTGAGACCGATGAGAAACACATTCAACAATAATTGGTATGTACCCCAGTTTCTTGGCTACTGCTATAAATGTAATACTTGTGGTCATAGAATTGTTGATTGTAAACTTATGCATAGGTCTCCTCCTAGTCATGAAATTAGGAATCCTTGTGATTCTCTTAGAAATGTTGATATCATTTGTTATCATTGCAATGATGTTGGTCATAAAATTTTAGAGTAGAAGAAAAGTGTCTCAACCCTATAGCAATTTCCCAAGTTCATCTTTAAATAGGAATGTTAAATTTCATCATTGTCAAAACTTTGGCCATATAGCCAAGCATTACAAACTTAGAGAAGAAAATCAAAGGAAGAGAATTTCACCTTTGAAACCATAGACAAAATCAAATCAACATGTGACAATAGAGAAAAAGAAAGAAATAAAACAAGTTTGGATTGAAAAAGAGAAAGACAAGGCAGAGTCAAGCTTGATTGTCCAAATTGCCCTACATGCAGAGAGGAAGAACTTGTAGGTAGTAGAAAGTGGCTTCTCCAATCACATAACTAGAGATAAAAAGAAATTCACTAAACTTTAAGATTGGAATGGTGGTTTAGTGAGGTTTGGAGACAACTCATCAATCAAGATAAAAGGCAAGGGTACTCTTTGATGGACTTGAAAAGCACTGAGAGGGGGGGGTGAACCAGTGACACCAAAACACACACTGCTTTAAACACTAATCGAAAGATGAAGTTAACTAAGCAGTTAAACAACATACATGCTATCCAAAATAAAATAACAACATCCACATAAAGTAGAACATCCACCATAACACAAGTGTTTATACGTGGAAAACCCAAATAGGTAAAAACCACGGTGAGATGGAACTCACAAGTTAACTATCTGCAGTAATAGAAAACTGATCGGTTAAGGTCTTACAAAGGGCTCTGCTAGGAGTGAATCTTGTTAGAGATTCCAAAATTATAAGCTTATACCCTGTTAAGAGTACTACCCTGTTAGGAGTAACCTCGCTGTAGGATTTGAGAATCCAAACTAATGGATCCCCTTGTTAGAGGATTTGTACAATGAATCTTGTTAGAGCTTACTCGTTTAAGGGATTTGCATCCATTGTAATGGTTAGAAAACAACAAGAGTAGTTTGATATATTCTGAGTAGCAAAAACTTGCTTGATCAGATCCTTCTAAGTACATTCTACATTGCTCTGCATCTTAACACTTGTCACTGCTCAATAAAAACTTGTTCACTCTTTTCACATAACAACTCTCTATATCTCAACAACATCAAAAATGATTCTCTACAATGTCTTTAAATAGACATACAAACCTTATGTTGGCCATAGGAACACAATTTCCTAGGTGTAGTGAATCTAGACATATAATCATAACTCATCACAAAAACACATACTAGTTAGAGCAGTTTAATACCAATTGGAATAAAACTAGTGAATCATTGTTATGGAATCTTCCACTTGATATTCTTCTTTATCCTCATCCTAATTCTGATGTCGATCTGGTGTTAACTGAGGTTATCTTAGAGGCACATATCGGTTGTCACAAGGTAACGGTTAGAGATAGACCTTAAACATACTGGTTGATAGTGTAAACCAATTGAAGTTACATCGGTAGTCATTGTTATTATATATGTGTTTGAGTGTTTCATCAATGACAACAAGCGATGAATATATTACAATCATCATCAAGCCAACAATATCCCCCTTTGGCATTGATGGCAACACCTAGAAAATTTTGAGTAATTTACAATACTGCTAAGTGTGCATACATAGCATATCTACATATATATACACATACTCCCCTTTAATGCTATAATACTCCCCCTTAATGCATACATAAATACAAATTTTCAAAAACACACATACATATTATTACTCCCCCTTTGACAACAATGCCAAAATGATAAAGTAAAATATATACATATATATAGAAAAATCTATTTCAAAGAGTTCAGCATATATTACATTTTGAAAGAAATTCATGCATTAGCAATTCTCATGAAAATATTGTTAAAATTCTGCTTCATTTGAGATAGAGCATTCTGCCATGATTCCAGTATGTGATTTGTATACTCTGAGGTAGACAGCAATTGAGAATAAAATTCTTCCATTAAGTCAAGCGAGCACGTTTCAAGAGTGGCAAGAATAGCTTCCGCATGTGAGTAGGCTCTCTGAAGAATGTCAATCTGTGAGGTGAGTTGACTCTTGAGCTCTCTTGGAGATTGGAATCTCTTAGCTTTCTCATTATCATTTTTGATCAGTCTGTCATGCAGTTCATCTACAAACCGGTTAAAGACATGAATAGAGTCCTGGAGTGGGACATATGCCTTGCATAACCTTTCTATTTCCTGCTCAGTTTCAACTTGATTCTTAGTAATATCAGAATAAAAGAAATTAACATTGGAGGTAGAGGCAATATACTTTCCTCTAGATTCAATAGCTTTCTTCAACAGACTGTCATTATGAGATAAAGCCATTTTTCCATTCTCAATGTGCTTTGCTAGCTTATCTCCATATGCCTTCTTATGGCTCTTCTCAACAGAAATTTGAGCAGTATCTTCAAGTGTTTTGATTTGATCAAATGCCTCTGCAACTAACTGACCAATTTTGCTGATAGCAGTGGGAAGATGTGCGACAGAGATTTCCGGTAGTAATCCAAACAAAATTTCTACAATATTCTAGATTGTCTCTGCCTCTATTCTTTGTGATGTCATGGAAATGGGGACAAGGCAACAACAAAGTTCAATGTTAATAAGTTAGTTTCAACCATAAAAACAAAACAAAGAACTAAAAACCATTCCAAACATATCAAGAGAGATTTCAAAAAGCATGAAAGAAGTTTAACAAAATAAAAGAAAGGAGAAGAGCCTCCCTAAGATGCTTCCATGATGCCTTTTGATGCTTCTCCCTTGTTTCTCTCCTCTCCAAGTCCCAAATGAGTGTAGCTCTCAGCTTTTAGCACTAGCCATGGATGCCATATGGAGATTCAAGATGGTTGAATATGATAAGCAAATACTATGCAAGAGTAGATAGTGATGCTATGAAAAAGCTCTATGCTAATGCCAGTATAACAACAATACTCTAAAATGCTTCTTTTTGCTTGAGGAGAAGGGTTCTATTTATAGAAGAAATGGGGAAATGAAGGGTTAAGATTGAATGGTTTAATCAAGGGCCAAGTTTGAAAGTTGGGGATCCATGTGCACAATTGGCACCAATAAAATGGTGACAAGTGTCAACATAGGATTGGGTTGAGAGAAGAGGTTGGAGGCATTAAAGGCCTGAGAAGACCTCATGGTTATCTAGAAGGTAAGGGTCAAGTCTAAATTAAGATTACCCATTGGATTAAGAGTTAATCCAAGGATAAACCTTTGTGCAAATGTTTAAGAGATAATCATGGTCAAAGCATTAATGGCCTGATGAGACCTTTGGGTTGGGTAGAGGTTGAGTCAAAACAAATGTTTTAACCATGTGGGAGGGTTGAATTAACCATTAATGGTTATTGGAGACTTTGGGGATTAAGTGGTTGAAGGTTGAAAGCTTTCAAAGGTTATCCAAGACTTTGAGGGTTAATTTGTTGAACACACAAAGCATTAATTGCTTTTCAAAGACTTTGGAGTCTTTGAGAAGTGACTCCAATTTGCTTAGGAATGTGACAATATTTAGGGGATGGATTAGGCTAATTAGGAAGGGTTTAGAAGAATCTAGAAGGGGTTTAGGCATACAAGTGGATTTTGTAGGAAAATGCAAGTGGGAGAAATTTTGGTATTTTCAATTAAAATAAAATCATTTATTTCAATTAAATGGTGTAATTTGCATTTGGATAAATATTCAAATAAATATTAATTTATTTAAATGAGAAAAATGAAGATAAAGCATTAAAATGCTTGAAGACTTTGAGGGAAACCATTAAAGGCTTGAAGACTTTAAGGAAAACCATTAAAGTCTTAAGAAGATTATAGAAGGAAGCCATCAAGTTTGAAGACTTTAAAGCCATCAAGTTTGAATACTTTAAGGGAAACCATTAAAGGTTTCAAGTGGGTGAGGATAAATAGGATTTTAAATAAATAATTTATTTAAAATAGTTGTGCAACTTGCTTTTGTAGGAAAATACAAGTGGGTGGAGGATAAAGGTGATTTAAATAAATTATTTATTTAAAATAATTGTGCAACTTGTATTTGTAGGAAAATGCAAGTGGGTAGAGGATAAAGGTGATTTAAATAAATGATTTATTTAAATGTGAGAGGTGGGATTTTGGGGGTTTTAAATAAATATTAATTTATTTAAATGTGAGAGAAGATTTAATTAAATAAATATGATTTATTTATTTAATTAATGGTCTGAATTTGGTTAAGTGAATTAAATCAAATAAATTGAATACTTTATTTAATTAATAGGAGAATAGGGTTAAGATGAATTAATTAAATATTAATTTAATTAATTATTAATTGATGGTTAAATAATCAAATAAATACTAAGTATTCATTTAATTAAGTGGATAGATTTATGTGACTACACTTTGTTCTTTCAACCTCTTCTTATGTGCATGAGTTTGCATAATAGTAGCAAGCTTCATCATTTTAGAAGCACTCAAGGTATTCATATCGATAGGTCCTGAAATACTTAAAGAGTCTTCATCATCATCATCATCAAGAAGTTTTTTCTTTCCTTTTTCAGAGGGTATACACTTAATGATGGCTCTTTATGTATTTGTGTTTGTTTTATCTTTTTCTTTCTGAGTAGCAGCTTCCTCAGTGGTCTCCTTTTGAGTGATCTCAATGAATGGTGGAGATTGGGGTTTCTCTAGTTGTTCAATTGTCGATATACTGACTTCCTCTAGATAATACCCGATTGATCACCTGTTGTATCCTGTGCTTCTATGATTGAAGGAGGATCCATATCTAGTGCAGTAGTATCTTCAGATAGGTCCACTAAATCTTCAATGTCCTCATCAACATGAATAATTGAGTTATCCTTATTCTTGGTTGAGTAGACTATATCAACTGGAACATTTTCCTCTATATCCATTTCTGGTAGAGAAACATCATCTGCGGTTTCATCCTTATCGGCAGATTGGAGGTTATCTATCCTTTGTTTGATTACAAAGGCTAGTTGGTGAGTTTTTGTCTCAATAACTGCCCTTTTTCCATTAAGAAACTTCAATCTCCTAATTTTAAATCAAAATATACTTTGTATTCCTCAGTCAAAGCACTAATTCCATCAGATGATAATGTGGGAAAATGTTATACAAATACTTCATCAATAATTTCTTTTTCTAATTGAGTGGATTCTTCCCATTTTTCTAACAAAGTATTATACAAGGAAACTGAAATATATTTCTCTAATTCATGCGGCTATCTATAGTAGTGATTCAACAAGGCTATTACTAGTTGGTGTATTTGATTTTGCTCATCTATAGTAAAAGAATCATAATGTTCTTTAACGTTTTCAAACTTCTTCCTTCCCAATGACTTCATTGTTCTTTCAAATATTGTGTCAGTTTTGTAGGTGGCAATTTCTAATGGTGTAGTTGTATTTGGCACTACCTTTGCCTTCTTAGATGTTCTACCAGATGCCTTCTCCTTCTTAGGTTCTTCATCAGACTTTGTTCCCTCATACTTTGGTTGCAAAATTAGTTTCTTGTTCCTCCTCTTCTTTGGTACACTCTCCTTTTTCTCAATTATCTTAGGTGTTAATTCCTTCTTGCTTAGGACACTTCGAGTCACCCTTGTAGTTTTCTTCACAGTAGATTTTTCCTCACTTTTCTTTTTCTTTCCTTTAGCTTTAGCTACAGATGCAGTACTGGTTTTAGCAAGTCTAGATTGGATTGCTAGAATATCCAATTTTGCCTTCTTTTTGTCTATAGGTGATGCTAACAAGGTATTAGCATAGCCAACCAGTAAGTCATGATTGACTTCATAGCTCATATCTTCCATCTCTTCCTCTCTGGGTTCTCTTGCTTGCATTAAGAAAAATTCAGTAGTAACCATGAAGATTATATCTTTTTCAAAGTGTCTTATTACATCTTTAGGTACCCTCATTCTCAGACTCATTTTCTTTTGAAATTCATTAAAATACCTGTTGGTGGTAGCCGAAAAGGTATTCTTTACAGCCTTAATGGTGTGTCTTATCTGAGCATTGACCGATTGTTCTTTGGACCATTCAATGTCACCTATACCAGGTAGAAAATTCTGAAAGTAGAAAAATAACCCAGCCAACAGCTAACCAAACTTGAACTTCTGAGTATTGTCCTTTTTGATGGACTTCAAATTTAGAAATAGTTGGACTTTGATAGCTTCACAAATATCATAGTCTTCATTTTCAACAATCATACTTTCTGATGTATGAATTGTTGCGGATGCAACATTGTTAAGTCTACTGGAGTAAAATACTTTGTAGCCTATCACCATTGTTGCAAGTTTCACCGCAGGATCTCTGATATTGTTAACAGAGAAAGCACGCCCATCAGAGGTGGAACTGGTTAGCTTGAAGATTGTGTCTTTAGTGATTTTCCTCAACTCAGGAACTTTACTGATTGAGCAATAACTCGTTACAACCCTAATGGCTTCCTTGGTAATTGTGTGAGTCCTTTCCAAATATATATTCTCTCCATGTACTCGACTTGGAATTATTCTTATGTGCTCTTCTTCAAAATCTTCAAGAGGGTAGGCGGTATTATAAAATCCTTTCTCAAAAACCCTAGAATATTTAGCTTCGTCTTTCCTTCCTTATCACAGAGTGATTTTAGTTGAGTATAGATGTGAAGAGTTCCCATATCTTCAATTTTTCAGTCTATATAGCTGGACAAATCACCTTGGATAATGACTCCACTTGGGACTTGCGACAACGCATTATAAGACATAATTTTCTCTTCCTTTGCAGCTTCCTCAGGCTCAGTAGTGATCAATAATCTCTCTAAAGACTTAGACGTAGATGTCATTCTAGATAAACAAGATTCAAGATGGTGTTCAAAGGAATACCTAATGTCTTGCACGTCGCTCCATTTCCCGGTTGAATTGTTCAAATACACTCTCGTTCGCTTCTCTGCAATCGCTTCAATTATTTTTCGAAAGGATTAGGGTAAAAATGATAAGGTAAAACTTATTTTTATCCTTTTTACCGACCATAATAAATGCTCATACTTTTAGGTTACAAACCCTAATTTTGTCTCTTAGGTGAAATACTAGTTGATTGACATGTCAGCACAAAAAGTCACCAAAATTCAAAATTCAAAAAGATTCTTTCTTGCTTATTCTACAAAAAGGGTCTAAAATATGTTTTACCCTTATGCTCCCCTTAGCCATTTTAGACAAGCTTAAGTCACCGGTGCTGGACTCTCTTCACTAGGTGAAGGAGTGACTTCTTCGCTCTTCTTTTTCCATGTCTTATTCATATCTTCTCTTGTTTCCTCAACATCAATTTTTTGCTTGCCTTTCTGATCCTTAGTAGAATTGACTGGTTTGTTGTTTCTGGTTCTGCAAAAATTTGCCAAGTGCCCCGGTTTGTTGCAGTGGTAACACACCATACCAAATGATGTTCAGGGTCCTGCATTTCCTTTGCATTTCCTTTTCCTGTTCTTTTTCTGCAGTTCATAGCCACATGACCAATTTTATTACAAAAGGTACACACAAAATTTGTTACCTATTCCATTTTGAATGGACTAAACCGATTGTCATAGGATCTTTGCTAGTTCTTGTTCACCTGGTTATCAAAATTCCTTGTTCGGTCACCATATGGTCTAGGATGTGTGTGTGGTACAGGATTTTTTGCACCATATTTGCACTCTATGTTTATGCCCATGCATTCCACAAGTGTAGCAATGACCTTCAAACTTTCTAGATGCATACCTAGCATTGGTATTATAATTTGCATTTATACTAGGTTTGTTCCTACAAACATTAGCAGTATGACCAGACTTAAGACAAGCAAAGCAGACAGGTTTAAAAGATTTCTTACCAGTAGTCTTCTTGACTTTAGAAATATTTTTATTCTTCGGATAGTTTCTCTTTGTACAGGACGATTCACTTTTTTCAATTGTATGAAAGCCAAGTCCAGAGATATCACCCTTCATTCTCTATGATTGAATTTGTTCTTCCAGCATGGTAGAACTTTTGACAAACTTTTCCAGTTTCTCATTGCCTTCAGCAAGCTTAGTGACAAGATCTTAATTATGTTTAGACAGATTCTCTTTCAGAGATGATGCCAACTTGAGGTCTATTTTTAAGTTCTCCTTTTCTTTTGTTTTTTGCAATTAAGTCCTCATGCATGGTGTCTCTTTCCCGTTTGATTTTTAGAATCTCTTGATCTCTTGCTTTGATAAGATCTTCAGCATCTCTCCTGGATTCCAACTCCTAACTCATGCGGATAGTGAGACCTTCTAGTTCTCTCCTTAGATTCAGTTTCTCACCTTGCAACTTTTCAACTTCTTCTGATACGGCATCAATATTAGCTTCGTCTGAAGAACTATTGTCAGATATTTCTAGCAGTTTCTCATATAGCTCTCTCCTCTTGACTTGAGAAGTTTTCAATTTGCCCCTAAGGGATTCAACTTCATTTCTACTAGCTTCTAGTTCTCTAACCATCTCAAAGTAGCTTTTGTCCCCCATGGTAGTTTCAAGATTCCCTTCTATGCGCTTAGGCTTCAAAGAAGTTAAGCTCTGATACCAATTGATGGACTTGAAACACATTGAGAGGGGGGGTGAATCAGTGACACCAAAACACACACTGTGTTAAACACTAATCGAAAGATGAAGTTAACCAAGCAGTCAAACAACATACATGCTATCCAAAATAAAATAACAGCATCCACATAAAGTAGAACATCCACCATAACACAAGTGTTTATACGTGGAAAACCCAAATAGGTAAAAACCACGGTGAGATGGAACTCACAAGTTAACTATCTGCAGTAATAGAAAACTGATCGGTTAAGGTCTTACAAAGGGCTCTGCTAGGAGTGAATCTTGTTAGAGATTCCAAAATTATAAGCTTATACCCTGTTAAGAGTACTACCCTGTTAGGAGTAACCTCGCTGCAGGATTTGAGAATCCAAACTAATGGATCCCCTTGTTAGAGGATTTGTACAATGAATCTTGTTAGAGCTTACTCGTTTAAGGGATTTGCATCCATTGTAATGGTTAGAAAACAACAAGAGTAGTTTGATATATTCTGAGTAGCAAAAACTTGCTTGATCAGATCCTTCTAAGTACATTCTACATTGCTCTGCATCTTAACACTTGTCACTACTCAATAAAAACTTGTTCACTCTTTTCACATAAAAACTCTCTATATCTCAACAACATCAAAAATGATTCTCTACAATGTCTTTAAATAGACATACAAACCTTATGTTGGCAATAGGAACACAATTTCCTAGGTGAAGTGAATCTAGACATGTAATCATAACTCATCACAAAAATGACCGCCAAACAAACGGTGCTAGTAACTCATCACAAAAACAGATACCGGTTAGAGCAAATTAATACCGGTTGGAATTAAACTAGTGAATCATTTTTATGGAATCTTCCACTTGATCTTCTTCTTTATCTTCATCCTGATTCTGATGTTGATCTGGTGTTAACACAGGTTATCTCAAAGGCACATACCTATTGTCACAAGGTACCGGTTAGAGATAGACCTTAAACATACCGATTGATAGTGTAAATCAATTGAAGTTACACCGGTAGTCATTGTTATCATATATGTGTGTGAGTGTTTCATCAATGACAACAAGTGATGAATATATTACAATCATCATCAAGCCAACACTCTCAATATAGATGGAAAATTAAAAGCTCATGTTGTATACTATGTAGAAAGACTAAAAAATAATTGGTTGAGTGTAAGTCAAATGCGTGACAAAGGATACAATTTCACTTTTGACTCAAAAGGATGTGAAATCAGAAAGGAAAGTAATGGATAGCTTGTTGTTGAAGGCAAAAGGACTGATGGAAATATATATAACTTGAAGGAATGTTATGAGTCCCATTGCATAATGGGACAAGTGCATGAGATCTGGTTATGGAACATAATATTGGGTGACATAATCTTTGATAATCTGGTTATGGTTAGCAAGAGAGGGTATGTGAGACACATACCACAGATCATCAAGCCAGCAAGCACTTTTTTGATGAATGTCAAAGAGGAAAGAAAACTAAGCTGAGCTTCAAGACTAAATAATATTCAACCACAAGGCCACTAGAGCTTGTACATACTGATTTATGTGGTCCTACCAGGACAAGAGCATTAAATGGATAAAAGTATTTCATGTTACTCATAGATGATTTTTCAAGAATGACATGGGTCACCTTCTTGCAAGATAAGTCACAAGCTTTTGAAAGATTCAAAATTTTCAGAAAAATTGTTGAAAAAGAAAGTGGATACAAGCGAAAATGTCTTAGATCATATCATGGAGGAGAATTCACATCAAATGAATTTGAAGAATACTATGAAAGACATGGAATAAGAAGACAATATTCAGCACCTAGGACACCACAACAAAATGGTGTTGTGCAAAGGAAAAATAGGACAGTCAAAGATATGGTGAGAACAATGTTAAATGAAGCAAATCTTCCTAACATATATAGGAAGGAGGTAGTCCACACTGCAATATATACACTAAATAGGGTGCAGCTAAGGGTAAATAGAAAAAATGACTCCATATGAACTCTGGTATGATAGAAAACCCTCAGTCAAGTACTTCAAGGTGTTTGGTAGCATATATTTCATCAGAAGAGATGTGGATGGATTAGGTAGCTTTGAATCAAGATTTGATGAAGGTATCTTCTTGGGCTACTCTACTCACAGCAAGGCCTACAAGTGTTACAACAAAAGACTAAAAAGAGTGGTTGAAAACATAAATGTCAAAATTGATGAGGATATGCACAAAGGGAGGAAAAATACAATAAATTGGATTGAGGAACCATATGTGGAAGAAGAAGCACAATCTCAAAGTGAACAAGAAGATGAGGCACCAAGCAAGGCTCTAAATAAGTATGTTCAGAAAAATCACCCTAAGGATCAGATTATAGGCAACAAGAATGATGGTGTGAAAACAAGAAGGAGAGCGAGGAACAATGAACAAGTAAATTTATGCTTTATAACAGAGATGGAACCCAAAACATATGATGAGGCCAACAAAAGTGACAAGTGGATAAAGGCCATGGAAGAAGAGTTGCAACAAATTGAGAAGAACAAGACTTGGGATTTGGCTCCCAAGGCAGTAGACAAGAATGTTATTGGTACCAAATGGGTCTACATGAACAAGATGAATGAAGAAGAAAAGGTAATAAGGAACAAGGCAAGGCTTGTATGCAAGGGTTATGCTTAGGTAGAGGGCATAGATTTTGAAGAGACATTTGCACCAGTTGCAAGGCTTGAAGCTATAAGGTTGTTCTTAGCATTCTCGATAAAGGATACAAAGTATATCAAATGGATGTTAAATTTGCATTCTTGAACGGCAATCTTGAAGAATGGGTGTACATAGAGCAACCTGAAGGATTTTGGCTACATGAAGATGAGAGATTTTTATGCAGATTGAGAAAAGTTGTGTATGGTCTAAAGTAGGCACTTAGAGCATGGTATTCTAGGTTGGCTATGTACTTACATCAGCAAGGATTTAAAAAGGGGAGTGCAAATAGCAATTTATATATTAATCTAGATGGTGATCACATGATTATTGTTGTTGTCATTGTAGATGACATCATCTTTGGAGGCAATAAGGACATCTTATGTAAATATTTTGTTGATTATATACAATCTGAATTCGAAATGTCCATGCTTGGAGAGTTATCATATTTTCTTGGTTTGCAGATTTCTTAGTAAGATAAAGGAATATTCATCTCCCAAACCAAGTATGTCAAAGATGTGTTAAAGAAATTTCAAATGGAGAACAACAAGCCTATTAGTACCCTCATGGTGAAAGGATGCAAGCTTAGCATGGATGATGAGTCACCAAATGTGGATCAAACTTTGTACAAATCAATGATTGGTAAGTTGTTGTACCTAACAACTTCAAGGCCTGATATTGTGCAAGCAGTATGCATGGTAGCTAGATTTCAAGATGCTCCAAAGCAATCACATGTAAATGTTGTTAAAATAATCTTCAAGTATTTGCAAGGAACACTTAATTATGGCTTGTGGTATCCAAAGAAAGGATATTTCACTTTACAAGCCTTTACTGATGCTGATTGGGCAGTTGCGTAGATGACAGAAAGAGCACCAGTGGTGGAGCTTTCTTCCTAGGTAACAGATTGGTCTCATGTCACGGCAAGAAGAAAGATTATATCTATCTATCCACAGCTGGAGTAGAGTATATAGCTGCTGCCACATGTTCACAAGTACTCTGGATGAAGAAAACACTCAAGGACATCCAGGTAGAGTATGTAGATCTAATCTCCATCAAATGTGATAATTCAAGGGCAATTAACATATCCAAAAACCCTTTTATGCACTCAAGGACAAAACACATACCAATTAAGTATCATTTTCTCAAGGAGAAGGTTGCAGAGAAGGAGGAAAAGGTTGAATATGTTCCCACAAGTGAGCAGGTTGTTGACATTTTCACAAAGCCTCTTCCAAAGGATACATTTGAGTATCTAAGATTCAAGTTGGGTGTTGTCTCACCTTCCTTCAGCACTTAAACATATTTTTGGAGTCTGTGGTTCAGGGGGAACATATTGTTTTACTACTTTTCATCCTTGAACCTCATATTTGTCTCAAGGGGAGTTTTGAAAGTAATGGTTCATCTAGTGGAATCTACAAAGAATATTATTTGACAGGAATTGTCCACGTTGAATGGCTACAGGAGGAGAAAAAATGTACAAGTTTGATGGCTTGAGGTGTGCAGGTCCCTTTTCCATTATTGTCAAAGGGGGAGAAATATCTAAGCACAAATGTGTTGACATGAATGCCAAAGGGGGAGATTGTTGGCATTATTGTCATTGATGTCAACAAGGGATGAATAAGTGTTGTAGTCAGCATAACACACAAGTTATACTATAGAAAGATAGATTGGGATAACTCAAATTAACTATGTTGATGCCATGTTGTGTGGAGGAAATTGCTATCAGCATAAGTCATGTCGATGTCGGGAAATTACTATTGGCATGTCATGTCGATGTCGGTTAGTGTGTACTTTATGTCATATCAAGTTAGCTATGTCGACTAGGAGACCAAGGAGGTGCATCGGGTTAGCTAACAAAGGTGGCATAACGATTTTGTGTTATATTGATAGTGTTAACTACTCCAACAATCACTATGTTGGAATAGTACACCGACCAAAAGACCAAGGATGTGTATCAGAGTAGCTATTGAGGGTGGAATGACAAATTTATGCTATGTCGATAGTGTAATCTATTTCGATAGAAGAAAATATTGAGAAGACCCCTTGGTGAGCAAATCGGAATAACATATGCCAATATGGAGGAGGTCTTTGGAGTTTGGTGTCGGGTAACTATGTCAATGCTTGCTCATGTTGGGTCATCGGAACAAGTTTGTACAGACGGTATAACATCCAAAAGCTAATCCGATAGTGTTTGTTGTTCCGATGGGTATGTATTTCAAAGTAATAAATGTCGACGAAAGGAACCAAAGGCTTCACAAGGTCATCAGGATAATTTTTTAAGGCAGAATAGTGTCAACTCGATAGTTAAAACTATTCCAATAGCAAGTGACCAATGCGACTTCGGGATAACTATGGAAATGAGCATGAAGAAAGAGAAATCAAAAAGACAGAATAGATCAGGATAAGTGTTTATTGTCAACCTGATACATGCTACATGTCTACATAACACGAAGGTTATTCGCAACATGAAGTTCGACTGGTTTGGGTAGCTCGATAGTCCACAAGGATGTTGATTAGGACTGACAGAGTGACTTGGATGATGATAATGAGGACATGTGACTTCCAGAGGTCATAGAACAAATCAGATTTTCACAAGTCGGTGAAGGTGGACTTCAGTCTGGCAGTTGGTTGATCCAATCAATGCAGAGGTCGGCATAGGACAAAGATATGGTTGCTAAGGAAATGACAACTAGGAGTTTCATTTACGAGAGTAAGTGTTGCATGCAAAGATCATTCCAGAATGCTGAGTTAATTGGATTAATATAGAAAGATAGTATGAGAAAGGAAGAAAATCAGAAAGCACAAATTAAGGTAGATTAAGCTCTAGATCTCAATAAGAATTTTTTTAAAATTCTTCTTTGAAGGGAAAAATTTTGGCGGAAAAATTCTGAGTAAAAAGAATTTTAGATAAAAAAAAAAGTTGTAGAGAGTGGTTGTGTGTGTGTGTGTTGTTGAAGAAAAATTGGAATGTGTTGTTCTAGAAAAAACATAAGCAAGAAAGAGGAGTGTAAGAAACACAGTGTGTATTTCACACCATGTGGAGCAGAATAATTAAAGAAAGAGAGCATAGTAGAAAATTGAGTGCTAATTGCAGAAAACAGATTGTGGGTTATAAAATTTCATTTCTAACAAGGTTTGTTGGTGTAAATAATTATTCATCATGGATATTATTACACCTTACTTAAGTTTACTTAGGAAATGCATTTCATAGTAGTTTGGGTATGAGACACTTGGGTGTTTGTGCTACATTGGGATAGTGTGTGTAGGAGAATTTCCACCTTTTATGGTGTTGATCTTGTTGTTACACTCCACATTCAGTGGGTGATCCACCTTATGTGGAATATTATATTGTTTCTCCTACCTACCCACACCTATTTCCTACCTACCCTTGTTTCTTATTGAGCCACATGTCATGTTTGTGTGCTCACATATCCATATAGCCTTGCCTATATAAGCAGGCTCATATTCATTGTATGTATCGATTGATGATCCAGTTGATCAGTATTTTCTCTTGATAGAATACAATTTATTCCTATCATCTATTTTGTTCTCTCTTATTTGTGCTTTCCATTGCCTCTAGATCTTGGGAAAATCTCACATGGTATCAAAGCCATTAGAGTGTCATTGGTTTGCTAATTGAGAGAAATTTGATGCTATTTGGGGTTGTGTATTTTGGAATTTTATATTGCAGGTTATTATTGAAGCTTGATGGGTCAAATCTGAGGTTACCATTGGATTGAGGAGGTCCAAGAAAGTCAGTTTTGCCTTTTGTTTCATCCAAATCAGACTTCGGAGGTCAAATCTAGAGGCATTTGAAGTTTGACGCTGCGGCGGAAATTTTCCAAAAATTATAATTTTGCAAGCAATTTTCAAATAGCAATATCTCACTCATCTGGAATTGTTTTTTCAAGCATTTTTTTTTGTTTTGGGGTAGAATTTTGTGATCTATATAGTGGTGTAGGAGTTTTCTAATTTTTGGATACCGGGTTTTCAAAAATCATGAAATCTCAATTTTTACAACTTTGGAGGCTTCATTTGGGCTCATATGGACTCCTTTTCAGGTGCCATTTTTTTTTAAAGTGCATATTTTTTCATCTACTTTCATAATCTGCCATCTGTTTGTAGTGATTATAAGTAGAAATTTTACTTTCAGTATTTGGCCATTTTTTGCATATTTAGTACTTACATTTTGCTTGGATCTCAGTTTAGATCACTAGCAGTATTTGTTGAAGTCTCTTAGATCTCATTTTGAGAAGTTGTAAATTGAAATCAGAAGTCCACTTTGCCTTGTTTTGCAAGTGGCCCATTGTATACGCACTAAGTAAAAAGTGCCAAAATCACCATTTTGGGGGGATTTCTTGATTAAGTATTTTGGGGGGGTGTCTTGTGTGATTGTGCCTCTCTCTATCTTGTGTTTTTTCATTTTGGTGATATGGGTTCTCCTAAATTTCCACTTTTAACTCCTCATAATTATGCATCATGGAAAATTAAGGCATTGAGTAAACTAATGGACAAAGGACTCATTCATTATGTAAACGAAACTATTACAGCACCACCTGATCCTAAGGCTGATCCTAATGCTCAAATTGAATGGCTTACTAAGAATGCTATGGCACTTGGAACTCTTAGTGACCTCATTTTTCACATTGATAAGTGTACAACAATTAAAGAGGCTTGGGATATTTTTAAGAAATTGTATGGTCAAGTTGATGAGATTAAGGGCTACAAGCTTGATAGTGAACTCACAACTTTGGATCCCAAGGATTTTGATACAATCCAAGATTATGTCACAAAAGCAACTGAGTTAAGAGCAAAGCTAAAGGATTGTGGAATTGAAAAAAAGGATGCTCAATTGGTTTATAACTTGTTGGACAAGCTTCCTTCGGAGTATGCAGCCTTTGTATCTAGCTTTCACACCCATAGGTTAGCTCAAGGTTCCTCATACACTTCTCCCTCATTTGATTCATTCATGGAGATGTTGATTCTTGAGCAATCTAAGTTGACCACGATGGGCATTCTCAAATCTTCAAAGTCACAAGCTTTGGTGGCTAACAAAGGGAATCAAAGTAATCAAGGAAAAGACAAGAATCAAAAGCAACCTAAGTCTAAACCACAACAAGATGGAGTACAATCTTCCTCTCCACAACAAGGTGATTCACCATTCTCACCTCAGAGGAAATCATATAAGGACAATCTTTTTTATGGATATTGCAAGAAGTCAGGACATGATGAACATCATTGTTATAAGAAGGATATTGATGAGTTGAAGAATCTTCTCGAGAAAAATAGAATCAACCTACCTTCTAGAATGTCTACATCGGCTTCTTCTTCCAAGGATAAAGGAAAGGATCACTCTTTTGGGACAGATAAAGGAAAGGGACAAGCTCTTTGTGCTACTACAAGTCATGATTCAGGGAGATGGCTTCTAGATTCAGGGGCTTCTCATCATATGGCATC
Source organism: Cryptomeria japonica (assembly GCF_030272615.1). Classification (NCBI taxonomy): domain Eukaryota; kingdom Viridiplantae; phylum Streptophyta; class Pinopsida; order Cupressales; family Cupressaceae; genus Cryptomeria; species Cryptomeria japonica. Next base: position 659,382,498 of record NC_081406.1, on the reverse strand, counting down.
TTCGCAGTTTATGTTTTCTACATTTGAGCCTTGCCACATGCCGCAGATTTTGATGGGCAATCATACATACATGGATGTGATTGGGAAAGGATCTATTGCCATTGGGGATAACTCCTTCAATGATGTGTTGTGTGTACCCCACTTGACAAATAATCTTCTTTCCATCTATCAAATCACACATGGGGCAACTAGGAAAACTGTGGAGTTCACACCTGATTCAGTTATCATTAGAGACTTGGAGAGTGGAGCTATCATTGCGACTGGGGTGGTTGATCATGCATCTTGGTTGTACTCTTTTTCAGATTTTGGTCATATTGATAAGTTTGGTTCTTCCTATGTTGATGATTCAGATTTTGAGGATAACTTTGGGCATTTGAACTTGGGGATTCTCACATGTGACCCCATTCTTGAGCCTTGCATTTCATCTCCTTCTAATGATATCACACCACCTATTGCACCTGATGATGCAGCTAGTGTGACAATTTTGCCTTCTTATGATTCAGTGCAGCAGGATATTTCATGTCTTCCAGCTTTAGTTGATTGGGATGCCTACTTGACAGACATTGCAGGTTTGTTTGTGGACTCCTACATTGCAGATTTGGGAGACACCATTCATGACATTCATCTTCTCTTTGATGAAGATGATCCTTCTTTGATTGTTGCGAGCGATAACTCTGACCCTCTTGTGCATTCTCTACATGATCAATCTTTAGAGGTTGATATGATTGTGGATACTTTTGTACAACACTTGGAGGAAGTCTCTTTATCTTTTGAGGAGACATATGAGTCTTTGGATATTGTTCTACATTCATCTCCACTAGATCTTGGAGTGCCTTTTTCAGTAGTGTGGCACAGTTTACCACCTTTGGAGGGGGTACCTTTCAGCATCGACATGGGGGACACTTGAGCAGTTTTCAGAGTTTCCTTTCATCATGAGTATTTTTGCTTCATCTTCCCTTCATGGTTGGGGAGACTTCATGGATACACCTTTGGTTTTGTTTCTTCCTAAGGGGAGGAATGGTGTTCGATGTTCATGGAGCATTTTCCTCATTCATCTTCGAGCTTCGATCATTGGTGCAAATTCCAGATTGAGGGGGGGCTTCCTAGTCTCTCTTCTTCTTCTCTCATATTGGGGGACTTTTTCCTCACATGGGGTTTTGTCCTTCACATACTTCTATGAGAGTTCTTTGTATCTATTTTTCATCTCTCTTTTGGGGGAGGGTTTTTTCCCATTGGATTTTTCTCTCTTTCCCCGCTTTGTGAAAGATTTCCTTGCATTGGTTTTCATGCATTTGCATTTGTACATGGGTACCTAGCATGGCCTCGTAGCCGGGACCCATCTTGCATTGCTTAGTTGAATTGTAGACTTAAGTGCATTCCCCTAAGTTGCACTTAAGGGGGGGTGTTGGTGTAAATAATTATTCATCATGGATATTATTACACCTTACTTAAGTTTACTTAGGAAATGCATTTCATAGTAGTTTGGGTATGAGACACTTGGGTGTTTGTGCCACATTGGGATAGTGTGTGTAGGATAATTTCCACCTTTTATGGTGTTGATCTTGTTGTTACACTCCACATTCAGTGGGTGATCCACCTCATGTGGAATATTATATTGTTTCTCCTACCTACCCACACCTATTTCCTACCTACCCTTGTTTCTTATTGAGCCACATGTCATGTTTGTGTGCTCACATATCCATATAGCCTTGCCTATATAAGAATGCTCATATTCATTATATGTATCGATTGATGATCCAGTTGATCAGTATTTTCTCTTGATAGAATATAGTTTATTCCTATCATCTATTTTGTTCTCTCTTATTTGTGCTTTCAATTGCCTCTAGATCTTGGCAAAATCTCACAAGGTTCTTAATCGTTATTGTATATTTTCAGTGTATTTTCTATGTGGGTACTCAAAGAATGGGTTGATGCTCCTTGAGTTGGTTGGTGCTCCTCAAGTTGGTGCTCCTTGAGTTGGTGATCTAAATCAGCTGGAGTTGGTGCTCCTTGACTTGGTGCTCAGAATTATCAGGGGTTGGTGCTCGTCGGGTTGGTGCCCTAAATATTGTAATCATATTTTATTATGAGGTTGGATTGGAGAAGTAGACTCCAGCAGCTATTTTCACCAAGGTTTTTCCCACACTGGGTTTTCCTTGTATATCCTGTGTCTTATGGTTTGATTTGTGGGTGTGGTTCTATTTTATTTGCATCTTCAATATCTGCAAATTTTTGGTTTAAATTTTTTTTGAATATCATTGATTCACCCCCCTCTCCTTGATCAATTGTGTTCTTCAATGTTGTTGTAGGCACTTAAAAATAATTTTTTTTAATTTTTTTTAATTCCTCACATAATTAATTAATTAATTATGTTAATTCAAATTCTCCTCAATATTAATTAAATATAATTGATATTGTCACTATAGTATGTGACTGATTTATTTAATAAATCAATCCCTTTCTTTATTCTTCTAAAAATTGAATTCCCACAAATCTCTCTCTTAGCTAATTAATTTCAATTAATTAGTTAACCACATGCTTCCTACAAACCATCTTCTTAATTCATCATTAACCTAATAAAGTCTTCTAGAAACTCCCTAAACTCACTTAACCTTATTCTTCTAATTTTTAATTCCCTCCACTCATTCTCTCTCCTAGTCAAATCTTCCTACAAATCCTAATCCCACCTAACATTTCTTCTAATCCCCCTCCTAATGAGTTGCTAATGGCTAATCATCATGATTAGCCACGAAGTCAACTCCTTGTCCCTTCCATCCAACCACTAGCTTTTAATGCTCTTATCCTAGGTGAATGTGAGATCTTCAAAATCTCACAATCCTCTAGGCATCTCCTCTCCCAAGGAATTTTTAGTTCCTTCTTATTCCTCCAATCCCCATGATTATCCCTTTTTGGAGAATTTTAAATTCCTCCTCCCCATTCTTCAAGTAATGTCACATCCCTTGTTCCTCTCAAGGCACATTGGGAAGTCTTCCCAATGCACTTTGCTCTTCTCAAGGTACCTTGGGAAGTCTCCCCAATGTACCTTGAGGAGTGTGGAGACAAGAAATGTCTTTAAGGCATATCTCTTGGTCTCCACACCCTCTCTTGGGCCTTGTGTGAGCTCACAAGCAAGCCTAGCCCTTCATCTTGAATCCATCCTAGCCATCCATTTTTCCTCTCCTCTTCCTATAAATTGAGGATGTCACCCCTTCATTTTTCATCTCCAATTTCAGTAATCTTATGCTGCCCTTTTGAGCCTAGGAAAATCATTTCAAGCATCCTTATCATCTTCCAAATCCATTCCATTTGTGCACAACATTGGAGAGCCATCAACATCAAGCAAGCAAGAGGAGCACATCAAGTGGAGCATCATCCAAGGGCACCTTCACTTCATCAAGATCCATCTGAAGGAGAAGGTATAAGGTTTGTGAGGTATATGCATTCTTATTCTTGTTTTAAGCATTTCAAATTATGTCTTTCAATTTTGTATGATTATATGTCTAATTTGCATACTTATTAACTAATCCACCTCACAGGTATTTTATCATCTTCAATTGTCATTGATGGCAACTCATATCAAATTTGGCATATGTAGTTCATGTTTTCATCATTCCGGAAGATTGGTTGAAGATTGATCAAGTATCTGTGTGGTCCGGTGAATAGAGCAATGTATCTGGCAGAATGTACAGTGTTTTGGTTAACAGATTATTTTGGCTAAGTATTTTTCTTTGCCGATCTGCGAGATGTATTGTGGATATGAAATTCACCTTATTCCACCTTTGTGGCCTTCGATGTTAAGTTTTGTGTTGGTTGGTAAGATCCGATAGATTGATTTTTGGTAAAGACAGTGGTTATCAATGGTAATGTGTGGAAATGCATTATGTGGATATTATGGATCAATTTTTGTGAGTGTTCATGTGTTTTAAGTTGATAAGCCAACATGGAGAAAGCATTTGGACATTTTGTTTTGGTTTGCATGGTTGTTTTTGGATCGGATTGAGCCGACTTGGGTAACACATTTCATATTGTGTGTTATGTGTTTTTGGGCCGACTTGGTGATGACCTAAAATGGTGATGAGGATATATAAGACAGGTTTATTTGATCATATTGGATATCGATGGTTATGTGTGAAGTGTGTATGAGTGATTGTGTGCAGTAGGAAGACTGGTGCTCCGATATAATGCAGAATATCAAAACAGAGCAGAGTGTGATCATGAGTTTTGTGCTTAATCAAAACTATACTCAAGCATTTTTTGATGTTATTAAATAGTTCAAACCTTCTTGTAATAATTTGTAAATATTTTGTAAGACAGTGAGCCTTTCGGGTTGTAGCTCTTATTTGTAATTGAGCAGTGAGCTCTAGGCAGTGTGCTTGAATGCATGTGGATTCCCCTTATGCAATATTTCTATACTTCTAATAGAGTATATTAATATTGTGGGTTTGAATCCCACCAATTTTTCCCCTTCATCGATTTTCCACGTAAAAATATTGGTGTTATGGTGTTGCTGATCTTGGCTTTGTGTTTCTACACTTTACTTTTCTTCATTTGCATTAAGTGGTTGAAAGATCAGGTTATTAAAGTTAAAATTGCTAAACATGGATTAACCCCCCTCTCAGTGTTCTCTTGATTCGAGCATGATCAATGGCCCATATCTTCCCATGATTGTTAATTACATGAAGATGCATGATCCACTTAACTCTAGAATCCACGTCTTGTGGATGTGGCATGGTGGCCCATGATGCAGACAATTCATCACAACTAGACAAATCATGACTTGCCAAATAATCAAGACTTTTCTTTGGTGGGCCAGTCAATCCCATGAGGCCCATGTTGGTCAGATGGGTAAAGGACAATCGGATCAAACATACATCAATGGTCATGATTGCTTCTATTTGTGTACGATTAAAAAAAAATTCTTGCAAATGCTAACTCCACAAGCCTGCAATCAATGAAATGGTGGACCCTAAGTGATGAGCATGTTAGGAAAGATCAATGGCTAAGATATATGTGCATTTGTGTGGCTAATGAAAGATGATCGACCTAGACAAGCTCATAGTTACACAGTGTGGATTCATAGGGTGACATGTTTTATTCTTATTAGTCACCAACTAAAATAGGTAAAGAGTTGTTGCAAATGCAACGTTTAAATATGAATTGCAATGGCTAGTTTGTGCCAATTAAACAAATTTATAGTTCCTGCAATAAATTATCAAATTCCACCATTATAAGCTAAATCCATGTTTAAATCACTCTACCTTGATCTAAAAAAGCATATTGTATTAGTTTGAGCATTATATGTTATTTGTGTAATGTGAATTCTCACAGGCTAGGGTTTTTCTCAAGTTTTGTTTGCCAATAGCTATAGTAAGTGCAAATACTCTTGTTCTTGTCCACAGTGTTCTACTATTATTTTTGTCCACTTTCAACATAATTAAGTATAGATATGCATTCCCAGAGTGTTTTCCACAACTTAATTTGAAACCCTAGTCCCAGTTGTCTGCCCTCTGTTTAATCAGAAACTTGAAAGAATTTATTTAAAATGACCCAATCATCTAGCTAGAGAAAGAGGAAGTTTACTAATGAGATTATTTCTCAGCTTCCTAGATCAATAGACACTTAGAAAAGAGCTAAAGTTGGTGCTAGGATGGACTTCATAGTTGCATGTAGAGACCCTATAATGGATCCTTGGTGTTTTAGTTTGTGGAGAATATGTTACCATAATAAGAAGGAGCACATCCCAGTATGCAACATATGGAACTTGAATTTGGAAAGGTTATTTGTTCCCAATGTCTTTGTGAATTTTGACCTTATGAGGCCTATTTCTAACAATTAAAAAGAAGGTGCAAGGGAAATTGTGGCCAAAGATGGAGGAAGATTGGTTGCAACTAATAGGCAAATGATTGTGGAGGCCTTTATATTGGATGAACGAACATATTGGCCATTGAGTGAAGATGAGTTTTCCAAAGAATTCAATTCTCATGAGAAGCTCTATAGGAGCAGGGTTTCAGCCTTTAAGTCAAGGCACCTATCAAGCGATGAAAAATCCCTTACCCCAAGGGATCTCCCTCCATACAATATTGACTTGTTTGTTGGTTATTTCAAGGATAAATATTTTTCTCAGTGTCAAGTCTTTGGTGTGGATGTTTAACCATTTATCCCCAACTAGATGTTGGTCTTATGTATGGACATTTACAATATGTATCATAACAAACCTTTTGATTATGCAGGTCTATTGGCAAAGAAGCTACAAAAGGCACTTAGTGACTTCAAGGTGGGTCCTTCCTTGCATTTTAGATATTATTAAATTCTCATGCATAACTTGTTATTCAAGGGTCTTAAGGTCTGGCACCTAGACCTAAGAGTTGAGCCAGTGCTCAAAGTTTAGATTGTCCCTATCCAAGTATGGAAAAATCTATGGGACATGCACTATAAGGATTATAATTATATTATATTTGAAAATCATTTTGTTAAAAGAATGATGACTCTACTTCAGGGAAATTTTTTAAGACCCAAGGATCTTGAGCCTAAAAATGGGATTGACCACAATTGGGGGTCATGGTTTTATTTTAAGGACCACACTATTATTAGGGTTTTTGGTAGCCTTGCCACTCCAAGGCTCCTTCCAAACATTGTACCAAACAAGATTGCTTTCTTGGAGGTGATATATCAGCTTTATGAAGTAAAGAAGTCCCTTATTGGGGGAGTTCATAGGAGGGGATCATTCCTCCTTTCTCAAGTTAGGGCATGTATTCTTTTGAGCCGAAAAGAAGCACTTTTATTAAATCAAGTATATAATGGAATACTATGTGAAAAAAATTGTAAAAAAATAATTCATTGAATAGCTAGTTCGAATCTCTATACAACCTTTAGTCTATTTTTTTTTACTTGGTACCTATTATTTTAAACAAAATTCTTCTTTTCCTTTTTATTTTAGGTTTTTTTAATCTACAAAAAAAGGATAAAAATATTTGGAGCAAGGACTTTATCTATTTTATTATGAGGGATATATTATTGTTCCTCCTTTCAATTTCTATATTTTTATTATTCATCATGGATCCAACTCAAATTGCTCTACTCAACCTATACAACTATTATGGGTGGAAAAAAATAATAGAAATAAGGGTTGTATCCAATGAGTATGAGTATAGAAGTTGAACCAACAACAATTACAAAAAAGAGAAAGTAGTATAATAGATGTGATGAAGCCTATAAAATGTTATGTATCTCTATTTCTCCTTAGCTTCTTTTTCACATCAAGTATCGCACTACACCAAATCAAATGTTAACCTAGTTTGAGACCTTATTTGGTAAGCAAGATATGTATTAAGAGGTTATTAGTTGGAGAATTAACTTATTGGTTTGAATCCTACATTTTTTAATGGCATCTAGAACTTCTTCACCAAATCCAAATACCCCATATTATAGTTGAAATAGTGTGTTATTGAGAAATAGGATACCCAGTTGATTTTTTCTATCCTTGCTAAACTTGGTCCTAATTATTCTTATTTCTTTCTACTTTCTATGCCATTAGAGATGAAATCTTTGTACTACATTTTTTATTCCCTCGTTTGTTGAATTTAGTACATCATTTACTAGGGAGTAGGGAAAGTTGGTACATATAGGTATATTGATGTCTTACAAACCACAAGCTTTTATTGTAATGCACAAAACTATAAATCCTTTAAATATAAAAGAAAATAAATACAAAAGCAAGGATTTCAACAATAATGAGAAAGCATAGAAATTACAATTGTGAGCTACTTTTGAGTCCTCTTCCTCTTATAAGGGGAAATCATCAGGGAGATATCAAAATATGACATTGTAAAAAATAGGGACATCAAGAGCATAAATATTATGCAAAATAGATTGATGAGTTGAGGCATATTCTTCAAAGAATGATATTCAAATGTATCCATCTATGTCATCTAGTGCATCCCCTTCTTTGACATAACCTTCATTTATATAGCTAGAGAAAAATGGAGTATAAATGTAATAGAAAATATGAAAGGTAGTTCACTCTTAATATCTATATATAATATATAAAATGAAATATAGGTAATAGAGTATATATATATATATATATATATATAATTGATCAATAAATTAAATTCATGAATGAATGATGTTGATTGTGAAATCATATATCAAAATGGTAAAATGCAATAATTTGAATATCAATAATCGATGTAGCTAAAAATTGCAATTTGTTAGAAATAACTATATAAGTTCAAAGTTCAAAGTACCTAGTGGAAACCCAATTTACAAGTGACGAAAATCAAAATGAAAAAAATAAAATGTCTAAAATGATACTATAGATGTTTTTGTCTAAATAGCAAGCTCAAAAATGAATCATCATTACCAACTATCAAAAGGAACTATAAAATGCAATCCCATATGTACACATGGTGATCATCATAAAATTAATATGACTCATTGTGCTCTACATCCCACCAATGAATTGATACAAACCTACACGTAGGTTCCTTGTAATCAATTAGATATCCACCTACATGTGGGTGCCTTGAAAAGTGTCCAAAATTTACTTTGAATTAATAGTACTCTTTAGCCCTATTTCAAGCAACATTTTCTCCATCTTTTAAAAATGGTATTTTAATAATAAAATATAAGTTATATTTATAAATAAACTATAAAGTTACATTTTAGACAACTTCAAATAAATTATTAAATGGTTTCCCTTGTACTACTCCATTATACTATTATAAATTAAATAAGACTTGGCATTCTTCTCTTATCTAAATTGTTTTGCCACAAGCAATAGAAAACTTGGACGTTCCAAAATTTTCTCTATTTCCCTAGTGGCATGCTCTACTGGAAGATACCTCTAATTGACCAAAAATCTCTTTATGTTCTTTTTTATTGATGTGTGTTCCCCATTATCAATGATCTCTTCAAGAGCAATACCAACTTCCCCTCATCAACCAAGGGAGATAATTCAATCAAGGGAGCTTCAATCTATGCCAATTTGCATACATATTTTCTTAATTTTGAACCTATTGGAGATTTTCATTGAGCTCTTTAAAAAAAATTAATTATTTGAACCAATTCCTTTACTCTTGGCACTCTACTATCAATGATGATTGAATCCACAAAGAGAAAACATCATATCCATTCAAAACCTTTATATGAGACATACCACTAGACATATGGTTTGTGGTATTATAGGAATTATCTCAAAGATACAATCATTTGATCCTCTCCTTTTGTCACCTACCACATAGTTACTCAAATAACCCTCAATTTGTTTGTTAATGATTCCTAATTTCCCATCTATTTGAGGGTAATGACATGTTTTAGGAGCCAATTTTGCATGAATTAACCAGAAAAGATTCTCCCAAAATAAACTAACTTGTTGTATTTAACACACTATTTTTCTTAAAAACCCATGAAGTAAATATCTCTTTGAATGTCCTAGAAATCAATTGTGTATCAATTAACCAAAAAAGATCCTTCCAACACAAACTAAGGAAGGTGGTGTCTTTATTATTCATTATGTTTCTAAGCAACCCATACAATATCTCTTCAAATGAAGAAAACTCAACAACTTATTATAGAGTCGAAAATTGGATGCCCTTTGCAATCTCACCTATACTATTGTAGCCACTTTAGTATCCATTCCCCTAGCATTTGAGTAGGCTCATTTCAACCCTTGCATCAACTTTTTCCCTCTCAGGATGCTTAGGACACCTTTTCGACAACTACCTTTCAACGTCGCTTTTGCATTAACCATATTTTTCTCTTGTCTCCCATTATTTTTTAGCGTGATTCATCTAGACACTACCACACCACATAGATGTCTATGTGTCGCACATTTATCTAATGACATATTAACGTTCAAATGTCAGTTCTAATCATTTTGACACTTGTCACCTACCCAAGTTAGTGGAAACAACTTGGAATCTTCTAAAATGGCTCAACAACCCTTCTTTCCCTCCTATCTTCTCTCTTTCAAATCTATTATTTCATGCATGCACTCTCTCTGGGTTCTTTTAGTAATTTTTGGTTTTCTCTTGGCTTTCACAACTCTCTTTCTCTCTCTCACTTTCTACAACAATATCTAGCTTGCTACAACAATCTTTACATCTCTCTTGGCTTTCTCAATCCCTGTTGATAATGTCTATCTTTTTATCTTGTCTTTGAGAAACTTGGGATTTATCACATCCCTTATCTATTTGATCATTTTATTATTTTATCTATTCATCTTTTGATCTATCTATCCATATGGTTGTTATGGAGGTTGAAACACCAAAACAAGGGCTTGACTGAGGCAAGCCTCCAAACAACCCCAAACGTTTTTCCTCTTCTTCTTGAGTGCAAGTTTATTGGAAGCATTCGAATGCACAATGGTTCATTTATGTTTTATTTATTTAATTTCTATTCATTTCTATTTGTATTTATCATCTAATATTGGCTATTATATTTCTAGCTTTTGGGTTTTGCAAGTTACCTAAAATACAAAGTTGTGTTTTCTCCATTTTCTAAGTTTTTTGTTCGCAATCTATACAAAACTACAACATGCCACACAAATACTTGCACGTCACGCTGGCATTCTTGATCAAGACACTCAGACTTGGACTGAAGAATCCCTGTCTATGCCCTTTCTATTTATGTGATCAACATATTTCTTTTCTTTTTTTATAACTAGATATCTTCACCATTTCTACTAGTGGGGATATATAAATGTGTGGTGTGATATTGGCTCTCTAGGGAACATATTTTTTCCCTTTGCAGGGTCACTTTTCCACCATTAAACTTTGGTGAACACGATGTGAACATTTCTTCTTTAATATTTTCAAATAATTCTTTATCATTCCTTCAAGCATTCAATACACCCCTATAAAAAAGGAAAATTCTAAAATTTCCCCTTCTTCCAAAAAATATTTTGGGACACTACCCTGAATGTTGGGAAAATGGTGTCTAAACCTTGCATTTACATGAGATTACTATTTATAGTAAGTTTTTATTTTATCATGTAATGGCACAAAATTATGCCCAAAGCTTTGGATTGGCTAGATAAGCATGTCGGTAAATTTTCGTCACAAGATCATAGCTAGTTTTGAAGATATTAAAGTTTTCATTTTTTAAGGATGCGATGAAAGGTTTAAAATTATTTTTGAGGACTTTAGAGGCTCCAAAGTACCTTGAAAAGTGCATGTAACCAGTATAGCGGGTTATGAGGTGAAAGAGAAATTTGTGAGTTTTTTCGTCTGCATCAAACAGTTCGTCAATTGGACACATGGTTCACAAGTTATGGCCTCCAGAAGTTTGGATTCCTAAAATAGGAAATATAAATTGCATCAAACACATAAATGAGTTGTAAGAGGAAGGAACACATGTTGATGTGTGTTTTGACACGTCATAGGGCATCTAGAATGTGGATAAGGTCTTCTCTAATTTATTGGGTGGTTTTAGCCTATGGTTTTATAATACTGCTTAATGGTTTCTTGTATTGTATATCCTATATATGAGGTGTGTGAAATAGAGGTTATGTGTAAGAGTCTTATGGCTATTGATTTACCTCTGAATCTCTGATTAGTGGTACTCCTAAGAAGAGATTTCTCTTCAAGTATATTGTATTATGTTATTGATTGTTGAATAATATATTGAGCTGCTTTTGGAGTGTGGGGTTTTTCTCCAAAAGGATTTTCCCCACATAAATCACTTTGTTGTAGTATGCATGTTATTATGTCTATTTATGTTAAGTTTTTGTAACTATTGTAACGATCTTTTAAAGATTTTTCATTACCCTCCTCTCAAGCTTAGTGTAGGAATTTGTTCTAATACTTAACTTCCTTACACATGCCTTCAATTTTTAAATGATACGTTGGCCTTCAACCGCCTTCTTATGCATTAATTCTTTAGTTTAATTTATTATTTTCATAATGAATTTGTTATCTTCTTTTATTACTTCAATTTCTATTTTAATTCAAAGTACTAACGATGTTCGTTTTCATGGATGTGATGGTGACTTAGATGTTCCTATATCACTTGATGTCTTTGATCCCTCTTGTAAAATTTCTTCTATTTCAAAGGATATTTTGTTGCAAGAGCAAGAACTCATTGATACCTTTCTTAATGTTACTCTACCTTCTCTTCATTTCAATGCACACTCTTCTAGATTTGATGCATTAATGAATGATGAATCTCACCTCACATCTAATCTCTCACAAGTCGTATTGAGCAAGTTTCTTCAACTAATTCTTCTACAAGTTGTAATGAGTCTGTAAAAGTTATTGTTGTCTTAGTTACCCTTAGTGGGCCTAAGAGATCTATTGGTGTAAATTATTTCTCATAATTACACTTTACTTAAGTTGACTTAGGATAATGAATTCATTTTAATTTGCATATGAAACCCTTAGGGAATTGCTCATCTAGGGAACATGGTTGTAGGAGAAATCCCACCTTTGGTGGTGTTATCATGTTATCACATTTTCATATCCACTTATAGTGGAATGATAATTCCACCTTTGGTGGATGATCCACCTTTAGTGGAATTATCTATTATTTATCTTACCTACCCTTATATCTCATTGGGCCACATGTCATGATTGTGTGCTTTCAATTCACTACAACCTTGCATTTATAAGCAAGCTCATGTACATTGTATAATTGATTGATATTTACATCTTGATGAGAATATAGTGTGTTCTTGTCTATCTTTGTCTCTCTTGTGATGTGATATCCATTGGCCTCTAGATCTTGACTTTCTATTGGAAAATTCTTACATGTTATCAAAGCCATTGGGGTGCCATTGCATAGTCATTTTTGAGAGATTTTAGTGCATTTGTAGATTCACACATTTTTCAGATCTGAGGAGTAGCAAATTTTGGGAGCGTCCAACGCCAAATCTAAGCTCACCATTACGTCCAGGATGTTGTTTCCATAAAGTTTGACTATAAATTTGCCTATGTTGAGCAAAAGTCATTTTTGGGGCAAAGAGTTTTGAGCAAGCAAGCCATACGACCTACTTGCCTAGCCGGATATGAATTTTTTTCAAAAAAATATTTAAAAATTAAAAAATATTTTCTACAAATTGTTTTTTTAAGAAACTCTTTTTTGTGGCTTGTTAAAGTTTTTTTTTTTTAAGTAAAAAATTATTATTGAGGGGGGGTCCGCAAACCACCCCCTACATTTTTTCTTACCTACCGATGCAGGGTTTGCAGGGCCCATACCTTGTCACTACCACCTGTCTGACCATCTTATGGCTCCCACCATGCTCCTATCTCTATTCATCATCGCCCTCACCACTGCCTCGGTTCCTCTGTCATGTGTCTCCCTTGTTCACTGCCCCAACCATTACCACCATCGAAGCTCCTAGGTTCTTCATGGCCTCTCTAGATTAAACACCGAGCACTGGTTCTACCTCCCCCAAAAACTTTCAATGTCAAACCCAATGCCAACTCGATGGTCCACATGCTCGTCATGTGGCAAGAGGCCACTGGCTCACGAGTTTGAACACCCTGCACACGTGTCATTATTCCATTAGTGTTGCACAGCATAATTAGTGCACATCTCTACCACATGTCAGTTTCTCATTCGATCACATCAACACCCAATAAACGAGACACATAATCATCCATATTGTTGAGTTAGCAAACATGTTGTCCAGTCCATACTGCACAGTTAGTAGATCATGCAAACTATTTGCACATCCATTCAGGGTGATATCACTATATGCCCAACTTAGTCAACAGGTCTAGTTAACCCGCCAGGACATAAATTGTTCATTCCAATCAGCCTACTACGTCAATTTTCATATAGTGCCACACAATTGTCTGTATAGTGACACATCATCAATCGTACAATATAGTCGCATGGCACATGTCATCAATCGTACAATGCCACATCAATAGCCTCGTATAGTACGGATTGCCACGCAGGCAAGTAGGTTTTTTGGCACAACGGCCATATAGACATCAAATTTAGGCCCGTCATTTGCTAACATCAACACTTTTTTTAAAAAATCAACCCCTCACCATTGAGCTTTTCTATTTTGCAATCCAACTTTGAGGCCTTTTTCAATGAATTTTTTTTTTATTTGAGCTAAATTTGTGTGCTCTTAGTGATGGTGTGGTTAGTTTATGATTTTCTTGGACATATTTTCTAGAATTTTTCATCTTTTCACAATTGTACCTATCCAATCCTTAACTCTGCAACTTCCTAGGCTCCGTTCAAGCTCATATGACCTCCTTTTCAGGTGCCATTTTGTTTTGAAAGTGCATAATTTTTCATCTACTTTTGTGTGGTGCTATTAGTTTTTCACCATTTTGAATATAAATATCACTTTCAAAATTTGGTCTTTTTTGGCCTATTTGGCACATGTACTTGCTTGGATCTTAATTTAGATATTGTGCATTATTGGTTTGAGTCTACTATAACCTATATGAAACATTTGAAATCTTGAAATTTGAAGCCCACTTTGCCTTTGTTTGCAAGTGGCCCATTATACATGCACTAAGTATAAAGTGTCAAATCATCATTTTATTTTCTTTCGGGGGGGGGGGGGGGGGGGGGGGGTGTTATTTGATTGAATGAATTTGGGGGGGTGTCTTGTGTGATTGTGTATCTCTCTATCTTTTTCTCTTTCATTTTTCTATTATAGGTTCTCCTAAGTTTCCTCTTTTAACTCCACATAACTATGCTTCTTGGAAAATTGATGCTTGGAGTAAGTTAATAGTAAACGGATTAACTCATTATATTGATGGAACTGTTGTGGCACCATCTAATCCTAATGCTCAAATGGAATGGCTCACTAAAAGTACTATAGCTTTTGGAACTTTGAGGAAATGTGTATCAAAGGATCTCATCTTTCACATTGAAAAGTGTAAAATAGTTAAAGATGCTTCAGATATCTTTGGTAAATTTTATGGCCAAGTTGATGAAATTAGGAGTTGTCAACTTGATAATGATCTCACAATGTTGGATACCAAGTATTTTGATACAATCCAAGATTGTCTCACCGAAGCAAATGAGCTAAGAGAACATCTCAAGGATTGTGGCATTAACAAGAAGGATACATAGTTGGTCTACAAATTGTTGGGAAAGCTTCCATCAGAATATGCAACATTTATTTTTATCTTCCAAACCCATCACTTGACAGTCGGTAGTTCTTTCACTATACCAAATTTGATGCATTCATATAAATGATGATGTTAGAGCAATCAAAGCTGATGAGTATGGGGATTCTCAAGTCTTCAAAGTCAAAAGATTTGGTGGCTAATCAAGGGAATCAAGGAAAGGGTTTCAACAAGAAAAAAAAGTAGTTCAAGCCAAAGACACAATAGGATAAAACACAATCATCCTCTACACAATGAGGCAATACTTCATCCTCTTCCAAGAAGGGAAATACACTTAAGAAGGAGAGGCCAACTTGTTCCTATTACAAGAAATTGGGTCATGATGAGAATCATTGCCACTCAAAACAAATTGATGAGTTAAAAAACACCATTTAGAAAAACAATATCAATTTGCCATCTACCTACAAGAAGGACTCATCTCCTTCCACTTCCTCATAGTCAAAAGGAAAAGGGCAAGCATTTGTGGCAAAAATAGGTTCTTCATAGAAGTAGATACTTGACTCGGGTGCCTCTCATCACATGGGTTCTACAAGGGATCAATTTTCCTCATTGGAGACATCTAAGGTACCTCACATTTTCATTGATGATAATACACAAGTGAAAGTTGAAGGGAAGGGTTTGGTTGCCAGGGATGATGAAATATTTGAGAATGATCTTTATGTTCCTAACTTGAGCACTAACCTTCTTTCAATCTACCAAATCACCCACTATGGAAATGGAAAGAAACTTGAGTTTACACCTAATTCAGTTGTGGTAAAAGAACTTGAGAATGATGCCTTGGTAGTAGTGGGAAAAGCCAATCATAACTCACGGCTTTACTCATTCTCCCACTTTGTGCCTCGATCTCCTTCTATCACCTTGCTCACTCATTCAAATTTAGAAAGTAAGCTATGGCATGAGCAGTTTGGTCACCTCAACTACCATTATCTTTAGTAGCTAAGCTCCAAGGACATGGTCACAGGTCTACCTTAGATCAATTTTTCAGACCTGCTAAGCTCCAAGGACATTGTTCATCTAGAGAACATGGTTCTAGGATAAATCCCACCTTTGGTGGTGTTATCTTGTTATCACATTTTCATATCCACTTATAATGGAATGATAATTACACCTTCAGTAGGTGATCCACCTTTAGTGGAATTATCTACTATTTCTCCTACCTACCCCTACCTACCTTTGTATCTCATTAGGCCACATGTCATGATTGTGTGATCTCATTTCCCTATGGCCTTGAATTTATAAGTAGGCTCGTCTAGATTGTATATAGTTGATTTATTTTTCCATATTGATGAGAATACATTTTTTCTTTTCTATCTTTGTCTCTCTTGTGTTGTGTTATTCATTGGCCTCTAGATCTTGCCATGCTATTGGCAAATTCTTACAAGATCAATCATTTCCGTGATTATAGCTAGTCCTTCTCCAAAGAAGGTAATTTATATCCATGGTGTTCCTTTCAAAAGTGATTCACTAGATCTTTTACAAAATACAAACAGTTTAAGGCTCCTTATAGAATGGTAGCCCATACTTATAACACTCATAGAAAAAAGAAAAAAATTGATCAATCCAATACTTCTTTACCACCTTCTCATCCAGATCTTCCTCAAGCATCTAAACCTTCAATTAAGTAACTGAGTGATTATGATCTTATTGAGCAACTTATTGTCACACCCACTAGGATCTTACTTTGGGATTTGCTTCAGATTGCTCCAATTTATCAAGTTGTGCTTCAAGAAGCTCTGCAAAATATCTTGTTGCCTTCTTTTGCTAGGACTTCAGAAGTCAATGCATTGATGGATCGTATTAATGTAGATTCTCTAAAAATCATGTTCTATCCACATGAAATCTCGTTTGTACAATTAAGGAACCAGGTAGATCCATTAGTGATAATTATTTATGTTAGCATCAGAATTAGAGATACTCTCTTTGATACTGGCTTAGCACTCAATATTTGTAGTCTAGACCTATTGCCCAAAATCAAAGTGGACTCAAATTCTCTCATTGCATCTTCTTTGTTCATTCATGGTTTTGATAATACTGGTAAAACTACTTTGGGCATTGTTTTGGACCCATTACTATTCCAACCCTAGTTTATGTTATCTCAAGGCCTTTACCATAAAATCTTCCCTTGGTTAGACCTTGGATTCATTATTTAGGAGTGGTTTCTTCTACCCTTCATGGTTCTATTAATTTTGTTGCAAACAATCAAGGTGTTGGCTTGATGATGATGTTTTGATGTAATAAGTTGAATGATGGCTTGTTTTATGTTGTCATCGATGGCAACTATGTTTTGTTAGTCATCTAAGTCTTTTAGGTCAACCGGCAAAGCATAACCGATATAGGAGACAATTAATCAGTGAACCGGCAAATAGGACTTCAATCGGTAAACAGGAATAGAGTTGTATTCAAAGCAACCGGTATGAGCGATCAATGAAGAGTTAGGTGATGCAGTTCTACACGAATGTTGGAGACAGGTAAGTGCAGGTATATTCAACGTTGCATTAGCAGTTTCAACAAGATGAGCAAGTTTTGATAAACAGGGGAATCAATCTTGAAGGACAATCAATCGATAGAGAAAAATGACTTAAATCGGTTAAACCGAAAATGATTATATTTTACTTTTGAGTTATAATGTTGGTGGTTGACATAAGTAAAGCGTGTAGTGCAAGATTGTCCAGATTCATTAACCTAAGAAATTGTTCCAAGGTTATTAGCCGACTAAGTTGATGTTTGTACAAAAAGTGTGATCAGTTATGAGATGAAGTATGAGATCATAAGCAAATTTTGAGAGTTTGATTGTGCGGTAAATTAAGAATCTTTGTATTGATGTGTTGTTGATGTATTGAGTGGAACTGAAGCGGATCTTATCAAGCACAGAGGTGCTACATGCATATCATTTTACTGTTGGTTTCCTAACAGTTGTAGCAGTCGAATCCCCTACTGGGTAGGTCCTAACAAGCTTGAAATTGTAAATCCCCTAACAAGGTAGCTCATTAACTTGAGTCTAAATCCTCTAGCGAGGTTTTTCCTAACAGGGAAAATATTTTACAGAGTTGAGGTAAATCCCTTAATCGGGTGACTCCTAACAGGGTTTGCTCCTAACCAGGCATGTTTGTAAGACCTTAACTGATTAAATATTTCTATTCTACAAATAATGAATCTTGTGGGTACTAATTCCCATCGTGGTTTTTCCCTTTTGGGTTTCCACATATAAATCTTTGTGTTATGTGGATCATGATATATTGGGTGTTAGCTTATGTGGTGATATTTCTTTTATGTTTATTAAGCTTTAAGTTATTTAAAGTGGTGATCAGATTTGTGTTGTTGTTTTTGCTTGCACTAATTCACCCCCCCCCCCCCTCTTAGTGCCTTATAAGTTTATCAGATCCTAATGCTATGCAATTATATCAAATGGTAGCAATTGGTCATGCCTCAATTACACCTACCTTTTAGAACTATATTCCATCTTTATCTTATAATATTCCAACAACTATTCCCATGGTCCCTCCTAAAGAGTAAACCCATGAGAAGGTTTTCCCCAAAGAAGATCCTCCTAAAGTACATAGTCATAAGTATGCTCCTACTACATCTCCTTCAAATACTTCTTCTCAATCAAATGCATTTATTGGTGATTATTGGGGTTACTTGGACTTTACAGACTCCTTCATTAGAGAATATAAAGTTGACCCTATCCACCTTAAAATGCCAAAAACATCTTTCTCACATTCTACCAAAGATGATTACTCTTTGCATCATGAGATCATGTGATCACTATTGAATATATCATTAATTGTGATCTTGCCCCTTTTGAGGAGTTGCAGTCATGTTATGGTCCAAGATACAATGTTATTTCTAAGAATGTATATAAAGAAAATGGTCTTGGATGCATGGGAAAAAGAGTTAAGGTCCCTTTAGAACCGAAAATACCTTTTTTTATGGTGGGTCTAGGTTACAAGACTTCTCCTATGTCTTCATCTCCTCCCAAATTGTCTAATGTATCTATGTCTTCTTCTTCGTGTGATCAATCAATCTTTTCTCCACAAGAGAAAGGGTTTCTTCCTACTCCTCATCCTTTATCTAATCAAGAGCTTATTTTGTTGAGGCTTCTTAAAGAACACTTGATTACTCTTCCTTCTCCTACACATAAAAATTTCATATTCATAATAAAGAAAAGCATTCTTTCTGTGCATATCATCAAGTTCTTGCTCATTCCACTAGTGAATGTTGAGCCTTGAAGGACAAGATACAACAACTTCATCAATCCTTCATCTATTGATACGCCTTCTTCTTCTTCTTTGCATAACAAGTGATATTAAGTTTTACTTATATCTTGTTTTGTTACATAATCCTTATTTCTGCATTCTTACCATATCTATTCTTCACACATGGTGGTGCATGTCTACTTCTCACTACCTGTGGTGACTATCTATTTGTTTTTGATTAATTAAAAATGGGTTTTAAGGGACCCGAAACCCAGTTACATATGAAAGATATTCAGGAGAGAAACAAAATACAACAGCGGCAAAAATCCAGCAAAAAGACCAGCAACATAGGAAAGGACAGCAAGAGGCCAGCAAGAAATTGGCCCCAAGCCCAGCAAAAACATAAAATTAGAAATTCTTCATGGTTTCTTTAGCATCCTGCACCAAAAGCATCATTGCCTTGGCCGCTTCCCTCAAGTCGGTATTTTCCTGAGCAGTCTGGCTTTCTTTCATCTTCATATCCTTCTCCGTCGTAGTCTGCCTGGTTCTGCGCCTAGGGGTCTGGTGGCTTAGGCTGGAAGTAGGAGCATCTTCAATAACACCCAGGTTCTTCTCCTATTTTTTCTTTTCCAGATGATTCACCAGCGCGTTCATGTTCTGGGAGGAGACTTTTAGAACCTAGAGGCTATGGTCCATAAGGCTTTTCAAGGCTTTCTCATTTCTAGCCGTCCGGGCATTGACATTGTCCTTATCCTCCTCCACCTGTTCCTTCAGTATTTTGATGACATCCTCCAGATGTTTCAGGTCGCCTTTTATCAAGTCTTTCTCCAGCCAGTCTTCCATTTCCATTTCTTCCTCCGCTTCACTATTCTCCGTCTCCTCGTGCTGCTTCCCAGAGTCAGACATGTTGATCAGCTTGTTGATCTTAACTTCCAACTCCCTTTGTTTACCCTACATGCTGGTAATGTTTTCCACCACCCACTTCTGAAAATTGAAGAATTCAAGGGTGCAATTGCAGGCAGTATCCAGAATGGTGTCCGCAGAATCCTTGCTCTGTTCCGTCTCCTCCGCATTAGGGTTTTCACCTTCCTTAGGCTTCAAAGCCTCTTTCTCAATTTTCGAGCCTTCAAGATTAGGTTGACGATTCTCAGAATTGCCCCCTTCCTCTCCTTCCCCGTAATTCTCCTACTTGTTAATCTCCATTTCAGAAATGTCTTCCTTATTCTTTCCCTCTTCTTCCTCACAAAGCACATCCTTTTCTTCCTGCACAATATCAACCTTCCTTTTTTATGGGTAGGGGTGCTGGTCTCCCCAGTCGAATCAGAGTCTATGCATTTCTTAGAAATCTGAGCATTGAGGATTAAAGGGTCATCCTTGGTAGCCCTAGTCTTATCCTTCATATATTCATAAATCAGCAGAATGAGGCCCTGGTGCGCTAGAGGGTAGGAACTGGGTTTTTTAATATGGTCGGCCAAGCTCTCATTAAGAGAAGAGGCTAAATAGAAGGGCAAAGATATTTTAGCCCCATGGCGGAAGTGGTTCAGGATGGCGAAGTGATAATTGTAAATTTTCGTAAACCTACCATCCACAGTTAGATATTCCATTAAAGCCCTAAGAATTTTTTGCTAGAAAGGTTTTACCTGTTGGGGGGTGAAGTATGATATATTGTCCTTCGCCAAGTTTCCCTTCTCGTCCTCCGTCTTAGGGAAATTTTTGAAGGCCTCAGCGGCGTACTTTCTATCCCTATAGAATTTGGTCCCCTCCATCTTGAGTCTCGTTACCTCTGAGATCAAACTTTCATCGATGTGCCAGATTTCCCCAAATAGGGTAGCCTTGTTATTGCTCTAGCTTTTTGCAAACCCATGAGAAACAGAGTTTCTACTACCATGGAGCTTCTCCATATAATCCATGAAACTGTGTCGATGGAGCCTTCTCCACACCTTTCTTTCACTCTTCCAGTGCTCACAACCTGACGGTTCATTCCTATTAAGGTTGCCTCCCATTCTGCTTTCCAGGTCACAATCTCCTCTGTTACAACTCTCGGCCCGCGGGTAAAACTCTGAGTTTCTGGTTTCTCCTTGTAGAGAGTCTTTCACAATTTTGAGATTGCCACTCATGTTCATACAAACCTGGCTATTATTACAATTACCTCTCGCACACATATGATCTTGGTTATGATGCCGAGAAACACTCATCATCTGGCAGTTCATCCGCCCCCAAAATCAGTCATTGGTACTCGTTCCCCATAATTCAATCATAATATTAGCTTGCTCCATTAAGGCGATCAAAATATAATTGTTCCTTAATCTCCCACTTGATGTGATCTTCCCCTATATATTTGACTCCCTTTTCCAAATTAACCCCTTCATTAGCAAGGATATCCGCTACCTTGTTACCCTCTCTAAAGGTATGGGTTAGAATAATGCTAACATAGTTATTAAGGATAGCTTTAGCATTTTTAATAATATTGGCAATATTCCAGGAGACTGAACTAATACCTTTGAGGGCTTGTATAATATTTAAGGAGTCCCCTTCGAGCCATATTTTTTTAAAATTGAATTCCTGGGCTAACTGGAGGCTCTTAAGCATGGCCATAGCTTCAGCCACATGGTTGTTTTGGGTTTCGAAAGGGGAAGCAAAAGTAGCAATACACCTTCCTTGAGCATTTATGATAACTCCACCTCCACCAGCCTTTCCAGGGTTCCCTTTGGCTGCCCCATCAAAATTAACCTTTATCCAGTCATAATCAGGGAACCTCCAAACAATGTTATCTCTCTTCTTCTTGTTGTCCAATCTGTAGACCTTATGAATTAGGTTCCATTCAGTAAGAATGTCTTTTTCCATATCATTCATATCAATAATAGCCCATTGTTGATTATTCTTGTGAGGAATGTTGATGTTCTCCTTTATAGCCCTGCATATTTTTTCAAAGACAACTTGAATGTTACACTTTTCTTCCCTGAATATCCTGTTATTCCTTTCTTTCCAAATGCCCCAGCATATCATGGGGAGGGTCAAAGACCACAGGTTTTTAATAATTTGACATTTGGTAGGATAATTCCATTGCCATATTATATCCTTAATGCTTTTGTTCATGACCCAATTAATTTTCTATTTTTCCCACATTTTACACCAGATTTCCTTAGTGAAGGAACAATGAAAAAATAGGTGATCAACTGATTCCCCCTCCTTCTGACAGAGCTCACATCTATTAGGGAATTTGAAGCCCCTTCGAATTAAATTATCAATAGTAAGGGTACTATTATGAGAAGCAAGCCAAAAGAAAATGTTGACTTTAGGGATCAAGATGTTGTTCCAGACTTTACTCCAAATGGGATTGCTGATTTGAGAGAAAGTGTTTTTATAGGCAGAAGAAACTGTGAATTCACCTTTAGGATCACTTTTCTAGAGGAAAACATCATCATAGTTGTTGTTAGGGGAAAAGGACAGCAACTCTTTCTGAAGAGAGGAAAAACCAGGATGGATGTCCTCAAGTTTGACCCACTTATTCTCCTTCCAATAGTCACAAACCATCAGCCCAAACCTCCTTTTACATTCTTCAATAGCTTGATTGTTGTTTTGATCTTCAATAGCCCAAACCATCTATTTGTTGTCCGCTATGGAGGTTATCTATTTTTCCTTGATGACACTTATCAAAATTAATCTTATCTACAAAGACTTTCCTCCATTTAAGGGTTGGTTCTACCTAGTATCTATTTATCTCTATCAGTAGTGACCCTTTTCCATAGCGAAGTTGGTTCTAATGAGCATCTTATTCAGTAGTGGCTTTCCTTCATAACGAAGTTGGTGCTACTAATATTTGACCACCTATCATAACACAAATTTCTAGACTATGATCTATCTTTTTAAATTTGGTAGTGGCTTTTCTTCGCAGTGAGTTTGGTGTTACTAATATCTGATCACCTAGCGTAACACACTTGCTAGACTAGTTAATCTTTTAATAATTATCATTTGCATGACTACTAGAAATAGAATAAGCTAGTGCTTGAGTCATGTTATCACTTTGACATTGGGTGCTTCCCTGTCTTTTGGGTGCATTCCTCTTTGAATCAATCGATCATAGTATTCTTCTTTCTTTTTTAGAATTCATCCATGTGTTGTTTCTTGTATTTTGGGGATGGCACATACTACTAAGACAACCTTTTACATCAAGGTCTCTTTCACTTTGCTAACTCAAAAATCTTAGTTTGTTCATTGTGTTTTGTTTAGAATCTATGTATGTGCTAGGTATGTTCTTGTTTGTATGTATATACATGTGTGTGTGTGTGTGTGTGTGTGTGTGTGTGTGTGTGTGTGTGTGTGTGTGTGTGTGTGTGTGTGTGTGTGTGTGTGTGTGTGTGTGTTACCATGATCTAACCCCATCATCTTGGGAATTTTTACTTTCTAACCTTGTCTTGTGCAGATTTTTCTATCTAATGCATTTATTTTGTAGGTCTTCATCTTGGAGGAATGCTTCCTTGGCCTAAAGAGTTGTTTTCTTCCTCTACAGTATCCTTTTGGCATCATGATGTTATGTATGTTCTTTATCTTTCCTTTAGCATGATATTCATGTTGATTCATTAGCCCACTAAAGTTAGGGAAAAAATTAGAGTCAAAAATTATATACCCCTTTGCAATCTCACCTACACTTTTGTAGACACTTTAGTATCCATTCCCCTAGCATTTGAGTAGACTTATTTCAGCCCTTGCATCAACCTTTTCCCTCTCAGAATGCTCAAGATGCCTTTTTCAACAACTTCCTTTTAGCATCGATTTTACATTAACCATGTGTTTCTCTTGTCTCCAATTGTTTTTTCATGTGATTCATCTGAACACTAGCGTATCACACAAATGTTTGTGCATTGTGCATTTTTCTTGTGACATCTTAACATTCAAATGTTAATTGTGAGCATTTTGACCCTTGTCACCCACCCAAGTCAATGGAAACGACTTGGAATCTTCCAAAATGGCTCAACAACCCTTCTTTTCGTCCTATCTTCTCTCTTTTAAATCTATTATTTCTTCCTAGCACTCTCTCTGGGTTCTTTTAGTAGTTTTTGGTGTTCTCTTGGCTCTCACAACTCTCTCTTGCTCTCTCTCACTTGCTACAATAATATATAGCTTGCTACAATAGTCTTTACATCTCTCGTGGCTTTCTCAAGCCTTACTGGTAAAATCTATCTATTTATCTTGTCTTTGAGCATCTTGGGATTTATCACGTTCCTTATCTAATTTATCATTTTATCTATTCATCTTTTGATCTATTTATCTATCTAGTTGTTGTGGAGGTGGAAACGCCAAAATAGGGACTTGATTGAGCCAAGTCTCCAAACAACCCCAAACATTTTTCCTCTTTTTCTTGTGTGCAGGTTTATTGGAAGCATTCAAATGCACGCGGATTTGTTTATGTTTTATATATTCAATTTTTATTCATTTCTATTTGTATATAGCATCTAGTATTGTCTATTATATTTCTAACTTTCAAGTTTGCAATTTAGTTGAAACATGGAGTTGGATTTTCTCCACTTTTTGAGTTTTTTTCTTGTGGTTGGTATGAGACTGCAGCACACCGCACAGAAGTTTGTCAGTTGCACTATTGTCCTCGATGAAGGAACTCAAAATTGGACCAAAGAATCCCTATCATATGCCCTTTCCATTTTTGTGATCAAAATATTTATTTTCTTTATCTATAATTAGATATCTTCACCATTTCTACTAGTTGGAGATATATGAATGTATGATTGTTCCCTTTGCAGGGTCACTTTTCCACCATTACACTTATGATGCCTTGAAATTTAAAGATGTAGTAAAGATGTGAGTGTATTCAGTGAGTCTATCAACTAAGAAAAAATGCAATCCTTACCCTATGCCTATGGAAAACTAGTGATGAAATCCATGGGAAGTACTCTCATTTTTTATTTTGATATTGGTTAAGGGTTGCAAGAGGTTCATCGGAGAAAATTTCTCTGACTTATTATATTGGTAGGCTAGACACTCTCTAATATGCCTTTGGACATCATCCTTAAGTCCCTTCCATGTGAACTTCTTGATTTTTATGTATTTCTTGACATATCAGATTTTTTTCCAATGGTGCATCATGAACTATACTTGAGACTTTATCTTTCATTTTTCACTTAGGAATAAAAGATATGTTATCCTTGTAGAGTATGATATATTTTTCTACCTAATATCTATCATCATACAACTTACCTTCTAATATGTTACTAGCAAATGCATTCATAGAATATTATACTAAGGTATGAGTTTTCCAATCAACTAAAATATTAGTTGAAGAACATAGAGTGGACTTCCTTGATAAGGTGTGTGCTACTATGTTATTTCCTTCAATTTATTCAATGTAACAATCATAGGCCTAAAGTTTACTCATCCATTTCTATTATCTTTCATTAAGGACCTTCTAGGGGAATAAGTACTTCAAACTATTATAGTCTAATTTAATTGCAAATTTACCACCCACTAGATATTGCTTGAATTTGGCTATTTCATACAAGATGGCCTACGTCTATTTGTCAATACTAAAGGTTCCCCCAATTGTGAGAATCCCCTAAAAAAGCTTTTGAATAAATTGTGGATTCCAAATAATCCTCATAGTTATGTTAAATTCTTTGGAGACCAATCCAAGATAGATTATATTTTCTCTTGATCAACATGGACTCCCTCGAGACCAATAATATGAAAAACAAAATCTTGGTCAAGAAAATTCACACTACACAAAAAATACTTGTGCTCTCAAGATGCCCAAAACTTCATCCAAAAAATTTAAATGCTCCTCCCAAGTCTTATTATAAATAAGGATTTCATCAAAGAAAACCACAAACAAACTTTGCAATTGCTTATTGAACACTTACTTCCTGCAAAATTGAAAGTTAGCAAGAGAATTAGTCAATCCAAACGACATGACTAAAAACTTTTGTCCAAGGTGACACTTGAAAATTGTCTTATGAATATCTTCATCTCAAACATTGTTTTGATGATATCCTAATCTAAGGTTTTTTTGTTCAATGCTCCACAATCTATGCATATCCTCATGGTTTTATCATTCTTCTTCACCAAGACCACAGATAAAGAACATAGACTTGAAAAACATCTAATGTGACCCATGTACAAAAGCTCCTTAGTAGATTTCTTTATTTCTTCATTATACATTATGGGTTAGAAATAAGTAGTAAAGAATGCTCTGGTTGCTTCCAACTCTATGACACTCAAAACCTCTACCAAGTGGGCTTCCTAGAGGTATATTACTAGAAACTTTGTTATTTTTTATCTAGAAGGGACTTAATATCAATACGATAAACCTTCTTGTCATCTAAAAAAGTGATGGGAGTTATCAAACATTAAACTACCCAAACAACCTAACCATGGCATAAATTTATCTCTATCTTTTGGCCATAAACAATTCTAAGAACTCCATTTGACAATCTTTAGAGCACCACCTTCTTCCCATTAACATGGAGCTTAAGTTTCATGATTTATTTTTTTATTTATTTACCAAGGGAATGTAACCACTATATCCCAAATATTGCATGAATATCTCATATGCCAACAACACAAAAGTCATCTTTGTGATTGTCTAAGAAAGAGTTTAATTAGAAAATTTTCTTCATACAAAGCATGACAAATACATCAACAATCATATTAAACCCTTTATATTTTTATGTCTCGAGACCTTTTTTAACGACCAATCTTCATCAATAAATTTATGGATTGTTCCAACGTCAACTAGCATTATGATCATTTGTTTATAGCTTAGAACTTCACAAACTCTTAGAGGGTTATATTTAGGAGTACTAGATAGAGTAGCAAAAGTAGCTCCTAAAAATATCTCATCATAACTTCCATATTCAAGTTTATCTTTCTATTTTCTTACTCGAGTTCATCTGCTCTAGATTCATCTGAAACAATTTCAATGTAATGCATTTGGCTAGGAGTGAGACATGTGTCTCGACATCCATGGTTCCTTACAAGAGAAGCAAAAAAAATCTATCTCAACTCATACTTGGCCTCTTCCTCTTATCTATAAAGAAGAATCTTTGGCTACTTGAATTCTTTATAAAAAGAAGTATTTAAGAGACAAGTCTTTGTCTAAAATTTACCGTTATGGACCATAGTCTCTAATGCCAAAGATCTCTTAATTGTCTCCTACAATGATGGAGGATTGGAAGTATTCACTCAATCTTGAGGAGCTTGAATAGAACTTCTTTGAACAACATAATTAGTCTCTTTCTAGAGACAATAGGAACCATCACAAACTTTTGAAATTTAAGGACGTAATATTATTCTAGCTAATCTAAGCTAACTCCCAAAAATGGATTTCAAGGTATTTTAATCAAACCACTCAATTGATCTCCTATTCAATTCATCATAAATATTAACAAGACTATGACCCTAAGTGGCCAACCCATAGTATCACCACTCATCTGCAATGTCTTCAAGATGAATATTGGCAAACTCAATGGCTTCCTCCTCAAACATGGGTTTCAACAATAAGTGTCCAACTTATAAATCCATGCATGAGTTGTACAATTGTTTTACTCATCAAAAGTAGAAAGAATGGCTTCCTCCTCAAACATGGGTTTCAACAATAAGTGTCCAACTTATAAATCCATGCATGAGTTTCAACAATAAGTGTCCAACTTATAAATCCATGCATGAGTTGTACAATTGTTTTACTCATCAAAAGTAGAAAGAGTCAACATCCTAGGTGGATGCTACAAATCTCCATTGTGTCAATTTATTTAGAGTTATGGTTCAAGTCTAGGTTCATTCTTTTTCTTCAAATTAATGAAAAGTGTAAAAGACATTTTTGTTTAAATGTCTATCAAAAGATACCTATATATTTAACATAAGAAACAGTAATTTATCATAGCATTGAGTTCTACACTTCCACTTCAAGTTCTTCTTCATCTTACGTAGCAAATTTGTTTGGAAAAGAATGTCAGTACCAAATTAGAAATTGGCAATAATTTAGTCTAGAACCTCTCTCTTGCTTGCACATCGAACATATCTATGATTGCATTCAGTAATGATGTACCTACAACTTTCCATTTCCCCGTTGACTCCACTGCATCACCTCAAATGATAAAAATGTTGTTCTACCTAAAGATCTTTAACCTTGTGGTGTACAAAATACAATTGATACAAGGTCCTACTAAAATAATTTTATCATCTCAGCCCTCTCTCCCCATACCCAAGACATCCTCTTTCAAGAAATGGCAGAAACATGTAGGGGATCCATCCGTGGAGAACATTGCAAATCACCATAAGTCGTACTAATAAGATCAGAAAACTGATTTTTTAAGTTACTATATTGAAATTCCCAACCAAAAACATTGGCATTGTAGAGTTTTTTGAGTGTAATGAAAATGGCTCTACAATTTCACAGAAACTCATCCTGTGAAAGGCATTCCTATAATACAAGCAAGCCCTAGAGAACTGAAACATTTACAATACATGGGAAAATTTAACATATTGGTAGAGACCTGTGACTACCGATGGTCAACAAACAGTAGAACATAATCCAAACACAAATCAAGATAAAATATGTCCATTTTCATAGTAATCCACGTTTTTCCAGTTTTTATTACTTCAATTAAACGTGAGCTGCAAAACACTTGATTGAATGCAGAGCTGGTCCAAGCTAGCTCAGTATGTAGTTCGGGTCAAAATCCTCAAACAGCCATGACATAAATTAAGCTTATATGCCTAACACAAAGAGACTGACATTATTTTAGTGAGGACTATATTTCAGAATAAAAGATGATCCTTCAAAACTCCACAATTGCTTCTATCACAATTGTGTCATGAAAATCAGACCCATTGAACTTCATCCATATTAAAGGCGTGCCCTTGAATTTTTGGCAGCAACTGGTGCACTCTGCATTGCAAGAACTAGCAGTCAGAAACAATTTATTTTTTGGAAAAAAAAAGGAAATGAAAAAGGCATTGAAAAAAGAGAAACGAAGAATCAAGCTTACCAAAGGAATGCCTTTTGTAGCTCGTTCTTCCAAAAATTCACATGGCTTGTAAAAACTACCAAATGATTCAGACCACTTCTGGAGACTTGAGTATACGTGCCCCGCACCAACAGAATCAGCCCAAAACATTATCCCACCTCTACAACAAACAAATCAAGACCAGTAATAATGAAAATATATTTAATAGTAGAGCAATGATATAGAAGAATCTGCCCAAAGAATAATAATGACATTGATTTAAACGAACAAAAATTATTTCAAACCTGTATGCTGGGAAACCTAGACCAAGAATAGAAGAGATATCAAGATCTGATGCTTTAATGGCTATTCCTTCATCAAGGACACGGCATGACTCATTCACAAATGGGAAGAAAATCATCCCAAGTATTTCCTCATCGGTAAGTACAATAGGCTACAAATGTTAAAAGAGGTTACAAATCAGAATATAATCATCCCTTACTCGCCCTTTCCTCTCTCTATGTGTGTGTGCATGTGTATACGTCTCCAACAAAAAAGAAGTGTAAAGAATTTAATATTTCCTTAAACAAAGGTGCAAGGTCAACACACCCCCAAAGAACTATAATAATTTTGAAAACGAATGAACCTAAGGTAATTGAGTAATGATTCTAGGGAAGAAAAGAAAATAGGTGAAACCAAATAAAACATTAGCTGAAAGTAATAGAAGAATAACGAGCAGACCTTTCCACCAGGCATTATATTTGTAATTTTTATCGACCGTTCAATAATTTCCTTGACCATGGGATCTGGACGAGCATTCCTCTTCTCATCATATAAATAGAAGCCTTTACCATTCTTTTCTCCTGTAATATACTAGCATTATGCGTTAGTGATCAAAAGAAAAAATAACACCACGACAAAAACAAAGCTGTGCTTGTTTGTGATTGCACGTGCAAGGGATCAAACAAACTAAAAATTTTGAGTTCATATTAAGGCCTATGTACATTTAACCAAAAATTGAATGATATCATATACCATCGCGTTTGTTTTGTATCATTAGCTGTGTTATAGGTGACTTGAAGGTACGATCTGGAAAGTCTGAAATAAACATTTTCGCAACCTCCGTAGATACTCCATATCCAACAAGATCTGCCAATCTGCATGTAAATAAACATAATTATAGCTCTCCCATGAAAGCAAAGTTGTTTTGACTGGAAATGTTAGACCTACATTATCTTTATTACCATTTTTTATTTTGACATACACTCGTTGGATTGACAAAGACAAGCACATTTACCTGAATGGACCCATCGGCATTCCAAAAGTTTTTATAACTCTGTCAATTCTGTAAATATCAACACCTAGATTTGCCAACAAATGTGCCCCTTGAGTGTATGGGAAGAGCATTCGATTAACAGCAAAACCAGTACAATTCCCCACCACGACAGGTATTTTCTTTATAATCTTTCCAAGATTCATAAGGTCAACAACATATTGAGGTGATGTTTTCTCTGTTCGAATAATTTCAAGGAGTTGCATCACGTGTGCTGGACTGCTCAAAAAAGAGTACTATAGAAAATTAAAAATGCACTATACACTATAATTTGAAAAGAAGAAGCAACCAAAACAAGGCTGTTCAGTTCTCAGCATACATTGCTACTGCAAATAGAAAAATGAACAAGTAGATGAATACTCTCACAATCACCTGAAAAAGTGTGCCCCTATTATACGGTCTTGTGCTTGAGTCTTTGCTCCAATGATATTGAGATCAATTGTAGATGTATTTGTGGCCAAGACACAATGAGGACGACAAATTCTTTCCAAGTCACTAAATATTTCTTGCTTCAACGGAATTTTCTCTATTACAGCCTTTGCAAAGGAAGAGCAACCATCAGAAATTTGATTGCCGACCAACAAATCTATTAGATTTTTTCTCTAAACTTTTATAACATAAAATGAAGCAAAATAGCGAAAGGAACCACTAGAAAATTTGTTTCCTGACCAATGAATCTATTAGAAACATTTATTCCATAAATATTTATAATATAAAACAAACAATCAGAAAATTTGATTGCTGAACAATGAATCTATTAGAAATATTTATTCTGTAAACATTTATTACGTAAAATCAGCCAAAATAGTTTGTACAAACCTCTATCACCATATCAACATCTTTAAAATTTGCGTAATCTACCACCCCTGTTACTAGAGACATGCTTTTGTTGAATTTTTCTTCTGACATGACTCCTTTCTTTACACGACTCTTTAAATTTGCTGTAAGGGAAAAAAATTGTTATCAGCTTTTAGATAGTAGGAACGACATGAACACCTTGAAAATGTAGGAAATAAAACAGAAACTAAGGATTAATAAACCCAAATATACTTTTGCAGAGGAAATAAAAAAATGCAATACCAAAAACAAAGGGTTCAAAAGTGACAACTTAGAAACCAGTGTCCAAAACAAGTATACCTGAAATTCTATTAAGACCTTGCTGAAGAAAACTGGCATTTACTTCCTTCAGAATCACAGGAATATTGCTAAGAATAAGAGCTGTAGCTATGCCTGAACCCATTAAGCCTCCACCAATAACAGCTACTTTTTTAATTTCCCTTGGTTTTAACCCCAAGTCGGTCACTCCAGGTACCTGCAAATTTGCAATTGTACAGAGTAAATATTTTTATTGCATTCTATTGAAAATGCTTATCAATAAAATAGAAGAAACTATATCAGAGGATGAAATGCAGTCACCCTAGAAGTTGCTCGTTGGCTAAAGAAAAAATGTACAAGGCCTTTAGCAGTATCTGAGAGAATAATATCAAAAAAGCCCACTTCTTCCTGCAATAGAAATCACTAATATGGCAAAGTTATTTGTGAGCAATGAGGAATATGATAATGAGAAACTGCCTAGGCTTTATAAAACATAAATTGAAATTAAAAACCTCTAAAATAAAAAGATTTTCACTAAAAAATTCAAGAATTAATCCAAAGAGAATTCAAACTCGGAATAAAAAGTAGCTCCTAGTAATTGCCCTGTACTGTTGAGAAATAAATGTCTTTTACCAAATTTTCAACAGATACATAACAACAAGCCTTAGACGCATGGCCTTAAATGGCTCAATAATAAAATAAACATTTGATTGTTATAATACTATATCTTTAGAAGATTCAAGACATTCTGAAAGGAGCATAATTCAAATCAGTATAGAATCAACTGATTAAAGAAGACAAGTTCATACGATTATTTTAATTATCACAGCTTGATCTTTTGTATTACAAACTAAATGCATACCTTAAGAACTCCTGCAAAACCTCCTGAAACAATACCCTCCTCAATAACATCTAGACATAGCTGGGGGTGTGGCAGATTTGGGGAAGTCCTCTTTGCCTGAGCTCTTGCCAATCTCAAAATTCCACGAGCTTCTCCAAGTGACTCTAGTTTATCAGTCCTCTCAAGACTTTTTATCCAGGGTTTACGTCCTTCTGCAATTTCTAAAGCCCATGTTCTTGCTCTAGTTATTAATTCTCCAGGAGACACAATTGCATCAATGAGTCCAAGTTTATTCCCCTCATCTGATGATATTGATTTTGACAACTGCTTGTAGCAAAAACCATTCTCCAATTAACCACTTCATTAATTTTCAGAAAAAGAAAAATGTACTACTAGGCAGAATTCCACTTTTAAATTGTTCCAAACTTATCCAGTAGAATAATCATAAACATGACAGAAAGAATTAAAAAGAAAAAGATGTTTGGTGTACAAGAATTGAAATATAGTATATACTCAGCAAGACATAAAAGAAGCTTCAAGAAACAATTTTGCACCCAATTAACAAATGAAATATTAACTTACAAGCATCATTTCAACTGCCTTTCGAACCCCTACAAGACGAGGTAGACGCTGGGTGCCTTTTAGAAAAAGAAAATTCAGTTAGTTGAATCCAATTTAAAGAAATTGAAAACACTAAGAAATGTAAGGCAAGTGTCATACTAAATGGTTCAAAGTAGAATTTTATATATGCTCTTTTAGTCTACAAGCCACAAAAACAAAATCATAGCAAAGGATGGCCTTCAGCATGTCTAATCTTAAACAGATAAGCTCCAGCATGCCAATCAAACTGTTGTAACTTGTGTGTAATATTACATGTACATGCAACATGTCATATAATACAAGTTAATTTCCTTTCAAAACATGCTAACTTTTTATACCTCATATCAATCGTTAGGTTTCTATTGCACTGGATTCTTATTATCAGATACACAGAAAACATTTTAATATAGCCAAACAGTAGATTGATACTTGAGTTGCAAATTTCAAAATCTGTTTACAGCATGGTTGCATCATATGTACATGGCAATGGCATGACAAACCTAAAGTATAAATGGAATTCAATTACACAAGTTTAAAACAGGAAAAACACAGTAAATTAAAAAACACCAAAATACAAATTAAAGCACAGGAAAAAAAAACTGCAAATGTTTAAATCACCCAAGACTCGGCAAGTCCGAGTACGATTTATGCCCCGCGAGTCTGGCGAGCTCGGACTCGTCCGAGTCCAGGGGGTGAACTCGCCAGACTCACCGAGTTGGCGAGTTTGGCCTAAAATCGCCAAACTCGGCGAGTCCAGTGCTTGAAACTCGGCCGCCGGCTGAGTTAAATAAAATGACAAAAAAAAACATTTTAAAAAGTTTTTTTTAAATGAATGATCTCGTCTTTGTTCACTACAACCTCCGTCTGAGAATGAGAAAAATCAGGGTTACAACATGTCAGCCAATAGAAAAATAAAATGACCCCACCATGGGGGCGCTGGCCCCAAACCCCCTTCAAAAAATATGGGGGGAAACTGTGTCGATAGAAGTAGGGAAAATTTAACTTCCAAGTCTAACGCTAATTGGATCGACCAGGTAGATATAGAGGCTGAGACTGTAGCCATGGCAGAGGAGGAGCGGAGAGCACGAGCAGAGACAGGAGATTCAGAGGCAGATAGCGACACAGATGTTCCTGATGTTGGTGAGCATGGCATGGTGTCACGGGGAGCAGCTATGGTTGTCGAATCATCTAGGACCTACCTTAGACGCCTCCGCAGGGGGCCGGGGCCGGAGGGTGCAGGCTCCTCTGAGCCATAGGCTTGTAGTTGTTACCTTTGGTATTTGTAAGGAACATTTGATGATGATCATATGATGACCTGGATTTTTTATTCCATGAGTTTTGTAATATCGTATACATTTGACAATATTTATATATCTATGTTTGTTATTTCCTTCAGCTACAATTTGTGTTTATGCTTATGTGATTGATGTATACTTGTGTATGTAATCAAATGAGCCGAGTTTGATGATGTTATTGTATCTTTAAGGTGTATTCAATAAAGGGTGCATGAAACAAGTTTTAAATCTTTAAAAATCTCTAAATTTCTTGAGTTTTTCACTTTCCCGAGTCCAGCCGAGTCTGACTCCGAGTCCCGAGTCCGAGTCCAGGTCGGCCTTGCCAAGTCCGAGCCGAGTCCGAGTCCCGTTTCTATGGTTTATTATTTAATATATAGGTTATTGTTGTTTGGCATTTCCCTAATGCCAGAGACCTAATTGATCACTCTTTTCTAAAGAACGGAAAGGAATAAATATGTTATTGAAAACTAAACTGCAATTTCATATTCCAAGATTGCCATTCTGCCACAATAGTAAACTAAATCGCCATAGAACAGAACACTAGGCACAGACAATCTTTGCAAAATACAAAAAAAAAAAGGTCAAACTGCCAAAGGTTTGCTGCAGAAACGGTCAAATGGCATCAGATTTGACAAGGGTTGCCCCGATAACACAGTTTTAAAAGTGTTTTCTCAAAAAAAGAGAGCATTTTTTTACAGTTTGACTGGTTAAATGAAAAAACCAGGCAACTCAGATCAGAACGGCACAGTGCAAGAGGAGAGTCTGTTAAAAACCCACATGTTTTTCCCATGTTCTATGACCACAATATTAGAGCCCTTCTAAAAAACGCTAGGGGTAACTTTACTGCCTCATATAAACTGATGGGCTTCTCTTGCATTGGATTCTCATTATCAAGTATAAAGAAAACATTTTGAAATGGCCAAACAGTAAATTGACGCTTAAGTTAAAAATTTCAATACATGTTTACAGACCACCTAAAAATTCCTAAAATATAGTACTAATTTTTTAAAATGCTATACGATTACAGTATTTCATCATTCTTTTAATCAATAATATTCAAATAATGAAGAATGAAGTAAGGCACACCCAAATAATATTTCAAATAATGAAGAATGAAGTAAGGCACACCCAAATATATCTGAGAGAAAATTGTCAATCCTTACTCATAATTTTCTATAATGCTGTTACTCATAATTTTCTATAATGCTGTAAAAATTAAGTGATTCAAACCTTGTTTTTGAATAATATTCTGAAATTCAAACTATTAAGGATGACATATGGCACATCCAGACACAACCAAGAGTAAGATGTCAATACTTACCGCCAAAACCAGGAATAATTCCAAGAGAGAGCTCTGGCAACCCAAGTTGTGCTTTTGACGTTGAAATACGAGCATGACAAGACTTCACAAACAGAATGAATTGGAAATTTAAAACTAAGATCATGTAATGCAATCTTAGGAACCTTTGGAAATATAAAATAAGAAATTGAGAGTCATTGCTCCATACCATTGCTAATTCTAACCCTCCACCAAGTGCAAGCCCTTGAATAGCAGCAACAGAGGGCTTCTTAGCATCTATATCAGAACAAAAATCAGTGTTATCGGGCACAAGTCAAATCGATAAAAAACATGTAGAATTATTTTCTAACATTTTAAGTCCTTAATCGTGCAATGAAAGTTGAAACAACACTAACAAGAGAAAAAGGACATGTTTTCTAGTACACTTAACATTATTTTGAAAAACAACATTTCCAAAGTACTAATTTTCCTTCAGGCTTGCAATATCAATTTTAGCTTTCCAATGAAACAAAAATTATATTGAAAACTTAAATACCACATTACCAACCTTCAATTTTATTGATCATCAAATCAACAGAAACACGACCCAGGCTAGATATGTCCCCTGTTATAAAACAGTTAAAAATAATTGAACATAGACAAAATTTAGAACTTATGAAATTATATGAAACAATAGATCAAATAAATTTCAGTAATAATCCTTCAGGACGCTTACCAGTCTTCTGACAATCCTGGAGAGCACTGATATCAAAGCCACCTGAGAATTTGCCTCCCTGCCCTAGGGGATGAAAAAACATGGTCATTTTTTTAATGTTTCTATTTATGTATGTCAGGGTGTAATTATGAAACTCAAAAATCCTTGAAAATGAAAATGATGTTTACATTGTAAGGGCATACATACCAGTAACAACAATTGCCCTCACATCATTTCTTCTCATTGCCTCGTCATACTTTTCCCCAAGTGCACCAAGGACTGGAAGGAAACAAGATAAACGAATCACAAGCACATAGCAATGTTAGAATAGTTACTAAAACGGTCATAAATTATGTTCTTATAGTAAAATAGTACATTGACATAACAAAATAACTACACAACATTAAAACATGACATTGTGCTTTAAAAAAAATAATAATAAGAGGGAGTTAATTAATTAGCTGTCTTAAGTTATGATTATCTGAGAATTGATTGGTCATTGCTCTCACTTAAATATAATCTCCAATTTCATTTCTTGATATAACAAGTGAAAGCCAAGAAATATTTTTCTCTTTATTTAGTAAGATTGACAGTTTTCAGATTACGGAATTGAAAAACTCAATTTCTGGATTGTGGAGTTAATTTTTAGCCAAAATAAAATTTCCAAGTTGTTCAGAATCACTTCCAGGGATGCCTATCGTGTGCATGTTTTCGAGCTCTAAAAAGGGTCCAAATGGCCTTCCAGATCAAAAGTTCTCATTTCTGCAATTGTAAAGATCTAAAATCTGCATATTACTCTCCTCTAGGATTAGTTTAGGAAACATTTCCATGTACTTTGCTTCCTTTCACAAGTAAAGAGAATAAAATTGGCAATAAATCAACCATTTCGTAGGAGGAAATTCAGCATAACATTTTAAATATATTCATAAAAGATTTCTATGGCAACAATAAGTGAGAAGAAGAGCATGATAATGGCTTGGACAGATATTTTGAAACTGGATGAGCAAGGGGAAGAAGGATGAGGAGGATGAGGATGATTGTACTATAATGCCTTTTTGGGCATAGCTGAGCATGAGGTCTTGATTCATTTGTTGGAGGGCTCATCTTCAAGCATCGCTAGTAGATCTCATGAGGAACGAAAGAAGAAGGATCAACTGCTGCCTGAGAATCTACAAAATTGTTCTGCTACACTGGCTAATACTTAGCCCTCTCTTCTGCTTGTGAGATCCTGAGAGGTTGCAGAAATGTTGGAAACCCATATCATACATGCAACTCTTTTTACAAAGGGCAGTTTGCAGCTTCAAGGGAAAAAAACACCTGCTGAAAAGGGAGTTCTGCCTAATCAAGGGAGAGATTCAACAAACGAGGTATATAGTATGCAGGAAATAGCTTCACCCTACCCAAATGCTATTACAAGTAAAGCTCAGATGGTGGCTTTGGAAGATATCCGTGTGCCTCCGGAGCTTTCAACTTTATAGCTGAGTCTGTATGCTGAAAGTATTGAAGCTTTATCAGGACAGAAGATTTCTATGGTTTTAGGTTAAAGATTTGTAGGTATAATTGTTAAGGAACAGGCTTTCAGCAAAAGGATGTCAGAATCATGGCATGATATCCATCTTCCCTCCCTGTCTCCTCTTTTGAACAGTTTCTTCCTATTACAGTTCAAAACGGCTACAGATAAGAAATGCATCTGTGACCAAGGGGCTTGGTTTTATGGCAGAATAGGGTTTTTCATCAGCCCTTGGTACTTGGTAGCACTTTTTTAACCTCAAGCTGGTAGTTCTCCTTGTACTATCCCTTTGACTACGCCTTTAATACCTCACTTTGGCCTGTAGATCAGAGGAAGAGATATTTTTAATTCTAAATCAAATCAGGACTTTTATCAAATTGGATCTTGACATTGATGACTCTCGTTGGAGCTATGCAAGAACATGTGTTTTTGGACCTCTCTAGGCCTGTCTTCTGTTTAACTATTCTATTCAAATTTATTCTGCAGTAGGTTCATGGCTGCAATTTTATCAAATTGGATCTTGGCATTGATGACTCTCACTGGAGCTATGCAAGAACAAGTGTGTTTTTGGACCTCTAGGCCTGTCTTCTGTTTAACTATTTTATTCAAAGTTATTCTGCAGTAGGTTCATGGCTGCAATATGTGGATATCGAAGGGTTGTCATTCAGGTGCTTCTGCTGCAATTGTTTGGGGCATAAACAATCTGATTGCTCCACAAGGAAAAAGTGATAGGGTTCAGCTTTGCACTGGGTCTCTAGAACAGAAAAGCCACGTGACGAGTTCCTCTGGAAGAATCATGGCAGTTTTTTTCACTGAAAAGCTCCACACAAGTTAGCAAGGTTCACATGCAAAAGGATCAGCAAATGCAGAATCCTGAGAATGATGTAATACAAGGTGTATATTTTATTTCTGATATATTTAGTATTGTAATATAAGTTTGGAGTTCTGAAACTGATAAATTTACAGTTCAAGCCATGACAGGCTTTTTATTTGATGTTTATTATTATGTATTCTTTTGTACTTCATATGTTCATTATCAGTGCTGATTTTTTAATACACGTATAGAATTTGATACAATTGTATGTTAATAAACACAGCTACACCCCTTTACCTGCATTTACAAGTTTTGGGGGTTGCACTGACTGCTTTGTACCGGTACCCTATATACATAAGATTGTACTGCTTCAGAAGAGTATCTGTCATCAATTACTCTGCCATCAATTAGAAAGTATATAGACTTATACTGTGGTATATACAAATATTGAATACCATCTTTCCACTATTTCTAAACTTGGCATTCATGTATTTTATTTACACTTTGCCACAGCTTGATGTTATGATGTTATGTATTTTAAACTTTGGCTTGATTTGGCAGATTTTTACAATTAGGAAAATGGTTCCATAAACTTATTCCTAACTAAGACCCTTTTTCTAGTTTTGGAGTCCGATGAATCTGAATTTTTTTATTTGCCAGACTCTTACGCTGATAAGAAAAGAGTTCATTACCATCACCCCTTCCTGAGACCCTTTTCTATAAATTTGGAATCTGGCCACTCGAGATTTTTATTATTTTCAGGGAATGCACGGTTACATACATCCCCTAGGTAAAACAGCTATTGAGTAGTCACCTTATAATTCAAACCTGTCAACCTACCAATGCGTAAGATAGCTGCTTACTGTCAAGCCATAGTCAGGAAAAACTGTGAAGTAATTGATGAAAAAATCATCAATTCAGCTGACCAGTCTGAATTTTGGTTTAATTACCTAATCATCATGGTAGCTAAACGAATACATATAACAAATAAGTTTTAAGTTGATTTGCCAAATTTTAACGCTAATAAGAGAATATTTCCTTAAAATCACACTTTCCAGAGACTCTGTACCCGGACAAATCTGAATTTTGGGTTTAATAATTATTAGTTAATCATCATATTACCGGAAAAAAAAACAAGGAACACAATCTGGGTGTAGAGTATGATAGGATCAAAAAATCAGCCTTGGCAGAACATTCTTTTGCAACAAACATGGCATTTACACTAAGATGATAAAAAATTAATTGGGATGGATTATTTACAACTCTTGGAGGCCTCTTATGCATGACCTTAAACAACAAATTTAAAAAAAATTCTAAAAAACATTATT
Organism: Cryptomeria japonica; assembly: GCF_030272615.1. Lineage (NCBI taxonomy): Eukaryota > Viridiplantae > Streptophyta > Pinopsida > Cupressales > Cupressaceae > Cryptomeria > Cryptomeria japonica. The sequence continues at coordinate 659,342,441 of NC_081406.1, read as the reverse complement.
TATGCATGTGGCCAACTTCAACCCATTAAATCATGTCTCTAAGGAACATAAAAGCAATCCATAAAACATGTATTTCATCTATTAATTCCCTGAAGAGAGGTTTCAAAAAGAGATGAAAAGTTTGGAATATAAACCAGTGCACAGTTGTATCCATGCATAAATCTATAAGATAAATTTGTTTAAAGCTATCAGATTTCCACAATCCATGCTATAAATTTCTTGATGCTTCTGGATTAGATTGTGTGCAATTTTTTGTTATCAACGTTTCAAATCACACTGTGATTCATCATCAGCATGAGAGAAGAGTTCAAAGGAGATGAAAGATGAATCACAATGAATCTCCTTTGAACTCTTGAATCACGGAGTGTGATTCAAAACGTTGATGATAAAAAATTGCACACAATCATCAAGAAATTTATATATAGTTTTGGTAAATGACCAATCTGAATTTTGGATTTAGTAAATAACTATTATATTAGCAAACAGGTTGCCCAGAAACGTGTAAGTTTAGGTTGATTAGCCCAAAGTTTTACACTGATAAAGAAAAGAGTTATGTGTGATCCTTTGCTATACTTTTGAAATTCCACTGTTCTGAATGTTAGGTTTCGTAAGAAATCATGGTACAGTCAAAATCACTGCATAGAAACAGGAAACCGGCCAGCAATGAATTTCGCTAAATCAGACGCAACCCGTATCTTAATTTAGTGGTTCCCTTTTCGCTACATACAAGAATCAGCCAACATTTCATAGAATGGAGACTGCTGCTGCCAAACCCAAATGGACAGCACTTGCCCTAACCTTTCGAAACACTTACTGATTTAAACAATCACGGTAAAAAAAAAAACTAGGGGAAATAAAGACTTTCAATGTTTGCCCTACAATTTCATGGAAGACAGAACCTTAAATCGTCAAAAAAAACTCGTGTAAGTTATTAATAGTTTATAATCCTTACTCGGCTTGGCGAGAGCATTGACAGGGGGATTAGTAATCGTGATAAGGGCAACGCCATCCATTCCCACTTCCATGGTCACCTCCATTTTTCCCATGACAGGAAATGCAAAGCGCAAACAAAAACACAATTCAATTAAACACTTGAATCAGTATCCGATTTTAAGACAGGCTGAGATTATCTGATATGTACGAAATTGCCTCGCTGTTTGTCTTACCTATTCAATCATGCGATATTATCTGCAGTTATGCTAAGGTTTAAGATAGGACGGTGAATCGGGGAAGTGATGGGTACGACGAAAACGATATCTACGTCTGGCCTACCATAGTGCGTCATCTCATGAAAACCACACTAATAATTATGTAAGAGAAAAACTAATGATGTTAGTGTTGATTTTTTGGATGTTTCAAAACAAGATGGAATTTCAAGACTAGAAATTTAGGTAGTGGAAGATCGATATGGAATTACTTGCGTTAATTTGTTTCAGTATTTTCTTTTAGAAGATAGAAGATCCAAGATGCAGAATGAAAAGCAAGTTTAGTAAGGACAATATTTTGGAATCTATATGTTTTGCTTTGCTTTGTTAGCTATCTGTGGGTCTTATAAGTTGTTTGACCTCTCTACGTTGTTTAAAACATTCATTCATTCAATTATGTAAGAGTGATGGTATTTCCAAATACCTTAAAGAGATTATAATTGTGTTGGAAAGGGACGCAATTTCTTCTATCAACCTCAAGATAAATAAATAAATGGTTCTCATTGTACATTAAGATGAATATGTAGATATTGATTCATTTTAGAACAACAATCACAATATTTGATTTCACAAATGAGAATGAAAATATTTCTCTTAATATTTTTACTTTTTTATAAATGAAAAAATTATGAAGCATAGATTAAAAAAAATTAACAATGTTCTATACTGCACAAGGACCTAAAAAAACTATCTTTTCTAACATACTTCAATTTTAATAATTTTTAGCCTGATAATGGGTATGTATGAAGGCTCATTAGATGTCTAATAGAAGAGAGATATGTGTGTAGCTATTATTAAGAGTGGTGGTTCATTGAGTGGTTTTAATTACTTACAGTGTTATTAAGGGAATGCAGTGTCCTTCATTGGCATCTTCAGTTTTCTTTTGTTGGCTCCTCTCAAGGCTTCTGTAGTTGATGGTTGTTGGGGGAGGATCTTCTGTGTACAAGGAAAGGGAATATAGGTGGAGATGGCCCCAAAGACAAGGAAAAGGAGGGTTTTGGGGAAGAATCCATGGTAAGTTTCATGATGTATTTAGATAAAGAGATAAAGGATCCTACTCTAAGGTCTTGGTTTGTCAAGAATTAGGAAAAGAATAAAGGTTTAGATGGGCCTCCTAAAGTGTGCATTAGAGAGGCTTTAGGCAAGCTTCTTCTAAATCTAAAGTATACTCACAAACACTAGAACACTTTCAATATTGCACAATCATTGTCCTATGTGGCCATCAACTTTACTATAGTGAGTTCATAGGTCTATTACACAATTATGTGAGCAATGTGGTGAAGCAAGGTGAGATGCATCGCACTAGTGTTATGGACCATTTGCATGCTATTAAATGGCATCAAATTTATCTACATATTATGATGGAGAAGATTACAAAAAAGTTGCAAGTTGTTTTTCTAGAGGAGGCAATTCTTTTGTTTTCTAGTTGGTGTGATTCTAAGAAGGACAAAGTGGAATTGGAATTGTCGTTGTTTTCATATTATGTTGTTATGATTCTAAGGAGGACAAAGTGGAATTGGAATTGAAAACAAAAATATGAAAAATGTGATATGTTAAATTGGAATTGTGACTGTATTAAAGTGGTAGGGAAGACGCCTACATAATTTGTCTTGCCCCTATTTTAAAGGTTGAACTTACATACTAATATTTACAATTAGTTTTAAGGATGGTATGAAACTAGAAAAACTTCAACCTATATGGGTGTGGATTTGAGGTTAGTTAAGTCTTTCTTTTTATTTGACAGCTCATCAACCAAAGATAATTATAAGGGATACCCCAAATTTTGCAGTTCCTAGACCTAGAGAAGGTTTTAGTAACAAAAAAATAAAAAATTAAGTCTATTTATAGGTTTTCAAACACTCTATATATAATGGTGTATTCTATTTTGTGTGAAGTTCTCCAAAATTTAAAGCGTTCACAAAAGAGACTAGATTATATCCGACTAGAAACTTAAATAAAGTGACTTTCAAGAGTTTGAATTGGATGAAATGGGAGGAAAAAAAATCGGTTGCACTCTAGAAATGTTTGTGGGCTCTAATTTGGTCAAGAATCATTGATGCAAAGTTTTCAATGTAAAGCTTAATGGAACTGTATGGACATGAACATACTTCAAATACTAATAATGTTGTGATACCATGTAAGATTTGGTGGGAATCTAATTACATGAGCCTAGATATAGGTGCATGAAAATAGTTACGATAGTTGTAAACATAACAAATGATATAATATGCAAGAACACAAGTTATTCTAGAATAAAGGAAATCAATAATCAAGTAATCAATCAAATGAATGGATGTAGTACATATAAGCAGTCCATGTGAATGCATGACTCGAGGAGATAATATGTTGATCATATGTTTTATTGTCAACTACTAAACCAAATAACTCAAACTAACTATGGGATCAAGAGTTGAACTATCAATCAATGGACTGCTCAATTTAACTAAGACAAAGGTGGTCTTGATTGAACAAAGGTGTCACATAACTACCATCAATCAAGGATTGTTGAAGTAGTAGTGGTATAGTGTACCTCAAAATCAAGGTGTACACATTTTATTATTAGCCATACTTAGATGAGGAATGTTATTTATTCTTAATATTGTAAACAAACTTATTAAATAGGCACATAATATCATGTCTTAGGATAGAACATATCTAAGGTAAAGAAAATATTACACCAATACTTAGATATTCAAATATATGTAGCTAAATACCAATATGTAAAAGTATATAGCAATATACCATGCAAATTTATGTGTTTGGGTGGCTCTAGGTAGAAAAAGAATAGGTGAGAACTATCTACATGTATTAAGATATTCCCTCAAATTAAATCTAAGACTAAATAAGAAATCACATATAAAACATACAAATTTCACTATTAAGCATACAAGACGTATAAGAAACAATTAAGTTGTTGAAAGACATGAATAATGGTTGTAGATTCAAATCCCTAGCTTTAGTGCTTGTATGGGTAAGGGTGACTCATGTGACCAAAGGTTAAAGGAGTGACATTATTAGACAAATGGGGTCCTAGTTAGCATTAATTTGTCTATATAAAAAAGAAATCATCATTACAAATATAATATTAATATTTTTATTTTTTAAATAACAATTTAAATATGCCAATAATCTATAATATTTATAAATATATATTTTAAATATATTAATAATATTATATAAAATTATAGTTAATCATTACAAAATTCTCTCATTAAATCATATTGTAATTACATATTTAAAATTATTTTTTGAATTTTCTTAAATGGGTCTATCCAAAAAAAAGCTAAGAGATATTCATTTAAAACTATTTCATTTACTTAAAAGTTGTTTTATTTTTATTTGAAATATTTAATTTTAAGTTCATATATGTAGACATAAATATAATGTTGCCTATTTTGAAATATTAAATATTATTGTTTTGATATGTAAACAACTGCCAAATTTAAGATAAAAAAGGAGTTTTTGTCAACATGCTCAAATCACTACACTCCAATTCTTTATGCCATTATAAAATATCTCTTCACATTAAAAATTATTTTTTGAATTTTTATTAATAAATAATTATTTAACACCCCTTACTTTTCAATCATCAATTAAAAAATATCATAATATAAATATGTATTCCTTGCTTCTCCTTAAAAAATCGTATTAACAAATTAATTATATTCCTACAATAAAATTAAAAAAATTTAATAATGTGATTAAATAGATCAAAAATAATATAATATTTCTACTTAAAACCCAAAAAAGACCTTGTGGCATACAACTTTGAATCTCACATGCTTTAATTTTCTTTAAAAATTAGAATGTTTCATCATATTATAAATGTTGAGAATAGACAAAAAATAAATAAATAAATAATGAATGAATGTAAGGTCAAGATTTTTTGTTTCTTGTTATCTATGATATTGTTTAAAAAATATATAGGAAAGATTTGTTTAATGGTAGTCCTTCTAAATTAAACCATTAATCTATGTATTTCATTTAGTACTCTTCACTAAGAAAACATCTATTTGCGTAACAAAATAAATTTGTAAGTTTTATTGATATATTATTTTTTTTTTTTAAATTATCATAAATTATTTTCTTATTCATATATATTATTAGAAACAAAATGTATTAGCATAAATGTAAGATTAACATTTCTAAAATTATATAATACAATTCAATCACATTTTCATAAGTAATACATAATCATGATATTTTAAGAATTACATTTTATTAGGTATGATTTGTTCAATAATATTAAAATAAATTATTAATTATTTTTTAGATAAATTAAGTGAAGATTTATTAGAGTTCTCACTCTCAATAAAATATATCAAATTATAATAAATATTATTCATCCTTCTTTTTATCATAATATTTTAGAAGCTTTTAAAAAGAGGCACATTTTTTTATGTCTTTTCTATACATGAAGTTCATCCATAAATTCAATGATAAAAAGTACTTGTGCATAGGAGATCTCCATTGACTTAGAAAAAAAAAAGTTAAATTGAGTTACAAATTGGAGTTATTTTCTAAGATTTTTTCTATCTTATCTCTCAATTATTTTTTTGAAACTGTAACTTGGAAAGGGTTTTTTAATCCATCATATTGAAGATTTGAGAAATGTATGTGTTATGCTTGATTTTTGTTGTAGTTTACTGAGAGGAGTTGTGATAAAAAAAAATATATCATTTTTACAATGGTATAATAAGTCAAATTTTCTTTTTAAAAGATGGATTAATATTTATTGAGAATAAAATTAAGGGTTTCTCATCAATGTAGTCATATCTTCTAATAGTATGAATAGAAGGTGATTTTGAAGCATTAATTATTAATTAGTAATTAATATTTTTAAATTATATTTAATATTATATCATAATTTATAAATTGATTAATTAATTATATAATTATATTTTAATTATTGATATAAATTTATATTTATTATAGTATATTATTTAAATAGACTAAACATTTCGGGGAATTTATAGGACCCCATCCAATATTTAGAATACTAATAGTATTAAGTCATAATTGTAAAGACCAAAATGGTTAGAAGGCACAATAAACTAAAATAACAAAAAGTGACTCTTTAAACCAAAAGTTTCAATGGCATGAGCATTGTAAAATAGGAGCAAACAAAATTAAAGAGACTGCATAACCTCAACCAAACCAAGCACGACCACGTGATTTTCTACCTGAACACGACTACCTTTAAGGATTCACCTCAACTATGCCACAACACCAATAAAAAACCAAAATATAGCAAAAAATATATATAAAAAATTACTCAAAAATACCCCAATTCCCTAAACTAGAGACCTACACCCATCCTTAGTCACCAACAAACCCAAGCTTGATCATGTTGGTCAATATGTTATACAGAGCCCTTTGTCTTTGATGTCCAAGGGGGAGAGAGTTGTTGTGAGATTTGTGGAGAGAGTTCTTGTGAGATTTGTGGAGAGAGTTGTTGTGAGGTTTGTGGAGAATATTCAAGTATTGTTCAAGTGTTGTCATCAATGAAAAAGGGGGAGATTGTTGGAAGTATGAGTTTGTATGGTTGCCATTGATGTCAAACTTGGGTATCTAGATGGATTATGGTCTGGATATGCTCCCGACTGTTGTAGTTGTGTTTTGTGTTGCGCATTGAGTTTGGTATTTTGATGTTGGTTGTGGTGTTTTGATTTAGATAGTTATTTTTGTTTTGTAGTAGTAAGTGTGCCTATCAGACTAGTCTAGAAAGTCTTTAGTGGCCTCTAAAAATGTTGCAAATTGTGTTGCAGATTAGTGGACGTGATTTTGTGGCTCATGTAATATTATCATTTTGTTTCTCTGGTGATATTTTGTGAATGAGTTATGTTATTTTATGTTGAGAATATGCAGTTGTGTTATGGTCCAGTGTGTTTGTTTGGATTATCTTGATTGGATCATATTCCTTTGGTCTGAATATGCATTGGAGGATGTATTAAGAAGTTGTTATGGGTCTCACCATGGTGTGTTGAGATCCGCGTGAGATATATTTGAATAATTGGAAGATGTTCTTTGGTAGACTAATTGCTATGTCTACACGTTACATTTGGTAATGACTTTGGTGGATGTGTTAGCATGTGCAAATCATTGGATTCATCTTGGAAGGATGTATTGTGATGTATTTGGGTTCTCTCTTTCTCCTGGAGTGGACCGATTTGAGTATTTTTGGTCTAGGTGGCTTGTTTTGTGCAATAATGTTTAATTTGTTCTTGGTTGACCCTAAATTATGTTTCAATGATCTATCTCATATATTAAGGATTGTGGTTGGAGAAGTTGAATGATGGATTCTATATGAATTGATGAGAAGAGTATGTGAATGATGCACAAGCTGATTTGATATTGCAGAAGTACAAAACTAAAAGCATTGAATGTGATATATTCAGTGAGATAATGTGTTGTGACAGTGGTGGTTATCAGAGATGTTTGCCATGATGTTGGTCTCTTGATCTAGTTGTTCAAGGATAATTTCAGGTTTCGAAGATCCTTCTCATTTTTAGTTTTACAATTTCCTTTATTGTTGATTGACAGTGGGTCCTTCGACAACATATTATATCTTAACATAAAGCAGTGAATAATAGTCATGCAAGTCCTTGTATCTTGCCCTAAGGTAGTGTGCCTTATTCTTGCAAGTCCATCAGGTGTTGTTGCTCCTTAGCAATGAGCCTAAAACATTATAGTCATTCATTTTCATATTGTGAGCTAGATTATCACCATGGTTTTTCCCAATTTGGGTTTTCCATGTAAATATGGTGTTCATGTGTTGATGATTGATGTGTTGTTGTTGTGTTATTTGATGTTATTTTTCATTAATTTGTTTTGAAGTTTCGAATTGATTCACCTCCCTCTCAGTCCCGTCGTGTATTCAACAACTCATAGCAAGATTGAAGGAGAGTAAAAATCCCTATGAACACCTTAAACCATTTTCTAACACAATGAACCAAATTTCTATATAAAAAAGGGATAATTTGATCACTTGATATCTCAAGGTGACTCTTATTATGGATCACCCTAAGGCCTTCAAAAACTTTACCCATATTTGAGTAAAACACCTTCAACACTTTGACATCTTTATGTGATAACCCTTGAAGGAGGCTATAGTAGAACCCCATACCCAACACCTAGTTCCACCAAATTGATTACCAAAGAATAAAAAGACTGAGATAAAATATCAAAATGGTTTATGGGGAAGAGCTATGAATCCACCTCTTGTGGACAACTAAGGGGATGGAAGAAGAAAAATTGTCTATAAAATGAATTTCGAATGAATGTCTTTAATCATAGTGGCTCCAACATATCCATCCCTTCTTCTCACAAGACTACTTTTACAAACCTTGGGGCTATAATTAGAGAAGAAAGAGAAAAAAATTATAGAGCTTAATATACCATTCATTTCCTCTATGGATCATGAGGTCTACCAACCTTATCTTTAAGCACCATCATACCTTCATTCTCTAGCATGTGTCACAAACACAACCATAGTAGACACCCATTGATCTGAATTATGGTTTCAGAGTACAATACCTGGTGTATAACCTACGGTATTAACAAACCTTTAACAAGAACAAGAAAATTTGACAAGAACTGATGCAAGCCAAAAGTGATTCCATTTCATTCGAAAATATTTTCATAAAAATTTTATGGGATCCCAAGGGTCACCAAAATCCCCTTGGAATTGAAAATGAACAGTCTAGAATATTTATTACAAAATAAAATCCAAAAACTATCAAAAATGTCAAAATACTATATAAAAATTTAGTCCAACTTCAAAAAGCCATAACTTTTCACTCAAGGCTCGAAACTGTGGAAAGATCATAAAGGATTGTCCAAAGTTTCAAAGGACAAAAATGCTCCGAATACCTCTAAAAGTGCCATTTATTAAAACAAAAAAAAATACTGTAAAATTATATTTTCGATATTTTCAACATTATTGCTTGTGTCCACCCCATCTGGACACTCCTAGATTATTTTATAATCATTCCTCCCCCCTTGAGAGGCAATGGGCCCCATTGCATCAACACTCTACAGTAGGTGAGGGAAATGAAGCTGAATCTATTCTCGAGTAAGCCACTTACCCTGATGAGAAAAATGACCGGCTTGAACCACTCAGTACAGATGAATGGTCTATTGTTTCAAGCTATTCACAGTAGCCTCCATAACCTGATCACTTCGTAATGGAGCAACAACTTCTGGATTCAATTTAGTATTACTAATTTCCTTGGCAACATTAACAACATTTAATAGTGGGGAAAATAAGGCTTCAATAGTTCTACATTGAAGACTGGATGAATACCTAGAAATGGGGGCAAGTTGAGCTCAAATGCATTGTCACCAACTTGCTTGATGATCTTCTATGGGCCATAACAAAGAAGGCGGAGCTTCATGTTGGGACCTTGTAATCTCTCTTTATGAATATGCAACCACACCTTATCCCCAATTTGAAAATTATGAGGGGTTCGATGCTCATCATGCCTCTCCTTGTATTTTTTATTGGTGTGTTCTAAGATTTCATGAACTTATTGCTACAAGTGATGGATTATATCAATAAACCTTATTGCCTTGTCTTCCTCCTTATCTACACATGGAACCAAATCAAGCTAAATGATTGGTATGACAACATTCATGGGTGCTAGTCCCTGATAACCAAGACAAACTTCAAATGGACTATGACCTGTCGAACTGTGAATTGCCCTGTTGTAGCTATGTTGAACATATGGAAGGTTTTTATCCCATGTGCAAGGATGTTTTGAATGATACATGTATAGAATTTGGATGATCATTTGATTTACAACCTCTGTTTGGCCATCTGTTTGAGGGTGGAATCCAATAGACTTTGTTAATTTTGTGTTAATCTTTGCCCATAGTGAAGACCGAAACTTACTGAGAAATCTACTATGCCTATCTAAAATAATGTTGTTTGGAAGACCAAAATGAACCCAATCATGCTCAAAGAAGATCTTTGTAGTGTCCTCTGCAAAAAATGCCTTTTTACAAGCCACCATTATTGCCATTTTTAAAAATCTATCTACCACAACATACACACAATCATTCTCTCGTCTGGTAGTAGGAAGACCAGACATAAAATCCATAGAAATTGAATGCCAAGGTTTTTTTGGAATAGGAAGTGGTAAATATAAACCTAACTTACGATTTGCAGGCTTTGCAATAGCACATGTCGTACAATCTTGAATGTATGAAATTAAATCATTCTTCATTTTTGGCCAATAAAAATATCTTTGGAGTATAGCAGTAGTCTTACCTATTCTGAGATGACCTGCAACCTTGTTGTAGTGAGCTTCCCATATCAACTTCTTATGTTTTGCATTGGGCACACATATTTGGCCAAGGCGGCAAAGCATTCCATCCTGCAATTAGAAATCATTCACATGTTTACCCTCCACAAGTTGAATGTAAACATCAACAAATTATTTATCATGACCATACAAATGAGCCCAAGTTTCAGTTTGGTGACCACATGATTCTAACACCATACTTATAGTTGCAATTGGAGGAGGCCTACTCAAACAATATGCTACTTTATTAGTGCTCCCTTTCTTATGATGAATATTGAGATGAAATTGTTGAGATATGATGAATATATATATATATATATATATATATATATATATATATATATATATATATATATATATATATATATATTTGTGTGTGTGTGTGTAGACACAATACACATACACACATATGTAGATATATATACATATATCTATATACATATATATACATGCATATACATATACACATACATATACATACATATATATGCACATACATATATACTGATGGGATGGGGTTTGGGATAGACTAGCCTAGTCTATGCTCCTGGATCCTTTCCTTGGATCACCTAGTGTTCTCCTCACACCCTAGGGTCTCTAGGACTCCCTTTGCTTGAGGAATCCCCTGACCTTGCCCAATCCACCCACCAATGAGTTGCTATGTTGCTGCTAAGGTCTCACCTACTTATGAGACTCAAAACCCCTTACTATGGCTAATAAGGGCTAAGGCTTGTTCCACACTTTCCAAGGTCTTAGCAAGGTTAGATCAGGTCTCAAACCATGTTTTACATCCCTCCATGTGCCCCCAAGAATTTTCTACCGATTTCACTGTTTTGTGTTTTTGCTTACAAAACAGGGCTACAAGGATTAGGACCAATTAGGCCTCCTAACCGGTCTTCTAGGGCTCCCTCTCACAAATGATGCACAAACAACCCTAACTACCAAAATGGAATGACATTCAATTGGCAAGGGCTCAAGGATTTTCTATGTCTTGGGCCTCCAAGTGGCCGTACAGTGCCTAGGGCGAATTTTTGGGGGTTTTAAGGGTTTTGTGGTATGTCTGGGTCACAGTGAAGGTTTTGTGTGTTAGCCACCTTGTTTGGATTGGTGGAGGCTCCTCCTTCACACCAATGATGCTTCTAACACTCCTCTACACCTCCTCCAAAGGATGTACTCTCCTCTATCCAACCTTGCTCTCCAAGACCTCTGCAATCTAACCTCTCCTAACCGGGCACTGTCCAGTCTCACCTAGGAGTGGGTCTTTGCTTGGTCTTCCTACATTTTTAAGGGTCGTACTTGTTTTGCAGTATGGTACAAGGTCTGCACTCTCATTCCCCATGGTTTCATGGTGGTTCCACAACGGGGAATGGAGTTATGCAGCCATTTACACAATCCTGTCCAAAACTGGACAGTAAGAAGACAATTTACAGACTATTTACAAACACACTCAATCTGCAAATAAAAACCTAAACTATTTGCTTTAAATGAAAGTATTTACACCATGGAAAACATTCCACATAGTTTTGGACGTCTCTCAATCCATTAACTTGCTTGTTTTCTCCATTCAAACTGATTGGTAACAGTTTTACAGTCTCAGTCTGATCTTTTTGCTAGGGTCGTACAAAGTCTAACATCCAACCCATGAACTTAGGGTTTGCAAGTACTTATACTACCTTTGCCTTGGTCTATGTGCCAAAATTAGGGCTCTCCACGCACAACAAGGGTCTAAGACCATTTTGGGTGGAAAAGATGCTTGACAACTTTTTAAAGTTGTCATGCAACTTTTGCATCTTTTGAGCAACTTTGCCATTGTTGATTTTCATGACTCCTAAGCCTATTTTGGGCTATCCTAAGGACATAAACATGCCAATAAGGCCTAACACACACTCCCAGCACACTCAACTTCTCCTGCACAAGAAATCACACAAACACTAAGGACCTGAAACTAGGACCTAGTCTAGCAGACATGAGTTCATGGCTCTTATTCATGTACAATGGCTTCTAAAGAAGCATGACACCAACAAAACAAAGAAAGAGAAAGAGTTTGGAAGGGTGCTCCTGCACCATATATATATAGTCATCTATTGGTCAACTTAGCTCTCATTGTAACTAGGTGATGCTTACAAAGGCAAGGCACCAAGACTTTGTGAGTGATCAAATACTAGTCCATGATAAGGATTAATAGTTGTTATACATTGATTCAATCCGTCTTTTCAAATATATTTTTTACATTTTCTTATAAAAAACAACCCTCCCTCAAATTTTTTTAAAGAAACAAAAAAAAATTGGAATCAATCATTGCTTTCCATTTGACATTCATAATGTTTTAGTGGAAGCATTAAAAACTATTTGATGGAACATTTACTTCAATACAAAGTTAAGCAAATTGAAATTCGTTGACTAAGAAATGACTAACATTGGTTAAGCTTGTGTGATTTACTATAATCATTACAAACAACATGACGATTTTATAAAATGGTTGTATCTTATATTATTATTGCTGATGTATAAATTAAATATTTAAAGATAACAATATCTAATTGTAGTCACACAAATCTGTCCAGCTTAATTAAATAAATATTCGCTATTTATTTGATTAAAAATCCACTAGCCATCAGTTAATTAAATTAATATTTAATTAATTTATCCCCAAACATTCTTCTATTAATTAAATAAATTATTCAATTTATTTTAATTAATTCATTGAATCAAATTCAAATCAATTAAATAAATAAAATCTATTTATTTAATTAAATCCCCCTTTTCCTCTTTTAAATAAAACATTTATTTAAATCATTATCCCCCCCCACTTGCATTTTCCTACAAATGCAACTTCCACACATTTATTGGAATAAATGAATTTTTATTTTAATAAAATCCTATTTTTCCTCACCCACCAAATCCAATTGCATTCCTAAATCCCCTTCTAGATTCTTCTAACCCCTTCCTAATTAGCCTAATCCATCCCCTAATTATTGTCACATTCCTAAGCAAAATGGAGTCACTTCTCAAAGACTTCAAAAGTCTTTGAAAAACATTTAATGCTTTGTGTGTTCAACAAATTAACCCCCAAAGTCTTCCAAGACCACTAATGGCTCTTACATGACCATTTATGGCTCTTACATAACCATTTATGGTTATTTCAAACTTGTCTCCCCAAACATTTATTGTTTTGACCATATTTATCCCTTTTTACATTTGCACAAGAGTTTATCCATTGGATTAAAGTTTTATTCTTTGAATAAAGAGTTTATTCATTCAACTAACCTTGACTTTAACTCCCAAGGTCATATCAAGCATTTAATGTTTATTCCCTCTCCTCTCAACCTATCTCACATTGACACTTGTCATCCTGGGATTGGGTTGAAAGCCCTCACATGGATTTGAAATCATTCAATCCTGACCCTTGTTGATATTACTCAATCTCAACCATCCATTGCTCTATTTTTCCTATAAATAGAGCCCATTTCTTCATAATCCAGATCCTAAAAAAACTTGTATGCATTTAACCTATAGGCATTTTAGAGAGCATTTAGCATAGCAAACTAAAATCTTGTTATTTTGGGTTAAAATCAATCATTTTAATATCGTCTAGTATTTTAGCTTTTCATTTTACATTTAGAGCAAAATACTCAAATCTCAATTCTCCATAAGCATCCATAGTGCAAAAAGCTGCTGAGAGCTACACTATTTTGGAACTTGGAGAGGAGAGGAACAAGGGAGAAGGAGCTAAGAGCATGCTAAGAGGCATTTGGAGATGCCCTATTATCTTTGTTTCATTTGTTAGATATATTAGCATGATTTTAGTATCTCTTTTGATATGCCTATTTAGATTAGTTTTTTATTGACTAACACTAACGATTTTTTTGTGTCTTGTGTTGTTTGTCATTTACTAACCTTGTCCATTTAGCAGCGCATCATTTGGTGAACCCGACGTGAATCCAAACACCAAAAAGATCATTTTTTTTAACCAATAACATGTTTGAATGTTGAAAATGTCACACAGGTTGCGCTTTGGTGCTATTGAACTCGTTCTAGTGCTATCGATACTTATGGTTTTAGTGCTATTGTATCAAGTTCAGTGCTTTTGACACTATTTTGGCACATTTGACATTGTTTTGGCGCTATTCACCCTGTTTCAGCGCTTTTGTCGTCTCTGTTTTTATTTTCTTTTAGCGTGTTTGTGTTAAATAGTGCCTCTGTTCAAACATAGACTAGCGCTATTGTAACAAAACGTTGTACAAAGGACCTTGTAACCGAAAAAGTGAAATTTTTTAGGCTTGTGGAAGCCCCCCCACAAACATGGATTTTACTAACCAGTTGTTGTTTGTGCAGGTTTAAAACTCACCATTAAAAATCACAAACTTTATTTTGGTGCTTTAAAACTTGAACAAACAAAATTTCCTTGCTTTCTAGTTAGGGTCACTTGTCTTTGGTGCATTAAAACTGAACAAAACAAACATTTGTTTTCTTGCAAGTTAGGAAACAGACTTCATTTGGGGACTAAAATCAACACTTCTATTTCTTTTGGCATCAAAAGAATTTACAATCCACACTTCTATTTTTGGTGCACATAAAATACACAATCAACTTGTTTAAAAAATTTTTTGGGCAAAGCGATCTTTCTTTATACGTGCTTCAAATTCAGTTGACCAAGATTTCCAATTTCTAGATTACAACACATTTTGCCATTGAAGTTAAAAAGAACACCATGACTATTGGAGCAAAATCTCCAAATAGCTAGATCACATTGCAATGGCAGATTAAAAAGAACAAGTTTTTTTTGTGCTTGACACACTTGTGCAAAAAGTCGGTCGAGTGGTCCTACTTCTAACACACACTATCCTCTCCCTTGGCTTTCGTGGTCCTAGGTGCAAGAGAAAAGTGTTAGTAACACTCAAAATTTTATCTTTTTAAGAGAGGCCTGCCAAGAGACACATCACTCTTGGGAACGACCTCGCGCGGTAAATCCTTCGAGCCGCTATAGAAATCAGGTGAGAGTGAAAGCTGTAGCCTTGGGTATAGCTATTCCTACAGTGTAACTGGCCGAAAGGACAAATGGGCCCCACCACTAGTTACAAGGCTCTTAAGTGAGTCACTGCAGAATGAACTTATGTCCAAAAACATCGAACATGACTAAACACCTTTAAGTAGTAGCCCACCCGTTCTATTAATTGAGGATATTTGCGATATAATTTAGTGCAAGAGCATAGATGGTTTTGCTCCCAAGATACTCACCATACATATTTCCTTGAGTAGAAACATAGCTTTTTGAAAAGTCACTTGTGGCTTGATAAAAGTGGTGACTCCCCCATCATAGGGATCATCTATTTGTTATGCTCGTGCAAGACTTATTATATCACATCCTTACCTGCCAAGGTGGGATTCATAAGGTATGTAGTACCAAAGTTGAAGAAATATCAAGATGTGGGCTAAATTTATCACAACTAGCCATTTGACCTTAGGGATAAAAAGTGTTTGAAGTGTGTTCGTTTTAGTCAAGACCAAGTGCAAATTGAGTCGACTTTAGGCTTTGGAAATACACCTTAAAATACACTTAAAGGAAAGGGTCATAAGAAGTCCAAGGATTGGGTTGATCTAGACCCATACTCATTTGTGCCTTTGAGGCTACATTCTTGTGTTTGTGTGCTTGCTTTGTTTTCTTGTCAAAGAAACATCAAAAGAAAATCACTTCCAAAAACAAAGTATTCATCCAACCATACACATAAAAAAAAAATTGCAAACAACAAAAGTATCAAAACTTTATGACCATTCTTCACATCTTGCGAAAGAAGAAGCGTCATCAGAATATCAACTTGAAAAGAAGACCATTAAGCCCAAAGGCTTTGATCAAAAGGAGGAAATTCTTCTATATAAATAGACAAATTTTTGTCTCCCATAGAGTTTTCTTGCGTCACATGCGCCTCTACCTTCAAGGCAAAACAAACGAATTTGATTTAGAATCATTGAACCACAGAGCTTTTATGCAATATAGAGCTCTAAGTTATCACAAAAACCAAGGAGGTAAGATTAATCCCAACTTTTTCCCAAACGTCTGTATCACATACAACACAGCTCGAGAAATACCACCAACACCCGAAAGAGAAGAGGTAGAGTTTGTCCCATTTGTAACACAAAGTTTTTATTGAAGTTGAAAACATTTCATCCATTATCTTACGCATACATCATCACTTCATCATCAATCCATCCCAACTCTCAAAACATTAAGAGGTTCTTGACCCAAGTTCTCTTTTAGATATTGCTTGAATCAAACACATCACATCACTTTTCAGATTGTTTCTACATCTAGGATAAGCTCATCCTAAGAGACACATCTACGCAAGTTAAAACTAGTTCATGAGTGAATCCTCTCATTACTAGGTAGTTCAATCTGTAACACATCTTAGATTTCTCTACACCTTATCACATCAAAACTTATCAAACAAGCAAGCAATTCAAAGAAGGAATTTTGGTTACATCTACCTTAAAAGTGCTAGAGATCTACATGCAACACAATTCACCAATCATCAATCTCTCATTTCATCAAAAACTCATCATCATTTTCACGCAACTTCAACAAAAGCTTGTAAACAAAATGGCCCAAACCCGATCACAGTCAAGGCAACGAGAAATAGAAATGGAAGAAGAAGAAGAGGAAAATCTCAATGAATATCAAGAAGCACTTGGAGGAAATGCGAATGATGAAAACCCAAGTACTCCTACTCCTGCAACAATAGAAAGGGCTCAACATAACCCTCTCTTTAACAAACTATTTGACGAAATACTCAGGAGCTATGCGGATGCTTACTTTTTAAAGCTCGCTCAAGAAGGAGCAAAACTCTCCTCTGACTTTGGTCTTGCCCAATTAAGACAAGCATCAGAAAGACAAAGTCACCATGAAGAGGAAAGAGGTAGAGATCCCATCAGATATAACATTCCTCGAGGTAACCCACCACCTCCTCCTCCAAATGAAATGGAGATGTTGCGACAACAAGTCGAGAATCTCGCCCACCAACTTCATAGTGGTGTCAAGACTAACCAATTCTCACTCAATGACATCTGTCCCTATCCTTTTGATAGGAATCTTTATATGCCACCCTTTCCATGAGGATTCGAAACACCCAAATTTGAAAAATATAGAGGAAAGGGAGATCCCCATGATCATGTCAGAGAATTTCATTCTGCTTGTCTCGAAGTGGCATATGAAGACACCTACCTAATGCGCCTTTTTCCCCAAAGCTTGGGAGGAACAACCACATCATGGTTTTCCCGACTATCAGGTGGCATTAGAACATTTGAGGAACTCATCCAGAAGTTCCTAGCTCATTAGTCTCATAACATTGAACGCGACATCACCATGGCTGATCTGTGCAACACCAAACAAAAACCAGGTGAACTATTCTCAGTATTCCTGCAACGATGGCGTCAAATGTCTAGCAGACGTTCTCTTCAGTTACCTGAACAAGAACTAGTGGAAATATTCATTTCCAACTTAAACAAAGAAATGGAATTTCACCTGGATGTCAAAGACACAGACTCTTTTAATGATATGATCACAAAGGGTTTGAAATGTGAGCGGGCCCTCATCAAGAAAGGACTCATCAAAATCTATAATGAACCAAAGGATGGTCCTCACCCACACTTCAATAGTGATAAACCAAGCTTCTGGAATAAAAACAAGAATATCGTCAACGATGGGGTTGTGGATGCCCGAACTATCCAAAATGCACAACCTGTGGTTCGGTTTGCAGGACAAAATCCTCCACCTCATAACAACACAAATGTTCCTTCGAATCAAGGTCGCATCACATCTCACGATGAACCAAGACCTCGTCAGGAAAAACAGAAACGTACATACACTCCCTTAGGGGAACCCATTGAAACAGTATTGCGACAACTCATTTCTCAAAATTTGGTCACTCTACCAAAAACATCAAACTATGAGCCTCAGGTCAAACCGGCATGGTGGAGAGATACTAAACATTGTGATTTCCACCAAGGGAGAGGACACAAGACAAGTAATTGTCACCGATTGAAAGATCCTATTCAGGATCTTATTGACCGAGGATAAATTGAAATTGAAGGACATGACCCAAAAACAACAAATAATGATCATCTAATGTTCAAAAATCCACTTCCATCACAAGCTCAAAGGGGTCCTTCCACTTCCAGGCGAGGCACTGATACCACTGATTATACACAGGCTACGTATAATTACACTGTAAATCATCTGTATGATGCCAATGCACAAGTTGCAAATATAACCTTCAAAAATCCCAAATCAAATTGCAATGTTGTTACACGACGTGGCAAGGTCACCATAAAGGCAGCTCCACAACTTACCACCTCCATCCCAAAGCAGTACAATCTTGTGGAACAATTAGACAAAACCCCTACGCTTATATCCATTTTAGAGCTTTTGCGCCTATCGCCATCTCATAAAACTATCTTGGATCAAGCACTCCAAGAGGCGTCAGTCCCTGCAAATCTGAATATAGACCAATTTCAAGCATGGTTGGAAGTCTAAAGTCATCACCTTGTCTCACTTTTTCCGAAAGTGACAACTCTTCCTTCCAGCAACCTCATAACGCCTCACTACACATTGAAGGCTTTATCAATCAGCATAGGATCAAGCGAGTCTTGATCGATAATGGAGTAGGCCTGAATATTTGTACACTACAGTTGGTCACAACATTGGGATATGCCATAGAGTCAGTGGATCCTCGTAAGAAGATCACAATCAAAGCCTATGACGATGCAAAGCGTTCATCCAAAGGAGCTGTGGTACTACCAATCCGAGTGGACCTTGTGGTAAAACACATCATCTGTCAGGTTCTGGACCTTCCTCTGCCATACAATCTATTGTTAGGGAGACCCTGGATACATGCCATGCAAGCTATTCCATCTACCTACCATCAATGTATCAAGTTCCCACATAACGGTGTAGAGATCACAATCCTGGGCGATGCAAATCCCTTTGCGTATTGCCATAATATCAGCCATCAACCAGAGATTACCGTTCCTAATAATAGAGAAGCCATTTCTTCCACATCATATATAAGTCCCGCCTCTCTTGCCAGTTCAAACACCACTATACCAAAGCAAGAAAAGCTTAAGATGAAAGTAGCAGAGGAAGGCCCTAGGGAATACAACTTGAGTCAACTCTTTTGCATGGGACAAATGCCCACTTCTCCTAGAACACATGGTAAACCACAACGGTTACTCCAACAACCACTAATCACGCCTGCATGTGCTTTGACGCCTTTCATCCTTGGAAAGAGTCAAGAAGAAGAAACCCAAGATGAGGACTTAGCGAAATGGATCTATAAAGATCCCATCACCACTGATATACCGCAAGTTAAACTTCCTACGGATCAGTATGGCAAAGGTCTCCTCATTATGCAAAGAATGGGGTATGATGGTTAGAGTGCTTTGAGATGTTGAAAACAAGGACGACATGAACCTCTACTGTCGGAATTAAAGGCCAAAGGTAATATAGGCCTAGGCTTTGAAAAAGAGATCTTTCCTAAACTCAAATTCAAAGGAAAACCCAGCAAACCATTTTGTTAGCCTACTGCAAAAAGGACACCTTTCATTATCAAAGCAGCCTCAAGCACCATCCCAACTACCCCATCAAGGCTCAAAACCCCAACACAACCATCACCAATACCATTCATCCCACCAAGCGTACCAGTAATCCCATCAGCAACACCATTAGCAGCAGCAACTGTATCAAAACCCGCAGCAACATCTATGGCACCAGCAGTTCTAGTAGAAGCCACTGAGTCAACACTGCCGATACTCCCGGTACCATATTCTTTTATCCCCATCGACCTTCCTGCAGCACCGATCACTACAAAGGTACATCAACCAATCACACCTGCAGTATTTAACTCAAAAGACATCCCAGTATGGTATAGTAATCGGATGCTGGAAAGTGACTCAGAGACTGACTCACATGAGTGGGAATTTGATTTTGTACAGCTTAACACTTCAGATGAGGAAGATGCATCACTACCTCTGCCACGCAAAGACATCCCTGTTTATGGAGAAGCACAGATAAAGACCACTTGGGTTCCTGAACTGGAAACATCTTCCACAAACCCTACGTCTCATCCTACACCTGATTCTGACAGGGAGAGTACCATTAACGACCTTCACCATAACGTCTTAACCCTCACTGATACATCTAATGCACTTAACCTAATCGATGAAGTAATGCCCATTATCCACCCTGAACTCATCGAATGAAACCAACCAAATCTCCCATGTCTTGACTTCTTCCAAAATGATGAGGCCATCATTGACTTTTTGGAATTAAGGGATAACCTACTAAGCGGGGATCACAAAGCTGGATTCCCCATTGAACTTAATAGCGCAGCATACTTCGGGGCGGATGCCAAACCTTTCAGCTGCAAAAATATAACAATAAAACATGGATCTTCCAGTGAAAACCACACTGTGGCACTGTTTGATCCGACAAAAGTAAAAAGAAAGAGCGTATCCAACGGTGAAAACCTCTCTGAGGTGCCTGAGGATGAAGGGTTTGACATTCTCCCTGCTAATGCACAATAGGAACGATCAACGATTCTCATCTAGGAAACCAAAGAATACAATGTGGGGACTCCTGAAAATCCTCATCTCATACATTTGGCATCTCTTCTCACTCCAGAGGAACAGCCTAAATTTATAGAATTCTTTCAAAAGCGTCAGATCAACTTTGCATGGTCATATGCAAACATGTCTGGGCTTGATCCTGATTTAGTCATGCATCACCTCACCGTTGCAGAAGGAGCCAAACCTGTCAAGCAAAAGCTTCACAAGATGCATCCTCAGATTGCAGTGCTAGTCAAAACAGAACTCAAGAAACTCCTAGATGTTGGTTTCATTAGGCCAATTGATTATGCAGAATGGATCTCCAACATTGTGCCTGTTGACAAACCAAAAGGGGGCATCCACATTTGTACTGACTTCAAATATCTAAATAAGGCATGTCCTAAGGATGACTTCCCCCTTCCAAATATCGACATCATAGTGGATCTGACAACAGGACATGCCATGCTTTCACTCATGGATGGCTTTTTTGGATACAATCAGATAAAGATCGCACCAAAAGATCAACATAAGATAGCCTTCACATGTCCATGGGGCACATATTGCTGGAATGTAATGCCTTTTGGTCTCAAGAATGCAGGAGCGACCTATCAAAGAGCAATGACCACCATCTTCCATGACATGATGCATACTATGATGGAAGATTATGTGGATGACTTACTAGAAAAATCACTCACCAGAGAAGGGCATCTCCACATCTTAGATAAAATATTTGATAGACTAGAACAATACCATGTTCGACTCAACCCAAAGAAATGTGTCTTTGGAGTAACCTCCGGGAAGCTTCTAGGATACATTGTTTCAAGCAAAGGTATTGAGGTCGACCCAACAAAGGTAAAAACAATTATGGACATGCCACCACCAAAGAATATCAGTCAGCTAAGGACATTACAAGGGCGACTTCAATCCATCCGAAGATTCATTGCACAATTGGCTGATAAGTGTCACCCATTCACACACCTGCTACACAAGAACATCCACTTTCAGTGGGATGCCCGATGCCAAAAAGCATTTCAGACGCTTAAAGACTATCTCATGAATCCACCATTGCTAATGCCACCAGATCCAAGTAGACCATTGTTACTCTATATCTCAGCAACAAGTATAGCATTGGGTGTACTAATGGCACAACATAATGCAGAAGGAAAAGAGTGTGTTGTTTACTACATCTCTTGCACACTGGTGGGCTATGAACTCAATTATACACCTATTGAGCGAGCTTGCCTAGCAGTAATCTTAGTAGCCACTAAACTGAGGCACTATCTGTTAACACACAAGGTGCAACTCATTGCAAAGATTGATCCACTCAAGTATTTACTCAGCAAAGTAGCATTGACGGGTCGCTTGGCCAAATGGGTAATGATTCTAAGTGAATTTGACATCGCGTACGTAGACCGTAAAGCTATCAAAGGTCAAGTTATTGCAGATCAGTTGGTCAATGCACCCCTCATAGGAGATCATCCTCTCATTTCCAATTTTCTAGATGAAGAGATATTCATGATTACAACAACACAACCATGGAAACTATACTTTGATGGTTCGTACACTAGGCATGGCTCGGGGGCAGGCATTCTGTTTATCACACCTCAAGGTGACAGCATCCCGAAGTCTTACAGGCTCACATTTCTATGCACCAACAACATAGCAGAGTATGAGGCCTTGATCACAGGACTCAGGCTAGCCGTACAATGGAAATTACAAGAACTACATGTATATGGCGACTCCCAACTGGTCATTCGACAAGCAACAGATGAATATCAGACCAAGGATGATAAACTCATGCCATATAAGCAAATGGTGGACAATCTAAAGACATCATTTACTACTATCACTTTTGAGCAGATACCAAGAGATCAGAATCGAGCTGCTGATGCTATGGTTACCATCGCATCTCTCCTAGATCTTCTACAAAATTCAACACGCTACGAGTTCTTGGTAGAACACCTTTGGATTCCCGCTTATGATATCCCCGAATTCGAAATGATATGTCGCCTTGTCGGTTCCGAATCCCCATGGTACGGTGAGTTCTACACCTATCTCCGCGATCACACCCTTCCTCCCAACCAATCAAATAACCAACGTAAAACCTTCATTCGCCAAACTGCTCGATATACCATTATTGCTGAAACCCTATACCGACACGGTCTTGATGGTACTCTCCTTCAATGTCTGGAACAAGGTGAGATAACAAAAGCTTTGGAAGAAGTCCATGAAGGAATTTGCGGGACTCACTCAAGTGGTCTGTCACTAGCCAAAAAACTCCTACGCAATGGATACTATTGGCCATCTATGGAAAAAGATTCCTACTACTTTGTCAGAAAATGCAAGAAATGTCAAGTTCATGGCGACTTGATACATGCACCAGCCCAGGAACTACAACCAATCACAACACCATGGCCTTTTTGTTAATGGGGCCTTGACCTTGTGGGTAAGATTCATCCATCTTCATCCAATGGCCATAAATTCATTATTACCGTCACCGAATATTTCACAAAGTGGATCGAAGCTGTTCCACTTACCCAAGTCACCGACAAGCAGATCGCCTCATTCATCCTCAACTACATCATCTGTTGGTATGGTGTGCCCATGTCCATCATCACAAATAATGGTCTTCCTTTCAAAAATCAAGATGTCCGTGAACTTTGTGAGAAATTTCATATCCAACACCGCTTTTCCACTCCCTATTACCCACAAGGCAATGGTCAGGCCGAAGCATCCAATAAAAACATATTAAGAATCCTCAAGAAGACAGTCAATGATGCCGGTCATGATTGGCATGTTCAACTAAATCCAGCACTATGGGCATATCGAACTAGCATTCGAACCCCTACAGGTGCAACTCCTTATTCATTGGTCTATGGTGTAGAAGCTATCTTGCTTATTGAGGTCGAGATACCATCATTACGGGTTTCCTTGCACAATCTCATCGATGATGAAGCATATAGAGTATCCCGTCTTCAAGACTTAGAGTTACTTGATGAAAAACGACAAGCTGCATACAATCACCTCAAAGCCTATCAACAGCACATGAGTAGAAGCTACAATCATCGAGTTAGATCTCGTACATTTGAGGTAGGTGATCTTGTTCTATGAGAGAATCCTCGCAACCAACCAAACAAAGAACATCAGGGCAAGTTTGAATCAAACTGGCTGGGCCCATACGTTGTCACTGTTGTCTTCGGGTCCGGGGCATATCAGTTGGCTACATCAGAAGGAGAACCGCTCGCAGATCCAATCAATAGCATGCACCTCAAACGGTTTTATACCTAAGCTGAACAGAGCATCAGGCTCCCCTGCATACCAAAAAATACCAAAAACATTCAGAAAAATGTCCCGAAGAAATACAAAAACATTCAAAAAGTAAAGAAAAATCATGCATCCAAACGGTGAACAACCACTTCGGTGGCACCTTGGGTAAGTGCGATGGTGTAAACCTGACAAACAGGTGCCACTCGTAAAGACAATGGCTCCAGTATCTTTCAGGCTCGTTGCGATCACATTCATACATACACACATCCATCCATCCAAACCATAGCTTGTTATTTGATCTGCAATAAAGAGATAGTACTTCATGCATCTTGCATCCCACTCTATCATAATCATGTCTACACTTGGGGGTAGTACCCTTTAAATCTACTTGATGGAAGTGGATTCTACATTACTGGTGATTCATTGGCAAAAACATTAAAAAATGTCTCACAATATCCAAAAACATTCAAAAATGTCTCACAAAATCCAAGAACATTCAAAACTGTTCCACAAAATCCAAAAACAACGAAAAACCATAAAAACACACACAAAAACATGGCAACACCTTATACATACTCACCCACATAGATACAAAACAAACATTGACATAATACTCACATGATGCCATTTATCAATCAAACCACACAATCAACATCAACAAAATCGGAAATTGTCTTTCAAAAAGGATGCATCCTTCCTTACCAAAACAAAGACAAAAGTGATGTTTTCTTTGACAAGAAAATTATGTTAAGCTATCAAATACTTGGTTGATTTGTGAGTACAATCATTCGTTTATCTGTATCAGGATCTTTCAGCATTATTTTGTATCATTTGCGCATTACTTCCGATGAAGTTATGGGGCATGTACTAATGGTGTCTATGTGGGAAGTTCACCAAGCTACGCGATCTTATGCAAAATGCAGTCATAGATAATTATGACTTGCTGACTATAGCGTATACCTCGACCATATGAGCATGAACCATTACCAAGGATCCTTATTCTTTATTCTTTATGTATATACTGTTTGTTTGCAGGTACATTGCTCTTCCTTTGGTTCCTCCTACCTCATCCAAACTGGATAAGGGTTTTATCTCTTATTACGGTATGCACTTGTCTCAGGATATGATCAGCCTAAGATCAAGGAGGACGATCCAAGTCACGCATGAACAGAGATAATCCTTGTCTGTTCCACAAGCAATACTCTGGTCGACTTGACCCTTATATCAAGTCATTTGTATTAACTTGCTATATAAAATCCATGTAAGGAATACTCAGGTCATCTTGAATCATTATGTCAAGATGCTTGTATTCTCTTCCAACATTTTAAAGCTCAATGATGAAAATAGAGCACTATGGATCGTCATTTCCATCTCATCTGTTTATATCTTGCATTCTGTTGCATATCACCCATCCATTCATTCATATGTAGGCTTTATAGGCAAAAGTGACCATTAAAGCTGGTCTTGGATACAATCACGACCGAGTACTCTGATACATCATCAATGCATCATGCAAAGTCTCCAAAACCTTGCATTCCTCATGATCATATCATCGTCACATTTAGTTGCATCTTGCATTAAATACACTCATGTTATTTTTCAACTTAACATTGCATATAGTTCATTTTTTACATTAGTTTTCATTAATCATTTGCATCATTGCATCAATCATAAATAATTAGATTCATTCGTGGGATCAAAATTGTCCTTGATTTAGCCATTTACTATGCATTCATTTATTATCATTTATCCATCATCATTTCATTATCCTTTCTCATTTATCATTACATACATTCATTAGTGAAAAGGTGCATTCATTCACCCATTATTAAAGTATCTTATTATGCTCATTTTAGGATTCATTCACATTGCATTCATTATCCTCTTTTTAATTGCATTAAGGTGCAGTTATTAAAACCATAAGTTGTAATATCCTCATATTATCATTTGTACTTAATCATATTTAAGCATTTAGAATCATAAATCCATTTGTTTCCAAACATTGGTTCATACCATTTTTTATATATATCCATTTTACATATGCATTCATTTAGGCATTATCATATAAACATTTGTACTCCACATTTTGTTTATCCATATTACATTCATCTAAAAACATCTAGATGCATATCCATACATAAAATCATTCATCATCGCATAAATCATCTCATCAATATATTGCAATAGGAAACACCAAAATCCTGTTCATAAATAATCACAAGCATACATCATCATCATGGCATTACATACATAAAGCATTACATCAAAAATCAAACAAATCATACATATATAAACTTGCATTCATATGTCAGTATCCCACATCATAAATCATCATAAACACATGCATATAAGAAACATCTCATCAAATGCATACATGTACACATATCCATCTAAGCAATAACTCATCATCCTGCATAAACATCCATACATATCAACTGAATACCATCAAAATATGGGATCTCCTCATATATATCATCTCATATATCAGAGTACAATGAAGTTTACACAATCGGCTACCAAGAGCCATCCAAGATACAGTCCAAAAAATAAACAATGATACAAATATATATATGCAAAAGTGCTCTCTCAAATGCCACTCTGGCCAGATGTTGTACCACCATCGCCACCTGCTCCCCCACTGGTGCTCGCACCACCTGATCCATCTCTCTGTGGAGGCCTCATCGAACCCCCACTCACTCCTGCATCCCCTGATCTCTCCCTCCACAGAGGACCCATCACACAACCACTGCTCTGCACCCTCTGCAATTGCTCTGATCTAGCCTGCCGCATCTGCGAATAGCTAAGAGCTCGCTGACTAGCTGGCACCACCTGCACATATAAACCTTGCCAATAGTCTATCTCCGCATGTGCTCGTCGCATCTCCCTCATCACCTCCCCTGTAGGCCCCTGTGCTCCTACTCCAATCCGGACTCTCTTCTGCAGCTCTGCTAATCTCTCTATTGCACTATCCCTCTCCTGCAGCACTACCACCAGCTCTGATTCCCGTGCAAATAGCTGCACATCCCTAGCCGCCACCTCCACCTCCAAATCCTCTATCCGGGTCTGCAAATGTGCTATCATGTGATCTCGAAGATCTCCAGTGGCTCCCTCCCCGGTATCCATAGACGCCTCACCTATACCACCCTCTCCAGTAGCTCCCTCCCCTCTGTCCATTGGGATCTCCCTCTCCATCCCCCTCCCACCCAGCCGAATTCCTCCCTGTATCAATGGTCCCTGTGCTATCCATAGTGGCAGTCCACCTCTCCCTCTCCGTTGAATCTGCATCCCCAACCCACCACCTCCTCCACCTCTTCCTCCACCCTCTCCTCCACCTCCTCCACCTACCCTCGGTCCTCGACCTCCTACCCTCCTCCGTCTCTGTCCCCTCTCATCCTCAAAATCCGGGATCGGCTCTGCTGGATCGGATATCCGTAAGATCGGGTGCACCGCCTGGTACTGCGTGTACTCATCTTATACTCCTGCATCCACGACCCTTGGTCGTATATCCCACGGTCTTGCCTGTAGCGTCCGAAACTCTGCTAGTGCCTGATCATACGGCAGCACTAGCCCCCATGCATACCTCTCCCGAATCACCCGTGCATACTCCCCTGATCCACTAGGCAATCCTTGCTGCCGTCCAAACTGTCTCAGCACTCTCCCGGGCACCTGTCTCTTCACATGGTACGAGGTCCTCACAATGAGGAATCGGGTCATAAAAACATAGGCCAGTGCCTCTGCATCATCATCCCATGGCTCACACTCCAGGTATGGTCGCCATATGACTGCATCTAGATCGTCTAATGCCCGCCGCCACCACTCTAACTTCCCAAGTGGGGCTGACTTATCATGTCGCTATACATGAATATATACGGCTGATCTACTGTGCGAAACCGCAGACTCACTGGTTGAGTCACTGGTAGGTGCTCCCAAGCCCAAATATGCAGAAGCGTCACACCCACTGCTAAGGAACCCCTCCCCCGATAAACCACCTCATGAAGCTCCTGGTACAGGTGCGCCAGCACGCACGACCCTAACGCAAATCAGGTCCCTTCAGTAATCATCATCTCGATCACCTGCCCCCACCCCACGACCAAACCGTGTGATCACCTATCAGGACAAAGAAGTCCTCCCATGATACCTGATATGACTGGTGGAAGAGGCTCATATAACGCAACTATCTCCTCCCAGGCAATAGAGCCATCATCAATAAAAACATCCTCATCAAAAAACCTCTGAATTGCAAGGGTCCCCCAGGATCTGTCATATGTGACCAACTCCCCCCAAATCGGAATCCGCAGGATGCACCACACATCCTCTAGGGTCATTGTCATCTCCCCCTGTGCCAAATGGAAGGTGCACGTCTCGCTGTGCCACCGCTTGGCTAACACTGTGATCAAACCGTGATTCATCCGAATCACAAGCATGTTCATCACCTCATACAATCCAGTAGCAGCAATACAATCTATCTCTGCCTCTGTTAATCGATCCCGCAACCCCTGTGTCGTAGGATGTCTCTCGCGTAACAGCAACACGCCTAGCTCCTCCTACACATGGACATTCATCAATCATCATCAGTTGTTTTGTTTTCAAACTTTCTTAAGTTTAAACCTAGACTATCAACAGATACTTTGATCAAGTATCTTCGGGTCTCAACAGGTAAGCAATCATTGCCACCTAGACTTCAAATAGACATTTATCCTAAAAATGACCTAAGTCTCATCAGGCTACTATGGTTCAAAACAACTCCCACTTCACATCGCCATCCATCCATCATTGGAATCGGGAGATTTTTTTCATCCAAACCGGGGCATCTCTTTATCCTAAAACAAAAACGCTATTTTACCAACAAAAGTGCTAGTTTCTCAACAATAGCGCTACAACCCTAACAAAAGCGCTCAATCAGCTCTCCAACAACGCTCAAACTATAAATGCGCTAAAACAACTACACCATAGCGCTAATCAAGAGCAATAGCACTTAATTAAGCACTCAATAGCGCTTATTAATCAATAACGCCTAAACATGCATTCAATAGCGCTAAAACATTTCAAAAGCACTCAAACAATAGGCCAATAGCGCCATTGCGGCACCATAGTGCTAGTTCATTGAGCAAAAGCGCCAAAACCATAGTTTCAGCGCTCTTGCTCTGACTCGACTTAGACTCAGCAAAAAGCCTATAAAAAATGCTTAAAAATTCAAAATTCCAATTTGCGTACCGCTGGTCCGTAGTCGTCTGGCCGCTGGAACTGTCAGACTCGCTCAAATCTGTGCTTTGTAATCGGTATCGGCATCCTGACTGCTGCTCACTCCTCCAAAACATCACTATCAGAGCTCTGGTTTTACACTGGTCGCAGTCATAAATGATTTTGTTTTCATCCCTTTCACCCCATTTATACCCTTCACCGTCACCATAACTTCTCCACGCTCACCGTCGTGGTCCCCGTAAACTTCCCAAGCTCCCCATTTCTCCATTTTACCCCCATTTTCTTCTATTTTTCACCCATATGGCTAACTCCTTTTCTTCTAAAACCCTGCCAATTTTCATTCTTTTTCGAGAGATCGCCCGATTTTTTGAAATTTTTCGGCCCATCTCTCGAGGGGGCATACCACCCATTAAATTTACATTTTATGGGGCATTTTCTTCACACCAGTTTTTCTTTCTTTGAAACGACGCGATAAACCGCACCGTCTCAAAGAGGGGCAAATGTAGTCACACAAATCTGTCCAGCTTAATTAAATAAATATTCGCTATTTATTTGATTAAAAATCCACTAGCCATCAATTAATTAAATTAATATTTAATTAATTTATCCCCAAACATTCTTCTATTAATTAAATAAATTATTCAATTTATTTTAATTAATTCATTGAATCAAATTCAAATCAATTAAATAAATAAAATCTATTTATTTAATTAAATCCACCTTTTCCTCTTTTAAATAAAATATTTATTTAAATCATTATCCCCCCCCACTTGCATTTTCTTACAAATGCAACTTGCACACATTTATTGGAATAAATGAATTTTTATTTTCATAAAATCCTATTTTCCCTCACCCACCAAATCCAATTGCATTCCTAAATCCCCTTCTAGATTCTTCTAACCCCTTCCTAATTAGCCTAATCCATCCTCTAATTATTGTCACATTCCTAAGCAAAATGGAGTCACTTCTCAAAGACTAGTCTTTGAAAAACATTTAATGCTTTGTGTGTTCAACAAATTAACCCCCAAAGTCTTCCAAGACCACTAATGGCTCTTACATGACCATTTATGGCTCTTACATAACCATTTATGGTTATTTCAAACTTGTCTCCCCAAACATTTATTGTTTTGACCATATTTATCCCTTTTTACATTTGCACAAGAGTTTATCCATTGGATAAAAGTTTTATTCTTTGAATAAAGAGTTTATTCATTCAACTAACCTTGACTTTAACTCCCAAGGTCATATCAAGCATTTAATGCTTATTCCCTCTCATTTCAACCTATCATTGACACTTGTCATCCTGGGATTGGGTTGAAAGCCCTCACATGGATTTGAAATCATTCAATCCTGACCCTTGTTGAGATTACTCAATCTCAACCATCCATTGCTCCATTTTTCCATAATCCAGATCCTAAAAAAACTTGTACGCATTTAACCTATAGGCATTTTAGAGAGCATTTAGCATAGCAAACTAAAATCTTGTTATTTTGGTTTAAAATCAATCATTTTAATATCATCTAGTATTTTAGCTTTTCATTTTACATTTAGAGCAAAATACTCAAATCTCAATCCTCCATAAAAGCATCCATAGTGCAAAAAGTTGTTGAGAGCTACACTATTTTGGAACTTGGAGAGGAGAGGAACAAGGGAGAAGGAGCTAAGAGCATGCTAAGAGGCATTTGGAGATGCCTTATTATCTTTGTTTCATTTGTTAGATATATTAGCATGATTTTAGTATCTCTTTTGATATGCCTGTTTAGATTAGTTTTTGATTGACTAACACTAACGATTTTTTTGTGTCTTGTGTTGTTTGTCATTTGCTAACCTTGTCCATTTAGCAGCGCATCACTAATAATTGAAAATGAATATTTTTTTTAGAATTAAAATAAATAATGATTATTATTGAATATAGTCAATGAATTTTTTTTATATTTTAAATAATATTTATTTAATAGTCATCAAATGATCAAATCAACACTCAATTTATTCAAGTGATTCTTACAAAGATGAGGCACCAAGAATTTGTGAGTGATCCTAATGCTAGTTTATGCTAAAGATTAACGGTTGTCATATTTTCATTCAACAAAAAGATACAAAAAAAATTTATGAGCACAAAAGGGTTTTGCATATGGTTGGAGTGTTTACTTATGTTGTGCAATTGAATGTAATAATTGCTAAGAATAACATTTATAATCATGAGAAGGTTATTCTAAACCACTAATAAATATAGATCATAAATTCAAAATTATGCAATTAAATCAGAATAAATCATTATATAATAGTTTATAATTAATATAATTAGAATTGAAAAACATTAATTGAGTCAAATAACGGTGGTAGGTAGAACATGAGAAGTTATTTGAAATTTGAATCATTATCTTGTCAAATAGAACAAAAAAAAACTCATAAAAATCTAATATTACTATCAATAATTTTATCTTTCGAACAAATCTTAATTTGAATTTATAACTAATATAAACAATATGTTTAAGGCATTAAAAAAAAAAAAAAAAGAATAAGAAAAAAATTTAATGTTCACGAAGCTAAGAATAGTCTATGGGACAAACTGACTAATAGAACAATTTTTGTTGTGGCCTCGTCAGTTCATAGCTCCCGGTCAAAAAGTGTTCCCCTGGAGCCGGAGGGCGCATCGTGCCATCGTCACCCATCACGTTAAAAAGTTTAGCAGGCATAGTTTTAAAGAAAAATAAAAAATAGAACAATTTTTGCAATTTCATCTTTTTTCTATGCAAGGTGATGATGAGCGCCCCCAACTTATCAATTATCCCCTGGATGAATAAATTAAGTTGTTCTGTGTGGTCTTTGGGATGCCCAATTTCACAACAAAATTGATAACATTAAGAATTTTGACTCTCCACAAAATATTAGCCTTTACGTACACTTTTTGATAATGGTCAAAAGTAAAATCGAATTCATTGATATAGGTAATAATAATACAATTTAAAAAAAAAATGAATTACAACAACCACCTTATTAGCCAAATAATAGCCGATAGGCTGGGAGGTTTCATCAGAGAGAATCAAATCTTCCAATTAAATCATGAATCAAATCAGATCTCCGAATCGGATATGATTTTCCTCACCTCACGCAAGAAAATAATTTTTAATTTGCAATAATATTTTTAAATCTTGTCTGGAACTCAAGAATCGAGCGCTGAGCTGGAAATGTTCATCAGTAAATTTGATCAGGCTCAGAAGATTTTTTGTGCGCAAGAATCGAACAGGTTGCTGGTTTATTATCGAATTTCCAACGGCTCTCTGAATTCATTCCACTTCAGCTGTAATTCTGAAAGCCAAGAGAAGACAGTCCACTGGTAAAACCCAATTTGTTATTACCGTAAGAACCTTATTCATGGTGATGTCAAGCCCTAAAACGTTCTTCTAGATGCCGATTATTCTCCCGAATTGGGAGATTTTGGATTGGCAAAGCTTTTGGGTACAGATTTCAGTCGTGCTGACGGCAACAAGAGGAATGAGAGGGTATTTAGTTCCCAAGTGGATCTCTGTTCTTTCAATAACTCCCAAAGTTGATGTCTACAGTTTTGGAATGACTCTTCTGAAAATAATATCAGGACTAAGAAATCTGGACCTGGGCTGCAATGGAGAATCAGCAAGGGAGAATGAT
Source organism: Cryptomeria japonica (assembly GCF_030272615.1). Lineage (NCBI taxonomy): Eukaryota > Viridiplantae > Streptophyta > Pinopsida > Cupressales > Cupressaceae > Cryptomeria > Cryptomeria japonica. The sequence goes on along the minus strand of NC_081406.1, from coordinate 659,309,218 downwards.
GAATATCGTGCCGCTGCCTTTCTACAGCAGGCCCCTTTTATCTATACCTTCCAGTGCTGTCAATCAGAGTAAGGTAGAAGAATTTAATCTTATAGTGAATTCATTATGTAATTGAGAAGGCTTACTAAATTCAACAAGAGTATTTGGGGCTTTTATTTGAGTATTTTCTTTTGATTATGTGATAAAATTTATTTGTCAAGAGAAGTATTTCTATTTGAATGGTACAATTTTTTATTTATTTTTCTTTATAGATTCTAGCATATTCAATTTTACATGCAATTCATGGGTCACGGCTATTTCGTACGGTGTGATAATGATGTGTTAGTCAATCGGTAGTCGTTTATTGCAAAATCGACGGTGCAAAACGAGCGACTAACACACTTGTTAGTACGAATGTGTTAGTCAATTCGTACTGTCGTTTTGGAGCCAGAATAGACACGTCCCAATTCATGAAAGCTTTATGTTTCTATGATCTATAGTTATTGTAAATTTAATAGTTTTATGACAAAATAAGTGGCAGGATGTTGGAAGTGGAGCAAAAATATAATGAGATACAAAGATATATATTTTTTTAGTATGCATTTCTAATATGTTATTCACTTTAATTCATTTATTTTTGTTTAGATTTGTGCTTTTCACAATTTGATAAAAATGAACCATATATTCTTCTTGGTAAATATCTCTATTTTGTCATATAATTGAAAGATTCTTCTTTTGTCATCTAATATAGATAGAGATCCAATCTTTATAGAAAACATAAATTCTATATCATTATATTTTCTATTAAAAAAGAATACTAAATATGTGAAACAATGACATTAGATTCCTTGCTTGAAATATAACATATTTTGAGCCCATTCATGATAGCTACTTTCAATTTTGAAGAATTTTCAAGATTTCTCTCACCAACATTGAAGACTACAATGAATATGTATGATCCATATTTGTTTCTTTGTCACTCTTCAGCCACATGAACGCTTTATAATGCTTGCTTATTTTTCATTTCATTGATTCATTACTGATTATTAAATGACTTAAAGTCATGGCATGAATTTCTTGATCTATGTGGTAAAGACATGGTAGAAAACTCATGCTTAGATAACCTTTGCATGGTAAAAAATGATCCTTATATGTTCCACACCATTTCCCTCTTGGGATTGCAATTTCAATGTTCTCATTCATTGGCTAGGTTACATGTTTCATTCTCATCAAGGTGTTTCATGTTGCTTTTTCTCATTAAGTGATTTCTATGTGGACATCTACTTCAGCTCTTGTGCAATTTTGTGTTCCCCTTTGTCACTAACTGCTCACTTTCACTATATTTTAGAAACAACCCTTCTTGGAGTTTATTGAGTAGTAGAATATATAATGTTCAAACAAGTTGTTTTCAACATGTGAATAGAGCTCAAGGTTATCTTTGTTTATTTTGTACGACAATTACCACTATAATTCCAAGAAGATATAGAATGTATTATGCACAAAGAAGTCATTTTCATCATATCAATAAAGCTCAAGCTCTTGCTTATTTATTTCTTCCTCTAATTCCTCTAAAGGGAACTTGTGTCTCTTATCATGTAATGCAAATTGAGATGAAGAGATACTTTGTCCTTAGATTCCATTAAATGCTATGTGGTACTTGACAAATGTTTTCTTTTCTATTAGGGAAATAACCACCCTTATGGGTGAAGCAAAAAGACCAAATTGATAAACTAAAATTGACATAACTATTGCACTTCCATTATAATCTTCATGTAAAATACAAAATTGTTAATTGAAACAAATAAACCATAGAAAAAATGAAGCAAAATTCATAAAGAGAATTGATAGCTTGAAGACAAATTATCAACCTAAAGCCAAGATTGTATTTCCAAATTATATACACAAATATACAATTCTATAAATAAGATATTGTAAATTTAATTAATATATCTTTTATACATTTTACATACAGTAGTTATCCTTATACAATGGTATTTTACATACAGTAGTTATCCTTGTGCGATGGTATTTAACATACAGTTTAATTATTATTGCACATGAAGGTTTGATTCAAGCACAAACATGAACTTATTTAAAGGTGAACTGCTGATTACTCCCCCACATTGAAATATCTATAATTCAACAGTTTCATTGCATAATTGAATAATTCCATCATTAGTTTTAGTCATTTACAATCACAAAGGTCTTGCTATCCAAATATAATTTATGTAAATGGAATTTAACAATCCAACTTAATTCTCCAATTAAGCGCAAGTTTTTCTTGTAGAAGCTTAAAACAAGCTAGACTATATTAAATGCATACCAACTGATGTTGCATTTCTTTCTATAGAAGTAACAGATTTAAGCAACCTGTCAGTTTTATATACATCTTATTTTCAGAGCTTCAGTACGAGCTACCCTAGACAATGGGATAAGAAGCACAAGTTGAGACACCTGCAAAAACACCAACCAAATAATAATTTTTCTTAATATTTTCTTCAAAAGCGAATTGGATAGAAGATGAAAATTAGAGGATAGCTATAGCTTACCACACATATTCTTTCCCAACTCCATATTGAAGTATCCATCAACGCCCCAATCTGCTCCCCAAGAATTCTTGATGATCCAGTATGGGGTTCCTTCTTCGGTAACGCCATACCCAACAGCCAGAACAGCATGGTTCACGTCCTGCAACCTCATACAGACTCAGTTCCTGCTAACTCTTTTACTCTTGATTGTGTAACAGTTTTCTTTCATCGGCATTTCAGATCACATTTATTTTCTTATTTCAAAAAGTATTGTGTCATTATGATGTATACAAATGTGATTCAAAATATTGATGAAAATTTTCTTATTTCAAAAAATATTTTATCATCTTCATGATAATAAAACACGAATATAATCCAAAACATTAATACTAAAACATCAATCTAATTCAGAAACAATTCTACCAACTGTAATTGCTTATACATCTAAATGTACTAAAAGATAATTTTAGTATAGAAATGTGTATCACTCTAGTAAATAAATGTATGTTGTCGAAACTAGCAATGGAGCACCCTGTACGTACCATTGGGCCTTGACCACAGTGGGTGCTGGTGAAGACCCCTCCCTTGTAAAATCGGAATTCTTGAATAACTTGGAATGCCACACTAACAGGGCGAACTAGAGCCACGGCCTGTTTAAGTTCTTCTTCATCTCCCTGTACGTAATTAACAGGCACAAATTTCATTGATTTTGAATTAGGAGAGATTTTGGGTAAAATTGCGTGTAAATTTTTAGCATCACTATTGTCTATATACTGTGATGGGTTGCATGTTTAAGCAAAAATGTCTGAGTGTAAGTTTTGGTTGTAATGAAGAATTACCGAAGTGATGTTGACAGAATCTGAAACCTTTGCACCAACACTGTTTACATCATATTTACAGACACCATCTTTAGCTGTGTAAGGGTAAGCCTCTTCAGTGTCTAGTCCACCATTGTATTTAATATACTCAAATGCTTGGGATGGCAAGCCACCATTGCAGCCAAAGTTGTTGAATGCTCCAGCACAGTCAACTAATTGCTGTTCAGACAGGCTAACAAATTTTCCTGTAGCCTGTTTATAGGCAGCCTCAAGTGCTCCAGTGGTGCTGTGACATTCAATTAATACATCAAATTATTTTCAGTCAGTGAGGCTCCTCGTTCATTCATGAAATCTCTTTTCTCCTCAATCAATTGGTTCCTGTCACAGGCAAAACGAAAAACATGAAATTATGTGCAAACCTGAATGTCCAGCAGGATCCACAGTGGGCTTGATTTTTCACTGGGCTCACTATGCCCGTTTCTCTCCAGTCTTTCTGTAGTAAAACACAGGCAAACAATAAGTTCTGAAGAAAGCCCACATACACTGTTATAATCCTGCGCTTTTTAATTCTTACAAAGGACAAGAAAGGAACATTAAACTTTGCTCTGAGAATAATTTGTTTGCAGTGTCTCAATTTCCTATGTGTTTCTAGTTCACATTTAGTGTATTTAAATTCAGACTAGTAATTGTTGTCAAATCTCTGCTCGAAATAAAATTGAATTAGGTCTGTCATATACATGGAACAATTAGATTCTTGATCATGAAATTTGTTTGAAAGTTTCTAGAACACTCTCAGTTTGAAAAAATGTGGATGTACAGAACATTCTGACATATGCAAAGAAGGTTAACTGCTCAGGCTCAGGTGACTAATTTCTTATCTCATTTCTATCTCATTCATATACATGTGAATGGCTATTTAAGGAAAGACTGCTGGATGATTAGGAAATCAGTGAGCAGATGAGGCTATCATGGAGAACCCCATGAATAGAATTTTATCCTCCATTGCGTGATCTTCTCAGATACAACAGTAGAGGATTATGGTACTTTGAAATAAATAAATGAATTTACAAATGTATAAGCTCATACCGTTTTAGGAAGCTCAACATCCATGAACTTGTGATTACTCTTAGTAGCTGAACAGTTCTGTGATGCACCCAGATATTGTCCCCGAAATTCCTCCCATGTCAAGTCAGCAAACTCTGCACAATTTCATTAAATATACTGTCTCAGTTCAATCTGGGATCTCATTTTGCTCAAAGTATAGTAAATTGTTGAATAAGAAACTATTCAATGGTATTGTTTAGCAATGACCCTTCACAAATCCTTGCAGATTGGGGTTGTTTCTATTATGTTTTAAATTTTAAATGTGGTTGTTAGAGGTGTGATATTTTATCAAAATTTAATTGTGTAGGTTTAGAGTTAAATTCATTAATTTTCATTTTATGAACAGTAGTTTACAAGAATTTATCTTTCATTAATATGAATGGTCTACTTTAACACTCATTTCATTTAGATAATATTCATAAAGACAAAATATCTAAACTTTTCAAAAGATCAGTCATCTTAATACTATTTCAATTTAAACACACTTAATCATAAAAAAAAAATTCAATATCAAACTCCATTTAACATAAATAATTGTTAATAAAATCATCTAAATGTTAGAACTTTACAATATAAATAATTGTTAGTGATATCATCTATTAGTTAAAAGTAAATTTTCCAGTTTCTCATTCATTGGCTGATTTCTTACACAAGCGCTTCTCTCCTATATTCACTACCCAAAACATTATTTTCATTATTATTAAAGATCATGAATTTAATCTTCAATCTTCAATAATATTGTGTAATCTGAGAAAACGACATAACGTTCTATTCCTGAGTTTGTAGCCAACACTTTGTTTGGCACTAGGTAAAGTTGTAGCTATAAGTTGAAAAATGGGTACTGGCTTTCAAAAATACAGTTAAAATATGCACAAAATTGGAGCTATCAATTTTGGTAGAACAGGGGCAACCCTGCAGGGTTGTATCTCTTTAGATCATGCAGTTCCCTTAAACATTGTATGCCTTTGTTCTGTGATAACAATTCTATATTAATATCAGTGGGGAGTCAACAAAACTACAAATGAAAAAAATAAAGTCTGGAAATTTAGAAGCAAGGCTATTTGTTCTAGGTTTTCCTGAGTGCTATCCCCAGTCATATACATAATCATTATAATCTTTAAGATATCACCAGCTAGTAGAGAGGGAGAATTTTCGGTTGTAGAGGAACTTGTACGAGCTCCCTATATGAATTCTAAGCTGGGATAAGGTCTTCATTAGGCCTGGAATTTGACCCATGCCTGTCATATGAAAATTTCATTACAGTATTCTTATTTATACTCAACAAAAGAAACTATGCCTTATCCAGCGACATAGATCAAGGAATGATCATTGCTTTTTCCACTAGACTGAGTCGACTGATACTAGTGACTAAGGGATCGGAAACATCATACAGGAAGAATTTACAGCTCAAAATACATATTTCTACATATAAACGAAATAATACTTTGCTTTGATAGCTGTTGCCTGAAAAAAAAGCTTAGTTAGACAAAGATCTGTTTGATCTATGGCTTAAAGAAAGACTCTAATGCCTAATTTCTTATGAGGCCATAATTGATCCTCGGATCTTCCATGGAAAATATGACCCTCTTACAATAAATCTGATAAGACCACGTCCTAAGCTCGTCATTCCCCTGCAGCCCCTGTATAAATACATGGCTGACATAGATTATAAACCCCTAAGTTCAAACAATCTAATACCCAATAAATTTCTCAATTTGTTAGGTTTATACCAATTGACTGCTAACCAGACACTGTAATAAGCCACCCAAAATTAATCCATGACGCATGTCAACATCCCAACTTCAATCCAACATCCAGATTCTTAAATAGGGCTAAAAGTTTTCCTTAAGAAGACATGAGTGAGTTACCATTAAGTCCCAAAGTGTAAGGAAGATTCATGCTGTTTCTTGACTCGATTAATTCCACGTTCTGCACAAAAACATTGTATCGCTGGACAAGCTCGCTGATCGAACTGTACTTCTTGCCATAACTGCACAAAAAGATCCGATTCAAAATACTCTTAAATAACCAAATCAAATACAATTAATTTAGCTGTACAGACGATGATTGAGACAATTAGGCAAAAGAAAATGAAATCAAATGAAACACCCACATAACTACAAGTTCGATTGACAGAACTAATCATACGAAAACGCATCCAAACCAAATACCCAAGTTAGAATATTAGATAGGGCACAGAAAAATGCGACCAAATCAAATACCCACAAATCTGTAAGTTTGAAAGATCTAAATCGATCACAGGCAAAACTAACCAAGTAAAATAACCACAAGTTGATTGATAGATATAATTGGGCATAGATAAATATAAACCTGAGAGCAAACTCTCCAAACTGTAAAGCTTTGGGGGAGGTTCCCAGCAGCTTAAACGCATCATTTCCCAGTTCACTAAATTTATCAGTGACCATGTCAATATAATTGCTGCCATCGAAGGCAGTTGCAGCAACCGTCAAGGCCAGAACAGTGCTCACAAATACAAGGGAAAAAAGACGCGCCATGGCTGCAGAGAAGGAAAGTCAAGCAGAAAAGCTGCTGTGTGGGAAAGTTGGGATACTGCATTCCATTTGTGTGGAGGGGAATGTGTTTATATAATTGATCATGGTTGTACAGTAGCCTTTCCATAGACGCAACTTGCAACCACTCAACATGGTTGTTAGATTTTTTTAGTGATTCCTGTTTAGAATATTCCCTTTTCCAATTATCTTGGCCAAACATGGATGTGAGTTAAGTGGCATGTCTTGATTGGAACAATGTTCTGATAGATCAGTTAGCCGCCCTTGAATTAATGCATTAATGGAATCAGGTCTTTCGCCATCTCCATTGGATTCTTGTGGTAAAAAATTCTATTATACATAAGATGGGGGATCTTCCCAAGGGAGAAAAGATTCACATGTTGGAAATTAAAACATATGATGTCCTATGGAATTTTTGTTTTAGGAACAATTGTTAAAAAAGCATAGTCATAAAACATTGTAATGATTTTATATTTTAGGAACAATTGTTAATAAAATATAGTCATAACGTTGTAATGATTTTCTATTCTAGGAACAATTGGTCAAAAAACATAGTCATAACATTGAAATGATTTTTGGAACCTGTTCAAAAAAGCAAGCAACAATAACATGGATGAATTTAGCTTTTTTTTCCTACTGAACATGGTGACATCTTCATACCTTTTTTCAAGTGACTAGGATCTAGGAAGTAAGTGATGAGATTAGATTCGTATATCATCATATGTAAAATTCATATATACTTCTGTATTACTTAAGTCAATATATGTATATGGAACTACCTCCTACTAATAGTAAAAGAGAAAAAAAAGCATTGAAATGATTTTATTTTTTATTATAATGATGAAATGTTATGTTTTAGGTTTATTTTTATATGATTATTCTAATGTAATGATAAATATATAATCAATATGTTTTATGGATTTGTTCTAATCTTTAGTTTATCTTTTATTTCACTAGTTTTAGGTCAACCATTTGTGGAATTAACCTAGGTCAATGGCATGATTTGTAGAAATGAACCCGAAACCTTTAAAAGTCAAATATAAATTTGGCATCAAAACGAAGTCAAGTCCTAAATGATTGCTATTTGTTCATTTGACATGTAAAACTTCCATTTGCATCATGTGGAGTTGTATTTTATTACTAACTCTAGTTAGTTCGTTTCAAAACAACTAGAACTAGAATGATATGATCCTCATAGCATTATCATTTGAGTACTCACAGATCATTAATATTTCATCACCTACTTGAATAAAAACCTAGGTATTTGTGCATGATTTCTTCTTGTTTTCGATAATTTACAAAAGTTGTTAAATTATTATTTTAGGGGTTTAACTAAGAAAGTGTCACTCCAACAAACAAACTTCCAAAGGTGTCCCTCAAGATTGACAATCAAATAATACACATCATAAGATAGATGGAAATTATATTAACTGTTAAAAAATTTCATTATCTTAGAGAACATAATCATAGCCAAGGTTGAGGGTTCAACTATTAATTTGCTCATGGTATGGATGATGGCTCTCCTTGTAAAGAGCTAACCTCTAGGTTGCTAGACTAAACTCTCAATTCCTCTTGATAAAAAAAAGTTGGCATTTTTTTCAAAAGTGTCTTAAACACTACATTGACAAATTCAAATGAAAGAAGACAATGATAAGAAAATCTTTTGTGATATGAATAAATTATGCATGTTAGATTAGGTTAATCCTAATTGAGATCAAACTTGTAGAACTCAAGACTAATCCACAAATTTCTTATACCAATTTAAATTTGAGACATTGGTCATCTTAAAACAAATGATAAACGATGAATTAACTTAGAGCACTTCCAACATCATCTGTTTATCAAAAATAAATATTTTGTTTCCTTCACATTTAATTTTCATATATTTTTAATCTAAATTAATTTATATTTAATCAATCTAAATAATCTGACCAATTAAAATTATTTCAAAACAATATTAAAGATAACTATTGACTTTATTGCTAGTAGTGTCGTAATTGAAAACAATGTAATTGTTGTGATATTAGTAATCTATTGACATGTCACTTTCCCCAAAAAATAAAAAATCATTAAAAAAATAAAATTTACATAATAATTTATGTTAGGTTTGATTACCGTGATATCCCTTTCTCACTAGATTCCAAGACAAAATAAAAAAATCTACCCAATCCTATCAAAACTATAATTAATTATTATAATAAATAATAATGAGATAGGGATTACATTATAAGAGGCACTTATTTTATTTTATTTTTTAATTAAAAAATGGGATGTAACGTGTATTACCAAGTTCAAATTTTATTCAAGATCTCTACCAAATATTTCCTAAAATATATTGACTTTAAATAAATAATTCAAGTTTCAAAATCACACCATGTTTTATTTTTCTTCTAGGTAACCAAGGAATTTGAAACAATTATATGGCTAAGAGATTTTAAAAATTTGTTAATACGTTTTACCTTTTTAACAAATATTTTAATTTTTATATGTATTGATATTGAATAAATAAATTATTGGATTTTTAATTTAAAGTTAAAGATTGAGAGGAATATGTCTTATTAAAGTCATTTGCCATAATATTGATAATGACCTTATTTAACTCATATAAAAAAAAATCAAAGTCGTTTATTTGTCATATATTTCGATGTCATAGTTTAGCTCATTTCCATTATTATATATAATTTGTCTTTACTGACAAATTTCAAATCCTAACACTTTCTCATTTTTACCCTCTATAAAATTAAAATTTGGGTTTGGTGTTGGTGATTTTCAATATTCATGTGGTCAATTTATTATGTTTAGATAATTTTTCCTATAAATTTTGATTGGATGATATGGTCTTATAATTAGTAAAGGTGAATGGTCTGGTAATGTGGCAACTTTCAATTGGTAGTTTGACATTTAGAGAAGAAATCAACCAATATGTTTAGTCTTGTAGACTTCTTATGATGAAATCTTGTTTAGTTATAATATTTGTTAAATAGTTTTTGAGTTTCTCAATTCTACATGGTAAAATTTGATTCATATCTATAAATCCATCACTAAATTTTATTGCATTTGGGTATGCATGAGTACTGGTGATAATGAAACCATTTGAGCTTAGTATTCTACTAACATGTGGTGAGGTTGCTTAATGTTGTGCGGGGCTAGCAAATGATTGTTAACAATATGGACTACTTTGATAGCTATTTTTCCAATCCAATGAACTATTCTATACTAAATGAAGCGTGTTTAAAGCATCTTGAATGTATTTGGTAAAGGGAGGATATACACTCCACGATCTCAAGCATGAGTGTGTAGTTTACACTCTTTGATCCTCTTTTGTGAACTTCTAGCCAATGGTTGTTTACATGGCTCCTACATGTAGCCTTAAAATGAAGGGGTTAATTATGTATTTTGGCCCTAGTGGCAAGTAAGAAAGGCTTTAAAATTGTTGATTATTTGTCTAAGATTTACTGGTTTTCAAAATTACTATTCACAATTTTAGAGTAGATATTTAATGTTTAGGTTATGAGATGTATATAATATAAATAAAGAGCAGTGATTTATAATCCCATTATAATAGTTAAGAGATTAATCAAAAAGAGTGATCTACTTCTTTGGATTTTAGGTTTTATAAGGTCATGGAGGATGACTCAAGAGGTCAACTATAGGACAAGTAAAAAGAACATAAAATATATAGATCTTTAATACCATAATGTATATATAAGCAAATCTCTAAGATTTGTTCGTAAGTTCACACTATATTGATTGTTCATAATATGGCAGGCTACATGCCTCTTATATGCAGATTAAATAGTAATTTGAATATGCAACTAAAGATTTAAAGAAATCCATTTCCCATAAAATGAATCTCCTTAACATCTCTTACAACCTATACAATCTAGAATCTAGCATAAATAGATTCTTAAAGGTGTATCAAACGAGAGCTCATAAATGATTTGACAAAGTTTAAATTGTTGGACCATGGGCACTTGCAAGATGTAATATACTCCTAAACTATAGGGAGAAAAAACAAAATAACAATGTTTCAATTAAAATTATTTCATATTACCAATAAGGATTGGTGCATTAGTTCATTGGATGAAAATTTCTAAGCATGAGAAAATGTAAACCTAAAATAAGAATCATGTTACACATTCTCCTATCAATGTAACACATAAAATCAAGAATATTCATGCAACCGAGTCTACTTAAATGATACAAAAATTCTTAAGGATACCCATATAATTTTTTTGAATAGCTTTCTCTCAAATGGTTTGAGATTTTTTTCATGTTGTTGCTCTAACTAAATAATAAAAAAATACTATGTCATCAAATGTGACTGTAGAGCTCTATTACAAAATCCCTTGAAACATTTCAATCAAATGAGGTGACACCTAATTATGGAGAGGATCTTGTTGGATGACACCTTCTCTAGATTTACAATCAAGGAACCTAGAACTTAAACATAAAATATTTAACATCCTAGAATATATTAAACCAAAGGAAATACCTATATTGATTTGACTAAGGATCAAATACATTAGATAAGTCAAGAATTTTTTAAAAAAATTATTCACTTAAGAGAACCATATATTTATAAGATTTCAATTCTACCCTAGATCTCATATGCCAATTGATGCTCTGCAAAAAGGATTAGAAAATCTGTTTGATGGCAACACACACAAGAGCACAAGAAACAAACGTTAGTGTTAGCAACAAAAGATTATCCTAAACAGGCATATCAAGAGAGATATTAAGCATGAAATAGAAAGCATATAAACATAAAATGAAATAGCTAATCAAGATGCTCATAGTTGCTCCTCCCTTGTTCCTCTCCTCTCCAAGTCCCAAATGAGTGTAGCTCTCAACAGCTTTTTGCACTATGGATGCTTATGGAGGATTGAGATTTAATACTAAGCTTCAAATATGAAATGAAAAGCTAAATACTATGCTAGAGTAGATAGTGATGCTATGAAAAAGCTCTATGCTAATGCCAGTATAACAACAATACTCTAAAATGCTTCTCCTTTTGCTTGAGGAGAAGGGTTCTATTTATAGAAGAAATAGGGAAATGAAGGGTTAAGATTGAGCAATCTTAACAAGGGTTAGGATTGAAAGTTGGGGATCCATGTGCACAATTGACACCAATAAAATGGTGACAAGTTTCAACATAGGATTGGGTTGAGAGAAGAGGTTGGAGGCATTAAAGGCCTGAGAAGACCTCATGGTTATCTAGAAGGTAAGGGTCAAGTCTAAATTAAGATTACCCATTGGATTAAGAGTTAATCCAAGGATAAACCTTTGTGCAAATGTTTAAGAGATAATCATGGTCAAAGCATTAAAGGCTTGATGAGACCTTTGGGTTGGGTAGAGGTTGAGTCAAAACAAATGTTTTAACCATGTGGGAGGGTTTGAGGTAACCATTAATGGTTATTGGAGACTTTGGGGATTAAGTGGTTGAAGGTTGAAAGCCTTCAATGGTTATCAAAGACTTTGAGCCATTTAGTGGTTGAAGGTTGGAAGCTTTCAAAGGTTATCCAAGACTTTGAGGGTTAATTTGTTGAACACACAAAGCATTAATTGCTTTTCAAAGACTTTGGAGTCTTTGAGAAGTGACTCCAATTTGCTTAGGAATGTGACAATATTTAGGGGATGGATTAGGCTAATTAGGAAGGGTTTAGAAGAATCTAGAAGGGGTTTAGGCATACAAGTGGATTTTGTAGGAAAATGCAAGTGGGAGAAATTTTGGTATTTTCAATTAAAATAAAATCATTTATTTCAATTAAATGGTGTAATTTGCATTTGGATAAATATTCAAATAAATATTAATTTATTTAAATGAGAAAAATGAAGATAAAGCATTAAAATGCTTGAAGACTTTGAGGGAAACCATTAAAGGCTTGAAGACTTTAAGGAAAACCATTAAAGTCTTAAGAAGACTATAGAAGGAAGCCATCAAGTTTGAAGACTTTAAAGCCATCAAGTTTGACTACTTTAAGGGAAACCATTAAAGGTTTCAAGTGGGTGAGGATAAATAGGATTTTAAATAAATAATTTATTTAAAATAGTTGTGCAACTTGCTTTTGTAGGAAAATACAAGTAGGTGGAGGATAAAGGTGATTTAAATAAATGATTTATTTAAAATAATTGTGCAACTTGCTTTTGTAGGAAAATACAAGTGGGTAGAGGATAAAGGTGATTTAAATAAATGTTAATTTATTTAAATGTGAGAGGTGGGATTTTGGGGGATTTAAATAAATATTAATTTATTTAAATGTGAGAGAAGATTTAATTAAACAAATATGATTTATTTATTTAATTAATGGTCTGAATTTGGTTAAGTGAATTAAATCAAATAAATTGAATAATTTATTTAATTAATAGGAGAAGAGGGTTAAGATGAATTAATTAAATATTAATTTAATTAATTCATTAATTGATGGTTAAATAATCAAATAAATACTAAGTATTCATTTAATTAAGTGGACAGATTTATGTGACTACATTTGCCCCTCTTTGAGACGGTGCGGTTTATCGCGTCGTTTCAAAGAAAGAAAAATAGGTGTGAAGAAATGCCCCATAAAATGTAAATTTAATGGGTGGTATGCCCCCTCGAGGGATGGGCCAAATTTTGTTTTGAAAAATCGGGCGATCTCTCGAAAAAGAATGCAAAGTGGAGGGGAGGTAGAATAGAAGAAATTAGAACTAATGATGAAAGAATGGGAGAAAATGGAGTGAATATGAAGAAACAACAAGCCAACGAATACCCTGAGGTCATGCAAGAGATACATAGCAGATGTAGTGTGGGGTTTGGATTGATGCTATACAATTGATCAAAATTGGTTGGACAATCTGGTGCAATCGGTTAAATTGCCCCGATCGAGTCAAAGCGTGACAGTTGATGTCAGTTGGTCGCTTGGACATGATAAAGTCTGAGTAAGTGAATCAAAGTGACCTGATGTGACTTAGACAATTGATGTAATTGCCCGATGAAGTCAAGGTATATGAAGCAAAATACTCGTTGAGACGTAGACAATTGATGTAATTGTCCGTTGGATTGTGTTTGATTGGTTGATCAATTGATAGTGTGTGCGTGTGATGGATGGTTGTGGGGAATCATGGCAACCCCGTTGAGACTAGGTCATTGTGATAAATGCCTGATGTAGTTTAGGATTACCATAATCGATTACCTGTTGAGACCCGAAGATACTTGATCAGAGTATCTGTTGATAGTCTAGGTGTGTGGGAGTCGATGTATCTGTGTAGACAGAGTAACTGGCTTAATTTTGTGGATGAGTGAGGATGGGAAGCGATGAAGGGATTAGGATGATGTTGATGATCAAGATAGGGAGGGTGAGGGGGGATTTGATGTTAGATAGAAGATATGGAGGACTAGGATCGAGTCCTATGGAAGAAGATGAGTAAAATAGAGTATGCATTATTATGACTACGTATGCATGATATGCAGCTATTATGAATGTATGGATGGGTGGAATGCAACGAAATGCAATATATACAAATGAGATGGAATGACGATCCATGGTGCTTTATTTTTCATCATTGAGCTTTACAATGTTGTAAGAAAATACAAGCAACTTGACATAAAGATTCAAGATGACTAGAGTATTTCTTACATGGATTTTATATAGCAAGTTAATACAAGCAACTTGATATAATGGATCAAGTTGACCTGAGTATTGCTTGCAGAACAGACAAGGATTATCTCCGTTCATGCATGACTTGGATCGTCCTCCTTGATCTTAGGCTGATCATATCCTGACACAAGTGCATACCGTACTAAGAAATAAAAACCTTTATCCAAATTGGATGAGGAGGAACCAAAAAATGAGCATTGTACCTGTAAACAAATAGTATATACATAAAGAATAAAAGAATATGGATCCTTGGTAATGGTTCATGCTCATATGGTCGAGGTATACGCTGTAGTCAGCAAGCTGTAATGATCTATGACTGCATTTTGCATAAGATCATGTAGCTTGGTGAACTTCCCACGTAGACACCATTAGTACATGCCCCAGAACTTCATCGGAAATAATGCGCAAACGATACAAAACAATGCTGAAAGATCCCGATACAGATAAACAAATGAATTACTCACAAATCAACCAAGTATTTGACAGCCTAACAGAATTTTCTTGTCAAAGAAAACATCATCTTGTCTTTGTTTTGGTAAGGAAGGATGCATCCTTGTTTTAAAGACAGTTTTGGATTGTTGATGTGGATTGTGTGGTTGTTTGGTAAATGGTCATTGTGTGAGTAGTTTGTCAATGTTTATTTTGGTATCTGCATGGATGGGTATGTACAAGGTGTTGCCATGTTTTTGTGTGATTTTTCAATGGTTTTGTCGATATTTTTGGATTTTGAATTGTTTTGAATGTTTTTGGTATTTTTGCGAGATATTTTTGAATGTTTTTGGATTTTGCGAGACATTTTTGAATGTTTTTGTATTTTGCGAGACATTTTTGAATGTTTTTGGATTTTGTTGAGACATTTTTGAATGTTTTTGTATTTTGCGAGACATTTTTTAATGTTTTTGCCAATGAATCACCAGTAATGTAGAATCCACTTCCATCATCTAGATTGTAAGGGCATTGCCCCCAAGTTGGACATGATTTATGAAAAAGCGGGATGCAAGATGTATGGAGTACTATCATAATTGCAGAGGAATAACAAGCCATGGTTGATGGATGGATGGATGTATGTATGAAGTAGATGTGATCGCCACAAGTCTGAAAGATAATGGAGCCATAGCCTTTACGAGTGGCGCCTGTTTGCCAGGTTTTCACCATCGTTCTTACCCAAGGTGCCACCGGAGTGGTTGTTCACCGTTTGGATGCATGATTTTTCTTTACTTTTTTGAATGTTTTTATATTTTCTTCAGGACATTTTTCTGAATGTTTTTTGGTATTTTCTGATAGGCAGGGGAGCCTGATGCTCTATATAGCTTATGTGTAAAACCGTTTGAGGTGCATGCTGTTGATTGGATCTGCGAGCGGTTCTCCTTCTGATGTAGCCAACTGATATGCCCCGGACCCGAATACAGCAGTGACAATATATGGGCCCAACCAGTTTGATTCAAACTTGCCTTGATGTTCTCTGTTTGGTTGGTTGCGAGGATTTTCTCGAAGAACAAGATCACCTACCTCAAATGTACGAGATCTAACTCGGTGATTGTAGCTTCTACTCATGCGCTGCTGATAGGCTTTGAGGTGATTGTATGCAGCTTGTCGCTTCTCATCAAGTAACTCTAAGTCCTGAAGACGGGATACTCTGTAGGCTTCATCATCGATGAGATTATGCAAGGAAACTCGTAAGGATGGTATCTCGACCTCAATAGGTAAGATAGCTTCAGCACCATAGACCAATGAATAAGGAGTTGCACCTGTAGGGGTTCGAATGCTAGTTCGATATGCCCATAATGCTGGATTCAATTGAACATGCCAATCACGACCGGCATCATTGACTGTCTTCTTTAGGATTCTCAATATGTTTTTATTGGATGCTTCGGCCTGACCATTGCCTTGTGGGTAATAGGGAGTGGAAAAGCGGTGTTGGATATGAAATTTCTCACAAAGCTCACGAACATCCTGATTTTTGAAAGGAAGACCGTTATCTGTGACGATGGACATGGGTACACCATACCGGCAGATGATGTAATTGAGGATGAATGAGGCGATCTGCTTGCCGGTGACTTGGGTAAGTGGAACAGCTTCAATCCACTTGGTGAAATATTCGGTGGCGGTAATAATGAATTTATGGCCATTGGATGAAGATGGATGGATTTTACCCACAAGATCAAGACCCCATTGACAAAAAGGCCACGGTGTTGTGATTGGTTGTAGTTCTTGAGCTGGTGCATGTATTAGGTCGCCATGAACTTGACATTTTTTGCACTTCCTGACAAAGTAGTAAGAATCCTTTTCCATAGATGGCCAATAGTATCCAGCTCGCATGATCTTCTTGGCTAGTGATGGACCACTTGAGTGAGTCCCGCAAATTCCTTCATGTACCTCTTCCAAAGCCTTTGTTATCTCACCTTGTTCTAGACATCGAAGGAGAGTACCATCAAGACCGCGTCGGTATAGGGTTTCGGCAATAATGGTATATCGAGCAGTTTGGCGAATGAAGGTTTTACGTTGGTTATTTGATTGGTTGGGAGGAAGGGTGTGATCGCGGAGATAGGTGTAGAACTCACCGTACCATGGGGATTCAGAACCAACAAGGCAACATATCATTTCAGATTCGGGGATATCATAAGCGGGAATCCAAAGCTGTTCTACCAAGAACTCGTAGCGTGTTGAATTTTGTGGAAGATCTAGTAGAGATGCGATGGTAGCCATAGCGTCAGCAGCTCGATTCTGATCTCTTGGTATCTGCTCAAAAGTGATAGTAGTAAATGATGTCTTTAGATTGTCCACCATTTGCTTGTATGGCATGAGTTTATCATCTTTGGTCTGATACTCATCTGTTGCTTGTCGAATGACTAGTTGGGAATCGCCATATACTTGCAGTTCTTTTAATTTCCATTGTATGGCTAATCTGAGTCCTGTGATCAAGGCCTCATACTCTGCTATGTTGTTTGTGCATGGAAATGTGAGCCTGTAAGACTTCGGGATGCTACCACCTTGAGGTGTGATAAACAGAATGCCTGCCCCCGAGCCGTGCCTAGTGTATGAACCATCAAAGTATAATTTCCATGACTGTGCTTCTGTAATCATGAATATCTCTTCATCTGGAAAATTGGAAATGAGAGGATGATCGCCTATGAGTGGTGCATCGGCCAACTGATCTGCAATAACTTGCCCTTTGATAGCCTTACGGTCCACATACTCAATTTCGAATTCACTTAGAATCATTACCCATTTGGCCAAACGACCTGTCAATGCTGCTTTGCTAAGTAAATACTTGAGTGGATCAATCTTTGCAATGAGTTGCACCTTGTGTGTTAACAGATAGTGCCGCAATTTAGTGGCTGCTAAGATTACTGCTAGGCAAGCTCGCTCAATAGGTGTGTAATTGAGTTCATAGCCAACCAGTGTGCGAGAGATGTAGTAAATAGCACACTCTTTACCTTCTGTATTATGTTGTGCCAGTAGTACACCCAATGCTGTACTTGTCGCTGAGATATAAAGTAACAACGGTCTACTTGGATCTGGTGGCATCAACAATGGTGGATTCATGAGATAGTTTTTAAGTGCCTGAAATGCTTGCTGGCATCGGGCATCCCACTGAAAGCGGATGTTCTTGTGTAGCAAGTGTGTGAATGGGTGACACTTATCAGCCAATTGTGCAATGAATCTACAGATGGATTGAAGTCGTCCTTGTAGTGTCCTTAGCTGACTGATATTCTTTGGAGGTGGCATGTCCATGATTGCTTTTACCTTTGCTGGGTCGACCTCAATACCTTTGCTTGAGACAATGTATCCTAGAAGCTTCCCGGAGGTTACTCCAAAGACACATTTCTTTGGGTTGAGTCGAACATGGTATTGTTCCAGTCTATCAAAGATTTTATCTAAGATGTGGAGATGTCCTTCTCTAGTAAGTGATTTTGCTAGTAAGTCATCCACATAATCTTCCATCATAGTATGCATCATGTCATGGAAGATGGTGGTCATTGCTCTTTGATAGGTCGCTCCTGCATTCTTTAGACCAAAAGGCATTACATTCCAGCAGTATGTGCCCCATGGACATGTGAAGGCTGTCTTATGTTGATCTTCGGGTGCGATCTTTATCTGGTTGTATCCTGAAAAGCCATCCATGAGTGAAAGCATGGCATGTCCTGCTGTCAGATCCACTATGATGTCGATATTTGGTAGAGGGAAGTCATCCTTAGGACATGCCTTATTCAGATCTCTGACGTCAGTACAAATGCGGATGCCCCCTTTTGGTTTGCCGACAGGCACAATGTTGGAGATCCATTCTGCATAATCAATTGGCCTAATGAAACCAACATCTAGGAGTTTCTTGAGCTCTGTTTTGACTACCACTGCAATCTGGGGATGCATCTTACGAAGCTTCTGCTTGACAGGTTTGGCTCCTTCTGCTACGGTGAGGTGATGCATGACTAAATCAGGATCAAGCCCAGGCATGTCTGCATATGACCATGCAAAGTTGATCTGACGCTGCTGGAAGAACTCGATAAACTTAGGTTGTTCCTCTGGAGTGAGAAGAGATGCCAGATGTATGATATGAGGGTTTTCAGGAGTCCCCACATTGTATTCTTTAGTCTCCTCAATGAGAATCGTCGATCGTTCCTGTTGTGTACTAGCAGGGAGAATGTCAAACCCTTCATCCTCAAGTGCCTCAGAGAGGTTTTCACCGTTGGATACGCTCTTTCTTTTTACTTTTGTTGGATCAAACAGTGCCACAGTGTGGTTTTCACTGGAAGATCCATGTTTTAATGTTATATTTTTGCAGCTGAAGGGTTTGGCATCCGCCCCGAAGTATGCTGCGCTATTAAGTTCAATGGCGAATCGAGCTTTGTGATCCCCGCTTGGTAGATTATCCCTTAATTCCAAAAAGTCAATGATAGCCTCATCGTTTTGGAAGAGATCAAGACATGGGGGATTTGGTTGGTTCCATTTAATGAGTTCAGGGTGGATAATGGGCATTACTTCATCGATTAAGTTAAGTGCGGGAGATGTATCAGTGAGGGTTAAGACAGTGTGGTGAAGGTCGTTGATGGTACTCTCCCTGTCAGAATCCGGCGTAGGATGAGACGTAGGGTTTGTGGAAGATGTTTCCAGCTCAGGTACCCAAGTGGTCTTTATCTGTGCTTCTCCGTAAACAGGGATGTCTTTGTGTGGCGGAGGTGGTGATGTGTCTTCCTCATCTGAAGTGTTAAGCTGTACAGAATCAAATTCCCACTCATGTGAGTCGGTCTCTGAATCACTTTCGAGCATCCGATTGCTATACCATACTGGGATGTCGCTGGAGTTGAATACTGCAGGCGTGATTGGTTTATGTACCTTTGAGGTGATCGGTGCTGTAGGAACCGTGATGGGTTTTAAAGGATCTGGTACAGGAAGTATCGGCAGTGTTGCCTCAGTGGCTTCTGTTGGAATGGTTGGTGCCATAGATGCTGCTGCGGGTTCTGATGTAGTTGCTACTGCTATTGGTATTATTGATGTAATTACTGGTTCATTTGGTGGGATGATGGGTATTGTAGATGGTTGTGGTGGGTTTGTGAGCCTCGATGGGGCAGTGGGGATAGTGTTTGATGGTGCTTTGATTATGAAAGGTGTCCTCTTTGTAGTAGGGGGGCAAAATGGTTTGCTAGGTTTTCCTTTAAATCTGAGTTTAGGAAGGATCTCTTTTTCAAAGCCTAGGCCTGTATTACCTTTGGGCTTGAACTCTGGCAGCAGCGGTTCATGTCGTCCTTGTTGGCAGGATCCCAAAGCACTTTGACCATCATACCCCATTCTTTGCATAATGAGGAGGCCTTTGCCATATTGTTCTGTAGGAAGTGTAACTTGCGGTTTGTCAGTGGTGATGGGATCTTTATAGATCCAGTCCGCTAGGTCCTCATCTTGGGTTTCTTCCTCTTGACTCTTTCCAAGGACGAAAGGCGTCAAAGCACATGCGGGCGTGTCTATGGGTTTTTGGAGTAACTGCTGTGGTTTACCATGTGTTCTAGGAGAAGTGGGCATTTGTCCCACACAAAATAGCTGACTCAAGTTGTATTCTCCAGGACCTTCCTCTGCTACTTTCATCTTAAGCTTCTCTTGCTTGGGTATAGGGATGTTTGAACTGGCAAGAGAGGCAGGATTTACATATGATGTGGAAGAAATAGCTTCCCTATTATTAGGAACAGTAATCTCCGGTTGATGGCTGATATTATGGCAAAATGCAAAGGGATTTGCATCGCCCAGGATTGTGATCTCTGTACCGTTATGTGGGAACTTGATACATTGATGGTAGGTAGATGGAACAGCTTGCATGGCATGTATCCAAGGTCTCCCTAATAATAGATTATATGGCAGAGGAAGGTCCAGAACCTGACAGATGATGTGCTTTACCACGGGGCCTACTCGGATTGGTAGTACCACAGCTCCTTTGGATGAACGCTCTGCATCATCATAGGCCTTGATGGTGATCTTCTTGCGAGGATCCACTGATTCTATTGCATATCCCAATGCTTTGACCAACTGTAGTGTACAAATGTTTAGGCCTGCTCCATTATCGATCAAGACTCGCTTGATCCTGTGTTGGTTGACAAAGCCTTCAATGTGGAGTGAGGCGTTATGAGGTTGCTGGAAGGAAGAGTTATCACTTTCGGAAAAAGTGAGACAAGGTGATGACTTTAGACTTCCAACCATGGCTTGAAATTGGTCCGTGTTCAGGTTTGCAGGGACTGACGCCTCTTGGAGTGCTTGATCCAAGATTGTTTTATGAGAGGGTGACAGACGCAAAAGCTCCAAGATGGATATAAGCGCAGGGGTTTTGTCTAATTGTTCCACAAGATTGTATTGCTTCGGGACAGAGGTGGTGCCCTGTGGAGCTGCCTTTATGGTAACTTTGCCGCGATGTGTAACAACATTGCAATTTGAGGTGGGATTTTTGAAGGTGATAGTTGCAATTTGTTCACTGGCATCATACAGGTGATTGACAGTGTAATTATACGCAGCCTGCGTATAATCAGTGGTATCAGGACCTCGTCTGGAAGTGGAAGGACCCCTTTGATCTTGTGATGGAAGTGGATTCTTGAACATCTGATGATCATTATTAGTTGTTTTTGGGTCATGTCCTTCAATTTCAATTTCTCCTCGGTCAATAAGATCCTGAATGAGATCTTTCAATCGATGACAATTACTTGTCTTATGTCCTCTTCCTTGATGGAACTCACAATGTTCAGTATCTCTCCACCATGCCGGTTTGACTTGAGGCTCATAATTTGATAACTTAGGTAGAGTGATCAAATTCTGAGAAATGAGTTGTCGCATCACTGTTTCAATGGGTTCCCCTAAGGGAGTGTATGTGCGTTTTTGTTTTTGTGGACGAGGTCTTGGTTCATCCTGAGATGTGATGCGACCTTGATTAGGAAGAACATTTGTGTTATTTTGAGGTGGAGGATTTTGTCCTGCAAACCGAACCACAGGTTGTGCATTTTGGACAGTCCGAGCATCCACAACCCCATCGTTGACGATATTCTTATTCTTGTTCCAGAAGTTTGGTTTATCACTATTGAAGCGCGGGCGAGGACCATCTTTGGGTTCATTAAAGATTTTGATGAGTCCTTTTTTGATGAGTGCCCGTTCACACTTTATACCTTTGGTGATCATATCGTTAAAAGAATCGGTATCTTTGACATCCAGGTGAAATTCCATTTCTTCGTTTAAGTTGGAAATGAAAATTTCCACTAGTTCTCGTTCAGGTAACTGAAGAGAACGTCTGCTAGACATTTGGCGCCATCGTTGCAGGAATACTGAGAATAATTCACCTGGTTTTTGTTTGGTGTTGCATAGATCAGCCATGGTGATGTCGCATTCAATATTATGAGAGTAATGAGATAGGAACTTCTGGATGAGTTCCTCAAATGTTCTAATGCCACCTGGTAATCGGGAAAACCATGATGTGGTGGTTCCTCCCAAGCTTTGGGGAAAAAGGCGCATTAGGTATGTGTCCTCATAAGCCACTTCAAGACAAGCGGAATGAAATTCTCGGACATGATCACAGGGATCCCCCTTTCCTCTATATTTTTCAAATTTGGGTGTTTCGAACCCGCGTGGAAAGGGTGGCATATAAAGATTCCTATCAAAAGGATAGGGACAAATGTCGTTAAGTGAGAATTGATTGGTCTTAACACCACTATGAAGTTGTTGGGCGAGATTCTCGACTTGTTGCCGCAACATCTCTATTTCATTTGGAGGAGGAGGTGGTGGGTTACCTCGAGGAATGTTATATCTAATGTGATTTCTACCCCTTTCCTCCTCATGGTGACTTTGTCTTTCTGATGCTTGTCTTAATTGGGCAAGATCAAAGTCCGAGGGGAGTTTGGCTCCTTCTTGAGCGAGTTTTAAGAAGTGAGCATCCGCATTGCTCCTTAATATTTCATCAAATAATTTGTTGAAGTGAGGGTTATGCTGAGCCCTTTCAATTGTTGAAGGAGTGGGAGTACTTGGGTTTTCATCAGTTACAGTTCCTCCAAGTGCTTCTTGAAATTCATTGAGGTTGTCTTCTTCTTCCTCAATTTCTATTTCTCGTTGCCTTGATCGCGATCGGGTTTGAGCCATTTTGTTTGTAAGTTTGTGTTGAAGTTGATTGAAGATGATGATGAGTTATTGATGAAAGATTGATGATTGGTGATTTGTATTGTATGGGGATCTCTAGCACTTTAAGGTAGATGTAACCAAAATTCCTTCTTTGAATTGCTTGTTTGTTTTGAGGAGTTTGGATGTGATAAGGTGTAGAGAAATCTGAGATGTGTTACAGATTTTGACTACCTAGCAATGAGAGGATTCACTCATGAACTAGTTTTAACCTGCGTAGATGTGTCTCTTAGGATGAGCTTATCCTAGATGTAGAAACAATCTAAAAGTGATGTGATGTGTTTGATTTCAAGCAATATCTAAAAGAGAACTTGGGACAAAAACCTCTTAATGTTTTGAGAGTTTTGGGATGAATTGATGATGGAATAATGATGTATGAATGAGATGATGGATGTTTTGTTTTTCAACTTCAATAAAAACTTTGTGTTACAAATGGAACAAACTCTACCTCTTCCCTTTCAGGCGTTGGTGGCACTTCTCGAGCTGTGTTGTAGGTGATACAGACGTTTTGGGAAGAAGTTGGGATTAATCTTTCCTCCTTGATTTTTGTGATAACTCAGAGCCCTATATTGCATAAAAGCTCTGCGGTTCAATGATTCTGAATCAAACTCGTTTGTTTTTTTTTTTTTTTCTTGAAGGTATAGACGCATGCGATGTAGAAAGACTCTATGTGAGACAAAAATTTGTCTATTGAGATAGAAGAATTTCCTCCTTTTGATCAAAGCCTTTGAGCTTAGTGGTCTCCTTTTCAAGGTGATATTCTGATGACACTTCTTCTTTCGCAAGATGTGAAGAATGGTCATAAAATTTGTCTCTTTGTTGTTTTGCACTTTGTTTTTGGTATTTTTGGTTGTTTTTGAGAAATGTTGGATGAATACTTTGTTTTTGGGATTGATTTTCTGATTTTTCTTTGACAAGAAAACAAAGCAAGCACACAAACACAAAATTGTAGCCTCAAAGGCACAAATGAGTATGGGTCTAGATCAACCCAATCCTTGGACTTGTTTTTGACCCTTCCTTTAGATTTATTTTAAGGTGTATTTCCAAAGCCTGAAGTCGGCTCAATTTGCACTAGGTCTGTAAAACGAACACACTTCAAACACTTTTTATCCCTAAGGTCAAGTGGCCAGTTGTGATAAATTTAGCCCACATCTTGATATTTCTTCGACTTTGGTACTACATACCTTATGAATCCCGCCGTAGCAGGTAAGGATGTGATATACTAAGTCTTGCACGAGCATAACAAATAGATGATCCCTATGATGGGGGAGTCACCACTTTTATCCAGCCACAAGTGACCTTTCAAAAAGCTATGTTTCTACTCAAGGAAATATGTATGGTGAGTATCTTGGGAGCAAAACCATCTATGCTCTTGCACTAAATTATACCTCAAATATCCTCAATCAATAGAACGGGTGGGCTACTACTTAAAGGTGTTTAGTCATGTTCGATGTTTTTGGACATAAGTTCATTCTGCAGTGACTCACTTAAGAGCCTTGTAACTGGTGGTGGGGCCCATTTGTCCTTTCGGCCAGTTACACTGTAGGAACAGCTATACCCAAGGCTACAGCTTTCGCTCACACCTGATTTCTATAGCGGCTCGAAGGATTTACCGCTCAAGGTCGTTCCCAAGAGTGATGTGTCTCTTGGCAGGCCTCTCTTAAAAAGATAAAATTTTGAGTGTTATTAACACTTTTCTCTTGCACCTAGGACCACGAAAGCCAAGGGAGAGGATAGTGTGTGTTAGAAGTAGGACCACTCGACCAACTCTTTGCACAAGTGTGCCAAGCACGAAAAACACTTGTTCTTTTTAATCTGTCATTGCAATGTGATCTAACTATTTGGAGATGTTGCTCCAACAATCATGGTGTTCTTTTTAATTTTCAAAGGCAATTGTTTGAGTAAACTAGAATTTGAAATCCTGGTCAACTTAATGAAAAACACATTTGCCTGAAGTAAAATTGCTTTAAAAATGAGACAAGTTGATTGTGAATTTTATTTGCACCAAAAATGGAAGTGTGGATTGTGAGTTTTATCTTGATGCAAGAAATAAAATTTGCCTTGTTGATTTTAAGCACCAAAACGAAGTTTGTTTTCTAACTTGCAAAAAAAATAAAGTTGTTTTTGTATAAGTTTGTGGTTCTTTTTACCTTTGAACAATGAAATTCTTTTTAATAGCCCCAAACAAATGTGTGATTCTTTTTCAAAAGCCCAAATTTGAAATGTGAAGTTAATTTTAAACCAAAATAAAAAGTGAATTCATTTTTAAAACCAACTTCAAAAACAAGTTAGTAAAAAATATAAATCTACTCTTTAATCTAATTTAAATCTGCACAAAAGAGAAAAATAGTTAGTAAAATCCGCCTATTTGGTGGGCTTCTACAAGCCTAATTTTTTTTTTATTTTTTTTTTTGGTTTTTTATTTTTTTTTGGTTACAAAGTGATTTGTACAACGTTTTGTTACAATAGCGCTAGTCTGCGTTTGAACAGAGGCACTATTTAACACAAACGTATTAAAAGAAAGGGAAAGACAGAGAAGGGAAAAGCACTGAAACAGGGGGAATAGCGCCAAAATAATGCCAAACGCACCAAAACAGTGTCAAAATCGCAACCTGTGTGACATTTTCAACATTCAAACATGTTATTGGTTAAAAAAAAAAAAAATTGATCTTTTTGGTGTTTGGATTCACGTCGGGTTCACCAAATGATGCTCTGCAAAAAGGATTAGAAAATCTGTTTGATGGCAACACACACAAGAGCACAAGAAACAAACGTTAGTGTTAGCAACAAAAGATTATCCTAAACAGGCATATCAAGAGAGATATTAAGCATGAAATAGAAAGCATATAAACATAAAATGAAATAGCTAATCAAGATGCTCATAGTTGCTCCTCCCTTGTTCCTCTCCTCTCCAAGTCCCAAATGAGTGTAGCTCTCAGCAGCTTTTTGCACTATGGATGCTTATGGAGGATTGAGATTTAATACTAAGCTTCAAATATGAAATGAAAAGCTAAATACTATGCTAGAGTAGATAGTGATGCTATGAAAAAGCTCTATGCTAATGCCAGTATAACAACAATACTCTAAAATGCTTCTCCTTTTGCTTGAGGAGAAGGGTTCTATTTATAGAAGAAATAGGGAAATGAAGGGTTAAGATTGAGCAATCTTAACAAGGGTTAGGATTGAAAGTTGGGGATCCATGTGCACAATTGACACCAATAAAATGGTGACAAGTTTCAACATAGGATTGGGTTGAGAGAAGAGGTTGGAGGCATTAAAGGCCTGAGAAGACCTCATGGTTATCTAGAAGGTAAGGGTCAAGTCTAAATTAAGATTACCCATTGGATTAAGAGTTAATCCAAGGATAAACCTTTGTGCAAATGTTTAAGAGATAATCATGGTCAAAGCATTAAAGGCTTGATGAGACCTTTGGGTTGGGTAGAGGTTGAGTCAAAACAAATGTTTTAACCATGTGGGAGGGTTTGAGGTAACCATTAATGGTTATTGGAGACTTTGGGGATTAAGTGGTTGAAGGTTGAAAGCCTTCAATGGTTATCAAAGACTTTGAGCCATTTAGTGGTTGAAGGTTGGAAGCTTTCAAAGGTTATCCAAGACTTTGAGGGTTAATTTGTTGAACACACAAAGCATTAATTGCTTTTCAAAGACTTTGGAGTCTTTGAGAAGTGACTCCAATTTGCTTAGGAATGTGACAATATTTAGGGGATGGATTAGGCTAATTAGGAAGGGTTTAGAAGAATCTAGAAGGGGTTTAGGCATACAAGTGGATTTTGTAGGAAAATGCAAGTGGGAGAAATTTTGGTATTTTCAATTAAAATAAAATCATTTATTTCAATTAAATGGTGTAATTTGCATTTGGATAAATATTCAAATAAATATTAATTTATTTAAATGAGAAAAATGAAGATAAAGCATTAAAATGCTTGAAGACTTTGAGGGAAACCATTAAAGGCTTGAAGACTTTAAGGAAAACCATTAAAGTCTTAAGAAGACTATAGAAGGAAGCCATCAAGTTTGAAGACTTTAAAGCCATCAAGTTTGACTACTTTAAGGGAAACCATTAAAGGTTTCAAGTGGGTGAGGATAAATAGGATTTTAAATAAATAATTTATTTAAAATAGTTGTGCAACTTGCTTTTGTAGGAAAATACAAGTGGGTGGAGGATAAAGGTGATTTAAATAAATGATTTATTTAAAATAATTGTGCAACTTGCTTTTGTAGGAAAATACAAGTGGGTAGAGGATAAAGGTGATTTAAATAAATGTTAATTTATTTAAATGTGAGAGGTGGGATTTTGGGGGATTTAAATAAATATTAATTTATTTAAATGTGAGAGAAGATTTAATTAAACAAATATGATTTATTTATTTAATTAATGGTCTGAATTTGGTTAAGTGAATTAAATCAAATAAATTGAATAATTTATTTAATTAATAGGAGAAGAGAGTTAAGATGAATTAATTAAATATTAATTTAATTAATTCATTAATTGATGGTTAAATAATCAAATAAATACTAAGTATTCATTTAATTAAGTGGACAGATTTATGTGACTACACCAATTATGCTTATTACTAATCCAATATACTGTAGGGAAACCACCCTTAACAAGTATTAAACTAGCATAACATAATAAAACTTGATCTCAATGAATGAACAAGTGTAATCTTCCTTGGATTAGAACTTACTATAAGATTGCATGGGATAAATTCACTTGAATTTGTTTATAAAGTCTTATAATTACCAAAAAAATCTTGCATTAGTCTCGAATCTCTATTAAATGTTGGGATAATTACTCATAGCTTGAGGATCTAATTTCAATTGGATTCTACATATAGTGATGAGCTATAGTAATTTCTTCATTAACTCCCAACTTCTACCTCAATCATTATCCTTTCAAATCCTACTAAATCATATTTACGTAATGATTTGTTATCAATTGTCATAGTAATCCCAAAGTTCCACACTTTCTAGTAGATTAAATATCTAAATACCCAAACATAAGTTGTCTCTGCACCCTCCATTCCATGGAATTAGAAATTTTGAAAACATGTGGGTGTGTAAGAATGATCATAAAATCATTTAAACCTTTCAACACTAAATAAAAAAAGTACAACCACCAAATAGACATACCAAACCCAATATTAACAAAAACTTAGATAAAAGTCCAAGGTTGTATACTCTATTATATGTAGTAAAGCCAAATGCGATACAATAAAAAGAAAGAAGTTAGATATGAAATAATGATGCAGAGGGATCAACTCTAGAACTCTCCCTAAGGATCAAATCAACTCAAGGAGACACATCAAAGGATCCTCTACATACTAGGTGATACAAAACCAGACCCAACTCAACACACCCAATCAAGGACAACCACTCAAGTGTTTGTTCCAACACCTCTACTAGTCTTAAAAAAACCCAAACACCATAACACAAGGTTCTACACACCCCAAAACTCAGACTCAAACTCATAAACCAAACTTGCTCTTCTGGGCTCTATTCCTTGTAGCCCTCCAAATCGGGTATTTTCAACTTTTCTCCGAATTCTTCCAAAACACTTGACAAAAAAATTACATATTTAGTTAACCATTACCAAGCCGTAAAACATATCCCAAAACCAGACATTACTCCTTTGGACCACATGTACGGATCAACCACTTTTTATGTAGGATTCTAGGCCTATTAGGCCACTTTTACAAAGCAACCCCCTCAAGAACTTAACTCCACAACTCCAAAACCAAAAAAAGTCTTAGGGAATAGTTCAAAATCAAATATTTTCTAGGTTTTATGGGCTACTTCACTCATTTACCGAATAAAATCCAAAACCCTCACTTTTAGGCCTCCAAAACTAGGGCCTTCTCAAATCCGACTCTCCAAACACTTCTAGATCCTATTAATGGATCAAACACCTCATATTTAACCTGCACAAACATAATCTAGCATAAACCAAACACTTGTTAAGAGATTTTGCTCAAACCTTGAATATGGCACCCCAAATGCACTCTTTCTCACTCAACCCCATACCCTTGGGCATCAAAAACTCAACTCCAGGTTCTTCCCTGCACATGAATGATTAAAGCACATATTTTACAATATTCCTGACCCATTCCACAAGCCACAGTAACCACATGAAGTAGAATGGGTTAGATTCACAAAATGACTCTCAAAACCCTCTTAAACTGTCACCTATAGCAGATTTTAGGATAGTCAATATAAAAAGTACAAAATGATTGATTAAACCTTCAGACCAATGCCAAATTAAAGTTAAAACATTTCCCTATCACCTCCAAAAAGAATCAGATCAAAAGGTACTGTGAAAATGAAATTACAGCAGTTACAAGTTCAGATTTTTTATCAAAATTTCAGGGAAAACTATGTATTTATTGCTCAAACTTCAAAACTCTTACATTACCAATCAATTTCGACCATCCAAACTTGTCTCCCACATGTGGGAATGAGTTTTTAAACTCATTTAGACTCCCAAAACCGAATGAAACCTCTCTAACTACCCCTCTAACCACCTTTGTGCATTAATCACCTTATTTTGTTGTCAAATTGACACTTTTAGTTGTCAATTGACAAGTTTTTGATCTTCCTTGCTACATGACTATCCCATTACATTAATATGGTCATTTGAGACCTTATTAAACACAAAACATTAAACAAAACTCATATCTACCCTTTGAACCCCCTACATGACTCCATTTACCTTGTTTTGCCCAACATGGCAACATTGCCAATTTTACTACAAATGACTCATCACATGGACTCATATTGCCTTATTAGCATCAATTACAGCATTAATGGTCATATTTGACCTTACAACTTAATACCACTCATAGATCTTCCTTATGGCCTCATGGTGGCCAAGCTTTCCTTAGGTGCCCCTGCACCAAATAAGCACATATCAAATTATATGAAACCACATACATACATACACAAATATACACACCAATATACACAAAATTATACATTAATATACTTCTTGATAGCATATACATGTCTTATAATTCATTACTCATACTTTACTCTCACATACCATCTTCTTTATTCTCACACATATAATATTCATATGATACATGCTCTTACCTCCCACTTTTGCCTTTCGTATATACCCTCTTAATGCCTCTTCATAATGCCTTTCTATCATATTCTTTTATAATAACACTTATTTATCTTATTCCCACAAATTTCTATTCTCCTTTATGATCTGTTACTCTTTTATCTTATTCAGATTTATTTGCTCGGTGTTTTAGGGCTTCTTTTAAAAGTGGTATATATCGCATATATGGGTCCAAAAATGACCCAAATAACATTTCATATATTGTAAAACCTCTTGTATGTTTCCATTACCTACCATAAAATTACTACCAAAAGATGATAACATTTATTCATTCACTTGCACATGCATGGACCTCCTTTATGATATTGGTGATTAGTCCAAAGAACCAATTAAAAAAATCCACTTTCCATTTTTGTAACAATTACATATCATCATATATTCCTACATTAGCTACTAGCATGATGTCATGATATTAGGCATACACTCAGGCTAGTGATAGCTCATTAGTTGATTCCTCAAGTCAACTAGTTTTTCCTGTTTTGACTGTCAATTTATTTACCTTAGATTCCTCTTCCGATTATTCTTCATACTTACCCTTAATGTGCTCCTTCTCCTTCTCCCATTTATGTTTAGACTAGTCAAATTCTATTCTTGTATGTCTCAAAGAACGTCCAAGGGTTAATATTGTTGGCACTAGAGGTGGTAAGGAGGTTTGGCTTTTTGAGTATGAGGTAGCTCACTCTTCTTACACCCGCCATAGCTATCTATGCTAGCTTACCTATCCCTATACCTTCATGTTGATGAATTCTCAATTGTGCCTCTAGGTCTTGGACCTTCCCCTATAGTCGAACAATCTCTTTCTCTTGGTAGTCTCTTAACTAATTTTTCCAGTTCCTTAATTCTCTTGAAAGTTGACTATTATTCATTGTTCTCATCTTCCCCCATGATAAAAATTTCAGATCCATCACCCATTTTAACATCCTCATCTGACTTCATGGGAGAGACTTAATTATTTCTTTTCTCCCTAGACTTAGTGAATATTTAGCCTTCTTCCTAGGTATATAAGGATCCTCATCCAATTCATGATTTGAGCTAGACTATATATATACCTTTTGTATTTCCTCTTCTAGGGATTATGCTTTCTTTTCCTAAATAAGTACTCTCTTTGAGTCAGTTTCAACATTAAAAACATTTTCTTGCTTATGAGGCTTTTGCCTTCCTTTAACCCTTGTTTTTCATAAGGTGATGTGAACACATTTTTGGTTGCCTCTACTTCTTAAGATTTTTATTTTTGGGCTTCTTCCTTTTAAGTTTCTCTTCAAGTTTTTGTTTCTTAGGATTTTTCTTGGTTGAAGAGGAAGAAGCATGGTCTTTCCTTTTGTTGGTTTTGGGCTAAGATGGAGGAACAATATTTTCTGGCTTAGATGTTGTGGGTCTATTCTCAAATGCTTTCCCTTGGTCTTGGAAATTTTTCCTTGGCGGACACTACATCTGGAGATGTAGGATAAGCTTCCCCTATCCCGAGAAGACCAAATGCCTCAAAAATTGTAGCTTTAGATGCTTCCACTCTCAGTCCCTAAATAATTAGCTCATTATTTTAAAATGTAGCTACAATTTTCTCTATCATATTTTCAATAAATTCTATTAGCTTTAGGAAGTAGTGGATCCAACCTGGCCTCTCAAAGAATGACTGACAAACCTACTATGTTAGCAACAACTTATGATATGTTGGCTCTCTCCTGATAATGTCATCACCCATCCTTTATGCTTTCTTGAAAAATCCTTTCTCGCAACTAAATTGTCCCAATTTCACTCTAACCTTTTGTAATTCGCACTAAATCTCCCAAATTGTAGACTCTAAAACTCCCAAGCTACTAGTAAATGTATGATCCCCTTTTTCTACTCTCCTTCTGAAGGGTAATCAAACTAATCTAATGCCTACCCTTTTAAATCAACTCATGTGAGATATTAATTGTAATTAATGTTAAGTTCACAAGACAAGTCTAGATATTGTTGATAATTATTTAAAATTCTTAGTCACATAGAAGGCATTTAAACATAATAAAAATTTGAGTCCCCTCCCCCCAAATAAAAGATTAATTCATCCTCAAATTGATGACAAGATAGTAGGGAGTATGAAGGATACAAATATTGGGAGTAAGTGTAATAGTATATGATTAGATAATGAATAATTTGCATGCAAAATTCAAGTAGTGTGCTAAAAGCTAGATATATGAGAGTGTACTAGTAGTCAATGGATTGATGTGACTAGAGTACTTGCATTAGAGTTTTTTGGGGGGGATAAAACACATTAAGCATGAATTATATTATATGAGAGAAACATATAACATACCAAGTAGAAAGGGTTGCGTAAAAAAAGGAGCAAGGCTCAACCCATAAGGCAACAAAAGAGACTGAAAGCAAACTAATATGGGGGGGTTGCACAAAATATGGGAGTTGAGCTCAACCATTCAGGCATCAAAATAATTAGATGGGAGAAGAGAGAGTAGAGATCACTGGTTAGTGAACTTCAATGGCGGTCGAGTATTGAAAATTTTCACCATTGTTGACAAGAAGAAGTCTCGAATCCTACTCATTTGTGCCTTAGAAAAGGGATCCGCATTGTTGGCAAGGAACACATTCAATTGTGAAAATTCATCGTATATGACACATGACTTGAAGAGGGTCCACACCTTTTGCATATTCTCTGCCTTATCCTCTATATCAAGGTCAAAAACTTCTCCTAAAGGGCTTGAGATCACACCCACATCAATTCTTGCAATGGCTTGAGCAATTGTCAGCCAGTACTACATGTACCCAGTCAAGGAATGCAATAGCCTACAACAAGGGAGTGAAGAAGAAATCATAAATCTGACCATCATGAAGGTGGGTGTCTCCACCATCAGAATAATATTGAAGGATATGAGTGATAGTTTCCCAAACATCATCATCCACTGATTGAAAGAGACACTAGAATTGTTGTTGAAGAGGCTTATTCAAACACATACACCTTACACCAAACTGAAGAGCCATATAAAGCTTATAGTAGAGAGTTCTTGTTGAACGTGGGCACTTGAAACAAACTGAGAAGCTAAGAAGAATTCAAAGATGCACCATGGAGAAAAGTTGAATGAGATGGATATTTATCAACAAACAACAACAAATGATTCTAGATATAGGAAACCAAGAGACATGAGAACTTGAACACAAGTTGCACGAAGTTGTCTATCTAGTGTGTACTAATGCCAAGTGCCCTAGAAATGGAAATGACAGGGGAAGGGTTTACATGCATGGCATTAAAAAATTTCCTTGTAATGCGTGTTAAAATTTGAAATGGTTGTATGTTGGGTCGTGTCTCCTTATGATGCATGCTAATAACTAAACTAATGATTGAACTATAGGCAATAATTGCTACATTTTCACAAAATTAGGTCCCAACTAAAAATGAATGCTACATGTCCTAAATTTGTATGATGTGTGATCCTCATTACAACTGGAAAATGAATGTTAATGATATGTGTGTAGTGTGTGCATGTGAACACAATAATTATATTTACTGGTATAGAATGGTGCAAGGTGAAGTAGTTGCATTATTTTTAGTAGATGTGTGGAATGGGAGTGATGTGTCTAGTGATGGGATAGTATCATTACATGGACTAGATGAGGTGGGTGATATGGGTGGTGAGATTACTTATTGCTATAGGTAAAGGAAAAACTCAAGTTTGTTATGAGGCTTCTTATAGAAATTAAGTTGATTCCTATTCACCATTGCTGAGAAATGGATTGGGTCAATTATGGTGAGTTGAACACCTCCATTTAGAAATACCTGTTGAATCTTGTAGGTACCTAACAGCCTTGTTTGAATTTTCCCTTTATGGTGGAATCAAGTAATATTATCCAATCAACTTCATTAAACTCCTTGGTCATGATAAATTGGTCATGCCACTTGCTTCTTTTCTTCTATATGATTCAAGTATGTTGAACTACCTCCATCCTCATTTCATCCAATGCATTCAAATGGTGTAGATGATCTTGTTGTGCTTAATTGAGGTCCATCCCAAATTGAAGTTTTTTATAGAGTGTTTTGTACTCAAATTCAGTTGGCAAGACTACCTTGTCGCCATAAACTAGTGCATAGGGTATGAACCCTTTTCTTTTTTCTTATGCACAAACTACTTTAGGAAATCTAGCACCCCAATCCCTTTGGTGAAGTTGAAAAAACTTTGTGAGTATTTCTTCAATCTCCCTATTGATCAATTCAACTTGGCCATTAGATTGTGGATGATATGGTCTAGAATTTTTATGCCTAATCTCGTATTCTTTTACCAACTAAGCAATTCGATCCAAAGTAAATTGTGGACCGTGGTCTATGATTATTTCTCTTAGCACACCATATCTTATAAATATTTCCCCATACATAAATATAGCTACTTCCATGTCCCTGACAGTCCTTAAGACTTTCACTTCCACCCACTTAGCAAGGTAATCCGTACAAACTAGTATGTAGGACTTGTTGGATGTAGGCTCTATTAGAACAATAAAATCAAGGCTCGATTTATCAAATGGTACAATCACCAATTGTGGTTGTAAAGTAATTTCACCACATTTAGTCAGCATGCTCATCTTCTAACATCTATCACATCTTTTGGTATATTGAGTTGTATCTCTATGTATAGTGGGCCAATTACCCTATATTAAGGATCTTTACTACTATCATTTTGGCTACAAAATTTCCACCCACAGGGGCTTCACTTAGTGAACCTAGGTTATATCACGTGCGTTCATGACATACTAAAGAATCTCCCTATTTTCAAAAAATATTGCCCTAAACTCCTTTTTAGTCACCCCTCCCAATACACAAGCTGAATTAAAAGCCCCCCTATTTTTGCTAGATATTGTATTTTTTCATAGCCCAAATTAAAAACCCCCTAATTTTCACTAATAGGCAATATATCACACCCTCAATTTTGGGATATTAAACCCCCCAATATGAATGCACATGATATAATATTGCCTAGCTAGTGAAGCCCCTCTGTGTCTACCATAATGCTTATCATGGCAACCCTTAAGAATGTCAAATGTAACATCCTCCCTAATACACCTACACATAAAATTTTCAGGTCCTATGTAGAGTAGATAACCAACTATCCATGAATATGAAAAGTTGTGTTGAACGAATTATCTCTTCTCTTTTGGTGACAAGTGTGGAGGTGTTATTCCTACAACCAAATAGTTGGTTATATCTGCATGTTATGGAATATGAATTGATAATGCAAATAAAGATTGACCCTGAAATGAGTCATCTACCACTAAATCCTTTAATAAAGTTATCAATTTGGAGAGAATTCAAACACCATATTAGTCTTTTCTAGCTTATCAATAATAGTAATGTCAAACTCTAATAACAAGCACAACCAACTAACATTCTTGCTACATATGGTTTATTCATCAAATAATGAATTATTGCATGGTAAATATGACTAAAGCTAGTGGAACTAGTCATATAGAGTTTAAACTTGTTTATTTCATATATGACAACCAACACCTCCTTCTATATTACTATGTAATTAAGCTCAAACATGTGCAAGTTATTTCTACTATAATAAATTGCATATTCCAAGTTACCTCCCTTTTATCTGAAAACCACTCTAATTGCAATGTCAAAATCATCAGTGTGAATGTAGAAAGGAATATTCCAATTAGGTCCTCTTAAGATAGGGGATTGCGTGAGGGATGTCTTCAATGATTCAAAATATTGTTGGAATGCTTTTGTACATTCAAATTCTACATCTTTGATTAGTAATGTAAAGTGAGGGGCAACAATCTTACTGAAATCGTCTATAAGCCATTTGTAGTATCCTAAATGTCCAAGAAAGCTCCTTACATCCATTTCTTTTGTGGTATTGGAAGCTTTGAAATGATTTGAATCTTAGATGGCTCCACTTGAATTATGTCATTTGACACAAAGTGACCAAGGACAACACCTTCTTCCATCATCATACAATGTTTCTAATAAGGGAGAGGTTATTAACCTAGCACCTTTGAAGAACCTTGTCCAGTTTTTTCAATTCCTTCTCATAGGAGTTTTTGTTGTGAAAAATATATAGTCCAAAATTATATAGAGAAAGCAATAAACACTAAACACATAGATATAGATGGAAAAATTGGTAAAAATATAATAGGAAATAACCACAGGCAAAGATACTTCTGTTAGGGTTTCAAGCAAATCCGAAGCAACTATGAACTAACAATTATATGCAGATTTAAATACAAAAGATAAAGAAATAAAACAGGACACAGATAACACAAAGATTTAACGTGGTTCACCTAGAATGGGTTACGTCCACCATACACAGTCGTCCAATATTTCTTATTATCCAACAAAAATAGTACATCAACCTTACAATGCCTTAAGCATCCCAGCCGCTTATAACATGCGTTTTTAGGGCAACAAACAAAGTCGGCCTTTTTAGGGTTTTATTACAGTGTCAGTTTTCATCAACGAAAAAACGGCAAAAAAAAATTCTCGGGGGCTATCGCCCCTGAACCCCCGCTTTTCTCGGGGGCTGCCACCCCCGAACCCCTGCCCGGGGCCCAGCCCAGCCCCGGACCTTGGCGAGGATACGTGCTGAGTGTACAGTACTTTACTAATCAGTCGCCACATTTCAACAACTTCATATTCTATTCTCAAGAATTTTCACAATTAAAACAATCTTCAAAAATATCAAGAAAACATTGTACTTCTCATTGTATTTTACATCCAAGTTGCAAAGTCCTAATTGAAGACAACTTTCTAAAAATAGAAAGTATGACTCATACAACTACATGTCAAACAAATGTCAAAATGGCCAAATATAGTAAGTCCCAAATATTTTGACAAGATTAAACTTCTATACACAGTCCCAAGAGAGTGGGTTACTTAAGTCTAGAAATAAATTATGAACATCTGTCAATCCTCACTATCACTATGGACAACTTATTCTCCTATGAAATTGAAAGTAATAACTTAACCAAGAGCAGTTATAATCCTAATTGGACTCTCATTACAACTGCAAAACAAAAAGGATAGGAAATGTGCAAATCAAATTAATGCCATAATGAATCGCATCTTCATTATCCTACAAGCTTCTCCATACCCCTCGAGAGCATTGATTCTTCAATGACAAAGTCGACAAAAAATATTCAGTTGCATTTCAATCAACACCTTCTTGACTACTTTCTCACAAGTTACAAGGAACACTGTACTTTGCCTATGAGCTAGCAATCAATCCTTATGTTGCAATTTAATATCTTAAAAATAAGCATTCATTCACATTATCACCATTTATAACATCGTGAAATTCTATCAGCCATGAATAATTAAAAAAAAAACATTCATCCATTATATGCCATATATCACCTATTAAGCTTAGAAGTATTAACAAAGTTTAAATCAAAGTCTTAAAAGCATATAAGTGTATTGTGAAAGATGAAATAAAGTAGGTAAAATAGTATCAATTCTAAAGCCCATCAGTCATGCTACCACTTGCAACATCAAATGGAATCTTCACTCTCTCTTGCCATTTTATATTCATTTGCCAAAAAATTGCATAAAACATTTTGCTATTAACAAGTCCATGAATGATTGTAAGTTTGTATATTAAGTAAATACTAAATTCTTATGTGAAAATGGATAAAACTAATTCGATGAGTTGTATTATTTCTCACTAAATTACCATCTTAATTTAAATAATTTATATGCATAATATTACATTTAAAAAATTATATAAATAAATATCAATTTACATAATTTAATATATTTTATTTTGTGACATATTTCATCATTATACCCTATATAATATAACCATAAAGGGATTTACTAGTTAATCAATGAACTAATAATTACATTAAATTATTTTATACCTTTTTCTTTCTAAAATTATAATTAAAATTTAATTTGAAGATAACCTTAGAAATCTTCACTATTTGTACATATTTTATGTTTAAAATAGCATTCCAAAATTTTCTTCCAAGACTTTCAAATTTTAATTTTTAATAGTTTAGTAAAAATTAAAAGAAAAAATTTAAATTTTAAAGTAATGTGATAGATAAATAGAATTTCTATTTATTTTTCATAATTATGTCAATTTTTTTTTTTGAATAAAAGGGGTAAAAACTTTATTGAAGATCAGACACAAAAAATACAAGGAGGACCAGAGCCCTAAGGCCCCCCAAAAAAGAGCCCTAAGCCCAGACCAAGCTCAGCCAACATCATAACTCTCCATGTCCTCAGCAAGAATCTTCTGCAACACTTGACAATAATCCAGGGAGAGATGCTCCCAACCTTCAATCTTTCAATTGCTATCATGTTCTGAGGCCCACTTAGCTAAACAATATGCCGCTCTATTCCATTCACGGGGAATGTGGATGAAAGACACCTACTCCATTAATGAACTAATCTGAAGGATCTGATGCACGATCCCCGCCAGCTGCTAATGAGTCCCACTCATCTTCTGCTCAGTCACCAAATTAACAATAATTTGTGAATCCGATTCACAGATAACCTTCCTACAACCCAACTCCCAAGCCCGCTCTAGGGCATAGAGAATAGCAAGACCCTCCATATAATTATTGGATTGCCTCCCTTTATGCACCGAAAAGAGGAAGACCACCTCTCCCATATAGTTTCGACCAATCCCACCCACCCCTGCTGGGCTTGGGTTACCCCTGGAGGAGCCATCAATGTTAATCTTAATAATCTCATCCTGAGGGGGGCTCCACTTTCCAACCCTTTGGACCTTCTTCATAGCACATCTACCTCTTCTGACACAAGTGGAGGCAGGAGACATCTCATGCCAACCCAACCTGCTCACAATGTCTGCCTCCACTCTGTTCAAAGGAAGATTAACCTCATACTTAGCTTCCACCATCTCCTGAATCATAACCATGGTTCTATTCCAAACTTGTTGCACTAACAGTCTAGCCTCACGAAAGATCCTTCTATTTCTCTCAAGCCAAATCTGCCAGAGTATGAAGATGGGCCCAATGTACCAGACCATCTGAATGAAGGAGGACAGGATAGGAGGTCTGCCCAAACTGCTCCAAAATTCCACCAAAGAATCAACATGAACACACGGACACTTCCACACCCCCCACTAGTAGTGCCAAATAAGCATAGAGAAGGGACATCTGAAGAACAGATGTGAGGAGTCTTCTTCCTCGTTACCACACAAAGCACAAATAGAAGGACCCAAGAATCCCCTCTTGTGAATATTATCCCAAGTTAGGCATCTATTCAAGGCTAGAGTCCAAGCGAAGCAATTGCACTTTGGCAAAGAGAAACTGTTCCAAACCTGTTTCCACCAGTGCACCTCTCTACCCTCCAAACTCCGATTCAAAAGTACCCGGTAACAACTAGCAACAGTAAAGATGCCCTTAGGATTCGGAGACCAGGCAAGTCCATCCCTACCCTTAAGAGCACTACAGTGTCTACTCGCCAAAATGCCTTGCAACTCAGCACACTCTTCCTTCATCCCAACAACCGATCACTCACTAGGAGCCTTCCACCTCTCCATCTCCAGCCGCCCACACTGGTAAAACACCTTGAAGTCACTCACCCTAGACCACCCTGCCTCCAAAAATCTCTAACTAAGGTTCCCAACATTAGGAAACTGAACAAGGATGGGGGGGTACCCATCCCAAGAATCGTTCCAAAAAAGGACCTCCTCCCCCCTCCTGCAGATCCAAAAGAGTCCCTCCTTAATGAAAGACTAAATGAATTTAACCACAAAACCCTAGCCTAACAACAACAAAGATCCACCATAACATATGAATATTACCTAAGACAATGCAAATCAAATGAAATCACAAAGATTATACCATCACATGTCCAATAGGGTTTGGATCTCCATTCTTCCTATCTCCATTGATCTTGCTTGATATATTTGCTCTCAAATTTTATATGTGCACAAGAGCTCAACAAAGAAAGGAAATGTGGTTGCAAGTAGGCTTGATTGCATATGAAAGAGTGTAGTCAATTGATAGGATGCCTAAACTGATTAGATTGCTTAGGGTTTGATAATGAAGGAAGTATCTCCTTATATAGAAGACACTATAAGAAATGGAGGGATAAGATTGAGAGGTGTAAAAGATAAATGGTCGGCTATGATTAAAGGGTAGGTAGAAGAAATAATAAAATAATGAGAGGGTAGGTAGTGTAGGAATTAAGAGATGGATGACATGTGTCATGGGTGGAAAAGGCTAATGAATTAATTAAATAAATAAAGATTTATTTAATTAATAGAGGAAGTGGGATCAATTAAATAAATAAGATATTTATTTAATTTGGGAAAAGGATAATTTAAATAAATAAATGTATTTATTCAAATGAGAAATAAGGCTAGAAGAGGATAAATGAATTAATTAAATAAATAAAGATTTATTTAATTAATAGAAGAATTACGCTAAAATAATTAATTAAATAAAGATATTTATTTAATTAGACACGACAATTTTAGGTGTCTACATTTTGCCCCTCTTTGAGACAATGCAGCTTGTCGCGTTGTTTCAAAGAAGATAAGATGAACTGATACAAAGTTGCCCCAAGATGGGAATGATATGCCCCCTCGAGAGATTGGATGAAAATGTTTGGAAAGATCACAGGCAATCTCTCGATAAGAAAGAAAGGCTAGAATGGACTGACTGGGTAAAGTGATAGAGTCACGGGATAAAGAAAATTGACTCAAGAAACGAGGGCTAGGGCTAGGGCTAGGGTAGTCTATAAGATAGACCACGAGGGTAAAACATCCTCATTGTCATCCACACATCCAAGAGATCAGAGTGCAGAGAGGGAATAGAGTAGCAGCAGTCAGCAGTGATGGCTTTGATTCACATATTCGATCGCATTCGCCGATTTCAGAGGCCAGCAGATGCAGGAGAGCCGGTAAGTACCACAAAACCTCCTTGTACTTTGTTGTAATAAATATTGTCATTAATACATGCTAGGTAGCGCAATAAATGCACGTTTAGGTATGTCAAAAAATGTCAAAAACGCCAAGGCGCATTTGCGTTGGTGCCAGGCGCGTCTAGCTTAGCTAGGCGTGTCTAGGTTTGTGCAAGGCGCGTCTATGCCAGAAAAAGCGTCTATGTCAAATGAGAGCGCATCTGCGTTGTGTAGGCGCATTTATGTTATGTGGGCACGTCTGTGCAGGACAAGCGCGTCTGTGTAGGGCAGAGGCATGTCTGTGCAAAGTAGGCGTGTTTATGAAGTATGTAAGCGCATTTATGTCATGAAGGCGCGATTATGTCTTCAAGGTTGAATCGACAGTTCTATGATGAATGTATGTTGTCAATTGGATAAGCTGCTGAGAGGATACACTCAAGCAGGTCCTCTAGGGAAGACTAGGATAGCAAATAGGGCTAGGATTGACAATTATGTGATAGAACTTACGTTGCCAATTAGGAAACTACTCAAGAGGATACACTCAAGCAGAGGCCCTAGGATAGGATAGATCGAGGCACTTTGTGATGAACAGGGAATACCAAGACAGAGTACTTTGTGATGAACAAGGAGTTCTAAAAAAAAAAAAGAGTAGCACTTTGTGATGAACAGTGAGTGCAAAAAAAAAAACATGTAGTACTTTGTGATGAACAAGGAGCACCACTAGGTTAAATAGCAACACTATGTGATGAACAGTGAGTGTCACTAGAATAGAAACAACACTTTGTGATGAATAGTGAATGCTACTTTAACTGACATAGTTGATTTGCTTAACTGCAGGAGTACCTACCTATGCTGGAGTCATGAGAGAGATTCCCATTGACTCAGAGGTTACAACCGAAGCTGACATTTGAGGACAGAGCTGCGATTGAGGTTATGGGTTTGCAATTCATTCTGTATGTGCCTGAGTTTCAAGTGAACATGGGTTTGTTGACTGCGCTGGCTGAGAGATGGCACTCTGAGACTTGCACTTTCCATTTATCGATGGGTGAGATGACAGTCACCTTAGAGGATGTATACAGGATACTGAGGATACCGATCGATGGGGCATTGATTCCCTATGATCGAGATGGAGATAGGGAGGCACCGAGACGATTATTTTAGGATCCAGGACTGGAGATGAGGGCTGGACATGTGGTATGGGACATGATGACAATGACAGGACTGGCGCTACCAGTAGTGCTAGGAGGACTGATCAGTGGGTTCCTGTGTCCAGACAGGGCGACACGAGGGTTGGCTATGGGCTGGGGGAGCACCTTGGAGATACTGGTTACACAGCATACCAGATATGCCTGGGGATCGTGCGTGCTGGCACACTTATACTATAAGCTTCATCAGTTCATCTACCATGGATCCGTAGGATTGGGCTGCGGAGTTACATTGCTACAGGTTTGGGCATATGAGCATCTACCAGTGATACGATCGATTCATTTCAAAGGCAGGGGTCATGGATGCAGCTTTGTTCATTTATATGATATGATTACATCACAGCCACAGATTGGTAGGTTGGAGTACTAGCATCGAGTCCATGATGAGATTGACATTGTGATATGGAGGCCGTACCGCGAGTGCGAGCAGTGGGAGGATGACGCAATAGAGCTACCCTATACATTCAGTAGCAGATATCTGATTGGGCGGATTCCCTATGTACTGGAGAGGCAGTTGGTAGACCGGGTATGCAGGCAGTTTGGTAGGATCCAGTGGATGTCCCGGGGTTCTGGTATGTATGCGTAGACAATGCGTGACTAGTCACACTTTAGGCCACTGTTGTCGTATGATCAGGAAGTGATGCAGCTAATTGAGATGGTTCCCTTGCCATGGGATATGTGGCCTGAGATTGAGGATGCAGGGATGGATGCAGAGTATACTACATATTGGGCAGAGCATCCATTTCCACGCCTGACAGATCCAGGAGAGCTGATAGATGGAGATGGCAGAGGGGATGAGGATGATGATGGAGATGGTGGAGGTAGAGGCCAATGGAGGAGGCGGGGTGCAGTTGGAGAGATGAGAGTGGTTCCACAGAGAGAGGGCGGAGAGGAGAGACAGGCTCGGGTGGTGAGGGGTCGTGGTGGGTTGCCATTATAGGTGCCAGCAACACAGGTGCAGGGACAGGTATAGGGACGAGGACAGGGGCAGGGGCAGCCACAGGTATAGGCACAGGTAGAGCCACTAGTACAGGGGCAGGAGCAAGTAGAGCCATAGGTACAGGGAGCCGAGGAGGAGGAGGATGAGCTATTAGAGTTAAGGGAGATCTGTCAGGGATAGGTAGATGAGATCCAGGAGCTGGAGAGGGAGAGGGATGGACTCAAGAGACAGCTCAGGGACACTGAGCAAGAGCGAGATCAGGCTATCTAGCGTTACACTGAGGCTAAGACAACACTGAGGGCTGGGAGGTAGGCAATCGAGGACACAGGGGCTGGATACGCCTATGTTTTGCGGGTAGGGGAGGAGATAGGTTATTGGCGAGATCTATACTACGGGGCAGTGCCACTAGAGCAGTGGGCTAGGAGCTTCCACAGACCATCACGGATAGCGATGGCCACTGGAGGGAGTCACAGGAGACAGGTGTCTAGTGGTGGGGTCATGGGTCCTCCACCACCACCAGATAGGGGGGGTAGGAGAGATGATCCTGGGGTGGGTCCTTCCAGGGCTCAACCTCCGTCGAGGCTAGGTGACTCCGAGGGAGGGAGTTCATCATAGCCTTAAAGGGCTCCCTATGTATAAGTTTTGTACCATTTTGTATGATGATGTAGACACCTTTGGGTGATTGTAGCTATATGATTTTGACATCATTGTATCATGACACTTTTAATTATATATATATGAGATGATCCATCTTTGCAGTAGCTATATGCATGTGAACCTATGTGATGCTTTTATATGACTCATGATGTATGTTTCTATGTGGTGCTTATGATATGGATGCAAATATGTACATGATGAAATGCAATATTTTTTGTTCTTTTATGTTTTATATGTTATGTATGATGCAAATGTGAATGTATGAAATGCAAATGGATATGATGATGCAAAATGATTATTTACATGATGAGGATGTAAAATATGCTAATATGCATTGTGTGCAGGATGTGATGCAATTGTGATATCTATATGTATGTATGAAATGCTTAATATATGATAATGCAGGTGCAACTACATGAAATGCAAATATTTTTGGCATGTCATTATACTCAGTCATGTGATAGCAAGCTACATGGACTCAAGAAGGATGATGGAAGTCAATCAAGAAAGGGGGATGGAAGATAGAAGATATGAAAGTGAAAGAACTTCTTGTGTGTTATCATCATTGAGCTTTATTATGGCAAAATAGGTTATGACAATCGAGGCATATGTTCGACCCAGAAAGTCATTATACCTGTTTGCATGGAGATAAGACAGTTGCAAAC
This sequence comes from Cryptomeria japonica, assembly GCF_030272615.1. NCBI lineage: Eukaryota > Viridiplantae > Streptophyta > Pinopsida > Cupressales > Cupressaceae > Cryptomeria > Cryptomeria japonica. Next base: position 659,264,515 of record NC_081406.1, on the reverse strand, counting down.
AAGGAATGCCCCAGTTCACACTAGACCCACAGTGTCCTCATATCCTTGGACAAGTCATAGCATTACTAAGAGACAATCCACAGACAGCAAAGAAAAATAGGTGACGATACCCCATCCTCACCTTTCTAGTCAAAGACATCCTGGAGATAGAATCTCTAGTCAAAGACATCTCAGAAAAGCTAAAAGACATGTCACCAAAAGATAAAAATCAAAAGAAAACCAAGACTCGACACCAACATTCACTGTAGTCCTCAAGTTTAGTGTCTCTTGTCACTTGTATAAGTCTTATTTGATTATGGTCACAATGTTTACTTTCACAAAAAGGATAGATAGCACTGAACCATAATGTTGTCTGAGTTTGCTGAAAGATTTGATTTGTTGAAGCTCATTGTTGTTGCGTCTCATTTGAAACCGACTGAATCCATGAAACTGATACTTTATTGCGGAGAAGACAAAACTTTATTGCGGATTGGCGATGCAAGTGTTGCTTTATTGCGAGTTGTGCGCTGATAGACTGAAGAAAATTGGAAGAAACTATACTCCTCGATACATATGATGCTCTCAGTTCCACACCCATTATTAGACTTAGGATTAGCCTTAGCCATAGATAGGAGCTAATTTATTATGGATGGAAAGGTTGTGAAAAGGGAGGTTTATTATTAATGGCGAACCAATCTTGGGCAGATCAATAACAAGCCATGATGGGAATGAGTAAGTTTATTATGAGTGGATAGGTCGTGAGTGTGTGCAAAGTGAAAGGATGAAATGGAATCCTAAAAGAGGGAGGAGCAATGTCTCTACACATGGCGCTGGTGACCCAGTTTTCACCATGGTGCTTGCCCAGGGCGCCACCGAAGTGGTTTTCACCCTTGGACGAAATGTTTTTCTTTACTTTTTTTTTTTTTTTTTTTTTTTTGTTTTGTATTTTTGATAATTTTTTGATTTTTTTGTATTTTTGAATTGGGATACTCAGAAGAGCTATGTGTAAAACCTGCGGAGGTGCATGCTATTGATAGGATCCTCAAAAGGTTCACCCTCTATGGTTGAGAGTTGATACGCACCGGATCCATATGCTGTTGTGATGATGTAGGGACCAAGCCAGTTTGGTTCGAACTTGCCCTTCTTCTCTTTGTCTTGCTGATTTCTAGGATTTTCTCTGAGAACTAAGTCACCCACCTCAAATATGCGAGGTTTGACTTTATGATTGTAGTTGCGACTCATTCATTGTTGATAAGCCTTGAGATGATTAAAAGCAGTTTGTCTTCATTCATCCAATAGTTCAAGTTCTTGTAAGCGAGAGACCTTGTAGTCTTCCTCACTGATAATGTTTTGCAAAGAGACTTGTAAGGAGGGTAACTCGACCTCAATAGGCAAGATAGCTTCAGCGTCGTAGACAATTGAATAGGGTGTAGCTCCTGTAGGCATGCAGATGCTTGTGCGGTAGGCCTAAAGTGTGGGATTAAGTTGGATATGCCAATTACGACCAACATCGTCGACTATCTTTTTTTAAGATTTTAAGGATTTTTTTATTAGATGCCTCAGCTTGACTGTTACCTTGGGGGTAATAAGGTGTGGAAAAATGATGGAAAATATGGAAGCAGTCACAGAGTTCCCTAACATCCTGATTTTTGAAGGGACGCCCATTATCGGTGATGATGGAAACAGGAATACCGTATCGACAAATGATATAGTTGAGAATGAATGTAGCAATTTGTTTTCCAGTAACTTGCGTGAGAGGCATGACTTCGATCCATTTTGTGAAATACTCTGTGGCAGTGATAATGAATTTATGACCGTTGGAGGAAGAAGGATGAATCTTGCCTATGAGATTGAGTCCCCGTTGACAAAAGGGCCAAGGAGTCGCAATTGGTTGAAGTTCCTGCACTAGCACATGAATGAGGTCTCCATGAAGTTGACACTACTTACATTTCTTGACAAACTGATATGAGTCTTTTTCCATGTTGGGCTAGAAATATCCAGTCCTGATGAGTTTCTTGGCTAAGGTAGGACCACTAGAATGTGGACCACATATCCCTTCATGTACTTCACCTAACACAATCTGAGCTTCATCTCTTTCTAAACATCTAAGAAGAGTGCCATCTAGACCTCGACGGTATAGGATATTGGCTAAAATGACGTATCGAGAAGATTGGCAAATGAAAGTGCGACGTTGGTTATTGGATAGGTCAGGAGGAAGGGTATTGTCACGAAGGTATGTGAAAATGGAACCATACAACTGGGACTTAGGACTGACGACACATATCATCTCAGTAGAAGTGATTTCATATGAGGGAACCTAAAGGTTATCCACCAAGAACTCATAGCGGGTCTCATTCGGGGGTAGATCGATTAGTGAAGCAATTGTAGCCATGGCATCCACGGCTCGATTCTGCTCTCTTGGTATCTACTCAAAGTCTAACTTCGTGAAATGTTGTTTCATGTCATCCACCATTCTTTTGTAAGGCATTAATTTCTCATCCTTTGTTTGGTAGTCATCAATTGCTTGACGAATTACAAGTTGAGAGTCCCCAAAAACACGAAGTTCCTGGATCTTCCAGTGAACTGCAATCCGTAATCCAGTTGTTAATGCCTCATATTCCGCTATGTTATTAGTGCAGGGAAAGGATAATCGATATGATTTTGGTATAGAATCCCTTTGAGGAGTTATGAAGAGGATGCCAGCTCCTGCCCCATGCTGTGTGTATGAGCCATCAAAGTATAGTTGCCAAGGCTTTGCATGTGATGCTGTCAAGATGGATTCATCTGGAAATTCTGAAATTAGAGGAACATCATCTATCATGGGAGCATCTACTAACTAATCTGTGATAGCTTGCCCTTTTATTGCTTTTCTATCCACATACTCAATGTCAAATTCACTCAAGAGCATCACCCATTTGGCTAGTCGACCCGTAAGCGTTGCTTTATTGAGAAGGTATTTCAATGGATCGATCCTTGCAACCAACTTAGTTTTATGAGTTAGCATGTAATGTCATAATTTCTATGAAGCAAAGACCACAACGAGACATGCACGCTCAATTGGTGTGTAATTTATCTCATATCCCACCAATGTGCGACTGATGTAGTATACTGCCTTTTCTTTACCCTCAACAACCTGTTGTGCTAAGAGTGCCCCCAGTGCTGTTGAAGTAGCTGATATGTATAGTAATAGAGGTTGATCTAGAACTGGTGGAATCAAAACTGGCACATTCAAAAGATAATCTTTGAGTGTCTGGAAAGCTCGTTGACAATTACCATCCCATTTGAATTTGATGTTTTTGTGTAGCAGGTGCTGGAAAGGATTACATTTATCTGCAAGTTGCGCTTTGAATCTTCGTATGGACTGGAGTCTCCCTTGCAAAGATCGAAGTTGACTGATATTTCTTGGTGGTTGCATCTCTAGGATGGCCTTGACTTTTGCTAGATCGGCTTCGATTCCTCTTTTTGAGACAATGAATCCCAGGAGCTTCCCGGAAGTTACTCCAAAGACACATTTCTTGGGGTTTAATCTCACTTTATATTTTTCCAACCAATCAAAGACAACTGAATGTATGTCCAAATGTGTATCTCTGTCTATTGATTTGCCCAAGAGGTCGTCAACATAATCTTCCATAGTAACGTGCATGAGATCATGAAAGATAGTAGTCATGGCTCTTTGATATGTAGCGTCTGCATTTTTTAGCCCAAAGGGCATGACATTCCAGCAAAAAGTTCCCCAAGGATAAGTGAATGTTGTTTTGTGCTGATCCTCAGATGCAATTTTTATTTGATTGTAACCAGAGAATCCATCCATCAAAGATAACATCGCATGACCTATTGTGAGATCAACGATCAAGTCAATATTTGGTAATGGAAAGTCATCCTTAGGACAAGCTTTGTTGATGTCTCTGAAATCTGTACATATTTTGATACTACGATCTGGTTTACTGACAGGCACTAAGTTGGAGATCCATTTGGGATAATTGATTGGGCATATGAATCCGACATCCAATAATTTCTCAAGCTCTGCTTTGACTAATAATGCCACTTGTGGATGCATCTTTCTTAATTTCTATTTCACTAGTTTGCCCCCGGTTTAACTGTCAAATGATACATTACCAAATCTAGATCCAATCCAGGCATATCAACGTATGACCATGCAAAATTGATTTGTCATTTTGTGAAGAAACGTATGAACTTTGACCTTTCTGTCTCTGTCAAAGATTGAGCCAAGAATATGTTGTGTGGAACTTCTTCTGTGCCAATGTTTGTTTTGATAGTCTCCTCTACCAACATGGATGACTTTTCCTCATATGATGTCAGGAGAATGTCGAGCCTTCCATCTTTGGGTGCCTCAGAGAGGTTTTTGCCCTCGGATACGTCCTTTATTTTTACTTTTTTGGGGTCAGACAATGCCACAACGTGGTTTTCGCCATAAGACCCTTGATTTGTTCTTATTTTATATTTTTGCGACTGGAAGGCTCGACACCTTCACCAAAATATGCCACACTATTGAGTTCTATAGTGTATCCTGCCTTATGGTCCCCGGGGGGAAGATCATCTCGTATGCCAAGATAGTCAATAAAAGCTTCATCATTTTGGAATGTGTCAAACTGTGCAGGTCCTTCATGGTCCCAGTCAATAAGTTGGTGGTGAACAAGGGGAAGGCCTTTGATGTCTTCGAAGTCAGCGGGGTTAAGAGTGAAGATGCAGTTATATTCAGGTATGTCGAGGTAGTTATCGAGGTCATCATTGGCACTCTCCTCATCAGTCTCGATTGTGAACGAATCTAAATTATCATCACTAGTAGTGCATTCTGGGATAGGTGTTCTCATTCTATGTGATTTCAACCTAGGACCTAGAGGCAAGGACTGTATGGGATCCTCTGGGGTTGTTTTTTCACCAACTTTGAATTTTCTATAAAATTCCTCTTCTTCTGTGGGTTCATCTGGTTCTCTAAATGTATCGGTGAGCTCATAATCACTGGCAGATTTGTCTGAACCCCATTCCCATTCATTGGGGTCTGAGGAATAGCAATTTTCTTGTTGAATTTTGGTAGCTTTGATTTGTAATGCTTCTCTTGTCTTTTGAGCATTTACCTTGGAACTCATGAAACCAAGTCCTTTTGAGCACTCCTTTTTGAATGTCAATATAGGTTGTAAAGGCTCAATGATGCCTTCTTTTCTTAATCCAAGAGGACTTTTGCCATCATACCCAAATTTTTGTAAGATCGTGAACCCTTTACCATACTTTTCACATGGTATGCTGATATGATCTTGTGTATCATTTTCAGGGTCTCTATAAAGCATTTTGTATAAGTCTTCTTCTTCCACTTCACCCTATTTTTGGAAGATTGTAGGATCCCATTTAAGCATAATGATGGATACTCGCTTATTAGGATGTGGTCGTCCATATTCTTTTGGTGAATTCATGACTTGTTGTAAGTACATGGTTTGATTCAAAATGTATTCACCCATGCCCTTGTCCTAGAATTTGCCTTTAAGCTCACCTTGTTTTGATGTCAAAGGTTTTAATGATTCAAGATCAATGTATATAGAAGAAGAAATAGTTTCTCGATTACTTGGAATGATCGTCTCAATTTTCGATCTCAAGTTATTGTAGTATATGAATGGATTAGGATCTCCATTAATTGTTATTTCAACTCCATTGTAAGAAAATTTAATGCATTGGTGATATGTAGATGGGACTGCTCTCATTTCATGAATCCAAGGACGTCCTAGTAATATATTGTATGTGAGATCCAGGTCTAGGACCTGACAAACTACATCCTTTGTAGCTGGCCCAACTCTGAGAGGCAAGGTTACTGTGCCTTTGGATGAACGCTCTTCATCATCATATGCTTTGATGGTAATTTTGTTTGTAGAATTCACAGCTTTGTCAGAATATCCCAATTGTTTAATAGTGCTCAATGTACAAATGTTTAGACCTGCTCCTCCATCTATCAGGACTCATTTTATTTGATGTTTGTGTATGAAGTTCAATGTGTAGTGGTGCATTATGTGGCTGACTTATGGAGGCGTCATCGGCTTTTGTGAATGTAAGAGAGTGTGGAATGGAAAGGTATCCCACCATGGCTTGAAACTAGTCCACATTCAGATCAGTGGGGACAACAGTGTCTCTCAAGATTTTATCAAGAATGGCTTTATGTGCGGGGGATATGTGTAAGTGCTCAAGGATTGAAATAAGCACAGGTGTCTTCCCTAACTGTTCTACAAGATCGTACTTAGGCATGGTTGATGAGGAAGTGGTGTTTTTAGTTGGAGCACCTTGCAAAGTGAATTTACCTTGACGAGTTGTAACATTCCATTCAGAGGTAGGTTCGGAAGAAGATCCAACGCCTTTTAGGATAATCTTGGGTCTTTGGGTAGAATTCTCAGGTGTTTTGTCCTTGATGATAATGGTAGAGACATAATTGTCCATCAAAATGTGATTGATAGTTGAATCATAGTTATAGGATGCTCTGGTATAGTTGGTTTGGTCATCTGTGGCTTTAGACTTTCCCTTGTCATGCTTTGGGAATGGTTCCTTAAACATTTCATGTTCTTGATTGGATGAGTGTCCTTCAATTTCAATGTCACCTCTATCAATGAGATCTTGTATGATGTTCTTCAGTCAGTGACAATTTCCTATTTTGTGGCCCTTGCTCTTATGAAATTCAAAATACTCATCATCATTCCACCAATTTGGTTTAACCTTTGGTTCATATGGAGGAAAATCTGGAATAATGATTACTTTGTTTGCCACTAGCTTCTTGAAAACTGACGCGTTTCTGCCCTTCACAGACGCAATTAGACGACACAGACGCTATTTTGTCAGACACAAACGCGTTTCTGCAAACTTTGTGCAATTTTTCCAATCTGTGAAGTTACTTCTTGTGACCAAATCTGAATGTTTGACTGTTTTTTCGTGACAAAAGGACACAGTGTTGATGAAGACTTAATGTTTGCAAGTGTTTAGACTCAAAAATGACTCCAAAGAAAAGTGTGTTGTTTGATGTAAAATTGTTTTGCATACACTTGAAGACACAAAAGACACAATGTTTTGATGTTTGGTCTTGAATGTTTGAATGTTCAAAATAAGTCAAGCACAATTCTTATGGCTGGCCAAGACAATAGTTGTTGATCCCACATAGAGTTTCCCCCGAGGCTACGCTATTCAGAGCGGATACTTAGATGCTTGACCCCACAGGCTCCACCCTCAACACTCACTTCTTAGGGCAGCCAAGCATCAGTCCCCACAAAAACTCCCTGTGGCAAACTTTGTGTCTCTACTAAGAACCGTATGCATGTGGGCCACTACCAGAGGTCCGACCTCCTGCCCCAACAACTAGAAGGATTTTAGCTTCTAAAACAAAAAGGTGCTAGTAAGGACATCTGCTCGTGTGGCCATACATGCGGCACTTTTAGCTCTATAAATACAGAAGGCTCCTAGCCGGTAAGGGTTATGCCCTACAACTAATCAAATAAATTTGATCAAACAAGTTTATGGGGAGACACAGTGTCGGTATGAACTAATCAACATACGTTATCCATAGTTTTCACCATGAATACAGTTATTTATAGTGGTTTGGAAGAAGATGGCTTTTCTTTTTCTACCACTTGGGTCATTCTCTCCTTACTAGTAGTCCTAATGACCACACGGGGAGACAAACCCTCTAAAGATTAAACAAAAAGAGCCTATTGCTCAAGACACAAAAGACAATGGTTCAATTTTAGTGCACCAATTGAAGTGTTTGCTAGTCTATGAAAACAAGGCACATAATAAAGATCAAAAACCCTTGCCAAGGTCCTACAACAAAGATTTATTAGTAGTTTGGATTGTTTCAAATGATCACCCCTTCCTGCAAGCACACAAGTTAGGTAAATTTTAGATCCAAAAGACTTTGTGAAATAGGGGCCTTCAACAAAATGATTTTGCTTTCAAGACAAGCTACACCAATTTTGTTAGCTAGATCTAAAGATGTTAGCTCAAAATAAACCAGATTTGAAAATCTGAATGAGGAAAAATAGAATCAAAGAAACCCCAAAATGTAACAACTTCACACAGACACGGTTCAGAAACACAAACGCTATAAAATTTCGCAGACGTGCTTAGATGCGACACAGACGCGGTTCCCGAACACAGATGTGGCTTCTGGACGCAGACGTGACTAGGGAACACAGACACATTTTTCAGAATCTGTAAAAATAAAATAAAATACTGTCGAGGACGCAGACACAATTCCAAGTGACACAGATGCGTCAAAAAATAAAAAAACGCGATCCGAAAGTACGCAGACGTGAAAATATCAAAATGTTGTCAGAAATGTCGGATCTGCAACTTCAAAACACAAATTCTACAATAAGAGATGTTAAATGCAAAGGAACAAGCATCCCACCGGGCGTGCCAAAATGTATTCAGTGAAAATGGATAACAACAACATTGAAAGACTAAATGAATTCAACCACAAAACCCTAGCCTAACAACAACAAAGATCCACCATAACATATGAAGATTACCTAAGACAATGCAAATCAAATGAAATCACAAAGATTATACCATCACATGTCCAATAGGGTTTGGATCTCCATTCTTCCTATCTCCATTGATCTTGCTTGATATATTTGCTCTCAAATTTTATATGTGCACAAGAGCTCAACAAAGAACGGAAATGTGGTTGCAAGTAGGCTTGATCGCATATGAAAGAGTGTAGTCAATTGATAGGATGCCTAAACTAATTAGATTGCTTAGGGTTTGATAATGAAGGAAGTATCTCCTTATATAGAAGACACTATAAGAAATGGAGGGATAAGATTGAGAGGTGTAAAAGATAAATGGTCGGCTATGATTAAAGGGTAGGTAGAAGAAATAATAAAATAATGAGAGGGTAGGTAGTGTAGGAATTAAGAGATGGATGACATGTGTCATGGGTGGAAAAGGCTAATGAATTAATTAAATAAACAAATATTTATTTAATTAATAGAGGAAGTGAGATCAATTAAATAAATAAGATATTCATTTAATTTGGGAAAAGGATAATTTAAATAAATAAATGTATTTATTCAAATGAGAAATAAGGCTAGAAGAGGATAAATGAATTAATTAAATAAATAAAGATTTATTTAATTAATAGAAGAATCGAGCTAAAATAATTAAATAAATAAAGATATTTATTTAATTAGACATGACAATTTTAGGTGTCTACAGTACCCACTTGGAACCTCAAGATAAGAGAAATCCTCCTTTGAATAGCTCCAGGAGTGTTGAAGAAAAGAATAGAAGACTTATCTTCATTGATCAACTGACCCGAAGCCACCAGATAAACATCCAAAACCTTCCACAGATTAGTAGCTTCTCTGATATGAGCAAGACCCATCAAGGTCGTGTCATCAACAAACTGCAAATGTGACTGAGGCTGCAAATCATTACCCCAACTCCAGCTCTGAATACTACCCAGACCCACATTATGCTTGATCAGCCTCCCCAGACCCTTAACCAGGAGAATGAATAAGTAAGGGGAGAGGGGGTCCCCCTGGTGAAGGCCCCTAGATGCACCAAATAGCTCAGTGTCATCACCATTAATGAGCACTGAGAAAGAGGTGGATGTGACACAACTCATATCCCATTGGCTCCATTCCTCAGCAAAGCCAAAAGACCTGAGGATCTTCAGAAGGAAGGACCAACGAACTCTATCGTAAGCCTTAGCCATATCCAACTTGATATACATAGCTTCTTCCTTGGAGGAAGCCATAGAATGAATGGTCTCCGTAGCAATGACCACACCATCCAAAATTTGATGCCCTTCCACAAACCCGCTTTGTTCCTCTGAGATAACAGTCCCCAAACACTTCTTCAACCCCTCTGTTATCAACTTAGAAATGATCTTGTAAATCACATTGCAGAGAGATATAGGGCGAAACTGGCCTAACCTGTCGGCTCCATCACACTTAGGGATTAGCACAATGAAGGTCGCATTCAAGGCCCAAAGCATCTGTTTGTTCCTCTGGGGCTCTTGGACTACTTCGAGTAAGTCCAATTTGATTATATCCCAGAACTCTTGAAAGAATTCAATCAGAAACCCATCCGGTCCTGGAGCTTTTCCTTTCCTCATGTGAAAAACAATCTGCTCGAGTTCTTCCAACAAAATAGGACCCATAAGCTGCTCATTCATCTCCCTAGACACAAGAGGAGGAATGTAAGTGAGGACCTGGTTCTCCTCGACCAATTCCCCCTGAGAATTGTCACTGAAGAGGGATTGGAAATACTAAAGAACCTCCCTAGAAATCTCCTGCAAGGATAATAACATCTCACCTCTATCATTGACCAGAGCAGAAATGGAGTTTCCATGGCGTCTCGCTTTCACAGAGTTGAAAAAGAAAGCAGTGTTCCTATCGCCCGCTTGAAGCCAATCAATGCGAGCTCTCTGTTTCCAGTAAATTTTTTCCCTGATTTCCCATTCCTCTAAAACCTTGAGAGCCCTGTCCTCCTCCCTAAGCAAGGCTTCAGACAAACCCTACTCTCTGATTTTGCTAGTAATGACATTTAACACTGTTTGGGTAGCTTTCTTAGTGTGAAAAATGTTCCCGAAACCCTGCCTATTCCACTATTTAAGCTGAAACTTAACAAACTGCAACTGCTTGGCAAAAGTATACATGGCAGTGCTAAAGGTCGGCCTCCCCTTCCTCCACCACTGCTCAACAAGAGTGTGCAAAGTGGGATCCTGAAGCCACATAAGTTAGAATTTGAAAGAAGGAGAGCGAGCAACCTGGGCTGAAGAAGAGACCAGCTTGATAGGCCAGTGGTCAGACGCTCTCTAGTCAAGAATCTCAAAACTTGTGGACCACCCCCCACTCTCCTATTGTTCCATGTGAACAAACCATTTCCAGGATTAATGTCAACCAGATGCAGGGACGATATACTATCTCGAAAGATAAAAGAAGAGGGATTCAATCGCATGACACCCCCTTCTTCTCACTCAACTCAATGATAGCATTAAAGTCTCCTGCCATAATCCAAGGATGAAAAGGGACCAACCTTCGCATACAAGAAATATGAAACCATAAGTTTTGCTTGCCCAGAAAATCAGTGGGTGCATAGATATTAGTAAACAAGATATGGTCTTCCGTCTCAAGATTCGAGGCAACCCTGGATAACGACGATCTGGAAGCTACCCACCAGACAAGGCGAATCTTTGAAGGATTCCACATACATGCCACTCCTTCAGATGACCCAGCAGCCCTAATACACTGATTGACTGAGGTCGTCCAATGCTTCAAATCTGTTAAAGGTATCCTCCTCCTGTCTCTGCTGAAGGGACCTCTTCTGGCCACGATTTATGTTCCTTGTCTTAACTGAAACAAAACCATCAACACCCACAACCTTGGCCGACATAGCAGCTTTTCTTTTATCAGGCCTATCTTGGCTCTGGGTCGGTTGTTGGGGTTGGCGCACCACTGGTTTAAATCTAGGGCACTTACGTTGTAAATGACCATACTCATGGCACAAACAACAACGGAAAGGTAGGGTCTCATAATCTAACTGTTGAGCCCATGAGTAAGAACCCGCACACATATCTATAGCATCTGGCAAAGGTTTACTAAGATCAATTTCAACATAGATGCACGCAAAGGTCATTACCTTTCTCCCTAGGGTTTGCAATGAAGATCCCACTGGTTTCCCAAGCAGTGCGGCCAGCATCCATAACACATCCTCCCAACAACACTCCATAGGAAAACGTGGTAAACGAACCCACATAGGAACCTTGTTTGGGAGCTCCTCTGAAGGGTTGAACCCTGCATGCCAAGGTTTGATAAACAACCCCACCTAGTTGTAAAAATATGGGCCTCCTTCAAAGACCCTATTATGATCCTCCATACAGTTGAAAGTAACCATGAAATAGTTGTTCGCTAGCAACATAATCTCCATTTCCCCATCCGGTGCCCAAGTCCTCTGCACCCAGTTTTCCAAGAACTGCAGGGAGACCCTCATTCCCAAAAATTTGCAATATAGTGAGTGTTTTGAAAAATGCTCAACGTCTTCAGCTATCATCTCAGGGGGAATAACCAGCTTCGACCTTTCACTGCATCTCTCGAGACACCCATTAATCTTCATGAGGCGAGAACTACCAACACTTCTAGACCTCGGTTTTGAGGAGAAAAGATTATTGGAAAATGTCTTCATACTCTGAAGTGGGGGTTTAGAACCCACCGCAGCACATAAGTTCATGGCTGGAGCCACCTGTGAGGCCTCACCACCAAAACCCGACATCGGGACACAAAAAGAATTAAAAGGCAACAAAAGACAACCAAGGATCACAACCCGAAGAGCCCCTTGAGAAAGTGCGACCCCCCAAGACTCAACCCCTTCCAAGCTCCTCCGAAGGAAGAGGCCAAACGGACCCTCCAACCCCATGGGAGACCCACGGGGTACCCTGTAGCAGTTTGTAACCCAACACCCTCGCAGCCTAACCTCCCCTCGACGACCAACGCAACAACCCTCTCACCCCTAGCCTCACCCAGCCCTCCGCTCTCCCCCGACTCCCTGCACTTCCCTCCCCTCTACACCTGCTGCAACTCCTCCTGCGAGCTAGGGCTTCGAAACCCTAGCTCGGCCGCTCGCTAACCCCTGCACGCGCGCCATCTCTCCTTTCTAATTGATCCAAAATTATAATCAATTATGTCAATTTTTTTAATAAATAACTATATTAAATATTATCTGTAGTCACATAAATCTGTCCATTTAATTAAATGAATATTTACTATTTATCTGATTAATAAACCCACTAGCCAACAGTTAATTAAATTAACATTTAATTAATTCATCCTCAACCATTCTCCTATTAATTAAATAAATTATTTAATTTATTTCAATTAATTCATTAAACCAAATTCACAATCATTTAAATGAATAAATCCTATTTATTTAATTTAATCCCCTTTCCTTTTTTGAAATAATTAAAACATTTATTTAAATCATTAAAATCCCCCCCACTTGCATTCTCCTACAAATACAAGTTGCAACCACAATTGAAATAAATTAATTTTATTTTAATTAAAATCCTATTTTCCCTCACCCACCAAAACCACTTTCCAAGTTCTTCTAATCATTCCTAATTAGCCTAAACCCATCTCCTAAATATTGTCACATTCCTAAGCAACTTGAAGTCACTTCTCAAAGCCTCCAAAGTCTTTGAAAAATATTTAATGCTTTATGTATTCAACAAGTTAACCCCTAAAGTCTTCCAAACCACTAATGGCTCTTACATAACCATTTATGCTTAAATCCACTTGCCTCCATGGTTAGAGACTTTATCTCTAACTCAACCCTCATTTGACTCATGGGTCTATTCAAACATTTATTTCTTTGACCATGGTTATCCTCACTAACTCTTGCACAAGAGTTTATCCATTGGATAAAGGCATTATTTATTGGATAATAGCTTTATTCATTCAACTCAACATTAACCTTACCTCCCAAGTTAACCTTCAAATCATGTCAAGCATTTAATGCTTCTTTCCTCTCCCCTCAACCCATCTCATGTTGACATTTGTCATCCTGGGATTGGGTTGAAAGCCCTCACATGGATCATAAACCCATCAATCCTGGCCCTTGTTGAGATTACTCAATCTCAACCATCCATTGCTCAATTTTACCTATAAATAGAGCTCACATTCCTCATTTTTGAATCCTCAAGCCTCAAGCATTCTGAAGCACATCTATAATCCTGAAATCTTGCATGCATCTAATTTATAGTGAAATTCAGAGAGCATTTAGCATAATCATCTATATTTGTTTTTTTGGGCTAAAATTAACATTAGATAATTAGATTATCTTGTTTTAGTTTGTTCAAATTTGCATTCTCATAATCATCCATTCTACAATCTTGAACCTCCATAAGACATCCATAATAATGCAAAAAGCTACTGAGAGCTACACTCATTTGGGAACTTGGAGAGGAGAGGAACAAGGGAGGAGAAGCTACAAACATGGTGGAGGGCATTTTGAGATGCCTTATTGCATTTCTCAGATTTATCAAGCTTTCTATTTTATGTTTTGTGTCTCTCTTGATATGCTTGCTTAGGATAGTGTTTGATTTATGATTTCTAACACTAACACTTGGTTTGTTGCTTGTTGTTTTGTGTTTGCCTTAACAATATCCTAACAATCCTTTTTGCAGAGCATCATTATCTATACAAGAAGCTTATCACACCATGCTTTAAGAAAAAGATTAGTGGAATGACACTATAACAAAAATAAATGTATGTTATTATTTTATCAACTAATATACATAATTTTTTTACATTTTGAATGATGTGTTGAGATTACAATCTTCTCTTTCTATTTCATGTAGAACCTCCTCTAAAGATAAAATAACTTCCGTGATGGAAGGTCTATTAATTCTATGCTCTTGAACACACATGAGTGCTATAGAAACAAACTTTTCCATAGATACTATATTAGTGCAACTATTCCTAATAGATGGGTCTATTATCTCTTCTAAATCACCAACTTGGGTGTGGTTCTTTACCTACATCAATACAATAACATTCAAAATGAATAATATCAATAATTATATGGTGCAAAATAATAAGAATTTATTCTATGATATAAAATAAATAAGAATTTATACAAATTAAGTTTGAATAGAAGGACTCACCCAATCTCTTATATTTTTTAAATAAGGTGGTATCCTTGATACTCCAAATAAAGGCTTGTTTCCAGATATCATCTCAAGAAGAAGAACCCCAAAGCTATATATGTCACCTTCTAATGTTGGAATTTCATCAATTCTTCTTCTGCAAAAATCAATGTTATTCAATATGTTCCATCTAAAGTGGACATTAAATTTACATCAATGATAGTTACAAGGGACACTTACTCTGGGTCATCATATCCTTTGCTTCCTTCCATAGACAAAGATATTGTATTTTGTGTGTGAGACATAATTTCTATTATACCAAATTCAGAGACATTTGCTGAAATATTTTCATCCAATAGTATGTTGTTGCTATTAATAGCACCATGAATGATGCTAGGTTTGCATACTACATGTAGATACTCAATTCCTATGCAAAAAAAATAAACAAAGGTAGTTAGAGAGATATAGATTCAAGACCTCTTAAGATTGATCTATAGATTCCATGTTGCCTCTTGCAACATCTAGTGAAATCTTCACTCGCTTGTTATTTCAAATGGATTTTAAAAGAATTTACATGGAATATTTTGTATTAATAAGGCCTTGAAGGATCTTAGGTTTGCATACTATGTGTAATACTCAATTTATGTGTCAAAATGAATACAGGTAATTTTAAGAATTATATTCAAGACATCTTAACCTTGATTTATGAATGTCAAGTTACCTCTTGCAACATCTAATGATATCTTCACCCTTTCTTGCCATTTCAAAGGTGCTTGCAAGGAATTTGTACTACCTGTACCTACAAATATTATATAAAAATACTATTCATTAAATTTCTTTATGTCTATATATATTGATATTTTATTTCATAATTTATGCATTTAAAGAAAAATGAAATTACCATGAATATATTGACTTAAAGCTCCTTGAGGCATGTAATTGTAAACAAGATATAAGGCATTTGCTTCAGGACAAAAGTTGATCAACCTCATCAAATTCAAGTGACTTACTTTGCTAAGTAAACCAACCTGTTTCACTTTATACAATAAAAATATAGAATTAATTTTTCAAAAATAATTATTCACTTATTTACAATGAAAATAATATATATAATTAGATCTAATATAATTATATTATGTATTTTTTTTTTCTCACCAAAAAAATGTATTTAAAAGTAGTAAAATATACTTAAAGAAGTATGTATTATATAAATAGTAATATATATAAACTTAAAATTACAATATTAAAATATAGTCCACTATATACTAGTTATTGTATTATATTGCGAAATGAAATCAAAATAATGACGACAGTTTTGCAGAATTGATCACGGTCTCCAGAGGAAACTGAAAAAATGAAATATGAAAAGCTGCGAAGAAGATCCTCAAACGCAGATGTGCAAGATTAAACCCTAAGCGAAAGGCAGTCAAAAATAAGAAATCGAACCCCAACATTTCAATGCACAAAAGCGAAAGAAGGGATGTTTTCTGCTAACATTGCTGCTGCGGCTTCTTCTTATCGTGCAATTCCATGACCTACTTGTCTGCAGATTGAATTCTAGACTACGAAAATTGGACTACAAATTCTGGACTATTTGGACTACGAATTCTGGATTGCGAAATTTGGACTGCGAAATTTCGGACTACGAATTTTGGAGCGATTTTTGGAGTGATTTTTTTTGGAGCATTTGTTGCGGACTGTGTGCTCTCCAACATCATCGGCGTTGTCTGACATGGCCAACTCTGTGAGGATGTGGAGGAGTTAATCTCCTCCACGTGGTTTGCATCTTCTCTTCGTGCCCTTATTACTATTTTGCATTTACTCCATGCCCTTATTATTGTTTTTCATTTACTTTTTGCTCGATGCTTAATGTATTTTTTTTGCACGTTAACCTAACCATTAATCACACCTCTGGTCGCTCGTGTGACTCCTCCGTAGCTCCCAATGGATCCTAAGTCTAATGGCGCTGCCATTAATTCTCCTCAACCCACCGAGCAGGCTCATTCAAGCCAAACAAAAACATTTGCCGAGATTGCTAAACCTTCTGGAAGGCTCACTCAAATCGAAAGAAAACTTTTGCCGAGACCGTTGCTTCGTCTGCCCATGGAGTCCACCCTAGTGCGAGATTTTTTAAGACACCTGGAGGCGAACGACCTAGTGAGGAAGGTAAGAGCCCTACCGTGCCCTTGAATTCTTTCTGCATTTCGCCAAATGATGAAATGTTGAAAGAAATTGCTTCCGAAAAAACTAGGTTAAGCGATACTGCAATTTTTTTTGCTTGTGTTAATATTGAGAAATGCCCGCCTAGGAAATTCCTAGATGATTGGTTTCATAATCTTTGGAGTTTGAAGTTAGGGCTTAAGATTTCATTCTATAGGCAAGTCCAGAAAGGTCTGTATATTATCTTTTTTAATAATCATGAATCCCAGGTTGAAATTCTTAAAAGACAATACTGGACTATTGGGAACACCTCCTTTCGTGCCCTAGCCTGGTCTTCAGAGGCCATCAATGAGGAAGTTCTTGCACTCTCAAGCCCTAGATGGGTCATCCTTAAGGATGTCCCTCCCTTCCTATGGCGTTTTCTTCCTGAGGTATTGAAAACATTTGGGAGAATAATTCGGGTTGATGAAACAACGCGTTTGGTCCCTAACCTTGATGCAAGAATACTTATATCCATTAAACCTGGGGTCGACATCCCTCCTCTGCTAAACCTTAACATCGGTGATGAAACATTTGTTTGCCCTATTGAAATACTTGGAGGACTGAATGCCTATTTTTTGTGCAAAAAAGAAGGGGATCTTTGGAAGAACTGCCCAATCATCAATCGTAGGAAACAAAAAAATTAACACTAACCTAGGAGGAACATTTGAAAACCCTAGCTCCAATAAGGAGCTGATTCCTAACCCAAACAACCTTCATTCTGTTGGAAACAATACCAACCTTAAAGATGATCCATCCATAAGCTCAGCTCCTAGCCTCATCCCTGTTGAATTAAATCCAATGATTATTGACACCACTACCGAACCCCTCAAACCTGCTTCTGTTCCCTCCAAAATTTCTGAGGATTCGCCTTTTGATTGTTTTCAAATAGTCACATCAAGAAAGCGGAGATGAAAGAATGTCCAACAACCCGCCTTAAATCAAATCCGAGATGGTGATCAAACTACTAATCAGTTGACTACTAGTAGAAAATACCCCATCACTATGAATGATGACATACTAAAAGCTTCACAAACTCCGACCACCTCCCTGGTTAAAAATATGGTTAAAAATTTAGAGAAGCCTGATCACGGTGCTGGTGATGCTAGAATGAGTGATAACCCTGCAAAAATGGTGCTCAGGTCTGGGACCCCAAAACGATCTGAATCCACATTATTTGCAAAGGATACCCCTGATGTTAACACCTCCAACCCCGCGACTGCATCTCTGCTAAATGAAATAGAGGAAAACCATATTATTGAAGTCATTTATGCTAACAAGGGACTAGAGGACATTAAGTCTAGCTCAATGCTCCTTGGCTTTCCAAGCTCCCAAGTACCCAGGTTGAACATTGTAGAAACTGCAGATGGTAAAATTGAGCTAACTGAGCTTAGTGAGGAAGAGAATGACCTCATGAAAGGTTCCTCCATGGCTAAAAAGAAAGGTAGGCCTTTTGGCTCAAAAAATAAGAAAAAGTCTGGAGATCAAAATGGTCTCCCAAACAATCCCTCTTAATCCCCTTTTCTCATGAAATACATCTCATGGAATATTAGAGGCTTGGAGTCGCCTGATAGAAAGTTTGTTATTAAGAGGTTTTTGAATTGTCATAAACATCTAGATTTCTTGATGCTTCAAGAGCTTAAATCTGTCGAGTTCTCCCTTGACATTGCGCTCAATTTTATTTGGAGAGATGAGATCAAAATATGCGCCAATCATCCTAAGGGAAAGGGTGGAGTTGGTCTCCTCATTAAACCTAAGTGGGCAAATCACATTAGGGATAGGGGCATCTCCCCTTGTAATAGAGTGGCTTGGGCCTCCTTGGATATCAGAGGCTCCTGTTTTGGGGTATGTTCTTGTGTGCGGGAAAAGCAAGTCTATGAAACTCAAAATGTGAAAAAGTGGTCCAAGGGTTCAAGCCCCACGGTGGGTGCCAAAAATGTGTGCGGGAAAAGCGGGTCTATGAAACTCAAAATGTGAAAAAGTGGTCTCAAAGAGGCTTGCTCACACACCCACAAGACTTCTTGGTGCAAGTTATGGAGTCATGAAGAATGACTCAACTTCCCAAGGTTGGTTCCATGGTTCTCTATCTCACAAGGTCCCTTAAGCCAATGCCTTTACTCTTAGATCACTGAGCAAAGTGACTTAGGGATGGATAATGCAAGAATGAGGGATACTTTAGATTGATTTAGTTATGGAAATGCATCCTAAGCTATGCATCATTCTACAAATGCAACAAACTAGATTATAAGATGACAAGATTAGTAGAAACACTATCCTAACATGATATACTAGTTGATGTTCTAAGATAATGATAAATAAAATACTCTAAAAATGCTTATTTAGACTATTTCCTAATACAAAAGAGGCTAAATGTGTTGATAAAATTGAGCATAAATGAGATACTAAAGCTTGCATGGATCCTTAAAATGGAGGAAGGAGAGCTTTATTTATAATGAAAATAGGGAAATGGATGGCCAGGATTGAAAGAGTTAATCAAGGGTCAAGTTTGAAAGTTGGCAATCCATGTTTACAATTTTCACCAATGAGATGGTGACAATTGTCAACATAAGACCAGTTGAGAGGAGATGTAGGAAGCATTAAATGCTGGAGAAGACCTCATGGTTACCCTAGGGGGTAAGGGTTAAGGTTAGGTTAAGATTATCCATTGGATAAAGCTTTTACCCAAAGGATAGACTCTTGTGCAAGGGTTAAAGGGATAACCATGGTCAAAGCAATGAATGCTTGAAGAGACCCCTAGGTTAGATGTGGGTTGAGTTTAGAAAAAGTCTCTAATCATGCTGGAGGGTTGAGTTAACCATTAATGGTTTGGAAGACTTTCAAAGTTAAGTTGTTGAAGCCTTTAATGGTTTTCAAAGACTTTGAGGGTTTGAGAAGTGACTTCCCCTTGCTTAGGGATGTGACAATATTTAGGAGATGGGTTAGGCTAATTTAGAAGTGATTAGAAGAGTCTAGAAGGGGGTTTAGGAGGCAAGTGAGAGATGTAGGATTTTGCAAGTGGATGAGGAATAAAAGGATTTAATTAAAATAAAATGTTTTATTTCAATTTAGTTGCAATTTGGGAATTTGAATAAATTAGATTTATTCAATTTGGGGTAAACTATTAATTAAATATAAATTTAATTAAAAGTAGAGAGAAGGGGTTTAATTGAATAAAATGATTTATTCAATTAAATGACATAAGTGAATTTAACTAAGTAAATTGAATAATTTACTTAATAAAATAGAAGAATGTAGGTAATTTAATTAAATTAGATTTAACTAAATAGAGGAATGAACATAAAATATTCATTTTAGGAATATGGTCATTTTTATATGTCTACATTTTGCCCCACTTTGAAGTGACGTGTGTGCACATGTCAATTCAAAGAAAATGATGTGTCGTCAGAATTTGATTATGATCAGTGTGATGTCGTTTTAAGATTTTCATGCATGCCCCAGATTTGGTAAGTGATGCCCCAGATTTGATAAATCATGTTTGATAATGCCCCCTCGGGAGATGAATCAAAATTTGGAAAATTTGATTTAATTTGATAGTTTTGTTTCCATTTTAAAATTTTGTCAATGTGGAGTGTGAAAAGTTGATTCATCTCCCGATAGTAATGTTTGTTAGGGTTAGACGGAGACCGCGAGCAAGATACATGCCCCATCTCCAAACCCTGATTTCAATTCACCTTATAAAAGGGGAAAAGTGCATTGTTTTGTCTCATTTGTGCTTGTTGACCTTGGAGAGAGAGACTTTGGGAGAGAAAGACAAAATGTTGGTTCCCTTCTCTTCTCATCGATTCAAGCGTGTTCAGAGGTATCAGAGGCCTGCCACATATGGACCACCGGTAAGTCAACCTTTTTGACCCCTTTTTGATTTTTGATTTTGTTGTTTTTGATCATGTTTTTAATTTTGTCATGAGGATTTTACGTTTTAGCGTGTCGGGGTCATTTCATAGCGCATATGATAAATTTTGTAGCACGGAGGGTTTGTCAAATTAGGTAGCATCCGAAAGATATAGGGTAGCACATAGGTCAACTAGATTAGCACATAATAGTAGTTTAGCGCATTAGGTGAACAGGGTAGCGCATTGGATAAAACGGGTAGCGCATCAGACAGACCTAGTGCATAGGGGGATGAGGAGGTCGCATGGGTAGGGCCAGATAGCACGTAGGTGTACCCTAGCACATAGGGTTAGATAGGTAGCGCAAAAGCGGGATAGGGTAGCGCATGGGGTAGTTTCAGCGCATAGGGTAGATTGGATGGCACATTAGAAGAAAAGGGGAGCGCATAGGGTTTGTGTAGCGCATAGGGTAGGTTGGGTAGCATATGAAGAGAACAGGTTAGCGCATGAGTATATTTTTAGCGCGTAGACAAGTTTGTTTAGCACATAGGGAAAAATTTTGTGGTAAAGTGTGATTTTTTTTTGGATGAAGAAAATTGGTAGGTTGAGGTTAGTTCTGCCAGGACAGGTGCGGATTGTCCATTTGTGTGTCTGTTGTCATAAGTTGTCCAATATGAGTTCCGACATAACTTTATTGGATTTGTGATGTTTCAAGGTATTATAGATTTGATGTGGATTTAGATATGATGTGAAACTTGATTTAGATTTGTTTAAAGTTTTCAAGTTTTGGATATGAATGTGTTGGATATGAATTACGGAGCTTGAGTTGTGTTACAAGCTGATATGATTTGAAAACTTGAGTTGTATTACAAGTTGATATGATTTGAAAACTTGAGTTGTATTACAAGTTGATATGATTTGATGGATTGATATGATGCGAAACTTGAATTAGATTTGTTCAAAGTTTTCAAGTTTTGGACATGAATGTGATTTTGATATCTATGTTTTGATGAGGAAACTGATATTGGACTTGTTTTGCTTTTTGACAGGAGCATCTTGGAGTGGTGGAGTCGCATGAGCATTTTCCTAGACCATGTGCATTGATACCACAATTGACACAGGCTGACAGAGACATTATTGATATGTGTGGCCTGACCTTCTTACTATATATGCCTCGGTTTATTGTGAACCGGGGGTTATTGATAGCGCTGGTTGAGAGGTAGCACAGTGACACGAATACCTTTCATTTGGCTACAGGCAAGATTACAGTGATGCCAGAGGATTGCTACCGGATTCTTCAGATTCCTATGGTAGGTTCATTGCTACCCTATGAGCAGTCAGAGGAGGGTGGGATAGAGGCACTGCGCCAGATCTTTCAAGATGATACAGTGTGTGGATACGCGATCCCTTGGCAGGAGTTTTTGGATTTGGATTATGCTCATCTTCCATCAATACTGGATGGTTTCATAGGTGGGTTCTTATGTCCTGACCGGAGGTTGAAGGGACTGTCTGTAGGATGGGGATTGGTTCTAGAGGAGATGGTGACATAGGGCCGCCGATTTGCATGGGGGTCGGCTATGTTGGCCCACTTATACAGGGATTTGCATGAGGTAGTATATTTGGGGTATGGTAGTTTATCATCAAGAGTGACACTATTACAAGTATGGTGTTGGGAGCATATTCCCGCAGCCAGGACATTGGTGGATAGAGATAGGCATGTCAGGTGTGTGTATGCGTACGGATATCAAGGGATAGTTGTCTAGTGTAAGTTGGGCAAGCTAGAGCATTGGAGGGGGGTTCTTGATGATATCGATACGGTCATCTGGTGACCCTATACAGGTTGTGAGGTATGGGCAGAGGATGGGATGGAGATGCCTTATGTCTTCATGAGCTGATATCTGATAGGGCGGACGCCCTTTGTTATTGAGATATTTCTAGCCACTCGAGTTTTGTGACATTATGGACAACAACAGGGGATACCATAGGGGACCTTCTTATATGCTCGACGGAGGTAGGATATATCGAATTGGGGACCCACTATTGATAGTGTAGCGGCGGTAGAGGAGTTCATTCAGTTAGCTGGCCAGATATGGGACTACGTCCTTGAGATATTAGATGCGGGCATGACGGAGGAGTTTGCCAGATTGTTTGCAGCTCGTGCGGTGGCCAGGATATCAGATCTAGCAGAGATGCATCCCGCTTTTGATGATGATGAGGAGGAGGGAGGTGGTGACAGAGGATTTGACGATGGGGGAGATGATGGAGGAGAGGGCCGAGGTCAATGAGGGAGAGGAGATCGGGGGAGGATAGGAGACAGAGGTAGAGGTGGAGGGGATAGAGGGATTCAGGTGGATAGAGTGGTACGACAGGCTATGATGGATAAAGGGAGAAGAGGCTTGGCGATTATGGAGGGGGGTGAGGAAAGAGTAGGAGAGGTGATAGCAGTGGTGGGAGGGATTGATGAGTTGAGATGACCGACTTAGAGGAGGAGGACTGATGTGCTACCCCCACCAGTATCGAGGTCAGGGGAAGGATGGGGAGTACTTCTTTCCAAGTGCCCCTCCAGATTTGGATCTCGACTCATCAGGAGGATGTGCAAATTAGGGCCCTATAGCTATTAGTACAACAATTGCAGGCACAACTATTGGCACAGCAGCGATAGATCACACAACTGACCACGAAGCGGGATACAATTTTGGAGCAGTTAGGTCGTGCTGAGGATCTTACAGGGAGTTTGTAGAGAGTGACAACAGGTGGCCCGATGAGAGACACTCTGAGAGAGTTGGCTTTGAGAGCCAAGGAGGCGGAGTACTATAGGAGGCACTATGAGGACACGGTGCCTAGGGAGCGTCGAGTTTCGAGTTATACAGCCTCGAGATCGAGTCGATCTCGAGAGACGGGGTCAAGGACAGAGAGCAGGGGCATGACAGGGCCTATTCGGCAGGATCCACCTGGAGATCTAGGTGCTGGGACATTTGGTGCGAGACCATCACCATTTGGAGATTGTCACACCTGAGAGACGTTGTCTCTATTGTATTCTAGTCATTTTGCTATGTTGGGCACAGACATGACATATTTTGTATATTTGATCATTTTGATATATATATATATATATATATATATATGACACAATTTTCTTTGATCCTCATGTGATGTGTTATGGATGATGATTTTTATATGATGATGCAATGCTTATGCGATTTTATATGTGATGAATATGATGTGATAATGTACAATGTATGAGATGTATCTTGAAAATGAGATGCATGATATGCAACTAATTTATAATATGATATGCAACTAATTGTAAAATGATATGCCACTAATTGTAACATGATATGCAACTAATTGTAACATGATATGCAACTAACTTAGCATCCTCATTCTGCATTGGTCATCCCGATATAGTCACATGTTTTGCTTTCTTTTGGAGATATCATCATTGAGCATTGGTTTGTTGGGATATGTTGAAAATTTATACAAGCATAATGGTATAATTGAACCATAATGACCTGAGAAAAATTTACATGATTTTTGATATTGCAAGATAGCATAAGCGTCAAGGTATAAGTGAACTAGGATGACCTGAATGTTGCTTGCGGATAAACAGACAAGATTAAACCATTTGTATGT
Source organism: Cryptomeria japonica (assembly GCF_030272615.1). Classification (NCBI taxonomy): domain Eukaryota; kingdom Viridiplantae; phylum Streptophyta; class Pinopsida; order Cupressales; family Cupressaceae; genus Cryptomeria; species Cryptomeria japonica. Next base: position 659,240,221 of record NC_081406.1, on the reverse strand, counting down.
GCAAAGTGGAATCATGTCTTCAATGATGTGCTTTGAATCATGTCTCAAGACAAGTCTTTGTATAGTACAAGTGATCGCCTCCTAGACAAAAGACTAAAAAGATATTGGAGTCCTTATTACTTTCTCTAGCTCGATGCATCGTTGAGAAAATGTAGAGGATCCAATAGTTTAAAAAGAGTTCAAATGCAAAAATAGTCAAAACTTCATGCAAGATGCAAACATTTGTTACTTCAGAAAATCATCCATCATGTGTTGTGAATCCGTTAAATGTATCTGTGTTTGATTCTCCTCATGTTTTGTTGAATTTTGGTTTTGACATGATTTGCCTAGTCTACTGCAATGCGTGATATGTTGATAGGACAAGATGCAGATCAATGTTGCCCCTAGCTAAAGGTATTGCCCAACGTGGATATGTATAGTGATTACCAAGCCATGGTGGGATATGATGAAATGATTTGTGATAAACAAGGATAGTGACTACACTAAGTATGCCCTAGATAATGCTTAGTCTGATAAAGGTGTTGGTCAATGGCCGATAGGACTTGGATGCATGGATACAAAAGTTTGATAAGAATAGATGGAGGAGCCATCCTCTCACAATAGCGCCTATTTGTCAGGTTTTCACCATTTGTTTTTATTGCATCTTTTTCTTTGTTTTTTCTTTTTTTTTTTTTTTTAAATTTTTTTTTTGCATTTTTACTTTTTCCATGCATTTAGACTGCTCAAGTGTAGTATTTCTTCAAATGAATGATGTTGGTGGTTTCGTCGAGCACATCTCCTTCTGAGGTAGTTAGTTGATAGGCACCTGATCCATAGGCTGAGATGATGACATATGGACCCAACCAGTTAGGTTCAAACTTCCCTTTCTTTTCCCGATCCTATTGATTTCTAGGATTTTCTTTGAGTACTAGATCACCTATTTTGAAGTTTCTAGGGATGACCTTGTGGTTGTAGCTTTTGCACATGCTTTGCTGATATGCTTTGAGATGAGGGTAGGCACATTGGCATCTTTCATCTAGAAGTTTAAGTTCTTGTAGTCGGTTAACTCGATATTCTTCATTTGGGATTAAGCCTTTCAAAGAGACTCAGAGAGATGGAATTAAACCTCTAGGGGTAAAATTGCTTCTGATCCATACACCAATAAATATGACGTAGCTCCTGTCGGTGTGCGGATGCTAGTTTAATATGCCCAAAGTGTTGGATTGAGCTGTACATGCCAATCTTTGCCTGCATCATTGACTGTCTTCTTTAAAATTTTCAATATCATTTTGTTGGATGCTTCTGCCTGACCATTTCCCTATGGGTAGTATGGTGTAGAGAAACGATGTTGGATTTTGAATCGTTCACATAGTTCTCTGACATCCTAATTTTTGAAAGGTCACCCATTGTCTGTGATGATGGAACTTGGAATGCCATGTCTACAGATCAAATAATTAAGGATAAAAGAGGCAATTTGTTTCCCAGTCACTGTGGTCATGGGGACTGCTTCAATCCACTTGGTAAAGTACTATGTTGCAGTGATAATGAACTTGTGCCCATTTGATGACGAAGGATGAATTGCCGACTAAGTCTAGTCCCCACTAACAAAAGGGCCAGGATGTTGTGAATGGCTGCAGTTCCTGTGCTGGTGCATGTATAAGATTGCCATGGATTTGGCATTTAGGACACTTCTTTGCAAAGTGATAAGAATCTTTTTCCATTGTCGGCCAGTAATATCCCATTCTTAGAATATTTTTAGCAAGAGTAGTACCACTGGAATGTGTGCCACAGATACCTTCGTGAAGCTCGTGTAAAGCAGAGTCAAATTCATTACAATCAAGGCAACGAAGAAGAGTACCATCTAGACCTCGACGGTACAAAGTATCAACAGTAAGGGTATAACAGGCAGCTTGCTGGATAAAGTTACGTTTTTGGTTTTGAGACAAGTCAATGGGTAGGATATTGGTCTTAAGATACTCATATATCGTTCCATATAAGGGGGAGTCTGAACCAATTAAGGCATAGATGACCTGAGACGCAGAATTGTCATAGGCTGGGGAAAACAGTTGCTCTACCAGGAATTCATAACGAGACTATTGCTCTGGAATTTGCAATAGTGAAGCGATAGTAGCCATTGCATCGACTGCTCTGTTGTCCAACCTTGGTATTTGTGCAAAGCTGATGTGTACAAAGTACTATTTGAAGTCATCCACCATTCTTTTGTAGGGTAGCAATTTGTCATCTTTTGTCTGATAGTCATCATTGATTTGATTGATAACCAGTTGTGAATCTCCGTAGACCTTTAGTTTTGTGATTTTCCATTCTACAGCTATCTTGATTCTTGTGACCAGTGCTTCATACTCAACAACATTATTTGTGCACGGAAACATAAGTCTGTAGGATCTTGGTATGGTGTGTCCTTCTGGAGTGATGAATAAAATGTTGGCACCTGAGCTGTGTTGGGTAAATGATCCATCAAAGTATAGGGTCCATTGTTTTGTAGAGATAGCAAGAACATCCCTGTCTAGAAATTCGATCTCCATTGGTTGTTTACCAAGTAGTGGTTCTTCTGCTAGTTGATCTGCTATTACTTGTCCCTTGATAGCTCTTCGCTCCATGTAGTGGATATCAAATTCATTGAGAATCATGACCCAATTAGCCAATCGGCTTGTAAGAGCTGCTTTGCTGAGTAAATATTTGAGAGGAACAATTTTTGCGACTAGCTTAATTGTGTGAGCTAGCATGTAGTGGCAGAATTTTTGAGAGGCGAAGACCACAGCTAAATAGGCTTTCTCAATAAATGTGTAATTGAGCTCATAGTTGTTCAATGTCCTGCTGATGTAGTATATTGCTCGTTCCTTGCCTTGTTGATCTTCTTGTGCTAACAGTGCCCCCAGAGATTTATCTGTTGTCAAAATGTAGAGAATAAGTGGCTTTCCTGCTATTGGTGGTACCAGAACTAGTGGGTTCATCAGATATTGTTTGATTTGATAGAAGGATTCTGCACACTTGACTTCCCATCTGAACGATACATTTTTATGTAGCAGATGATTGAATGGTAGACTTTTATCAGCTAGCTGAGCGATGAATCGCCTGATTGATTGGAGTTGTCCTTGTAGAGATTTGAGTTGGCTGATATTCTTTGGTGGTGGAATTTCCATGATGGCTTGTACCTTTGCTGGATCCACTTCAATTCCCTTTTCTGAGACTATGTAGCCTAACAATTTGCCTAATGTAACCCCGAAGACACACTTCTTAGGGTTGAGCCCGACTTGGAATTTTTCCAATCGTTCAAAAATCTTTTTTAAGATGCTTAGATGTTCTGCTTTGGTGAAGGATTTAGCTAGTAAATCATCCACATAGTCTTCCATGAAGGTATGCATCATATCATGAAAGATTGTTGTCATTGCTTGTTGATAATTTGCCCCAGCATTCTTTAAGCTAAAAGGCATGACATTCCAACAATATGTTCCCCAAGGATAGGTGAATGTTGTTTTATCTTGATCTTTTGGAGTGATCTTGATTTGGTTATATCCTGAAAAACCATCCATTAGTGATAACATTGCATGGCCTGCTATGAGGTCTACAATTATGTCGATACTTGGTAAAGGAAAGTCATCCTTTGGACAGGCGTTGTTGACATCTCTAAAATCTGTGCATATTCGGATACTGCCATCTGGTTTTGAAACTGGCATAATGTTTGAAATCCATTTAGCATAGTCAATAGGTCAAATAAATCCGACATCTAATAGTTTCTTTAGTTCAGCTTTGACCATGAGTGCCACATGTGGATTCATCTTTCGCATTTTTTGCCTAACTGGCTTAGCTCTTGGAGCCATAGACAAGTGATGCATGATTAATTGTGGATCAATTCCAGGCATATCTGCATATGACCAAGCAAAGTTGATTTGTTTTTCTTTAATTTTTTTTATAAATTCTGATCTTTCTTCCTCTGTTAGAGAATCTACCAGGTGTATATTTTTGGCTGCTTCTGTAGTACCAATGTTGATTGATTGAGTGGGCTCAATCAATAGTGGTGATTGCTCATGATAATGTTCAGGAAGAGTGTCAAGTCTCCCATCTTTAGGTGCCTTAAAAAGGTTTTCACCCTCAGATGCGTCCTTTATTTTTACTTTTTTGTGATCCATAGCTGCCATTGATTGGTTTTCAGCATTAGATCCTTTATTTGGTTTATTTTTGCGACTGAGAGACTTGGCACCCTCCTGATTGCAGACATCGCTATTCTGTTCACTGGTAGAGTCTATTTCCGGGTTGATAGTACATAATTAATGGCTAATGGATTCATCATTCGATAAAATTGGTATATCATGAATTTCAGGTTCGTCCCAGTCTATGAGGTCCGGAAAGACAAGTGGTAAGGAATCGTTTGGTGGATCAAGTTTTGCTGTTGTAAGTGTCAGGATAGAGGTTTCATTGTGATTGGTTTGGGTGTTAAAGAAGTCAAGGATTCCGTCAAGGTCTCCGATGGTATGATCTTCCGTATAGACTTGTTCATAATGTTGTTGCTTGCTTTCCTTAGCGTCATAGATATTTTGTGGTCCAGATTCAAGTAGTCTAATTTCTGTGCTATGTTCTTCTTGAGAAAGGGATATAGAACTAGTATTTTCAGTGGTATCTTCAGTAGCATTTGAGAAGCTACCCCATTCATATTAATTGGAATCAATCTCAGAGGTATCATCCCAGATTCTATTAGTGCTGTGAACTCGTATGTTATATGGTGAGAATAGGTTTTTGATGATTGAGACAAGTTTGATAGTTTTCTCTGATTCTGTGTCAGATCGTGCTTCGACCTTTTGTATTTGTTCATATATTGTCCCTCCTTGGGGAGGAATGATGTAATTAGGAGATGATACTGCTTTGTTGGATATTTTCTCTTGAATATGATTGACTTCTGTAGATGTTGTCTTCTTGTGAATGATGGACTCCCCTTGATGTTCACATTCCTTACGGATTGTCTCTGCTGACTCAAATAGTGCTCCTTGCTAGGATTCTTCTTTGTACTTCTTCTTTTCTTTCCATTGAGGTTTTTTGATATTTGCGTGGTACCTTCTTTGGTAGTAGAGTGAGTTCAAAGCCCAATCCCTTTTTGTCTTTACTAAATTGTGAAGGAGGATCCAATGGTTCTGTGACACCTTCTCGATGCTTACCAATAGGTCCTTTGCCATTTTATCCCATTTGCTGCATGATTAAGTAGCCTTTTCCATATAGGTGTGTGGGTATAGCAACTTCCACAGTAGCTGCTCTGTCTTCTTCCTCATCTTTGTATAGCCAACTGAGGATATCCTTTTCCTCAGATTCATGTGCTAAAGTGTCAAGTTGAATGAATGTGCCATCAAACTTGGTGATGGGTTGAGTTGCTTGATGTGTTGATGTTGTAGGTAATCCATGAGATCTAGGTGATGTGGGTAAGTTAGTCAAACACATGGGTTCCAAAGAGTATTCCCCCATGCCTTGTTCTTTGATTTTCATTTTCTGCTTGAAATCTCTAGGTAATGATTTAGACTTCTCTTGTTGAAGATCTGGTGCTGAGGAATTATGTTTCGCTCTATTATGTGGAACCAAACTGTCCTGGGCTGCCCCCATTGCATTACAATGTTGAAATGGATTGTGATAAGCAGATATAGAAACCTCCTGCCCATTATAGGGGAATTTGACACACTGGTGATACGTAGAAGGCACTGCTTGCATTTCATGTATCTAGGGTCGACCTAATAAGATATTGTATGTGAGGTCTATGTCTAAGACCTGGCACATAGTATCTCTTTGTATCGGTCTGACTTGAATCGACAATACCACTATTCCTTTAGAGGATCTTTCTTCTTCATCATATGCCTTTATAGTAATCTTTTTGCATGGATCAATAGACTCCTCTGAGAAGCCTAATGCATAGATAAGTTTTAAGGTACATATATTAAGTCCATCTCCTCCATCTATTAATACTCATTTTACTCGGTATTTATAGACTATGACTTCAATATGGAGAGGAGTATTATGTGGATGACTCAACGAGATATTATTGTGCTCTGAAAAAGTGAGATTATGAGGCCTTGTCATATGAGCAACCATGGCTTGGAATTTGTTAGCATCCAGATCTTGAGGTACATTTGTTTCTAATAGAGCTTGTTCCAATATGTCTTTGTGTTTTGGCGAAAGTTTCAGCAACTCTAGTATAGATATTTGAGCAGGAGTTTTGTGCAAGTGGCTGACTAGATCATATTGAATTTTGGGTATAGTGTTTGTATTCGACGTATGTCCCTTTAAGACATATTTTTGAGCTCTGGTTGTTACGTTGACAGATTCATGATCACGTTGATCTTGGATTGTGATGACATTGACTTGATTGTCCTCAACTGATATATGATTGATTGTGTTATTGTAGATGTGATTGATACGAGCTCCACATGTATCGTTCGAGGTTGAAGCTCCATCCTTGTTGTAGTTTGGAAGAGGATTCTTAAAGGCTCCATGGTCACCATTTGTCTTGACACCATCCACCATTAAATCACCTCTATCAATCATGTCCTGAACAATGTTTTTCAGTCTCATGCAATCATTTGTTTGATGACCTTTGTTGCAATAAAAATCACAAAAGTGCAAGTCATTCCACCAAGGTGGTTTGATTTGTGGTTCATAGTTGTTGATTGCTAGTAAAGAGATAATTTTGTTTGCCAGGAGTTCTCTGAATGCTGACTCCAGTGATTGTCCCAGTGGTGTGTAGACATGTTTTTGAAAATTGTTGGTGTTACCGCATGAATTGTTATTAGGCCCTCGATTTGTGTGATTGTTTTGAGCATTGTTGGCGTTGTTGGTGTTGGGTTGACCTTGATTGGTATGCGATGTGTAAGTATTAGTGTTTGGGTTAGCACCTTTGGTATTCTTTATAGCCTGAGTATTACCCGATAATGCGAGCACGTGTTGCTTAGATTTTGGATCATTTGATTCATTGCCTCCTTCATCTCCATTATTTTTGTTTCTGGTCCAGAATCTGGATTTGTCCAAGTTGTTGTTGTTTTGGTTATTGTAATGAGATGAACTTGTTCCTTCTTTGAAGAATTTTAACATTCCTTTCTTGACACATGCTTCTTCCACTTGAATTCCATTCTAATCAGTTTAGCGAAAGATGGTATGCATTGAAGCTTGAGTCTGTAACTCATCTCACCGTTCAAGTTGTCGATGAAATTTTCCATTTTCTCCTTTTCGGGGATATCTCAAGGATATCTTGAAACCATATGTAGCCATCGTTGAAGGAAAACCATTAATGTTTCATTGTTTTTCTATTTGGTGTTATAGACGTCTAACATGGTGATAGCATGTTGAATGTTATAGGAATATTGAGTTATGAATTTGTTGACCAGTTCATCAAATGATCTGACGAGAGGTGCGATTTTGGATAACAATTCCATTGTTTGTCCTCCCAAGCTTCTTGGGAATAACCTCATCAAATAGGTGTCATCATGAGCGAATTCAAGACTCATTGTGCAGAATTCTCGAACATGATCACGGGGATCGCATTTTCCATCATATTTGTCAAATTTGGGAACGTCTGAGTTTGGAGGAAAAGGTATCATGTTCAATCTTCTGTCAAATGGATAAGGACAAATTTCATTTAATGAATACCTTACTGTTGTCCCTTGTTGTATGTCTTGCATTTGTCTTTGTAACATTTGCATTTGTCGAGTGTGTAGGGGAAAAAGCAAGACTAGGCTATCATGCCCTAATCCTACCTTTTGACACACATTGCAGAATACGAAAGAGCCTAGAGGTATCACACAATTGGCTACTTCTTTTTGAAGAGAGAGCCACGGGCTACCTATTAGGGTTTCTATTCCTTTGTTGTAATTGAAAGATAAAATGATGCAAGTTCAATTCCTAACCCCAAAGTGCAAGTATGAACTAATAACAAGATTGCAGAATTGAGATTAAACAATGGAAAGCTGTAAACACAAGGACAAGGCAAGAATGCAGATGCATACTCGGAGTTAAAATCTAAGTGAAAATGTTCAGGACGGGGGCGCGGGCGCCACTATCCTGATTCTGCTCCTGAAACTGTTGTTTTACAACCTGAAAAGTTGTCTGAAACTTGTTGTCTGACAGAAGGACCAGGGTGCCCAGCACCCCTGTCCCAGGGCGCCCAGCACCCCTATCCCAGGGACCAGGGCACCCAGCACCCCACGCCCCTGTCTCGGTCTTTTGTCCTAAAATTTGGTGTGAAGTTCTGTCTTAGTCCTCTCCAGTCGGATCTGCAACTTGCGGCGTCCTTCAAATTCAGAAATCTGCACTTATATCTGAAAAGGTATGGTGGGCAGCTATATAGGGTTTTGCCTTAGTCAAACCCCCGCTTTGGTGATTTCCACCTCCACGAATAGCCAAGTTGTATTGTAAAAGTAGTGTGTGTGCAGACCTTGTGTGTGTGCAAGATCCTAAAATGTAAGTAAGCAAACTAGAGCAACCTAGAAAGTAAACCCTAATTGCTTGTAAATGATAATGTAAATGCTCCAAATCAATATGCAAAGTGATCTAAAGCATGAATACAAATGATATAATGAGGCTTATGCAAAGACATGAAAACAACATGAAATCATACCCAACCCCAAGGGAGGGGTACAAGCCAATCTTCAGTCGGTGATCCCCTATTGCTCTTCAATGTCTTCAAAGCCCTAAATGGATGAATGAAATTGATGAATGCTTGATGGATGGATGTTGAATGTTGTTGAAGTCTTCAAAGATCTGCTCTTTCACTGCATAGAAGGTCCCTTAAACCAAAATTCAGATCCTTTCAAATGAAGAAAGAGAGCTCTTATATATGAAACCCTAGGTCTTAATTTCAACTTTTGGCCGACCTAGAGATTGAATCTCCCGCCAATTTCTTGGGGTTAAGCTTTATTTTATGATTGGATCGCGCTCCTAAAATTTCAGGAAAAATGTCCAGGACCGTGTGCACTCCGGGCGCCATGGTCCTGACAACTTTTCACCAAATTTTCAGGGCCATCGGATATGATGATTTTAGAGAGAATCTCGAAGTTACAGGTGATTTCGAGATGTTTTAACCCCCGAAATCAAGCCCCCAAGTTCAAAATAGGACCTAATTAGGGTTTTTGATTAAATGATGTATTAGAGGAATAAAATGAAAGGGGCACACTTTAATGAAAGGGCCCAACTGGAAGATGATGAAATAGGACCTTAGACCTAATTAATTTGATTAATTAAGTGCTAAAGGAAAATGCGATTCAAAATGCAAAATGCGCCAAGGCGGGTGCTAAACCAAGTGTGAAATTGTACCACCCTAGCAAGTGCGTACAATTTATGACGCTACATTGAGTAAGGGCAATCAAAGGCGCATTATTTTGCCTAGGGAAAAGTTCTTCCCTTGCATTAGTTCTAGGTTGAAATGGTGTATGGAACGACATGTTTTGCTCGGGGATGTGTTACTCAGGGATGTTTTGTTCTGGTGTATTTTGTTCAAGTGTGTTTTGTTCAAGGATATCTTGCTCAGGGTCACGTGTTTCTCCTTCTCGTTGTCGTTCTTGATATTCGTAATGTTGAGATTTTATTCTAAACATGTCTGTGTCAAAGTCTTTAGGAAGTTTAACCCCTTTGCTTATGAGCATGAGTAGGTATTTTTCTTTGTCATTTTCCATGAGTCTTCCACAAGTTTTTGAAATGAAGCACTTTCTTGACATTCTTGAAGAAGTTCTTCAGAAATTTCGGCGTCCTCTAGATTTGGATGCTCGAAAGGATTTGATAATCTCCAATTCATGCTGGATTCTGATTGTATTTAGCTTTGTTTGTTTTGTTGAGAGCGAGTAACAACAGGCATCTAGTAGAAGCTTTCTGTGACAAAAGGAATAAACTCTTCTTCAATGTTTTGTTCAGGGGTTTGTGGTTCAAATTGGGGGATGTTGTAAGTGATGCACTCGTCGGGAAAGAATGTTGGATTGATCTTTCCTCCACGATTTATTTGTTGACTGAATGCGGATTTTTGACAGGATGCTCTAGTCTTCAAAGGTTCCTTGTCAAATTCGTTTGATTTGTTCTGAATATATAATCATACATGACAAAGGAATGTTCGATGAGATATGAAGAGTTGACGATTGATGTATAAAAATTTATTTCTTTTGGCAAGTTTCGAAGAACTTGGTTGTTGTTTCTTCAACTAGTGTTACGATAAATATTCTTTCTTCTCAGAATATGAGGATTAGTCATGCACAAGCGATCAATAGTTTCCTTTGAGTTGTTTTGGATTTAGTTTACCTTGTTTTGGAAACTTAAGTTTTACTTTATCAAAGTGAAGGTTTAGATGCCCCCTCACAACAAAGTGCGTCAAATGATATGGAATAGAGATTTCCCGATATGGAAACTCGATTTGACAACTTGGAGTTTTTAGAACAAGTGTGTTTTGCGATGAAAATCTGTTTGATTGAAGGACCTATTTGGTATCTGTGATGAGGTTTCCTGATTTTGATAAGATAGATATGCTTATCATGCGACCAGTTTTAGATTTTGGACAAATTTTGTTTGATGAGAAACTTACTTTGGAAATAACTTTTGATACTTTATTTTTTGGTATTTTGGTTTGACGAAGCTCAGGCTGATGAAAGGAGGTTTCTGAAATTGTTTTCAAAATTTTCCAATTTGACCTCTAGTTTGCCCCCTGTTTTTCTGGTTTTTGTCACGCGCTAAAACAAAGATGCGATGCTCTATAGAAAGTTCTCAATGTGCTAATGAAAAGACCCTACGTGCTATGCTGCCCCCTTCTACATGCTAACTGATTTATATTGTTTAACTTTGTTTCAATTTCTGCTCAGAAGGTCATGCACTAATATGGGCCTTCTACGCGCTAATAGTTAAACTTTATGTGCTAAAGGTTGACTTCAAAGCGCTAAGTTGATGCTTCCATGTGCTACACTATTTTTAGAATGCGCTAACTGCTACTATTGATTTCAGATTTTTGATGAAGCGTCACTGTTAAGACTTTACACGCTAAAGATAGGATCTGATGTGCTAAAGTATGGTTCCAACGCGCTAAGATGTTGTTCTTATGCGCTAAACTGCCCTGACTTGATTGTTTTATTCAATTTTAGAGTTTTGCCTTGAGTTTTTCAATGATAGATGATTTTGTAAAGTAACCAATGAAAGCATGACACCAAAGAGACAACAGTTTTGCCTAATCTAAACAATAAGTGTATGTTTGGCGAGGATGTGTTCAAATCCCCAATGTTTTTAACAGGTTTTGGATACAAAGAATACACTTCAAAAAGACTCTTTATTCAAAGGTCATAAGCAATATCATAGCCCACTAGTCTCGATACTCCATCAGCTCAACAACTGTGTCACCCCCTAGGGGGCGCCCGTTTTTTTGCCTTTTACCAGAAATGAATTCAAAGTGAATTGCTTCACAATTGAGTAGTTATCTTGGGAGATATATGGTGAGTGATCTTGGGAGTGGATTCTTCCCCACCCTTGCACTATGATATTACAAATGTCTGGTTACTGACTCGGCTCAAAGTTTCTATGCTAAGGTTCATAATCAAGCTTCCTGTTCGGTCGTCAGTGATAAACTCCCTTAGGAGGCTTCCCAACCTTTAGAACAAAAGCTTTACGTACCTCAAGGATACTGGGGGAAGGCTAATCGCTGTGCACAACCGTTGAAAAGGACTTTCATTGCTTTCCACATTTGATTATAGTGGGTTGGAACACTTGGCATCAAAGTCGTTTCCCACTCAGGTCGTTCCCTTCACACCGGCCAAAAATGACTTTAAGAGTTTTTCAACCCCTCGGGAAGGCAGACCTGCTAAAGGATTTAAATGTTGTATGACTGAAAGCATAAGAGCAGTCTGGCCTTTTGATCACCCAATTAAGGGGAGAGCATATACCTTCTACTTTCAAGACAAGGCAAACAAGGTTCTTTTTACCTTTCAAGTCAATGATTTTTTGATCTATTTGAAGATGTTGCTCCACAAAAACATGGTGTTTATTTCAACCTTTCATGGCAATGATTTTCTGATCTAGTTGAAAAGAAAGGGAAAAGTAAATCCGACGTTTCATCAACAAAATAAATCGATTTTTGGTCAACAAAATAAATCGATCCAAAGGGGAAGATCTTCCCTCTTTGGTTGCAAATGACCTTGGGACTTTGTGTGATTCTTTACTTTGCTAAAACCTAAAATGGATCCTTTTATACACCAAAGGATGGTGAAATTATTTTTAAGCCCTTTGATTTTGCAAAAATGAAAATTTGTTTTGTTCTTTTTAGAACCCAATTTGAGAATTTTTCTCCTAGAAAAGCAAGAAAAGATTGTTGTTGTGGTTCGTTTTACAGCCCAAAGTAAGGTGAGTTCAATTTTATCCAACAAAAATTAAAATGACTCTAAATTTTAACTAACTTAACTAAGTCAGTAAAATTTAAAACTATTTTAATTTTACAAATAAAATCCAACTCTACCTGCAAGAAATTGTCAGAGTCTTGCAAAAGTTCCAATCAAACAGTTAGAAAAATCCGGGTTTTGGTGGACTTCTACAAGTCTAAATTTAAGTTCGGTTATAATTTCATTTTTTTTTTCTATTTGTTATGCGCTACAGGACAGACTGTATGTGCTACAGGATGAGTTGGATGCGCTATCAAACAGACTCGATGCGTGGCTCTGTTTTCCGAATATGCTGCTTTGTTTTCTGAATGCGCTGCTCTATTTTCCTTCCACGCTGAGACCTATAGGAAAAGGTCAGTTAAGATGATGCGCTAAGCTAAGGACTTGACGCACTAGAGTATAATCCCCACGCGCTAAATAGTGTACGGGATGTGCTATAATGTTAGCGAGATGCACTAAATAATATTCTCCACGCGCTGATTCCTGTTTCCCACATACCTACAAAAGTGCTTATTTTTTAAAACCGAAATGATTAATGGGGTCATGGGTTCAAGCCCCATGGTGGGCGCCAAAAATGTGTGTGGGAAAGCGGGTCTATGAAACTCAAAATGTGAAAAAGTGGTCTCAAAGAGGCTTGCTCACACACCCACAGGACTTATTGGTGCAAGTTATGAAATCATGAAGAATGACTCAACTTCCTAAGGTTGGTTCCATGGTTCTCTATGTCACAAGGTCCCTTAAGCCAATGCCTTTGCTCTCAGATCACTGAGCAAAGTGACTTAGGGATGGCTAATGCTAGAACGAGGGATGCTTTAGATTGATTTAGTTATGGAAATGCATCCTAAGCTATGCATGATTATACAAGTGCAACAAACTAGATTATAAGATGACAAGATTAGTAGAAACACTATCCTAACATGATATACTAGTTGATCTTCAAAGATAATGATAAAGAAAATACTCTAAAAATGCTTATTTAGACTATTTCCTAATACAAAAAAGGCTAAATGTGTTGATAAAATTGAGCATAAATGAGATACTAAAGCTTGCATGGATCCTTAAAATGGAGGAAGGAGAGCTCTATTTATAGTGAAAATAGGGAAATGGATGGCCAGGATTGAAAGAGTTAATCAAGGGTCAAGTTTGAAAGTTGGCAATCCATGTTTACAATTTTCACCAATGAAATGGTGACAATTGTCAACATAAGACCAGTTGAGAGGAGATGTAGGAAGCATTAAATGCTGGAGAAGACCTCATGGTTACCCTAGGGGGTAAGGGTTAAGGTTAGGTTAAGATTATCCATTGGATAAAGCTTTTACCCAAAGGATAGACTCTTGTGCAAGGGTTAAAGGGATAACCATGGTCAAAGCAATGAATGCTTGAAGAGACCCCTGGGTTAGATGTGGGTTGAGTTTAGAGAAAGTCTCTAATCATGTTGGAGGGTTGAGTTAACCATTAATGGTTTGGAAGACTTTCAAAGTTAAGTTGTTGAAGCCTTTAATGGTTTTCAAAGACTTTGAGGGTTTGAGAAGTGACTTCCCCTTGCTTAGGGATGTGACAATATTTAGGAGATGGGTTAGGCTAATTTAGAAGTGATTAGAAGAGTCTAGAAGGGGGTTTAGGAGGCAAGTGGGAGATGTAGGATTTTGCAAGTGGATGAGAAATAAAAGGATTTAATTAAAATAAAATGTTTTATTTCAATTTAGTTGCAATTTGGGAATTTGAATAAATTAGATTTATTCAATTTGGGGTAAACTATTAATTAAATATGAATTTAATTAAAAGTAGAGAGAAGGGGTTTAATTGAATAAAATGATTTATTCAATTAAATGACATAAGTGAATTTAACTAAGGAAATTGAATAATGTACTTAATAAAATAGAAGAATGTAGGTAATTTAATTAAATTAGATTTAACTAAATAGAGGAATGAACATAAAATATTCATTTTAGGAATATGGTTATTTTTATACGTCTACAGTTCTATATATGCACCTAATGATCATAGGGAAAGAGTGTCCCTCTAAAATTGGCTAGCAGCCCTTCCAAGTATCCCCTGGGTCATGGCCGGAGACTTTAACATGATTGAAAACCAAGATGATAAGGCTAGGGGTATCCCTTTCGAATGGAAGTGCCAAGAGAAACCTCACTGGGATAGATTTAAACAACACATGCAACTATTTGACCCCCTTGAGGGCAGCAAATCTAAATCCTCTGCCCTATGGTACACTTGGTGTAACTTTCAGCAAGGCCCCAGCCGAATTTACTCCAGATTAGATAGGTTCTACGTTAATAAAAATTTCTTCTCCTTCTCCCCTAACCACTTGGGGAACTTGGTGGTTGTTCTGGCAGTAACCTTATCTGGCCATTTCCCTATTATTGTTGTCACCAATACTAGGAACTCCATCCCTAACAAAAATCCTCTCAATAAGAAGTTTATCCTTAATACCTCCCCGCTAAATGACAAGGATGCCCTAACTTCCATTAAAATGGTTAGACTCTTTAACATGCACTCTCAACATCCCCAATCCCACACCCTCAAATGGAACAAAAATTTCTCCTCTTGGCAAAAAATATTCCAAACTATATGCCATAAGAAAGCCAAGGATCTCAGGCTTGTGGAAAAAACTCTCACTAATCGGCTCCACTCCTTGAAGCATGAAATACAATTACATCCTTCCTCCTCTATCATGGCGCAACGGGTAGCTTAGGCTAGAGACATTCTTAGGAAACATCAACAGGTCAAAATCAAGGGTGCCCTCATCAGAGCATGTAATCATTGGCTCAAATTTGGAGATAAAGGCTCTAAAGTCTTCTTCAATCTCCTTAAACAAAAACTAAATAGAGAAAAAATTGACGAAATCATAGTTGAGGATAAGGAACTCCTGAACATCAATGAGATCAAAGATGCTTTTGAAATGTTTTATAAAACCCTCTTTACCTTGGAAGATAGTGAAGCCTCAAAAGAGGCTAGAAATAGGTGCAGTAACATTATCCCAAAAAGAATCTCCGAGATTGAAGCTCTTCCTCTCAAGACCAAAATCTCCATGACAGAAATTGTTGATGCCATTAAAACCCTCGAGGATGATAAGACCCCAGGCCCCAATGGACTTCCTGCTAAGTTTTACAAAACCAATATTGAGTGGGTCACCAAAGACCTTTATGACATATACACCAAAGCATTTGATAGTGCCACCCTTGGGGAGTCCATCAATAGGGGCATTGCTAAACTTAACCCAAAAGATGGGGACAAAGCCCTCATAAAAAACTGGAGGCCAATTACTCTCCTCAATGTTTCTTATAAAATCCTAGCCAAAGCCCTAGCCTCTCGCCTTGAGAAGAGCCTTCCCAAGTTCATCTGCTCTAGCCAAACGGGATTCATTAAAGGAAGATATATCTTGGAGAACCTTGTCACTAGCTAGGAATCTATGGAATGGGCCAAAACTTCAAATCAAGATACTACCATGTTCCTTGTAGACTTTGAGAAGGCCTATGACAAGGTGGAATGGGACTTCATCCTCATGATGCTCAAAGCCTTTGGTTTCCCTAGCGAGTTCTGTAAATATGTCCAAATTCTCCTCAAAGATGCCTCTGCCCTGGTTGAAGTTAATGGATCACTTTCCCAGTCTATTCCTCTTTCTAGATCCATTAGACAAGGCTGCCCCACCACCCCTACTCTGTTTGTCATTGCCTCAGATGCCCTCTTTTACCTCCTAAGAGATGATACCCTATCTCCTAAAGTTCATGGCATTAAGATGCCAGATGACTATGATTTGCTCAACATACAATTTGTTGATGACACTGTGCTCTTCCTGGAGCTCTCTAGGCATAAAATTGACTCCCTCAATCAAAAGCTTGCAACCTTTGGCAGAGCCTCTAGTGCTTGTATCTCCAATTCCAAGTCTATCCTACTTGGGTGGAACGTGTTTTTTTTTTTTTTAATTTTTTAATTTTTTTTTCCAGCCATATGGACCCGTACGACTGTATGGTTTTTTTTTTTTTTTAATATAATCTAATTGTCGAGAGTCTTCGGCTTGGGTCCCATGCCTCTGGGATCACCCTTCATCCTTCTCGGTTTTCCTCACCCGATAGTCTCCTGTTGTGGTCCTGTGCCTCTTGAGTCACCTGCTCGGCCTCTTGAGTCCCCTTCCATCCTCTCGAGTCCCCCTCCGGGCTCTCAAGTGTCCGGCTGGCCTCTCAGGTCCCCTGCGCGCTTCGCATGGTAGGGTTTCAATTTGGACCCGTTAGTGGCAAATCTGTTTTCAATGGCCATCTGAAGACCTGGAACCACAAATTCTACAGGGACCATGACCTCCTTCCCGTACATAAGAAGAAGAAGAAGAATAAAGATTTTGAAGGCTACGGCCTTCCACACAGGGTTCCAATCGTTGCCGACACAATTGATCTTCAGATTATCTACATCACCGAGGTTTGGGGCATCTCCCTTCCAATATTCTATGTATTCTGGTAGGTACACCTCTACTGTTACTTGCTTTGGTTCCTCTACTTCAAGCCTGTAGCTCTGGAACATTTCATAATCCTCCATCTGCCAATGGAAGAGCCCATTCAATGACCCTGTTTCATCCTCGGAGCACTCTCCTAGTTTGAGAATCCCTTCGTCGTTGGGCTCCCTGCAGCCCCGTCCTTCGTCCCTTGGGTCGCCTTTTCCTTCATCCTCTGATTCTGAAGATGATGCCAATTCCTCGTCAACAACCTGGGTCCTCATATCAATGGTGTACTTCCGCCCCCCTTTCTCCATAGAAAGGGTATTCTTTTTCCAGTCGTGGTTCACCTTTGCTGTAACCAGCCACCCTCTGCCTAAGATGGTGGTGTAGGAGCACCCTTCAAAGGACTCCCACCATTTGTTTTGTTTGTGTTCTTGCTTCTCTATGAAGCCATTTTATATAAAATAAAGAGCCATGTGCTCATTGGTCCTAGTTAGGGTCCTAGTTGAGGTCTTAGGGTCATAAGTCAAGATTGAGATTTTCTTGAAAATAGAGGGTATGTGTGTCTTTGAGGTGTTTAGGGGTCCCTCATAGAATGGTGGTGTCCTTAGGTTAGCCCAATGTGGGTCTAGGAGTTAAGAAAAGCAACATTGAGAAAATTGCTCAAAAGTTGTAAAAGTTGCATGACAACTTTTAAAAGTTGTCAAGCAACTTTTCCACCTAGAGGTCAAAATCCTTAATGTAGCATGGACAACCCTAATATGGGCACATAGACTGAGGCAAAGGTGCTATAAGTATTTTAAAACCCTAATTTAATGGGTTGGATGTCAGATGTTGTACGGCCCAAGAAAGTGACTTGACTTTGACTGCAATTTTGTTGCCAGTCGGCACAAATGGAGTAAAGAAAGACCATTAATGAACTAATTTGCATGCAAAACTATGTGGAGTGTCTTCCATAGTGTAAATACTTTCATTTTAAGCATTTAGATTAGGTTTTTATTTGTAAGTGAGGTGTGTTTGTAAATACTTTGTAAATTGCCTTCTCATTGTCCAGTTTTGGACTGGTTAGTGTAAACGGTTGCATAACTCCATTTCCCATTGTGGAACCACCATGAAACCATGGGGAATGAGAGTGTAGACCTTGTACTATAGTTCAATGCAAGAAGGGCCCTTGAAAATGAAAGGAATCCATTTGAAGACCCATTCCTAGGCAAGACTGGACAGTGCCCGACTAGGAAGGGTTAAGTTGCAGAGGTCTTGGAGAGCAAGGAAGGTCAGAGGAGGAGGCACCCTTTGGAGGAGTTGAAGAGGGATGAGTGAAGCACCATTGGTGTGAAGGAGGGGCTTCCACCAATCTAGACAAGGTGGCAAGAGCACCAAACCCACACTATGACCCTGACAGGCCTAAAAACCCTCCTAAAAACCCTTAAAAACCTTAAAATCCACCTAAGGCAGTGTACGGACACTTGGAAGCCTAAAACTTGGAAAATCCTTAAGTCCTTGCCAAATGAATAGTAGGTATTTTAGGAAGTTTCACAAGAAAGTGCATCATTTGCAAGAGGAAGCCCTAAAGGACCGGGTAGGAGGCCTAATTGGTCACAATCCTTGTAGCCCTATTTTGTAGGCAAAACACAAAATAGTGAAATCGGTAAGGGGTTGAAAGCTTGAAACCTCTTGGGGGCACATGAATGGGTGGAAAAACCATTTTTTAGACCTGACCTATCCTTGCTAAGACCTAGGAAGCAGTAGGACAAGCCAAGCCCTTATTAGCCATAGTAAGGGGTTTTGAGTCTCATGAGTAGGTGAGACCTTAGGAGCAGCATTGCAACTCATTGGTGGGTGGGTTGGGCAAGGTCAGGGGATTCCTCAAGAAAGGGAAGTCCTAGAGACCCTAGGGTGTGAAGAGAACACCAGGTGATCCAAGGGAAGGATCCAAGAGCATAGACTAGGCTAGTCTATCCCAGACCCCATCCCATCAGATTGGTATCAGAGCAAGTTAAAGATTTGGTGGACTGTGTATGTCTCTATATACTAGTGAATTAGTAGGGGAGAGAAGAATGGTCACTAATGCAGAGATGGCTAGGGAGATAGAAGAGCAAAAGGAGAAGAATAGACTCCTTGAGGAAGCTATGAGCGAGATAAGGGATAAGCTGTAGGAAGTGGTGGATCAGAGGACACAAGGACCTTGGGGTGAAGACACCAAGGATAAAGGCAAGAAAACTATAGACGTAGATGACATTATACCTGAACCAGATCCCTTGTTCAATGAAGAACCATTTGTAAAGGCTATTAAGGCTTTGAACACCAAAGCTTTTGAAGGATTGCCACATTTTAGTGGAAGGATGGACATTGACACTGTCATGGAATGGATTGAAGGCATGGAAAACCACTTTGAGTGTGAGGGAGTGATAGAGGCTCAAAAGGTTAAGGTTGCCAAATCAAGATTAAGGGGAGCAGCTTTGACATGGTGGAAGTACCTGCAAGAAGAGAGAGTTAGCATGGGGAAGCTACCTATTGCCAATTGGAAGGCCATGGTGAGCAAGATCAAAGAGAACTACTTACCAGAGGATTATGAAGTCCAACTTCATAAGAAGAGATAGGGATTGAAGTAGAAAGACCTTGATGTAACCTCCTACACCGAAGAATTTCAAAAGCTTTGTCTTAGATCCAAAGTCCAAGAAGATGAATCTATTAAGGTGGCTAGGTATCTAAGCGGCCTAAAGTGGAACATTCAAGAGGAGATAAGCCTATGGACTCCTACTACTGTTCAAAAATGTCATCAACTTGCTGTCAAGGTGGAAGAGAGGAACAAAAGGAAAGGAGACTCTAATAACAGGGGTAGAGGCAGAGGTAGAGAACAAATGAGTCATCGAGGTGGCTACCAAAGCAAGGCAAATGAGCAAAGGAACCAAGGAGAAGCCAAGTTGACTAAGCACAACAGTGAAGCCAATCTCAGAGGGGGCCATTCTAGAGGAAGAGGTGCATAAGGTGGTCCAAGTAGGGGTAGAGGTACCGGCAGAGGTAACTCCTACTTTGCAACTATGAAGTGTTGCAACTGTGGACAATTGGGACACCCAGCATATAGATGCCCTGACAAGCCTACCTCATCAAACAATGGAAAGAGGGTTGCTTATGTACATGAAGACTCTTCAAGCTATAAGACACCCGAGGTGGATCATATTGAATCAGAGATTGGAGAAAATCTGATGTTCAATAGGGTCTTGATAAGACAGCCAGTCAAGAATGAACCTAAGCATAGGAGAGCATTGTTTAGGGTGAGATACAAGATCCTTGGTAAAGTTTGCAAGGTGATAGTTGATTCAGGGTCAACTGATAACATAATATCAGAGGAGGAAACCAAGAAGTTGAAACTCACAAGGATACCCCATACTAACACATACAAGGTGACATGGTTGAATCATGAGCAAAGTGTGCTAGTCAATGAACAGACTTGGTTAGAGTTTTCTATTGGAGGATACAAGGATAAGATCCTTTGTGATGTGTTACCCATGGATGCCTGTCACCTATTGATAGGTAGACCCTTGAAATTTCATAGGAAAGTGATCTATGATGGAGAGGAGAACTCCATTTCCTTCAAGAAGGACAGCAAGACCTTTAAGATTCAGTCTTTGACAGAGAATGAAGAGGGAACTTCAAGAACACCTAGTGTCTTATTGGCTACTGGTAAAGAGTTCTTACACTTACTACATGAGGAGGAGATAGTGAAGTGTGTCATCTTTGTGAAGCCAAAAGAGGAGGAAGACAAGTTGCGGGCAGAGGTACCCAAGGAGGTGAAACAAATGTTGCAAGAGTATAAGGACATAGTGAATGATGGAGCACTTGCAACACTCCCACCAAGAAGGTCTATAAGTCATCAAATAGACTTTGTTCCCGGAGCATCCCTACCTAACAAAGCTGCATATAAGCTCACACCTGATAAAAACAAGGAGGTAGCAAGGCAAGTGTAGGAGTTATTGGAACAAGGACTGATTAAGAAGAGCATCAGTCCATGTGCAGTCCCGGTAGTGCTAGCATCAAAGAAGGGAGGCAAGTGGAGACTTTGCACTAACTCAAAGGCAATAAATAGGATCACCATAAGGTATAGGTTTCCTATTCCTAGAATAGAGGATTTGATGGACTGTTTAGGAGGTGCTATGTATTTTACCAAGTTGGACCTTAAAAGTGGTTATCACCAGATTAGAATCAAGGAGGGAGATGAGTGGAAGATTGCTTTCAAGACCATAGAGGGATTATATGAATGGCTTGTGATACCATTTGGACTCACCAATGCCCCAAGCACCTTCATGAGATTGATGAATGAGGTGTTGAAAGAATTCACAGGCAGGTTTGTGGTGGTGTACCTAGATGACATTCTCATCTATAGCAGAACCAAAGAGGAGCACCTTGAGCATTTGAGGTTAGTATTAGAGAGGTTGCATGAGGAGAATTTATCTATCAACCTAGAGAAGTGTGACTTATTGAAGCAAGAGCTGGTCTACTTAGGATTTGTGGTGTCTAAAGGAACCTTGAAGATGGATCCAAGCAAAGTGGAGGCAATCTTGAATTGGTCTGCACCTAGAACAGGGACTGAAGTTAGGAGTTTCCATGGATTAGCTCAATTCTATAGTAAATTTGTGAGGAAATTCAGTGGCATATGTGCACCAGTCCTTGACACCATAAAAGGAGGCCTTAAAACTAAGTTTAAATGGACTGAGCAGGCTGACAAAGCATTTCAATTATTGAAGCAAGAAGTAGCCACAAAACCTATCCTTCTCCTACCTACTTTAGATAAGCTATTCACATTGGAGTGTGATGCAAGTGGAATTGCAGTAGGGGTGTATTGAGTCAAGAGGGAAGACTTGTGGCATTTTTCAGTGAGAAGCTTAATGAAGCAAAGAAGAAGTACTCAACCTATGACCTAGAGTTGTATGCATTAGTGCAGTCTCTTAAAAAATGGAGGCATTACTTACTTCCAAAGGAATTTGTGGTGTTCACAGACAACCAGGCATTGAGTTACATTAACACTCAAGAGAAGCTTAGAAATAGGTATTTGAAATGGATGGAATACCTCCAATCCTTCACCTTCACCATCAAGCATAAGAAGGGGCAACTCAACAAGGTGGCAGATGCATTAAGCAGGAAGTTGTTGACAATGCAAGAACTACAGTTGCAGAGCATGGGAATAGAAGGTTTCAAGGACCTCTATGAAGGAGATGAAGACTTCTCATCAACTTACACAGTTTGCAAAGAGTTTGAGAACCATTTCCATGGTGAGTATGCAGATTACACTCTCCAAAATGGTCTCTTGTTCAAAGGTAATCAGTTGTGTGTGCCAAGAGGATCCATGAGGGAAAAACTCATCCAAGAGAAACACAATGGTAGTTTAAGTGGACACTTCGGAGTCAACAAAACATTGGATTTAGTACAGAGGTACTACCATTGGCCCAAGTTGCCAAGAGATGTGAAGAGGTATGTGGAGCAATGTGGTGTGTGTCAAAGAGCAAAAGGAGGATCAAGCAATGTTGGTCTCTATCAACCATTGTCGGTCCCTAATAGGCCTTGGGAATGCATAAGCATGGACTTTGTAGTAGGACTTCCCAAGACAAAGACAGGTATGGACAACATCTATGTGGTAGTAGATAGATTTTCCAAGATGAGCCATTTCATTCCATGTAAAACTACACATGATGCTAGCTATGTTGCACATCTCTTCTTTAAGGAGATTGTTAGGATTCATGGACTCCCTTTAAGCATTCTTTCAGAAGGGACAACAATTTCATGGGAAATTTTTGGCAAACATTATGGAGGAGACTTGGAACTAACCTCTCATTTAGCTCAGCTTACCATCCACAAACTGATGGTCAAACTGAAGTCATCAATAGGGTGTTAGGCAGCTTGTTGAGGCGTTTAACTAAGGAATATGGGCAGACATGGGACCTAATCATTCCTCAAGCAGAGTATGCATATAATGACAGTGTAAATAGGACCACTGGGAAGAGTCCTTTTGAGGTTGTCTATGGTAGACATCCAAGAGGAGTGTGTGAACTCAGGGAACTTAGTTCCATGGAGATGAAGAGTGGGCAAGCAGAGGACTTCACTCAAACCATCAAGGAAGTTCAAGAGCAAGTCAAGAAAGCCATCCTTGAATCCACTCAAAAACTGAAGGCCAAAATGGATGAGAAAAGGAGAGAGGTTCAGTTCAAGGTGGGTGACTATGTGATGGTCCATTTGAACAAAGCTAGGATGCAAAGTGGTAAACCTACCAAACTGCAAATGAAGAGGGTAGGACCTTGTAGAATTCTGGAAAAATATGGTGAGAACGCCTATAAGGTTGGTCTTCCTTCAGACTTAGCCATTTCACTAGTCTTCAATGTAGCTGATCTGATCATGTACAAGGGCGAGATAGCAGGGCAGACTGAGAACCAAGCAAAGGTACTACAAGACCTGGATGTGAATACCTTACCTCAAGTGAAGCAACCTATGGCAGCGGAGATCTTGGAGTCAAGGGTGAAGAAGTCTACTAGACACCAGGTCTACATGGAGCACTTAGTGAAATGGGCAGATCAACAAGTATCTAAAGCTACTTGGGTGTAGGAGAGCAAGTTCAAGAAGCTTGGCATTGATCCGGCTCTTCTCACTCCCCTAATTCCTTAGCTTGTTGCAGAGGGGGAGTATGGTGTAGGAGAACCCTTCAAAGGACTCCCACCATTTGTTTTGTTTGTGTTATTGCTTCTCTATGAAGCCATTGTATATAAAATAAAGAGCCATGTGCTCATTGGTCCTAGTTACGGTCCTAGTTGAGGTCTTAGGGTCATAAGTCAAGATTGAGATTTTCTTGAAAATAGAGGGTATGTGTGTCTTTGAGGTGTTTAGGGGTCCCTCATAGCATGGTAGTGTCCTTAGGTTAGCCCATGTGGGTCTAGGAGTCAAGAAAAGCAACATTGAGAAAGTTGCTCAAAAGTTGCAAAAGTTGCATGACAACTTTTAAAAGTTGTCAAGCAACTTTTCCACCTAGAGGTCAAAATCCTTAATGCAACATGGACAACCCTAATATGGGCACACAGACTGAGGCAAAGGTGCTATAAGTATTTTCAAACCCTGAGTTAATGGGTTGGATGTCAGCTATTGTACGGCCCAAGCAAGTGACTTGACTGTGACTGCAATTTAGATGCCAGTCAGCACAAATGGAGTAAAGAAAGACCATTAATGGACTGATTTGCGTGCAAAACTATGTGGAGTGTCTTCCATGGTGTAAATAATTTCATTTTAAGCATTTATATTAGGTTTTGATTTGTAAGTGAGGTGTGTTTGTAAATACTTTGTAAATTGCCTTCTCACTGTCTAGTTTTAGACTGGTTTGTGTAAATGGCTGCATAACTCCATTCCCCATTGTGGAACCACCATGAAACCATGGGGAATGAGAGTGCAGACCTTGTACTATAGTTCAATGCAATTAGGGCCCTTGAAAATGCAAGGAAGCCATTTGAAGACCCATTCCTAGGCGAGACTGGACAGTGCCCGGCTAGGAATGGTTAAGTTGCAGAGGTCTTGGAGAACAAGGAAGGTCAGAGGAGGAGGCACCCTTTGGAGTAGTTGAAGAGGGGTGAGTGAAGCACCATTGGTGTGAAGGAGG
Source organism: Cryptomeria japonica (assembly GCF_030272615.1). Lineage (NCBI taxonomy): Eukaryota > Viridiplantae > Streptophyta > Pinopsida > Cupressales > Cupressaceae > Cryptomeria > Cryptomeria japonica. Next base: position 659,215,779 of record NC_081406.1, on the reverse strand, counting down.
AGCTTCCACCAATCCAGACAAGGTGGCAAGAGCACCAAACTCACACTGTGACCCTGGCAGGCCTAAAAACCCTCCTAAAAACCCTTAAAAACCCTTAAAAACCTTAAAATCCACCTAAGGCAGTGTACGGACACTTGGAAGCCTAAAACCTGAAAAATCCTTAAGTCCTTGTCAAATGAATAGAAGGTCTTTTAGGAAGTTTCACAAGAAAGTGCATCATTTGCAAGAGGAAGCCCTAAAGGACCGGGTAGGAGGCCTAATTGGTCACAATCCTTGTAGCCCTATTTTGTAGGCAAAACACAAAATAGTGAAATCGGTAAGGGGTTGAAAGCTTGAAACCTCTTGGGGGCACATGAATGGGTGGAAAAACCATGTTTTAGACCTGACCTATCCTTTCTAAGACCTAGGAAGCAGTAGGACAAGCCAAGCCCTTATTAGCCATAGTAAGGGGTTTTGAGTCTCATGAGTAGGTGAGACCTTAGGAGAAGCATTGCAACTCATTGGTGGGTGGGTTGGGAAAGGTAAGGGGATTCCTCAACCAAGGGAAGTCCTAGAGACCCTAGGGTGTGAAGAGAACACCAGGTGATCTAAGGGAAGGATCCAAGAGCATAGACTAGGCTAGTCTATCCCAGACGCCATCCCATCAGATGGCGTCGTACCCCTTCTTCTTGAGTGGGATTACCAAAAAAATCTAGTATGAAAGATTGTGTGCTGATGGTGACCGGTTGGACCATCAAGATGCCGAGTGGCTTGATGCCATGCTGGTCTGCACCTACCAAGTTGAACGTGGGTGGCCATAGTGTTGGCTTCCCCAGCTTCTTCCACGTATCCTCTGGCAGTACATTCACCCCCAATCCTTTGTCCACGATGGTGTCTTTTAGGATAGCCCCAAGAATTCCCATCTCTACTATAGCAGGATGCTGACCACTATTTAAGGCCAACAACATTGGGTCAACCGAGGAGCTGACCGAAACTTCCGCCCGTGTGGCACACAAAGGTGCCTATGCAGTGGTTTGTATGGAACTAAAAATGGCAGTTCTTAACTATGGCATTGTTTCTAGATGGTCCTTTACCCTTATAGGTACTTCCATCTGCAGTACTTTCCCAATGATGTTATTTTCCGCTTCTGTACAGGATGATGTACTCGCCACCTCATTGTCCCGTCATTTGGTCGTCATCTCATATTCAATATTGGCCTTTGCCTCCCATAATCTCTCCTTCTCCGTACAAGGGTCGAGATAAGTGGCTTTTTTCGTCTGGGCGCGGGTGATCGCCAGTACTTCTTTCTCACCAGTCTTCTCAACCTTCTCAATGTTGAGGATATTAACCCCTGCTTATGGGCAATTTGCATCCTCATGGTCGCCTGGCCCACACCATCAGTAGAGGTGCTGAGGGGTGGCTTCCTTCGTGCAATCACAAGCGAAGTGCCACCACTGATTACAGGCCCTACATTGGATAATTGGCCGGCCCTTGGCGTCATACTGGATACGGCTTCCATTATTGTTATTGTTGCTATTCCTTCCGCCGCCGCGTTTGTTGTCTCGGTAACCTCCAGATGATGTCACTGTGTTGGTTTGCTGGGCCATACCCGCTGGTGTGGATGTTGTGGCCTGCTCCATGAACAACACTTGGCTCATTTGCGTACTTCGTGTTTTCATGTTGTATGGGCACTCCTTGGTGGAGTGTCCCATCACTTGGAAAATCTCGCAGAATGCCTTCTTCGGGCAAGTACCCTTTGTGTGCCCCTCCTCTTTGCACTTAGTGCACCATATGTCCCCTTCGGTCTGACTAGTGCTTCTCATTGTTTTGAATTCCCTCCTCATTCGCTCCATGTCTTTCCGAAGCGCTTGCACCCATTTGCCAGCCTCGTTGTCGTTGCTGCTTTCCTGTGATGAGTCATCCTCCTCGGACGAGCTATCCTTCTTCTTCTTTTTCTTTGATGTCTTGTTCTCACTCTCGAGATCCATCGCTCTATTGTATGTGCCTTCGTACGATGTAGGTGGAACGATTTTCATCTTCTTTCAAAGGGAATGCTTTAGTCCCTCCATGAACCATTGCTTTTTCAACCCATCTACTAGTTGACTCTCCATTTTTCCAAATAGTTCCTTCAACCGCCGACTATAGGCTCGAACAATCTCGTTCTTGTTCTGCTTCGTTCCATAGATCTCTATGACTATTTCATTGTCATCTCTCAGGAGGCGAAACTCTATCCCAAACTCCTTCTTCAGGTCAGGCCATGTGCCAACTTTGGCCTTATCCATGTCTGAGTACCATTCTATGGCCACTCCCCTTAAAGTTGCTGGGAACTGTGTTACCCATTCATTTTGGTCGGTAACACCATTTGCTGACCATATAGTTTCGCACGTTCGACAATGGCGGACGGGATCTTCCTTCCTGTCGCCATTGAACTTCGACAGTTTCTGTTTACTCCCCATCGATGGGGATCGTCTTCCTAGAGGTGGTTGTGGCTGTGGCTGTGTCTGTGCCCCTACGCCGCTCCCTCTGATCCCTCCGGTGCTAGTGGTGTGTCCTGCGTGGGTGATTGGAGGTACGGTGTTTTGCCTGCCGAGTGTGGCACCTACCGTACGGTTATCCTCCCCTTCGTTGTCACCCGCGCCCACTCTTGGCTCCCTTTGGTGATCCTCACTTTGTGGTGTAAGGGATAAGTTTCTAAACCAATCCCGGGTCTCTTCAACTAGATCTCTCCTTAACCTTGTTTCCTCGAAAAACTCTTCGTGGCTCCGCACCCTACAGTGTTCTGGCGACACGTAGAAATTTCCATCGGCTTCTGCACCCTCTGTGACACCTCCTTGGTTCCCCTCGGGCCACCCTTCGGCAGGTTGTCCTTCGGCAAGTTGCCTCAGCCTCCGTCTCCATTCTACTCGCTGCTCCAGAATCAAGGCCCTCTGCGCGGCCTCCCACTCGTCCGTTTCTGCTTTTTTATTTCTATGTTTATTTAATATATTGGGCATAAATCACTTCCGTACATAGCAAGCACACGCCATGTACACAAAAAAAAATCTTTTATTATTTTTCCTTTCGGCCACAATTTATCTCAACATTGTGTCGGGATTATTATAGGGTTCAATTTCCCCTTTGCCGATTGTTCCATGTGAGCGTCATCGGCCTTTGGGTTCATCTCACCGATGGGTAGGCCCATTGCGTCCATGCGCCATCCATGTCTTTCATTCCCGAGTACGTCTAGGCAATGGCGCCAAATGTTTACCCTCTCGGGTGAATACTTAAAGCATAAGTACGTAATGCAGAATAATGCCATAGATATCAGACAAGTATCAGATATGTTATTCCATTCATAATCAATGTCCTACACAAGTTACATTCAGAAGTATATAAAGATGCCGAGGGGGTGCGAGCTCCAACCATCGCACCGCAACTACCACCCCTCGGTTGCCAACTAACCAACACAATTACAACTTAATTAACTAGTTTTATTTCCGTGTACAATATTGCCACCAACAAAACAAGGAACCCCCAGACTGGCTTTAGCAGGTTGGATACTCATGGGGAGGACCCAATAAAATAGTCAGGTACCTCGATATCCCTTTTTCTGTCTCTCCCTCTCTCAAGGATATGTGGATTTGGGTCAAAGAAAATATTGACAAAAAACTTAATAAATGGGACAATAGGATTCTATCCCTGGCTGGTAGGATCCAAGTCTGCCAAAAAATCCTCTCCTCCTATAGTTTGTACTACTCCTCTGTCTAGATGTTCAGTAACTACCAAGTTTATGAGATCCAAAAATCTATCAAGCGATTCCTTTGGTCTGATGGTAAGGGTAAAAGAAAGGCCCACGCGGTCAAATGGCTCTAGTGCCACATAGATAAGAAACTTGGTAGGCTGGGACTTAAGGATCTCAGAACGCAAGGAGTTTCCTTGGCTGGAAAGTGGATATTTCATGCCCTGGAAGGACAAGAACCCTGGAAGATCCTTGTCAGAAATAACATACAAAATGGCGTCCCCAAGTCTGCCAAATCTTGGAAAGCCCTCCCCTTTAGTGATCTGATAGCAGGCGGATTCTCTGTGTCTGTTCAAGGCACTTGGGTGTTTAAATCCATCTAGAAAGCCTGGGAGCATGTGCATAAACTTATTACCAACTCTAATATTGACTATAATAATACTCTGCATGGGAAAAGGTCAATATGGTGGAATCTCTACCATAACTCTAAACCCCTCGCTTTAACCCAAGGTTGCTCTGCAAGGAATTGGTATAATAAAGGCATTAAATACTTCATGGACATCTTGGAACATGATAATCTCATCAGCTGGGAGGACCTTAACAATAATTTTGGCCTCCCTACCTCGCATAAGAGAACCTACAATATGATTAAAAACGCTTGTGCTTGTCTAGATCTTCCTAAGAACACTGATGTAGACGCTCATAGATACCTCTCGTTCTGATGGAAGGATGGCTCCCTCCTCTCCAAGGTCAAAGCCAAGTCTATCTACAAACTGCTCACTCATTATACCACGGTGATCTGTCATATTAACTCCCTCTGGTATGTTGACCTTAATACATCTGCTTGGCAGAAAAAATTTGAGAAACTATGGAAGTCCCCATCCCCCCTAAAATCAAATGCTTCAGGTGGCAACTAATGTTGGATAGACTGCCTATTAGGAATAACATTGGTTCCTTCGACCTATGCTCTATATGTAGGAAGCCAGAGACTATGCGACACATCTTTTTTGACTGCATTTTTGCCAGAGAGGTCTGGTTGATGTTTGGAATTTCCATTACTGAACATGTTTGTACTCTTGATATTATTCCTGGATTCATTCATGGCCTCAAGAAGGATGCTAACATGTTTTGGCAAATTATCTCTTCTTTCATACTTTGGTTTATTTGGAAGCTTAGAAATGAGGAAAAATTCCAAGGTACTGATAGGACTCTTACTGGGTTTTTTAAGAAACTCACACGTTATAAAATTGTTGTGCAGGTATGTTTTTTGATGAATGTTGAGAGGGAGAAGCTGTTGCGTTTCCTCAGGGATGGTCGGGCAACCATGTTCATATATGAGATGAAGGATAGCTTTGAATGGGCTAGAACTGCAGAGAACCAAACTACATTCGATGAGGCTCTAAAGAAACTGATCAAGGAACTCAGGGACAACAGAGGTCCCTACTTTTATAAGCTCGAAATGTTTACCCAGGTCCTGGAGTGGAAGAAGGTGGTGTGGATGGAAGGGCCACAAGGATGGACAACATGGATGGAAAACTAGGATGAGATTCTGCAATAGATGTCCAGTAGCCTCTAGTTAATGTATATGGTTAACTGTATATACTCTCTCTCTCTCGTAACTCTTTTTTTTGTAGGATGTTGTCTTTGTTCAGTCGGATAATCCCACTGGTTAATGGCTGAGGCTTTGCCTCCCATCCTCGTTTTTGTATAAACTCTCCTTATTTTGGTCTCTTGATATTTAATATAAAAAATATATTAAAATATAGATTTAAAAAAAATATTACTAAATTGTTCTTCAAATATTTTATAATATGATTTTAATTATTTAATTGAATTACAAAACTTATTTGTGTGTGTGTGTGATGGAAATGAAATTATTTATTTAAATTAAATCTTATATATTTTAGATTATATTTTATATAAAAAAATTATAATCACATATTTAGAGCATAAATTATATACAATTGATAATTTTTCAAAAGTGAATATTGATATTTTTTATATAAAAATATTTATCAAAAAATATTGAAATATATTAGTTTAAAGTTATTTTATTTACTAAAACAATATTTATATGTTAAGAAGTTTTTTATCCATTTGATCATGACAAGAGACTCCTCACTATTGTCAAATATCTCTTGATATAATAACAAGCCAATTTAAATATTAACAAACTCGTTCATTTCATTCTTCACAATAAAATATTTTTTAGATAATTTATTTGACATTTAATTACTAAGAAAATAAAAAATATTAATATAAGAAAATTATGCTCAAAATATTAGATTTATATTATAAAAAGAAATTCAAAACAATTGAACCAAATAAGCATAAATCTAAATATTATAAGAATTGGTAATAATCTTGAAATATAAGAAATAATGAAATACTTCTAAGAAGAAATGTAAATTGTAATATTATGGTGGATAAACTATATAATTTTTGAGATAGTTATATTAAACTTATTTATTTATTTGTTTTAGAAAAGCTATTGTACATGTATAAGATATTTAATAATTTATAAAGTTGTGGTCTATTTTGAAATGGGATGCCACATTTTTAGTAGAACAATATTTTTCTAAGAAGTTGCTATATGTAACACATAGAAAATGTATTTCATATATAAGGGGGATCACATGAAGATACACTATCTTGACCACAAGAACTAAATTAAGGGTCATTTGCATTTTTCCGTAGAGATTAATGAGTGTTGGGTCTACAGTTGAACTTAGATTTTAACCTTGGAAATGACACTTGGGTCTATTGATTAAAAAATTGAGTTTTCTTACTAATCCTTGTCTATTTATGGAGTGCTCGAGATGAGATATTTATATGGAGAGAGTGGCTAGAAGGTAGGGTTATGTTGTTGAACTTCCTTCATGGTTGAAAAGTGTTGATCTCTAGTTATTCATGGTTGTGAAATTGTAACATGACTATGGATTTATGTTTCTGATGCTACTAGAGTGTTTATTGGTTAAACAACATATGTTGGATGTGAGATTTGATTTTTATTGCTCCTAATTGAGCATAGATAATCTAATGTTATATTGTAATGGATTTTTTATTCTTCCTCTATAATATCGACCCTTGTCCTTATTCAACTTTGTGAAGAGAAATATGTGTATCTCTTGCAGGAGAATTAAGAGTCTTCTCTTTCTTTGGTGTTTCTCTCTTCTACTTAGTTTATTTATATGCTTTTTCAAACCGCTTCAAATTAATTTCTATTTCCTATTAATTTGTGTTCTTAATTGAAATATCCTCAACAATGGACTCATTCATCTTTAGAATAGATTGAGTATATATTCTTTTACAATTTGTATGTAGGGTTTACACTTTACCATCGATATAGAACTCCTTGGTAATTTTATTTATCTCAAGCTCTTTGATTTGGTAAGAGGTTAATTCAGAGAAATCTCATTGAGGTAAAAATGTTGCTTATGTTTGTATAATGATCTAATAAACTTCTCAATATTACCTTTTGGATCAAAAACACTTCCTTTGTTAAATGGGTACAAAGTGATCTCTTGTATTTCTTTCTTAAATTTTTTGGGACGAAGAAAGAAGAACAAGAATGAGTTATAATTACACGTGGAAATATAAGACTCATTTGTGTTTGTTGGAAAGAAACATATGCACATCACATATTTGCATGTCTAACTCAAGTACAATACATTCATTATTAGGATACTAAATAGAAGTTTATATGGAGTGATAGTATAACCCTCAACTTTGACAAAAGCACATGTAGAATATTTGATGAAACTTTTGCAAGCTAGAATGGTAGTGGTAGTTTCACATGAGATTCTTTTTTTAAGGTCAATTTACAAGATACCAATAAAATGATAAACAAAGGAATCATTCATTATATTTTAATGGTGAAGCTTTCTTTCAACTCTAATAATGGATTACTCCTGCTCTATTTAGCCCTAAATGTATTACTCTCTTTTGCAAGGAGATATACATGGTAAGAACTCATGGAGAAAAAAATTCAATCTTATACATCACAAAGTTGGTCATACAAATGATCACTAATCACTATTCCTGAATCAATTCTATCATTATTTTCTAGTGAGCATATAATAGAGCATTCATGGGCAAAAAAATTGACACTAGATTCCCCATGACCCTATTCAATAGGGTAATCAAATCATTTGCCTCAGGTTCTAGTGAGTTTGGCAATGTGGATAAATTTACTTAGTTCTTTTAAAAGCATCTAATTTACAAATTTGGCTACTCAAAAGAAAGAATGGACTAAGGTGAAAAAGAGGAATGATTCCTCTCAAAGTAAGATTAAGAATTAAATGGACCTAAGATCTTCCAATTGGGGGAAAATTACTTTGAGGTGTCAATGGTGTAAATGAGATTTTCATCCATCAAGATTAACAAGATTTCTATAAGTAATGGTGTGTAGTGGCGAAAAAAATTAGTGTGTTAGTGACAATAGATGAATGAACCTTAGATGCCTAAACCAAATTGTTATAAGAAAAAAATGAAAAAAAGAATCTCAAAACCTTAAGATCTAGACCATTATTGATCAACACTTCTAATCTAAACAAAATAAATATTATAATAGATTCCCTTTTAGTTCCATTTTTTTAATATTTTATTATTTTCACAAACAATATATTTCCTTTAAAAATAACAGGGGGTGGGGAGATCACTCTCTCTCTTCCAAACCCTGGACAACCTCCTTTGACCCCCTTACCAAACCACTCAATGTGCATCTAGTTTGGGTTCGCCTACCTAATCTTCCTCTTCATTTTTGGGAGCACTCATGTTATGAGACCATTGGTAACTTTATTGGTCATTTCTTGAAGGTTGATGATGCCATGTCCTCCATGGGTCATTCTACATTTGCCCACATTTTAATTGACATTGACACTTCCAAGCCTCTCCTTGGGGATGTGGTTCTTATGGTTGGGGATAGGCCTTGGACTCAATCATTGGACTATGAGGGTCTTCCCTTTCGCTGTCGAAGGTGCATCTCTACAAGTTACTTGGCTTCAGATTGTTCTCTCTCTCGACACAAAGGCTTTGCTACTTGGTGGAAGGATGCTACTACTGATCATTTGACAGTCAATGTTATTGATACTGATGACTCCTCTCAGGCGGATGATGACTCCTCCCGAGATGAGGTTGTGCCTCTTATTGTTGTTGAAGCTCCTATTGAACCCTTCAATGCTACTGACTTGGCCTCCTCTGGCCCTATGACTGTTGCTCCTATTCTACATCATCAATCCACTCCTATCGAATCTGCTCTTGATGTTGATCTGTTACAGCAGCTTGTTGTCGATGCTGACTGTAACTCTACAAGGCCCTTCCCATCCAATCCTTCTTTTGATGGTCTTAATGATAGTATTGTTTGGACTATGGTTTGTCGCAGGCGGAAGGGAAAATCTTCCCCCTTCCCCCAAATTTGCATTGGCTCAGATGATTCTCCCCATCTTTGAGCTAGGTTTTGGGTTGTTGCAAGTTTGAGAGGCTCTTTTCACCTGTCTGGCCTTGGCTCTACTGGGGTTCGTACCCCTATTTTTTTGTTGTTTCTTTTACTGCCTTTGGGTTGTGTTTTTAAGGGTCAGCACCCTTGTCTGTTGTTTTTGTAATGTTGATAGTCTTTGGCTATGTTAAGGGTCAACACCCTAGTTTATGTTGCTTTAATAATAAAAAACACGGGGTAAGTAAAGAGGACAAGCAACCTTGTGAATACAATGTTATTTTCAAATCCTTAGATTAATATTAGTTTATAGTCTTTATGTAACACAATTATTATTAACATAAATTGAGACAAAAATTGGTTGGGTGTATTACCTTCTCTTATTTATTTTAAAGTAGGTCACCATGTCAACAAGTTATCACTAACCTATTAGTAATTTTTCCAAATTTGTTACCACTTTATTACTACAATTTTCCTTTTTCAAAAAATTCTTAATTCATCTAAGTGATAAATGAGTGTGGTTTTATATAGATCTAAATAATTTACCTCTAACTTGATCAATATTTATATGTCTAATTTACAAGTGAAATCAATAATTTCTTTTGTCACTAGATATTCTGATTCAATTAAAGATATATGTAAACAGGGGGGAAATGATCTGACCTTATTGAGGAGAGCTTTCAAATCATGATCAAGACCAATTGGCACCTTCTTAACTGCAACCTCCTTTCCTGATTTTAACTTTCCATAGTAGGAGGTTCCCATATTGCCTTCCCCCAATTTTACCATGAAATTTCCAGTAATTTCTATTATCTGCTTCAATGTTAAAAGGGTAGATAACTCATCTGAACACTCAACATTTTCACAAGCATCTCCTGCCAAAGGAATGGAACAAACAGATCAATTCAACATTTATTGATAGTTAATTATATCAATAGGTGCAATTTTACAATGGTACTATCGTTTATATCTCTGAAAGAAAAAGAAAAAGTAGAAGAGACTGCGTTCTTTTCACTGTAGATTGTTGTTTAAATGGAGAAAATAAAAAAGATAAGACTGATGTTTTCTTAATTATCCAATCAGAAACGACAATTTTCCTTTCATGAAGTTTGATGAGGAATCATAAATCTAAGATTTTTCTGATGAAGTTTGATGAGGAATCATAAATATTTTTAGATTTGATAGAAAAAATTATACGATCAAAACTTAGAAACATTTCAAACTATTATCTAAATTAAATTTATTAGATTTCCACAATTCATGATTGATTGAATGAAGATTTCCGGATTCAACTGTGTATGAATCTTTTGCATCAACATTTTCGATCACACTCTCTGATCCATCATCAGAATGTAAGATTATGAAATATGACGTTGATACAAAATATTATCTAAACGATAAAAATTTCATATAATATTGATTTGACTTACTGAAATGAAATCAGACAATCTAGTATCAGAGATTCTGATTGTCATGCATACCTCTTTTAATTCTATACATACCTTGATCGGTTGAGGCTCTAGTATTTGGCTGTATTGGACTGGAAGTTTGATCCGGCTTCTGCTTATCACAGCGACATAAAAATGTGCTTATTATTGCTACTATAAAGAGCGCAATGATTAATATAATCATATCTGTCCTCATTTTTTACAGGATTTTAATTACCCAGTACTGTAAAACCCACAATATTTCAATGGAGTTCCAAGATAGTGGTGAACATCACCATTATTTTTCGTACAGTAAACAAAATGGGTTATGTATTTTTCTCAAGGTTCCATTGTTTATGTGATTCCAGCTCATTGATTACTATGTTTACATTGTAATGTGGTGTAGATCGCCATGATGATAACAATGATTTACCTCATTATGAACGACACACCAGCATTTTTGAATCTATGTTACCTTGGAATATACGTCTCATGCATTATCACATTGTTTGTTAATGGTTAATAATTCAATTTTTCTTCTTGTTATTTATCCTATTTTTTTCAAAAAAAATTGCATGTAATAATGGCATGGTTGTTAATGGTTAATAATTCAATTTTTCTTCTTGTTATTTATCCTATTTTTTTCAAAAAAAATTGCATGTAATAATGGCATGGTTGCACTCTAAAGTTGTGCCAAACATCTTATATCAAAACTAGACTTTGTTCCTCTGCTTCCGATTTGAGTTTTTTCAATAGAGCAATCCAATTATTTCCTTCATCTAATTTATCTAGTTTCTATCTTTCCTTGGTATTACTTTTTTAAATTTCTTTAAACAATCCTATCATTCATAAATTTCGGCCGATTTCTTATTTCATTTTCATTTTCCAATCAAATCTCATTTAGATTAAGAGTTTGTTCTAAGTAAGACATGTTAAGCAATCTAACTAGAAAGAAAAATAATTTAATTGGTAGAGTTTTTTTTTGTTTTATTATTGTTAACTTAAATAAACTCATTTATAATTGATTGTTCGTTGAATCTTAAGATAGAAAATTGAAAAGACTTTCCTATATTTAAATTATGTAGACTATCATTTTTCTATCCATATTTGTAATGAACTTGATGTGAAACCCAACCTTCATTACTTATTCTTTTCTTCATCCTGAAAAATATTTTTCCTTTTAAACAGCAAACACTCAATCTAATGTCTGGAAATTAGCTAAACTACTTTTATTTTTTGATTTAATTGCAATCATTCAACAAAAATTTCTTTTTGAGTAAACATAAACCTAGTCACAACATATAGACCTTTTCACAATTAAATTGGTGTCCATTACTATTATCTGTGCCTTTTATTTTTACTAGAAAATAAAAACTTTATATTCTTCTACTTTGATTTCTTATAGTATTTAAGAATTAATTATTTTTAGTGTTCTTTGGTAGAAATTATTATCCTTCCTTCTTTTACTAGCCCTTCCTCATACATTATCTCTTATAGGAACCCTCATCTAAACCTACCCATGTGTTTGCCTTTCTCTTCCTCATTTCATTACCCTTCCTTTCTTCTTCCATTGTTATCCAACCCACATGATGTCCCACTCTGAATGTCTCACATTGATGAGCACTTTGATAATGAGCCACTATTAGATGATGATAAGTTTTTCAGTTAACAAAATTGACCATCACCTGTCTCTCCTACAAAGTAGCTTACTTGTTAATGTCACCTAATCCTCAATCTCTTCACTCACATACTCCTTAACAAATTGGTATGTGCACCAAGTTGTGGTACCAAAAAGGTGCCACTTTTTATCTTTTCATAAAAACGCATCATTGGCATGAAAATGTCGTCCAAACCTTCGGGTTGGATGCCCAAGATAAATCCAACCCAAAGGGTTGGTATTCTCTAATGCAAACTATTTGGCGAGCGCCATATTTGGCACTCGCCAAATTCAAAATTTTGAATTTTCACATTTGGCGCTCACCAAATGTGAAAAGTCAATTTGTTGCATTTGGCGACTGTCAAATTTGGCGTGCGCCAAATGTGAAAATTCAATTTTTTGCATTTGGCACCTGCCAAATGCTTTGCATTATCCAATTTTTCAACTTGGCACATTTTTGAACTTGGACACAAGTTATACCCACCCGGGCAGGAGAATATATACATGAAATATAACATTTAAGTATAAGTCACATTTAAGTATATACTTTAAGTTATATTTCATGTATATATTGGCAAGATGTTTGAGAGTGGTTTCAGCTCTATAAAAGGTATAATGTAGATTCTAATTTTTAGGGGATCATATAAAATTTTAGAGTAGTCAATTTTAAGTAATCAGCATGCTCCTATTAGCATTCTTTATCTCTATATCTCACTCTCTTTATCTTCCCCAAACTCTAGACCTATCTCTCTCACTTCTCTCTCAGCTCTCTAGGTATAGCCCACCCTCTCTACCTTGCATTCCTTCTTTAACCCCATTTCTATCCTTGACTCCTTCCCTGTCTCTTCTTCTTTGTCATTCTCTTATTATTTCTTTCCCCTCCCTCTCCATTCTTCCGGTTACTACCTATCTCTTTGTATCCTCTCTCTCCCCATATCTAGGTTTCACCCTCCCTCCCTATTCACCTCAGTACCCATCCCTCCCTATATTATTACCCACCTCTCTCTCCTCCTCTAGGTTTCTCACCTATCTAATTGTCCACCTTCTAGTTCTCTCCCTCTTTCTCCACCTTTCTCTCCCTTCCCCCTTAGCCCTATCCATTTATGAACTCTCTCCCTCTTTTCTCTCTCTCTCCAAACCTATATATCTCCTCATTCCCTAGGTCTTTGAATCCCTCCATGTCTACCTCTCCATCCATGCCCTCTTACTCATCTCTTTGTTGTTTTATCTATTCCCTCTCCATTGTCTACCTCGTCACCTCTCCCTCCTACTTTCTCTCCCTCCCTCTCTCAAATTTCTAGGTTTCTCCCTCATTCTCTCTTCACCTCTATATCTCTCCATCCATGTCTCATTAGACACCTATCTCTATGCCTCTCTATCCATCTCTGTCCTCTTTCTCCCATCTAGGTATTTAACCTCTCTCTCTCTCTCTCTCTCTCTCTCTCTCTCTCTCTCTCTCTCTCTCTCTCTCTCTCTCTCTCTCTCTCACACACACACACACACACACACACACACACACACACATCTTACCCATCTCCCTTTATGAACTCTCTCCTTCGCTTATCTCTCTCATCACCTCTTTATCTCTCATAAACTCTAGACCTATTACTCTCCCTCTCTTCTCTCTACCTTCTCTAGGTCTCTCCTATTCTCTCTCTCTCTCTCTCTCTCTCTCTCTCTCTCTCTCTCTCTCTCTCTCTCTCTCTCTCTCTCTCTCTCTCTCTCTCTCTCTCTCTCGTGCCTTCCCTCCTTATCTCCATATCTATCCTTCACTCCCTCCATTTCTCTTCTCCTCCTATTGTTTCTCTCCACTCTCTCTTTGTTCTCCTAATCACTACCTGCCCCTCTAGACCTCTCTCTCCATACATATTTTTCTCCTTGCCTCCATCTTTACATCTCTACAAATCCCTCTTTGTATCATTACCCACCTCTCTCTCCCCCTCTTTCTCCCTCACCTCTATATTTCCACCTTTGGTTTGTCACCTCTCTCTTCCTAGCTTCTAGATCACTCACCTCTTTATCTCTCTCATCTCTAATTCTTTCCTCCCTACCTCCTTGCCCTTCTTTCTCTCTTTGTGAACTTATAAATAATATTTTCCTCTCTCTCTCTCTCTCTCTCTCTCTCTCTCTCTCTCTCTCTCTCTCTCTCTCTCTCTCTCTCTCTCTCTCTCTCTCTCTCCTTGTCCACCTCTCCCTCTCTTCGTAGCTCTCTCTTTCTCTTTATTCTTCCCTCTCTCCTATTCTCTCTCCCTCCCCTTAGGATCTCATATGACCCCTAATGACACCATATGACCCCTAATGACACCATATGACCCCTTAGGACACCATATAACCCCTAAAGACACCATATGATCCCTTAAGACATCATATGACCCCTTTTAACATCCTAGTACATGATATGACCCCTTAGGACAATATGATGTATTAAGGGGTCACATGGTGTCCTAAGGGCTCATATGGTGTTCTAACACATGTGTGGCCCCTTAGAACCCCATATGACTCCTTAAGACACCATATGGCCCTTTTTAACATCCTGGTACATGTACAACATGACCCCTTAGGACACCATATGACTCCTTAGGACAATTTGATATCCTAAGGAGTCATATGGTGTCTTAACACATGTATGGCCCTTTAGGACCCCATATGACCCCTAACGACACCATATGACCCCTTACTACCCCATATGTCCCCTAACAACACCATATAACCCCTCAGGATGCCATATGACCCCTTTTAACATCCTAATACATGATATGACCCCTTAGGACACCATATGACCCCTTAATGCAAAATGATGTCCTAATGGGTTATATGGTGTCCTTAGGGATCATATGGTGTTCAAATAGATTTGTGGCCCATAGCGACACCATATGACCCCTTAGGACCATATGATGTCCTCATGGGTCACATGGTGACCTAAGGGGTCATATGGTGTTCAAACACGTGTGGCCCCTTAGGACCCCTAACGACACCATATGACCCCTAACGACACCATGTGACCCCTTCTAACATCCTAGTACACGACATGACCCCTTAGGACACCATATGATCTCTTTAAACATCCCAATACATGAAATTATCCCTTAGGAGACCATAGACCCCTTAGGACAATGTGTTTTCCTAAGGGGTCATATGGTGTTCTAACACATGTGTGGCCCCTTGGGACCCTGAATGACACCTAACAACACCATATGACCCCTTAGAACACCATATGAACTCTAACGACATCATATGACCCCTTAGGACACTATATGACCCTTAGGGCACCATATGACCCCTTAGGACCTCATATGATCCCTCAGGACACCATATGACCTTGTAGGACATCATGTGGTCCTAAGGGGTCATCTAGTGTCATATGTGATCATATGGTGTCCCAAGGGGTCATATGGTGTTCTAACACATGCGTGGCCCCTTAGGACCCCAAACAACCTCTAACGACACCATATGACCCCTTAAGACCCCAAACAACCTCTAACAACACCATATGACCCCTTAGGACACCATATGACCTATAACGGCACCATATGACCCCTTATGACACTATATGACCCTCAGAACACCATATCACCCCATATGACCCCTCATAACACAATATGACCCAATTTAACATCTAGTACACGACATGACCCCTTAGGACACCGTATGACCCCTTAGGACCACATGATGTTCTAATGGGTCAAATGGAAGTTCTTCTTTATTTTGACATGTTGATTATTGAAATTTGACTAAGTCTGAAATTTTTTATGATCCTCTAAAAACTAGGATCTACATTATAACTCCGATAGAGCTTAAACTACTCTCAAACATCCTACCAATATATACATGAAATATAACTTAAAGTGTAAGTCACATTTTTGAAATGTGACTTATAATTAAATGTTATATTTTATGTATATATTCTCTTGCCTGGGTGGGTATAACTTGTGCCCAAGTTCAAAAATTGGATAATGCAAATCATTTGGCACGCGCCCAATATGGTGCTCGTCAAATTTAAAAAATTGACTTTTCACATTTGGCGAGCTCGCCAAATGTGAAAAGCCAATTTTTTAAATTTGACGAGCGCCATATTTGGCACTCGCGAAATGGTTTTCTTTGGAAACCACCAACCCTTTGGGTTGGATTGTACTTTGGCATCCAACCCAAAGGGTTGGACGGCCAATTTAGCCCTGAGATGTGTTTTTATCAAAAGATTAGAAAATTTCACACATTTTTGGTCGTGCTCTCCATCAGGTTTGCATGTGTTTCAATGAAACTAAAAAAAAAACACCATAGTGACTCCAAGCTCTCTCTTAGCTATCCAAGCATGTAATTTTTTTCACATTTTGATTTCCTTAAGGCTTTCATCTATAATTTATTTTGTTAGTATGTCCGTTTTTGGTAAAAATCCAACACGCACTATGTTGGCTATAGTTTTTGACACGTTCATCAAATTTTGAATAAACTTACATTTTTAGAAACTAAACTCCATTCTACACAATTTAAAATAAAAAAGTTTTGATTTTTTATTAGTTTTCAATGATTTTAGGGGGGAGCATGCTCAATTTTCTGTTTTTCAATATGTGTCCACTTCAAAAAATTAGTAAAAAATCATATACTCATTAAAAAATTAGCCGAAAAATATGGCATAAAATACAAGATGTTAGCTAGTTTCTCACTAAAGCGATTTTAAAAATTCAAAAAAAAAAGTTATCATTTTAGGGGAGCCACAACATATGCTATGTTATGTTTTTTGCATAGAAACATGACCACTTTTTGTGGCCCCCCTTTGAAGCCCTTAATCTCCACCATTTTCAAAACAAATTAGTATTTTACAAAGTAGACTCAAAGCACTCTAACTCTTGTTCTTATTGCATCTTCTAATTTGGAGTGTAACTATGTTCAATTTGTCATTGAAGTTCAGACTTTGTTGATTTCAAAAGTAAAGTGGCATCTTAAGACCCCCTTTTGGTACCACAACTTGTTGCACATAACCAAATCATCATCATTCATCTTCAGGGACTCTAAATATTACAAGGTAGAGGATATCCTATCCACATTCAAGTGTCCCTTTATAGCCCAATTCTCCTACCTTCATCCCAATCTTGTTGCAGACCTCTTTTCTTTTTCCTTTCACTCAATATTCCTTCACCTAAATTTTTGTGTCTACTTCTCATGCAACTCACATTTCTACCATTTATGTCTCTCTCTACTTTCCTCCTTTTAACTATGACCATTGTCCCTTTAGGCAATTCCCAACCCTTAGCCTTCACTTCTCAAATCATAATAGGAATGAACATTCATTCCTTAGATGTTCCTCCCTACTATAATTTTTAAATAAAAATTTACTTCTTCTAGGTGGTAAGAAGTCTCATTCTTCTCACCTTTCACTATAATTTCTTACTTTAACATTACATTTTCCAATTCTAATTTGAAATTATTGATTTCATCATTTCATACTAAATTTTCTCCCAAATCTTTGAGTAGGAATATATTATGGTGATCAATTCTATCACATCCTTATATCAAGAGGAAATATTTTCATCTATTTCTACTATAATGTGAGGGGTTAGCCCCAAAATAAACCACTCAACTCATTTATCTTATGTCAAAATTCTTTTGGTTTTCTAACTACACTTTAACCTATTTTTTATCATATTTTATTGATTTCATCTTTGTTTTTCATCTTCAGTTTTATTTATGGTTTTTTGTCAAACATTTTGTGAGTGGAAATTTGTCAAAAATAAATTACTCAATTCTTTCCATGTTTTATCATGCTTAAAGGGAAACCTTTAATGCAACATCTTAGCATGCCTCATCATTAAGGCTATCCACAAAATCATATAATTGGGTATAGTCAATGTTAACCCCACTCCAAAGGAAGTCAAAGGTAAGGATATTTTTTCTATTATCCTTGATGCATTTACCAAAAAAATAGGGAGCTTAATCATATGTGCATCCATATTTGGAGGAGTTAAATGTTTTCTTGATTTATTTTCTATGGTTAGGGATTATCCTTTCCCCTAATCAATTATATACTCTTGGATCTCTTTCTCTCTTTTTATCATGGCTTCTTTGTCTAGATTCATTCCTTTTCTACTTGACTGAAGTCCTTTCTCCATCATTATTTCTTGCCAACAAAACATTTAAGAAGTCACTCCCTAATATATGTCACAAATATCATATACAATTGCTTCTTGATCTTGATTTCTCTAACCCAATAATTAAGGATTCACTACTTATATGGAAGTTCTTCTTTATTTTGACAACATGGGTGGTGAATTTAGTCAATAAGGTTCATCTTCCCCATAATAATCACATCTATAGTATCCTTACAAATAAGTTCAAACTTCTTGAAGTTCATTGTTGCTTTATATTGTTATTTAAGTTAGATTTGTCTCTAAAGTTCTAATTTATGGTATAAACTACTCTTTTTATTTAAATTCATGAATTTCATGCTGATTAAGGATCTCCCTTTCTCAATATTATGGTTTTTATTAGCTACATCCCTCTTGATACACTCTCTAGATGCTTCTCACATTTTTCTAACCTTTTTCATTTTCTTTCCTCCCAATCCTAGAATTAGTTCAACATTCTTTCTTCTTTTTATTTTTTATAATGATCACCATATAGTATTCAAAACCTATTTGATCTTACCAATAAATTCTTGTACTCTCTTGTTATCAAAAATGTTCATAAATATTTAATTGATTTAAGTTATCAATCTTTAACTCCATTCTTTTTAATACATTGAGTTATAAAGAGTAGTACTACTTGAGACATCTAAGGCAATCGTAACTTGATTTTTAATAACTATGATGGTATTTATCTTGTTTTATATTCTAACAGGGTAATTTACAATACTTACCTTCTAGTACACTTATGGGTTTTCGTCATTAGTTTCCGTTAGGCCACTCTTTATTTTTCAACTTAATATGAATAAATCTAACTACCCTTTTAAGAATTTTAAAGAGGAATTGATAGGGACATCATGGCTTTGTATAAATCCTTTTTCAAGGGCTAATGCATTGCATCTAGGACTATGTGCATGAAAAAGCTTGTTGATAGCAATCTAGATCATTAATGAGGGTGGTCCCTGCCAAACAATCTCTAAGAATTGAGGGTAGATTAATATTTATCTAAGGCTAACCCTAAAGCTAAATGTGTTTCAGGGGTTTGAAAATGGATATATTTTTCATAGATATGGATAGAGGTTGGTTGGATAAGAATTTAGGTTGCATAGATATGGAGGCCTTTTAATTGGTCGCTCTTTTTATTTTTGAAAGGAATTGATAGGGAAATCATTGCTTAGATAGGGAGGTTTTCAAATTTAATCGTATCAAAAAGCAACGGGTGTACATGTAAGACATGTCATGTTGTGACTAGTCCAAGAAAGTGACTAGGTGGTACACAGGAAAAAATTACTATTAACATATTGCATTGCCTTATTCTTTAAAGGATTATCTTGTGGTAGGTTTTAATTAGTTGATATCTAACTTATAGAAGTCCAAATTGCATTAAGTAGTTGAGAAATATGGTTTAGTATTACCATATGCTACCTTACTTTAAGAGAAAGTTGTGTAAAGAATCTTAGAGTTTAAAAGGAAAAGATGTAAAGAAGAGCAAGGATCAAGGAAAGGGATACCCAATAGTGCTGGAAGAAAAAGTGGAGTTAGGGTGAGTGAAAATCTAAAACCACTACATAATATGATAAAACTTGGGTTAAGCAAACGGATTAGTGATCATGGATATAGAGTGCCAGATGAACTTTTTGGTAAAGGAAAATATGATAATCCAAAAGTTTATGACTTGAGAGAAATGGGTTAGGGATCAATAATGTGGTGTGCCAAATGCTTTACAAGAAAAAACAAGAAGCTAAATATAGGGGAAAACTTCCAAGGTTCAAATATTGGTTTTGCCACACTTTATAACCTTTAGGTATGATGGCATGAGTAATCGTTCAAGACTGACTCCCATAAGGAGAAAAAGAGATGGGAATTGGGTGAGGGAAATGAGCAGGAAAAATAATAAAAGACAAGGATTTTGAGACTTACAAAAAAAGTGAATCCTCAAATTACGAATCACGGATGGTGAATAGTCAATGCCAAAGGAAAGGAAGCATAGTAAAGATAAGTGGAGACGTGAGGTTCATGGATTAGTCTTAAGACTTAAGAAGTATATGATTATATGAAGACCTAAAATCCTAGGGCCAAAGGCAAAGACATAATAGGTAATGGAAGCATGGGGAAAACCATGATAATACCTAGGTAATTTGAAGTCTAAAACACTAAAATAGTCAAAATCCTTAGACAAAACTAGAAATGGCAGGTTTCAAGGAATGTATGGAAAGAATACTAGCAAAAGAAAACCTATAAACCCAACAAAGGCTAGAAATAGACACAATCATCCCTAACATAAAGAAATTTTTATAGTTTGAGATATTTAGGTACATAACAAGTATAACAAGAGGCAAAACATTGCAACAAGAACCTTTTTGAATAAGCGGGTCCATTGAAGAAATTCTTGGATTGGTTATAGGTGGTGGAAAAAACATGGCTCTATTAAGGAAGGATGCACTAGACTTAGATAAATTTGCATTTACTAATATAGGTCCCAACATTACCTAGAAAGGGGCAAGACAAAGATATTGCATAGCAATTATTTTCCTAAGTGCAATAAGAATAAGCATAAGCACGTTTAAAATGCTTAACATTAATATTATTTATTTATTTATTTATAGTCAAATCCTTTGACCAACTTAGTAAGGATGAAAGAATGTTTCCCTACGGAATTATGCCTATAAATAAATAACATTGTAATGGCTCTTTGAAACCATCATATGTTTGACCATTTGAATTTATAATATTATTTTCTAATTATCAGGGCCCCTCTCAAAGTGCTCCACTATTTTATTAATTAAAATATTTATTTCTAAGAAACATCCTAACATGTAGTTTTAGTAAACCACTTTGTGGTTTATGATTTTAGTTTTTTTCTTGTTTATTATTTCTTGACAATGGAGTGCTATATGAGTTGAATGATTGACTTGTCAGTATGTGAGTTTCAAGATTGACTTTAACCTGTAATGTTATGTTGCAAAAATAACATTGAAAAATGAAATTTGGTAACAATCTTATATAAGATTACTTTGAGATTTGTATTATATCAAGTTATCAACTTTGTTGCTTAATAACATAATTGACATTTCCTAGAGTGTGGTTATTTTCTCACAAAAGTGTTTTTGTGACAAAT
Source organism: Cryptomeria japonica (assembly GCF_030272615.1). Lineage (NCBI taxonomy): Eukaryota > Viridiplantae > Streptophyta > Pinopsida > Cupressales > Cupressaceae > Cryptomeria > Cryptomeria japonica. The sequence continues at coordinate 659,194,330 of NC_081406.1, read as the reverse complement.
CATCTTGTCATGGTATGATATTCTTTGTCTAATATATTTCCTATAAGTATAAGATCATTTTTATTGCAAGTTGTTTGTCAAGGCCTAGCATAGAAATTAATCTCTACACCATTTCTTTCTTTCAGGGTATCAAATAGTAATCACCTTAGGTTCTTTGTGTTAGTGGTAGGGATTTTTGTACCAACCTTAGACTGCGAGAAAGTTTTAGCAAAGGGAATCTTGATGTTGAAAAAATGGAAAGCGCATCAAGGATAAACATAAAGAAATTTATGGTTTCTTACTTCTATCTTCTAATTAGATTGCTTAACATGACTTACCTAGAACAAAATCTTAATTTAAATGGGATTTGTTTGGAAAACAGAAATGAAACAAGAAATTGGTTGATTTATGGACAATTAAATTTATGAATGACATGATTGTTTAAAAAAAATTAAAAAGATAACAAGAATGAAAGATGGAAACTAAATAAGTTAGATGTTAGAAATAATTGAATCATCCCATTGAAAAAACTCAAGTTACAAATAAGAGGAATAAAGTCCAATTTTGATATAAGATGTCGGCACAACTTTAGAGTGCAACCATAGCATTATTCATTATTACATGCAATTTTTTTTGAAAAAGGTAGGATAGATAACAACAAACAAAAGGGTGCTAAAATTTTGAAGAAATGAAGAATTGAATAACGATGTAGAATTCTCTGTTAATGAGTCAAAAATGTGGTTTCAAAATTGTTCACACCCATTGTCTGAACTTTGCATATATATGTCTACAATAACATTTGCAACCACAACTACTGACAGAATTGCTCTATACTTTATGCTTTGATAGACGTCCATACCCTATTCCAAAGCTCCCATTTTGGCACAGGCTAGGAGGATGCTGGAAAAGATTTTAAAGTTTGTCTTTACATCTGCCAACCGCATTTGCTTGAAAGTTACTAAAGAGTTTTTAAAAAATCGACTGTGAATAATCTATAATCAAGGCATTCCATGAGAATACATTTCTTCGAGGCATTCCGTTAAACTTATCTATGCTTCCACATTGTACGTATCCTGCAGTCATGGCAATCCATGAGACCATATTTGTTTTAGGTATTCTGTCAAATAGTTCACGCCCCTTGGCTATGCTTCCACATTTTGTGTACATGTCTACCAAGTTATTTGCAACTACATCTTCTGACAAAATTCCCATCCTTTATTGCTTGACAGATTCCATGTCATGTTCCCAAGCTCCTATATTGGCAAATCCAGGGAAGCTGCTTGCAAATGTTGCGAAGCTGGCTTTACACCTGCAAATTGCATTTGCTTGAAAATTCCTGAAGCCTTTTCAACAAATCCATCTTGCGTATATCCTGGAATAATGGCATTCCATGATACGACATATGGTCAAACAGTTCACATGCCTTGTCAAACAGTTCACATGAAATTCTGTCTAATCAGTCTGTCAGCTTAGTGTGTGCTCTTTAAGCCACCCACTAATGGTTCAATGGTTAAATGATTGATAGTTTCCTATTGTCGATATGTTAAGCTGTAATTTATGCTCTTTTGTTCCATAAGACATGTGTAGCCCTTCAGGATCTCATATGACCCCTAACGACACCATATGACTCGCACGTCCATGTGCATCGGGGTGACATTGAGCACGCACCCGAGGCGCCCTGGGCATGCATCAGAGTGCACCCAAAAAGCTGTGTGTGCACGTGGCTGCACACCCTGATGCGCCCGAGGTGTTGTGTGCGCACTCGGGTGAACTCGATGTGCACCTCGGCCAGTGTGCACATCAACCTCACGTCATAGAAGCAAACTATCATCACCCATCATGCAATATTTTTCCATGCCTAAAGTCTTTAATCATTTGTGTCCCACTTAGTGGAGCTCACCTTTTGCTTTGTTGGCTCTTGCTTGCATGGTTTTTTGTTGGTTGTGCAAGGATGCAGACCGCTCTAGCCTTGCTCGCCTTCCCTCTGTGTTGCTTCATTGTCACCCTAGTGCATGCCCTTTTCTTTGCACGTCACCTCACCTCGCTCCTCTATGTTACTGCGTTAGACTCCCATTTGTCACTCTTGTATAATGGGGTCCTGTCTAATTCAAGGATCATGAAGAAAATTCCTTCCACCATGAACCAATCTGTGGTTCTTTATTGGTTAGAATGTGAGTGCAACATAGATGAATTGGACCTAGTCTGGCTTGCACTGCTACATACTGGTTTCACATGTCCCTAACAATCACTGTGAAGAATGATGGGCTCATTAGCCAACCCGTAAAGTGGTTTTCCACATGGTGGATTCCCTAATTGGTCAAGTCCATCCAATATCAGCTCTAAAAATTTTCAAACTTGGTCTACATCATCCCAGTTGCTCATTGTGGCTGTGCCAAGATTGATTGATGGCTATTATTCAAAATCAAGAATGACTAGTTGTAGACACTCTGATTGATTGATTCGAGTAGTAATGGTAATATGATTGTCCCCAATACATTCATCCATCATTTGAGCTGATAAATATTGCATCAAAACCATCATAATTACTACTATGCATTCAATTTGTGAGTCAGGAAATCAAGGAGCTCTCTGGTGCGAAATGACAAAAAAAATAGGTTTTGCAGAAGATAAACAAGTGTCAGTTTGAGTTGAAATTTCATTTTCTAGTTTAGTTGAGTGTGCAGAATTTTTTTAGTCTAGTAATTGTGTAAAAGAAGCACCATATACTTATAATTTCAAAGCCCTGATATAGTTTTAAATTTGTAGTTTTGTAGAAGGTAAAAAAGTGAGTCAAACAAGTTCTCAACCTTCTACATCAAAAAGATCCCTAGACGAAGACAAGTCCATACAACTATCTGGGTCTTCTCGAATACCAACTCATGCTCATGGCCCTGGAGGCCTAGAAGATAAATTGTTAGATTATGTGACGAATTGTTGAGATGTAGACATCCCTCCCTGAATCTGGCTGGTCATTATTTGAGAATTGGTACAAAAAAAGAAATGCAACTGCTCCTGTGAATATGCTTGGTTGTTGGAACTAGGAAAATTGGTTGCTCTAAATGTATTTGTTGAATTATTAACAAGAAAAGGTTGTCAAGTCCTAGGGTGGTGGACTTGTAATTAGCATAACCAAAAAATGCATCTCTGAGGTATTTTGGGTACACTTGGCAGCCAACAAAGAAATTAATTTTGAAAAATTAAATGAGAAATATCTAACAAACCATATCACATACAGAGGTAGTTATTTGCCAAGGCACACAATAAAAGGGGTAGATGATAGGTTGGTTAAGATTCACCAAACGAAAGAGAGCCCTTCACCATCTCGATATTTCAAGATTATTTCATTAAGACCTATTACACTTTATGCAAGGTTTAGGGGAGGAGACACAAGTAGATATGCCAATCCATTTAATGTATATGGTTGCAGATATTCAGGACCCCATGGTCAACACATGATATAATTTTTCTATGTGCATAGCCAACGAAATGCACCAACAATTGGTGTTGACTAAGGCTAATACCAAACAAGTCAAGTTCAAATGGTACTCCCTTATGTGCCACATGTTTTTTACTCAGGACCATGGGGATGGCATGAAACCTTGGAGGTTAGGCATGAGGGTAGAAAGCATGTTCCATATCCTCTACAGTACTAGACATACCTATCAGATCACCATTGTAAGAATTCTTGCTTCTCTATTTGAGTTCTTTGTTAGTAAAACTTTAGATGTGATGAGAGATGAAAAGTGGAGATCGCACAAAGAAATTCTAGATTTACTAAGGCCTGTCGATAGATTGCCAAATTATAGCATTATTCACAAATGGGGAGATTGGTATCTCCCTACCAATTTTATATGGTTGCACAATACACCCCAAGAATATCCCTAAAAGGATAGGCTATCTAGAAATCATATGTCAATTGAATGAGTCTGGCAAGACTCATTTAAGAAGCACAAAGAAGGAATCCTTTTTTCCCTAGCACAACAAAATGTTATGAATTCACAACTAACAAAATATATTACGTCAAACCTATTCCATATTGCAATATTATAAGATGGATTGTGAGCCACCCATGACCTTTGATCTAGAAGGTTTTATCAACAAGGTCTCAACAAATCTTAAGAGGTTTGCCTTCCCTCATGAAGTAAGATATGGGGAAGATGTAATAAAAACTTATACAACAATTAAGGAGGTGGCCATTAGAAGGTCCAAATGGGAATCTATAAGGAGGGGCAAAGAACACAGAAGAAGAGAAAATCAAAATTTAAGATGTGCATATTGAAATATTAATGACTCCATTGTAGAACACACAAAATGCTAGAGATGGTTGATGAACTTAAAATGGAGCCTCAACAAGAGGAACAAAGACTTGCATATTAGCTTGATAGGGCACCATATATTGCCCCTCCACTTTAGGTCTCCACTACTAAAGGAAAAGATCCTATTATAGTTGAAGATGTAATAGAAAGACCACTTACCCTGCAGATTGCTATCCGTAAGCAATCACTTGCTCTGAATATTCTTGAGGAGTAATAGAAAGGAAGAAGGTTGGAGAAACAACCTTGGTTTCATATACACGAGGCACTCAAGATGTTGTCCAAACTGAATATCTGGGAGAAAAAATAATTGGGAGGAACATGAAGTGAATCAACCCCCACCATCACCCTTAAAGATCACTGCTATCACCATGCCTCGGGAGAAGGATGGAAATTAATTTGAAGTGCAACAATAACAGTGTCAATGATATCAGAGCCCTTGCTTGTGCACACTTCATGTCAGATGATTCATTTGTAAAGACACAAGAATTCAAAGATTTGACATAAGGATGAATAAGGACCGATGTCACAATAAAATCAATTCAAGGATGGAAACGGAAGATCCTTCTGAATATAAGCAGATTAGATTATATTTTCTATTTGATTTTAAGGATATTACTCCAGAAGAGGGGAGAAGAATGGTGAAAGCGACTAGTATGCTTTTGTTACTAGAGTGGGATATATCCTCTTTTGTGCTAGCTGATTGAAATGTAAATACATATTTATTTATTGATATCATACTTGTTAATGCAAAACTCTTTTATGAAGAAGAAACCAAGAAACTACAAGCTACATGATAAATACATGGATGCCTTGAGGGAAATAAAGCAATTAAAAACTTAAATATAATTTCCTTCAACATCTGTCTCTGTGCCAATTGTTGAATCTCCCCCAAGCTCTGCAGAGTTGTCATCGCAAGAGAAGTCACTCCAAGCCAAAATAAAGGAGTTGAATGAGCAGGTAAAGGGCTTCAAAGGAAAGAGGTTGAATTGAATGATTTTAATAGTTGCAAATCTATTCAACTTTAGAATTTCAAAAATTATGAAATAACTGGATGATACGTGGAAGTCTTATTTAAATCTTCAGTCAACTTACCAGAAATATTTGACTGATAGACAAAATTTGAAAGGATTTGTGAATAGGCAGAACCCTAATGCTCCAATGTTCAAAACAATTTACAAATGTGCTAGGTTTGATCCACAAGTGACTGGAGAGCTAATTGCTTCACGTAATATGTTGATCATAATGGAGGAAGTTGTAGCATATTTGGCCAAATTGGACAAACAAGTGAAAGGCAAATCAGACCATTTGGAGAGTATGGAAAGGGAGTGGTGCCAAGCATTTTTGGGGAGCGTGGGATTTTAAAGCCACTCCATAAATGGAAGGATGAATTCAATACAGTGGTTCCCACTTTGTCCTCTTTTGTGCTAGCTGATTGAAATGTAAATACATATTTATTGATATCATACTTGATTGTTTAAAGTTAAATTTTGATAGCTTCACCAAAGAAACTAGAGCAATCTTGGATGCCAGATTCACCATGCATAATGAAAGAGTGACAAGATTTCTAACTTTATAATGGCTCTCAGAAAGAATGTATGCAAAATGGGTAGGAAAGTATGATGATAAAGTGATTTTGAAATGCAAGGTGAAATGGATGAAATAAAAAAACTTGATTAGTATTTCAATCAGTCCATGTCATTAGACATTTTACTCCATCACCATCATAAGTAGGTCACAAGTGTGTAAAAGGTGGCTCCCAACAGTTTTTGGTGCCAATGTAAGATCAATTTTGATGCGATGTGTCTTCCTTGAGTCAAGTGCATAGGTCTCCAGCAACTCCAACGGTTTCAACATCTTCTGCAACAAGCATAAAGCCTAATTTTATCTTCTATTGAAGTCGTTATGCCTTCTAGCATATTATTTTATTAAATGTTTGTCAAATGAATATGTAACATCATTACATTGGCTTTAGGCTTGCTTTAAAGCTAATGTAGGAGAGTGGATTAGCTTCCTATTCAACACAAAAATAGGTTCTAGCAAGGACCATCCGTCTTCTTGTGAGGGTCATAGGGTCAATTGAAATTATTTGACCAAGATCGTTGACAACTCCTTTGAAGACCTCTTTATTGCAATATTCTATTAGAATACTAGACACGTGAACCCACATTGATGCCATGTTAAAAGAGTTTTTTTAAGGCATCAAACCTTGACTCCCATCTCTTGAGGGCAAAGGTCCATTTAGTGATAAGCCACAACCCCTCGGCTAGGATTTTATAGAGGTCCTCTTCACAAGCAAAGACAAGTGATAAATAACCTTTGGTAAGGGTAGTGATCTTCAATTGAATTTTCATTCTCCATTTTTTGTCTGCCTAGGCTCTTACCGTTTAAATATTCACTCAAGGACCCAAAATAAAATTGACCAAAGTCATCTCTAGCTCAAAGACACTTTTCTCAACAATACCGTCACAAATAGAAATGAACAACTCACCTAAACAAGGGTTAGAGGAAACCTTGATCTATAAAAAAGATCTTTTTTCTTCCAATTGTGGATTGAAGAAGTAAACCCAACACTAGGGAACCACCATGTTTGTTGTGTGGATAGATGAGGACTGACCACTAAATACTTCAAGGTCCACAATCTAACCCACTTTAGATAGAATAACCTCAAAACTAGGGACAAAAGTCTTGGGGCTCCCTCCAAGAATCTTATCACCAAGTATTTGCCACTTGCAAGATACGTCTTAGGTCAAGAGGTTTATCCAAAACTTACACAAACCTATCTTCCTTGTCCTTTGCCATCCCATTTGGCATCTAATCACCATCATCACTCACACCCAAAGTACTACCACACCCACCCCATTCATAGACCCACCACCAACTTGTTGCCCATAGTTTGCAACCCTAACTATAGATGTTAGACCCTCCATTTAAATTAGTATATCGCGTTTCTTCGAGAAAAAAAAGATTTTTTTGTATGTTGACTACTCAACATTAAATAAGGCATTTTTTGCATGTTAAGATAAATAGTTATTTAAATATAAATCTTTTGTGAAAAAATATCCATACAAATATTATCTACAACTAAAAGATTTTAGTCTTTAATAGTACCAAAGATAAGCAAACTTTGATAGCTACAAATACGTTCACTTATAATAGCCTATTCACTAATAAATATTTAAAATTAGTTTCATTTCTGGATAAGAATGAAATGACATTCACTAAAATTCTAATATCCCTAACTAATTTGTCAATGAAAAGAAGGAAAAAATTTGGGCACACAGAAAATGAGAAAGCTGCTCAAAGGTAATTATGTGAGAAGAATTCTTTTAAGTCAAAGGTGCAGCCATATTCAGAAAGTTCACATTGTAATAGCTTAAACATCCCTCATTTAATTTGTGAATTTCAGACAATAATAAAATAGAATATTCATAAAACAAAAGGTGAAACTAGACAACCTGGATTATGAAAATATAATAGCAAACAATTTCACATCTTTCCTGTCAAACAAAAAGGAAGAAAGGACTTGGTTGATTTCTGCTTTAGCAGAGAGATAAAAATACCAAATTCCAGCCCTAGCAGGAAATATAAAATTTTGACTGTCACAATCTGGTTCTATTGTCAGATTAGTTAGCAGCAATTATTATATTACTTCCCTCAAGATAAACATGTGATTACAAAGTCAGCATAGAGTACCATCCACAGAAGAAATCTTGATAGACAAGTTTAATAGATAACGGAAAGTATGGATTGTCATAAATCATTTTCAAATATCATAATAATCTGTCTGTGACAAACACCTTTACAACTATCTTTATAGATTTACATTTATTATGCAAAAATTCTAAAATATTTTGTTATACCTATAAAATCATAAAATATTTTAAATTGATGATAATTTTTAAATTTTAAGTATAATTCTGAAATTGCTTATGATGAAAAGTAATCTTCAATAATAGGAAGGAACCATGCAATTATGCTTCAATCCAAACTATCATAACTAGAATTATAACTAAAATTATCAAAAATAATTTTCCCATCCTTGTACAAGAGAATTGTTCTATACATGAATAACAATCAATTTCTAGAATTGGGAAAATATAAATCCAGGAGCGATTTTGAATGGCTGGCACTCACCTAGACATGACAACTATCTTGCCCTAGAAATAATAAAAGAATCATCATTTACAAAGTCCTTTAATATTTGCATTTGACCAACTTTAACCAGCCAGTTAAGTATCTGGACAGTTCTATCACTTGGAGCACAACCTTTTTTCTTCATTTGATCCATCACCAAAAGCGTTTTTTCATGGTCATGTCTTTTACTGAAGGTGAGTAATAATTTATTGTATGTTAGAACATTTGGAACTATATCTTTTGTTCTCATCTCATCCATCATCGAGAGAGCCATGTCAAGTTTGTTTTCCTTTCATAGAGAACCAATCAATATAGTATAGGTTACAACCGTCGGAGCAATACCAACCACTTTCATCTTTGAAAAATACTTTAAGGCCTTATCCAATTCACCAATTTTGCAATAGCCGTCAATCAGACAGCTATAAGTGACTACATCACGAATCAAGCCTTCATCTAGCATCTTATCAAAGAGTGACTGTGCTCTAGAAAAATCTCCTGCCTTGCACAGGCCATCAATGACTTTGCTGTATGTCACTTCATCAGGTTTCAAATCCATTGTTGCCATCTCCTCTAAAATCTTTCCTACCATGTTCATTTCTCTTGTTCTACAGAATGCACATATTAGTGTATTATATGTAATTACATTAGGAAGATGTCCCCTATTTTCCATCTCAGAAATAAGGTTAAATGCTTCCTTTGCCCTGTTACTCTGACATAATCCAGCAATTAGATGGTTGTAGGTAACAACATCTGGGGAGAAACCTTTGCTTAGCATATTTTTAAACAACGTTTGAGCCTTTTCCACCTCATGCAATTCACATAGGCTGCGTATCAAAGAACTAAAAGTAATCACATTCGGCTGTAAACCCCTTCTCAACATGTCACGAAAACAATCCCAAGCCTTGTCCATCTTGCCATCTTTGCACAATCCATCAATAACCGCATTAAATGTCACTACATCAGGCGAAGGACCAAACTCCATCATTTCTACAAACAGATTGTAGGCTTTGTCTGTCTTTCCAGCCTTGCAAAAGCCATCTATCAGGCTATTATAAGTATAGCTGTCAAGTAAATGGCCGTCTTGTAACATTTTACCTACTAATCCTAGAGCTTCATCTATTCTTTCTACTTTGCAAAGACCATCAATCAGGGTGTTGTATGTAACAATACTTGGTGAGCAGTAACTATTTTTCATTCCAGCTAATAACCTTAGAGCTTCATCTTCCCTTCCCACCTTGCAGAGACCATTAATTAGGGTACTGCATAAAATACTATTAGGGGAAATGCCAGTTTGTATCATCTCAGCAAATATAACAAGAGCTTCAACTATTCTACCTCTTTTGCATATTCCATCAATTATACTATTGTATGTAACAATATCTGGAGAGCAGTAACTATTTTTCATTCCAGCTAATAACCTTAGAGCTTCATCTTCCCTTCCCACCTTGCAGAGACCATTAATTAGGGTATTGCACGCAATAATATTAGGAGAAACGCCAACTTGTATCATCTCAGCAAACAAAACAAGAGCTTCATCTACTCTACCTCTTTTAGATATCCCATCAATTAGGGTACCGTATGTAACTAAATTAGGAAAACAATGAACGTGCCTCATTCCGTGCAAAATCCCAAGTGCTTCTTCTATTTCATCACGTTTACACAAAGCCTTTACGAGGGTGTTATAAGTCACAACATTTGGATCTATTTCCATCTCTTTCATTTCAGCAAGAAGGGTGTTGATTAGAAGCATATCACCAGAGTTTCCAAGGCCATCCAAAAGCGCGGTGAATGATACGACATTGAGAGGAAGGCGTTGAGTAATGGCTGAATGTAAAAATTCCCAGGCCTTGTTCGTGTTTCCCGATTTGCAGAGGGCAGTAACGGACTGATTGAAGCGAATAACATTAAATTTGTGTGTGATGTGAGAAGGGGGTTTCTCCTGTTTGTGTGTGTGTTGAGATGAGGTTTTGGAAGAATGAGAAGAAGCTACCTGTTTAAAGAGGGGGCATCGCATCCATTTGAAGTTGTGCATCATCTCCATCTTGCAGCGGGTAACAGAGCAGAGCAGAACAAAGACCTCACGAATCTTCTTTGACCTTCCTTCACTCAACAAATTAACAGAAAACAAATATAATTATAATTATTATTAAAAAGGAAATAAATCTACCCCAACATTTATTTACCTATAGTTCTGAAAATTGAATTAGGGGAAAATTGAATTAAAACATATGATATAGTTTTTTTAAATTCGTTCAGGATATTTTTATAAATAGATGTATTCTTTTTCATAATCTTTTCTTAAAGGTATATTTAAGATGTTTATTTATTAGTTCTTATTTAGGTATAATTGTTGCATTCATTAAATTCTATTTTTCAATTAATTGATTCAATCATTATAAAGAATTAAAATTTTAGAACAAAAAAATTATAGTTTGTATTTAATTTTTATTTAAAATGATTGTAAAAATATATTTTTTCTTTCTTTTATTGGTTCATGTTCAAATAGGGGAAGCGTACCATTAGTGGACATAGTTAACTTCGCTCACCTAAAACTCTCAATCCATACATCAAATTTTGATTTTTTTTTTTGGTTGTCTCTTTGTACGGCTTTACTACTTATAACTAAGGATCTGGCTTCTGGGTAGTAACGATGCACGTTGTGGAAAGTGTTATATACGGAAAGGTCAAAAAGTGGTCATTTAAAAGTGTCGTCCCATACATACACACCTTTGCGCCTATAGTGGATAACTCAAAATTTACAGTAGTAGTTGAGAAATGTCCTAGTAGTAGATCACTTTTTTTTTTTACCTTAATTAGCCCATTTGTGCACCACTAATGGGACATTTGTGCATAATTATCCACTATTGGTACATGTGATATTCATTTATGAACTTTTCATTATCAAGTTTTTGGGCTCCTTTACAATCTAGTAACGGGGTTTTGGGTTGACAAAAAGGTGTCCACAATTGGAACTAGCGGTTGCACCTAAATGAGATGCAATGATTACGTCGATAGTAATTTATATAATATATTTGATCATTAAATAAAAATTTTAAATAAAACTACTAATATTAGAAAATAATTATTTATGTTGTTGTGTCACCTTATTCTTTTGTTCCTACAAGTTGTCCTTTGCGAGCCTTCCACCTTTTTTTATTTATCTTATTTCCAAATGGGTGAGATTTGTTCAAGTGAAATTAAAAAAGTTTACAATCCTACCAAGCCTTATTCATTTCATCTTGTTACCAAACACTATCCATTTCATCTAGTTAGCCCTAAATCATATATATGAGTTTCTTTTAAAGGTGACATCGATCAAAGTTTGGTGTAAGAAAAATTGCATTCATAGATCAAAATTTATAATAATGTTTAGAAACTTGGGTCGACAGGACGGAAACTATCTTTTAATATAATCTTGTATTTATATTCAACCTTTATAACACTTGTTGTGCTACTACTCTTTATATATATATATATATATATATATATATATATATATATATATATATATATATATATATATATATATATATATATATATATATATATATATATATATATATATATATATATATATATATATATATATATATATATATATATATATATATATATATATTGCTCCTTTAATTTCAAAAAATATAAATTTTATTGTTTATTATATTTTGATGAAATTGTCTTTTATTATTAAATTGATGTTATTTTAATATAATATATTAAAATAATATTGTAGACATCTAAAATTAATTAAATTAATATTTAATTAATTTAAGCATTCCCAGATAATTAATTAATTCAATTGTGTTGATCCCCTTCCTCTTAAGGTTAATTAAATCAAATTTAATTAATCTTATCACTATAGTCCAATAATTAATTTATCAATAAATTACGTATTCCCCTATTCTTCTAAAGTCATCCCAATCATTATTTCTTCTAAACCTCTATTAGTTAATTAACTTGATTAACTAAGTTAACCATGTGATTCCTACAAATCACCTTCTTAACCCTCGTCACTTAGCCTAATTAATTCTTCTCTAACCATGCTTATCATTTCCCCCAATTTTATATTCCTCCACTCATTATCTCTCCTCATGTCACATACTCCTAACTTTCCCACTTTCATGCTAAACCCTTATTAAGACACTTGATTGGTACCCTTAATCATTTGCACATCCCTAATAGGGATGGGTCAACTCTTTGCCATAAATGGCTTTCCTATCTCATCCTCCAACCTTAAATACTACTCACTTTGGTCATTTCAAGGAATTTCTAATCCCTTGCTTATCCCCATGTCTCCTCTTCTCAAGGAATTTTAAATTCCTTTTTTTCATTTGGTCTTCCCACACTATCTCTCATTTAGGAATTTTTAATTCCTTTGTCCTCCCCCAAGGAATTTTTAATTCTTTTTTATTCTTCCAATGTACTTGGTGTGAGTAGAAGAGTAGGTTGTCTTGATAAGATAAAATGCCTCCAAAATGTGGGTCAATGATGGCCAGGAGAATGAAGGCCCTAGAAGATGAGATTGAAGCATTAAAAGATGGAGAGAGAAGGACAGAAAGGGGTGAAGAAAGTGATAGTGACCCCAAAGAAGAACAAGGAGAGGGTGAAGGTGGAACCCCTCCTGCAAGACCTCAAGAAGAGGAGATGGCTCCTAAACAAAGAAGGTTTATCAATGCTTTGAAGACTATGAAGGAAGAGACTTCTAATGTCAAGATGGAAATTCCAATGTATGGAAGCAAAATGGATGCTGAGGAGATGATAAGGTTGATTGATTCCTTGAACAACTACTTTGAGTACAAGGAAGTACCAGAAGACAAGAAAGTGAAGATTGCCAAAACAAAATTGAAAGGATCTGCCTTGATGTGGTGGAACTAACTCAAGGACAAAGGGTGAAACAAAACAAATCCATGAATAATTCACGGGATAGAACGGTGAACAAACTAAAGAGAAAATTCTTACATGTTGATCATGAGGTCCAAGTGTTCATAAAGATGCAAAACTTGAAACAAAAATATATGGATGTGGTTGCCTACACTAAGGAATTTCACAAACTCAATCTAAGGTCTAGAAATATCGAGAATGAAAAGGAGAAGGTGGCTAAATACCTTAATGTTTTAAGGTTCAATATCCAAGATGAAATCAATCTTCTAATCTTTAAGACCATAGATGAGTGCTTCCAAGTGGCACTAAGGGTAGAAGAAAAGTTGAAAAGGAAGCATGAGAAGCAAGGAAGAGGTAGAGGAAGAAGTTTTAAAGGTAGGGGCAGTTTTGGAGCAAGAGGACAGTCCCAAAGACAACAAGGTGAATCTCATGGGCACAATGAACAAGGTGGGGAGTCAAACAATAGAGGAGGATTCAAAGGAAGGAGGCCAAATGATAGAGGAAGGTTCAATGGATCAAGAAGAAGTTTTAACACCTTCTCTAGTAGGTGTTACAATTGCAATCAAGTGGGGCACCCAGCCTTCAAATATCCTGAGAAGAAAGCATCAAGTTCCCATGGTGGGGAAAGGAGGAACCAATTGGTACAAGAAGAGGATGGCCATAGTGTGAACTCACCTTCTAGACCCGTTGATCCTAAAAGTCGAGAGAGTTTGATGATGAGAAGGACACTTCTCAAGGTACCAAACACCAAGGAGCCACCCCAAAGGAAGTCCTTACTCAGAACCACATGAAAACCACATGGTACGAGGTGTATGGTAATTGCAGATTATGGTTCCACGGATAACCTAGTGTCTCTAGAAATGGTTGAGAAGTTAAAACTGAAAAAATAAACCCTCATCCCACTCCATATAGGGTGTCATGGTTGAGTAAGGGTCAACAAATCCTTGTAAATGAGCAAGCTTGGGTAGATTTCCATATTAGGGGATATGTGGATAAAATCCTTTGCGATCTCATTCCTATGGATTCTTGTCATCTACTCTTAAGTAGGCCTTGGCAGTATGACCGTAAGGCATTTCATGATGGTCAAAAGAACACCTACACCATAGACAAAGATGGAGAATCATTCACCTTAAACCCCTTGCCGGATTGGGTCAAACAAACACCTTGGTCTAGTGTCATGCTAGTGGGGAAGAAGGAGTTTTTGAAGACCTTAAAGGAAGAAGGAGGTCAAGGGTTTGCTTTGATTGTCAAGCCAAAGTGCAGATCTATTTTGTCTACAAATAATGAAAAAGACATGCCTAGTGAAGTCCAAGCCTTGTTGGAGAGGTATAAGGGTACAGTAGTGGATGAATTACCCAATTCTCTGCCCCCGATAAGAGATATTAGTCATCATATTGATTTGATACGATGTGCTATATTGCCTAATAAGGTTGCCTACAAGATGACCCCTGCTCAAAATGAAGAGATAGCAAAGAAAGTGCAAGAATAATTGGATAAGGGCTTGGTGAGGGAGAGTTTTAAGTACTTATGTTGTACATATTGTATTAGCCCCTAAAAAGGATGGTAAATGGAGGTTGTGTACTGATTCAAGAGACATCAATAGGATAACCATTAGATATAGGTTTCCTATGCCAAGAATGGAAGACCTCATGATTGTCTAGGTGGTGCATGTTACTTCTCAAAGATTCACTTGAAGAGTGGGTACCATCAAATTAGGATCCAAGAGGGGGATGAATGGAAGACAACATTTAAAACCAATGAGGACTTATATGAGTGGCTTGTGATGCCCTTTGGACTCTTCAATACACCTAGTACATTCATGAGACTAATGAATGAAGTGTTAAAACCGTTTTATTGGCAAATTTGTTGTTGTTTATTTGGATGACATTCTTGTGTTTAGCAGGTCCAAGGAGGAACACTTGAAGCATCTTGACATGGTCCTAAGGAGGCTACATGAGGAGAAGTTGATAATCAACTTGGAAAAATGTGGTTCATGAAAGAGGAGTTGGCCAACCCCTAAATTAGTTGGGCATGTGAGGAGTTTCCATGGTCTTGCAAGCTTTTACTAGAAATTTATAAGGAACTTCAGCCACATATGTGCACCAATCATTAATACAATCAAGGGCAACAACAAGGGTAAGTTTATATGGACAAATGAGGCAAATCAAGGGTTTGAATATTTGAAGAAGAAGGTATCTTAAGAACCTATCCTTACACTCCCCGATTTCAATAAAGTTTTTATAATTGAATGTGATGCTAGTGGACAAGAAACAAGTGATGTTTTGAGTCAAGAAGCGAGATTGGCTACCTTCTTTAGTAAAAGTTAGATGACATCAAAAGAAAGTATTCCTCCTATGATTTACAATTATATGCTATGGTTCAAGCTCTCAAAAAATGGAGGCATTATTTTCTACCAAAGGAATTTGTGGTGTTTACTGACAATCATGCTCTTAGTTTCTTGAATGGGCAAGATAAGTTAAACCATAGGCATATGAAGTGGGTTGAGTATTTGCAAGCATACACCTTCACTATCAAGCACAAGAAGGGTAAGGCCAATCACGTTTCAGATGCTCGTAGTAGGAGGTCATTCATGGTTCAAGAAACACAACTACAAAGTGTTGGGATTGATGCACTTAAAGACATGTACCAAGAAGATGCAGATTTCAAGGAGGTATACAAGGTTTGTGGCAATTTTTGAATGCTTTTCATAGTGAGTATTCTAATTTTTTACTTTAGAATTGTTTTCTCTTCAAAAGAGGTCAGTTATGTGTCCCTAAGTGTTCAATAAGAGATAATTTAATCAAGGAGAAGCATAGTGGGGGCCTTGGGGGACATTTTGGTCTTGATAAGACATTGGAGTAGGTTAAGAGGCTCTATTTTTGGCCTAGAATGTAGGTAGATGTTAGAAAGTACGTGGAAAATTGCACTATATGTCAAAGGGCTAAAGGAACTTCATCTAATGCAGGGATCTATTAGCCACTACCAATCCCCAATAGGCCTTGAGAAAGTATAAGCATGGATTTTTTGTTGGGGCTGCCAAGAATACAAAGGAGTTTTTACAGTGTTTTTGTGGTTGTTGATAGGTTTAGCAAAATGGCTCATTTTCTTCCTTGTAAATGCACCAATGATGCATCTAACATTGCTGGTGTGTTTTTTAGAGAAATTGTGAGAATACATGGTTTGTCTTTGAGTATAGTCTTTGATAGAGACTCTAAGTTTATAGGTCACTTTTGGAGGACCTTGTGGAAGAAGCTTGGCACAAACTTGTCTTTTAGTTATGCCTAGGATCCACAAACAAATGCCAAACAAAGGTGGTTAATAGGTCATTAGGGAATCTACTAAGATGTCTAGGGAGCATGGCCAATCTTGGGATTTGATACTACCTCAAGCAGAGTTTGCTTATAATGACTCCACAAACCGAAGTATAGAAAGAAGCCCTTTTGAAGTTGTTTATGGCATGCACCCAAGAGGTGTTTGTTAGTTGAGATACCTACAAGGTATGGAGAAAAGGAGTTCTCAAGGGGAAGACTTTTCCATCAGCATGAGAGATGTACATCAGCAAGTGAAAGACATTCTTCAAAAGAATGTGGAAAAGTACAAGGAAAGGGAAGATTTGAAAAGAAGAGACATTCAGTTCAAAGTTGGTGACTTAATTCTTGCACATTTGAAGAAATAAATTCTTCCTAAGGGCAAGTATACAAATTTCATGATGAAGAAGATAGGACCTTGCACAGTGGTCCATAAATTTGGACAAAATGCATATGAGATTGAGTTACCTCCTTGGGTAGCAATATCTCCTATCTTTAATGTTTCATATCCATATCCTTTTAAGCATTTTGTGATGCAAGTGATGATGCGGGTCTGACAACTCCTGAAGATGAAGATTGGGTCAAGGAGTTACCCCCTAGCCAACCCATAAAGCTTGAAAGCATTCTAGACACCAAGGAGGTGAAAAGAACGAGGAGGAAGGTATACAAAGAATATTTGATCAAATGGAAAGGTTTACTGAAATCATATGCCACATGGATGACTGAAGGTGACATCAAGCAACATGGGACTTTTGTTCAAGAACCGATCTCAATTGGGACTTGAGATTTTCCTCTCCTCGGGTGTATGCTACAGGAGCACCTAGGGTCTCAAAGTTCCTCAAAGTTGCCTTGTGAAGGATTTGATTTTTTTATTGTATAAGGTCCTATGGACCATTTTGTGTCATTTTGAATCATTTGTAATCACTTTGTTTTAGTTGTAAGGTCTTTTGACTCCATTTGGGTCTTGTAGTCCTATAAGGTCCTGATTGGGTCGACCTTGGTTAGACCATTCCAAGGGGGTCTCAAATGGTTTTAGTTGTTCTTTTTGGTCTATTTTGATCCATTTTGATGGGGATAAATGGTTAGGATCATGTTTGAGGTCATTTTGATGTGTTGGTCAAAAGTTGTCAAAAAGTTGCTATGCAACTTTTGCAACATTTTCAAATATTGATGTAAAAGGGTACCAATGGTCACCCACATTTGAAATTAGGTTGCGGATAGTTGGGCAGACCCTCCATATTCTTTATAAGGCCTCTTGTGGGTCGATGCGAAGGTTTGTGGTGGTTTGGAGACAAAAAGCAATACAAAAACTCAGATTTTCTGTATTTTCCTTGCAATTTTTTTCCTATGCATAGTACAAGTCTGTACAGTACTATGATGGTGTAAGGGTCACATATTCTGATAGAGGGGTTGAATAACTTTCATTTGGCATTGGTCTCATGAATTTTCATTAAGTATTTTGAGAGTTATTGTTGTTTTATTGACAACAACTTCCTAGATTTCTTTATAACGGTCTTGTTGCAGTATTCATAACTTTCTTGTACGGATAGATCAAAGTGTAAAGTCTGAATTTTTGGAGATCCCTGTGACCTACCTTTAATTTAAGAATAATTTTGTGCAATTTGGTTTATTTTCGTGCATTTGGTGAGTTTTTCACTGAAAAATGCCTGGAAACCCTCCTCACCTAGGCTTTGAACAATAAAAACATGATTTATCCTCATTCCATCAGGTTCTGATCATGAAACCTAGTGGAATGATAGTTTTTTGTATGTTATTTCATTTTTTCAAAGTGGCAGGATAGGAGGATGATTTTGGAAGGAGTTTGGTGAAGTCGTAGGTTTGGCATCTTCATGTGACAAGCCTAAGAAAGTGACATAAGGTTGCTATAGATAGTGATAATGAAAAAGTTGACCCCTTGGACACGCAAAATTGATGAAAAGGACTTGGTGTAGACTGAAACCAAGTGTTGGTACCCTGTGTTGAGTGGTTTTATGATCATTTATGGAGTTCCTTGGCGAGAAGGACTAATGTTTAAGCCTAAAACTAGGATAGTTTTAGGACAGTCATAAACATCTTTTGAAAAACTTTGTAAAACTCCTTTGGGTGATTTTCCTTATTGAAACCAGCCCATATTTTGTTGGCTTAGGATTGTCCACACAAGTTTGAGACCTTGTTTGAATGCTATACCTTACTTGGAAGGCTACTAGGCCTAGGTGCACCCTGAGGGTGAGTGTTGATGGTATGATGAAGGAATAAGGATCCAGTCAACTACTGAGAGGGGGATGGTGAATCAATAGATAGAAAACTAACATAAAATTTTCCTCAAACAAAAACAACCTCTCAAAGCAAACTCAAAACTGACTGGTTTAAACACTAAACTTCAAATGCAATAATACTGACAAGTTAAACCAGTTGACTATTATAACAGACTAACAATAAAACATCTATGAAACTCTCAAAACCTTTTAACTGAATCATTCAAATACTTTACTGACAGTAGTTAAAACATATTTTAGATTGTTGTCGGTTAACATAACATATCAAAGTGGATTTAGCAGTTAAGCAATTCAACCATAGTAAACATAACCACAAAAACATTCACCACTTGACACAATATTTTTGACGTGGAAACCCAAATGGGAAAAACCACAGTGGGGATGAATACCCACAAGTATTCTAAACTCTTCTGAAGTTCGCCCTTTTAGGAGCCAAGCCTGTTAAATCTTTACAATAAGTCCTGTTAAGAACAGATCCTATTAGGGACCACCCAGTTAAGGCATTGACTATAATGCCTATTAGAAGCAATACCTTGTTAGGAGTAACCTCGGTAGAGGATTTGGAATCCAAACTAATGAACCACCTGGTTAGAGGATTTGAATAACACTAAGCTTGTTAGAGCTTACCCAATCAAGGGATTTGACTGTTGTGATTGTTAGAAAACAACAAGGGTTTGCTAATCTGTTTGAAAAGCACTACACTTGCTAGTTCAAATCCTTTTCATGCTCCTATTTGTGTTTACACATATTGCAAATACATCATCTGGTTACCACACTCTCTTACTCTCAACTACAAATTGCCAACACTTCAACAAACAACTCATTGACCTTATAAACAAATCAATAGGTCGGTAACACATCATAAACCTAAGATCTCATAGAGATTACAAACAAATTGGTTCAAGTATGACCATTGGATTACATAACAATCACTACACATCATTCAAGATATCCTTGACCACTCCTTGATCACCGCTTCATTTACCTCTGTAACTCATCACACGGTTTACATTACATGCAATGAACTTGCTCATTCCCAAGACAAAAACCATTATCTACGCGCCAAAAATGATTTGAAACTCTTCTCATACAACATGCATATGTGTCATAATCATTACCCCTCATCATTTGATCATAAACCAATACAATCGATTCACCAAACTCCATCAGTTAGGGTTTATCATATCAACAGGTAGGGTTTACTAGTTGATTTCACTTCTTCTCTAGTAATACCGGTTTCCTTCACAAGCTCACTTACCGGTTACAAAACAACATTATTACAACATCATTACCGGTTATAATTGACATCAATAACAACATAACATTTCATTAATGCAATCTTCATGCAAATGCCAACAATCTCCCCCTTTGGCATTGATGGCAATACAAGTATTAATACCCTTGATTGCTAAGATTGTGAATAGGAATCTTGGTTTACATTTTACCATGTACTCTTCTTCAACTGAGTCTCCATGTCTTCAGATGGTAACTAACTATGGATCTTCTCTCTGTCAATCATATAGATCATCTCCCCAATCATATAGTTCTTCTCCCCCTTTGACAACAATGCCAAAGTGAAAGTAAAACATGCAGTGTCAAACTTCACTGTTAAGCATCATCAACCTACAACTTGATGCTCCCCTTGTGGAATAATTCCACTCTACACCAATCCTACTATAAACTTTTGCAAGTAGCTCCGGGACTAATGTAATTCACATCATGCTCAATTGGCCTCATGTAGGGGTACAACCCCTAGTTGACTTCTAATATACTCAAAAGTAGTCTTAGGCAAAGATTTTGTAAAGATATTTGCTAGCTGCTCCTTTGTAGATACATGCTCCAATAACACATCTTTACTCTGCACTTTCTCTCTCAAGAAATGATACTTCAGCTCAATATGCTTGGTTCATGAATGCAAAATAGGGTTCTTTGAGATATTAATGGCACTGGTATTGTCACATAAGATCTTTACCAGTTCTGTAAACTTCATCTTGAATCCTTCTAGAATGTGTTTCATCCAGATAGCCTGGGTACAATTCATATATGTTGCAACATACTCAGCTTCAGCAGTGGACTATGATATACAGCTTCGCTTCTTGCTACTCCATGAAACAAGTCTTCCACCAAGAAAGAATGCACCATCGGTTGTGCTCTTCCTATCATCAACATTACCTGCCCAGTCTGCATCTGTATAAACCTTCAAATCAAAGTTACCTACATTTGGATACCATAATCCATAGTCAGTAGTACCTTTCAAATATCTGAATATCCTCTTGGTTGCTATCAAATGTGTCTCCTCTGGATTCTTCTAAAATCTGACAACTAAACCAACTGCATGAGCAATATCCAGTCTGTTGTGAACAACATAGTGCAATTTCCCTATCATTGACCTGTATTCCTTTTCATCAACAGATGTGGCTTCATCCTCCTTAGACAATTTACAACCTGTAACCATTGGTGTCCCAACTAGTTTATAGTCACTCATTCCAAATGTCTTCAATACCTCTTTCACATACTTAGACGGTGTGATAAAAATACCACTCTCCATTTGCTATATTTGCAAACCTATGAAGAATTTTATGTCTCCCACTACAGACATTTCAAACTCACTTTTCATTTCATTTGCAAAGTCATTGCTCATATCATCATTTCCTCCAAATATGATATCATCTACAAACACTTCACTAACCAGTATCTTATCTCCTTCAAATTTGAGATATATGTTGTGATCTTCACTGGTTCTCTGAAAACCTATCTTCATCAAGTGTGAATGTAACCTTTCATACCATGCTCTCGGTGCTTGCTTCAAACCATATAGTGCCTTGTGCAATTTGCATACCATGTATTTTGCATCAGTCAAAGCATAACCATTTGGTTTCTCAATGTATACTTCTTCTTCCGGTATCCCATTTAGAAATGTTGACTTCACATCCATCTGATATACTTTGAATCCCTTATATGTTGCAAATGTAAGTAAAGTACTAACACCTTCCAATCTAGCAACTGTTGCAAAAGTCTCACCATAGTCTTCTCCTTCTTCCTGTGCATAACCTTTGCAAACTAATCTAGCTTTGTTTTGGACTACTACTCCATCTTCATTCAGTTTATTCCTGAATACCCACTTAGTACCTATCACATTTTTATTCACCGGTCTGGGTACTAGGGTCCATGTGTTGTTCTTCTCAATTTGATCAAGCTCCTCTTCCATAGCTTTGATCCAATGATCATATCCAAATGCCTCCTTAGCAGTTCTAGGCTCAATAGTGGAGATCATGCAAGAATTCTCTCTAATTCTCCTTCTAGTTAACACTCCAGCATCCTTATCTCCAATAATCTGGTCAAGATTATGATTGAGTCTGACATACCTCAGAATAATATGATCATTATCTTCAGGCTCTTCCCCTTCATTATTATTATCTTCTTCTAAATCTACTTGTTCCGGTTGAATTGGTACAACAACATTCTCTTTATCAGCTTCTGGCTTCACCGGTTTTGGTTCCAAAATCAGAATACAAGGATATTCATCCTTTTTCTCCACATTGGTTTCCCCTGAGACTTCAGGATACTCATCCACTCAAACATCAACACTTTCAATGATTCTCTGTGTTCGGTTGTTGTAACATTTGTAGGCCTTACTCTTGGTGGAGTAACCAAGGAATATGCCTTCATCACTTTTAGCCTCAAACTTGCTAACATAGTTACCTCTCTTAATAAAACATTTACTACCAAATATCTTAAAATAACTGACTTTAGGTGATACCAGTATTCATAAGGAGTTTTATCCTTACCTCTTTTTACCAATATCCAGTTCATAGTGTAGACAATTGTGCTGACAACTCCTCTCCAGAAATTTTTTGCTACACCTCCTTGTATCAACATCGTTCTAGTAGCTTCAACAACATTCTAGCAGCTTCAACAACTGACTGGTTGTTCCTCTCTACAATACCATTCTGTTGTTGTGTCCTCGGTGCAGAAAGCTGCCTTTTGATACCATTTTCTTCACAACATCTAGTAAATTGTTGAGAAGTAAATTCACCACCTTGATCAGTCCTCAAACACTTTATCTTCTTGCCACTTTCCTTTTTAGCTAAGGCCCTGAATGCCTTGAACTTACTAAATGCTTCTGTTTTATCCTTCAAGAATGTGACCCACATCATTCTTGAGCAATCATCAGTGAAGATCATAAAATATTTGTCACCTTGAATACTTTTGGTCCTTGTTGACCCACAGAGGTCTGTATGAACCAAATCTAACAGATGTTCAGCTGAAAAAGATTTGCTCTTAAAAGTTGAGGATGCCATCTTTTCCAACTGACATTCCTTACACAGAGCATTAATCAGTTTGTCCAACTGAGGCAAACCTCTCACTGTCTTGGACTTACTCACTTTAATAATGTTATCAAAATTTATATGACAAAATCTCCTATGCCAAAGCCAACTATCATCTACTTTAGAAATTAAACAGTTATTGACTTTAGGATTTAGGTTAAATAGGTTACCTTTAGTCTGCTTTCTAGTTGCAATTAGTTCACCTTTGCTCCCATAGATTTTACACATTCCATTCTTAAACTCCAATGGATATCCTCTGTCATTGAGTTGAGTAACACTCAAAAGATTGTGCTTTAATCCTTCAACCCAGTAGGCATCATCTGCACTGCTCTCTCCATTAAGAGAAATAGTTCCCTTACCTTTTACCATGCAGAGTGAGTTATTAACAAATCTCACAACTCCTCCATCAAATTCCTTCAATGTAAGAAATTTGCTCCAGTCACAGGTCATGTGGTGTGAACAACCACTATCAATGATCCAATCATCAAAATTATCCATGCGAGAAACTAATGCCTTCTGATCAGATGTCTCCTCTTTAATGGCTACAAAAACAATGTCTTCATTAGCATCACCCTCAGATTCCTCATTAGTGATACCACCATCAACTGCAATGAGAGAATCTATTTTGCCTTTTCCCTTGTACTTCATGAACTTCTCATGCTTGTGCTCATTGTCACCTTTAGGACAGTTAGTTGCAATGTGTCCAATCTTGTTGCATGCAAAACATTTCAAAGGTAATTTACCTCTATACTTACCGGTACCTCTGGGCAACCACTTGGCCAACAATGCTTCAAGCTCAACCAAACTGTCTTCATCATCAACTTCTCTACTGGATCTAGATTCATAGGTGTGATTGACATCTCTACTTTTCCTCATAGATGGTTTAGAAAATGAAGCTCTAAATGCAGATTCAGATTTTTGAACACTACCATCATAACCATTTAATTCAAAAGTAGTAAGCTTACCAATGATGGAATTAAGGGTTACCTTAGTTTTGTCAATAGATTTTAGCTCTTGAATGGCTGCAACTCAGATAGCGTAGACCGGTAGAAGGGTTCTCAGCACCTTGCTAACCACTGTGGCATCTTCCACTTTACCACCAACACTCTTGATCTCACCAACTATCTCTTTGATCCTCTGACCTTGTATATCCTCACCTTCAACCATCTGCATGTCATCAAATTTCCCTCTTACACTCTCTTCTTTGGCAATCTTCACATGCTCATCACTGCTATAGATCTCTTCAAGTTCCTTCAATACCTCATAAGCAGTCTCCAGACCATGGACATCTACATATTTTGCATCAGACAAAGAACTAATAATGGCCTCTAGTGCTTGATTATTTTCTTGTTGCTCTTTCTTCTAATCATCAGTCATAATCCCACTAGGTGCAAAATATTGAGTACCAACATGTTCCTAGTATTGACTTCCTAGACTCTTGATATAGATTTTCATTCTATCACTCCATATTTTTTAGTTCTCTCTATTAAACTTTAGACCTTCTTTCTTCATCATGTTCTTCAAGATCTTTACCTCAAGTTGTTAAGCTTAGACATTAGAGGACCTCAAATGCTCTAATACCAATTGATGGTATGATGAAAGAATAGGGATCTGGTCAACTACTGAGAGGGGGAGGGGGGGTGAATCAGTAGATAGAAAACTGACATAAACTTTTCCTCAAACAAAAACAACCTCTCAAAGCAAACTTAGAACTGACTGGTTTAAACACTGAACTTCAAATGCAATAATACTGACAACTTAAACCGGTTGACAGTTATAACAGACTAACAGTAAAACATCTTTGAAACTCTCAAAACCTTTTAACTGAATCATTCAAATACTTTACTAACAGTAGTTAAAAATATTTCAGATTGCTGTCGATTAACATAACATATCAAAGTGGATTTAGCAGTTAAGCAATTCAGCCATAGTAAACATAACCACAAAACATTCACCACTTGACACAATATTTTTGACGTGGAAACCTAAATGGGAAAAACTACGATGGGGATGAATACCCACAAATATTCTGAACTCTTCTAAATTTTGCCCTATTAGGAGCCAAGCCTGTTAAAGCTTTACAAAAGTCTTGTTAAGAACAGATCCTGTTAGGGACCACCCAGTTAAGGGATTGACTATAATGCCCTATAAGAAGCAATACCCTGTTAGGAGTAACCTCAGTAGAGGATTTGGAATCCAAGCTAATAGACCACTTGGTTAGAGGATTTGAATAACACTAAGCTTGTTAGAGCTTACCCGGTTAAGGGATTTGACGGTTGTGATTGTTAGAAAAAACAGGGGTTTGATGATTTGTTTGAATAGCACTACACTTGCCTGTTCAGATCCTTTTCATGCTCCTATCTACCTTTACACATACTGCAGATACATCATCTAGTTCGGCAACCACACTCTCTTACTCTCAACTACAAATTGCCAACTCTTCAACAAAACAACTCATCGACCTTATAAACAAATCAATAGGTCGGTAACACATCACAAACCTAAGATCTCACAGAGATTACAAACAAATCGATTCAAGTATGACTATTGGATTACATAACAATCACTGTACATCATTCAAGATATCCTTGACCACTCGTTGATCACCGCTTCATCAAACTTTGTAACTCATCACGCGGTTTGCATTACATGCAATGAACTTGCTCATTCCCAAGACAAAAACCGTTATCTCTACGCGCCAAAAACCATTTGAAACTCTTCTCATACAACATGCGTGTGTGTCATAATCATTACCACTCATCATTTGATCATAAACCAATACAACTGATTCACCGAACTCCATCGGTTAGGGTTTATTATATCAAGAGGTAGGGTTTACCGGTTGATCTCACTTCTTCTCTAGTAATACCGGTTTCCTTCACAAGCTCACTTACCGGTTACAAAACAACATTATTACAACATCATTATTGGTTATAATTGACATCAATGACAACATAACATTTCATTAATGCAATCTTCATGAAAATGCCAACAAGTGTAACCTTTAAGTTGGGTTCCAAACAATGTCATCAT
Organism: Cryptomeria japonica; assembly: GCF_030272615.1. Taxonomy (NCBI): domain Eukaryota; kingdom Viridiplantae; phylum Streptophyta; class Pinopsida; order Cupressales; family Cupressaceae; genus Cryptomeria; species Cryptomeria japonica. Next base: position 659,168,075 of record NC_081406.1, on the reverse strand, counting down.
TGAAACAAGGTGTTTTGGGGGTTATGTAAGTGTCTTGAGTCTAGTCATGTCAATGATTTCTTAGATTCCATGTGTTAACCCTTTTCTGCCCCAAGAAATCCATTTTCATGCAAAGTCGAGGTTTATGATATTACTCTCCTCAATATCATCTATCTTGTTCTGAATCTAATCATCCTCCCTAGAGTCATCTATACGTTGTGGTCCAATTTAAATGGTTTAGATCCCGATCTTTTTCCTTCATAGAGTATTTGTACATATGATTGTACCACATCAACATCCTTCTCTTCACAAGATTTGTTAGATGGTGAATACCATTCACATTCATTGGAATCTGTTCAGAACTAGCTTATAATTTGAGAATTTGTTCATAAACCTTCTGAGTGGATTCTTCTTTGATCTCTTCTTTGTACCCTAGTCTTGGCTTGTCGATTGTGTTGGATGAGGTGGGTTGTATCGGTTCCACAATACCTTCTTTTCTTTTGCCGATAGGACCTTTTCCATCATCAAGAGCAAGTTGTTTGGCCTAACGTGGGGGAAGAATTAGAAGAGGAAGTCAACTCTGTCAATCATCTTATGATGATTAATAGAGAATCATTCATACGACTCCAGGATAATGATTCTATTATTTCTAAAATTTTGGCAAATCGGTATAATCTGGAGCAGTAGTCGCAGGAGTTAACATCAAATATTATAGCATCGGATCTTCCTGTAGCCACTAACATATTGCATACCCTGTTGCCGCAGGAAGTCTGCACTTCTCATCTTTCTGAGGCAGCTCAGGTTGATGTTATTGTCAAGGTGGAATTTGATCCAAATAAATGTTTGAATATCAATAATCAACTCACAAAAACTCAAAAGCTACAACTGGTTGAATTGCTCAAATGTCATCAACACGCTTTTGCATGGGATTACAAAGATACGCAAGGAATTGATCCTACAATTTGTACCCACTGTATTTATATCAAAGAAGACTGTAGACTGCTCAGACAACCACATAGAAGAATTAATCCTGCATTAAGGGAGATGGTTAAAGAGGAACTACAAAAATTATTAAATGTTGGATTTATCTATCCTATATCAGATAGTCAGTGGGTGTTGCCTCTAGTCATAGTTCCAAAGAAAGGAGGTAAATGGCGGGCATGTGTAGATTACAAAGCTTTGAATTCAACAACTAGGAAAGATCATTTTTCATTACCATTTGTGGATCAAGTATTAGATTCCTTGGCAGGGAAGCAATACTTTTCATTCTTGGATGGATTTAGTGGTTACAACCAGATTCAAATTGCTCCCAATGATCAAGAAAAAAATACATTTACTTGCCCTTGGGGAACATATGCATATTTTGTTCTTCTGTTTGGGTTGTGTAATGCTCCAACTACTTTTCAAAGAGCAGTGAAGCATATTTTTAGATATTTCCCAAGATAGCATGGAGATCTATATGGATGATTTTACCACTTATGGTTCATAATTTGAAGAGGCATTGGAGAATTTAAAGAAAGTTTTACAGAGGTGTGAAGATTACAATTCATCATTGAATAGTGAAAAATGCTTTATGATGATGCAGGAAGGCATAGTTCTTGGTTATCATATTTATATAGCTAGAATACAGGTTGACCCAGTCAAAACTAAAGTTATTCAAAATCTTCTGGCTTCCACAAAGCAAAAGGATGTCCGAAGTTTTCTTGGTTATGCTGGATATTATAGAAGACTTATTAAGGATTTTAGTAAAATTGTAGGACCTTTATATTGTCTATTGACTAAAGATATGGAGCTTGATTGGACTTCCGCATGCCATGAAGCTTTCTTGAATCTCAAACATGCATTGACTCAAGCACCAGTGCTCAAAGGTCCGAATTGGTCATTACTTTTCCATATTCATACAGATGCATCAGATTATGCTATAGGAGCAGTTTTGGGATAGAAGATAGACAATTTAGAAAATGCAATTTACTTCATCAGCAAAAACATGCATGGACCTGAGCTTAATTATACTATCACAGAAAAGGAGACGTTGGCAATAATATATGCACTTAACAAATTCAGACATTATATCACATGATACCAGATATATATGCATACTGATCATACAACAATCTAATATCTCATGAACAAGCCTTCAATTACAGGAAGATTGGCTCGATGGTTACTATTGATGCGGGAATTTGATATTACAGTTGTTGATAAACTAGGTAAAGCTAATGTAGTTGCAGATTATCTTTCTAGGCTTCAATTGTAGGATAATCCTGAAGCTATAGATGATGCTTTCCTAAATGAACATTTGTTCTAGATAAAAGCTCACGCTCCCTGGTATGTTGATATTGAAATTATTTAGCTTCTAATAAGATGCCTTCTCATTTTTCTCCTTAAGAAAGAAGGTTGCTAGTTGAGAAAAGCTTTAATTTCTCTTGGATTGCTAATTGTTTATTTTATATTGGACCTAACCAAGTCTTAAGAAGGTGTGTTAGAGAGGATGAAATGTATGATATTCTTCATGCATGTCATGATGAACCATGTGGAGGACATTTTGCTGCTAAAAGAACAACACTTAAGATCCTTAACACGGGATATTATTGGCCAGCTTTGTATAAAGATGCAGTTCAATATACTATAAAATGTGACAGATGCCAACGAATGGGTAGGCCTACCAGATCTGATGAAATGCCATTGTATCCCCAAATATTGGTTGCATCATTTGACAAATGGGGATTGGATTTTGTTGGACCAATTGATCCTCCTTCCAATGGGAAATCCTATATTCTAGTATGCATTGATTATGTTACAAAATGGGTTGAAGCAAGAGCAATGACACATGCAAGAGATAATAAGGTAGCTGAATTTCTCTACGAGGAAATATTTACCAGATATGGAGTACCAAGAGAGATTGTTTTAGATCAAGGACCACAATTTACTTTCACATTAATTGCAGCATTGGTTAATGAATATAATACCAGACACAGGAAGTCTACTCCATACCATCCTCAGGCAAATGGTCAATGGTCATCAATTATACCTTTATCATAAGCCTACAACAAAAGAAGAGTTCGTACAAAAATTTGACAACCAAGTGTAGACCTCAGTTCCTGCAGCTTCTGCAGGGGACCTTCTTGCCACAGTTCCTACAGCTTCTGTAGGGGACCTTTTTGGCACAGTTCCTGCAACATCTAAAGGGGGCATTCTTGGCACAATTCCTGCAGCCTCTGCAGGGGGCCTTCTTGGTCCTGAGCCTTAATATTCCTCTTGCATGCATTCATAATAACCATTTCCATACTTTATAGAAATATTGTTCTCCGCTAATAATTTTCTCATTCACCTCATCCCATTTCATTTCTATTTATGTCACATCATTCACTTCACGTCACCTCATCTCATATTGTGAATAGCTAATCATTTTAATGCAACATTAATTAGTACGACTACAGGTATGTGTATTATTTATTTTTCTTTTAATTATGCATTTATTCTTTCATTATGATTATTGCCTTATATGATTCGCATAATCTACATACCCTTCCCTCTGTCCTTTTTCACATGTGTGGACACGTGTCATTTTAAGTTGGGGGGGTGTTTTATGGTTCAATTTACGAGTTGTGTAATTATGTGTCCTTATCAATGATGTGTTTTAATTTTCTTAACATCATTTTTGAATGTGAAAGCTTGTAGCACAAGTGAGTAGTTCATCCTGCCGACATAGTTGATAAAAGGTCTTGAAGAATATACAAAAGATTTTGAGGCATGAATTTTTTTATTTTGTAGGATATTTCAGTCTTTCATTTTTTTGTGGTAATTGTTTTTGAATGCCAAGTTAGCCATGGGAGGTGCCCCTATCCATCATGAGCCTGTAGTTCATGACGCTTTGCTGCAGGACAACCAATGTGAACATTACTTCTGGACCTATGGGTGGATCGACTATATTTTAAAATTGACAGATTTTAATGAGGAAATTGCGCATGAATTCATGCGCACATTCAGTGAAGGGGAGGCTTCTCTCAAAGGGTTACGAGTCATAGCCATAGAGCAGCAAATAGCTGAAGTTACCAGGTTGCCATAGGATGGAGAACTATTCCCTGAGGCAAAAGATGCAAGAAGTGCAAGGAAAGAGTTTACTCACCAAGCTGATGGACCTCTGAGCGTGGACAAGCAAGGAACTAAACGGATGTCTCTTCCAATAGAATGGCCACAGGTTGCATTTCATATAATGAAATATAACATATGATGGTAGGTACTCCAATCTGCATTATGTTCATTTTAAATTATTGAGTCATCTGAGGCATGGCCGAAGGATAAATATTTTGAATGTCTTGTATCATCTTATCTCTATTAGTGCAAAGGAAACACAGAGGGGTAGTAACCATTTTTTTAGTCATCATGGCTTGATCAAATTATTGGTTGAACGACCTCTTAGAGATGTTTCATAGAAGTCATGGGGAGAGTTCGAGGATATCGTGCAATTTCAGGAAGAAAATGTTCCTGCTGCAGAAGAAATTGCAGTTCAAGAGGAAAATATCAGAGAACCCTCATCTCCTAGGGTTTTTGTAGCAGATGAACCTCCTATTGCCGATGAAGCTTTGCTTGATGTGGAAGGAATAGTCATTGAGCCAAGTATTGAGCAGCCCTCCACTCAAACTCAAGCAACCAGAGATGTGAGTGATGTCATTTATGTGGAAGCATCAGAATTAGGGCACGAAAGTCAGCCAAAGGGTCAACCGTAGGAAGGACATGGAGCCAAAAGATTGTCAAATTTGGCACAAGTAGCAAAGCAGTTTGAAGAACCGGTTGATAAGATCTCAAGCCCTCAGGTAACTACTCATAGGCTCCCTTCATGTCTCACTAGCTTATCCATTGCACTTACATTTTATAGATAGTGGGAGATAGAAAAGGCTAGGCTACAGGGGATAATTGATAAGCAACATAAAGAAATTGAAAAGAGAGACAACCAAATTGTTGAGTTACAAACCAAAGTAGACACTGTAGCAAACATGGTTCCTGAGTTAATGCAATGTAGGGCTCCGCCGAGAGTTTATGCTTTATATTTGAAGGAACAGTATCTATGTTTCAAACTTAATCACATTGTTAGAGATCTTATCCCTTCTTTGGATACTCCTTAGGAATTTTATAATGTTTACCAAGACTCTCCTACAACCATTAAGAATTTGTTATGTGAATTTTATTTGCATAATTATGTTGTCTCTTTTGACAACAAATGGAATCCCTTGTATATTGGTGATATTTAGTTAAAAGCATTGATGTCCTGGATACAAAATGAAATCAGTATGGGAATACATAATAGAACGCACAGGAACTTGGAGTTTGATTGCCCACTGCCACAAAGAGCCAAGGCTAAAAACCCACGACATATGACTATGATTGGCAAAAGTTATTGACTAGACCTGATGTCAGAAGCCAGGCTTTACCATTGAGAGAGGAAGTATTTCAGGAATATGAAAATTTGGTTGGAAATGAGAATCAAGTTGCAGTTGAATGTTTGGTTCAGTGTTGGAACAATATTCCAGAGGACCTAAAGCAGGGTGAACCCCATTCATTGCCCAATTATCATGCAGCCACACAAAGAGCTCCCAAGTATATCCACTTGGGTAGGACAAAAAGCAATAACTGGCTACCTTTGATATTTCAGCCACCTATCTTTATGTGGTCATTGATGGGATGCAAGGTTACAGAAAAACCGTATGATGAGGCCACGGAGGAAGCCAGGTGGACTAGGATGGAAAAGATGAAAGGATTTTATTGAAACCTGGCTATAGGAGGCACAGGACAAGGTACCATAGTTGATTTACGAGTTAGTGCCCGAATAAGGAATTTTCCTCTTGCTGGAGGATCAACAAGACATTAAGTTGGGGGGCAAATGATGAGCTAAAATAATAGCTCTTTTATTTCAATGACTGATAAGTTTTTCCTATGTTTTAAGTTGCATATTGGGACAGTGTTTAAGTCATGTGATGTATTAAAGTTTTAACTATGTGCATTCTGAATGATAATCAAACCCGCTGAACCTTGTATTGTTTTGACTTAATATTCCTGTTTCCATGCAGATTATCATAGGTAATATCATGTATGGATGTATAAATGTTATGATTAATGGAAATAGATATATATGTATGCTTGTATGTTCTAAACCTTTAAATGCGGGAGTAAATAAGTTGCTACAGAAGCGGTTGTTTTAAGCTAGATGGAGAATCATGTCATGAAAGAAGTTGGAGACATTTTGAGGTGGTTAAACATTTAAAACAACAGAGTAGATGGTGTGCAAAAGAATCGGCAAAGGAATAGAGAGACAATACCAGATTCATTTATGGTTGTCTCCAGCAAGCATCAATCTAGTAACCAATGTCATGCTATATTCTTGGTTCCGGTTTAGTTGAGTTCCACGTTTTCTATGGATTAACTTCTTCTCCTTGCAGTAATAAATGTTTCCGCCTAATTTCATAGGCATGATCTAGGTAGTAGGAAGTTTGTTATAATTCTCTTATAAATAAAGACTTGCACCTCTTCTCAGAGGGTAGACATCGTTTTCTAGAATTAGAAGCATTTCTCTTATCTCATGTATTGTATTGACTTTTTGAAATAATGAATAAAATCTATGTTATTCTGAGTATATGGAATCATTTTGAAGTCTAGATACACTCATGAAAGGGGGCCCACTTGGTGAGTATTCATGTGTGATTGTTAGATTAAATTTCCTTTTTACTAGAGTAGATGTTCTGGCAACTGACTATTCCTGCAGCCACCGAAACCAGATCCTGTGACTGTCCTGCAGCCAAAGCAGACAGAGTAATTCTTGTTTGTCAGCTCCGAACTTAGTTAACAATTATTTAGTTAGAATCTTTTGTTAATGTTAATATTTCCTGTAGCCATTCAGTTGTTATATTTTCTCTTATTTATTTCAAATAGACTTAGTTGTTGCAGTAGTGTAGAATGACTATCACATGAACTTAGTGCATATACAATGCAGACCCATTTCAAGTAATACGTCCCTAGGTTGACAAGTAAATGAACTTCAGTCATGGAGATGATAGCTACTCAGAATGGATGACCAATCTTTGGGTCAAGACTTTAGCTCTAGTTATTGTTCCTATTGGCTAGGCAACAACGACATCACACGAAGAGTTCCAAATCAGACACTCTTGACAAATAGGTGGGTTTAGCCTAGCCTATATATTGAAATCAGCAAGTCAATCAATCAAAGTTTCATATCAACAAATCAATCAATCAAAGAATCAATATCAAAATCAAAGAATCTTATCGAAATCAAAGTTTCATATCAAAAATCAATCAATCAAAGAATCATATCGAAATCAAAGTTTCATATCGAAAATCAATCAATCAAAGTTTCATATCGACAAACAATCAATCAGAGGATCATATTGAACTCAAGAAACATATCGAAATCCAGTATCATATCGCAATCAATCAACCAAGGATGCATATCATGCATTCTATCAATGACAATTTGACCCATATCAACAATCAAAACCTATATCGACAATTTGACTCATATCGACAATCAGGAGCCATATCGACAATTTGACCCATAACGACAATCAAGACCCATATCGAAATTTGACCCATAACGACAATCAGGACCCATATGGAAATTTGACCCATGACGACAATCATGATTCATATCGACAATCAGGACCCATATCGACAATTTGACCCATAATGACAATTAGGACACATATCGACCCTTGACCCATATCAATCAATGACTCATATCAACAATTAAGACTAATACCAAAGTGACCCATATCAAAATTTGATCCATATCGACCCCTCATATCAACTAATGACTCATATTGACCCTAGACTAACTTTTCAACATCACGGATCTCAATGAACAAAATCAACACCTACCAACACATCGGAAAGGTACCAAACATCATAACAATCCTAAAAATCAAATTGGCACATGTCAAAATTTTCAAAAAATTCAAAACTATCATGTATGCACTAAAACAATTGGAGTATGTGCTAAACCAAATGCGTTGTACGATTTAATGTATGCGCTAAGTTGTACAACAAATGCGCTACGACAAAAATCGAATATGCTATGTCGTACAACGTATGCGCTTCGAAAAGAGATGTATGTGCTAAAATATCAAAAAATAAAATAAAATGTGAAAACCCTAACACACACGCAAAAATTAAAAAATCTAGCCTAAAAAGCAAGAAAATATAGCTAAAAAATTCACAAGGAAGGTTAGAAAATCGAACTTACTGGTGGGTTGTACTCAAGTGGTAGCTAGAATAGCCAGACACACTCGAATCGATGTTTGTGGTAGGGGGGCTCCATTTCTTCTCTCCTCTCCAAGCTCCAATCTCCAAATGACAAGTGCACAAATGAGGTGGAAATGGGCCCTAGAGGGTTTATATAGCCTATGTTGATGCAGGCGGCTGTGGTGCCTCGATGGACATGTGGGGCATGTATGCGCTATGCCCACATTAGTTCTTCATCAATTCTTCAATATTATTTTTAATAAAATTTATCGACAAATAAATATCGAAAAATTTAAAAATTTAAAAAAAAATATAAAAAATTCAAAAATTCAAAAATTGAATTTTTTTAAAAAATCGTCTACGTCGCGACACTACCCCAGAAATCGTATTTTTTTCTCAATTTATCTCTCGAGGGGGCATATCGACATCAATTTAATAGTAGTCTCATATCGACTTTTCATATCAAATCAATTTTTCATATCCAGGGTTTCATATCAACAATTTTGGCAACAACATCATATTGAAAATTTTGGCGACATACCGAGCGTTTTTCTTTGAATCAACATGTCGTCACACATCGCTTCAAAAAGGGGCAAAATGTAGACACCTAAAACTTGCACAACTAATTAAATGAATTTTATTCATTTAATCATTATTAATTAGCCTATTAATTAAATAATATCCCCTTTTCTTCTATTTTGGCCATTAATCAAATTAAAGATTTGATTAATATTTCCCTTCTTCTATCTAAGCCATTTAATTAAATTCACATTTAATTAAAAATCTCCATTTATCCCCTTTCCCATTTTAATTAAATCTAAATTTAATTAAAATCCCCTTTTGCATTTAAATAAATCAAAATTTATTTGTAAATCCCCCCACTTGCAAAATCCTACAAATGCAAGTTGCATCCCTTTTGGCTAAATTAAATCATTTTAATTTAACTTAGAAAAATCCTATTTTCCCTCACCCACTTGCATTCTCCTACATCTCCCACTTGCCTCCATAATCATCCTTGTAGAAACCTCATAATCCAATCCTAATCATGTATAATCTCCTAATCATGTCCTTTCCCTAAATTTGGGGGAGTCACTTCTCCAAATTTGGAAGAAAGTCTTCAAAATGCATTTAAGACTTTATCTATTTCAACAAGTTAACTTGTTGAGTCTTCCAAACATGTAAGACTCTTACATAAACCACTAGTGGTTTTCCTCTTTGGGCAAGTTAGCCTCCAAATTCTTCAAAGGCATTTAATGTCTCTTACAATCCCACATCCCTTAGCCATGATGGTTGTCCCTTTAACCATTTTCTCATGTTGCACAAGAGTTTATCTCTTGGGTAATAGCATGCCTCCCTGGTTAATGACATTATCCAATGATGTCACTCCTTGAGGTTATCCCTAATTGCTTGCTTAGCATCTAATGCTTGTTTAGCATCTTCTCAAGCCCTCTCAAGGTGACATTTGTCAACTTGGGATTGAATTGAATCTCTCCCATGGATTGATAACTTTCAATCCCAGCCCTTGTTGAGATTACTCAATCTCAACCATCCATTTCTCTATTTTGCCTATAAATAAAACTCATTTCTTCAATTCAAGGATCCCAATCTTGTGCATCCAAATTATAGTCATTTTGCAGGTTATCAAGGAGCTCATTTGTCATCTTCAAGCATCTAAGTCTTCTAGCATTAGCATCATAGCATTTAGCTTAATTGCATTATGTTTTAGATCATTTAGCCTAAATTGCATATCAATTACATACTTTTTCATCTTCATCTAGCTTAATTAGCTCGTCGCAATCTTCAATTTGGAATTAACTTAGCCTCATATCATCTCCACCATCTTGGTCATAACTAGCTTTTCATCTTGCATCCTTAGCTTCCATTCATATCATCATCTTAGCATTCACTAGGATCTTAGTTGCATTCATTTTGATCCTAAAATCATCATTTAAATCTCGTTCTCTAGGTTGACATCCAACAGATCAAGTGCTCTTCCAAGTGAGGGCCACCTTGAATCTTAAGGATCTTTAGGGATAGAGGAGCATGGAACGATTTTGAGAGTTTTTGGTTCACTAACATGTTTTTGTGATTACTAACTCTAATACAATGTTTCATGTGTGTGTTTGAGGTGTTTTCTCCCATTGCAGGATGATCCCACATTTCTAGCACACAATTGGAAGTAGAAAAATTGGTTTCTCTAAATGTATTTGTTGAATTATTAACAAGAAAGGGTTGTCAAGTCATAGGGTGGTGGACTTGTAATTAGCATAACCAAAAAATGCATCTCTGAGGTATTTTGGGTACACTTGGCAACCAACAAAGAAATTAATTTTGAAAAATTAAAGGAGAAATATCTAACAAACCATATCACATACAGAGGTTGTTATTTGCCAAGGCACACAATAAAAGGGGTAGATGATAGGTTGGTTAAAATTCGCCAAACGAAAGAGAGCCCTTCACCATCAAGATATTTCAAGATTATTTCATTAAGACCTATTACACTTTATACAAGTTTTAGGGGAGGAGACACAAGTAGATATGCCAATCCATTTAATGTATATGGTTGCAGATATTCAGGACCCCATGGTCAACACGGGATATGATTTTTCTATGTGCATAGCCAAGAAAATGCACAAACAATTGGTGTTGACTAAGGCTAATGCTATTATAGTTGAAGATGTAATAGAGACCTACAATATGCAGGGAAAGTGGTGTTTCTATTACATCTTCAACTATGTACCCCCACCATCGCCCTCAAAGATCACTGCTATCACCATGCCTAAGGAGAAGGATGGAAATTAATTTGAAGTGCAACAATGACAGTGTCAATGATAGTAGAGCCCTTGCTTGTGCACACTTCATGTCAGATGATTCATTTGCAAAGACACAAGAATGCAAAGATTTTGTATAAGGATGAATGAGGACCGATATCACAATAAAATCAATTCAAGGATGGAAATGGAAGATCCTTCTGAATATGAGCATATTAGATTATATTTTCTATTTGATTTTAAGAGTATTACTCCAGAAGAGGGGAGAAGAATGGTGAAAGAGACTGGTATGCTTTGGTTACTAGAATGGGATATATCCTCTATTATTTTATTGGATACAGTTAGAAGGAAAGACATTGAGGTGCTTTCCACAGAAGAGCAAGCAGAATTGGCCCTCTTAGGATCCAATTTCAACCCTAATTTTGAAACCCTAGCTATTTGGGAAATGACCCCTAATACTAATAGGCCTCAAATATGTGATGTCCATGAATTGACATGAAGTGTAATTATTAAAAGGCTATTAGAGACCATTGCTCCTCAAGTTGCATCCTTCGTAGTTAATGCAACACTCTTTTGTGAAGCAAAAACCTAGAAACCACAGGCAAGATTTGACAAGCTACATGATAAATACATGGATGCCTTAAGGGAAATAAATCAATTAAAATCTTATATACCATTTCCTTAAACATCTATCTATGTGCAAATTGTTGAATCTCCCCCAAGCTCTGTAAAGTTGTCATCGCAAGAGGAGTCACTCCAAGCCAAAATAAAGGAGTTGAATGAGCAAGTAAAGGGCTTCAAAGGAAAGAGGTTGAATTGAATGGTTTGAATAGTTGCAAATCTATTCAACTTTAAAATTTCAAAAATTATGAAATAACTGGATGATACATGGAAGTCTTATTCAAATCTTCAGTCAACTTACCCGAAATATTTGAGTGATAGACAAAATTTGAAAGGATTTGTGAATAGACAGAACCCTAATGCTCCAATGCTCAAAATAACTTACAAATGTGCTAGGTTTGATCCACAACTGACTGGAGAGCTAATTGCTTCACGTAATATGTTGATCATAATGGAGGAAGTTGTAGCATATTTGGCCAAATTGGACAAACAAGTGAAAGGCAAATCAGACCATTTGGAGAGTATGAAAAGGGAGTGGTACCAAGCATTTTTGGGGAGCGTGGGATTTTAAAGCCACTTCATAAATGGAAGGATGAATTCAATACAATGGTTCCCACTTTGTCCTCTTTTGTGCTAGCTGAATGAAATGTAAATACATATTCATTGATATCATACTTGATCATTTAAAGTTAAATTTTGATAGCTTCACCAAAGAAACTAGAGCAATCTTGGATGCCAGATTCACCATGCATAATGAAAGAGTGACAAGATTTCTAACTTTATAATGGCTCTTAAAAAGAATGCATGCAAAATGGGTAGGGAAGTATGATGATAAAGTGATTTTGAAATGCAAGGTGAAATGAGATGAAATGAAAAAATTGATTAGTATTTCAATCAGTCCATGTCATTAGACATTTTACCCCATCACCATCATAAGTAGATCACAAGTGTGTAAAAGGTGGCTCCCAACAGTTTTTGGTGCCAATGTAAGATCAATTTTGATGCGATGTGTCTTCCTTGAGGCAAGTGCATAGGTCTCCAGCAACTCCAATGGATTCAATATCTTCAGCAACAAGCATAAAGCCTAATTTGTCTTCTATTGAAGTCGTTATGCCTTCTAGCATATTATTTTATTAAATGTTTGTGAAATGAATATGTAATATCATTACATTGGCTTTAGGCTTGCTTTGCTCCCTTGTTTCTATAAAAAGGAATCTCCCAGCCATTGTACAAGGATTTTTAATTTTGTCAAGCAGGTTTTTTTTTGTAAAAGTGCTAAGTTTTAGTGTTAAAGAAGTAGTCATGGTTTGTCAGTGTTAATATCTATATAGCAATTTTGTTGTCAAAATATATAAAAAATAGTACATGCTTTTGTTACAATTATATCCAAAATGTTTACTGAATCTCTTTTGAAATAAAATGATCAAGGATCTTTCATTTCATCTATATGAATCTTCTTGAAGTATATGTTTTAGTTTTCTACTTCTCTTCAAGGAAAAGAATAAAATGCTTTGAACAATACATAAGGAATTGAGTCACATGTTAAGAATCTAGAAGAAAATTTGTAACAAATCTCATAAATAGGGGGTGTTAATATAATGAATTAGTGATTTGAACCCACTGGTTAGAATTTAATTGCTAGAAATGTAAATTTGCATGTTATGGACTGACTCTATAACCCTAGGAAGGCGCTAGTCAATAAGTTTTCTTGTGTACTATTTAGGACCAAGTAGTTTGTGTGTCTATTGTTGAGCCAAATTCTAAGTAGTTTACATGTCTTCTTGGTGCATTCATATGAGAACATTTTTGTTATGCAATACCCTTCTTGTTAATTGAAGAATTTAGTTGGTATTGTAAAAGGGCTACCCCTAGGTCTTGCAAAGCCTAAAGTGTAGAGGAAATTAATTTTATGATTACTTCCTATTTATTGGCCACTGACTTGAAATCTTCCATGATAAGACATGGGTAACCTTTAAAATATTTAGACAATTAGTTGGAATTAAAAGACGAACCAACACAAACTACGTTTTTCCTACTCCTAATGTGGATCCATAGGTTCCCACTAGGGGGAGGAGAGGTTCTATTATTTTGTTTTCTCTCCTTGAGAGATGGATGACTATCTTGCTTCTCTAGTTGAATCCTACAAAAGCTTCTCCATATTCTCCATATAGTTGGTATGGCAGACTAGAGACTTACATTTTCAAAAACCTTGGTCTAAATCAAGAAAAAGATCGAAAGGGTGCTTTTCCTTAATCAAGGTGGTGCATGTAGGGTTAGGTTGAATCCTCGAGGCTTTCGATGACATCTCTATTAGATCCACCAATAGGATGTTCCTTCTAGATTCTCAATTACACATCTTTGTGCCTTAAGTTTGACCCAATTTCTCCCCCTAAGGATTGTCCTTCAAATATTCACAAGTCATACTTGCCCTTTGTGTTTCCGAGTCATCTAAGTACTCAAGAAGAGGCCTCGAATGAGAAATCTTAGAGTCTACATGAACTTCTTCAATAGAGAACACATAAAAGTAAGATGATTTGTCACCAATCTCCATATTAGGCAATTTACTCTATGTAACAACTTCTCAGGCTTTCAAAACGAGATCTCTCAACAAAGGAAAGATATTTTTGGTAAGGAAATCTTGCTTCATAGGAAAGAATAGCCATTTATCTAAACTTCCTTCAAGGGCCTTCTCCTTCCAAATTTTCCTAATTGATTTTCCATTATGGGTAAGGCATAGTTTCACTCAATGTCTCACTTTCTTACATTTAAAAAAGGCAAAGGGAATAGATTGACATTCTAGCATTTGCTTCCATTCTCCTAGACTTGATTTAAAGCTATTGGAGGAGAGTGGATTAGCTTCCTATTCAACACAAAAATAGTTTCTAGCAAAGACCATCTGTCTTCTTGTGAGGGTCATAGGGTCAATGGAAATTATTTGACCAAGATCGTTGACAACTCCTTTGAAGACCTCTTTATTGCAACATTCTATTAGAATACTAGACACATGAACCCACATTGATGCCATGTTAAAAGAGTTTTTTTGAGGCATCAAACCTTGACTCGCATCTCTTGAGGGCAAAGGTCCATTTAGTGATAAGCCACAACAACCTGGCTAGGATTTTATAGAGGTCCTCTTCACAAGCAAAGACAAGTGATAAATAATCTTTGGTAAGGATAGTGATCTTCAATTGAATTTTCATTCTCCATTTTTTGCCCGCCTAGGCTCTTACCATTTATATATTCACTCAAGGACCCAAAAAAAAATTGACCAAAGTCATCTCTAGCTCAGAGACACTTTACTCAACAATACCGTCACGAATAGAAATGAACAACTCACCTAAACAAGGGTTAGAGGAAACCTTTATCTATAAAAAAGATCTTTATTCTTCCAATTGTGGATCAAAGAAGGAAACCCAACACTAGGGAACCACCAAGATTGTTGTGTAGATAGATGAGGACTGACCACTAAATACTTCAAGGTCCACAATCTAAACCACTTTAAATAGAATAACCTCAAAACTAGGGACAAAAGTCTTGGGGCTCCCTCCAAGAATCTCATCACCAAGTATTTGCCACTTGCAAGATACGTCTTAGGTCAAGAGGTTTATCCAAAACTTGCACAAACCTATCTTCCTTGTCCTTTGCCATCCCATTTGGCATCTAATCACTATCATCACTCACACCCCATTCATAGTCCCACCACCAACTTGTTGCCCATAGTTTGCAACCCTAGCTATAGACGCTAGACCCTCTGTCATTTAAATTAGTATATCATGTTTCTTCGAGAAAAAAATTGATTTTTTGTATGTTGATTACTCAACATTAAATAAGGCATTTTTGCATGTTGAGATAAATAATTATTTAAATATAAATCTTTTGTGAAAAAATGTCCATACAAATATTATCTACAACTAAAAGATTTTTATTTTTAATAGTACCAAAGATGAGCAAATTTTGATAGCTACAAGATACATTCACTTATAATGGCCTATTCACTAAAAAAAATATTTAAAATTATTTTTAAAATTAGTTTCATTTCTGGATCGAAAATTCTTATATCCATCCCTAACTCATTTGTCAATGAAGGAAAAAATTTGGGCACACAGAAAATGAGAAAGCTGCTCAATGGTAATTATGTGAGAACATTAAATAGAATTCTTTTAAGTCAAAGGTGCAGCCATAACCAGAAAGTTCACATTGTAATAGCTTAAACATCCCTTTATTTAATTTGTGAATTTCATACAATAATAAAATAAAAAAATCATAAAACAAAAGATGAAACTAGACTACCTGGATTATGAAAATATAATAGGAAACAATTTTACATCTTCCCTATCAACCAAGAAAGGACTTGGTTGATTTCTGCTTTAGCAGAGAGATAAAAATACCCAAATCCAGCCATAGCAGGAAATATAAGAGCCAAACACAATCCAGCCCTAGCAGGAAATATAAAATTTTGACTGTCGCGATCTGGTTCTGTTAGCAGCAATTATTATATTACTTCCCTCAAGATAAACATGTGATTACCATCCACATAAGAAATCTTGATAGACAAGTTTAATAGATAACAGAAAGTATGGATTGTCATAAATCATTTTCAAATATCAGAAAAATAATGACCTGTCTGTGGCAAACACCCTTACAACTATCTTTAGAGATTTACATTTATTATGCAAAATTCTAAAATATTTTGTTATATCTATAAAATCATAAAATATTTTAAATTGATGATAATTTTTAAATTTTAAGTATAATTCTTATGATGAAAAGTACTCTTCAATAATAGGAAGGAACCATGCAATTATGCTTCAATCCAAACTATCAGAACTAGATTTATAACGAAAATTATCAAAAATAACTTTCCCATCCTTGTAAAAGAGAATTGTTCTATACATGAATAACAATCAGTTTTTAGAACTGGGAAAATATAAATCCAGGAACGATTTTGAATGGCTGGCACTCACCAAAACATGACAACTATCTTGCCTTAGAAATAATAAAAGAATCATCATTTACAAAGTCCTTTAATATTTGCATTTGACCAAATTTAACCAGCCAGTTAAGTATCCGGACAGTTCCATCACTTGGAGCACAACCTTCTTTCTTCATTTGATCCATCACCAAAAGTGTTTTTTCAAGGTCATGTCTTTTACTGAAGGTGAGTAATAATTTATTGTACGTTAGAACATCTGGAAATATATCTTTTGTTCTCATCTCATCCATCATCGAGAGAGCCATGTCAAGTTTGTTTTCCTTGCATAGAGAACCAATCAATATAGTATAGGTTACAACAGTCGGAGCAATACCAACCACTTTCATCTTTGAAAAATACTTCAAGGCCTTATCCAATTCACCAATTTTGCAATAGCCGTCAATCAGACAGCTATAAGTGACTACATCACGAATAAAGCCTTCATCTAGCATCTTATCAAAGAGTGACTGTGCTCTAGAAAAATCTCCTGCCTTGCACAGGCCATCAATGACTTTGCTGTATGTCACTTCATCAGGTTTCAAATCCCTTGTTGCCATCTCCTCTAAAATCTTTCCTACCATGTTCATTTCTCTTGTTCTACAGAATGCACATATTAGTGTATTATATGTAATTACATTAGGAAGATGTCCCCTATTTTCCATCTCAGAAATAAGGTTAAATGCTTCCTTTGCCCTGTTACTCTGACATAATCCAGCAATTAGATGGTTGTAGGTAACAACATTTGGGGAGAAACCTTTGCTTAGCATATTTTTAAACAACGTTTGAGCCTTTTCCACCTCATGCAATTCACATAGGCTGTGTATCAAAGAATTAAAAGTAATCACATTCGGCTGTAAACCCCTTCTCAACATGTCATGAAAACAATCCCAAGCCTTGTCCATCTTGCCATCTTTGCACAATCCATCAATAACCGCATTAAATGTCACTACATTAGGCGAAGGACCAAACTCCATCATTTCTACAAACAGACTGTAGGCTTTGTCTGTTTTCCCAGCCTTGCAAAAGCCATCTATCAGGCTACTATAAGTATAGTTGTTAAGAAAATGGCCGTCTTGTAACATTTTACCTACTAATCCTAGAGCTTCATATATTCTTTCTACTTTGCAAAGACCATCAATCAGGGTGTTGTATGTAACAATACTTGAGGAGTAGTAACTATTTTTCATTCCAGCTAATAACCTTAGAGCTTCATCTTCCCTTCCCACCTTGCAGAGACCATTAATTAGGGTACTGCATAAAATATTATTAGGAGAAATGCCAGTTTGTATCATCTCAGCAAATAAAACAAGAGCTTCATCTACTCTACCTCTTTTACATATCCCATCAATTAGGGTGCCGAATGTAACAACATTAGGAAAATAATGAACGTGCCTCATTCCGTGGAAAATCCTAAGTGCTTCTTCTATTTCATCCCGTTTACACAAAGCCTTTACGAGGATGCTATAAGTCACAACATCTGGATCTATTTCCATCTCTTTCATTTCAGCAAGAAGGGTGTTGATTCGAGGAATATCACCAGAGTTTCCAAGGCCATCCAAAAGGGCGGTGAATGATACGACATTGAGAGGAAGGCGTTGAGTAATGGCTGAATGTAAAAATTCCCAGGCCTTGTTCGTGTTTCCCGATTTGCAGAGGGCAGTAATGGACTGATTGAAGCGAATAACATTAAATTTGTGTGTGATTTGAGAAGGGGGTTTCTCCTGTTTGTGTGTGTGTTGAGATGAGGTTTTGGAAGAATGAGAAGAAGCTACCTGTTTAAAGAGGGGGCATCGCATCCATTTGAAGTTGTGCATCATCTCCATCTTGCAGCGGGTAATAGAGCAGAGCAGAACAAAACCCTCACGAATCTGCTCTGACCCTACACTCAACGAATAAATAGAAAACAAATATAATTATAATTATTATTAAAAAGGAAATAAATCCAGCCCAACATTTATTTACCTATAGTTCTGAAAATTGAATTAGGGGAAAATTGAATTTAAACATATGATATAGCTAACATTTAATATAGCTTTTTAAAAATTTGTTCAGGATAATTTTTTAAATAGATGTATTTTTTCTCATAATATTTTCTTAAAGGTATATTTAAGATGTTTATTTAGTAGTTCTTATTTAGGTAGAATATTGCATTCATTCAATTTTATTTTTCAATTAATTGAATCAATCATTATAAAGAATTAAAATTTTAGAACAAATTTTTTATAGTTTGCATTTAATTTTTTATTTAAAATGATTGTAATTAATTTTGATTTTATTGGACATAGCTAACTTCCCGCATCTAAAACTCTCTATATGTACATCATATTTTGATTTTGTTTTATTTTTGTTGTCTCTCTATACGACTTTACTGCTTATAACTAAGGATCTGACTTTTGGGTAGTAACGATGCATGTTGTGGAAATTGTTATATACGGAAAGGTCAAAAAGTGGTCACTTAAAAGTGTCGTCCCATATATAAACACCTTTGCGCCTACAGTGGATAACTCAAAATTTCCAGTAGTAATTGAGAAATGCCTTAGTAGTAGATCACTTTTTTTTACCTTAATTAGCCCATTTGTGCACCACTACTGGGACATTTGTGCATAATTATCCACTATTGGTACATGTGATATTCATTAATGAACTTTTCATTATCAATGTTTTTGGGCTCCTTTACAATCTAGTAACGAGGTTTTGGGTTTACAAAAAGGTGTCCACTATTGGAGCTATGTCCACTACTGATACCCTTCCCCTAGTAAGTATAATTTTATTTTATTTTTAAACATTGTACATTTTTATGCATTCAATTCATTAAATAGAATGTCAAAATATTAATACACTCTTTTAATAATAACAATACAATCATATTCCCCAAATTAGGTCACTGTTAAATTCCATGTAATCTGTTGATGAGGCAACCTAGCAAAGGTAAAAAGGCTATTTTTTTCTTTCAACAATTGTTTCTTCCATTCATCAAATAAACTAGCCGTTGCACCTAAATGAGGTGCAATGATTACGTCGACAGTAATTTATATAATATATTTGATCATTAAATAAAATTTTTAAATAAAACTACTGATATTAGAAAATAATTATTTATGTTGTTGTGTCACCTTATTCTTTTGTTCCTACAAGTTGTCCTTTGCGAGCCTTCCACCTTTTGATTTATCTTATTTCCAAATGGGTGAGATTTATTCAAGTGAAATTCAAAAAGTTTACAAACCTATCAAGCCTTATTCATTTCATCTTGTTACCAAACACTATCCATTTCATCTAGTTAGCCCTAAATCATATATATGAGTTTCTTTTGAAGGTGACATCGATCAAAGTTTGGTGTAAGAAAAATTGTATTCATAAATCAAAATTTATAATAATGTTTAGAAACTTGGGTTGACGGGATGGAAGCTATCTTTTAATATAATCTTGTATTTATGTTCAACTTTTATAACACTTGTTGTGTTATTACTCTTTTTATATATCCATTGCTCCTTTAATTTCAGAAAATGTAAATTTTATTGTTTATTATATTTTGGTGAAATTGTCTTTTATTGTTAAATTGATGCTATTTTAATATAATATATTAAAAATAATATTGTAGACATCTAAAATTAATAATATTTAATTAATTTGAGTCTTCCCACATAATTAATTAATTTAAGCCTTCCCACATGAAAAGCACATGGTACAAGGTGTACGGTAATTGTAGATTATGGTTTCACGGATAACCTAGTGTCTCTAGAAATGGTTGAGAAGTTAAAACTGAAAATAAACCCTCATCCCACTCCATATAGGGTGTCATGGTTGAGTAAGGGTCAACAAATCCTTGTAAATGAGCAAGCTTGGGTAGATTCCCATATTGGGGGGTATGTGGATAAAATCCTTTGTGATGTCATTCCCATGGATTCTTGTCATCTACTCTTAGGTAGCCCTTGGCAATATCATCGTAAGGCATTTCATGATGGTCAAAAGAACACCTACAACATAGACAAAGATGGAGAATTGTTCACCTTAAACCCCTTGTCGGATTGGGTCAAACAAACACCTTGGTCTAGTGTCATGCTAGTGGGGGAGAAGGAGTTTTTGAAGACCTTAAAGGAAGAAGGAGGTCAAGGGTTTGCTTTGATTGTCAAGCTAAAGTGCAGATCTATTTTCTCTACAAATTACGAAAAATACATGCCTACTGAAGTCCAAGCCTTGTTGGAGAGGTATAAGGCTATAGTAGTGGATGAATTACCCAATTCTCTACCCCCAATCAGAGATATCAGTCATCACATTGATCTGATACCAAGTGTTATATTGCCTAATAAGGTTGCCTACAATATGACCCCTGCTCAAAATGAAGAGATAGCAAAGCAAGTGCAAGAATTGTTGGATAAGGGCTTGGTGAGGGTGACTGTAAGTACTTGTGTTGTACATATTGTATTAGCCTTTAAAAAGGATGGTAAATGGAGGTTGTGTACTCATTCAAGAGCCATCAATAGGATAACCATTAGATATAGGTTTCTTATGTCAAGAATGGAAGACCTCATGATTGTCTAGGTGGTGCATGTTACTTCTCAAAGATTCACTTGAAGAGTGAGAACCATCAAATTAGGATCCGAGAGGGGGATGCATCGAAGACAACATTTGAAACCAATGAGGACTTATATGAGTGGCTTGCGATTCCCTTTGGACTCTTCAATGCACTTAGCACATTCATGAGACTAATGAATGAAGTGTTGAAACTGTTTTATTGTCAAATTTATTGTTGTTTATTTGGATGACATTCTTGTGTTTAGCAGGTCCAAGGAGGAGCACTTGAAGCATCTTGACATGTTCCTAAGGAGGCTACATGAGGAGAAGTTGATAATCAACCTGGAAAAATGTGGTTCATGAAAGAGGAGTTGGTCTACCTTGGGTTTGTCTAAATCAGTTGGGGATATGAGGAGTTTCCATGCTCTTGCAAGCTTTTATCGGAAGTTTATAAGGAACTTTAGCCACATATGTGCACCAATCATTGATGCAATCAAGAGCATCAACAAGGGTAAGTTCCTATGGACAAATGAGGTAGATCAAGGGTTTGAATCTTTGAAGAAGAAGGTATCTTAACAACCTATCCTTACACTCCCTGATTTCAATAATTTTTACAATTGAATGTGATGCTAGTGGACAAGCAACAAGTGATGTTTTGAGTCAAGAAGGGAGATTGGTTGCCTTCTTTAGTGAAAAGTTGAATGACATCAAAAGAAGGTATTCCTCCTATGATTTAGAATTATATGATATGTTCAAGCTCTCAAAAAATGGAGGCATTATTTTCTACCAAAGGAATTTGTGGTGTTTACTGACAATCATGCTCTTAGTTTCTTGAATGGGCAAGATAAGTTAAACCATAGGCATATTAATTAAGTGGGTTGAGTACTTGCAAGCATACACCTTCACTATTAAGCACAAGAAGGGTAAGGCCAATCAAGTTTCATATGCTCTTAGTAGGAGGTCATTCATGGTTCAAGAAATACAACAAAGTGTTGGGACTGATGCACTTAAAGACATGTACCAAGAAGATGCAGATTTCAAGGAGGCATACTATTGGCATTACAATAGAAAGGAGATTGTTGGCATTTCAATAAGGATATTGAGAAGGTTGTTGGAGATTGTTGATATAACTAAAGAAGGATGATTATTGTCTTAATAATATTGTTTTGTCATTGATGTCAAGAAATTGATTTTCTGATTCAGTATGATGTTGCCATATCTTGAGAAGTATGTGTTGATGAGTATTAGGAGGTCGGTAAGTGACACAGAAAGAATGTGATAATAAAGGGGAGAAATAAGTTATTCAATGGGCAACTATTACCAAGTTATACAATGATGAGATCATGTTGTTTTGATTATTTTGATATCCTACACATGTTATTGATTATAAGTTTAATACTGTATTATGTCACCGAGCAAAGAACCTAGTCGGTAAACCCTAAGGTACCTAGTCGGTAAACCCTAAGGTTATCGATATCGGTTAAAGAAGGCAGAATGTCTACCGAGCGAAGTTCAGTATTAACCGAGTAACAACCGAGTTATAATAGATCACATTGGATGGATAAAAGCATTATTTAATGAAGGATGCTAATGAGCTGAAGATGAATAAATGATTGGTATGTCGTGCAAGAAGTTTTTGTTAAGGATCTACGGCAATGAAAAATCAAGAGGAAAATCTACAACACAGATTGAACCGCAATAACCTAGCACAAGTTCCTAGGAAGGAATGCAAGTTCCAAGGCGAGGTAAAATGTTTTCAGATCAAAGGATTCATTGAACCTAGTCTAGTTTAATGATCTGATGGCTAATATTGATCATGGGAAATGTGATCAAGGAAATTAAGCAGTTAGAAATTGTTTATAAATAAGGAATTGTTGATAAACAATGCATGTGGGCAAATGTATGCACAGTGATGCTACAGGATTGTTTACCAAGCTCAGAAGCTTGAAGATCTGATTGAAGAACAGATTGAGAAGCCCAGCATGCCCAACAAGGGACTAGATAAATCTTATGACAAGATTGTTTTGAGCAAATAGAATCTGCTTTAGCATTTAAGATGTGAAGTTGCAGATATAATTTATTACTGTTATTTGTTTTGTAAGTGACAGGAAATCTCTTAATCGAGTGGACCTAACAGTCTTATTTGTAAACCCTGTAGCAAGGTAACATTCTAAATGAGTGTTTGAAATCCTTTGACAAGGTCACTTCTAACAAAGTGCAAGACTCTAACAAGTCTGAGGGAAATCCCTTAACCGGGTCACATCTAGCAATGTGTTTGTAATCTTTAATAGGATTTTCTTTTAACCGAGCATACTCTAGAAGGGTATATTTCTTAGTGGGTCCGAAATCCCACAGTGGTTTTTCCCATTTTGGGTTTCCACATTAAATCTGGTGTTATATGTATTGTGATGTTATCTGTTCATAAGTTTGAATGTTTTATAGTTTTGGTTACATATTCTGAAGTATAAGCTACCGAGGTTGAATCAGTTGAATATATTGAACAAGTTAAGTTTGTATGATTCACCCCCCCCCTCTCATCTTATTAACTATTGGCATCAGAACTTTACAATTGGTATCAGAGCTGTGGACTCCAGAAGAAAAGTTTAAAGGTACTTGAGGCAAAGATCCAAAGATGTATAAAAGGGATGCACCAAAGCTGAACAAGTCAAGTTTCTCCACATTGCAAAAAATGATGAAGCTGCACTTATCAGGAATTGGAGAATATGCAACATATTATTTGAAGAATGATTACATACCACCTAGCACCAACCCGATGACCATGGAAGAGATAAAGGCAAAGCAAGAACATATTCAAGCTATGATTGAAAATAACATCAGCATTGACTGACTCAGAGTTTAATGATCTAGAAGGTTGTAATGATGTAAAAGCAATGTGGACCAAGCTCATATATGTGTATGGTGGTGATGAACATGTTCAGAGAGAAAAAGTAGATAGTCTAAGAGGACAACTTGAATCCATGAGAATGAATGAAGGTGGGAACATAACCCAATACAGTACAAGGTTAAAGGAAATTGTCAATCAAATTAAATGAGCAGGAGGAACTATTGAAGAAAAGGATGTAACAAGTAAGTTGTTGAGAACCCTTCTACCTGCTTATGCCATTCGAGTCTCTGCAATCAATGAATTAAGGTTTATACCAAACATGCCAGTCTCTTTGGATGCCACTATCGGTAAGCTACATGCATTTGAGTTAAGTAATTTTGATAACAGTGGGTCTTCGGTAAATAAAGTAGAATCTGCATTTAGTTCTTTTCATATTGGTGAATCTGATGACTATAATGATAGAATGAATAAGTATTCTGAAGGAAATCACAGTGGAGCAAGTGAGAGATTTCATAAAAACATGGAAGAAGTACACAAACTGTATGAGGAAATCAAAAAGCAAGAAGAGTTTGAAGCACTATTGGCCAGAAGGTTACTGAGAGGCAAAGGTAAGTATAAAGGAAAGCTAGCTTTAAAATGTTTCAATTGTGATAAAATAGGACATATGGCTTCTAACTGCCCTGACAAAGAATATAGTGAAAAGAGAGAATACCGAGATAATAGGTAGAAAGACAACCAATACAGAGGACACCGAGACTTCAGAAGGAGAGACAGAAAGACATGCCTAGTAGCTGATGAGGAATCCAACGATGATAAATCTGATGAAACTGATACAGAGGAAGTTGTTTATGTGGCTATTAAAGATGGATCAGATGAAGAAAGGTATGAAGAAAAAGCCCTAATATCTCACATAAATAATAATGATTCTTGGATCATAGATAGTGGATGCTCACATCACATGACAAGTGATAAACACAAGTTTGTTAAATTAGAAGACTATGATGGAGGATATGTAAGATTTGGTAATGATGCACCATGTCCAGTGAAAGGTAAAGGATCTATAACACTTCTTGACAATGCTAAATGTGATGATGTATACTGGGTTGAAGGTTTGAAATACAATTTGTTGAGTGTAGCACAACTAAACAATACAGGATACCGAATAGAATTCCAAAAGGGATGTGTCAAAGTTCATGACAAACATGGAAAGTTGGTTGCTACCAGGACACAAACAAAAGGTAATACATTTCATCTTGACTCAACTTGGAACAAATGTCTGTATGCAAAAATAGAAGATACCTGGTTATGGCATAAAAGGTTTTGTCATGTAAATTTTGATAATCTGATCAAAATAAGTAAGAAGCACTGAGTAAGAGGTCTACCGAGCTTGGAAAAACCTGAGAATGCTATGTGTCGCGGATGCCAGATGGGTAAGATGACAAGATCAAGCTTTGCAAGTAAGTCCTACACTTCTAAAGGAATTTTAGATCTAGTACATACTGATCTTTGTGGTCCCATGAAAGTTCAAAGTTATTATGGTGATAAATATTTCATATTATTTGTGGATGATTACTCAAGGATGATGTCAGTTATGTTTTTAAAAGAAAAATCAGAAGCTTTTCAAATGTTGAAATGGTACAAGGCAAGAGTTGAAAATGAAACAGGAAGACAGCTGAAATGTCTTAGATCTGATAGAGGAGGAGAGTTCACTTCTGATGAATTTAACTTATTCTGCAATGATCATGGTATAAGAAGGCAAGTGTCTGCACCAAGAACACCTCAGCAAAATGGGATAGCTGAGAGAAGAAATAGATCAATTGCAGATTTTGCCAGAACCCTGATGATAGAAAAGAGGGTACCTCAAACATTTTGGAGAGAAGCAATCAACATTGCAGTTTACACCCTGAACCGAGTACAACTGAAGAAAGGAACTATGAAGACACCATATGAAATCTGGTATGACAAGAAACCTAATGTAAGTTATTTTAAAATCTTTGGAAGTAGATGTTATGTTCACAAAGATGACAGAAATGGAAAGTTTGATCAGAAAAGAGAGGAAGGAACATTTCTTGGTTATTCTTCTAGAAGTAAAGCATTTAAATGTCTGATCAAATCATCTAACAAAATAGTAGAAAGTGCAAATGTGAAAATTGATGAATTTGCTAAAAGAAATGATGAAGGAAATTCCAAAGAACTAGAAAATTATGAAGAATTTGTTTATGTTCAACCGAGAAGTCCTACCGAGAAAGTTGTTGAAGAAAATGAAGATAATATCCAGTTACCGAGTGATGAAGAAGATCATACAGAGCCTACTGAGCCTATATTAGCCAAATATGTTAGAAGAAATCATGCATCAAGTCAGATTATAGGAGATAAGGATGATCCAATGATGACAAGGAACAAATTGAGATAGAACACATGTCTGATATCTAAATTTGAACTGAGAATAGTAAAAGAGGCATTTAACAATGGAGATTGGGTAAATGCTATGACATAAGAGATTGATCAAATCAAGAAGAATGAAACATGGACATTGGTCCCAAGACCGAAGGACAAAAATGTAATTGGTACAAAGTGGATTTTCATAAACAAGCTAAATGAAAAAGGTGAGGTCATTCGGAACAAAGCAAGACTAGTTTGCAAAGGTTATGCTCAAGAACAAGGAATAGATTATGGTGAGACTTTTGCACCTGTGGCTAGACTTGAGGGAGTAAGAACATTGTTGGCATATGTTGCTTTCAAAAATTTCAAGGTATATCAAATGGATGTTAAATCTACATTTTTGAATGGTATACTAGAAGAAGAATTTTATATTGAATGGCCTGAAGGATTTGTTGAAGACAAGAGTAAAGATCAGGTATGTAAATTAAACAAAGCTTTATATGATCTGAAACAAGCATCGAGAGCATGGTATGAGTGACTGCACTCTTACTTAATCAAGATTGGTTTTATAAGAACAAGTGAAAACAACAATATGTACATGGAGAATGATGAGGACAATGGAATACTGATCTCAGCCATATTTGTTGATGATATTATTTTTTGTGGAAATGATTCTCTATGCAAGAACTTTGGAAATGAAATGTGCAAAGAATTTGAGATGTCATTAATCAGTGAGATAAAGTATTTTATAGGTTTACAAATACTGCAAATGAAAGATGAGATTTTCATTACTCAATCCAAGTACATAAAGGAAATCTTGAAGAAATTTGGAATGGAGGATTCTAAACCTGTAAGTACTCCTATGACTACTAACTGTAAACTATCAAAGAATAATGAATCTGCATCTGTTGATGAGACACTTTACCAATCTATGATTGGAAAGTTGCAATATGTTGTTCACAACAGACCAGATGTAGCACATGCAGTAGGAATAGTTGCAAGATTTTCTACAGATCCCAAAGAAACCCATATGACAGCAATCAGGAGAATTTTCAGATACCTAAGAGGCACTGAAGATTATGGCTTGGTATATGAAAAGAGGAATGATTTTGATTTAAAAGTTTATACTGATGTTGATTGGGTAGGAAACATTGATGATAGGAAAAGCACAAGTGGTGGAGATTTCTTCTTCGGAGATAGACTAGTAAGTTGGCTTAGCAAGAAACAAGGATGCATTTCACAATCAACAGCCGAAGCTGAATATGTCATTACAGCATTGAATTGTACAAATTTAGCACGGATCAAGCAACTGTTGGAAGGTATAAATGAGAAAGTTACCGAGCCAGTAACTATATTCTGTGATAATACTAGTGCCATTAACATTTCAAAGAATTTGGTAATGCACTCTAAGACAAAGCATATCTCTATAAAGTATCATTATCTCAGAGAAGAAGTTCAAGAGAAAAAAGTTGTGCTGGAATATATCAGTTCAAAGGAACAAATAGCTAATATTTTTACAAAGCCATTGCCAAGGGACACTTTTGAGTATCTCAGAAGAAAGCTAGGGGTCCTACCCCTATCTTCTACTCACTGACAAAGTTCGGTGAAAGCATCAATTCGATGACTCCATCAAATATTATTTGTTGATTAATGTTGATTTACGCACTTTAGGAGGTTTTCTAAAGGTGTGCAAGAATTAGTGAATAGAGACAAGTTGCTCTGACCGAGACTGAGTTGATACATGTGTAACACAGCAAAGCAAATCACTTCACAAAGGAAGAAACGATGAAATAGTTTATTTATTTTTGGCATTGTTGTCAAAGGGGGAGAAGACTAAATGGAGAAGATAACATAAATCCAATGATAGGGGGAGAAGACATCAGGAGAAGATTTAAACAGCTCAAGGATAACAGGAGAAATCTAACAGCAATCTGAATCTGAATCAGTTGGAATAAATCAAGTTGGTATTGCCACTTAAAGTTGGTTTTGCCATCAATGCCAAAGGGGAGATTGTTGGCATTACAATAGAAAGGAGATTGTTGGCATTTCAATAAGGATATTGAGAAGGTTGTTGGAGATTGTTGATATAACTAAAGAAGGATGATTACTGTCTTAATAATATTGTTTTGTCATTGATGTCAAGAAATTGATTTTCTGATTCAATATGATGTTGCCATATCTTGAGAAGTATGTGTTGATGAGTATTAGGAGGTCAGTAAGTGACACAGAAAGAATGTGATAATAAAGGGGAGAAATAAGTTATTCAATGGGCAACTATTACCGAGTTAGACAATGATGAGATCATGTTGTTTTGATTGTTTTGATATCCTACACATGTTGTTGATTATAAGCTTAATACTATATTATGTCACCGAGCAAGGAACCTAGTTAGTAAACCCTAAGGTACCTAGTCGATAAACCCTAAGGTTATCGATATCAGTTAAAGAAGGCAGAATGTCTACCGAGCGAAGTTCAGTATTAACTGAGTAACAACCGAGTTATAATAGATCGCATTGGATGGATAAAAGCATTATTTAATGAAGGATGTTGATGAGCTGGAGATGAATAAATGATTGGAATGTCATGCAAGAAGTTTTTGTTAAGGATCTACGGCAATGAAAAATCAAGAGGAAAATCTACAGCACAGATTGAACCGCAATAACCTAGCACAAGTTCCTAGGAAGGAATGCAAGTTCCAAGGCGAGGTAAAACATTTTCAGATCAAAGGATTCATTGAACCTGGTCTAGTTTAATGATCTGATGGCTAATATTGATCATGGGAAATGTGATCAAGGAAATTAAGCAGTTAGAAATTGTTTATAAATAAGGAATTGTTGATAAGTAGTGCATGCGAGCAAATGTATGCACAGTGATGCTACAAGATTGTTTACCGAGCTCAGAAGCTTGAAGATCTTATTGAAGAATAGATTGAGAAGCCTAGCAAGCCCAACAAGGGACTAGATAAGTCTTATGAGAAGATTGTTTTGAGCAAATAGAATCTGCTTTAGCATTTAAGATGTGAAGTTGCAGATATAATTTATTACTGTTATTTGTTTTGTAAGTGACAGGAAATCTCTTAACCGAGTGGACTTAACAGTCTTATTTGTAAACCCTGTAGCAAGGTAACATTCTAAATGAGTGTTTGAAATCCTTTGACAAGGTCACTTCTAACAAAGTGCAAGACTCTAACAAGTCTGAGGGAAATCCCTTAACTGGGTCACATCTAGCAATGTGTTTGTACTCTTTAACATGATTTTCTTTTAATCGAGCATACTCTAGAAGGGTATATTTCTTAGTGGGTCCGAAATCCCACAGTGGTTTTTCCCTATTTGGGTTTCCACGTTAAATCTGGTGTTATATGTGTTGTGATGTTATCTGTTCATAATTTTGAATGTTTTACAGTTTTGGTTACATATTCTGAAGTATAAGCTACCGAGGTTGAATTAGTTGAATATATTGAACAAGTTAAGTTTGTATGATTCACCACCCCCCCCCCCCTCTCATCTTATTAACTATTGGCATCAGAACTTTACACATACAAGGTTTGTGAGCAATTTTTCAATGCATGTCATAGTGAGTATTCTGATTTTGTACTTCAGAATGGTTTTATCTTCAAAGGAGGTCAGTTATGTGTCCCTAAGTGTTCAATGAGAGAGAATTTAATAAAGGAGAATCATAGTGGGGGCCTTGGGGGACATTTTGGTCTTGATAAGACATTGGAGTAGGTTAAGAGGCTCTATTTTTGGCCTAGAATGCAGGTAGATGTTAGAAAGTATGTGGAAAATCGCACTATATGTCAGAGGGCTAAAGGAACTTCATCCAATGTAGGGTTCTATCGGCCTCTACCAATTCCCAGTAGGCCTTGGGAAAGTATAAACATGGATTTTGTGTTGGGGCTGCCAAGAACACAAAGGGTTTTGCATAGTGTTTTTGTGGTTGTTGATAGGTTTAGCAAAATGGCTCATTTTCTTCCTTGTAAATGTGCCAATGATGCATCTTTCATTGCTGGTTTGTTTTTCAGAGAAATTGTGAGAATACATGGTTTGCCTTTGATTATAGTCTCTGATAGAGACTCTAAGTTTATAGGTCACTTTTAGATGACCTTGTCGAAGAAGCTTGGCACAAACTTGTCTTTTAGTTCTGCCTCCGATTGACAGATGAATGGCCAGACAAAGGTGGTTAATAGGTCATTCGGGACCCTACTGATATGTCCTACTAGGGAGCATGGCCAATCTTGGGATTTGATACTACCTTAAGCAGAGTTTGCTTATAATGACTCCATGAACCGAAGTATTGGAAGAAGCCCTTTCGAATTTGTTTATGGCGTGCACCCAAGAGGTGTTTGTTAGTTGAGAGACCTCCAAGGTATGGAGAAAAGGAGTGCTCAAGGGGAAGACTTTTCCATCACCATGAAAGACGTACATCAACAAGTGAAAGACATTCTTCAAAAGAATGTGGAAACGTACAAGGAAAGGGCAAATTTGAAAAGAAGAGACATTTAGTTCAAATTTGGTGACTTAGTTCTTGCACGTTTGAAGAAAGAAGGGATTCCTAAGGGCAAGTATACAAATTTCATGATGAAGAAGATAGGACCTTGCAGGGTGGTCCATAAATTTGGACAAAATGCATATGAGATTGAGTTACCTCCTTGGGTAGCAATATCTCTTATCTTTAATGTTTTAGATTTGTATTCTTTTAAGCAGTTTGTGGTTGCAGGTGATGATGCAGGTCTGACAACTCCTAAAGATGAAGATTGGGTCAAGGAGTTACCCCCTAGCCAACCCATAAAGCTTGAAAGCATTCTAGACACCAAGGAGGTGAAAAGAATGAAGAGGAAGGTATACAAGGAATATTTGATCAAATGGGAAGGTTTACCTGAATCATATGCCACATGGATGACTGAAGATGACATCAAGCAGCATGGGACTTTTGTTCAAGAACTGATCTCAAATGGGGCTTGAGATTTTTCTCTCCTGCGGTGCATGGTATAGCAACACCTGGGGTCTCAAAGTTCCTCAAAGTTGCCTTGTGAAGGATTTTTTTTTTTATTGTATAAGGTCATACAAACCATTTTGTGTCATTTTGAATCATTTGTAATCACTTTGTTTTAGTTATAAGGTCTTTTGACTCCATTTGGGCTTTGTAGTCCTACAAGCTCCTGATTGGGTCAACCTTGGTCAAACCATTCCAAGGGGTTCTCAAATGGTTTTAGTTATTTTTTTGGTCTATTTTGATCCATTTTGATGGGGATAAATAGTTAGGATCATGTTTGAGGTCATTCTGAGGTGTTGGTCAAAAGTTGTCAAAAAGTTGCTATGCAACTTTTGTAACATTTTCAAATATTGATGTAAAAGGGTACTTGTATACGGTGAAAATGGAAACAACAATATTGAAAGACTAAACGAATTCAACCACAAAACCCTAGCCTAACAACAACAAAGATCCACCATAACATATGAAGATTACCTAAGACAATGCAAATCAAATGAAATCACAAAGATTATACCATCACATGTCCACTAGGGTTTGGATCTCCATTCTTCTTATCTCCATTGATCTTGCTCGATATATTTGCTCTCAGATTTTATATGTGCACAAGAGCTCAACAAAGAATGGAAATGTGTTTGCAAGTAGGCTTGATTGCATATGCAAGTTCGAAAGTGTAGTCGTGTAGTCGAATAATCATTGGGGTGCATAGTGAGAGTTTGATAATGAAGGAAGCATCTCCTTATATAGAAGACACTATAAGAAATGGAGGGATAAGATTGAGAGGTGTAAAAGAGGTCGGCTATGATTAGAGGGTAGGTAAAGAAAATAAGAAAATAATGAGAGGGTAGGTAGTGTAGGAATTAAGAGATGAATGACATGTGTCATGGGTAGAAAAGGTTAATGAATTAATTAAATAAATAAAGATTTATTTAATTACTAGAGGAAGTGGGATCAATTAAATAAATAAGATATTAATTTAATTTAGGAAAAGGACAATTTAAATAAATAAATGTATTTATTTAAATGAGAAATAAGGCTAGAAGAGGATAAATGAATTAATTAAATAAATAAAGATTTATTTAATTAATAGAAGAATTAGGCTAAAATAATTAAATAAATAAAGACATTTTTTTAATTAGACATGACAATTTTAGGTGTCTACATTTTGCCCCTCTTTGAGACAATGCAGCTTGTCGTGTTGTTTCAAAGAAGATAAGATGAACTGATACAAAGTTGCCCCAAGATGGGAATGATATGCCCCCTCGAGAGATTGGATGAAAATGTCTGAAAAGATCGCAGACAATCTCTCGATAAGAAAGAAAGGCTAGAATGGACTGACAAGATAGAATAGAGTGACATAGTCACAGGATAAAGAAGACTGACTCGGGAAATGAGGGCTAGGGCTAGGGCTAGGGTAGTCTACAAGATAGACTATGAGGGAAAACATCCTCATTGTCATCCACACACCTAAGAGATCAGAGTGCAGAGATAGCAGAGAGCAATCAGTAGCGATGGCAATGGTGCATAGATTTGATCACGTTCGTCGATTTCAGAGGCCAGCAGATGCAGGAGAGTCGGTGAGTACCGTAAAACCTCCTTGTACTTTGTCACAATAAATGTTGTCATAAATGCATGTTAGGTAGGGCAATAAATGCACTTTTAGGAATGTCAAGCGGGGTAAAAAAAATGCTAAGGCGCATCTGTGTTGGTGCCAAGCACGTTTATGTCTTCAAGGTCAAATCGGCAGTTCTGTGATGAACATACGTTGTCAATTAGATAAGGTGTTGAGAGGATACACTCAAGCAGATCCTCTAGGGAAGACTAGGATAGCAGATAGGGCTAGGATTGACAATTCTATGATAGAACATATGTTGCCAATTAGGAAACTACTCAAGAGGATACACTCAAGCAGAGGCCCTAGGATAAGATAGATCGAGGTACTTTGTGGTGAACAATGAGTACCAAGACATAGTACTTTGTGATGAACAGGGAGTACTAATATGAGCAGCACTTTGTGATGAACAGTGAGTACCACTAGGATAAATAGCAACACTTTGTGATGAACATTGAGTGTCACTTTGACTGACATGATTGATTTGTCTGACTGCAGGAGTACTTACCTATGTTGGAGTCACGGGAGAGATTCCCATCGACTCAGAGGTTACGACCAGAGTTGACATTCGACGATAGGGCAACTATTGAGGTTATGGGTTTGCGATTTATTATATATGTGCCTAAGTTTCAGGTGAACATGGGGTTGTTGACTGTGCTAGTTGAGAGGTGGCATTCAGAGACATGCACTTTTCATTTGCCTATGGGTGAGATGACAATCACCTTAGAGGATGTTTATAGGATTCTGAGGATACCAATCGATGGGGAGTTGATTCCCTATGATCTAGATGGAGATAGGGATGCCCTGAGACGAGTGTTTCAGGATCCAGGATTAGAGATGAGGGCAGGACACGTGGCTTGGGATACCATGACACAGATAGGATTAGCATTACCAACAGTACTAGCATGAGTGATAAGTGGGTTCCTCTGTCCGGATAGGGCGACATGAGGGTTGGCTGTGTAGCCATATGTATTTTGACATCATTGTATCATGACACTTATGATTATATATATATGAGATTCATCTTTGCAGCAGCTATATGCATGTGTACCTATGTGATGAGATGTTTCATGATGTATGTTTCTATGTGATGGTTATGATATGGATGCAAATATGTACATAATGAAATGCAATATTTTTGTTCTTTTATGTTTAATATGTTATGCCAATGCAAATGTGAATGTATGAAATGCAGATGAATATGATAATGCAAATAACTATATACATGATGAGAATGTAAAATGTGCTAACATGTGTTGTGTGTAGGATGTGATGCAATTGTGATATCTATATGTATGTATGAAATGAGATATGTGGTAATGCAGGTGCAAACTACATGAAATGAAAATATTTTTGGCATGTCATTATACTCAGTCATGTGATAGTTGGCTACATAGACTCAAGAAGGACGATGGAGGTCAATCAAGAAAGGGGGATGGAAGATAGAAGATATGAAAGTGAAAAGAGCTTCTTGTGCATTATCATCATTGAGCTTTATTATGGCAAAATAGGTTATGACAATCGAGGCATATGTTCGACCCAGAAAGTCATTGTACCTGTTTACATGGAGATCAGACAGTTACAAACAAAGAATGCCCCAGTTCATACTAGACTCTTAGTATCCTCATATCCTTGGACAAGTCATAGCATTACTAAGAGACAATCCATAGACAACAAAGAAAATAGGTGACAATACTCCATCCTCACCTTTCTAGTCAAAGACATCCTGGAGATAGAATCTCTAGTCAAAGACATCCTGGAAAAGCTAAAAGACATGTCACCAAAAGATAAAATCAAAAAAGAAAAGCAAGACTCGACACCAACATCCACTGTAGTCCTCAAGTTTAGTGTCTCTTGTCACTTGTATAAGTCTTATTTGATTGTGGTCACAATGTTTACTTTCACAAAAGGATAGATAGCACTGAACCATAATTTTGTCTGAGTCTGTTGAAAGATTTGATTTGTTGAAGCCCATTGTTATTATTGTCTCATCTGAAACTGACTGAATCCATGAAACTGATACTTTATTGCAGAGAAGATGGAACTTTATTACGGATCGATGATGCAAATGTTTCTTTATTGTGGATTGTGTGCGGATAGACTGAAGAAAACTGGAAGAAACTGCACTCCTCAGAACGTGTGATGTTCTTAGTTCCACACCCATCACTAGATGTAGGATTTGTCTTAGCCACAGATAGGAGCTGATTTATTATGAATAGAAAGGGATGAAAAGAAATGTTTATTATGAATGGTGAACCAATCTTGGATAGATCAATAACAAGCCATGATGGGAATGAGTAAGTTTATTATGAATGGATAGGTTGTGAGTGTGTGCAAAGTGAAGGATGAAAGAGAATCTTGAAGGAGGGAGGAGCAATGTCCCTACACACAACGTCGGTGACCCGGTTTACACCATGGTACTTGCCCAGGGCGCCACCGAAGTGGTTTTCACCGTTGGACGAAAATGTTCTTCTGTTTTTCAAAAAAAAAATTGTGTCACAAGGTGCCTGTTTGCCAGGTTTTCACCAAGTAACGATTTTTTTTATGTTTTATGATTTTATTCTATTTTGAAATTTTTTGATTTTTTTGTATTTTTGAATTAGGATACTCTAAAGAGCTATGTGTAAAACCTGCAAAGGTGCATGTTGTTGATAGGATCTTCCAAAGGTTCACCCTCTGTGGTTGAGAGCTGATATGCATCGGATCCATAGGTTGTTGTGATGATGTAAGGACCAAGCCAATTTGGTTCGAACTTGTCCTTCTTCTCTTTGTCTTGCTTATTTTTAGGATTTTCTTTGAGAACTAAGTCACCTACCTCAAATGTGCGAGGCCTGACTTTATGCTTGCAGCTGTATCATTCCTTGACTGAATGATGTGTAGCTTCAGTGACTATCTTCCTTGATAAAGGAACTGAGCGTGTCACCTGAAGAAGTTTGGGCATCCCTAATAACAAAATCCTTTAAGGAAGCTCCATTAAAGGTCCATGATGTATCACCGGAAGGGATTGGATGTGTGAAACAAGTGGATGAGTTATGAAGGCTTATGATTGCAAAAATAAGTGAAAGTGTCATAATATGATGGAGACTTAGGATCAACAAGTGTTCTTTTTGACTTGAAATTTTAGAACTTTTGCCCCAAGTTATTTTGATATTAGGGGAGATCAACTCTTGCTCTTTTTGCTTCACAGGATTTTTATCCTTGACTTTGATTTTTCCATAGTCCAATAGCTTTTGATTTTGATTTGGACTGAAGGACTTTTCTTTATTTTTGACTTTTAGATTTTTCTTTTCATAGCTTGATTTTTGATCCCCAATGAGTAAGGGCTTTTGTGATTCTTGTTGATCCAAGTCTAGGAGCGGAATGGAAATGATATGAGAGGATGACATAGTAAGGCTATGTGAGTTCTCAAGAGGGTTGGCGATACGCTCAATAGATTCTTTGTTGGAACCACTCTTAGGACTATTGATATCAAGATATGCTTGCACCACTAGAGGAGATTTGCATTCAGACTTAGTAGCCACAACACTAGGTGGTTCACACCCAATTCCTTGCAAATTGTTTGTAGATTGTTCCCGTCATCTAGATATCTTAGGAGATAGTGGGAATTGATCAACATGAAATATATACTCACCACATCCCAAGTCTTTAATCTTGAACTTTTCTTTGATCTCTGCTTGTTTTGATGTAGAAGATTTTAATGATTCGGGATCAACATATGCTGATGAAGGAATAGCCTCTCGATTGACTGGGATTGTTATTTCTAATCTATTTAGCAGGTTATTGCAATATATAAATGGACTTGGGTCAGCTTTGACGGTCACTTCAACTCCATTGTGTGGAAACTTGATACATCGATGATATGTAGATGGTACTACATTCATCTCATGAATCCATGGATGCCCTAGTAATATGTTGTATGTGAGATCGAGATCAAGGACTTGACAAACCACATCTTT
Organism: Cryptomeria japonica; assembly: GCF_030272615.1. Classification (NCBI taxonomy): domain Eukaryota; kingdom Viridiplantae; phylum Streptophyta; class Pinopsida; order Cupressales; family Cupressaceae; genus Cryptomeria; species Cryptomeria japonica. Next base: position 659,131,183 of record NC_081406.1, on the reverse strand, counting down.
TGTAACTGGCCCAACTTTGAGAGGTAAGGTGACTGTGCCTTTAGATGAATGCTCTTCATCATCATATGCTTTGATGGTAATTTTGTTTGTAGAAATCATAGCTTTATCGGAATATCCCAATTGTTTAATAGTGCTCAATGTACAAATGTTTAGACTTGCTCCTCCATCTATCAGGACTTGTTTTATTTGATGTTTGTGTATGAAGGCTTCAATGTGTAGTGGTGCATAATGTGGTTGACTTACGAAGGCGTCATCAGCTTTTGTGAATGTAAGAGAGTGTGGAATGGAAAGGTATCCCACCATGGCTTGAAACTGGTCCACGTTCAGATCAGTAGGAACAACAGTGTCTCTCAAGATTTTGTCAAGAATGGCTTTATGTGCGGGGGATATGCGTAAGAGCTCAAGGATGGAGATAAGTGCGGGTGTCTTCCCTAACTGTTCTACAAGGTCATACTCAGGTTTAGTTGATGAGGAAGCGGTTTTTTTAGTTGGAGCACCTTGCAAAGTGAATTTACCTTGACAAGTTGTAACATTACATTCAGAGGTAGGTTCAGAAGAAGATCCAATGCCTTTTAGGACAATCTTGGGTCTTTGGGTAGAATTTTCATGTGTTTTGTCCTTGATGATAATAGTAGAGACATAATTGTCCATTGAAATGTGATTGATAGTTGAATCATAGTTATAAGATGCTCTGGTATAGCTGGTCTGGTCATTTGTGGCTTTAGCTTTTCCCTTGTCATGTTTTGGGAATGGTTCCTTGAACATCTCATGTTCTTGATTGGATGAGTGCCCTTCAATCTCAATGTCACCTCTATCAATAAGATCTTGTATGTTGTTCTTCAATCGATGGCAATTTCCTGTTTTATGTCCTTTTCTCTTATGAAATTCACAATATTCATCATCATTCCACCAATTTGGTTTAACCTTTGGCTCATATGGAGGAAAATCTAGAATTGTGATTATCTTGTTTGCCACTAGCTTTTTGAAAATGGACTCAAGTGGTTCTCCCAATGGGGTGTACTTCCTTCGTGATTTGGAAGTTGTTTGAGTATTCACTTGATTGTTTGTAGAACTTGATCCAGAAAAAACAATTTTGGGTCGCACTGTATTAGCATCAACAACACCATCATTGACTGTGTTCTTGTTTTTATTCCAAAATCTTGGCTTGTCTTTTCCTTTATAGTCCTTTTTGTTTTCCTTGAATATTTTGATGACTCCTTGTTCAATTAGGACCTTCTCTATTGCTAAGCCTTTTTAAATGACGTCTTTGAAGGTGGACAAACAAGCTTTTCTTAGGTCATAACCAATGTCTTTGTTAACATTTTGCGTGAACATCTCTACCATTTGTTTTTGTGGAATTTCACAAGTGCATCTGTTGGCTAGATTTCTCAATCTTTGTAAAAATGATGAAAACAATTCTCCATCCTTTTGTTTGGTGTTGCACAAAGTAGTGACTGATATGTCTGTTTCTATGTTGTATAAGAAATGTTGGATAAATGCCTCTGCTAAGTCACCCCATGATTTAATTCCAGGTGGAAGTTGGGAGAACCATTCCATAGCTTGATCACCTAAGCTTTGTGGGAATAATCTCATCAAATATGTCTCTTTTGCTGCTACTTCAATGCAAGCTGTGAAAAACTATCTTATATGTGCCTTGGGATCCCCTTTTTCTCTGTACTTATCAAACTTAGGTGTCACAAAGTGTGTAGGAAATGGAGGCATTGGAATGCTTTTGTCAAATGGATAGGGACATATGTCTCTCATTGTGTAAGTTGGCTTCGGTGTATTTATGTCCTCCATTTTCTTTTGTAAGTCCTTGATTTTTTGTTCCAAATTGTTCTTAGGTGGAGATTGACTTCTTAGACCATATCCCAAGCCTGAAGGACTGGGTGGAGGAGGAGCATGTTGCATATATGGATGGTATTGATCATACACATGTTCATATGGAGGAGGTCTATAATGATGTTGTGTATATGGACCACTTGGTATAGAGTCATGTTGAGGAATGGAATATCTGCTTTGTCCATGTATACCATACTCTATAGGAATATCATGAGTTTGTTCTAGTGTGTTGCCCCCAAATTTGACATGGGGTTTCCTTGTGTCCAAATTTTGAGCCTGCCTTTGAATATCCAATTGCTTTGGTGGTTGATCCTTAGCATTGGTATGTGATTGAGCATATTTTACTGCATAAGACTTCCATAATGGTCTGCAAAGGTGAGTATCATATGCTTGACCATGTGTGTATGGGACCTCTGGTTTTTGAAACAAAGATGATGGTGATTCAGGCACCATATGTGGTCCTTTATTGCCTCCACTATTAGGCCTCCTTTGATCCATGTTGGAGTGAGATTGTTGCAAAGGTCAATTTTCCATTATTTGAGACATGTCAAAATCATGAGGGATCTTGGCTCCACTTTGTGCCATCACTTGTAAGAAGTATTTTCTATCTCTCCTCATTATTTCCTCAACCAATCTATTGAAATGGGGATCCATAATGGAGTCTTCCGCTTCTACTGAATGTACTCAAATGTTGTCCATATTGTCATTGTGTGTATCATTGTTGTTTGTAGTGTCCATGTTCTCAACATTTGGAATGTTTCTATAAGCATCCATGTCAGGTAATGTGGTATGATCAGAATTGAAAAACACATCATTGTCATACTCATAGGAACTCATGTTTGCGGACTCTTGAACCTCTTTAGTTTCTCTCCTATATTTTTGGGAATGGGTTTCAACCATGAACTAGGTCTTGACCAAGATGTGTGAGACTAGATGAAAATGGAAAGAGTATGGAAGACCAAGAGTTGGATGGAATGTAAATGAATCTGAGGTTTACTTGCAATGTCCAAAGTGTAAGACCAAGTATGTATGTAGTAGAGTAGGTGTGGCTTCCAAAGAGATGATAGTTTCTCTTGATGAGGTAAGTTGACCTTGACTCTAAGTAAGACCAAATGAGACCCAAAGGTGATAGACCTTGATGAGGGACCACTTAGCAAAATATTGTATGTATGTAATGTGTTGACAAAGTATGATGAGGACAAGCAAATGACCTTTTGACTCAAGTTTAGACAAATGTGAATGTAATGTAAGGTGTAAAGCAATGATGGACTTTGTGAGACCCAAAGACAGGTTGAATTCTAGATGAAAAACCTAGAGAGATAACCTAGGAAGCTCAATAAGTCTAAAACTGACTGTTCTTGTTTGCTGAATTATGAAAGTTTTCAATCCTGAACACAGACGTGTCTATATACTTCACAGACGCGCTTAAAGGACACATACGCTATTCTGTCAGACACAGACGTGTTTCTGAGATGTTGTAAATGTAATGTTGCTCAAAAGACACAGACGCGTTTCTGCCCTTCACAGACGTGTTTAGATGACACAGATGCATTTAGATGACACAAACGCGGTTCTGTCAGACACAAACGCGTTTCTGCAAACTTTGTGCAATTTTTCCAATCTGTGAAGTTGTTTTGTTGTGACCCAATCTAAAATTTGGACTGTTTTTCGTGACAAGAGGACACAGTGTTGATGAGGACTCAATGTTTGCAAGTGTTTAGACTCAAAATGACTCAAAGAAAAGTGTGTTGTTTGATGTAAAATTGTTTTGCATACACTTGAAGACACAAAAGACACAATGTTTTGGTGTTTGATCTTGAATGTTTGATTGTTCAAAATAAGTCAAGCACAATTCTTATGGCTGGCCAAGACAATAGTTGTTGATTCCCACATGATGCTACGCTATTCAGAGCGGATACTTAGATGCTTGACCCCATTGGCTCCACCCTCGGCACTCACTTCTTGGGGCAGCCAAGCATCAGTCCCAATGAAAACTCCCCATGGTGAACTTTGTATCTCTACTAAGAACCGTATGTGTGTGGGTCGCTCCAGAGGTTCGACCTCCTGCCCCAACAACTAGAAGGATTTTGGCTTCTAAAACAAAAAGGTACTAGTAAGGGCATCCTCTCGTGTGGCCATACATGCAGAAATTTCAGCTCTATAAATACAGAAGGCTCCCAGCCAGTAGGGGTTATGCCCTACAACTGATCAAATAAATTTGATCAAACGGGTTTATGGGGAGACATAGTGTCAGTATGAACTAATCAGCACACGTTATCCATAGTTTTCACCATGGATACAGTTGTTTATAGTGGTTCAAAAGAGGTGGGTTTTCCTTGCTACCACTTGGGTCGTTCTCTCCTCACTAGTAGTCCTAATGACCACACGGGGAGATAGGCCCTCTAGAGATCAAACAAAAAGAGCCTATTGCCCAAGACACAAAAGACACTAGTTCAAATTTAGTGCACCAATTGAAGTGTTTGCTAGTCTATGAAAACAAGGCACATAATAAAGATCAAAATAAAATCCTTGTCAAAGTCCTGCAAAAAAGATTTTTTAGTAGTTTGGATTGTTTGAAATGATCACCCCTTCTTGCAAGCACACAAGTTAGGTAAATTTTAGATCCAAAAGACTTTGTGAAATAGGGGCCTTCAACAATGTGTTTTGTTGACCAATTCAGAGATCTGATTGATCACAAAAAAAGACCACTTGTAAAATTTCAATAAATTTCCAGAAATGTAAGAAAATCCAAAAAAATTGCTAATTTGCTCCAAAAATTAATTTTTTATGAAAAATCATAAAAAAATCATATAAAATTCAAAATGGATCCAAAAAATTTGAAATTTTTATTGGACACTCTTGATGATCTTCCAAACCTGCATAAAAAAATTCCTACAACAAATCCGAGCAGTTTGTGAGATATGAGCAAAATAATGCAAAACCTTAATTTTCAAAGATCCAATTTTTGAGGAATTATTTTGCATCAAATTTAAAATCACAAAGAACAGATCATGTGTATGATTTGGAGATATTTCCAAAAATGTAAGAAAATCCAAAAAATTCCCTATTTTTCTCTCAAAAATATTTTTTTATGAAAAATCATAAAAAATTCATATAAAATGCAAACATGATCCTAAAAATCAGAAATTTTTATTGAACACCTCTGATAATGTTCCCGACCTATGAAAAAATTTGATGCCAAAATTCAAAGTCGTTTGTGAGATCTGATCAAAATAAGGAAAAACTCTAATTTTTAAAGATCCGATTTTTAGGGAAATATTTTGCATCAAAATTAAAATCACAAAGAATAGATCATGTGTATAAATCAGAGATCTTTTCAAAAATATAAGAAAATCTGAAAAATTTGCTAATTTGCTCTAAAAATTAATTTTTTATGAAAAATAATAAAAAAATCATGGAAAATGCAAATGTGCTCCAAATATTCTGAATTTTGGATTGAGAGCTGTTAATACCATCCTCAACCCGCAAACAAAATTTGGTGCAAAAATTCTTAGCCGTTTGTGAGATCAGATCAAATCTCTCCAAGATCTTGATTTTGTGTCCAAAACCCTAGCTGCACAAGGTTATTCTCCAAATTGTTTTACAAAACAACAATATAGGGTTAGAAAAACCTACAAAAAACATAGATCTAACAAAAATCCATGTCCCACCGGGCGTGCGGACATGCCAAAATGTATACCGTGAAAATGGAAACAACAATATTGAAAGACTAAACGAATTCAACCACAAAACCCTAGCCTAACAACAACAAAGATCCACCATAACATATGAAGATTACCTAAGACAATGCAAATCAAATGAAATCACAAAGATTATACCATCACATGTCCACTAGGGTTTGGATCTCTATTCTTCCTATCTCCATTGATCTTGCTTGATATATTTGCTCTCAGATTTTATATGTGCACAAGAGCTCAACAAAGAACGGAAATGTGGTTGCAAGTAGGCTTGATTGCATATGCAAGTTTGAAAGTGTAGTCGTGTAGTCGAATAATCGTCAGGGTGCATAGTGAGGGTTTGATAATGAAGGAAGCATCTCCTTATATAGAAGACACTATAAGAAATGGAGGGATAAGATTGAGAGGTGTAAAAGAGGTCGGCTATGATTAGAGGGTAGGTAAAGAAAATAAGAAAATAATGAGAGGGTAGGTAGTGTAGGAATTAAGAGATGAATGACATGTGTCATGGGTAGAAAAGGTTAATGAATTAATTAAATAAATAAAGATTTATTTAATTAATAGAGGAAGTGGGATCAATTAAATAAATAAGATATTTATTTAATTTAGGAAAAGGACAATTTAAATAAATAAATGCATTTATTTAAATGAGAAATAAGGCTAGAAGAGGATAAATGAATTAATTAATTAAATAAAGATTTATTTAATTAATAGAAGAATTAGGCTAAAATAATTAAATAAATAAAGATATTTATTTAATTAGACATGACAATTTTAGATGTCTATAGTACCAATGGTCACCCACCTTTCAAATTTGGTTTGGGATAGTTGGGAAGACCCTCCATATTCTTTATACAGCCTCTTGTGGGTCTATGTGAAGGTTTTTGGTGGGTTGGAGACAAAAAGCAATACAAAAACTCATATTTTATGTATTTTCTTGTGCATAGGACAAGTCTGCATGGTAGTGTGATGGTATAATGGTCACATATTATGATAGAGGGGTGGAATACCTTTCATTTGGAATTGGTTTCATGAATTTGCGTTAAGTATTTTCAGAGTTTGGTTTTTTTATTAACATCAACTTCCTAGATTTCTTTGTAACAGTCTCGTTGCAACGTTCATAACTTTCTTGTATGGATAGATCAGAGTGTAAAGTCCGACTTTTTGGAAATCCATGTGACTTACCTTTCATTCAAGAATTATTTTATGCAATTTGGTTGAGTTTTGTTCATTTGGTGACTTTTTTTACTGAAAAATGCTTGGAAACCGTCCTCACCTAGGGTTTGAACAATAAAAACATGATTTATCCTCATTCCATCAAGTTCTAATCTTGAAGCCTAGTGGAATGATAGGTTTCGATATGTTATTTCATGTTTCCAAAGTGACAGGAGAAGAGGATGATTTTGGAAGGAGTTTGGTGAAGTCGTAGGTTTGGCATCTTAATGTGACAAGCCTATGAAAGTGGCATAAGGTTGCTATAGATAGTGCTAATGAAAAGGTCGACCCCTTGGACACCCAAAATCGATTAAAATGACTTGATGTAGATTATAACCAAGTATTGGTACCCTGTGTTGAGTGCTTGTATGATCATTTGTGGAATTCCTTAGTGAGAAGGCCTAATTTGTAAGCCTAAAACTAGGATAGTTTTAGGACAGCCATAAACATCTTTCTAAAACCTTTGTAAAACTCCTTTGAGTGATTTTCCTTATTGAAACCAACCCATATTTTGTTGGCTTAGGGTTGTATACACAAGTTTGAGACCTTGTTTGAATGCTATACCTTACTTGGAAGGCTACTAGGCCTAGGTGCACCGTGGGGGTGAGTGTAACCTTTAAGTTGGGTTCCAAACAATGTCTTGGTTGAAACAAGGTGTTTTGGGGGTTATATAAGTGTCTTGAGTCAGGTCATGTCAATGATTTCTTAGATTCCATGTGCTAACCCTTTTCTGCCCCAAGAAATCCATTTTTCATGCATGAGTAACCCGAGTATGGTGATGTTTGAGGGAGTTATAATCCCATTGGTGTTGTGACCTTTGAGGACCTTAATAGTGGTTGTGAGATCATCCATTTTGCCTCTGCATCACTCTGCCTTGAAATTATGTATACATTTAGTGTGCATACACATTCACTCTTATCCTCTCATGCTCAAATACAAGATTATTACATCTATTTATACATGACATCAACCTTGCGAAGATCATTGAGGTCGTCTCATCAGACAACACCTAATTACATTAATATAGCCATACATAATACAATATCATATGTGGACCAAGAAAAGTCCATCAATACATAGCACAGACCTGAATCACACGCCTCGAATATGAAACACCTCCAAAAATTATGCCTTGAACATTCGCAACACGCTACAATCATCTAGTCGACCAAGAACATGAAGAACACCACCGAACCGAAGAACAATCATCAATTACGAGCTCAACGATAAATGTGGACCACCAACACAAAAGGCACACAATCTAGAAACATCCACAAGTATCATGAATTACCACAACAACATCTGCACCAACTCAAATTACTACAATCATCATCATTATCATACTGGACCTCAGGAGCACTAACTGCAATGACTGTCAACCTGAAAAATCATTTGTGGACCTCCAAATCATGAACCACTTGAATTGAGGACACAAACCAACATCGCAAACATATCTCCAAATCCCCAGATCAAGATATTACAATGCGGAGCAATGCAGATACAAATACTGATACTTTGTCGCCACTGAACAACTAAAAATTTGGCCACAACACAAATACTCATTTCAATAAAATCTTCATGTGAACCTCTGAAACCTGAGTTGAATCAACTATAAACAATCCTCTACAAACCCTTTAATCCATAAACTCTTATCTCAATCATGCTTACAACACCAAACAAACTATCTTACTACACTTCACTGCATCATTGTTACAGATAGAGAAATATGTTGACATCAATGACAAGACATCTCTCATTTCTCAAATATCTCTCAAGCACATATTTGCAATAATCTATGAACAATCTCTCCATACATCCAATATGCTGATGTTTATTGATTATGTCGGCTCAATCAATATTGATGATCTTTCTTGGTAATGCTCAGGAAGAGTGTCAAGTCTTTCATCCGTCAATGTCTCAGAGAGGTTCTCACTATTGGATGCGCCCTTTATTTTTACTTTTTATGATCTAACACTGCCATTAAATGGTTTTCACTGTTAGATCAATTTTCTTGGTTTGTTTTGCGACTAAAATACTTGCCACTCCCCTGGTTTAAATCTTCGTTATGAGATCCACTGGTGGAACATATTTTTGGATACACTGAATAAAGGTGTGGACAATAGCATCGTTATCTTGGAAAATGGGTATGTTAAGCAGTTTCATTTGTTCTTAGTCGATGAGTTCGGGATGTACCAATGGGAAGGAATCATCTAGCAGGTTAAGGTCTAAGGCAGTAAGGGTCATGATGGAAATATTTTCAAGGTTTACAATATCAAAGTCAAGGTTTATGATATTACTCTCCTCGATATCATCTATCTCGTTCTGAATCTAATCATCCTCACTAGAGTCATCGATACTTTGTTGTCCAAATTCAAATGGTCTAGATCCCGATCTTTGTCCTTCATAGAGTATTGGTACATATGATTGTACCACATCAACATCCTTCTCTTAACAAGATTCTTCAGATGGTGAATACCATTCCCATTCATTGGAATCTATTTCAGAACTAGCTTATAATTTGAGAATTTGTTCATAAACCTTTTGAGTGGCTTCTTCTTTGATCACTTCTTTGTACCCTAGTCCTAGCTTGTTGATTGTGTTGGATGAGGTAGGTTATATCAGTTCCACAGTACCTTCTTTTCTTTTGTCGATAGGCCCTTTTCCTTCATATCCCATCCTTTGCATGATCTTAAACCCCTTTCCAAATTGTTCTATTGGTATCTTGGTATTTAAATCTGCTTCTTTTGATTCCTCTTTATCCTTATAGAGACAGTGTAGGATGTCTTTATCATCATATTCATCAGCTAGAGTTCATGCTTTAACAAATGCACAATCAAAGAGCTTGATGGGATATGAAGATTGTTGTTTAGATGTTGATGGTTGTCCATAGGATCTCAGTGAAACTGGTAGTTTCGATAGATATAAATAATGTTCAAAATAATATTCTCCCATACCCTTATCTTTTAGTTGAATATTGATAAAGCATTGAGTTGTGTTTCATTGCTTGATGAACTAGAAGCGAGAGCTTCCCCATTGTGTGGTACAAAGACATCTTGAACTGTCTTGAGATTATCACAGTACTGGAAGGGATTAGAATCTATTGAGATTGATATTTCGTGTCCACTTTAGGGTAATTTCAAACATTGATGGTTGGTAGATGGTATTGCTTGCATTTCATGGATCCAAGGTTGACCCAAGAGTATATTATAGGACAAGTCTATGTCTAAGACTTGGCAGATTGTATCTTTTTGAATTGGTCCCACTCTGATGGGAAATACTATTAATCCTTCTGAAGATCTCTCTTCATCATCATGGGCTTTGATGGTTATCTTTTTCTTAGGATCTATAGCATTTTCTAAGAAACCCAATGCACAGATAAGCTTTAAAGTACATATATTTAGACCAACTTCTCCATCTATTAATACACATTTGACTCGATGTTTATAGATTAAAACCTCGATATGGAGGGGAATGTTATGCAGATGACTCAAGGAGATGTCATCATTCTCATAGAATGATAGATTGTGAGGCATCGTTAAATATCCTACCATGGCTTGGAATTGATCGACATCCAAATTGTTTGGTACCATGGAGTCTACCAAAGCTCTTTCTAGAATATCCTTATGCGTATGTGAGATTTTAAGAAGTTCTAGTATGAATATTTGTGTCGGTGTCTTTTGCAATTGATCTACTAGGCTGTATTGATTTGAAAGGATAGCAGATGTTTTAGAAGTGTTGCCTTTCAATACAAACTTAGATCCCTCGTGTGGTTACATTTATCGATCTGTATTCTTGTTTATCCTTGATTTTGATGACATTTACTTGGTTGTCTGATGTGGAAATGTGATTGATGACATTGTCATAAATATAATTCACTTTTCTCCCTTTGTTGTTTGATGAAGATGTTTCTCCCTTTTCATAATTAGTAAGAGGATCTTTGAATGCTCCATGATCATCATTTGTTTTGTGTCCTTCCACAATTATGTCCCCTCTATCTATCAAGTCTTGAACTAAATATTTTAATCTTTGGCAATCATTAGTTATATGACCTTTTCTTCTATGAAACTCATAATGATATGCGTCATTCCACCATTTTGGTTTGAGTTTTGGTTCAAAATCTCATGTATCTGACAACATTATGAGTTTGTTTGTGAGGAGCTCTTTGAATGTCGATTCAAGTGACTGCCCCAAAGGTGTAATTTTTTTGCGATATGGTGCAGGTTCTAGTTTAGATTTGGTGTTATCTGGATTGTTTGAGGGTGTAGTACCTGATAAGTTTAAGATTGCTTGTTTTGGTTTTATGTTATGTGCATCGACTACACCATCATTAACAATGTTCTTGTTCCTTGTCCAAAATTTCAATTTTTCATTGTTATTGGTGTTGTTATAATGGTTGGAAGGAATTCCTCCCTCTTTGTAGAGTTTAAATACTCTTGTTTTAACCAAAGCCTCTTCAATATTGAGGCCATTTTTATTAGCTTTTGAAAACTTGGTGGACATTGTGATTGGAGTCTATAACTCATTTCACTGTTTAGAGTATCAATGAAAATATCCATCTTTTCTTTCTCAAGTATAGAACGCGGATATATAGCAAACAATCATCTCCACTATTGCAAGAAGGCAAGGAATGATTCACCATCTATTTGTTTTGTGTTGCATAGGTTAAGAAAGGTTACTTCGTGTTGAATATTGTAAGAGTATTGAGATACAAATTTGTCTACCAGCTCTTCAAATGTCTTGATACCTAGTGAAAGTTTTGAGAACCATTCCATGGTTTTTCCACCCAAACTTCTTGGAAACAACCTCATTAAATAGGTCTCATTGTGTGCAAATTCCAAACTCATGGTGCAAAATTCCCTCACATAGTCTTGTGGGCTAGTTTTTCCATTGTATTTATCGTATCTTAGAATGTCACAATTTGGTGGAAATGGTATCATGTTCAAATTCCGATCAAACAGATAGGGGCAAATGTCTTCCAATGAATATATCCTCATTGTTCCCCTTTGCATGTCTTGCATTTATTGTTCAAGAGCCTGAATTTGTTGAGTTAAAGTGCTTAAGGGATTATTATCATTAGTTCTTGTCTCGTCTTTTCTTTCTTGGGACCTTCTTTTAGTGTGTTCATGTCGAAATTAGCAGGTAGTTTAGCACCTTGACTCGCCAACATCAGAAAGTATTTTTCTTGATCAATTTCTAGAACCCTTTTCCATAAATTTATGGAATTTGGGGTCTTGTTGAGCCTCTTAAATTATTTCTTCAATTATCTCCTTTATTTCAGTATCTTGATATTTGTGAAAAGGATTCTCCTCTCTTTATGCTATGATAGCTAGAGTTTCTTCCTCCTTTCCTTCAAGTTTCAACTTCTGAGATATTGTCAAAACAGGCATGCAAGTGATTGAAATTTTCTAAAATTTTGACCTTTGTCGTGAGTGCCAATTTAATATGAGATACCTAAGTCAAATAGGAAAGATCCTTCCTATTAATAAGACTAGGGTAATCTGATTTGCAACGTTGTTTCGTGATAAAAGATGAGATATCCCGATAAATGAAACTTTACTGAAAAGCATTGCACTTAAGTTGTTTGATCTAATTTTTTGTTAAAGGGTGACATTGCAATAACTATATTTCTTTAAGTTTAAAACTAATTTTGTGATTTGAAGAAGTCCAACTCTGAAAAGGGTATTTGAAAGTGACCCTAGTTTTCTAAGAAAATTATAATTGTGCTCTTTGTCTTAGGTGCTAACAAGTCTATACGTTAAAACAGACAATATATGCGCTAAAAGATTCAATGTATATGTTGCTCGGTTCTACTTATGTGCTATGGTGTCCCTTGAATGTGCTAAACTATTCTACGGATTCGCTAAACTGGAACCGAATTTGACTTTTTGACCATTCTGGAGATTGAAAATTTTGCTTGTCAGATGTGCTACTATTGACACTGGATGTGCCACTATGTTTCTTCTATGTGATAAAAGAAAACTTGAATGTGTTATTATATTGTGTGCATGCATTAATTTTTTTTGTCAATGCGCTAAACTACTTTGTGAGTTGGTTATCGATTCTCACTATAAGTGCAAACTTTGGAGTTTCTAGTAGGATATTTTTGGTTGTGGAATGTAAGATAGTGGAATGTATTGACCTCTATTGTGTGATTGTGATAAGGCTCCTCTTTGGAAAAAATCTTGTGATCTCAAAGGTTCTAGCTCAAAATCTGTTGTAATCATTTTCAAAGTCTTCATAATTGTGTATGAATGTTTGATGTTTCAATAAGAGCTTATGATTTTTGTACACAAAACTTCTTCTTTTTTGGACTTTATTTTCACTAGGCTTCTTCTTCTTACAATGGTGATAGATGGATTTCTTGATGTACTTGAGAGATTTCCAAAACTTAACCATTAATGTTCTCAGTTGAGGTTTTTGTTTTATGTGAAAAATCTGAGTGTTTAATGGATGATCTTCTAAAAAATGACTGAAAAATACAACAAGAAGTAATAAGACAATAGTTTCGATTTGTTTCACCCTATTATCTAAAAAATTAGTGTATTTTCAAGGATCTTTTCAAATCCCCTTTATTTTCACTTGTTTGAACAATAAAAGACACATTAGTTAGACTCTTCTATTATCAAGGGTCATTAATAATACCAAAGCTCGCATCTTGATACTCCTTCAGCTCAAACAACCCTATCACACTTAAGGGTGTGCCCTTTTTTTTGCTTTTTGCTAGAAGTTGAACCAAAGAGAATTGCTTCTCAATTGGATCATTTTCTTGGGAGATTTATGGTGAGTGTCTTGGGGGTGGATTCTTCCCCCCCCTTGCACTATGATACTACAATTTTTCGATAACTAACTCAGCTTGACTTCTATACTTAAAATTCGTAGTAAGGGTTTTGTTCAGTGCATCAATGATAAACTCCCTCAAGAGGCTTCCCAGCCTTTAGAACAAAGGCTTTACGTATCTCAAGGATATTGGAGGAAAGCTATCAATGAACACTACTGTTGAATGTGATTTTCATCACAATCCACATTTGATTATAGTGGGTTGGAATACTTTGCGTTAGTCATTCCCACTTAGGTCGTTCCCCTCTCACCGACCTTATGAGCTTCTTGGGAGGACAAGCTTGCTAAAAGGTGTTATCCTAATGCAAAATTTTGAAAGTGAGTTTGGCATTTTGGTCGCCCAGTTAAAGGGAGAGCATATGCCTATCACAAAATAAAGCAAAAATGATGTTCATCAACCTTTTAATTAAACTATATTCCTAATTTAACAAAAGAAAAATAGCTCAAGAAAATCTTGCAAGCATCATAAGTAGTTTTCAATCTAGTCTTTGACAATGTATTGTTTTAGATTATTAATCTTTGACGGCGTATTAGGTACCTGCAAAACAAAACAATATAGATTAGTCTCATATTTTTCAAATTATGTCAAAATAAGTTGATGTGCTAAAATAGAGGATGTCAGCGCTAAAGTTTGCAGTAAATGTGCTAATAAACATAGTGTATGTGCTACTAAATAACTTCATCATGCTATTATGATGACTAAATGTGCTAAAAGAAAGGAAGGCATAGAGAAGAGATAGATTATGTGGATGTGCTAAAAATTTATGTATATATGCTACTTTGGACCTTCAATGCGTTATAACAGAGTTCCTATGAACTAAAAGTTTCACTCAAAGCGCTACAGTTTGCAACCAATGCACCATTTTGGGATTCTGTTAAAAATTTGTACTTGAATGTGCGTGAAAATTGTTACAAATTTTGGGGATCGGCCCCATAGTGGGCACCAAAAATGTGTGTGCAAATATGTGATAGTCAATTAACCATAATGTAAATGACACGCCAATGAAACATTATAGCAAAGGATGCAATTAAAAAGAAAATTAAGAAAATAATCCTTAAAAGGAATTCTATTGTTCTCTATCTCTAAGGATTCTTCAAATTATGGTTTTGCTCTCAGGTCATTCAACACTTGACTTTTAGAATGACAACCTAAAGAATGAGTGCTATGATAAAATGATCTATATGCTATGCAAATAAGATCTATATGAGAGTAACGATGCTACTATAATTGGTGTATGATCATGAAAATGCTATGCTAACATGAGTAATTGCTAATGATAATGAGATTATGATCTAAAGTGCTTCTAAAATTCTTGTGTGGACCTTGATGAAGAAAGAATGAGTCTTATTTATAGAGGAAATGGGCAAATGAAGGGTTATGATTCAATTGATGGAGGAAAGGTTAGGATTGCTTCAGGAAGGGGTGATCCTCAATCCATGAGATTCCCTTAAAAACCAATTACATGTTGACAAGTGTCAACATGAGAAGGCTTGAAAGGAGAGGGACAAAGCATTAAATGCTTGAAGAGACACCATAGTTACCGTGGGTGGTTGGGTTAAGGTTAGGTTAATGGATAAAGTTTTTATCCAAGGGGTAAAGGAATGTGCAAGGGTTAACTTGGGTTACCTTGGTCAAAGCATTAAATGATTGAAGAGACTTGAGGGTTACCATGGATGATTGGGTTAATGGATATGTCTCTAACCAAGGGTCAAAGGTGGGTTAGTTTGGTCTTGAAGACCCATGTGGGTTAACTTGTTGAAGGGAGAAGGCCTTTAAGACTTTGTAAGAGCCTTCAATATTTTTGAGAAGTGACTCTTCCCTAATCCCTTAGTTTAGGAATGTGCAAACACTTAGAAGGGGATTAGGCTAATGATATGTGTTTATTCATGATTAAAAGAAGGGTTAGTGTGCAACTTGCATTTTTTAGAAAGTGCAAGTGGGTGATGGATTTTAGGATTTTAAATAAATATTTATTTATTTAAATGTGAGAGGGGGATTTAATTAAACAATTATGATTTATTTATTTATTTAATGGTCTGAATCTGGATAAGTATATAAATTCAATAATTTATTTAATTAATAGTAGAAGGGGGTTGGGGTGAATTAATTAAATATTAATTTAATTAATAATTGAAAAAGGAGAAAGGATTAATTAAATATAGATTTAATCGATAGTTGGATGAAGGATAATTAAACAAATATAAAATTTATTTAATCAAGTGGAGAGAGATAGGTATTTACACTACCAACTTTACATACAACTCTTTTACTAGAATTTAACACCACTAGTTCAAACTTGGCACATTAACCAAGAAAGAAGAGCCAAGACTAAGCAATAGGATGGAGTGCAAATAGACCTTATCCACAAATTTTGATAACATACGAATTCATACCGCATTGGACAAATCAGAGAAGTTATTTTCAAACCAATTCTTAAAAACATATGCCTTAAACAAAACCCCCCACCCAGAATCAAAGGAGTTTGGGAGTTGATTGAATGGTTAGACAAACAAGAAAATTTGACAGAGGATAGATGTTGTAAGGTGCAAAAATATGAGGAAGAATCGAACCCTAAGCTTGAGATAGCTATGAAAGAAAAAGAATTGGAGTTACAAATGAACAAGGATTTCGAGGAACACTACAACAACCAACCTCTTAAACTCTGAGAACACAACATATCCATCGAAGATACCCCGAAATTGGGAAAAATTGGAGATTACTAGGAAGAACCAGTGGTAGCATCTGTCATTGAATTGTTCTCAAAATATGAAGACTTATTTCCCTACATGTTTACTAAAATGAAAGGCATTAAAGAGGAAGTGGGAGTCATGTAGATGCAATTGAAGGAAGTCACAAAACCCCACTAAAAGTGACCTTATTGCCTTAATCATAATATGAAGAAAAGAGTTAAGATAGAACTTGATAAGATGTTAGCAGTAGGAATCATCAAACTAGTAGAGGAGTCAAAGTGGATTAGTTTGGTGGTGATGCAAAATAAGAAAACACAAAAAATACAAATATGTGTGGACTTTCAAGAACTAAACAAGGTTTGCATCCATGACTCTTTCCCTACCCTCTTCATAGAAGAGATTTTGGAATTAGTTTCTAGGAGAGAAACTTATTCTTTTATTAATGGATTTTTGGATACCTTAAAGCCCAGATCAAGGAAGAATTGATCAACCCAAGACAACGTTTTCTATGAAATGGGGCTCTTTTATATACATAGTTATGCCATTTGGATTGAAGAATGCACCCACAATATTTAGAAGAATTATTGTAAGCACCTTTAAGGATTTCATGCATGATTTCTTAGAAGTATATTTAGATGATTGAACACTCTATGGCCTTGTTAAAAATATCATTTAGTCACTCCAAACCATGTTATAAAAGTGCATAAGTATACAAATATTTTTTAAATATCAAGAAATGTGTTCTTGTAGTACCTTTTGGGACATTATTAGGACACGTCATATGCAAAGAAGGGCTAATGGTGGATTCAATGAAAATTGCATTAAGTATGACCTTATCACCTCCTAAAACTACACCAAAAGTAAAAACATTCCTAGGATACACTGGATACCATAGGAAGTTCATTAAGGGTTATGCTACTATAGAGATACCTCTAGAAGAATTTCTCACAAAGAAAACCAATAAAGCCATTATCTAGACTAACAAATGTTAGCAATTTTTGACACCTTTAAACATAAAAATAGTCGAGGCTCCTATACTTATTTTTTTGCATTTGTCAATTCCCTTTCATGTCCATGTAGATTCTTTTAGGATAGTAATAGGTGTAGTCCTCTCCAAGTTCCACATGAGTGTAGCTCTCAGCTGTGCACTGCTATGGAAGTCTTATGGAGATTCAAGATTGTGATATGATTGTGAAAGTATGTAAATGTGACCAAGCTAAAAATGAACCTATTATCTAATCTAGTGTCGATTTTAGTCCAAAAGAGTAAATGTAAATGCTTATGCTAAATGCTCTCTGAATTTCACTATAGGTTAAATGCATAAAAGTTTTCAAGATCTGGATTATGAAGAAATGAGTTCTATTTATAGGTAAAATGGAGCAATGGAGGGTTGAG
Source organism: Cryptomeria japonica (assembly GCF_030272615.1). Taxonomy (NCBI): domain Eukaryota; kingdom Viridiplantae; phylum Streptophyta; class Pinopsida; order Cupressales; family Cupressaceae; genus Cryptomeria; species Cryptomeria japonica. The sequence continues at coordinate 659,113,505 of NC_081406.1, read as the reverse complement.
ATTGAACAATCTCAACAAGGGTCATGATTGAAGGGCTTAAGATCCATGTGAGGGCTTTCAATCCAATCCCAGGATGACAAATGTCAACAAGAGATGGGTTGAGAGGAGAGGGAATAAGCATTAAATGCTTGACATGACTGGAGGGTTAACTTGGGAGGTAAGGTTAATACTGAGTTGAAAGAATAAAGCCATTATCCAATAAATAATGTCTTTATCCAATGGATAAACTCTTGTGCAAGAGTTAGTGAGGATATCCATGGTCAAAGAAATAAATGCTTGAAGAGACCCATGGGTTAAATGAGGGTTGAGTTAGAAGTAAAGTCTCTAACCATGGGGGCAAGTGGATTTAACCATAAATGGTTATGTAAGAGCCACTAGTGGTTTGGAAGACTTTGGGGGTTAGCTTGTTGAACACATAAAGCATTAAATGTTTTTCAAAGACTTTGAAGGCTTTGAGAAGTGACTTCAATTTGCTTAGGAATGTGACAATATTTAAGGAATGGATTAGGCTAATTATGAATGATTAGAAAGTGGTTAGAAGGATCTAGAAGGGGATTTAGGATTGCAAGTGGATTTGTTGGGTAAGGGAAAATAGGATTTAAATTAAAATAAAATTAATTTATTTCAACTTGTGGTTGCAACTTATATTTGTGGGAGAATGCAAGTGGGGGGGATTTAATGATTTAAATAAATATTTTTAATTTATTTATTTAAAAGAGGAAAGGGAATTAAATTAAATAAATAGGATTTATTCATTTAATTGATTGTGAATTTGGTTTAATGAATTAATTAAAATAAATTGAATAATTTATTTAATTAATAGGAGAATGTTTGAGGATGAATTAATTAAATGTTAATTTAATTAGCTGTTGGCTAGTGGATTTATTAATCAAATAAATAGTAAATATTTATTTAATTAAAATGGACATATTTATGTGACTACATTTGCCCCTCTTTGAGACGGTGCGATTTATCACGTTGTTTCAAAGAAAGAAAAATAGGTGTGAAGAAATATGCCCCATAAATGTTAATTTAATGGGTGGTATGCCCCCTCGCAAGATGGGCAGAAAAATTTCAAAAAATCGGGCGATCTCTCGAAAAAGAACGAGAATTGACGGGGAGGTAGAATAGAAGAATTTAGAAAGAATGGTGAAAGAATGAGAGAAGATGGAGTGAAATGGAGAAACAACAAGCCAGTGAGTACCTTTAGGTCATGTAGGAGAGATGGTGCAAATGTGGTATGTGCTTGTGATTGATGCTATACAATTGATCAAAATTGGTTGGACAATCTAGTGCAATCGGTTTAATTGCCCCGATCGAGTCAAAGCGTGACAGTTAATGTCAATTGTTCACTTGGATGGGATAAAGTCTGAGTAAGTGAATCAAAGTCACCTGTTGGTGACTTAGACAATTGATGTAATTGCCCGATGAAGTCAAGCTATCTAAAGCAAAATACTCGTTGAGACTTAGACAATTGATGTAATTGTCCATTGTGATTGTGTTTGATTGGTTGATCAATTAATAGTGTGTGTGTGTGTGTGTGTGATGGATGGTTGTGGTGAATCATAGCAGCCTCGTTGAGACTAGGTCATTATGATAAATGTTTGTTGTAGTCTAGGTTTGCCATAATCGGTTACCTGTTGAGACCCGAAGATACTTGATCAGAGTATCTGTTGATAGTCTAGGTGTGCGTGAGTCGATGTGCCTGTGTAGACAGAGTAACTGGCTTGATTTATAGGATGACTGAGGATGGGAAACACAATCCCTCTTGTTAAAGATGGATGGTAATGAACGTGGCTTGATTGGGTTGATGGGAAATGATGAAGGGATTTATGATGATGACCTAGATAGGGAGGGTGAGGGGGGGTTTCAATGTTAGATAGAAGGTATGGAGGACCTAAGACTCATTCCTATGGAAGAAGATCGAAAAAAAAGAGTATGGATTGTCATCACTATGTATTAATGATATGCAACTATTATGAATGTATGGATGGATGGAATGCAACGGAATGCAATATATACAGATGAGATGAAATGACGATCCATAGTGCTTTATTTTTCATCATCGAGTATGGTAGTATCAATCTTGGATGAGGCAGTAGGAACCAAGTTTGGAGCATTGTACCTATAAGCAAGAAGCATAGACAAAGAATATGGACCCTCCATAATGGTTCATGCTCATATGGTCGAGGTATACGCTGTAGTCAGCAAGCCATAGTGATCCATGACTATATTTTGCATAAGATCACATAGCTTAGTGAGCTTCCCACGTAGACACCATTAGTACATGCCCCAGAACTTCATTGAAACAATTCGCAGACAATAAAACAAAACGAACTTAGGAACCATCCCGGCTACTCTAATCACTTGTGGATATCCCAGAGTAGCATAGGAACCTAATATATAAATGAATAAATAACTTATCAAATCGATCAAGTACTTGATAGCTTAAACAAAATTTTCTTGTCAAAGAAAATGTTATCTTGTCTTTGTTTTGGTAAGGAAGGATGCATCCGTGTTAAGACCATTGTGTGTTCATGTTTTATTGTTTGGTTGATTTGATAAGTGGTTATCATTTGAGTAGCTCAAAATGTTTGTTTGGTGTTTGTTTCGATGTGTATGCACAAAGGATATTATGTGTTTCCATGTTTTTGTTTGATTTTTTATGTTATATGATTTTTTTGGATTTTGTGAGACATTTTTTAATATTTTTGGAATTTGTGAGACAATTTTTTGAATGTTTTTGGAATTTGTGAGACAATTTTTTGAATGTTTTTTGAATTTGTGAGACAATTTTGAATGCTTTTCGATTTTGTGAGATAGTTTTTAATGAAGAACTCAATGAGTCACAAGTAATGCAGAATCCACTTCCATCAATAGGTTAAGGGCATTGCCCCCAGTTTAGACATGACTATGAAAAAGCGGGATGCAAGACGCATGAAGTACTATCCTTGATTGCAGATCAATAACAAGCCATGGTTTTGACTAATGGATGTGTGGATGCAATGAATGTGATTACAACAAGTGTAAAAGAAAATGGAGCTATAGCCTTTACGAGTGGTGCCTATTTTCTAGGTTTTCACCATCGCACTTATCGAAGGTGCCACCAGAGTGGTTGTTCACCATTTGGATGCATGATTTTTCTTTTCTATTTTGATGTTTTTGTAGTTTCTTCAGGATATTTATTTGAATATTTTTTGGTGTTTTTCTAATATGTATTGGAGCCTGATGCTCTGTACAGCTTATGTATGAAACTGTTTGAGGTGCATGTTGTTGATCGGATCTACTAGTGGTTCGCCTTCGGAAGTAGCCAACTGATATGCCCCGGACCCAAATACAACAATGATAACATATGGACCCAGCCAGTTTGATTCAAACTTTCCTTGATGTTCTTTGTTTAGTTGGTTACGAGGATTCTCTCTAAGAACAAGATCACCTACCTCAAATGCATGAGGTCTAACCCGGTGATTATAGCTTCTACTCATTCGTTGTTGATATGTCTTGAGGTGGTTGTATGCAGCTTGTCACCTTTCATCAAGTAGCTCTAAATCTTGGAGACGTGATACTCTATATGCTTCATCATCTATTAGATTATACAAGGAAACCCGTAGAGATGTTATCTCAAATTCAATAGGTAAGATAGCTTTTGCTCCATAGACCAGTGAGTAGGGAGTTGCACCTGTAGGGGTTCGAATGCTAGTTCGATACGCCCATGGTGTTGTATTTAATTGAATGTGCCAATCACGACTGACATCATTGACTGTCTTCTTGAGGATTCTTAATATGTTCTTGTTTGATGCTTCGGCATGACCATTTCCTTGTGGGTAATAGGGAGTGGAATAAGCAATGTTGGATGTGAAACTTCTCACAAAGCTCACAGACATCCTGATTTTTGAAAGGAAGCCCGTTATCTGTGATGATGGACATGGGTACACCATATCAACAAATGATATAATTAAGGATGAATGAGGTGATCTGCTTGTCTATGACTTGGGTAAGTGGAACAACTTCGATCCACTTTGTGAAGTATTCAATGGCGGTAATAATGAATTTGTGGTCGTTGGATTAAGATGGATGAATTTTACCCACAAGGTCAAGATACCATTGACAAAAGGGCCATGGTGTTAGGATTGGTTGCAATTCCTGTGCTGGTGCATGTATCAGGTCTCCATGAACTTGGTATTTCTTGCATTTTCTGACAAAATAGTAGGAGTCTTTTTTCATGGATGGCCAATAGTATCCAGTGCCCATGATCTTTTTTGCTAGTGAAGGACCACTTGAGTGAGTCCCGCAAATTCGTTCATGTACCTCTCCCAGGGCCTTTGTTATCTCATCCTGTTCCAAACATTGAAGGAGAGTACCATCAAGACTGCATTGGTATAGGGTTTCAGAAATGATGGTATATCGAGTGGTTTGGTGAATGAAGGTTTTACGTTGGTTATTCGATTGGTTAGGAGGAAGTGTGTGATCACGGAGGTAGGTGTAGAACTCACCGTACCATAGGGATTAAGAACCAACAAGCCAACATATCATCTCGGATTTAGGGATATCATAAGCGGGAATCCAAAGTTGTTTTACCAAGAATTTTTAGCATGTTGAATTATGTGGAAGATCTAGGAGAGATGCAATGGTAGCCATGGCATCAGCGGATCATTTCTGATCTCTGGGTATCTGCTCAAAGGTGATAGTAGTAAATGATGCTTTTAAACTATCCACCATTTGCTTGTACGACATGAGTTTATCATCCTTGGTCTAATATTCATCTGTGACTTGTCGGATGACCAATTGGGAGTCGCCATAGATCTATAACTCTTTCAATTTCCATTGTATGGCTAGTCTGAGTCCTATGATTAAGGCCTCATATTCTGCTATGTTGTCTGTACATGGAAAAGTTAGCCGGTAAGACTTCAGGATGTTGTCACCTTCAGGTGTGATAAACAGAATGCCTTCCCCTGAGCCATGCCTAGTATATGGACCATCAAAGTAGAGCTTCCATGGTTGCGTTGTTGTTATCATGAATATCTCTTCATCTAGAAAATTGGAAATAAGAGGATGATCGCCTATGAGGGGTGCATCGGCCAACTGATATGCAATAACTTGCCCCTTGATAGCCTTACGGTCCACATACTCGATATCAAATTCACTCAGAATCATAACCCATTTAGCCAAGTGGCATGCCAATGCTGCTTTGCTGAGTAAGTACTTTAGTGGATCGATCTTAGCAATGAGTTGTACTTTATGTGTTAATAGGTAGTGCCTCAGTTTAGTGGCTGCCAAGATTACTGCTAGGCAAGCTCGCTCAATAGGTGTGTAATTGAGTTCTTAGCTGACCAGTGTGCGAGAGATATAGTATACAACATACTCTTTCCCTTCTGCATTATGTTGAGCCAATAGCACTCCCAATGTTGTATTTGTTGCTGAAATATAGAGAAATAGAGGTCTACTTGGATCTAGTAGAATTAGCAACAGTGTATTCATGAGTTAGTCTTTAAGCATTTGAAATGCTTGTTGGCATCTGGCAACCCACTGAAAGTGGATGTTTTTGTGTAACAGGTGTGTGAAGGGATGACACGTATCTACTAGTTGTGCAATGAATCTTCGGATGGATTGTAGTTGTCCTTGTAATGTCCTTAGCTGATTGATGTTCCTTGGAGGTGGCATGTCAATGATTTCTTTGACCTTTGTAGGATCGACATCAATGCCTTTGCTTGAGACAATGTATCCTAGCAGCTTCCCTGAGGTTACTCCAAAGACACATTTCTTTGGTTTCAGTCGAACATGATATTTTTCCAGTCTATCAAATATTTTCTCTAATATTACTAGATGACCTTCTCTTGTTAATGATTTTGCCAGTAAGTCATCAACATAATCCTCCATTATGGTATGCATCATATCATGAAAGATGGTGGTCATTGGTCTTTGATAGGTCGCCCCTACATTCTATAGACCAAAAGGCATTAAGTTCCAACACTATGTTCCCCATGGACATGTGAAAGTCATCTTATGTTGATCCTCTGGTGCAATCTTTATCTAGTTGTTCCCTGAAAGGCCATCCATAAGAGAAAACATGGCATGTCCTATTGTTAGGTCCACGATCATGTCAATGTTTGGTAGGGGGAAGTCATCTTTAGGACATGCTTTATTTAGATCTCTGAAGTCAGTACAGATATAGATGCCCCTATTTGGTTTGCCGACAGGTACAATGTTGGAGATCCAGTCTACATAATCGATTGGTCAGATGAAACCAACATCTAAGAGCTTCTTAAGTTCTGCTTTGACTAGTACCGCAATCTGGGGGTGCATCTTGCGAAGATCCTGTTTTACCGGTTTAGCTCCTTCTACCACGGTGAGGTGATGCATGACCAAATCAGGATCTAGACTAGGCATGTCTACATATGACCATGCAAAGTTGATTTGACGCTTCTGAAAGAATTCTACAAATAAAGGTTGTTCCTTTGGAGTTAATAGAGATGTCAGATGTATGTGGTGAGGAGTTTCAGGAGTCCCCATGTTGAATTCTTTAGTTTCCTCAGTAAGGATCGTTGACCGTTCTTGATTTGCACTATAAGGGATAATGTCAAACCTTTCATCCGTAGGCACCTCAGAGAGGCTTTCACCATTGGATACACTCTTTCTTTTTACTTTTTGGGGATCGAATAGTGCCACTGTGTGGTTTTCACTGGAAGATCCATGTATTATTGTAATATTTTTGCAGTTGAAAGGTTTGGCATCCGCCCTGAAGTAGGCTGCGCTATTAAGTTCAATGGCGAATCCAACTTTGTGATCCCCGCTTGGTATGTTATCTCGTAGTTCCAAAAGTCAATGATCACCTCATCATTTTGGAAATAGTCAAGACATGGGGGATTAGGTTGGTTCCATTCGATGAGTTCAGGATGGATAATGGGAATTACCTCATCGATCAAGTTAAGTTCATAAGATGTGTCAGTGAGGGTTAAGACATTGTGGTGAAGGTCATTGATGGTACTCTCCTTGTCAGAATTAGGCGTAAGATGTGATGTAGGGTCTGTCAAAGGTATTTTTCAATTCAGGAACGCAAGAGGTTTTTATTTGTGCTTCTCCGTAAACAGGGATTTCCTTGTGAGGTGGAGGTGGTGATGCATCTTCCTCATCTGAAATATTGAGATGTACTTAATCAAATTCCCACTCATGTGATTCGGTCTCTGAGTCGCTTTCTAGCATCCGATTACTATACCAAACCAGGATATCCTTTGAGTTAAATACTGCAGGTGTGATTGGTTGATGTACCTTTGGAGATGGAATGGTTGGTGTTGTGGGGAGGATTATTGGGATCAGTGAATCCAATACTGGGAGTATCGACGTTGTTGAATTTGTTGTTTTTGATGGAATGATCAATGATGTTGATACTGTTGGGGGTTCTGATATTGATAATGGTGTTGTTGATGTAGTTGTTGTTGTTGATGGAGTTGTTGTTGTGATTGGTGGGATGATTGGTATTGTTGAGATTCTCAGTTGTATTGGGGCAGTGGGTGTGGTTCTTGGTGCTGCTAATATAATCAAGGGTGGCCTCTTTAGAGTATTACGCTGGTATAGAGGTTTGGTGGGTTTCCCTTTGAATTTGATCTTAGGAAGAATCTCCTTTTGAAAGCCTAATCCAGTGTTATCTTTAGGCTTTAATTCTGGCTGCAGTGGCTCATGTCGTCCTTGCTTGCAAGGTCCCAGCACACTCTGACCATCATAGCCCATTCTTTGCATAATGAGAATGCCTTTTCCATATTGATCTGTTGGAAGTTTAGCTTGTGGGATTTCCGTGGTGATAGGATCTTTATAGATCCATTCTACTAAGTCCTCATCTCTGGTCTCTTCTTCTTGACTCTTTCCAAGGATAAAAGGTGCCACAGTGCATGCTAGCTTGACCAATAGTCCTTGAAGTTACCTTTGAGGCTTACCATGAGTTCTAGGAGAAGTGGGCAATTGCCCAACACAAAAAAAGTTGGCTTAGATTGTACTCCCCAGGACCTTCCTTAGCCATTTTTTTATTTTTAGCTTCTCTTGCTTGGGTATAGTGGTGTTTGAACTGGAAAGAGAGGGTGGACTAACGTATGATGTGGATGGGATAGCTTCTCTATTATTGGGAATGGTAATCTCTGGTTGATGGTTGATATTGTTACAATATGCAAATAGATTTGCATCACCCAAGATTGTAATTTCTACACCGTTATGAGGAAACTTGATACACTGGTGGTAGGTGGATGGAACGACTTGCATGGCATGTATCCAAGGTCTTCCTAATAACAAATTATATGGCAGAGGAAGGTCCAGAACTTGACATATGATGTGCTTCACCACTGGGGCCACTCGGATTGGTAACACAATTGTTCCTTTGGATGAACGTTGTGTATCATCATAGGCTTTTATGGTTATCTTTTTGCGAGGATCCATTCATTCAACTGCATATCCCAATGTTGTGACCAATTTTAATGTACAGATATTTAGGCCTACTCCATTATCGATCAAGACTCACTTGATCCTATGTTGGTTGATAAATCCTTCAATATGGAGTGAGGCGTTATGAGGTTGCTAGAAGGATGTATTGTCACTTTCAAAGAAAGTGAGACATGGTGATGACAATAGACTACCAACCATAGCTTGAAATTGATCTGTATTTAGATTGGCAGGGACTGACACCTCTTGGAGAGCTTGATCCAAGATTTTTTTATCATATGGGCATAGGTGCAAAAGCTCTAAGATGGATATAAGTGTAGGCGTCTTATCTAACTGTTCCACAAGGTTAGACTACTTCAGGATGGAGGTTGTGCCTTCTGGAGCTGCTTTAATGGTGATCTTGTTGCGACGCGTAACAACATTGCAGGTAGGGATTGGATATTTGATGGTAATGGTTGCAATTTATTCATTGCATCATATAGGTGATTCACAGTGTAATTATAGGTGGCTCGCATATAATTAGTTGTATCTATGTTTTGTCCTAAAGTGGAAGGACCCCTTTGATCTTGTGATGGAAGTGGATTCTTAAACATAAGATGATCATTATTTGTGGTTTTTGGGTCATGTCCTTCAATTTCAATCTCTCCTCGATCAATAAGATCCTGAACAAGATCTTTCAATCTATGACAGTTACTTGTTTTATGCCCTTTCCCTTGATGGAATTCACAATGTTCATTATCCCTCCACCATGGAGGTTTGACCTGAGGTTCTTAATTAGATGTCTTTGGTAAGGTCACCAAATTTGAACAGACCAACTGACATAACACTGTTTCAATAGGTTCTCCTAAGGGAGTGTATGTATGTTTTGGTTTATAATTTTGATGGTGTTGTCTTGGTTCCTCTTGTGGTACATTGCATCCTTGATTTGGCGGGGGAGCAACCGTGTTGTTCTTAGGAGGGGGATTTTGCCCCGCAAATCGAACCACGATTTGTGCATTTTTTATAGTCCTTGCATCTACAACCCCGTCATTGACGATGTTTTTTTTTTTATTCCAAAACTTGGGTTTATCGTTGTTGAAGCGTGGGAAAGGGTCGTCTTTTGGTTCATTGTATATCTTGATAAGCCGTTTTTTTATGAGGGCTCGTTCACATTTTAAACCCTGGGTGATCATGTCATTAAAGGACTTTGTGCCTTTCATGTCTAGATGGAATTCCATTTCTTCATTCAAGTTAGAAATAAATATTTCCACTAGTTCTTGTTCAGGTAACTGAAGAGAACGTCTGCTAGACATTTGTCACCATCGTTGTAAGAAAACTGAAAATAGCTCCCCTAGTTTTTGCTTGGTGTTACACAGATCTGCCATGGTGACATTGTGTTCTATGTTTTGTGAATAATGTGCAAAGAATTTTTGGACCAGTTCTTCGAATGTCCTAATGTCACCTGTTAGTTAGGAAAACCATTGTGTGGTTGTCCCTCCCAAACTCTGAGGAAAGAGGCGCATTAGGTATGTGTCTTCGTATGCCACTTCTAGGCAAGCTGAATGAAATTCCCTGACATTATCTCGAGGGTCTCCTTTTCCCTGATAATTTTTGAACTTAGGTGTTTCAAACCCTCATGGAAAAGGTGGGATATGTAGATTCCTATCAAAAGAATAGGGACAAATATCATTACGTGAAAACTGGGTAATTTTCACACCACTGTGGAGTTGTTGGGCTAGATTCTCGACTTGTTGCCTCAACATGTCAATGTCATTAGGAAGAGGAGGAGGTGGGGGATTTCCTCGATGAAGGTCATATCTAAAGTCATCTCAACCTCTTCCACCCTCATTACTACTATGGTGTTCTGATGCTTGCCTTAATTGTGCAGTATCAAAATCAAAAGGTAGCTTGGCTCCCTCTTGGGCAAGTCTTAAAAAGTGAGCATCAGCGTTGTTCTTGAGGATTTCATCGAAAAGTCGATTGAAGAGGGGGTTGTGTTGTGCCCTTTCTATTGCTTTAGGAGTGGCAGTACTTGGATTTTTATCATTTGTGTTTCCTCCAAGGGCTTCTTGGAATTCATTGAGATTTTCCTCCTCTTCCTCTTCGATCTCTATTTGTCTAGACCTTGATCTGGTTTGAGCCATTTTGTTTAAAAGTTGTTGTTGAAGTTTGGTAAAAATGATTATGAGTTGGTGATGGAATGAGAGATAAATGTTTGGTGAAGTGTTTTGCATATGGATCTCTAACACTAAAGGTAGATGTTACCAAATTCCTTCTGTGAATTGCTTGTTGTGTTTGGCTGACAATGTTTGATATGATAAGGTATAGAAAAAGTCTAAGATGTGTTATAGACCTAACTACCTAGTAATGAGAGGATGCACTCATAGACTAGTTTTAACCTGCGTAGAAATGCCTCTTAGGATGAGTTTATCCTAGATGTAGAGAAACTCTAAAAAGCGATGTGGAGTGTTTGATTCAAGCAATATCGAAAAAGAACTTAGGACAAGACCTCTTTATGTTTCGAGAATTGGAATGGATTGATGATGTATGAATGTGAGAATGGATGAAATGTTAACTTCAATAAAAACTTTGTGTTACAAATGGGACAAATTCTTCCTCTTCTCTTTCTGGGGTTGGTGGTTCTTCCCGAGCTATATTATATGTGATGCAAATGTCTGGAAAGAAGGCATGATTGATTTTGCCTCCCTTGTTTTTATGATAACTCAAAGCTCTATATTGAGTAAAAGCTCTGCGGTTTAAAGACTCTTGATCAAACTCGTTGGATTTTCCTTGAAGATGTAGACGCTAATGACGCAAGAAGGCTCTATGTGAGACAAAAATTTGTCTATTGAGATAGAAAAATTTTCTTCTTTTGATGAAATCCTTTGAGCTCAATGGTCTTTTCTTCAAATTGATATGTTGATGAAGATTCTTCTTTCTCAAAATGTGAAGGATGGTTATATAGTTTGATACTTTGTTTGATTTTTGCCAAATGTTGGTTTTTGAAAATCTTGTGTTGGATGAATACTTGTTTTTGAATTGGTTTTGATTTTCTTTGACAAGAAAATAGAGCAAGAACACAAACATAATGTTGCCTTAAAAAAAAGGCACAAATAAGTGTGGGTCTAAATCAACCCAATATTTGGACTTTTTGACCCCTTTTCCAAATGTTTTTGAGTATGTTTTTCCAAAAAGCCTGAAGTTGGCTCAGTTTATCACTGGTCTTGACACAAAACGAAAACACTTCAAACACACTTTATCCCTAAGGTCAAATGGCCAGTTACGATAATTTTAGCCCACATCTTGATATTTCTTCAAATTTGGTACTACATACCTTATGAATCCTGTCGTGGAAGGTAAGGATGTGATATACTAAGTCTTGCGTGAGCATAACAAATAGATGATCCCTATGATGGGGGAGTCACCACTTTTATCAAGCTACAAGTAGCCTTTCAAAAAGATATGTTTCTACTCAAGAAAATATGTATGGTGAGTATCTTGGGAGCAAAACCATCTATGCTCTTGCACTAAATTTATCACAAATATTCTCAATCAATATAACAGGTGGGTTTCTACATAAAAAGGTGTCTAGTAATTTTTGATGTTTTTGGACATAAGTTCATTCTGCAATGACTCACTTAAGAGCCTTGTAACTTGTGGTGGGGCCCATTTGTCCTTTCGACAAGTTACACTGTAGGAACAACTATACCCAAGGCTACAGCTTTCGCTCACACCTGATTTCTATAGTGACTCGAAGGATGTACCGTGCAAGGTGGTTCCCAAGAGTGATGTGTCTCTTGGTAGGCCTCTCTTAAAAAGATAAACTTTGAGTGTTACAAACACTTTTTTCTTGCACCTAGGACCACAAAAGCCAAGGGAGAGGATAGTGTGTGTTAGAAATAAGACCACTCAACAAACTTTGCACAAGTGTGCCAATCACCAAAAACACTTGTTATTTTTAACTGATTTTCATTGCAATGTGATCTAACTATTTGGAGATGTTGCTCTAACAATCATGGTGTTCTTTTTAACTTTCAAAGGCAAAATGTTTTATAAACTAGGAACTTGAAATCTTGGTTAACTAAATTGAAAACACTTCTTCCTTGAAGTAAAATCATTTTTGAACTTGAAGAAAAAAAATGGCTTGTTCTTTTTAGTTTGCCCAAAATGAAGAGTTGATTGTGAATTTCTTTAAGTTGATGCAAGAAAATAAAATTTGCTTTGTTGATTTTTAAGCACCAAAAACGAAGTTTGTTTCCTAACTTGCAAGAAAAGCAAAGTTTGTCCTATTGATTTTAAGCACCAAAAATGAAGTTTGAAGTTGATTTTAAGCACCAAAATGAAGTTTTGTTTTCCTAACTTGCAAGAAAAGCAAAGTTTGTCTTTGTTGATTTTAAGCATCAAAAATGAAGTTTGAAGTTTGATTTTAACTTTAAGAAAAGAAAGTGAATTTAGTTATCCTAACTTAAAAGATAAAGTTAGCAACATAAATTAATTGACTTTTTAAGCTTAATTTCTAAAATCTTGAAAAAATGGGGTTAGTCCAAACCTGCACAAAAGATAATAAGTTAGTAAAATCCGCATATTTGGTGGGCTTCTACAAGCCTAATTTTTTTGGTTTTTTGGTTACAAGGTATTTTTTTACAACTCTGTTACAATAGCGCTATTCTGTGTGGAAACTGTATGCGGGAAAAGTGGGCTGATAAAACTAAATATGTGAAAATATGTTAGAATACTAGTCCACACACACACACACAGGACTTCTTGATGCAAGCTATGGAGTAACGTAGTGTTACTCAGCTTCCCAAGGAGGGTCCCATGGTTCTCTATCTCACAATGTCCCTCAAACCAATGTTTTTGCTCTCAGCTCACTGAGCAAAATGGTTCAGGGATGGCAAATGCAAGAACGAGGGATGCACTGATAGTTTTTAGTATGAGATGTGTTGTAAGCTATGTATGATTCTAGAAATGCAATAAACTAGCTATAAGATGACAAGATTAGTATAAATACTATCCTAGCATACTATATTTAGTCTATGATTGAACTAAATGATAAAGAAATTACTCTAAACATGCATATTAGTCTAATTCCTGATCTAAAAGAGGCTAAATGATTAGCATATATGAAATGAGAAAGCTTGAAAAAATTTGAGCATAAGTGTAATGCTTCAAATTTGAAAGATGATTGTTAAGAATGGAGGAATGAGAGCTCTATTTATAGCACAAACAGGGCAATGGATGGTTAGGATTGAATGGTTTAATCAAGGGCCAAGTTTGAAAGTTGGGGATCCATGTGCACAATTGACACCAATGAAATGGTGACAAGTGTCAACATAGGATTGGGTTGAGAGAAGAGGTTGGAGGCATTAAAGGCCTGAGAAGACCTCATGGTTATCTAAAGGCTAAGGGTCGAGTCTAAGTTAGGCTTACCCATTGGGTTAAGAGTTAATCTAAGGATAAACCTTTGTGCAAATGATTAAGAGATAATCATGGTCAAAGCATTAAAGGCCTGATGAGACCCTTGTGTTGGATAGAGGTTGAGTCAAAACAAATGTTTTAACCATGTGGGAGGGTTTGAATTAACCATTAATGGTTATTGGAGACTTTGGGGATTAAGTGGTTGAAGGTTGGAAGCCTTCAATGGTTTTCAAAGACTTTGAGGATTTTGGTGGTTGAAGGTTGAAAACCTTTAATGGTTATCAAAGACTTTAAGGGTTTTGAGAAGTGACTTCCCTTTGCTTAGGGATGTGACAAAGTTTAGAGGAGGGATTAGGTTAATTAGAAGCGATTAGAAGATTCTAGAAGGGATTAGAAAGGGGTTTGGGATTTTGCAAGTGGATGGAGAGATAATAGGATTTAATTGAAATAATTTAATTCAATTTGGTTGCCATTTGGGGAAATTAAATAAATTAGATTTATTTAATTTTGGGATAACTATTTAATTAAATTTGAATTTAATTAAAAGTGGATAGGGGGGATTTAATTGAATAAAATGATTTATTCATTAAATGGGTATAGTGAATTTAATTTAAATAAATTGAGTAATTTACTTAATTAAATAGAGGAATGTGGATAATTTAATTAAATTGGATTTAATCAAATAGAGAAATGAACATAAAATATTCATTTAGGAATATGGTCATTTTTATACGTCTACATTTTGCCCCTCTTTGAAGTGACGTGTGTGCACATGTTATTTCAAAGAAAATGATGCTTTATCATGATTTATGATCAAATGCAATTTTTGTGTCGCTCTTTTGATTTGCCAGTTGTGCCCCAGATTCGATGTGATGCCCCAGATTCGATATTTGATGATGATGCCCCCTTGGGAGATGAATCAATATTTTGAAAAAAATAAACATTTTTTGATTTAAGTTGATGAGTTGCGTATGATGTGTATGATTTGGTGCATGTAAAATGTGTGTGAATTGATTCATCTCCCGATAAGTTACAAATTTTTTGGTATAGGGGAGACCGCGACCATATTATAGGTCCATTGAGCTAACCCTAATTTCATTTTCCTCCTATAAAAGGGGAAAAGGGCTTGATTTAGGTTCATTTGTGCTTTATTGACTTTGGAGAAAGAGAATTTGCTCTGGAGAGAAAATGCCTATTCCCTATCACAGACACCGTTTTGAGCGCTTTCGAAGGTACCGGAGACCTGTAGCGCGTGGACCACCAGTAAGTCAACGTTTTTGACCCCTTTTTGATTTTTTGTTTTGTCGTTTTTAGTCACTTTTTGAATTTCAAAGCTCGGGTGTTTCATTTTAGCGCGTCTAGGGTCCACAGTAGCGCATACGAAGTGTAGAGTAGCGCATCGAGGTCAATGTTAGGGGTCACGTCCAAAAAAAGTAGGCTAGCGCATAAAACTATTAGGTTAGCGCGTGCATGGATAATAACGCATAGAAAGTGTCAGGTAGCACGTCGCGTCAACAGGGTAGCGCGTAGGTGTGACCTAGCGCATAGGGGCCGCAGGGGTTCGCATTGAGAAGGGGGTTTAGCGCGTAGGACTAACCTAGCGTAGAGGGCTAAATAGGTAGCGCCTAGGAGGGGTAGAGTAGCGCGTAGGCAGAGTCTAGCGCATGGGGTGGCTTAGGTAGTGCATGGGGTGAAAAGTTTAGCGCGTAGATCGAATCTAGCGCATAGGTTAGATAGAATAGCGCGTAGGAGAGACAGCCTAGCGCGTGGGGATGTTTTAGCGCATTGAAGATCTGTTTTAGCGCATCTGAAAAATTTTGCAGTTTTGGCCGATTTGAAAATTTGTTTTGTCGTGTTTTGATGAATTTATCCAATATGAGTGTTTGTATAACTTGTTTTGATTTGCGATTTTCCAAGTTATGTATAGATATCAAATGTGTTGTGTTGATCAGAATATGATTTATTTGCGTGTTCTGTTTCAAATTCAATGTGTGGGAAGCCTGAGTTGTATTACAAGCCGATATGGGTTGGAAACTTGAGTTGTTTTACAAGCTGATATGGGTGGGAAACTTGAGTTTTTTTACAAGTTTATGTGATTGTGGAGACTTGAGTTGTATTACAAGTTTTGATATGGTTTTTGAGAACTTGAGTTGTTTTACAAGTTGATATGAAATGATAGGATTTTGAACTTTGATTGTAGATGAGCAAATTATTTCATGTTGTTGATGTAAGTTTGATTTTGATATCTTTGTGTTGATGTGGAAATTGATATTGGATATGTTTTGTTTGTTGATAGGAGCGATTGGGTGTTGTACAGTCGAGGGAGAGATTCCCGAAACCGTGGACATTGATACCGCGATTGTCACAGGCAGATTTGGACATTATAGAGAGATGTGGATTGACCTCTCTTCTGGATATGCCTCGTTTCACTGTGAACCGGGGGCTTTTGACAGCGTTGGCAGAGAGGCACTGGCATAGCGACACGAACACCTTTCATTTTGCCACTGGAGAGATGACAGTGACATCGGAGGATTGCTACCGGATTTTGTAGATTCCTGTAGTAGGGGCACTACTTCCCTATGAACAGTCAGAGGAGGGTGGCACAGAGGCACTGCACCGCATATTTCAGGATGACATAGTTTGTGGCTATGAGATCCCCTTGCAGGAGTTTTTGGATTTGGGTTATGCACCGCTGCCATCTGTACTGACAGGATTCATTGGGGGATTCCTTTGTCCTGATCGTAGGTCAAAGGGATTCTCGGTGGGATGGGGGTTAGTGTTGGAGGAGATGGTCACACAGGGCCAAAGATTTGCTTGGGGGTCAGCGATGCTGGCGCATTTATACCGAAGTTTGCATGAGGTAGTATACCTCGGGTACGACAGTCTATCAACTGGCGTGACCCTATTATAGGTATGGTGCTGGGAGCATATTCCAGTAGCGAGGCCACTGGCAGATAGAGATAGGCCCATAGGTGCAGCATATGCCTACGGATATAGAGGTCTAGTTGTCCAGTGTAAGCTGGGCAAACTAGAGCATTGGAGGAGGGTTTTTGACGACATAGATGCGGTCACCTGGAGACCGTATACAGGTTGTGAGGTATGGGCGGAGGATGGGCTAGAGATGCCCTTTGTATTTATAACGAGGTATCTGATTGGGAGGACCCCGTTCATCATTTAGAGATTTGTGGTGACCCGAGTTTTGAGGCAGTTCGGGCGCCAGCAAGGGATTCCTCAGGGAGCGTGCCTGTATGCACGGAGGCAGCAGGATGTGGCCGATTGGGGGCCGACTATTGATAGTGCGGTGGTATTGGAGGAGTTTGTGGGGTTGGCTAGGCAGATCTGGGACTATGCCCCAGAGATTCAGGACGCAGGGATGACAGATGAATTCACCCGTTTGTTTACTACGCGGGCGGTGGCTAGGATCTCAGATCCGGAGGAGATGAGGCCAGCGTTTGACTTAGATGAGGAGGAGGGAGATGGGGGAGATGATGGAGATGATGGGGAGGATGGAGGAGGAGGACGAGGGAGAGGAGCCAGAGGAAGGCAGGGAGAGAGAGGTGTGGAGAGAGCAGTGCGGCAGGGGAGGATAGACAGGGGGAGAGGTGGATTGGCTATCAGAGCCGGGAGAGAGGGGAGAGTGAGGGAGGTGCTAGCTACAGTGGGGGGTGAGGAGGAGCTGAGGAGACTAGCACAGAGGAGGAGGGCAGATGTACTCCCACCTTCAGCACCGAGGACAGGGCAAGTGGGAGGGGTTCCTCCAGCACAGGTATCGCTGTGGGTTCGAGTGCCAGGTCATGTGGAGGATGTGCAGATCCGGACCTTGCAGATTACCGTTCAGCAGATGCAGGCGCAGATTTTGACCTATCAGCGGTAGATTTCTCAGTTGACCACTAAGAGAGATACTGAGATAGAGCGGCGAGGATGAGCGGAGGAGATGGTGGCGACTGTGCAGAAAGCAGCGGTGGGTGGTTCGATGAGAGACACCCTTAGAGAGCTGACACAGAGAGTGCAGGAGGCAGAGTATTATAGGTGGCATTATGAGGCTGCAGTACCCAGGGATCGGTGAGTGGAGAGTTTTGCACAGTCGAGATCTAGTCGATCTCGAGCCACTGGGTCACGGTCGGAGAGCCGAGGTGTGACAGGGGCACCGAGACAGGACCCTCCTGGAGATCCAGGGCCGGGTGTATCTGGAGCAAGATCATCTCTGTCAGGAGATAGTCATACTTGAGAGACAGGGTCTCTGTTGTATTTTTGGATTATTGTTATCCTTTGTACTGGACATAGTGTTTGGACACATTTTGTAGATTTTGATCAGTTTTGAGATATATATACGGCACCATTTTTTATCTATGTGATGTGTTTATATGGATGCATGTTATGTGAGGTTTTTTATGTGATGATGCAATATATGATGTAATGCATGATGCAGGATGTATGCTTTTTATATGTTGTGAGATGTATTTTGAAAATGAGATGTATGTTTTAATTATGCTCCTAAATGTATCGTGATATGTAAATGATGTTAAATGATATGGAATGATGTTTATGCAACTAATTGTAAAATGATGTGCAACTAATTGTAAAATGATATGCAACTAATTGGTTTTGGAGCATCCCTCATTTTGTATTTGCCATGCGATATAGCCATTTGTTTGCTTTCCTTGTAGATATCATCATTGAGAATTGATTTGTTTAGGATATGTTGAAAATTTATACAAGCATAATGGTATAATTGAACCATAATGACCTGAGAAGAATTTACATCATATTTGATTTTGCAAGATAGCACAAGCGTCAAGGTATAATTGAACCAGGACGACCTGAGTGTGTATTGCGTAAATAGACAAGATTTGATTATTTGTATGCGTGAAGTGGAATCAGGCCTTCAGTGATATTCGATGTATCACGTCCTGAGGCAAGTATTCACACAGTACAAGTGATATGCTCGTTCCCCTTGACCTCTAGCTGTGAAGCATTTAGTGAGATAAGGAAGAGAATCCAATAATGCAAAAAGTTCAAAATGCAAAACTAGTTAAGATTTTATGCTATAGTGCAACATTCAGTACTTCAGAAAATCATCCATCCTTGGTCTTTTTGTGATTTGTTTTGTTCTTGTTTGGCTATGAAGCGTAGTTTGTTTGGTTTTTGTGGTTTGTTGGATGTCATGTTTTTGAGTTTTGCATCTAGTCTTGATGTTTTGAATGTTTGCAATATTGATACGATTTACATGCCCCTAGCTGAGTGTGCCTCTTGATGTGAATATATATAGTGATTCCAAGCCATGGTGGATTAGTGGTAAGAGGATATATATAGACAAATCAGGATAGTGACTACGCTAAGTATGTCCTGAATGGATATTTTCTAATTGTCGGGCGATGGCCGATAGTGTTTGTATGGATAACATGGTATGGAAATAGATAGAGGAGCCATTCTTTCACAAGAGCGCCTGTTGACCAGGTTTTCACCCTTTGTTTTTGCTTTTTCTGGATTTTTTGATTTTTTTGTTTGTTTTTGGCTTTTTCTGTGCACTAGGCTACTTTAAGTATAGTACCTTTTCAGATGGATGCTGTTAGTTGGTTCGTCGAGCACATCTCCTTCAGAATTTGTTAGCTGATAAGCACCTGATCCATAAACTGATATGATAACATAGGGACCCAACCAGTTAGGCTCAAATCTCCCTTTCTTTTCTCGATCTTGCTGATTTCTTGGATTTTCTTTGAGTACTAGGTCACCAACCTTGAAGTTGCGGGGAATGACTTTGTGATTGTAGCTCCTGCACATGCATTGCTGATATGCTTTGAGATAAGTATAAGCATGTTGGCGTCTTTCATCTAATAGCTCAAGTTCTTGTAGGTGGTTAACTCGATACTCTTCATCTGGGATTAAGCCTTTCAAAGAGACTCTGAGAGATGGGATCTCTACCTCCAGGGGTAAAATAGCCTCTAATCCATAAACCAATGAGTATGGTATTCTTCTTGTAGGTGTGCGGATGCTGGTCCTATATGCCCAAAGTGCTGGATTGAGTTGTACATGCCAATCTTTGCCTGCATCATTCACTGTTTTCTTGAGGATTTTTAGTATTGTCTTGTTAGATGCCTCCGCTTGACCATTTCCCTGTGGGTAATATGGTGTAGAGAACCTATGTTGGATTTTGAATTTTTCACATAGTTCCTGTACATCTTGATTCTTGAAGGGCCGTCCATTATCTGTAATGATTGAACTTGGAATACCATATCTGCAGATCAGATAATTGAGGATAAAAGAGGCAATTTGTTTCCCTATCACTGTGGTCATGGGAACTGCTTCTATCCACTTGGTAAAGTACTCTGTTGCTGTTATAATGAACTTGTGTCCATTTGAAGATGAAGGATGAATTTTGCCAACGAGGTCCAGTCCCCACTGAAAAAAGGGCCATGATGTTGTAAATGGCTGCAGTTCTTGTGCTGGTGCATGTATCAAATTACCATGGATTTGGCATTTAGGACATTTCTTGGCAAAGTGATATGAGTCTTTCTCCATTGTAGGCCAGTAGTATCCCATCCTTAGAAGCTTTTTAGTAAGAGTAGTGCCACTTGAATGTGTGCCACAAATACCATCGTGAAGCTCGTGTAAAGCAGAATTGGAATCATTACGATCAAGACAACGAAGAAGAGTACCATCGAGACCTCGACAATACAAAGTATCAGCGGTAAGGGTGTAACGTGCAGCTTGTCGGATAAAGTTATGTTTTTGGTTGTGGGATTGGTCAATGGGTAAGATATTGTGTTTGAGGTAGTCGTATATGGGTCCATATAACGGAGAATCTGAACCAGTCAAGGCATAGATAACATGGGATTCAGAGTGGTCATAGGCGGGGGAGAACAGTTGCTCTACCAGGAACTCCTAACGACTCTGTTGCTCTGGAATTTGTAGTAGTGAAGCGATAGTAGCCATTGCATCGACTGCTTTGTTGTTCAACCTTGGTATTTGCTCGAAGGTGATGTGCACAAAATACTATTTGAAGTCATCCACCATTCGCTTGTAGGGTAGTAGCTTGTCATCCTTTGTTTGATAGTCATTGTTGATTTGATGAACAACCAGTTGCGAGTCCCCATAGACTTTTAACTCTGTAATTTTCCATTCTACGGCCATTTTGATGCCTATGACCAATGCCTCATATTCAGCGACATTATTAGTGCATGGAAACATAAGCCTGTACGATCTTGGTATAGTGTGTCCTTCAGGAGTGATGAACAGAATGCCAGCACCGGAACCATGTTGTGTATAGGATCCGTCAAAGTATAAAGTCCATTGTTTGGTAGAAAGAGCAAGAACATCTCTGTCTGGAAATTCAATCTCCATGGTGTGTTTTCCTGGTAGTGGTGCTTCGGCTAACTGATCTGCAATTGCTTGTCCTTTGATGGCTCGTCTTTCTGTGTATTGGATGTCAAATTCACTGAGAATCATGACCCATTTAGCCAATCGGCCTGTAAGAGCTGCCTTGCTAAGTAGATATTTGAGAGGATCAATTTTTGCTACTAGCTTGATGGTGTGTGCTAGCATATAATGTCGGAACTTCTGAGATGCGAAGACCACTGTTAGGCAAGCCTTTTCAATGAATGTATAGTTGAGTTCATAGCCATTCAATGTTCTACTGATGTAATATATGGCGCGTTCCTTTCCTTGTTGATCTTCTTGTCCCAATAATGCCCCCAGTGATATGTCTGTGGTTGAGATATATAAAATAAGAGGCTTTCCTGCGACTGGAGGTACTAGAACTAGTGGATTCATCAGGTACTGTTTGATTTGGTAAAAAGATTCTGCACACTTAGCCTCCCATTTGAATGGTACATTTTTGTGTAGTAAATGGTTAAATGGTAGACTTTTGTCTGCTAGCTGAGCGATGAATCGCCTGATGGATTGAAGTCGTCCTTGTAGAGATCTGAGTTGACTGATATTCTTTGGTGGTGGCATGTCCATGATGGCCTGTACCTTTGCTGGATCAACTTCAATACCTTTAGCTGAGACTATGTAGCCTAGTAACTTGCCTGATGTAACCCCGAAGACACACTTCTTAGGGTTAAGCCTGACTTGGAATTTCTTCAATCGATCAAAAATCTTTGTTAGGATGCCAAGATGTTCTGCTCTGGTGAAGGATTTAGCTAGTAAGTCATCCACATAGTCTTCCATAAATGTGTGCATCATATCATGGAATATTGTGGTCATTGCTCTTTGATAAGTGGCCCCTGCATTCTTTAAGCCGAAAGGCATAACATTCCAACAGTACGTTCCCCAAGGATAGGTGAACGCGGTTTTATCTTGATCTTCTGGGGCTATTTTGATTTGGTTATAGCCTGAGAAACCATCCATTAGTGAGAGCATTGCATGGCCTGCTGTGAGATCTACAATGATGTCGATGCTGGGCAAAGGAAAGTCATCCTTTGGACAAGCTTTGTTGACGTCTCTGAAGTCAGTGCAGATTCTGATACTACCATCTGGTTTTGATACTGGAACGATGTTGGAAATCCATTCCGCATAGTCAATGGGTCAGATGAATCCGATGTCTAATAATTTCTTTAGTTCAGTTTTGACCATGAGTGCCACCTGTGGATTCATCTTTCGTAGCTTTTGCTTGACTGGCTTAACTCCTGTAGAAATGGACAGATGATGCATGATTAAGTGTGGATCCACTCCAGGCATATCAGCATATGACCAAGCAAAGTTGATTTGCTGTCCTTTAAAGAAAATGATGAACGCCGATCTTTCTTCCTTTGTTAGAGATTCTGCAAGGTGTAGGTTCCTAACTGCTTCTGTGGTGCCAATGTTGATTGATTGAGAGGGCTCAATCAATATGGGCTATCGCTCATGAAAGTGTTCAGGAAGAGTGTCAAGTCTCCCATCGTTAGATGCCTTAAAAAGGTTTTCACCCTCCGATACGTCCTTTATTTTTACTTTTTTATGATCTAGAGCTGCCATCGACTGGTTTTCAGCATCAGATCCTTTATCTAGTTCATTTTTGCGACTGAGAGACTTGGCACTCCCTGGTTTGTAGACATCGTTATTTTGTTCACTGGTAGAGCCTGTTTCTGGATTTACGGCACATAGGTAATGGATAATAGATTCGTCATTTGGAAAAATTGGTATATTATGGATTTCAGGTTCATCCCAGTTGATGAGGTCAGGAAAGACAAGTGGTAAGGAATCGTTAGGTGGATCAAGTTCGGCTACTGTGAGTGTTAGGACAGAGTTTTCATCGTGATGGTTCTTGGTTTTAAAGAAGTTCAGGATTTTGTCGAGGTCTTTGATGGTATTATCCTCTACATATACTTGCTCATAATGTTCCTGTTCGCTTTCCTCGACGTCATAGATATTCTGCGGTCCAAATTCAAGAGGTCTATCTTCTGCGGTATGTTCTTCTTGGGAAATAGATATAGAATCAGTATCACTAGAGATATCTGTAGTAGCATTGGAGCAGGTACCCCATTCATATTCATTAGAATCAGTCTCATAGGCATCATCCCAGATTCTATCTGTGTTGTAAATAGGTATGTTGTAGGGTGAAAATAAATCTTTGATGATGGATACCATTTTGATGGTTTTTGTTGATTCTGTGTCAGATCCGTCCTCTACTTTCTGGATTTGTTCATAGATTGTACTTCCTCAGGGAGGAATAACAGTATTTGGAGATGACATGATTTGTTCTTGAGATATTGGTGTCTGAATATGAGCTACTGCTGCAGCTACAGCCTTCTTATGACTTAGAAGCTTTGCTTGATGTAACTTTTGATCCTGACATTCCCGTGCCTTGCGGATTGTTTCTGTTGATTCAAAGAGTGCTTCCTGCCAGGATTCTTCTTTGTGCTTTGTCTTTTCTTTCCATTGAGGTTTGATAGGTAGGTGTGGCGGCCGTTTCAATAGGAACGTGAGTTTAGAACCCAATCCTGCTTTGTTTCTGCTAGGTTGTGAAGGAAGATCTATAGGTTCAGTGACTCCTTTGCGTTTGCCAATAGGTCCTTTACCACCATATCCCATTTGTTTCATGATTAAATAGCCTTTTCCATACAGGTGTGTTGGTAGAACAATGTCCAGAGCGGCGGCTCTGTGATTTTATTCTTCATCTTTGTATAACCAGCTAAGAACATCTTTGTCTTCTGATTCATGTGCTAGAGTGCCCAATTGGATGAAGGTACCATCAAATTTAGTGATGGGTCGTGTAGCCAGTTGTGTTGATGTAGTAGGCAAACCATGTGATCTAGGTGATGTTGGCAATTTGGCCAAGCATAAAGGCTCTAGAGAGTATTCTCCAATGCCTTGGTCTTTGATTTGCATTTTCTACTTGAAGTCTCCCCATAAGAAGTTGGATTTTGCTGTGTGTGGATCTGATGTTGAAGTTTACGGCTTTTCTCTATTATGAGGAACCAAACTATCCTGGGCTGCCCCCATTGCATTGCAATGTTGAAATGGATTGTGATCAACAGATATGGATATTTCTTGTCTATCATAAGGAAACTTGACACACTGGTGATATGTAGAAGGTACTGCTTGCATTTCATGTATCCAGGGTCGTCCTAACAAAATATTGTAGGTTAAATCAATATCTAAGACTTGACAAATAGTATCCTTTTGTACTGGGCCTACTTGAATAGGTAATATCACTGTGCCTTTAGAGGACCTTTCCTCATTATCATATGCTTTTATGGTAATCTTTTTGCAAGGATCAATAGATTCTTCTGAGAAGCCTAATGCATGGATAAGCTTTAAAGTACATATATTAAGGCCAGCTCCTCCATCTATTAGGACTTTTTTGACTCGGTGTTTGCAAACAATGACTTCAATATGGAGAGGAGTATTATGTGGATGACTCAAGGAAGTATTATCATGCTCCGAGAAGGTGAGGTTATGAGGGCCTGTCATATGGGCGACCATGGCTTGAAATCTATCTGTATCCAGATTTTGAGGTACATTGGTTTCCAATAGTGCTTGTTCCAATATGTCTTTGTGCTTAGGTGATAGTTTCAATAATTCCATGATAGATATCTGAGCTGGATTCTTGCGTAGTTGGCTAACCAAGTCATATTGGATTTTTGGTGTGGTAGTTGCAGGTACAGTATATCCTTTCAAGACATATTTCTGAGTTCGGGTCGTTACATTGACAGATTCATGATCATGTTGATCTCAGATGGTAATGACATTTACTTGATGATCTTCAGTTGATATGTGGTTGATGGTGTTGTTGTAGATGTCATTAATACGAGCGCCGCGTGTATCATCCGAAGTGGATGCTCCATCTTTGTTGTAATTTGGGAGAGGATTTTTAAAGGCTCCATGATCACCATTTGTTTTGAGACCATCAACCGTTAAGTCACCTTGATCAATCATGTCCTGTACTATGTGTTTTAATCTCATGCACTCGTTTGTTCTATGACCCTTGTTGCGATGGAAATCACAATAGTGTGAATCATTCCACCAAGGTGGTTTGATTGGGGGCTCATAATTGTTGATTGGAGGTAAAGACAGAATCTTGTTTGCCAAAAGTTCTCTGAATGCGGATTCTAACGATTGTCCCAGTGGTGTGAAGATGCACTTTTGGAAATTGTTTGTGTTGTTGCGTGAATTGTTGTTAGGTTCTGGATTCATGTTTTTGCTTTGAGAATCGTTGTTGTTGTTCGTGTTGAGTTGTCCTTGATCAGTGTTTTGTGCATATGTGTTAGCATTTGGTGCAGCATTTTTGAGATTTTTCGTGTTCTGAGGACTTCCAGATAATGCAAGCACTGGTTGCTTTGATTTAGGATCATGTGATTTGTTGTTGCCTTCGTTTCTGTTTCGAGTCCAAAATCGAGATTTGTCAAGATTGGTGTTGTTCTGGTTATTGTAGTTTGATGAGTTCGTTCCTTCCTTGTAGAACTTGAGTGTTCCCTTTTTGACACATGCTTCTTCCACTTGAATGCCATTTTCAATCAATTTAGCGAAAGATGGTATGCATTGAAGTTTTAGTCTGTAACTCATTTCGCCATTCAAGTTATCAATGAAGATTTCCATTTTCTCCTTTTCAAGAATATCTCGAGGATATCTAGATACCATGCGTCGCCAGCGTTGAAGGAATGCCATGAATGTTTCATTGTTCTTTTGTTTGGTGTTGCAAACATCTAGCATGGTTATGGCATGTTGGATGTTGTAGGAATAGTGGGTGATGAATTTGTTAACCAATTCATCAAATGATCTGACAGGTGGCGAGATTTTGGATAACCATTCCATGGTTTGCCCTCCCAAGCTTCTGGGGAATAACCTCATTAAATAGGTGTCATCATGAGCAAATTCAAGGCTCAGTGTGCAAAATTCCCAAACATGATCCCGGGGATCACTTTTCCCATCATATTTATCAAATTTGGGAACGTCCGAGTTTGGAGGAAAAGGCACCATGTTCAAGCTTCTGTTAAATGGATAAGGACAGATTTCATTTAAAGAGTACCGCACTGTTGTCCCTTGTTGCATATCCTGTATTTGCCTTTGCAACATTTGCATTTGTTTAGTAAGGGCTGCCAAGGGTATATTGTCTTGTCGAGGAAAAAGTTCTTGCCTTGTAGTGGTTCTCAGCTGAAAAGGTGTGGTAAATGGTATATGTTGCTCTGGTGTTTCTAGCTCAGGTATACGCATTTCTGGTATGCGTTGTTCTGGAATGTGTTGTTCAAAGTTATGTTGTTTAGGTATGCGAGTTTCTTCTTCTCTGTGTTGTTCTTGATATGCATATTGCCGAGATCCGGTTTGAAAAATGTTTGGGTCGAAATCTTTAGGAAGTTTAACGCCCTTGCTTGTGAGCATCAACAGATATTTTTCTTTGTCATTTTCCATGAGTTTTTCGACAAGTTTTTGGAAGGAAGGATTTTCTTGACATTCCCGAAGAAGTGCTTCAGTAATTTCAGGTTCTTCTATGGGTGGAACTTCAAAAGGATTTGATAATCTGTGATTCATACTTGATTCTGCGTGTGCCTCACTTTGTTTGTCTCGTTGAGAGCGAGTAACAGGCATTTTAGTAGAAACTTTCAGTGATGAAAGGGACAAAAGCCTCTTCGATGTGTTGCTCGGGTGTTGGTGGTTCTGGTCGAGATGTGTTATATGTGATGCACTCGTCGAGAAAGAATGCTGGATTGATTTTTCCACCGCGGTTTATGGTTTGATTAAAAGCAGACTTTTGATAGTATGCTCTTGTTTTCAAAGGTTCTTTGTCAAATTCGCTAGATTTGTTTTGGATATAACGTTTAACGTGATGAAGGAATACCCGATGGGATTTGAAGAGTTGACGATTGATATATAAAAACTTATTTCTCTTGATGAATTTGGAAAAACTAGGTTGTTGTTTCTTCAACGTGATGTTACGATACAGGTTCTTTCTTCTCAGAATAAGGGGATTAGTCATGCATGAGTGATCAATGATTTCCTTTGATGTGTTTGGATTCAGTTGATTTCTTGTTTTGAAAAATTTCAAATCTTACTCTATCAAAGTGAAGGCTGCCCCTTCACAACAAAGTGTGTCAAATGATATGGATAAAAGCTTCCCGATCTGGAAACTGGATTTGACAATTTGAAAATTTTAAACAAGTGTTTTTGAAATAAAAATCCGTAAGATGGTAAAGGATTCCGTTGATACTGATGATGAAATTTTTCGGATTATGATAGGAGAGACGTCCTCTATTGTGCGATTCGTTTATGATTCTGACAACTTTTGTTTTGACACAAATTGAGCTTAAGAAATAGTTTTAGTGGTTTGTTTGTCACTTTGGTTTGATGAAAAATGGTTTTTGATGAAAAATGTTTCTAAAAATGTTTTGAAAATTTCAAAAAATTTCTCGGTTTTTGCCCTCTGTTTTTCTGTTTTGGATCACGCGCTAGAACAGAGTCTACATGCGCTATTGAAATTCCTCTATGCTAAATTAATAGGCCCACGCTCTAATCTGCCCCTAGACACGCGTAAAGTTTGGATTTTGGAAAATGGCGGTCTAACAGTTTCAAAAGTTTATGCGCTATCCTGGGTCTTCAACGCGCTAACTTTTAGACTGAATGCGCTAATGTTTCTATGCCACGCGCTAAGTTGTTTCTTCTACGCGCTAAAGTTAGGACTGTTGAAAATTGTTGTGGAATTTGTTTGAAAAGGCTACGCGCTATACTGGGCCTGTCACGCGCTAAATTTTAGACTTAATGCGCTAATTCGTGGCTCCCACGCGCTGAGATATTGCTTCCACGCACTAGACTATTGTTGGGATGCGCTAAAGGACTTTGCACTGTTTTGCCTAATGATAAAACGCTACTGTTTTAACTTCACGCGCTAATTTGAGATTTGGATGCGCTGAAAAAGGTGTTCCACGCGCTAAGATGTTGTTCTTATGCGCTAGACTACCCTGATTTTTTTGTTTGGGTGATTTCTTGAGGTTTTTGAATTTTTTTGAGAAATTTTCAAGTGCGATGGATGATTTTCTGAAGTAATAAATGCAAGCACGACACAAAAAGTACAACCATTTTGCCTAATCTAACAAAAAGTGTATGTTCTGCGAGGATGTGTTCAAATCCCCAGTGTTTTAACAGGTTTGGATACAAGTAATACACTTCAGAAAGACTCTCTATTCAAGGGTCATAAATAACATCATAGCCCACTAGTCTCGATACTCCGTCAGCTCAAACAGCCGTGTCACCCCCTAGAGGGCGCCCATTTTTTTGTCTTTTGCCAGAAATTAACCCAAAGTGAATTGCTTCACAGTTGAGTAGGTATCTTGGGAGATATATGGTGAGTAATCTTGGGGGCAGATTCTTCCCCACCTTTGCACTATGATGTTATAAATGTCTAGTTACTGACTCGGTTCAAAGCTTCTAATTCTATGGTTCGTAATCAGGCTTCTCATTCGGTCGTCAGTGATAAACTCCCTCAGGAGGCTTCCCAACCTTTAGAACAAAGGCTTTACGTATCTCAAGGATAGTGGGGGAAGGCTAATCGCTGCACGCAACCGTTGAAAAGGACTTTCGTCACTTTCCACATTTGATTATAGTGGGTTGGAATTCTTGACGTCAAAGCCGTTCCTCACATAGGTCGTTCCCTTCACACCGGCCAAAGAATGGCTTTAAGATTTTTTCAACCCCTCGGGAAGGCAAGCCTGCTAAAGGATGTAAATGCTTGAAGTACAGAAAGCTTAAGAGAAGTTTGGCTTTTTGGTCACCCAGTTATGGGGAGAGCATATACCTTCCACTTTCGAGACAAGGCAATCAAGTTGTTCTTTTTAGCCTTCAAGACAATGATTTGCTAACTTCTATTTGGAGATATTGCTCCAACAAGCATGATGTTCTTTTTAATCTTTGAAAAGAAAATATTTTCTGATCTATAAAAAGGAAATTGTCAACAAAGCAAATTTCCGATTTGGAGGTCAACAAAAGAAAGCGTTTTTTTTTGTTTTTTTTTTAAAATAAAATTCCTCGCTCTACCTGCAAGAAACCGTTACAATCCTGCAAGCAAACAAAAGAGATAAAATGTCAGGTGATTTGGGGGACTTCTACAAGTCTAAAATTTCAATAAAAGCCAGATGTGCTAACTTTACGTTCCTCTGCGCTATATTGTTTCTGGGATGCGCTACTCTATGAATTGGAAGTGCTACTCTGTTCTTTTTCTTTCTCCCGCACTCAGTTCTGCAGGAAAATTTGAAATATCATGCGCTAACTTTTGAGTTTCACGCGCTGGATGATGGACTATAAGCGCTGAACTGGGGATCGGATGTGCTAATATGTTAACTTGATGCGCTACTCTGTGTTTTGCCCGCGTCGAGACCTACAGGAAATATATCAGTGGGGTTACGCGCTAAATGATGGTCTTTACACGCTAAAGTATAGCCCTCACGTGCTAAACAGTGAGTGGGATGCGCTAGACTGTTATGTGGATGCGCTAGGGAATGTTTCCCACGCGTCGATTCCTGTTTCCTACGGACCTGCAAAAGTGGTTAAATTCAAAAACCGATTTGTTATTTGGGGTCGGGCCCCATGGTGGGCGCCAGAAATGTATGCGTGAAAAGTGGGCTGATAAAACTAAATATGTGAAAATATGTTAGAATACTAGTCCACACACACACACAGTACTTCTTGATGCAAGCTATGGAGTAACATAGTGTTACTCAGCTTCCCAAGGAGGGTCCCATGATTATCTATCTCACAATGTCCCTCAAACCAATGTTTTTGCTCTCAGATCACTGAGCAAAATGGTTCAGGGATGGCAAATGCAAGAACGAGGGATGCACTGATAGTTTTTAGTATGAGATGTGTTGTAAGCTATGTATGATTCTAGAAATGCAATAAACTAGCTATAAGATGATAAGATTAGTATAAATACTATCCTAGCATACTATATTTAGTCTATGATTGAACTAAATGATAAAGAAATTATTCTAAACATGCATATTAGTCTAATTCCTGATCTAAAAGAGGCTAAATGATGAGCATATATGAAATGAGAAATCTTGAAAGAATTTGGACATAAGTGTAATGCTTCAAATTTGAAAGATGATTGTTAAGAATGGAAGAATGAGAGCTCTATTTATAGCACAAACAGGGCAATGGATGGTCAGGATTGAATGGTTTAATCAAGGGCCAAGTTTGAAAGTTGGGGATCCATGTGCACAATTGACACCAATGAAATGTTGACAAGTGTCAACATAGGATTGGGTTGAGAGAAGAGGTTGGAGGCATTAAAGGCCTGAGAAGACCTCATGGTTATCTAAAGGCTAAGGGTCAAGTCTAAGTTAGGCTTACCCATTGGATTAAGAGTTAATCTAAGGATAAACCTTTGTGCAAATGATTAAGAGATAATCATGGTCAAAGCATTAAAGGTCTGATGAGACCCTTGGGTTGGATAGAGGTTGAGTCAAAACAAATGTTTTAACCATGTGGGAGGGTTTGAATTAACCATTAATGGTTATTGGAGACTTTGAGGATTAAGTGGTTGAAGGTTGGAAGCCTTCAATGGTTTTCAAAGACTTTGAGGATTTTGGTGGTTGAAGGTTGAAAACCTTTAATGGTTATCAAAGACTTCAAGGGTTTTGAGAAGTGACTTCCCTTTGCTTAGGGATGTGACAAAGTTTAGAGGAGGGATTAGGTTAATTAGAAGCAATTAGAAGATTCTAGAAGGGATTAGAAAGGGGTTTGGGATTTTGCAAGTGGATGGAGAGATAATAGGATTTAATTGAAATAATTTAATTCAATTTGGTTGCCATTTGGGGAAATTAAATAAATTAGATTTATTTAATTTTGGGATAACTATTTAATTAAATTTGAATTTAATTAAAAGTGGATAGGGGGGATTTAATTGAATAAAATGATTTATTCATTAAATGGGTATAGTGAATTTAATTTAAATAAATTGAGTAATTTACTTAATTAAATAGAGGAATGTGGATAATTTAATTAAATTGGATTTAATCAAATAGAGAAATGAACATAAAATATTCATTTAGGAATATGGTCATTTTTATACGTCTACAGAAACAAAAGCTGTATTTAACATGAAAGTTCTAAATGATGCATGAAAGCACTAAAAGAAACACAAAAGCGCTAAAAGAAGAACCAATAGCACTAAAAGAACTATGTTAGATAGAATTAATCCTGTCGAACAGAGAGCCGAAAGCGCTAAAACTAAGAATGATAGCGCTATTCAATGGTCAATAGCGCTAAAAGACTAACAATAGCGCCAATTGAGAGACAATAGCACTATTATTAGGAACAATATTGCTAAAGTACCAATTTTTTAAGGCGCTAGAGTATGAACGAAAGCGCTAAAGCGCGACCTGTGTGTCAATTCAAATCATGAAAAATTTAGTAGTTTTCAAAATGGTTGCTCTTGGATTCACGTCAGGTTCACCAAATGATACTCTGCAAAAAGGATTAAAAAATATGTTTGATGACCACACACACACAAGAACACAAGAATCAAATGTTAGTGTTAGCAACCAAGGAATATTCTAAATAGGCATATCAAGAGAGATATTGAGCATGAAATAAAAAGCATAAAAACATAGAATAAATAAACTATGCCCCTCCAAATGCTAACCAAGATGCTTATAGTTGCTCCTCCCTTGTTCCTCTCCTCTCCAAGTTCCACATGAGTGTAGCTCTCATCTCTGTGCAGTGCTATGGAAGTCTTATGAAGATTCAAGAGTGTGATATGATTGTGAAAGTATGCAAATGTGACCAAGCTAAAAATGAAACTATTATCTAATCTAGTGTTGATTTTAGTCCAAAAGAGTAAATGTAAATGCTTATGCTAAATGCTCTCTAAATTTCACTATAGGTTAAATGCATACAAGTTTTTAGGATCTGGATTATGAAGAAATGAACTCTATATATAGGTAAAATGGAGCAATGGAGGGTTGAGATTGAACAATCTCAACAAGGGTCACGATTGAAGGGCTTAAGATCCATGTGAGGGCTTTCAATCCAATCCGAGGATGAAAAATGTCAACAAGAGATGGGTTGAGAGGAGAGGGAATAAGCATTAAATGCTTGATATGACTGGAGGGTTAACTTGGGAAGTAAGGTTAATGTTGAGTTGAAAGAATAAAGCCATTATCCAATAAATAATGTCGTTATCCAATGGATAAACTCTTGTGCAAGAGTTAGTGAGGATAACCATGGTCAAAGAAATAAATGTTTGAAGAGACCTATGGGTTAAATGAGGGTTGAGTTAGAGGTAAAGTCTCTAACCATGGGGGCAAGTGGATTTAACCATAAATGGTTATGTAAGAGCCATTAGTGGTTTGGAAGACTTTGGGGGTTAGCTTGTTGAACACATAAAGCATTAAATGTTTTTCAAAGACTTTGAAGGCTTTGAGAAGTGACTTCAAGTTGCTTAGGAATGTGACAATATTTAGGGAATGGATTAGGCTAATTAGGAATGATTAGAAAGTGGTTAGAAGGATCTAGAAGGGGATTTAGGATTGCAAGTGGATTTGGTGGCTGAGGGAAAATAGGATTTAAATTAAAATAAAATTAATTTATTTCAACTTGTGGTTGCAACTTGCATTTGTAGGAGAATGCAAGTGGGGGGGATTTAATGATTTAAATAAATGTTTTTAATTTATTTATTTAAAAGAGGAAAGGGAATTAGATTAAATAAATAGGATTTATTCATTTAATTGATTGTGAATTTGGTTTAATGAATTAATTAAAATAAATTGAATAATTTATTTAATTAATAGGAGAATGTTTGAGGATGAATTAATTAAATGTTAATTTAATTAACTGTTGGCTAGTGGATTTATTAAT
This sequence comes from Cryptomeria japonica, assembly GCF_030272615.1. Classification (NCBI taxonomy): domain Eukaryota; kingdom Viridiplantae; phylum Streptophyta; class Pinopsida; order Cupressales; family Cupressaceae; genus Cryptomeria; species Cryptomeria japonica. Next base: position 659,080,418 of record NC_081406.1, on the reverse strand, counting down.
CAAATAAATAGTAAATATTTATTTAATTAAAATGGACAAATTTATGTGACTACGGCTTCAATTTGATTAAACTTGAAATTCACAAGTTTCGACAATATTACACACTGAAATTGCAACACATTTGTCTATAGTCTCAACATAAAGAGTTTTCAACCCTTTAGAATGTAAATAGACATCCTTAGAAAGAGCTTACATTCAAAATCTACCAACCAGTAAATAGGGTTTCTGGTATAATTCCTGGGCATTTTACTGTCTAATTGAAATAAAACTAAAATATAACTACTCTAAAAAAAAATTTGAACTAAAGCTAAGCTATGCTACATCTTGTGCAAGATATTGGTGTGTCAATTTCAATTACAAAAACAAATGTGGCTTTTTCAAGTGGCCAAAACTAAATTTTGGCATGATGGAACTTGGTGCAACTTCTAGAAGTGAAAATGTCCCCCACACTACTCTATTTTCATGCAAAATAACTAGATTTCAATGTGAAGTTGGATGGAAAAGTCTAGAGACATGAAGATCCATCTGGAGATGTTGAAATCATACTCCAACTATTGCAATCTCTTCAATCATATGGGTAAAAGTCTAAATCGAAATCATCTTGATTACTTAAGTCATTCCCATGGCATAACATTGTTTGATTCATCCAAAATGGCAAATTGGAGCAACAAATGTATAATAGTTGCCTTAATTTTAGCTAGGATAGGGATATAATCCTTCCACGTGATGATACTCTCTTCTATGCATGTTTCACCATCTTCACTAATCAACATCTTGTGAAAATGATTTGATTGATCGGTTATAGAATGAAAAATATTGATAGCATTTGTCTTGTCTTCATTCTAATGCAAAAGCTAGAAAACCATCTGCATCTTGGCGCCTTGCTTTTGGGTTCAATGCAGCTTGTAAATTTGTTGAATGAGCAACAGAGTCCAAAGCTCCTAGAAGGTGATTAATATGTTTCTTTAGCTCTTCAACTTGTGTCTTAAGCTCTTCTTTTGTAGCCTTTTCCTTTTGCATTCTTCTAAATATTGCTAGTACTACTTACTACAAGGAATGATTCTCTCCTTCCCTTGTTATCACCCCAAGGTCAATTTGCTGCATTTGGTAGTCTCCTACCTACATTTCCTCTTTAGGCTTGTCCAGAAGAGGAACAACTATGTGTGCATGTTCATAACCTTGTGCATCAATTTCTACAATAGATGCTTTCCTTACTTTTTTCTTCTTGGACTCGAGTGTCTTGAATGTTTGCTCTAAAATAAAAAAAGTTGTCACCTTTCATTTCTTTATATAGGTTTTGCCTCATCTATATGGTTTGGGTTAACCAAAAAGGAAAGTACCCATGTGCAACAACAAGTGATGTGTCTAAATATTTAGAGGCTTCCTCTTCAAAGACATCTTCCTCTCCAAACTCTTTTGTTTCTTTGCCTCATTTTGAAGCAAATTTTCCTCTAATCTTTGTTCCTTCTCATTCTAAATTTGTTCTTCACCTTTATCATCTTCATGTTCTTCACCTTTATCTTCTATATTTTCCTTTATGTTTCCTTCTTTTGTTCTTTGATCTTCAATTTTATCAACTACCTCATCTTCATGTTGTTCTTCATCCATCTCTACTTCAACATTGTCCTTATTTGGCACTTCCTCTCCCTCAAGCTTATCTTGATCATTAGTAACCTTTTTTTTTGTTTATCCTAAGTGAATGGAGGGGAGTAGCTCTTAGGTCCAACTAGGAAAGCTAATGTACTGAGAGGGGAGGGGTGAATCAGTACTTCAAAACTTTTCTTTAAAAACAATCTTACTGATAAACATAAATTGTAAACTGTTGATCTCATAATATAAACCTAACACATAATTATAGAAATAACATTCATACACATTTCACTCCATAACTCAAATATTTTGGTTACGGAGAAACTCTTTGTTAGAGAGGAAAACTGCGGTGGGGATGGCACTCACAACTTCACTACTGCAATAATAAAGGTTGCTCGGTTAGAGCTACATGTTTAGCTATTTCTGATAGCTTACCCTATTAGGAGTATCAAGATCTTTAGATCTACCTTGCTAAAGGATTTTACAACACTTATACAAAATGTTGCACCTGGTTAAAGGCTTTACAATTTATAGGCTTTGTTAGAGTCTTTTACCATGTTAAAGGTTTCTATTACAACTCAAATGTATAGGAGTTGAGAAAATACAACACCACAAGAGCCCAAGTAATCTCTGCAAGCTGAAAAACCTATTACAAGGAGAAGCAATGAAGCAAATCATAGAAGGAAAGAATACACAGGAAAAATATGCTCCAAAATGTATTGTCAATAATAATCCTTCTTCATACAATGAAAAGAAAGAACTCAACCTTTAATAGGTCAAGAAACCCTAAAAGGGAAAACCTAGGTTTGCACATAATAATTAATTATATGCACCTAAAGTTAGCTTAAGTGTAAAAGAGATAAAGGGAACTTAAATAATTAAACAAATATTGTTTAATTAATCAAGTAAATACCCGAATACTCTAACACCCCCCTTTAAGCTAGACTTAGGGAGAAGCTAAAACCTAGAACAGATACTGAAAGAAATAAAGATGGGTCCCGACAACAAGGCCTGATCAAGTACCCAAATACAATGAAATCTCTATGAACTGGAGAAATAGAGAAAACCACACGGGAACAAAACTCTACTCCAAAAAGAGATGGAAAAGAATATCACTGAAGCATGAAGAACCTGCAAACTCTGTCGAAAAATAATTGTTGATCTGGAGAACCTCCACTGAAATAGAACATGACCAGGTAGAGAAGACTGTAATCTGCATGAGTGCCCTCAAATGACACTACTTGAATCAAATGGCAAACAAAGGCAAAAACAACTGAAATCAAAGATACAGATGGCATGAGAAACCAAAGCCTGAAGAGCTGATCAATTGAACCACGGAAGCAGTAGAACCAACAGGATAAACCTCCCCATAATGCGGAAGTGGGAGAGGGACAGGAACACTAAAAAGGACAACCAAAAAAAACTGCATGATGAAGAACCAAGAACATCAAAGGTGTTGAGACACATCATCATGAGGTGAATGTCATGGAAGGAACACTCACTAGACAAAGGAAGATGGCAAACAACAGGCAAACAGCAACCCCCTCATGGCACTTGATCAATAGTGCATGTACAACAAGACACAAGATATGCAAGATTCCAAGTAAACAATGCATGATGGCACTTTATCTCGGTGTGTTTGCATAAATACAAGATACAATGATAAGAAGACTGGAAATAGAAATGTGAACCAAAATAGAGACATCCTACTCAAAGAAGAGATCCCAGGACCTGAAACAACCACGATATCCACTAGAGTGCTGAAAAGAAAAAAAACTGAATAAAATATGCATGGAGTAGAACCTAGAAATAAAACTTAGATGGATGGAAAGTACATAGCACACGCTTTCCAAAAATATAAACTTTTCAAAAAACGGAGGTCGGATGCTCATTCTATGGCTCCCGGAGTGCAAAAACTAGACCTCACTTTGATTGGAAAAAAACATAGTCAAATAGAAAAATTGGAAAAAATTACCAACATCAAGAGGTCGGGCTCGGAACCAGCTTTCCGATGCCTATTCATTTTTGAAAAATTACTCTGTATGCCCAAGATAGGGCGAAAAAACCAAACCCCCCCTCAAAAAGGCCAAAAAAGAGATCTGGTGGCTCTTTGGGCGGAGGAGGCTAGGGAGCGGTGCTCCAGTGGTGCTCCGATGGCAGCCTAGTGGTGGCCCAGTGGCTGGGCAGAGCCTCCCTAGGGGCTGGGGGGAGCGGAGCAAACTGGCCGGGCAGTGAAGTGGGTCGGGCGACGGAGGAGGCCAGGTCGGGAGCTAAAGGCGACGGCCGGGGTGGATTCCGGCGGCGGAGGAGGCCGGGGAGAGCCGGTAGCGAGGCCCGCAGGCGGTGGCTATGGGGCCAACAGGGGCCGAGAGGTGGCAGTCGGGGAGCGGGGGGCCGCAAGCGGCGGCGGGGTCGCTGGAGCTCGGTAGCGCGGGGTCGCTGGAGCTCGGTAGCGCGGGGTCGCCGGAGGGGGCTGGGCTGGAAGGAGGCCGGAGAACGGCGCCGGCAGGGGGCCGAGGATCGGAGGACCGGTGGGGGCTGGCGGCACTACGTACGAGCCTGCAACATGGAAGGGGCCCCATGGTACCCTGCGTACCGTGGGAACCCCCCCATCAAATTTTTGCCAAAAAACAAATTTTTTTGTTTTCTAAAAAACCCTTTTTTTTCCTTTGCTTTTTTTGAAAGAATTTTTTTTAAAAGCAAATTTCGGCCTGCATGCCGTAAAAAGGCAAAAAAAAAAAAAAATTTAAAATTTCTCGATTTGCGTGCCAGGGTCGTACGGCCTGGATCTGGAGAAAAAATACTCCCAGAGGCACTGGAACCAAAATAGGTCAAATTTTATATGACCATAGGGATTTTTGGGCCTTCTGAGCACGATGGTAAGGTCCGTTTAGGCCCAAAGTGCTCAGAAAAAAGGTCAAACCCTAGGTGCATAAAAAAACTTTCTGAAACCCCAAATCTGCTTCCAAAGCCAAAAATTCTCAAAACAAGAACAGGTAGCTGCAGATTTGAAGCTCTGATACCATATAGGAGTTGAGAAAATACAACACCACAAGAGCCCAAATAATCTCTGTAAGCTGAAAAACTTGTTACAAGGAGAAGCAATGAAGCAAATCACAGAAGGAAAGAATACATAGGAAAAATATGCTCCAAAATGTATTGTCAATAATAATCCTTCTTCATACAATGAAAAGAAAGAACTCAACCTTTAATAGGTCAAGAAACCCTAAAAGGGAAAACCTAGGTTTGCACATAATAATTAATTATATGCACCTAAAGTTAGCTTAAGTGTAAAAGAGATAAAGGGAACTTAAATATTTAATTAATCAAGTAAATACCCGAATATTCTAACAAATTGATTCAATAAAATCTTTACAAATATCTGCAACTTTACATCTGAAATGTTATAGCAGATTCTATGTGCTCAATATGAAATTACCTTGCTCGTAGCATACCTCGGTAATTGATAAATCAACTTGGTAAACCCTTCTGTTTACCCTGTCCCTTAAACTGTTCTCTGAAGACTTTCTCAGTGACCTCTGAATATCTCTATCAGTCATAGCAGTCACAACTCAATGTGTCCTCTTATGATTTCCCTTTTAACTCTTCTATCACACATGTCTCTCATTTTGATTCTCAAATCACTCTGTATAAATAGATCTTTGGGACAGTGATTTGTTCATGCTTCGATCTTACAAACAAGATTCATCGAATGAATAAACATAGAAATTATTTCATTGGATAACAATCTCCCCTTTTGACATTAGTTTGGTATGTTTGACAAAACTCCTTTCAAAGTCATAACTCAAAATCTATATACTTACAAAATTTGACTAAAATGACAGTATATACAATTGTCAATAAATAGTAATATACTCAAATATATACTCCCCTTATCAATATACTATACATAACTTAATTTGCATGCTCTTGTGATCAATGCTCGGTGTTCACTGCTCTGTGTTCTATGCTCCCCCTATCAAATTCAACTGTACATTCGGATACTCTATTTTGCTCGGTACACTCCCTCTTATACTTGGTACACTCTCCCTTTTTGACAAACATCAAAACTAGTTACCATTAGGTGGAGGCAACTGGTCAAAAATAGATTTATACTTTGTACTAGCATCGGTGAGAGCAGTGGAGAGTGCATCCTTGACACTGTCCATTAGGGCATTTTGAGTTGTAATATCAGCTAACAGTGAAATCAAACCATCTAAAGTGCTTCCCTCTGGTTGAGTGGATAAGTGGGTAGCTCAGTTGATCTGCTCTTGGATTGATGATAAGTGGGTAATAAATAAGGTCTGAAGAGTCATGATATCAATCCTTATTTTGTGCTCTTCATTCCGAAGTTCTAACTGTTGAGCCATAAGAGTTTGCAGCTTGGTATAGAAATTCTGAACAGAATTTGGCTCGGTGGTCAATTTATTGGAGAGATCGGTAATCTCTTGTTCAATGACTTCGGTCTTATGCTTGATATCCTTAATAAATAATGAAAATGTACAGAGCTTCTGAAATAAATAAAGAATATGTTTGAGTTGAGGGGACAACTCAGCAATGAGTCCAACAAGCTTGACTTTACCTATAGCAATTGCTTTCTGCACTTCTTCAATCATTTTGGTAGTTAGCTCTTTGTCCTTCAACTTGCTAAGGTATTCTGATGCATCTACTCCTGATGCTTCTAATTTAGTGAGTAGTTCATCCAATTGCATATGGATGGCGACATCTTTATTCACGGTAGCTTCAGGTAGGATGTCTATCAATAATGCTTTAACCTTTTGAAGTACTCGGTTCTTCTTCTGAATATCCATTTGTCTTTCTTGTTCTGCTTTGGCTTAGATAGTTCTTTGAATTCAATAAGTGCTTGCCCTTTCAGTTTTGAAATGTCAACATTTGGCAACACAATAGGCTTTAACAGATCTAACTTGAAACTATGCTTCTTCACTTTCTTTTCTTTGGATGATGAGGCTTTCACTAGTTGAACGAGTATAATGGCTTTGGAGGCTTGTTCACCCTTGATAGGTTGCTCGGTAGAGGCAACACTTTTGTCGGTTCCCTTAGCCTCGGATGTGTCCTTTGGTGATTCCTTGCTTGGGGTCTCAGTGGCAACAGTTTCAGTGCATGCAGGTGCTTGAGAAGTCTGTTCCCCAGTGGCCTAAGAAGTATATTCTTCTTTTGTAGACCATTGACCCTCTTTGCCTTGATCAGTGTCCTGAGGTTTCTCGATTGAAACTTGCTAAGTTACCGGAGGATAGGACTTGAATTGTTCCAAAAATGATTCACTTGATACTAGTTTGGCATAGGCATTTCCTTCTATCATCTCTTGTTCCTGTGCCTCAGTGTCCATGACATCCTCATCTTGTTGAATAGTTGAAGCAGGATCTTGCTCGGTAATGTCAACTATTTCTACTTCACCTTGAGTTTCTTCAGTTTGAATTCTGAAGATTTCTTGCCATTTTTCTTTGGTTTCCTTTTCGACTTTAAGATAAAGTCCATTCATCATTTTCAAGGCTCTATGCTTCACTTGAATATTTGTCTAGTAGTTTTTCAAATGATTTCTAATATCATCTATTGACATGTCTGGAAAGAGATGTACTAAAACTCTTTCTCTTATCTGCTTCTCCGAGTCCATAGCATATTTCCATCTGTTGTCAATGTGAGAGTATAATGCATTTGGAAGAAAGTTACTTACTTGCAATGGAACTACTTGGAATTTGAAAATTGTACATACAACTGACTCTTCTATTTGTCTCTTTTCTTCTTCTTACTGGGAGTCATATTTAACATATCTGAATGACCCAAATCCTCCATATTGTTTCAATTTGGCACAAAAGTTGTCAACACTGTGTATATCTTCCTTTGTGCTTTTAACAATCTGAAATTTATTTTTGTCTTCAGATTCTGTGTCACTTGACTCCTTATTCAAAATGAGTCTCCTGGTCGACTTTCTATAAGTCTTTGTGACTTTAGGCAATTCAACATTTTTTTGCCTCTTACCGGGTGACACTACAGATGATCTAGTGTTAGGTCGTTTTACTGGTGGAGTCGGTGATACCTTAGGTGTATCTTGTTTCTTCCTTTTCAATATTTTGCCCTTTGGCAACTCAATGCTCAGAGTGATGGCTGCTTCCTGAGCTTCAGATTCTTCCTCAATTGAAAGTTGATCATCTTTCCTACCTGTTGGCTTAGTAGGTGTGGAGGTAGAACCTTCTCCAAATTTCTCAGTTAAGTCTTTTATCATTTTAGCGGCTTTTCTGGTAGCCTTCAGTACTACTATGTTCATTTTTACTTTTTCTTTGACCTCTTCATAGGTACCATATCTGATTTCAGTCAAGTGCCTTGGAAGTGTTAGAAAGGCACCTATTTGTTGTTGAGAAATATCAAGATCCATCTCATAACCCATGGACGGTAGAGATTGAGTTCTAGGATCTACTGCATTGACATAACAGTAGTCGGTGTCCACTTCAAAACATATATCATCCTTATATTTTTCCACTAACTGAGGTGGGATTATGTACCTGTTATGCATCTTTTCTTGAAATTTGTTGAAGTAATCATCCATTATCTCATTGAAATTATCACCTAACTGATTGATAAAGTCATTTATTTGATGGGTGATTGGTCGGTGTAACTTCCAAACTATGTTACCGACTGATGGGAAGAAATTCTGAAAATAGAAAAACATGCACTCTAAGAGTGACCCAAACTTTAGTGTGTTTGCCAAGTTATTCTTCTTAGGTTTCCTTATAGTGTTGAGATTTTCAAATAGGGTTTTCAACAACACTTCACATAGATCAATATTCATACCCTTTTTCACAATCTTGTAGGCCAAATCTACAGCTGCACATGGTACATTGTTTTCTCTTGCCGATTGAAAGAAACAATAACCGATGACTCTAATTGCAAACTTTAGCTCTACATCTGTAACATTATTCAATTTAAGACCTCTGCAATCAGACTCAACTCTGGTTAAAGTTATCAATTCCTTCTATGAAATCATTTTATGTGCTCGGGCATGGTCGTATATAGGGTATCCAGTTATTATGTGAATGATCTCCTTGGTGATTTTGAACGGTTGCTCCTCTAACCACATAAAGTCATCATGAACTCTGCTCAAAACAAATTTAACCCATTGGGGTTTGAAAACTTGAGGGCAGGTTAGGGCTTCGGTCAATCCCTTGACTTTGATATGATCATACTTGCTATCTAGGATTCCATCGGTGCATAACTCATCATAGATGTCCTTGATCTCGGTATGACCTAGCTCTTCAACACGACACTTAGTGTAGAATCTGACATCTTCAACCAATAGAACCCTATCCGGAATAAGAGAAAATGTAGTTTTCTCATTGGGTTTAGATGCAACTTTGGGAGGTAAGGAATACTTCAGTGAGGGCTTCTCAATAGTCTCAACTACAACAGGTTTCTGCAACTTAGGAGCCATTTCAAACTTGGATTTCTACTAACGAAAGAGCTTAGGGTTTTAACTAACCAAAAAATGCTTTTGACTTCGTAAATATAATGCAGATGTTCACAACTGATATTGACTGGTTAACTAGCTTAAAAATGCATTTGAGATTATTGTATAAATACCTTGAAATTTGCTCGGGAGATGTTTTATCACCTTTGAATCGCTTAGCTCTGCTCTTTGATAACTGGTAAGTGTAATATGACTGCATGAAGAACTTTAAGTATACATTTTACCTTATCGGGCTTTGTGCAATTAGGTAAGAAAACATTAAATGCACTCGGTTCTAATAAACCGATTAACTTCCTTTTACGCTTTTACTGACTAGACAGGCTTCCTGCACTTACCGACTTCTCTGGTAATCCAAAAGACTAGCTAGAATTTCAAACTTGCTAATGCATCTTAGCTATGCAGATTTTGAAATTAAGTACATGATAAAATAGGAACTGTTAAGATCTAACCTTGAGAGAATGCAGTCCCTCCATACCTTTACTGATTAATTCAAAGTAGATGCACCTAACTCAGTAGGTAAGGTGCTTTCTTCATTTTTTGACTCAATTTCCTTCTTTTTCCAGATTTTCTGTAGTTTGATTTTTATCTCTTTAGTATCTCCTCTGGGTTGATCTCTGCAGTTCTTAGCCAAGTGTCCAGTTTTATGACAATGAAAGCATGCCATTCTAGGATTTCTCCATGATCTTCGGTTGTTCATTCCAAACCTTATCATGTAGTTGGCACTTATATATCCATATCTTCCACAAAATTCACACCATATCCTTGTATTGTAATCCCATGGTACTACAGTATACTGTCGGTTAAGATCTGTGTGAGTTCGGTAGCTTCTAGTATTTTCTCGGTGTGAAGACCTCATATAGTTTTTCTGCTTAAACCAACACTTCTCAGTACTGTGTCCATATCTATTGCAGTTTTTGCAAAACCCCTTGAATTTTGCCTTCTGAAAATTGCTAGCAGACTTTGTCCTACATTGGTTAGGTGTGTGACCATACTTATTGCAATTGTAACAATAACCATCAGACCTAGTGACATTTGGTTGCTTACCTTTTCTGATTTGGCACATGTTGGCAGTATGTCCTTGTTTTCCACAGTAGTTGCAGATAGGCTTATTTCCTTTGATGTTCTCCTTGTTTCCAGCTTGCTTTGATTATTCCCCTCTCTCAATGGTGTTGATCCGTTTCTCGGTAGAGTTTTTTTCTTTGTAACCGAGTCCTGCATCTTTGTTGGGTCTTCTTATATTTGGTTGCCCATCCAACATCCTTGATGCTTTCATAACTTTTCTTTAGTGTTTCTTTTGAATTCTTCTCTGCTTCAAGTTCATTGGTCAATCTTAATAATTCAAGTTTCAATGCTTGATTCTCATTTTATTTTAGATTTGCTTCATGATGTGCATAACCCAATTGATCAGAAAGATTATGTTTAATTCTAGTCATTCTTGTGATTTTATCATTATTTTCAGACACCAATGCTTCTAACTGTTGTTTTTCCCTTTCCATGTCTCTTATGTTATCCTTAGTTGTTCTTAATGCATCAAGATTTTCAGTCATCTGTGTGCTGAAATGCTCATGTTCTCTTTTCATTGCTTTCAGTTGTTCAGTCAGTGCTTTGTTCTTTTCTTTCAGTTCTCCAATCATTTCTTCAGTCTCTTCTGATATATTGTTCTCAAATGATGTCTCAATTTGTTCCACCAACTCTTGTGAGTCTTGTAAATCATCAAACAACCTTCTTCTGACTTTCAGTGATCTTTGCATTTATCTTTGCATATCTGCAATCACTTGATTAGCATGATCCAATTCTTCTTGAAGATTCACAATTCTCTGAGATTGTTTGTAGCCTTGCATTGATAAGATCTTTCTCTTTAGGCTGTTAAACCCTTTTGCAAGATTGATACTCAGATACCAATTGTTAGGTCCAACTACAAAAGGTAATGTACTGAGAGGGGAGGGGTGAATCAGTACTTCAAAACTTTTCTTCAAAAACAATCTTACTAATAAACATAAATTGTAAACTGTTGATCTCATAATATAAAGCTAACACATAATTATAGAAATAACATTCATACACATTTCACTCCATAACACAAATATTTTGGTTATGCAGAAACTGATAACTTAATGATGAGCTAACAGTACCAAACCGGTACTGAGAGGGGGGGGTAAATCAGTACAGACAAAAATATAGTCCAAAACCGTTTTGACAGCAGACACTTCAAATGACTGGCAGACAGTGACACTGGTTTGAAACAGAGTGCAACCGGTAAAGCTAAGAATGTCTAAGACAAGCATTAATCGGTTACTCACTTAGCTTTTCACTCAACTTGAGACTACACTACCATTTCACCCTTATGCATAAACAAGTAATCTATCATCAAATCATAATAACAGCTAGTTCAACATGTTTTATTGACAGACATAAAACACAGAACCATCATATGCTTGAGAAACAATAGCAAAGCATCACAAGATAAAAGCATCACACATGACACACATATTTTTCACGTGGAAACCCAACTAGGAAAAACCACAGTGGGGATGAATACCCACAAGCTGTTTTTGAAATCTTTAGAAGTCTGCTCTATTAGGAGCCTTGTCCGATTAGAGACATTACAAAAGGTTCTGCTAGGAACCAATCCTATTAGAGATCACCTGGTTAAGCGATGGCTACAATACCCGGTTAAGGGTTAAACCCTGTTAAAGGTTACCTTGTTAGAGGATTTCAAGAACTCAATAGCTAAAGGATTCTAAACTCAATAACTGAGTTACCCTATTAAAGGATTTTCAGCAAGCCAATTAAGGCTACCCTGTTAAGGGATTTTCCACCTGTTGAGGTGGTTAGAGATCAACAGGTATTACAATGATCTGGTAACAGCACTCAATGCCAATGTAGATCCACTTAAGCTCCTCTTCACCTTCTACACTTACACTCTGTAGGCATCACTTCTCTCCTTTTGGTCTGGCAAGAATCACGTATCCTTTCTCTTGGATACACACACACAACTTTTGCCAACAACCTCAGAAAGAGACACAACATCGACCTTATAGGAAAACAGATAAGTCGGTAGCATAAACCCTAAACCCTAAACCTATTAGGTTATGGAATTCAAACGGTTCAATCCTGACCATTGAGCACACTGCATTAAATGCAACAGATCTTGATCCAAACTCAAGACATCTCCATCGTCCATTTCCACCGATTTTATGGCGGCTGATAACCCATCACATGTTATCACTGTTTTATAGATTTCACACATTCCCGAGGCAGATAGGAACAATCTCCCTCATGCAAGATCCTTCACGCACACAGGCTTGCGTGGCAACACGATCTGTTCTTCTTTACAATGCTAACTCATCATACAATATCAACAGTTGAGCCACACAGGCTTGAAGCACATCAACCGGAAACCCTAAAGTTGAGACTACCAATCGGTAGTCATACAATACTTCCATATGTCGGTTCCCATAACTATATGTTGGTTCACCATGAACAAGCACACCACTTCACTTTGGCACAAATGCCAGTTCACAGTGTTATACCAGTTCTCACATATGCCGGTTCATACCTCTTCATCATATTGACATCAATGACAACATACAATGTCATTATGTCCTCATACCGGTTCACATAATGCCAACAATCTCCCCCTTTGGCATTGATGGCAATATACAAAGATATCTCTCTGCTTCACATCTTCTCCCCTAATTTCTGCAGATATCTTCTCTGCTTCACATCTTCTCCCCCTTTGACAACAATGTCAAAGTGGAGGCACAAGCTACCCTGTTCCATTATGTTGCTCCCCCTAAGGAGTAGCATCCTTCAACACATCAATCCAAAATAAATTTGACTATGTAATTCCTGACTGATGTGGAGCATATGCTTTTAGTTCACCTCCTAAAGGGGCAGTACCTCTAATTCACTTCTTAAGTATATGAATGTAGTTTTTGGGAGAGGCTTGGTGAATATGTCTACTAACTGCTCCTTACTGGAAACATGCTCCAGTGCAATCTCTTTGTTTTGAACTTTTTCCCTCAAGAAATGATACTTAAGCTCAAAGTGTTTGGTTCTAGAATGTAAAACCGGATTCTTGGAGATATTAATTGCACTAGTATTGTCACAAAATATACTTACCGGTTCAGATACAGGAACTTGGAAGCCATTCAATACATGCTTCATCTAAATTGTCTGAGAGCAGTTCATGAAAGCTGCAACATACTCCGCTTCCGCTGTAGACTAAGAGATACAACTCTATTTTTACTCATCCATGAGACCAGTCTACCACCAAGGAAGAATGCACCACCGATTGTGCTCTTTCGGTCATCTACATTACTAGCCCAATCAACATCTATGAACACTTTCAGGTTAAAATCATTATTGTAAGGATACTGATGCTCTGCAAAAAAGGATTAGAAAATCTGTTTGATGGCAACACACACAAGAGCACAAGAAACAAACATTTGTGTTAGAAACAAAAGATTATCCTAAACAGGCATATCAAGAGAGATATTAAACATGAAATAGAAAGCATACAAACATAGAATAGATAAACTATACTCCTCCAAATGCTAATCAAGATGCTCATAGTTGCTCCTCCCTTGTTCCTCTCCTCTCCAAGTTCCACATAAGTGTAGCTCTCAGCTTTTAGCACTAGCCATGGATGTCATATGGAGATTCAAGATGGTTGAATATGATAAACAAATGCTATGCAAGTGTAGATAGTGATGCTATGAAAAAGCTCTATGCTAATACCAGTATAACAACAATACTCTAATGCTTCCTTTTTGCTTGCGGAGAAGGGTTCTATTTATAGAAGAAATGGGAAAATGAAGGGTTAAGATTGAGCAATCTTAACAAGGGTTAGGATTGAAAGATATTCAATCCATGTGAGACTTTCAACCCAATCCCATGTTGACAAGTGTCACCATGAGGAGGCTTGAGAGGAGAGATAAGGAGCATTAAATGCTTGAGGGGACATGATGGTTACCCTAGTCAAAGAAATAAATGCTTTGAATAGACACATGGGTTACATGAGGGTTAAGTTAGGGGTCAAAGTCTTTAACCATGGGTGCAAGTGGAATTAACCATTAATGGTCATGTAAGAGCCATAAGTGGTTTGGAAGACTTTAGAGGTTAATTTGTTGAACACACAAAGCATTAATTGTTTTTCAAAGACTTTGGAGTCTTTGAGAAGTGACTTCAATTTGCTTAGGAATGTGACAATATTTAGGGGATGGATTAGGTTAATTAGGAAAGGTTTAGAAGAATCTAGAAGGGGTTTAGGCATGCAAGTGGATTTTGTAGGAAAATGCAAGTGGGAGGAATTTTGGTATTTTCAATTAAAATAAAATCATTTATTTCAATTAAATGGTGTAATTTGCAATTGGATAAATATTCAAATAAATATTAATTTATTTAAATGAGAAAAAAGAAGATAAAGCAGTAAAATGCTTGAAGACTTTGAGGGAAACCATTAAAGGCTTGAAGACTTTAAGGGAAGCAATTAAAGTCTTAAGAAGACTTTAAGGGAAGCCATTAAGTTTGAAGACTTTAAGGGAAACCATTAAAGGCTTAAGAAGACTATAGAAGGAAGCCATCAAGTTTGAAGACTTTAAAGCCATTAAGTTTTGAAGACTTTAAGGGAAACCATTAAAGGTTTGAGAAGACTCTAGAAGGAAGCCATTAAGTTTGAAGACTTTAAGGGAAACCATTAAAGGTTTCAAGTGGGTGAGGATAAATAGGATTTTAAATAAATAATTTATTTAAAATAGTTGTGCAACTTGCATTTGTAGGAAAATGCAAGTGGGTGGAGGATAAAGGTGATTTAAATAAATGATTTATTTAAAATAGTTGTGCAACTTGCATTTGTAGGAAAATACAAGTGGGTGGAGGATAAAGGTGATTTAAATAAATAATTTATTTATTTAAATGTGAGAGGTGGGATTTTGGGGGATTTAAATAAATATTAATTTATTTAAATGTGAGAGAATATTTAATTAAATAAATATGATTTATTTATTTAATTAATGGTTTGAATTTGGTTAAGTGAATTAAATCAAATAAATTGAATAATTTATTTAATTAATAGGAGAAGAGGGTTAAGATGAATTAATTAAATATTAATTTAATTAATTATTAATTGATGGTTAAATAATCAAATAAATACTAAGTATTCATTTAATTAAGTGGACAGATTTATGTGACTACAGATACCATAACCCATAGTCAATAGTTCCTTTCAGATACCTAAGAATCCGCTTGACTGCAACCAAGTGGGATTCTCTTGGACTTTTCTGGAATCTTGCAGTAATGCCAACTGCAAGTGCAATATCTGGTCTGCTATCCACTACATAATGCAACTTACCAATCATTGATCGGTATTCCTTCTCATCAACCAATGCAGAGTCATCCTCTTTGGATAGTTTACAACTGGTCACCATCGGTGTACCAACTGGTTTGCTATCTTCCATGCCAAAGGTCTTCAACACCTCTTTGACATACTTGGACTGAGTGATGAAGATTCCATCCTTCATCTGCTGCATCTGCAGGCCAATGGAGAACTTAATCTCCCCTATGAGTGACATCTCAAACTCTTTCTTCATCTCATCTGCAAATTCATGACTCATCTTGTCATCTCCACCAAAGATAATGTCATCAACAAATACCTCACAGATCAGGATCTGATCTCCTTCAGACTTCAAGTAGATATTGCTATCTTCACTTGTTCTCTCAAATCCAATCTTCACGAGATGGGAATGCAGGCGTTCATACCATGCTCTAGGTGGCTGCTTTAGCCCATATAAGGCTTTATGTAGCCTACATACCATGTCACTGTCTTCAGATAGGGAAAACCCATCTGGTTGCTCTATATACACCTCCTCTTCAAGTACACCATTTAGGAATGCAGATTTTACATCCATTTGATATACTTTGAAGCCTTTAAAAGTTGCATATGCAAGAAGCATACGAACTCCTTCCAATCTGGCTACAAGAGAAAAGGTTTCTCCATAGTCTTCTCCTTCTTCTTGAGCATATCCTTTGCATACCAATCTGTCTTTATTTCTAATCACTGTGCCATCCTCATTCAGCTTATTTTTGAAGACCCATTTGGTACCAATGACATTTTTATGCTTCGGTCTGGGTACCAAAGACCATGTACCATTTTTCTCTATCTGGTCAAGTTCCTCTTCCATTGCCTTGATCTAGTCTTCATCTTTATGTGCCTCTTTAAATGATTTAGGCTCAAATTCAGAGATCATACATGAGTTTTCTCTTACCTTTCTTCTTGTAAGGATTCCTGCATCCTTATCTCCTATGATCCGATTAGGATCATGATTCAGCTTGACATACCGAGGAATGGCCTTGATGGATTCCTCTTTCTTTTCTTCTTCATCCTCATCTCCATTAGTATCAGCATCTACAATTGCCGGTGTAGGAACACTATTACCGGTACTCGGTTGACTGACAACCGGTTCCTAGAAGGTTGCAACCGGTTTGTTTACCACTTGCTCACTACCGGTTTCCTTAGTTTTCTCAAAGGTTTCATCAACTCTTACATTAGTGCTTTCCATAATTCTCTGAGTCCTATTGTTGAAACATTTGAGATCTTTGCTCTTGGTGGAATATCCAAAGAATATTCCCTCATCACATTTCGCATCAAATTTGCTTTGGTGTTCACTCCTCTTGATGTAAAATTTGCTACCAAACACTCTAAAGTAGCTAACCACAGGTGTCTTTCCGGTGCAATACTCATAAGGAGTCTAATCCTTACCTTTCTTGATGAGTACCCGGTTCATTGTGTAGACTGCAGTGCTCACCGCTTCTCTCTAAAAGGTGTGAGCTACCTTTCCTTGAATCAACATGGTTCTAGCTGCTTCAACCATAGTCCGGTTATTCCTTTTTGCTAGGCCATTCTGCTGTGGATTCCGGGGGGTAGACAATTGCCTCTTGATGCCATGTTCTTCACAGTACTTATTGAATTCATCGGAAGTGAATTCCCCTCCTTGATCAGTTCTCAAGCACTTGATCCTTTTACCGCTTTCCTTCTCCACTAAAGCTCTGAAAGCTTTGAGCTTTACAAAAGCTTCAGACTTGTTTTTCAAGAATGTGACCCACATCATTCTTGAGTAGTCATTAGTGAGAATCATGAAGTACCTATCACCCTTCACACTTCTAGTTTTCATAGGACCACACAAATCAGTATGCACAAGATCAAGCAAGTTGTCAGCAGTGAAAGATTTACCTTTAAAAGTTGAGGAAGACATTTTCCCCAATTGACACTCTCTATACAAGGTATTATCCGGTTTGCTTAGCACCAACAACCCTCTAACTGCCTTGATCTTACTAGCTTTCACAATGTTATCAAAGTTTACATGGCAGAGTCTCCTATGTCATATCCAGCTATCATCAAATGTTGTCATAATACATGTACTTATATTTGCATTCAAATGAAATAGGTTACCTTTGGTCTGCATGTCAGTGGCCACCAATTCACCATTCTTTCCTTTGATTCTGCAAATTCCATTCTTGAATTTCAGAGTGAGGCCACTGTCATTCAGCTGGGCAACACTCAAAAGGTTGTGTTTGAGACCATCAACCTAATACACATTGTTAGCACTACTCTTTCCATTCAAAGAGATGGACCCTCTGCCTTTGACCGTGCATGGTGCATCATTTCCAAAGTGAACCACACCACCATCATACTCCTCCAATGATAGAAACTTGCTCCGGTCACTAGCCATATGGTGAGAACAGCCACTACTAATGATCCACTCATTGGAATTATCAAACCGGGAGACAAGAGCCTTCTTGTCTGACACATCTTCCTTGACAACAACAAACACAATACCTTCATTTTCTTCATCCTCTGATTCTTCATCTGTGACACCTTCATCAACTGCCACAAAATAGTTTCTCTGATTTCCTCTTTTGAATTTCTTGAACCTTTCCAGTTTGTCCTTGTTGTCGCCATTAGGACAGTTTACAGCAATATGTCCTATCTGGTTGCAAGAAAAGCATTTCAAAGGTAGCTTACCTTTGTATTTGCCGGTTCCTTTTGGAAGTTTCCTGGCAAGGAGAGCTTCAAATGCCATCAAAATCTCCTCATCATCCATTTCTCTGCTCTGTCTTGGTTCACCACTAGTGCTAGCTTCTTTTCCTTTTCTGGATGGTATAGCAGAAGCTTTAAAAGTTGATTCAGTCTTTTGAACACTGCCATCAAAACTATTTAGCTCATAGGCTGTCAACTTTGCTATGATGGAGTCTAAGGATATCTTAGTCTTGTCTATTGATCTTAGCTCCTGAATAGTAGCAACCCTTATTGCATAGACCGACAATAGAGATCTCAGGACTTTGCTTACCACAGTGGCATCTTCTATTTTACCACCTGCACTCTTGATATATCCAACAACGGTTTTGATCCTTATTCCATACTATTGAATGGTCTCACCTTCAACCATCTACATATCTTCAAACTTCCCTCTAAGGCTTTCTTCCTCAACCTGTTTTACATGCTCATCACCGCCATAGATATTTTCAAGAGTATCCCATACCTCTTTGGGATTTACCTTATCCTGAACATCAATAAACTCAATGTCAAATAAACTACTAATTAGGGCTTCCATGACTTGCCCATTCTCTTGCATCTCTCTCTTTTGGTCATTGGTAAGGGTACCGGTAGGAGAAACATAGATAGTCTCAACATAGCTCCAATGTTGAGCACCCATGCTTCTGATGAATATCTTCATTCTGTATTTCCATATACTGAAATTTTCTCTGTTAAACTTTGGACCTTCCCTCTTCATCATTAGACTGGGATCTTTACCTCAAGCAGTTAAGCTTATAGCATAGAGAACCTGGAGAACACTCTGATACCAATTGATAACTTAATGATGAGTGAATAGTACCAAACCAGTACTGAGAGGGGGGGGGGGGGTGAATCAGTATAGACAAAAATACAATCCAAAACCAGTTTGACAGCAGACACTTCAAATGACTGGTAGACAGTGACACCAGTTTGAAACAGAGTTCAACCGGTAAAGCTAAAAATGTCTGAGACAAGCATTAACTGGTTACTCACTTAGCTTTTCACTCAACTTGAGACTACACTACCATTTCACCCTTATGCATAAACAAGTAATATATCATCATATCATAATAACAGCTAGTTCAACATGTTTTATTGACATGCATAAAACACATAACCATCATATGCTTGACAAACAATAGCAAAGCATCACAAGATAAAAGCATCACACATGACACACATATTTTTCATGTGGAAACCCAACTAGGAAAAACCACGATGGGGATGAGTACCCACAAGCTGTTTTTGAACTCTTTAGAAGTTCGCTCTGTTAGGAACCTTGTCCGGTTAGAGACATTACAAAAGGTTCTGCTAGGAACCGATCCTGTTAGAGATCACCTAGTTAAGGGATGGCTACAATACCCGATTAAGGGTTAAACCCTGTTAAAGGTTACCTTGTTAGAGGATTTCAAGAACTCAATAGCTAAAGGATTCCAAACTCAGTAGCTTTGAGTTACCCTGTTAAAGGATTTTCAGCAAGCCGGTTAAGGCTACCCTATCAAAGGATTTTCCAACTATTGAGGTGGTTAGAGATCAACAGGTATTACAATGATATGGTAATAGCACTCAATTCTAATGCAGATCTAGTTACGCTCCTCTTCATCTTCTGCACTTACACTCTGCAGGTATCACTTCTCTCCTTTTGGTCTAGCAAAAATCACGTATCCTTTCTCTTGGATACACACACACAACTTTTTCCAACAACCTCAGAAAGAGACACAACATCAACCTTATAGGAAAATAGATAGGTCGGTAGCATAAACCCTAAACCCTAAACCCTAAACCTGTTAGGTTAAGGAATTCAAACCGTTCAATCCTGACCATTGAGCACACTGCATTAAATGCAGCAGATCTTGATCCAAACTCAAGAAATTCTCCATTGTCCATTTCCACCGATTTTATGGCGGCTGATAACCCATCACATTTTATCACTATTTTACAGACTTCGCACATTCTCGAGGTAGATACGAACAATCTCCCTCATGCAAGATCCTTCATGCACACAGGCTTGTGTGGCAACACGATCTGTTCTTCTTTACAATGCTAACTCATCACACAATATCATCGGTTGAGCCACACAGGCTTAAAGCACATCAACCAGAAACCCTAAAGTTGAGACTACCAACTGGTAGTCATACAATACTTCCATATGCCGGTTCCCATAACTATATTCCGGTTCACCAAGAACAAGCACACGGCTTCACTTTGGAACAAATGTCAGTTCATAGTGTTATACCAGTTCTCACATATGTCAGTTCACACCTCTTCATCATATTGACATCAATGACAACATACAATATCATTATGTCCTCATACCGGTTCACATAATGCCAACAGAAACTCTTTGTTAGAGAGAAAAACTGTGGTGGGGATGGCACCGACAACTTCACTACTGCAACAATAAAGGTTGCCCAATTAGAGCTACATGTTTAGCTATTTCTGATAGCTTACCCTGTTAGGAGTATCAAGATCTTTAGATCTACCTTGCTAAAGGATTTTACAACACTTATACAAAATGTTGCACCTGGTTAAAGGCTTTACAAATTATAGACTTTGTTAGAGTCTTTTACCCTGTTAAAGGTTTCTATTACAACTCAAATGATTCAATAAAATCTTTACAAATATTTGCAACTTTACAATTGAAATGTTATAGCAGATTCTATGTGCTCAATATGAAATTACCTTGCTCATAGCATACCTCTGTAATTGATAAATCAACTTGGTAAACCCTTTTGTTTACTTTGTCCCTTAAACTGTTCTCTGAAGACTTTCTCAGTGACCTCTGAATATCTCTATCAGTCGTAGCAGTCACAACTCAATGTGTCCTCTTATGATTTTCCTTTTAACTCTTCTATCACACATGTCTCTCATTTTGATTCTCAAATCACTCTGTATAAATAGATATTTGGATAAACTTCCTCAAAATCATACAAAATCTTGAAGTGCAATTTCCTATGTGATAACGGTTCCCTGTTCCTCGATTCTTGTAACACGTTTCCACATATGTGTCCAGGTTCATTGAATCTGGTAACACGTTTCTACTCAGTTCATATTACTCGATATACCTTCTTTGTTGCTCAGTATACATAGAACGTTACTCGGTAGACAACTCGGTGTATACTTAACTCTGTGACTCCTTTCTTCTGTAACCAACTGCTTTAGTGCTTACCGATTGAATATTTCTGTAGTATTTTCTGACTAGAGTATATAGGATGACTTTGGACATAAAACTAATGACAACTTAGTAAATAATAACAGTAGCATCTTCAGGTGGAGATGGTGGTTTGGAAAGGAGCTGGTGTTGGCACCATTGGAGGTGGAGGAGGTGAAGGTTGTTTTTCTTAATAGGATGGTGGTTTTTCTTCTATAGGAGAAGGTGAAGGAGAAGAAATATTAGTTTCTTGCTTAGATGGTAATGTGGTTCCGGTCCTCTTTTTCCTTTATAATGGTATCTCTTCTTCTTCTTTAGAAGACTCTTGAATTGTAATCTTTTGAGGCACCCTTTTTCCTTTCGTAAGTTAGGGCTTGTGGCTCTTGTGGCCTTTTGCCTTTATCTTTTCCTTTGAAAGACATTTCTTTTGGTGTGTTGGCATTTGCATCAAGATTGCATTAATGATATGTTATGTTGTCATTGATGTCAATTGAACCGGTAATGGTATTTATGATATTGCTGATATTATTGTTGTTATTGATATTGTCTTGTAACCGGTAGGAAGAGCTTTGAGGAAGATGTTGTAAACCGGTACGTTAGTTTGTGAGTTGAACCAGTAAACTGGTGTATAAGGTTAAAACCTTTCTATGCAATGTAACCGACAAACCCTACCAGTTATTTTTATTAAACCCTAACCGATCAAGTTTGTTGGTTTAAGATCTAATGATGAGCGGTAATGATGGTGACACGTGTGATCATTGTATGAGGATAAGTTCATATTATTTTGGCGCATTTGTTTGTTTTCTAGGGAATGAGCAAAGTGGATTGCATCTAATGCATAGTGCATGACGAGTTACAAAGTCCGATGAAGCGGTGATCGTGGAGCGGTTGGAATTTTCTTGAAGAATGTGTATAGATTTTTATGTAAATCCAACGGTCACACTTGAACCAATTTGTTTGTATTCTCTATGAGAGAATTAGGTTTTTGTTGTGTTACCGACCTAATTGATTTGTATTTAAGGTCGATGAAGTTGATTGTAAAGTTGTTGGCAAAGTGTTGGTAGAAATCAGTTGAGTGTATGATTGCCTAATCGGAGAATGGATCTGCAGTTTGAGTAAAGGAATATTGAAGCTTAAAAGGATTTGATCAAGCAAATGTTGTGCTATTTAGACATATCAATAAAACCTGTTGTTTTCTAACAATTACAACAGACCTGAAATCCCCTAATCAGGTAAGCTCTAACAAGCTTGGTTACTTCTTAAATCCTCTAACAAGGTGGTCCATTAGCTTGGATTCTCAAATCCTCTACCGAGGTTACTCCTAACAAGGTATTTTCTTTTCATCAAGGCATTTTCTAAATCCCTTAACCGGGTGATTCCTAACAGGATCATTTCTTAACATGACTTATTGCAAAATCTTTAACAGGCTTGGCTCCTAACAGGGCAAACTTCAAAAGAGTTCAGATAGCTATCTTGTGAGTCTCATCTCACCGTGGTTTTTACCTAGTTGGGTTTTCCACATATAAACATTTGTGTCAAGTGGTAAATTTTTTTGCGGTTATGATCTTATTTGTTGATTTGATTGACTACTTAACTATTTTGATAAGACATGATAACTGGAAGCATTAAGAGATGGAGTGTGTTGATATAGGATTAAACATTTTGATTTTTACAAGATTGAAGCTGTTTATTGTTAAGTTGTTATAACAGTTAACCGGTTGATGTTGAGTATTGATCTTGATAGTGAAAGTTTACTTTGTGTGTTTGAGTTTGAGATTGGGAAGTTTGTATCAGTTTTTTAGTTTACTGATTCACCTCCCCCTCTCAGTAATCTACCGGATACTTATTCTTTCATCATACCATCAATTGGTATTAGAGCATCTCAAGTCCTCTTTAACCTAAAAGCCTAACAGCTTGAGGAAAATATATTGTAGATAATGATGAAGAAGGAAGGTCTGAAGTTCAACAAAGATAACTAAAGGATATGGAGCGACAGAATGAAGATTTACATTAAGATTCTGGGAAGTCGGTATTGGATCATGTAGAAACTAAGTATATTGCACCTACCAGAACTCTGACTGATGATTAGAAGAAAGAACAACAAGAAAATCATCAAGCATTGGAGGCTATTATCAGTTCCATGTATGATGTTGAATATGTAGATGTTCATGGTCTTGAAACTGCATATGAAGTATGGAAAAAACTTGAAGAGATTTATAGCGGTGATGAACATGTTAACATTGCTAAAGAGGAGAGCCTAAGAGGAAAGTTTGATGACATGAGGATGTATGAAGGTGAGAATATCTAGCAGTATGCTCAAAGGATAAGAGATAGTTGGTGAAATAAAGAGTGTAAGAGGGAAAGTGGAAGATGCCACAATGATCAGTAAGCTACTAAGAGCCCTGCTACCAGTCTATGCTATCTGAGTTGCAGCTATTTAGGAGCTGAAGTCCATTGAAAAAACTAAGGTAACTCTTAACTCTATCATTGGCAAACTTACTGCTTTTGAATTAAATGGTTATGATGGTAATGTACAAAAATTAGAATCTGCATTCAAAGCTTCTATCTCTAACCCATCTGTGAGAAAAAGTTGAGATACTTGTCATGGTTATGAATCTAGATCCAACGGAGATGTTGATGATGAAGATGGCTTAGTGGAGCTTGAAGCATTGTTGGCAAAACAACTACCTAGAGGCACTGGTAAATATAGAGGTAAACTACCTTTAAAATGTTTTGCATGCAACAAGATTGGTCATATAGTAGTTGTATATAGTGAAAATGGATAACAATAATAACAATATTGAAAGGCTAAATGAATTCAACCACAAAACCCTAGCCTAACAACAACAAAGATCCACCATAACATATGAAGATTACCTAAGACAATGCAAATCAAATGAAATCACAAAGATTATACCATCACATGTCCAATAGGGTTTTGATCTCCATTCTTCCTATCTCCATTGATCTTGCTTGATATATTTGCTCTCAGATTTTATGTGCACAAGAGCTCAACAAAGAACAGAATGTGGTTGCTAGTAGGATCGTAGTGTAGTCAAGTCCTTAAGATGATTCATTAGGGTGATTGATTAGAATGATTGATTAGGGTTTGATAATGAAGGAAGCATCTCCTTATATAGAAGACACTATATGAAATGGAGGGATAAGATTGAGAGGTGTAAAAGGAGGTCGGCTATGATTAGAGGGTAGGTAAAAGAAATAATAAAATAATGAAAGGGGTAGGTAGTGTATGAATTAAGAGATGAATGACATGTGTCATGGGTAGAAAAGGTTAATGAATTAATTAAATAAATAAATATTTATTTAATTAATAGAAGAAGTGGTATAATTAAATAAATAAGATATTTATTTAATTTAGGAAAAAGGATAATTTAAATAAATAAATATATTTATTTAAATGAGAAATAAGGCTAGAAGAGGATAAATGAATTAATTAAATAAATAAAAATTTATTTAATTAATAGAAGAATTAAGCTTCGATAATTAAATAAATAAAATATTTATTTAATTAGACTGGACAATTTTGGGTGTCTACATTTTGCCCCTCTTTGAGACAATGCGGTTTGTCGCGTTGTTTCACAGAAGATAATATGAACTGATACAGAGTTGCCCCAAGATGGGAATGATATGCCCCCTCGAGAGATTGGATGAAAATGTCTGGAAAGATTGCAGACAATCTCTCGATAAGAAAGACGAGCTAGAATGGACTGACCGGATAAAGTGACAGAGTCACGGGATAAAGAAGACTGACTCGGGAAATGAGGGCGAGGGCTAGGGTAGTCTATAAGATAGACCACGAGGGAAATACATCCTCATTATCATCTACACATCCACGAGAGCAGATTACAGAGCAAAATAGAGCAGCAACAGTCAGCAGCGATGGCCTTCATTCACAGATTCGATCGCGTTCACCAATTTCAGAGGCCAGCAGAGGCAGGAGAGCCGGTAAGTACCACCAAACCTCCTCGTACTTTGACGCATTTAATTTTGTCATTAATGCATGGTAAGTAGAGCAATAAATGTGCTTAGAGTAGGGTCCCAAAAAATGTCCAAAAACATCCAGGCGCGTCTGCGTTGGTTCCAAGCGCATCTGTGCTCGCGAGGCGCGTCTGTGTTTGTGCCAGGCATGTCTGCGTTTGAAACCGCGTCTGTGCCAAATGCGGCCGCGTTTGTGATGGTCAGTCGTGTCTGTGCCAAGAAGGCACGTCTGTGTCGCCCAGGTGCATCTGTGCAAAGCATAGGCACGTCTGTGTTTGTCAGGCACGTCTGTGTTTTTCAGGCGCGTCTGTGTAGTCTTTGAGCGCGTTTATGTCAGGTAATCGCGTTTGTGTTTTAAAAAGTGTGAAATTGCGTCTTCTAGGTCAAATCAGCAGTTCTGTGATGAACATACGCTGTCGATTGGATAAGATGATGAGAGGATACACTCAAGTAGGTCCTCTAGGGAAGACTAGGATAGATCAAGGCACTTTGTGATGAACAGTGAGTACCAAGATAGAGTACTTTGTGATGAACAAGGAGTACTAAAATATGAGCAGCACTTTGTGATGAACAGTGAGTGCAAATGTGAGCAGCACTTTGTGATGAACAGTGAGTGTCACTAGGGTAGATAGCAATATGCATTTAGATAAAAAGTAGCATTTTGTGATAAACAGGGAATGCCACTATGACTGGCATGAGTGATTTGCTTGACTGCAAGAGTATTTGCCGATGCTGGAGTCACGAGAGAGATTCCCATCGACTCAGAGGTTGCGACCTGAGGTGACAGCCGAGGACCGAGCTGCGATTGAGGAGATGGGATTGAAACATGTTCTATATGTGCCTGAGTTTCGGGCAAACATGGGACTGTTGACTGCGCTGGCGGAGAGATGGCACTCTGAAACCTGTACTTTTCATTTGTCGATGGGTGAGATGACAGTCACAGGATGTATATAGGATACTGAGGATACCGATTGATGGGGAGGTGATCCCATACGATCGAGATGGAGATAGGGAGGCCCTGAGATGAGTATTCCAGGACCCAGGACTGGAGATGAGGGCAGGACATGTGGCGTGGGACACTATGACAGCCACAGGGCTAGCGCTGCCAGCAGTGGTAGGAGGAGCGATCAGTGGGTTTCTGTGTCTAGATAGGGCGACACGGGGGTTGGTTGTGGGTTGGGGAGGAGCACTGGAGACACTGGTGATGCAACACACCAGATATGCTTGGGGACCGTGTGTGCTGGCACACCTCTACTATGAGCTGCATCAGTTCGTATACCATGGATCAGTGGGATTGGGCTGCGGGATGACATTATTGCAGGTGTGGGCTTATGAGCATCTACCAGTGATGAGGCCGATACACTTCAGAGGCAAGGGTCATGGACGCAGTTTTTTGCACTTGTATGATATGATCACGTCGCAGCCACGGATTGGCAGGTTGGAGCACTGACGGCGGGTGATAGATGATACTGATGTGGTCATATAGAGGCCATATCTGGGATGCGAGCAGTGGGAGGATGATGCAGTTGAGCTTCCTTACACCTTCTGGATCAGGTATCTGATTGGGCGGACACCCTATGTGTTGGAGAGGCAGCTAGTGGACAGGGTTGGCCGGCAGTTTGGCAGGATTCAAAGGATGCCACGGGGCTCAGGTATGTATGCACGGACTGTCAGAGATTAGGCACAGTTTGGGCCCCTATTATCATATGATCAGGTTGTTACACAGCTGCTAGAGATGATGCCACTACCATGGGACATGTGGCCAGATATTGAGGATGTTGACATGGATGCCGAGTATACAACATACTGGGCGGAGCATACCTTCCCACGCTTGACGGATCCGGGAGAGCCATTGGATGGAGATGGGGGTGGGGATGATGATGATGATGGTGGAGGTGATGGGGGCAGAGGCCGATGGAGGAGGAGGGGAGTAGTTGGAGAGAGGAGGGTGGAGAGGAGAGACACACTCGGGTGGTGAGGGGTCGCGATGGATTGCCGCTATAGGTGCCAGCAGTACAAGGTCCCAGACAAGTACAGGTATAGGGACAAGGAAAAATACAGGGACAGGTACCAGTACAGGTAAAGGCACAGGGGAAGGCACCCATACAAGGGGAGCCACAGGAAGAGGCGGAGGGGGCTAACGCAGAGGAGGATGAGCTGATAGAGCTGAGGGAGATCTGCCAGGGATAGGTAGATGAGATCCAGGAGTTGGAGAGGGAGAGGGATCGGCTCAAGAGGAGGCTCAGAGATACTGAGTGGGAGCGGGATCAGGCTATTCAGCGTTATACAGAGGTTGAGATAGCACTGAGGGTGGGGAGATAGGCAGTGGAGGACACAGGGGCAGGATATGCTTATGTCCTGCGGGCAAGGGAGGAGATTGCCTATTGGCGGGATCTCTATTATGGTGCAGTGCCAGCGGATCAGCGAGCGAGGAGCTTCCATAGACCGTCGCATATAGCGACAGTTACGGGAGGGAGCCGGAGGAGATAGGCATCGAGTGGTGGGGTTATGGGTCCTCCACCACCACCAGATAGAGGGGATAGGAGGGATGATCCTGGGGCGGGTCCTTCAGGGGCTCAGATTCCATCGAGGCTAGGCGGCTCCGAGGGAGGGAGTTCATCATAGCCATAGAGGGCTCCCTATGTATCAGTATTGTACCATTTTTGTATGATGATGTAGACACCTGTGGGTGCTTTTGTAGCCATATGATTTTGACATCATTGTATCATGACACTTTTATGATTATATATATGAGATGATTCATCTTTGCGGCAGCTATATGCATGTGTACCTATGTGATGAGATGTTTTTATGATGTATGCTTATGATATGGATGCAAATATATATATGATGCAATGCAATATTTGTTCTTTTATGTTTTATATGTTATGCCAATGCAAATGTGAATGTATGTAATGCAAATGAATATGATAATGCAAACGTAAATTGTGCTAACAGGTGTTATGTGCAAGATGTGATGCAGTTGTGATATCTATATGTATGTATGAAATGCTTATATGTGGTGATGCAAGTGCGACTACATGAAATGCAAATCTTTTTGGTGTGTCATTATACTCAGTCATGTGATAGCCGACTACGCGGACTCGAGAAGGATGATGGAAGTCAATCAAGAAAGGGGGATGAAAGACAAAAGATATGAAAGTGAAAGAGCTTCTTGTGTGTTATCATCATTGAGATTTATTATGGCAAAATAGGTTATGACAATCGAGGCATGTGTTCGACCTAGAAAGTCATTGTACCTATTTGCATGGAGATAAAACAATCACAAACAAGGAATGCCCCAGTTCACACTAGACTTACAGTGTCCTCATATCCTTGGACAAGTCATAGCATTACTAAGAGACAATCCACAGACAGCAAATACAAATAGGTGACGATACCCCATCCTCGCCTTTCTAGTCAAAGACATCCTGGAGATAGAATCTCTAGTCAGAGACATCCCAGAAAAGCTAAAAGACATGTCACCAAAAAAAGAAGATGAAATCAAAAGAAAACTAAGACTCGACACCAACATCCACTGTAGTCCTCAAGTTTAGTGTCTCTTGTCACTTGTATAAGTCTTATTTGATTGTGGTCACAATGTTTACTTTCACAGAAAGGATAGATAGCACTGAACCATATGTTGTCTGAGTCTGTTGAAAGATTTAATTTGTTGAAGCCCATTGTTGCTGCTGTGTCTCATCTGAAACTGACTGAATCCATGAAACTGATACTTTATTTCGGAGAAGACGAAACTTTATTGCGGATCTGTGATGCAAATGTTGCTTTATTGCGAATTATGCATGGATAGACTAAAGGAAGCTGGAAGAAACTGTACTCCTCGAAACATGTGATGTTCTCAGTTCCACACCCATCACTAGACGTAGGATTTGCCTTAGCCACAGATAGGATCTGATTTATTATGAATGGAAAGGGGTGAAAAGGGAGGTTTATTATGAATGGCTAACCAATCTTGGGTAGATCAATAACAAGCCATGATGGGAATGGGTAAGTTTATTATGAACGAATAGGTCGTGGGTGTGTGCAAAGTGAAGTGATGAAAGTGAATCCTGAAGGAGGGAGGAGCAATGTCTCTACACATGGCACTGGTGACCCAGTTTTCACCATGGTACTTGCCTAGGGCACCACCGAAGTGGTTTTCACCATTGGACGGAATTATTTCTCTTTACTTTTTTGTTTTTTCAATGTTTTTTGTGTCACAAGGCACCTGTTTGCCAGGTTTTCACCAAGTAACGATTTTTTTTGTTTTATAATTTTTTTTGTATTTTTGAGATTTTTTATTTTTTTGTATTTTTTGAATTAGGATACTCTGAAGAGCTACGTGTAAAACCTGCGAAGGTGCATGTTGTTGATAGGATCCTCCAAAGGTTCACCTTCTGTAGTTGAGAGATGATATGCCCTAGATCCATATGTTGTTGTAATGATGTAAGGACCAAGCCAATTTGGTTCAAACTTTCCCTTCTTCTCTTTGTCTTGCTGATTTTTAGGATTTTCTTTGAGAACTGAGTCACCCACCTCAAATGTGTGAGGCTTTACTTTGTGATTGTAGCTGCATTGTTCCTTGACTGAATGATATGTTGCTCGAGTGAATGTCTTCCTTGATAAAGGAATTGAGATAAAATTGCTAGCGTGTGGACTACATAGGCCCATATGCGTTTCACCTAAAGAAGTTTGGGCATCCCTGATAACAAAGTTCTTTGAGGAAGCTCCATTAAAGGTCCATGATGTATCACCAGAAGGGAATGGATGTGTGGAACATGTGGATGAGTTATGAAGGCTTATGATTGTGAAAAGAAGTGAAAGTGGGATAGCATGATGGAGACTTAGGATCAACAAGTATTCTTTTTGATTTAAAATTGTAGAACTTTTGCCCCCAGTTATTTTGATATTAGGGGAGATCAACTCTTGCTCTTTTTGCTTCATAGGAGTTTTATCCTTGACTTTGATTTTTGCAGAGTCTAGTAGCTTTTGATTTTGATCTGGACTAAAGGACTTTTCTTTATTTTTGACTTTTAAATTTTTTTGTTCATAGCTTGATTTTTGATCTCCAATGAGTAAGGGATTTTGTAATTCTTGTTGATCCAAGTCTAGGAGAGGAGCGGAAATGGAATGAGTGGATGAAATGGAAAAGATATGTGAGTTATCAAGAGGGATGGCGATACGCTCAATAGATTCTTTGTTGGAACCACTCTTAGGACTATTGATATCAAGAGTTGCTTGCACCACTAGAGGAGATTTGCATTAAAACCTAGTAGCCACAACACTAGGTGCTTCGTACCCAATTCCTTGCAAATTATTTATAGATTGTTCTTGTTGACTAAATACCTTAGGAGATAGTGGGAGTTGATCAACATGAAAAATATACTCACCACATCCTAGGTCTTTAATCTTGAAATTTTCTTTGATCTCTGCTTGTTTTGATGTAGAAGCTTTCAAGGATTCTGGATCCACATATGCCGATGAAAGAATAGCCTCTCGATTGGCTGGAATTGTTATTTCTGATCTAGGTCGCAGATTGTTGCAATATATGAATGAATTTGGATCCGCTTTGACAGTCACTTCAACTCCATTGTGTGAAAACTTGATACATTGATGATATGTAGATGGGACTACACTCATCTCATGAATCCAAGGACGTCCTAGTAATATATTGTATGTGAGATCCAGGTCTAGGACTTGACAAACCACATCTTTTGTAACCAGCCCGACTCTGAGAGGTAAGGTGACTGTGCCCTTGGATGAATGCTCTTCATCATTATATGCCTTGATGGTAATTTTGTTTGTAGAATTCATAGCTTTGTCGGAATATCCCAATTGTTTAATAGTGTTCAATGTACAAATGTTTAGACCTGCTCCTCCATCTATCAGGACTCGTTTGATTCTATGTTTGTGTATGAAGGCTTCAATGTGTAATGGTGCATTATGTGGCTGACTTATGGAGGCGTCATCGGCTTCTGTGAAAGTAAGGGAGTGTGTAATGGAAAGGTATCCCACCATGGCTTGAAACTGGTCCACGTTCAGATCAGTAGGAACGGCAGTATCTCTCAAGATTTTGTCAAGAATGGCTTTATGAGCGGGGGATATGCGTAATAGCTCAAGGATGCAGATGAGCGCGGGTGTCTTCCCTAACTATTCTACAAGGTCATACTCAGGTTTGGTTGATGAGGAAGCGGTGTTTTTAGCTGGAGCACCTTGCAAAGTGATTTTACCTCGACGGGTTGTGACATGACATTCAGAGGTAGGTTCAGAAGAAGATCCAACACCTCTTAGGACAATCCTGGGTCTCCGAGTAGAATTCTCAGATGATTTTTCCTTGATGATAATGGTAGAGACATAATTGTCCATCAAGATGTGATTGATGGTTGAATCATAGTTGTAAGATTCTCTGGTATAGTTGGTTTGATCCTCTATGGCTTTAGCTTTTCCCTTGTCATGTTTTGGGAATCGTT
Source organism: Cryptomeria japonica (assembly GCF_030272615.1). Lineage (NCBI taxonomy): Eukaryota > Viridiplantae > Streptophyta > Pinopsida > Cupressales > Cupressaceae > Cryptomeria > Cryptomeria japonica. The sequence goes on along the minus strand of NC_081406.1, from coordinate 659,048,652 downwards.
CCTTAAACATCTCATGTTCTTGATTAGACGAATGTCCCTCAATCTCAATGTCACCTCTATAAATGAGATCTTGTATGATGTTCTCCAGTCGATGACAATTTCCTATCTTATGACCTTTTCTCTTATGAAATTCACAATACTCATCATCGTTCCACCAATTTGGTTTAACCTTTGGTTCATATGGAGGAAAATCTGGAATAGTGATTACCTTGTTTGCCACTAGCTTCTTGAAGACTGACTCAAGTGGTTCTCCCAATGGGGTGTACTTCCTTCATGATCTAGAAGTTGTTTGAGTATTCACTTGATTGTTTGTAGAACTTGATCCCAAAAAAATGAATTTGGGTCGCACTGTGTTGGCATCAACAACACCATCATTGACTATGTTCTTGTTTTTATTCCAAAATCTTGGCTTATCTTTTCCTTTTAAGTCATCTTTGTTTTCCTTGAATATCTTAATGACTCCTTGTTCAATTAGGACCTTTTCTGTCGCTAAGCCTTTTTCAATGACGTCCTTGAAGGTGGACAAACAAGTTTTTCTTAGATCATAGCCAATGTCTTTGTTAACATTTTGTGTGAACATCTCTACCATTTGTTTTTGTGGAATTTCACAAGAGCATCTGCTGGCTAGATTTCTCCATCTTTGTAAAAATGATGCAAAAGATTCTCCCTCTTTTTGCTTGGTGTTGCACAAAGTAGTGACTGATATGTCTGTCTCTATGTTGTAGGAGAAATGTTGGATGAATGCCTCTGCTAAGTCACCACATGACTTAATTCGAGGTGGAAGTTGGGAGAACCATTCCATAGCTTGATCACCTAGGCTTTGTGGGAATAATCTCATCAAATATGTCTCTTCTGCTGCTACCTCAATGCAAGCTGTGAAAAATTGTCTTATGTGTGCCTTAGGATCCCCTTTTCCTCTATACTTATCAAATTTAGGCATCACAAAGTGTGTAGGAAAAGGAGGCATTGGAATGCTCTTGTCAAATGGATAGGGACATATGTCTCTCATTGTGTATGTTGGCTTTGGTGTATTTATGTCCTCCATTTTCTTTTGTAAGTCCCTGATTTGTTGTTCCAAATTGCTCTTAGGTGGAGATTGACTTCTTGGACCATACCCCATGCTTGAGGCACTAATTAGAGGAGGAGCATGTTGCATATATGTATGATATTGATCATACACATGTTCATATGGAGGAGGTCTATAGTAATGTTGTGTATATGGACCACTTGGTATAGATTCATGTTGAGGAACACCATATCTATTTTGTCCATGTATACCATACTCCACAGGCATGTCGTGTTCTAATGTGTTACCCCCAAATTTGACGTGGGGTTTCCTTGTGTCCAAATTTTGAGCATGCCTTTGAATATCCAATTGCTTTGGTGGTTGATCCTTAGCATTGGTATATGATTGAGCATATCTGTCTGCATAAGACTTCCATAACGGTCTACGAAGGTGAGTATCATATGCTTGACCATGTGTATGTGGGACCTCTGGTTTTTGAAGCAAAGTTGATGGTGATTCAGGTACCATATGTGGTCCTCTATTTCCTCCACTATTAGGCCTTCTTTGATCCATGTTGGAGTGAGGTTGTTGCAAAGGTCAATTTTCCATTATTTGAGACATGTCAAAATCATGAGGTATCTTGGCTCCACTTTGTGCCATCATTTGTAAGAAGTATTGTCTATCCCTCCTCATTATTTCCTCAACCAATCGATTGAAATGGGGATTCATAATGGATTCTTCCACATCTGCTGAATGTATGAAAAAGTTGTCCATATTGTCATTGTGTGTAGCATTATTGCTTGTAGTGTCCATGTTCTCAACATTTGGAATGTTTCTATAGGCATCCATGTCAGGTAATGTAGTATGATCAGAATTGAAAAAGATATCATTCTCAAACTCATAAGAACTCATGTTTGCGGACTCTTGAGCCTCTTTAGTTTCTCTCCTAGATTTTTGAAGACGGGTTTCAACCATAAACTAGGTATTGACCAAGATGTGTGAGACTAGATGAAAATGGAAAGAGGTATGGAAGACCAAGAGTTGGATGGAATGTAAATGAATCTGAGGTGTACTTGCAATGTCCAAAGTGTAAGACCAAGTATGTATGTAGTAGAGTAGGTGTGACTTCCAAAGAGAGGATAGTTTCTCTTGATGAGGTAAGTTGACCTTGACTCTAAGTAAGACCAAATGAGACCCAAAGGTAAGAAACCTTGATGAGGGACCACTTAGCAAAGTGTTGTTGTATGTAATGTGTTGACAAAGAATGATGAGGACAAGCAAGTGACCTTTTGACTCAAGTTTGGACAAATGTGAATGTAATGTAAGGTGTGAAGCAATGATGGACTTTGTGAGACCCAAAGACAGGTTGACTGCTAAATGAAGTCCTGGAGAAATGACCTAAGAAGCTCAAGAATTCCAAAACTAACTGTGTTTGTTTGCTCGACTGTAGCAGTTTTTCAATTCTGAACACAGACGCACCTGTATACTTCATAGACGCGGTTTCCTGACGCAGACGCGGCTCTGTTTAACACAGACGCGTTTCTGAGATTTTTTTTTGTAAAGTGTAATGTTGATTCTGTAAACACAGACGCGTTTCTGCCCTTCATAAATGCAGTTATACAACACAGACGCTATTATGTCTGACACAGATGCGTTTCTGTAAAATTTGTGCAATTTTTTCCAATCTATGAAGTCATTTTGTTGTGACCAAATCTGACTGTTTGACTGTTTTTCGTGACAAGAGGACACAGTGTTGATGAGGACTCAATGTTTGCAAGTGTTTAGACTCAAAATGACTCCTAGAAAAGTGTGTTGTTTGATGTAAGAATGTTTTGCATACACTTGAAGACACAAAAGACACAATGTTTTGTTGTTTGGTCTTGAATGTTTTGAATGTTTAAAATAAGTCAAGCACAATTCTTATGGCTGGCCAAGACAATAGTTGTTGATCCCACATGGGGTTTTACCCCCGAGTCTACGCTATTCAGAGCGGATACTTAGATGCTTGACCTCACTGGCTCCACCCTCGGTACTCACTTCTTGGGTCAGCCAAGCACCAGTCCCCATGAAAACTCCCCGTGGCGAACTTTGTATCTCTACTAAGAACCGTAGGTGTGTGGGCTGCTACCAAAGGTCCGACCTCCTGCCCCAACAACTAGAAGGATTTGGGCTTCTAAAACAAAAAGGTGCTAGTAAGGGCATCCGCTCGTGTGGCCATACATGCGGCACTTTCAGCTCTGTAAATACAGAAGGCTCCCAGCCGGTAGGGGTTACGCCCTACAAATGATCAAATAAATTTGATCAAACAGGTTTATGGGGAGACATAGTGTCGGTATGAACTAATCAGCACATGTTATCCATAGTTTTCACCATGAATACATTTGTTTATAGTGGTTCAGAAGAGGTGGGTTTTCTTTGCTACCACTTGGGTCGTTCTCTTCTCACTAGTAGTCCTAATGACCACACGGGAAGACAGGCCCTCTAGAGATTAAACAAAAAGAGCCTATTGCTCAAGACACAAAAGACAATGATTCAATTTTAGTGCACCAATTGAAGTGTTTGCTAGTCTATGAAAACAAGGCACACAATAAAAATCCAAAAACCCTTGCCAAGGACCTACAACAAAGAGTTGTTAGTAGTTTGGATTATTTCAAATGATTACCCCTTCCTGCAAGCACACAAGTTAGGTAAATTTTAAACCCAAAAGACTTTGTGAAAATAGGGGCCTTCAACCAAACGATTTAACTTTCAAGACAAGTTGCACCAATTTCATTAGCTAGATCTGAAAATGTTAGCTCAAAATAAACCAGATCTGAAACCCTAAATGCAAAATTCAAAAACTGAATCAATAAAAACCCAAAATTTGAAACTGGTGTACACAGACGCGACTGGGTGACGGGACGCGATTCTGTGAGACACAGACGTGACTACAGAACTCAGACGCGTCTTCTGGACACAGACGCGGCTAAAAACAACACAGACGTGATTTTATAACACAAACACGCTTTCCTAGAACCTGCAAAATAGAATATTGCCAATAACACAGACGCGACTCCAGATGTCGCAGACGCGCCAGAAAATAAAAAACGCAATCCGAAAGTGCGCAGACGCGAAAATATCAAAATGCTGCCGAAAACTTCAGATCTGCAACTTCAAAATACACAATCTGCAACAAGGATGTTAAATGCAAAAGGGACAAGAGTCCCACTGGGCGTGCCAAAATGTATATGGTGAAAATGGATAACAATAATAACAATATTGAAAGGCTAAATGAATTCAACCACAAAACCCTAGCCTAACAACAACAAAGATCCACCATAGCATATGAAGATTACCTAAGACAATGCAAATCAAATGAAATCACAAAGATTATATAATCACATGTCCAATAGGGTTTTGATCTCCATTCTTCCTATCTCCATTGATCTTGCTTGATATATTTGCTCTCAGATTTTATGTGCACAAGAGCTCAACAAAGAACAGAATGTGGTTGCTAGTAGGATCGTAGTGTAGTCAAGTCCTTAAGATGATTCATTAGGGTGATTGATTAGAATGATTGATTAGGGTTTGATAATGAAGGAAGCATCTCCTTATATAGAAGACACTATATGAAATGGAGGGATAAGATTGAGAGGTGTAAAAGGAGGTCGGCTATGATTAGAGGGTAGGTAAAAGAAATAATAAAATAATGAAAGGGGTAGGTAGTATATGAATTAAGAGATGAATGACATGTGTCATGGGTAGAAAAGGTTAATGAATTAATTAAATAAATAAATATTTATTTAATTAATAGAAGAAGTGGGATAATTAAATAAATAAGATATTTATTTAATTTAGGAAAAAGGATAATTTAAATAAATAAATGTATTTATTTAAATGAGAAATAAGGCTAGAAGAGGATAAATGAATTAATTAAATAAATAAAGATTTATTTAATTAATAGAAGAATTAAGCTTAGATAATTAAATAAATAAAATATTTATTTAATTAGACTGGACAATTTTGGGTGTCTACAGTAGCTAATTGTCCTAATGGAAAAAATGAATACAAGAGAGACAAATTCAAGAAGTATAAGGGCAAAGGCAAGAGAGATTGTCTTATTGCAGTTGACAGTGGTATTAATGATAAAGAATCTGATGATGATGCTAGTGAAGATATTGTGTTTGTAGTTATTAAGGAAAAGATATCAGATCAGAAGGCACTAGTGTCCAGGATGGATAACTCTGATGATTGGATCATTGATAGTGGTTGTTCACATCACATGACCGGTGATCGGAGTAAATTCTTTCCTTGATGGAATTTGATGGTGGTGTTGCCAGATTTGGCAATGACTCACCCTGTATGGTTAAAGGTAAGGGATTTATTTCTCTAATGGGAAGAGCAATGCTGACGATGTCTATTGGGTTGAAGGTCTAAAGCACAATCTTCTGAGTGTGGCACAACTTAATGACAGAGGATACTCACTAGAGTTTAGATATGGTATGTGCAAAATCTTTCACAACAAAGGTGAATTGATTGCAACCGAGAAACAAACCAAAGGTAATCTATTTCATCTTAATCCTAAAGTTAGCAACTATTTGATTGCAAAGATAGATGATAGTTGGCTTTGGCATAGGAGATTTTGTCATATAAACTTTGATAACATTGTTAAAGTGAGCAAGTCCAAGATAGTAAGAGGTCTACCTCAGCTAGACAAACTGGTTAATTCTCTTTGCAAAGAACATCATTTAGGAAAAATGAATTCTTCAACTTTCAAGAGCAAGTCCTTCTTAGCAAAGCACTTGTTAGTTTTGGTTCATACAGATCTCTGTGGACCAATAAGAACAAGAAGCATTCAAGGTGATAGATATTTCATGATCTTCACTGATGATTGTTCAAGGATGATGTGGGTCAAATTCTTGAAGGATAAGAATGAATCTTTTAGTAAGTTCAAGGCATTCAAGGCCTTAGTTGAGAAAGAGCGTAGCAAAAAGATAAAATGTCTGAGAATAGATCAAGGTGGTGAATTTACTTATGAGGAATTCACTAAGTACTGTGATGAGAACAGTTTCAAATGGCAACTTTCTACACCAAGGATACCATAGAAGAATGGTATAGCAGAGAGGAACAATCGGTCAATGGTTGAAGCTGCTAGGACAATGTTGATACAAGGAGATGTAGCGAAACCATTTTGGAAAGAAGTTGTAAGTATAGTTGTCTACACTATGAACTGAGTTCTGATGAAAATACGTAAGGACAAGACCCCTTATGAATATTGGTATGGGAGATCACCTGATGTTATCTATTTTAAGATATTTGGTAGAAAATGTTTTATTAAAAGAGGTGATTACATAAGCAAGTTTGAAGCTAAGAGTGATGAAGGCATATTTCTTGGCTATTCCACCAAGAGTAAGGCCTACAAATGCTTCAACAACCGGACACAGAGAATTATTGAGAGTGTTGATGTTCATGTAGATGAATGTTCTGAAGTCTTAGAAGGAACCAGTTCAGAGAAAAAGGATGAGGATCCTTGCATTTTGCTTTTGGAACCTGAAACTGTTAAATCAGAAACCGATAAAGAAAATTTTGATGTACTTGTTCAACCGCAACAAATAAATTCAGAAGAAGATGATAATGAAGAAGCTGAACCTGAAGAGAATGATCATGTTATTCCTAGGTATGTGAGACTGAACCACAGTCCTGAGAAGACTATTGGGGATAAGGATGTTGGAGTACTAACTAGAAGAAAAATAAGAGAGAACTCTTACACGATCTCCACCATTGAACCTAGTGTCGTGCCTGTGAAGTGTGATATCTGCAGCTACAACACAAACACTCAATAGATCATTACAAGCATGATTAGAAAATTATAAGCAAACAAAGATGAACCATGACAAAGCGACCTATCGCCTCCTAAGAGATGCGAGTATGGATTTGCTCTCAGATCTGGATAAGCAATCCCAGTGACTTGACTACACCTAGATGGAGGATTTGAAATGATAATGATATGCAAGGATGAGATTGATTGAGCTAGATTGATCCAAGAGACTAATTAAGCTAATGATATACATGATTAAGCTATGATGATGATGCAATTAAGCTAAAAAAGAGATTGATTATTTTGTATGATTCAACAATTATGCTAGGAAATGATCAAATTAAGCTAAATCTAAGATGCAATTGCCTATAACAATGATGCTCAAATGATATGCCTATAATAACAATGCCTAAATTGATAATGAGATGGGATCCTTTGTGCTCCAAAATGGGGGATATTTATAGGATTTCCAAGGCCAGGGATGAGGTGGCAGGAATCAACGATCAAGATTGTGTCTGAAGATATCAAGGGTGAAATTGGAGGAGGTTGGAGAAGAGGTTGGAGGAAGGGACACTTATCTCTTTGTGGTGACAGGTGTCAAGGAGCCTTGCTCATAAAAGGGCAAGTGTTCAAGAGAGGAGACATGTGGCCAAAGTGTCATGTGTCTCAAGGGGAGAAAATCCACACCATAGGAGGTTAGGATGTGCAAGATAGGATAGGGTTAGTTAGACCCAGGGTTAGGTGGAATGGGTTAGGTTAGAGGGATGATTAGGTTAGGTGGTTAGAAGTTAGGAGGCATGTCGGTAATTTAAATTTAAAAATTCAAACAATAGGAAAAGACTAATTAATTTTTAACAACTCATAAATTGATTTGTTTTAATTAATTAGAGGATTACAAGGAATGAATTGAAATGGTGGGGGATTAATTAATTTGATTTAATTAATCAAAGGGGACTATGGAATGAACCTATTAAATAAATCCTTAGATTTATTAATAAGTAGATGAAAGGGAGAATTTAATCAAATTCCCTAATGAATTCAATTAAATTAGGAAGGGGTATTAATTAAATAATTGCTTATTTAATTAATTATCTTCAAACCATTTTTAGGTGTATACACCTAGAAGTACTAAGGAGGCATTTGGTGATGATTATTAGGTTAAAGCTATGGAGGAGGAATTGGATCAAATTGAGAAGAACAACACTTGGACCCGGGTACCCCTACCGGTAAACAAGAATGTTATAGGTACTAAATGGGTATTCAGAAACAAGTTAAATGAAGATGGTGTTGTAGTTCGCAACAAGGCAAGATTAGTCTGCAAGGGCTATGCTCAAGAAGAAGGAGAAGATTATGGAGAAACTTTTGCACCAGTAGCAAGACTGGAAGGTGTTATAACTTTACTTGAATTTGCAGCCCATAAGAAGTTCAAGGTATACCAGATGGATGTTAAGTCTGCATTTTTTAATGGGATATTGGAAGAAGAGGTGTACATAGAGAAGCCAGATGGTTATGCTTTGACAGATGAGAAATACATGGTATGCAGATTGCATAAAGCTTTATATGGATTAAAGAAGGCACCCAGAGCATGGTATGAACAACTTCATACACATCTAATGAAGATAGGCTTTGCAAGAACTAGTGATGATAGTAATATTTATCTCAAGTTTGAAGGAGATGAAATACTGGTCAGTGAAGTATTTGTTGCTGATATTATTTTTGGAGGTAATGATGTCATGAGCAATAGTTTTATAGATGAAATGAAAAATGAGTTTGAAATGTCTTTAGTAGGGGAAATAAAAAATTTCATAGGCTTGCAGATACAGCAAATGAAGAATGGTATTTTCATTACAGTCTACGTATGTGAAAGAGGTTTAGAAGACTTTTGGCATGAGTGACTGTAAACCAGTTGGAGCACCAATGGTTATAGGTTGTAAGTTATCCAAGGAAAATGAATCTAAGTTTGTTGATGAAAAGGAATATAGGTCAGTGATTGACAAATTACACTATGTTGTTCACAACAGACCGGATATTGCCCATGCAGTTGGTATAGTTGCTATATTTCAGAAGAATCCAAAGGAAGCACACTTGATAGCAACCAAGAGAATTTTTAGGTATCTGAAAGGTATAGTTGACTATGGATTATGGTGCCCATATGGTGGAAACTTTGATTTGAAGGCATACACAGATGTTGATTGGGCAGGAAATGTTGATGACCGGAAAAGTACTACCAGTGGAGCATTCTTTCTAGGAGGAAGGCTAGTTTCATGGAATAGTAAAAAGCAAAGTTCTACTTCACAATCTACTGTTGAAGCTGAGTATGTTGCAGCTTATATGAATTGCACACAAGCTATTTGGTTGAGGCACATTTTGGAAGGTTTTAAGATGAAGATCTCAGAACCTATAAATATTTTATGTGATAATACAAGTGCCATTAATATTTTTAAGAATCTTGTTTTGCATGCTCGCACCAACCACATTTAATTGAAGTATCACTTCTTGAGAGAAAAAAATCAAAGTAAAGATGTTATCTTAGAGCATGTTTCTACCAAGGAGCAACTTGCAGATATCTTTACCAAACCTCTACCTAAGACAACTTTTGAGTATCTTAGAAATCAGTCGGGGGTTGTCCCTCTTCATGAAGTTAGTTGAGCATGATGTTGATTGCATCAGTCCCTGAATCACTTGCAAAATCTTATATGGATTGATGAAGAAGTGGATGTATTCCAAAGGGGGAGCATCAAGTTGCAGTATGTTGTTGATGCACAGTGAAATTTTGATATTACATGTTTTACTTTCAATTTGGCATTGTTGTCAAAGGGGGAGAAGAATTATGTGATTAGGAGAAGAATTATGTGACTGGCAAAGGGGAACCAACGACAAACTGAAGACAGATAGAGCATGGTGAATACTTGGTAATGTAAACCACGATTCCTATTCACCAATCATAGTAGCAATCAGAGGCGTTGATATTTGTATTGCCATCAATGCCAAAGGGGGAGATTGTTGGCATTTGCATGAAGATTGCATTAATGATATGTTATGTTGTCATTGATGTCAATTGAACCGGTAATGGTATTTATGATATTGTTGATATTTTTGTTATTATTGATATTATCTTGTAACCAGTAGGAAGAGCTTTGAGGAAGATGTTGTAAACCGGTATGTTAGTTTGTGAGTTGAATCGGTAAACCAGTGTATAAGGTTAAACCATTTCTATGCAATGTAATCAGTAAACCCTACCAGTTGTTTTTGTTAAACCCTAACCAATCAAGTTTGTTGGTTTAAGATCTAATGATAAGCAGTAATGATGGTGACACGTGTGATCATTGTATGAGGATAAGTTCGGATTGTTTTGGCGTGTTTGTTTGTTTTCTAGGGAATGAGAAAAGTGGATTGCATCTGATGCATAGCGCGTGATGAGTTACAAAGTTCGATGAAGCGGTGATCATGGAGTGGTTGGAATTTTCTTGAAGAATGTGTATAAATTTCTATGTAAATCCAATGGTCACACTTGAACCGATTTGTTTGTAATCTCTATGAGAGAATTAGGTTTTTGTTGTGTTACCAGCCTAATTGATTTGTATTTAAGGTCGATGAGGTTGTTTGTATAGTTGTTGACAAAGTGTTGGCGGAAATCAGTTGAGTGTGTGATTGCCTAACCAGAGAATGGATTTGCAGTTTGAGTAAAGGAAGATTGAAGCTTAAAAGGATTTGATCAAGCAAATGTAGTGTTATTCAGACAAATCAAGAAAACCCGTTGTTTTCTAACAATTACAGCAGAACTGAAATCCCCTAACCGAGTAAGCTCTAAAAAGACTGGTTACTTCTTAAATCCTTTAACAAGGTGGTCCATTAGCTTAGATTCTCAAATCCTCCACCGAGGTTACTCCTAACAGGGTATTTGCTTTTCATCAAGGCATTTTGTAAATCCCTTAACCAGGTGATTCCTAACAGGATCAGTTCTTAACAGGACTTATTGTAAAAGCTTTAACAGGCTTGGCTCCTAACAGGGTAAAATTCAGACGAGTTCAAATAGTTATCTTGTGAGTCTCATCTCACCTTGGTTTTTACCTATTTGGGTTTTCCACATATAAACATTTGTGTAAGTGGTGAATGTTTTTGTGGTTATGATCTTATTTGTTGATTTGATTGTCTACTTAACTATTCTGATAAGGCAAGATAATTGGAAGCATTGAGAGATGGAATGTGTTGATATATGATTAAGCATTTTGATGTTTACAAGATTGAAGTTGTTTACTTTTAAGTTGTTATAACAGTTAACCGGTTGATGTTGAGTATTGATCTTGACAGTGAAAGTTTACTTTGTGTGTTTGAGTTTGAGATTGGGAAGCTTGTATGAGTTTTTCAGTTTACTGATTCACTCCCCCCCCCCTCTCAATCATTTACCGGATACTTATTCTTTCATCATACCATCATGGTGTATGTATTGTAGAAATTAGTTTCCTTTGTTGGCTACGGGTAGCCAATTTTGTAGCTTCCCAAATTTTAGATTCTCTTTCCATTTTACCAAGGATCTTAAATGTTATTGGTCTCTTATGAGCAGCTAAGTTATTACCCTTAGCAGTCATCTTATAAGGATTTGATTTTCCTTTTTCAAGGCTTGTTTCACCTTTCTTGGCAACCTTATCCCTTCCTTTAGCAGGTCCAACATTGCATATGGTTGTGTAATCCAATCTTTGGTCCTCTGAAGTACTTCCTTTTCTCTTGCATCCATGTCCTTGAGCTCATTCATTATAGGATCAACATTGAATATGGCCAGATTATACACTTTAATAGTCTCATAAGGATAATGGAACCTTTTACAATCTTCTTTTAAGTTCTCAAAAATCTAGAGCCATGCGATCAAAGTAGCCAACTTCAAGTCCATTCTATAGAAGTCTCTTACTCATACATCATAATCATCAATGAAATTTTCCTAGTGATCTTCTATCTTTGGCTCATGTCTAAAATATTCCCCTATGATTGGGTTTATTTCCCCAATGGGATCAAATTTGTCTCTATTTGTTGACATGAGGTCGAGAGTATGGTTGCCATCTTTGGTTTTGCACTCTTAGTAGTTTTCGTATCTTCATAGCTATGAGCACCAATTTCATTAGGAAAAGTGAAGCACGACATGTTTATTTACAATAAGTTTATGTGCCTCTCCCACTTGCCTATAGAGTTCTAATAAAATCAATTTGTCACTTGGAAATTGGGACAGTTTGCAAGGTGTTGTGTTGCAACCTACAACCTTTATGTATGTAAAAGTCAAAATAAATATAATAACTGCAAAACCTCTAAATCTTTGAGGCAGCCTCAACCAAAAGCCTTTTAGCAAAATCTTCTTCCAAATGTCTTATGATTGAAAAAGTGAAAGCATCATTCGCAATATAATATTCTTCTTTTCTTTTAGCCAAGGATGGTTGGGGATAGTGTTTGTAGATCCTCATTCTCCTATCTATCAATGACCCAACTATATTCAATCCTAGAAATATTGTTTGAGCAACAACCTTATAGACTAGATACCATGTCATGTAAAACTTGGGGTATGTCTTCTCAAATATAAATTGCTCATGCAAACAATCATGTAGATAATTGTTCCCGGTCTATATAGGCTTAAATATCAAGAATTAGCAATCTAAAGATTATTTTCAAGAGAGGTAAGGCAAATTGAAATGAGTCTAGTGTTCCTACATTGATCGTAAAACATGTAAATCCATTTGTCATACCCTAGAACTTAGTTAAAACTAGTTATTTCAATAAAAATTATTGCTCAATAAAATCCTCTTTGGTTGCAATAGAGCTCTGCCAATACAATGGATATTGCACATATTTTGCATAAGAACACAATGGAATCTAACTAGCAAAAAAAAAATCCAAGAATACAAAGATGTCCTAATTAGATGGAAGTTCCTTGCAAATAGATAAGTGCCCTCTAAATTGTTAATGTATGTTTTTTATTTTCCTATATTAGGGGGTATTTATTTTTCCAACATATATTATTTAAGCTTGCTTTGTTAGGATTCCCACAGATACTGAGAGGGAGGGATGAATCAATATCTAACCAGTATATTGAATTTCTTAACTTAAAACATGCAGAACATATTATAACAGTGTACTGGTATGCAAGAAATAATGCAATAAACAGAAATGAAAGCAACCACAGAAGAAACACACCATAACACAATATTTTAACAAGGAAACCTGGTGTGGGAAAAACCTCGGTGGGATTTGTGACCCACAATATTCACTTACTGGCCAATAAGAGAATATTACTTACAAGAGGGGCCTGCACATGCAGGAAGGCCAACTGCTTAGAGCTCACTGCTCAATGGGAAGTCTCACTGACTTACAATGATGGGTTATACAAATCTAGTATCTTGTACTGCTTCAAAATAACATCTATAATGCTAGATCCAGTACTGGTTTCTGCTCTGCTTCTTACATAAACCCTTAACCTATATTTTGCATAATAGGTCTGCCTAATATCTTTTTTCTTATCTCTTACAAAATGTCTACAATGATCTCTCTTATATATAAGAGTCATTTTACAACTTGCCAAGTCGGCTTACAAAGTTTTTACAATAATAAACAAAATATAATATATCAAAAATCCTGTCAGCCTCTGTGTCGGTATGCTTCCTTTCTCTGTCAGTGTCGGTAGTCTGAGTGCCGGTGTAGAGTGTTATATGTTGATGCTGGTGTCATAGGATTGTAAGGTTGCCATCAATGACAAAACCTTCAATCACCTACAATGTCTCATTGGAGTGTGCATATGCCAACAATCTCCCCCTTTGGCGTTGATGGCAACACTCATGAGAAAATTCAAAAGTGTATCCAAAACTGTAATCCAAAAATGTTTCCAAAAATATGTTACCAAAAATATAAGAGCTCCCCCTGAGCAGATAAGTCTTTTGCCGGTTATTTTCTCATACTATTACTCCCCCTTTGGCATCAATGACAAAGGTTTCCAAGATGTTAGTAGAGTTGTAGTCTCAACTTTGTAACTGGGTAGTTACAATTTGAAATAGATCCGCCAAAATCAATTTCATACTCTCCATAAACTTCTTACTGTCTCTTATTGTTGTCTCTGTTCTTTGAACTGTACTGGTGAGGTGTTGCATATGATCTGTCAGTGTTCTCTGTCCCTGTACAAGTGCCTCAGATATTTCCTTCCGCATGAATGCTAGATAGTCCAATCTTGGACTCAGTCTTAGTCTCAAATTCTTTGCCTTATCCACTATTCTCTCCTTTTCTCTTCCTAGCTTAAGTAACTCTTCCTAAAAACTTGTTATCTTCTATTCAAAAACTGATAATGTATCAGGTGAGTTAACAAAACTGTCTGCAAGTTTATTGATTTCATCCTATACCTTGCTCATCTTCTTATCTATGTCTACTGTCAAAAAGTTTGTTTTGCAAGTATCTTTATACAGAGTTTTAAATTCCTTTAATAAGTTGCATAGTTCCGGTAGAAGTGTGTCGAATTCTCTAGTACACTTCTTTATCTGATTTTCAAAGAATTTTTGCTTTTCAATTTCTACCTTATCCTTTAATGCCTCTTCCTTTATTTGCTCAATTGTCATTGTGTTCTCAGTGATGTACTTAGACAAAATGTCAATTTGACTTAATGAATCTTTATTGTCTATATTGCAGTTAGGAGATAGCCTTTTCAAAATTGGAATTGTGTCATCTATAGCTTTATAAGCTTGTGAACTACAATTTGTTATCCTTTTGATTGAATCTAAGAGTACTTCAGTTATATTAGTTGATTTATAGCCTGCTGATGATGAACTAACATTCTGAACTCCATCGATGGGGGAAGTAACCAAGCTTGTTGTGACCTCTAGTAGGTCTATTTGTGTTTGCATTTCCTTAAGCAATGGTTTTTTATCTTCTCCTGTTGTCGGTTGTACTGTTTCCTCATGACTCTATTCCTGTACCTATTCTTGTTCCAGAGCCTTTTTCTCTTCTTGTTTTTCTGTCTGTTCTCTTGTGTTATCATCTATCAGTTTCTCTTGTGTTTGATCAGTTTGCTCAGTTACCAGTGGCTCACTAGCCATGTCTATCTTACCAATTGTATCGTAATCTACCACAATGTTGGTCTTTTCTGTATCAACATTTATTGTGTATAGGACTTCAGGATTAGGATTTATATCATCTATATTCATACTTTCAACTGTCGGTTGATCTTTTGTAGTAGTTGTTACCGGTGATGTAATCAAAGGAGGTGGGGGTAAGTTGTCTTTTACTTTGATACTAGGAGGTTCACCAACTTTTCCTTTACCCTTGTCCTTGTCCTTCTGATATGCCTTTATAGGTTTGTGGCTCATGTACTCTTCCTGTTTTTCTTTTTCAACTAGGAATATATCCCATGCATTTTCTATTTCTTCAGTTACCTCATTAACTCTTCAAACCATTAAAGCAATATGCCGGTGTGCAATAGAGAATACTGACCAGTTGGCTTCTGCAATTAAATCATCTATCTCCTTAGGTGAGTTTACTGGGTAAACAGCTAGTAACTTTTCAATTTTGATTTTCTTATCAAGCTCTATAACAGCTTGTCTTCTTGCTTCCAATCTTTTGAATAGTTCATCTGGTACTTCATCTATCATTTCCATCAAAAATTTCTTATACATGTCCATGTGCAAAATAACACTGTTTTCCACTTGTTCTTTTTCATCTGTTGTCAAAGTGTCCTATAATTTATTTATATTCTTTAGTTTCCCTTCCTCTGTAATTTCATTTAGCAATATGTCAAGAGGGGCCATGTTTTGTTTTGTCTTCTTCTTCTTTGGTGTTAATTTCTTCTTTGGTGTAGTCTTTCTAACCGGAGATCTCACTACTTGTTATTTCTATCTAGTTCTCCTAGGTGAGGGTGTGGTTGTCGGTGAAGGATCTCTTTTCCTTACAACTCTTTTGAAAGTTACAGGCACGTCATTCTCCAAAGAAGTAGCTACTGGTGATAGGTGAGTTTCGGGTTGTAGAGTTCCTAACTCATCCTCAGTGATACCGGTTTGTTTCAGTACATCTTCTTTAATAGCCTTAGCCTGTCTAGAGCCTCTTCTCACAACTACTTCAACCTTTTTCACTCTTTTCTTAGATTGAATTTGACTTTCTATGGTCTTAGCACTACCAAATACTTCTTCCTTTGGTTCATTTGGTGCTTCCAGAAGTGCTTTAGCATAAGTTTCAATTATATGATCATCAGTCTCATAACCCATCTCTGTTACCCAAATTGTTCTTGGGATGATTGCTTCCATCCAGATCTCATTCTTTTTATTACAAAACATATATCATCCTTGTATTTGTCAACAATCTTCTGTGATAATCTGATTCTCTTCTTCATTTTGACCTTAAGTACTTGAAAGTAGTCATGAATGTTCTTTTCCTTGTCTTCACCCATGTTATTCAATAGTTATGTTAATTGTTTTCCTACCGGTATATCGAATCCAAGTTCTTTATAGCCTATACCAGGAACATGTTTGGTTATGTGTAGCATCAAGCATACAAGAAGATTACCAAACCTAAAAGTTCCTTTCTTATCTTTCTTTATCTTACCTAAGTTGTCAATTAACTCATCTTTTAACCATTCACATATGTCAATTTTCACATTGTCTGTAATCATGTCATAAGCACTCTTAATGCATAAACTTGAAACTGAGTTGAGTCTATTTGCATGAGTAGCTTTATACCCTAAAATCATGCTAACAAATCTCACATTTATATATGTTACATCATTTACCCTCAAGGACCTTATGTCTGATGTTGCACCAATTAGTTTAGTTACTAGGTCATTTGAGACCTTCTTAGTCTTGTCTGGTCTTTTACCAGTGGAAGGTAACCCTGTGACAGCTTTCACAGCTTCCTTGGTAATTTTGTGAATTGCATCTAACCAGAAAAATTCACCATGTACCCTACTTAAGACTAACCTAATCACATCCTTGGAAAATTCAGGAATGTAGAGGATTTCAGTAAATCCTAGGGTTTCAATGATTTTATGTTCTAATTTTATATTTCTAGAATTATCACATATGACAGATTTATACATTGTTTTGATCTCTTCATCTCCTAATTCCTCTATGTTGCAATGAATGTAAATTTGGGGGTCTTCAGCATAAACAACTCCTTTTGGAATTTGAGAAAAAGCACCTACAGTGTCATCTTTCTTTGCTACCTTGGGAACTAGTTGAAATATGGGCCTAGGGCATTTTATAACCTCGACTACAGTAGGGTTTGCTATATATTCAAGTGCAGAGGTGGATGCCATGATGATAAATACCTTTTTCTGCCTTAGGGTGAATTGATCGCTTGAAGTGTTCTTGCCTCTTTGCTCAAAATCCCTTAGTGCTCTTCGAATGTTTGAAATCTCAGTGAAGTGAAATGGAGCCAAAACCACAAATTTATAAAGTTTATTTGTCATCTACCACATTTAATGCATGTTGGTTAAGTAGTCACTTAAAATTGTCTGCCGGTATACAAGTAATTTCCAACTTCTCATCTCTAACTGAGGGAATAATAGCATGTGTGTCCTTAGATTGCCAAACCCTCAAAGAAACTTTCTTCAATTTGATGAAGAACTTCCTGCCGGTGGAGCACTACTCTGTCTTGGCGATGGAGTAATATTTTGTTCTGTCGGTGGAGTGTTGATTGGTTCTACCTGTGGAGGAGTATTCCCAACATTTAGATCAGCTTTCCTAATCCATTGTTTTGAGAATTCTTGCTTTACTTCTTCAACTTTTTCTTTCCCTTCAAGCTAGAACTTTTGTTGTCTGTCAGTGATCCTTTGCTTCTATAGAATTTTGCAATATATCCAATCTTGTTACATGCATAACAAGTCACATTATTCTTCTGAATAGCTTTGCCATAGCCTATGTCGGTTTGTGTTCTACATTGATTAGATAGGTGTCCAAATCTTCCACAAACATAACATCTCACATTCATTCTGCAATTTTCAAAGTTGTGACCAACTTTGTTGCATTTTGAACATTAATCGGTGGGTGTGTTGACATTCTGATAGTTTCTAGATCTACATTCATTTGCCCTATGACCATACTTATTAAAGTTAAAGAATTTTCCATTGAATTTATAAGCATTAGGTTGCCTTACCGGTTTGCCATGATCCTACGTGTTTGCATTACCAGAGCTTTCACCAACTTCAAAGCCAATTCCAGAAGTGTCACCCTTAGGTTTTTGATTCTTCAGCAAGTTACCAAGTTCCTCTGAGCTTTTCTTGAATTTCTCTTTATGTTGATTTGCAGTATCTAGTTCTCTTTCTAAGACTTCTTTCTGCCTCATCAGTTCATTGGAGTCATTCTAAGTGTGCATCAGATCTGTCTTCAATAAATCATTTTCATAACTAAGTCTTGTGTTTTCATTGGCAGCATCACTTAGTCTTCTAGTCAAATCTTCTTCATTCTTCTTTCTATCTTCAATTTCTTTACAAAATCTCATAGTCATATCCTGCATCTCATTCTTTGTTGTCATGTTCTCTTGTTTCAACTTGTTTATCATATCATTAAGAGATTCCTTTTCATCATTCTCATTTTGCATCTTTTCACAAAGTTCTCTTCTCTTGTTTCTTGAAATGGTAAGATTTTCTTGAAGTGCCTGAATGATATCCTGAGCTGCCTTTAGATCATCTTCTAGTTTGATATTTTTCAGTAATTCTGTATCATAGTCTGAAAAAGTTGCTTCTAGTTGCTTCATCAGATTTTCCATATCTACTGGTGTCAAGATCTTCCTCAAGCTGTTAGGCTTCTGAAAATAGTGGACCAGACTCTGATACCAATTGTTAGGATTCCCATAGATACTGAGAGGGGGGGGTGAATCAGTATCTAACCAGTATATTGAATTTCTTAACTTTAAACATGTAGAACATATTATAACAGTGTACCGGTATGCAAGAAATAATGCAATAAACAGAAATGAAAGCAACCACAGAAGAAACACACCATAACACAATATTTTAACAAGGAAACCTGATGTGGGAAAAACCTCGGTGGGATTTGTGACCCACAATATTCACTTACTGGCCAATAAGAGAATATTACTTACAAGAGGGGCCTGCACATGCAAGAAGGCCAACTGCTTAGAGCTCACTGCTCAATGGGAAGTCTCACTGACTTACAATGATGGGTTATACAAATCTAGTATCTTGTACTGCTTCAAAATAACATCTATAATGCTAGATCCAGTACTGGTTTCTGCTCTGCTTCTTACATAAACCCTTAACCTATATTTTGCATAATAGGTCTGCCTAATATCTTTTTTCTTATCTCTTACAAAATGTCTACAATGATCTCTCTTATATATAAGAGTCATTTTACAACTTGCCAAGTCGGCTTACAAAGTTTTTACAATAATAAACAAAATATAATATATCAAAAATCCTGTCAGCCTCTGTGTCGGTATGCTTCCTTTCTCTGTCGGTGTCGGTAGTCTGAGTGTCAGTGTAGAGTGTTATCTGTTGATGTCAGTGTCATAGGATTGTAAGGTTGCCATCAATGACAAAACCTTCAATCACCTACAATGTCTCATTGGAGTGTGTATATGCCAACATGCTTAGGTTATTAGGAGTGGTTAATATGAGGACACGTGGCGAAATACTTCAGCTACATGTGTAACTCTACACCTCACATGGATAGCTAAGCTATACACCCCCTTTTATCTTGTAGTGTCACCTCTCATAACCACTGTTTTGTCATTTCCTTGGTGGGTTATGGGGTAGTTGGGTTTCTCGCCCTCTTTCGACTTTATGTGCCACCTCTTATAACTCTTTTAGTTTTCATGTAAGGAGGTTATGCCACATGTTTTGATATTTACCAAGTAGGTAAAAACCTCCAACCTTTTATGGGGTAGTAGGTAAAACCTTCCACTTTTTATGGAGGTGGGAGTTAATGCACCTCTTGGATGTATATGCTATTATTTTTCTATATAATAAGCACTATACTCTCACCTTCACAAGTCCAATGGTAGCTCGGTGAGAGTCTTCTCCAAAATTCTCGTTTGTCTCTCATATCAGATTTTTCTTCATTCAACTATTTTGATCTTCGATCATTTGTTGTTTGGAGTTGCATGTGATCTATGATAGACGTCAGATCTTGGATGGGTTCTCACTTCTCATAGAATCTAACATGGTATCAGAGTCATGTTGTCTGGTAATGCTCATTGTCTTTGTGAGATTTTACCAAGATCAAGAGGCAATGGAAAGCACAAATAAGAGAGAACAAAATATATGATAGGAATAAATTGTATTCTATCAACATGAAAATACTGATCAACTGGATCATCAAGCGTTACATATAATGAATATGAGCCTCCTTATATAGTCAAGGCTATATGGATATGTGAGCACACAAATATGACATGTGGCTCAATAAGAAACAAGGGTAGGTAGGAGAAACAATATAATATTCCACATGAGGTGGATCACCCACTGAATGTGGAATGTAACAACAAGATAAGTCCACAAAAGGTGGAAATTCTCCTACACACACTATCCCAATGTGGCACAAACACCCAAGTGTCTCATACCCAAACTACTATGTGTAGACACCTAAAATTGTCCAATCTAATTAAATAAATATCTTTATTTATTTAATTACTTTAGCCTAATTCATCTATTAATTAAATAAATCCTTATTTATTTAATTAATTCATTTATCCTCTTCTAGCCTTATTTCTCATTTAGATAAATACATTTATTTATTTAAATTTTCCTTTTTCTAAATTAAATAAATATCTTATTTATTTAATTATCCCACTTCTTCTATTAATTAAATAAATCTTTATTTATTTAATTAATTCATTAACCTTTTCTACTCATGACACATGTCATTCATCTCTTAATTCATACACTAGCTACCCCTTTCATTATTTTATTATTTCTTTTACCTACCCTCTAATCATAGCCAACCTCCTTTTACACCTCTCAATCTTATCCCTCCATTTCATATAGTGTCTTCTATATAAGGAGATGCTTCCTTCATTATCAAACCCTAATCAATCTATGCACCCCCCGTTGACTACATGACTACATTACTCTTTGCACTTTCACATGCGATCCTACTTGCAACCACATTTCGTTCTTTGTTGAGCTCTTGTGCACATAAAATCTGAGAGCAAATATATCAAGCAAGATCAATGGAGATAGGAAGAATGGAGATCCAAACCCTATTGGACATGTGATGGTATAATCTTTGTGATTTCATTTGATTTGCATTGTCTTAGGTAATCTTCATATGTTATGGTGGATCTTTGTTGTTGTTAGGCTAGGGTTTTGTGGTTGAATTCATTTAGTCTTTCATCATTATTATTGTTATCCATTTTCACCATATACACTATGAAATGCATGTACCTAAGTAAACTTAAGTAAGGTGTAATAATATCCAAGATGAATAATCATTTACACCAACACCCCCCCTTAAGTGCAACTTAGGGGAATGCACTTAAGTATACAATGCAACTAAGAAATGCAAGATGGGTCCCGACTACTAGGCCATGTTAGATACCCATGTACAAATGCAAATGCATGCAAACCAATGCAATGAAATCTCTCACAAAGCGGGGAAAGAGAGAAAAACCCAATGGGAAAAAATCCTCCCCCAAAAGAGAGATGAAAACTAGATACAAAGAACTCTCATAGAAGTATGTGAAGGACAAAAGCCCATGTGAGGAAAAAGTCCCCCCCATATGAGAGAAGAAGAAGAAGAAGAAGAAGAGACTAGGAAGCCCCCCCTCAATGTGGAATTTGCACCAATGATAGAAGCTTGAAGATGAATGAAGAAACTTCTCCATGAACGTCGAACCATGTTCATCCCCTTAGGAAGAAACAAAACCAAACGTGGATCCAAAAAGTCTCCCCAACCATGAAGGGAAGATGAAGAAAAAAAACTCATGATGAAAGGAATCTTTGAAAACTGCTCAAGTGTCCCCATGTTGATGCTGAAAGGTACCCCCTCCAAAGGTGGTAAACTATGCCACAGTACTGAAAAAGGCACTCCAAGATCTAGTGGAGAAGAATGTAGAAAGATGTCCAAAGACTCATATGTCTCCTCAAAAGATAAAGAAACCTCCTCTAAGTGTTGTACAAAAGTATCCACAATCATGTCAACCTCTAAAGATTGATCATGTAGAGAATGCACAAGAGGGTTAGAGTGATCCCTCGCAACAATCGAAGAAGGGTCATCTTCATCAAAGAGAAGATGAATGTCATCAATGATGTCTCCCAAATCTATAATGTAGGACTCCACAAACAAACCTACAATGTCTGTCAAGTAGGCATCCCAATCAACTGAAGCTGGAAGACATGAAATATCTTGCTGCACTGAATCATAAGAAGGCAAAATTGTCACACTAGCTGCATCATCAGGTGCAATAGGTGGTTTGATATCAATAGGAGGACATGATATGCAAGGCTCAAGAACAGGTTCACATGTGAGAATCCCCAAGTTCAAATGCCCAAAGTTCTCCTCAAAATATGAATCATCAACATAGGAAGAATCAACCTCATCAATAGGACCAAAATCTGAAAAAGAGTACAACCGAGATGCATGATCAACCACCTCAATCACAATGATAGCTCCACTCTCCAAGTCTCTAATGATAACTAAATTAGGTGTAAACTCCATAGTTTTCCTAGTTGCCCCATGTGTGCTTTGATAGATGGAAAGAATATTATTTGTCAAGTGGGGTACACACAACACATCATTGAAGGAGTTATCCCCAATGACAATAGATCCTTTCCGAATCACATCCATGTATGTATGATTGCCCATCAAAATTCGTGGCATGTGGCAAGGCTCAAATGTAGAAAACGTAGACTGCGAAGATGTCATATGATAAGAAGCTCCTGAATCTAGAAGCCATCTCCTTGAATCAGGACTTGTAGTAGCACAAAGAGCTTGTCCCTTTCCTTTATCTATCCCAAAAGAGTGATCCTTTCCTTTATCCTTGGAAGAAGAAGCCGATGTAGACATTCTAGAAGGTAGGTTGATTCTATTCTTCTCAAGAAGATTCTTCAACTCATCAATATCCTTCTTATAACAATGATGTTCATCATGTCCTGACTTCTTGCAATATCCACAAAAAAGATTGTCCTTATATGATTTCCTCTTAGGTGAGAATGGTGAATCACCTTGTTGTGGAGAGGAATATTGTGCTCCATCTTGTTGAGGTTTTGACTTAGGTTGCTTTTGATTCTTGTCTTTTCCTTGATTACTTTGATTCCCTTTATTAGCCACCAAAGCTTGTGACTTTGAAGATTTGAGAATCCCCATCGTGGTCAACTTAGATTTCTCAAGTATCAACATCTCCGTGAATGAATCAAATGAGGGAGAAGTGTATGAGGAACCTTGAGCTAACCTATGGGTGTGAAAGATAGATACAAAGGTTGCATACTCTGAAGGAAGCTTGTCCAACAAGTTGAAAGCCAATTGAGCATCCTTTTTGTCAATTCCACAATCCTTTAGCTTTTCTCTTAGCTCATTTACTTTTGTGACATAATCTTGGATTGTATCAAAATCCTTGGGATCCAAAGTTGTGAGCACACTATCAAGCTTGTAGTCCTTAATCTCATCAACTTGATCATACAATTTCTTAAAAATATCCCAAGCCTCTTTAATTGTGGTAAACTTATCAATGTGAAAAATGAGGTCATCTGATACATACTTTCTAAGAGTTCCAAGTGCCATAGCATTCTTAGTAAGCCATTCAACTTGAGCATTAGGATCAGCCTTAGGATCAGGTGGTGATGTTATAGTTTCATTTACATAATGAATGAGTCCTTTTTCCATTAGTTTACTCCATGCCTTAATCTTCCATGATGCATAATTATGAGGAGTTAAAAGTGGAAATTTAGGAGAACCCATAGCACCAAAAATGAAAGAACACAAGTTAGAGAGAGACACAATCACTAAAGACACCCCCCAAAAATACTCAATCAAGAAACCCCCGCCCCCCGCCAAAATGGTGATTTTGACACTTTATACTTAGTGCATATACAATGGGCCACTTGAAAAACAAGGCAAAGTGGACTTCTGATTTCAATTTACAACTTCTCAAAATGAGATCTAAGAGACTTCAACAAATACTGCTAGTGATCTAAACTGAGATCCAAGCAAAATGCAAGTATCAAATATGCCAAAAAGGTCAAATACTGAAAGTACAATTTCTACTTAAAATCACTGCAAACAAATGGCAGATTATGAAATTAGATGAAAAAATATGCACTTTCAAAAAAAATGGCACCTAAAAAGGAGTCCATATGAGCCCAAATGAAGCCTCCAAAGTTGTAAAAATCAGGATTTCACGATTTTTGAAAAACCTGTAACCGAAAATCAGAAAAATCCTGCACCACTATACAGATCACTAAATTCTACCCCAAAACAAAAAATATTGCTCGAAAAAAAGGAGTCCGGATGAGTGAGATATCGCTATTTGAAAATTACTTGGAAAATTATAATTTCTCAAAAATTTCCGTCACAGCTTCAAACTTTAAATGTCTCTAAATTTGGCCTCCGAAGTCCGATTTGGATGAAACAAAAGGCAACAATGACTTTCTTGGACCTCCTCAATCCAATGGTGACCTCAGATTTGACCCATCAAACTCCAATAATAACCTGCAATAGAAAGCTCCAAAATGCAAAACCCCAAATTTCTCTCTATTGGCAAACCAATGGCATTGTAATGGCTCTGATACCATGTGAGATTTTGCCAAGATCAAGAGGTAATGGAAAGCACAAATAAGAGAGAACAAAATATATGATAGGAATAAATTGTATTCTATCAAGATAAAAATACTGATCAACTGGATCATCAAGTGTTACATACAATGAATATGAGCCTCCTTATATAGTCAAGGCTATATGGATATGTGAGCACACAAATACGACATGTGGCTCAATAAGAAACAAGGATAGGTAGGAAATAGGTGTGGGTAGGTAGGAGAAACAATAAAATATTCCACATGAGGTGGATCACCCACTAAATGTGGAATGTAACAACAAGATAAGTCCACAAAAGGTGGAAATTCTCCTACACACACTATCCCAATGTGGCACAAACACCCAAGTGTCTCATACCCAAACTACTATGAAATGCATGTACCTAAGTAAACTTAAGTAAGGTGTAATAATATCCAAGATGAATAATCATTTATACCAACAGTCTTGTTTTTTTTATTTGAGAGATTTGGAACTATTAGATAGCTAATATTTTCCTTAAAAACCAAGTACACTCTTCTCCTGCATTCTTGTGTGACTTGGAGAATTAGAACAGTTTAAAGGAAAATAAAATTCTAGTTAAATTTGATTTATATGTATGTGTTATTGTGAGATCCGGGTGATAGCATCATTTTGGTGATATTGGAGGCTTCTTTAACATTTCCAGAGTGTCCAAAAGGCTGGAAAAAGTCATAAGTGACTTTTATTTCACCAAAATCAGAGTTTGGAGGACACAGTAAAAAAAGCAGAGTGAAATCTTTTTACTGGAGTTGTTTTCATTTTAGCTTTATAATTCCAAATTCTTCTCATTTTTAGAAAAAACGATTCTGAGTTTTCTTCCTTGGATTGAAAAACTTATGGTTTTTGATGTTATTCCTAGAAAATTCATACTTTTTGCATAAATCAAGTTTGAACAGGGTGTGAGCCATTTTTTCTAGCTGGCAGATTCAACAACCTCTCTTAAAAGTTGCATAACTTTTGCCTCGAGTGTTGGTTTTTTGCAAATGATTACTTTACAGAAATTTGGAAACGAGTACTTTCCATCCATGCAAGTTTCATTAAAAAATTCTTCCTTTTTTAATCAGATATTTTAGGTTGAATCAGCTGCATTTTTTTTCTTCTTCTACAAGTGATATATTTCACCTCACAGCTGTGTTTTTTAAAAATGAATAATTGTTGGAAAGGTATAGAGAAGTATTGAAAAGCTATAAGGCTAATTTTTTTAGAGTTTGTATCAAATTTATTTGTCTTAAAACTTTCTATTTTTGGCCATTGGAGCCTTAGAAGCATTGTAATCTGATAAAAGGCCTTGTAAACGAACTAATCATAAAGTGTCAACCTTGTAATACTTGGGGGAGGGTGATTTTTGAGACTAGTGGAAAGGGGGGGTGTCTCCTATGTCTTCTTTCATGCACTTTTCTTGATTCTTTGCGATATTCTTTTCTGCTATCATGAGTGCATCTATTGTTCCTCTTTTAACGCCATATAATTATTTTGAATGGAAGTATAAGATGATAATATATCTAAAAAGATATGGATATCATCATGTTACTATGGGACTTGAAACTAAACCTCATGATGATGCAGAAAAGATTAAATGGTTTAATAAATGTGATGAAGCTTTTGGTATTTCCAGTATGTTGGTCTCTCCTAACCTTCTTTTTTACATTGAATCTACCACTACACCAAATGGAGTGTGGACCACTTTGGAAAACCTCTTTGGTAAGTGGGATGTGCTAAGAGGTCATCAATTGGAAAATGAACTCATAGTGTTGGATCCAATCAATTTTGACACTATACAAGACTTCTTCACAAAACTCAATTATGTAAGATTGTAGTTGGAACAGTGTGGAACTAATAAAGATGATAAGCAACTAATCTTGAGTATTCTTTCTAAGCTTGGTCCTACCTATTTAGTGTTTGTTTCTACATTCTATGCTACAAAATGTGCCCTAGGTACCGCATTCAAAATGCCTTCTCTAGATGAATTTGCTATAGAATTCACTAGGAAGAAAGACAAATTGGTTCAAATGGGTACAATAAAACCCTCCAAGTCACATGCCTTAGCTATAAATCAAGGCACAAAAGATCAAAAGAGTCTAGTAAGCAAGATAAGAAACAAAAGAACCAAGGAGAAAGATCAGAAATTTGCTACTTCAAAGGCAGATGATCAGACCTTTTCATCGAAAGGTCAACAACTTGAGAAGGAGAAGGTCAAGTTTTCTTATTGTAAGAGGCCTGGTCATGACGAACATAAGCGTTGAAACAAAAAAAAATAATCACCTTTCACATCTTATTGAAAAGAATAATATCAAGATGCCCGATTCAATCAAACAGTTCATAAAAAGGATCTTCAAAGGACACAGATAAGAGTAAGAGGAAAGGAAAGGGTAAGGCCCTCGTTGTTGTTGCTTCACAACTGAATTCTTGGATAATTGACTTGGGTGCTTCACACCACATGGATTTTTCAAAAGATGATTTCTCCTCTTTAGAGCCATGTTCTATGCCTTTAATCCAAATGGGCGATGACACTCTTGTTGAAGTGCATGGGAAACAGTCAGTTGATGTGGGTGAAGGAACATTTGAGGATGTCCTTTGTTTTCCATATTTATCAACTAATCTCCTATCTGCTTATCAGATCATTCACACTTGTTCTGGAAAGTGAGTTGAAATGTATAATGGGTCTACTATTGTTGTGGGAAAAGAATATCATCATTCCATATTCTATCAGTTTTCTCACTTTGTTTCTAACTCTTCTTTGATAGTGTTACTCACTCATGCAAATGAGGTGAGTTGTTTGTCGCATCAATAGTTTGTCCACTTGAACTATCGTTGCTTGCAACAACTCAATCAAAAAGACATGGTTTCGGGGTTGCCTTCTATTCAATTTTTTGATGGAGTTTCCCAGGGATGCATTCTTGGTAAGCATCCTGAGGAGAAGTATGATAAAGGAAAAGCATGGAGAGCTACACAACCATTTGAGGTGGTACACAGTGACTTGGTAGGACAATTTCAAGAACCATCTTTCAGTGGAGCTAGATATGTCTTGGCATTTATTGATGACTTTTCCAGATATACATGGGTTTACTTTCTGAAACAAAAGTCTGAAGTCTTTGAGAATTTTCTATATTTCATAACTTTTGCAGAGAAACAATCTGGGAACTTCATCAAGATTTTGTGTACATATAATTAGGGTTAATATGTTAATAATCAGTTTGAATAGTTTTGTGCTTCAAAAGGTATTAACGTGAAACACATAGTTCCAGACAGCAGAATGGTGTCGCAAAACACAAGAACATGTCTTTGAAGGAGATTGCCAATTATATGATTCAGTCCAAGTCTTTGGCACCTCAGTATTGGGAAGAAGCCATCAATTGTGCGTGTTACATCCAAAATCAAGTTCCTCATAAATTTGTGAATGGGGTAACTCCTTTTCAAGCTTAGACTAGTCGAAAAACTACAGTTGAGCACTTTAGAGTGTTTGGTTCTCTTGTATGGGCCCACATTCTAGTAGACAAATGCAAGGCTATGGATCTGTAGAGCAAGCCTTGTATATTTATTAGATATCCAACTTATGTCAAAGGGTATAGACTTCTCCATCCCACTACTCATGAGTTGCTCATTGAGAGGAGTGTTCATTTTGAGGAGAGTTCTTCTAGTTCTTCTCATATCACTTCTCCATACACCATCACATTGGAGACATTGCAACATGATGATAGTTGTTCAGAGGATATTGAGCCTCCTAATCTTGATGAGGAGTCTTCTTCCTCCACTTAAAATGGTGATAGTGAAGATGAGGATTCACATTCCTCTTAAAGTCGTCATTAAAAGGTTGATGATTCTCCCCCAGACTCTCTAGCCTTAGTACCTCTTTGGGCTGAACAAGCATTTGAGTTAGCAGGATATTGTCTTGGTGATCTATCATATACTAGAAGAACAAGATCACAATTTCAGCAGGCTCCACATCTCTTCATTGCTTTAGCTTCTGATTTGCAATCTTTTCAAGAAGATTTTGGTGTTCTCGAGTAGGATGCTACAATGCAAGAATACTTTAATTCCTTGAAAAGTAATCACACATGTGGGATTTAGTTCATCTTCCTAAGGGAAGGAAACTTTTTCAATGCAAATGGATCTATCGAACAAAATTTGCAGCAGATGGGTTGGTTGATAAGTATAAGGCTTGCTTGGTAGCAAAAGGATTTTCCCAAGTTCCAAGGATTGATTACTTTGAGAGTTTTTCTCCAGTTGCTAAAATGAATTTCATTTGAATTGTCCTTGCTTTAGATACAACCCATCACTGGGAAGTTCATTAGATGGATGTGAAGAGTGCATTTCTTCATGGTGCCCTTCAAGAGGAAATCTACATGGAGCAACCACAGGAGTTTATCCAAGATCCTTCACTTGTGTGTCGACTTCAAAATTCTCTCTATGGCCTCAAACAAGCTCCTTGATCTTGGTATGCCAATATGGACTCATTCCTTCTGACAGTTGGTTTCACTTGATGCCATTCTGATCCAAATGTAAACATTCTACAACAAGATGATACTCTCACATATTTGGTTCTCTATGTTGATGACCTCTTGATCATAGGGAGCCACTCATCCACCATCAAGGTAGTGAAAACTTCTCTACATGATAGATTTATGATGTCAGACTTGGATCTTTTGCATGAATTCTTGGGGATTGAGATCACTCAGTCATCTTCAAGTGTCTTCTTGGACAACCCAAGTACGCACTTGATATGCTCTCCAGATTTCGCATGGTTGATTGTAAGATGCACCTACTCTTTTTTTGTTAGGGGTCAAACTTGAGTCTAAGTGCTCTTCACCCTTGGTTGATGGCACTTTATATTGACAGCTTGTTAGAAGCCTCATATTCTACTTGACTCATATGAGACCCAATATTTCATATGTTGTGGGCATGATCTCTAGATTCATGCAGGAGCCACATGAGTTGCATTGGAAAGCAGTTAAGTGGATCCTCCACTACATTTAGGGTAATCACAATAATGGAATTCAGTATGCAGCAAGTATGGATATTGACTTGGTGGGATATACATATTCAGATTGGGAAGGTGATTCTGAAGATCGCAAGTCTACTTCAAGGTATTGCTTATCACTTGGTTCTAGTCTAGTTTTTTGGTCAAGCAAGAAGCAGTCTACAATTTCTCTTTCATCAATAGAGGATGAGTATCAAAGGGAAATCATTGCCCCCACTGAGTCTACTTAGCTTCAGAATATTTTCACTGAGTTTGGTATTCCAATAAAAAAACCTACCATCATCTTTTGTGATAATAAAAGTGCTATCCAGATCTCAAGAAATCTCGTTCACCACCAAAGGACAAAACACGTTGAGATACATATGCACTAAATTCAGGAGCTAATTTAGGAAGGCATAATTGATCTTAAGTATTATTCTACATCATAGCAGACTGTGGACATCTTCACCAAACCCTTCACCGAAAGCAAGTTCCTTCATTTGCGATCTTTACTTGGGATGTGACAAGTGTCTACTTCAGGGCAGGCTTCTTAGGCCTTCATTATTTCTTTGTCTATTTATGGGAGGCGGGGGGTATTCCTCTTATGGGGGGGCTTTTCTTTTGGGGGGAGTCTCTATGTGCATGGGTACCTAACATGGCCTCATTTGTCGAGACCCAACTTTTCAACCACCTAAGCTATGCTTAAGGGGAGTGTTAGTGTAGGTTTTTTATTCTCCTTATGTTAGGGGGTATTTATTTTTCCTACACATATTATTTAAGATTTCTTAGGTTATTAGGAGTGGTTAATGTGAAGACACGTGGTGAAATACTTCAGTTGCATGTGTAACTCTCCACCTCACATGGGTAGTTGAGTTAAACACCTTCTTTTGGCTTGTTGTACGACCTCTCATAGCCATTTTTTTGTCATTTCCTAATTGGGTTATGGGATATTTGGGTTTCTCACCCTCTTTCGGCTTTATGTGCCACCTCTAATAACTTTTCTTGTTTTCATGTAAGGAGGTTATGCCACATGTTTTGGCATTTACCAAGTAGGTAAAAACCTCCCACCTTTTATGGGGTAGTAGGTAAAACCTCCCACTTTTTATGGAGGTGGGAGTTAATGCACCTCTTGGATGTATATGTTATTATTTTTCTATATAATAACAACTATAATCTCACTTTCACAAGTTCAGTGATAGCTCGGTGAGAGTCTTCTCCAAAATTATCTTATATCTCTATTTTTTTTCTCTCATATCAAATTTTTCTTCATTCAACTATTTTTTCTTCGATCATCTATTGTTTGGAGTTGCATGTGATCTACGACCGACATCAAATCCTGGCTTGGTTCTCACTTCTCGTAGAATCTAACAGAAATAGTGTCATCCTTATCTTATTTTTTCTTTGACTTCATTTTTTATAATTCTTTTTGTTCTTGAAATAAATATTGGAACTCTTTTTTAATACCCTTTTCATATTCATGTAATGTTTCCTTTGGAATTTGGATATGTATATGAAGTGAAGTGACTCAACATTGTTATTGATTTATCCCTATCTCTCTAAATATTTACAATATTTCCTTCATGAAGAAATTAAACAATTTGATGTATCATCGAAGGAACTACTAATAGATGTTTTAGTTACGGTTTCCTAAGTAACATAGACAATCAATACATAATAGGATGACATTACATTAGACATACAATTTTTGGTCCAAATTAAAGTGGCAAGATGAAACAATACAAAACCTTAAGAAATCACACATTTGTCATCTATAAAGAAGCTCCAAATAAGCATATGATTGTGGTTTTTCCTTTGTACAAACTAGTGGATCTTCCAAACATATGTGATACTAATTTTTTGGATCAGCTAAATAGAACATCTTGAACTTCCCATTCTTACATTTATGCCTCAATTTGCAATGGTTTGTAATAATTGTTTTGTGGGAACTCCTTGTCTCTAAAGGAGAAAGAGAAGATGTAGTATTCTAAACAATATTTTTCAAAAAAAGAAGTATGCATGTGATATGTCCTCTTTGACAACATAATTTTCATTGTTATATGTATCTTGAATGATGTGGAATGTATTTCAATTATCATCAACCCCTTCAACTTTGATTGTGTTGTTGTTAATGAGGTCTTGTACCTTGTGTTTAAGACCTAAACTATTTTATTTCTAATGCCCTTTAACTCTATGATAGTTGTAAAATTCTTGATTGTGATTACTTTAGGAAGAGGTTTATTAGGATCTAATTGGTGAATGGAGGGAGTGTAAGTAAATTAGAATTGAAAAAACTTTGAAGCACGTCATCCAAGAGTATTTGGCTTGAAAGAGGAAAAACAATCAATAGTAGAAAATCGATTCACATTTCCTTCATATCATTGAACTTTAAAAAATTATTGGACTTTTAAAACTTGGAAAGATGAGACGCATTTTAACTATATCCATATTAAAAAAGGATTGTGTGGCAACTTTGATTTTATACTTTTAGCACATTCTCACAATTATCGTGAAAGAAATAAAAATATTCGAATACACATTGTCTTAAATTAGTTTATCAACCCCTTCATAAAAATATTTTGTAAATCAAATTCATGTAAGGAATGATCAAGTTAGAGCACAAATATTAAAATTGAATAAGATAATCTCCAATTAGTTCATTGGATCAATGGGCACGTCAAAATAAATTAGCAACAAGTACTCTAGGACTTGTATTTTTTGAATTTCTTGAGAAATAATTTACTGTAATGATTAAATGAATGGATAGACCCTTGAGGAAGTGAAAAGAAAAAGCTTTGTTAATCTTTCAAAATGCATATAAATAGTTTTGTTAACTCATTCTCATAAAATCTACACATGCAGTTATATAGATCTAAGATGACTAATAAGGTCACCTTTTCCACCAAAAAATTAAAATTGAGGTGCACAAAACCCATAGGCAACGGATATGTCAAAATACCAAAAGAAAATGATGCATGTTTATCATCCTTTAATTCATCACCACCTTATCCATTTGTCTTTACATCCACTATATTATTTGCTTGGTTTATTTTAATGAGATAGTACATCTAGAGTAGAGGAAGGGATGGTGATTAAGGAGGATCATAAAACAATATGAGGGATACGAGTGTAGCTATTAAAGGTAAGATGGTGTAAAAATTAATAGCTTGAGATAAAGGAATGGAAGAGGAAATGTACCTAAGGATATTTAGGGTGTCAGATGTGGTATGGGGTGTGAAGTGGCTTGGATAAGTGGGGTAACAATAGGTCTAATAGTGGTGGATGAAAGAAGAATTAAGGTGTAGGCACTAGCGGGTAATTGGAAAAGGCATAGGTACTAAATGGTGGAAAATTTACGATCATTATACTATGGAGATGAGTACTGGTAGTAAGAGTAATATTCGAGGATGTATTTGCAATAAGAAGCTGATTGTTTTTATTTTTATTGTGTCTTTCCTAGAGAAAGGAGAAAAGGTGAAGAGGCATCAAAATGGTTATAGCAAGGAATAATTGCTTGCACCTTGGTCAATGGTAAATTTTCATGTTATGGAATATTTTACCTTAGAAGGTAGGTTTAGAATTGTACATGGCTATCAATTTTCAATTCTTAATCACCTTCGTTATGGTAATATTATAAGCTTATCATATTACTTGTTTTCATAAATGGAAAAAAGTGTTGAAGATGGTGCTTACCTACCTTGCATTATGGTTTGATAAATGCTTTATACTAGGATTGTTTGAATCGCAACCCCAATATCAACCCTAAAGTCAAAAATAATAATATACAAATAAGTTGTTTGAGAATGTGTCTTCTACTAATAAGCCTAAAGATTTTGTTAAAACAAGGAGAAAACCAAATCTAGTACATCCCTAATAAGGCCTTGAAAGTTAAAAGCCCTAGCTCTATGAGTATTCAAAATACACCTATCTTAGTAACCTATCTTAAGGAAGAAATGTAAGAGGAAATTGTTTTTGTTGATAAGAAGCCTCTATTGTCTTTCGGGAGGAGCCTAAGTTAGAAAAGAAAATTAAAGAAAGTCCCTCTAAGATTAACAATTTTAAGAATTCAAAAGGAAAAGTTTTTGCCAGTGAGAACTATGATTTTAGGTACTAAAGGGGGTATTTATTGACAATTATAATTAGGAAGAGTTGGATAAGTGTAAGGAGGGGTCTGAAAAGGGAGAGAAAGAGAATTTGTGTGGTTTTATAATTTTAGTACTTCGTTGTTTTTTTGTCAGTAAAGGCAGAGCCAAGAATCTTTATATTCATTAACACATTAAAATACAAAATAAAACTATGCTAGCAAGGGCAGCCAGTCATTAAACGAGTCTAATCAGAGAATTAGGAAACAAAACAAAATGGAGACTTCAAGCCTCCAACCAAGTCCATATTAAACTGATAAAACATTAGACCTGAGAAACAGATATCTAGTCAACAAAGCTAAAACCTAAATTGTAAAGCCCCTATCCGTGTCTTTCCAAAGAGGTTCCAGCTCGACCACCACTTCTGCAGAGCGGAGGGTGGCCTCTGCCTCTGCCACAATATTGGCCCTGTCTACGGCTACCTGCACCAATTAGATCCCTACAAGTGTTCCCTCAGCCATGAACACCCACATTTTCCATTTGAGATTCTGCCAACCCGTTACCATTTCCATTACCACCTTCAGCTACATTCTGATTTTTTGCCAACCCAATTCCACTATTCTCCTCATTAGCCTTAAGGAAGCCATTCAAAATGGAAAATTCTTTAAAAATCACCTCCTTATCCTAGTCCAGAGATATATTGGTCAGAACCCGCCATTTGAGATAATTTGTTGCCATCCTAGCAAACTGCTTGTGACTCCTGAATACAGGTCCCTTTAGGTCCAGAAGAAGATGGTAGAAAGTTACAGTGTCTTCGAGTTCACTCAAAGCTTCAAGATCCTCTGGTCTAGGCGATCCCGCACCCCTCAATGAATATTTTAAAGGTCTTTCCAGTTCGCCAAGCAATTCTGCCTCAAAAAATTTCATAACTAGGGCTCTAATCTCATCTTTAGAAATGTTGCAATCCAATAAAGAGGCGACAAACCTGGATGAGATCTACATATTATCTCCATATGACCTTGTCTGAGCACCATTTTAGTTGCCAAAAACACCATAGGGTTAACATAGCGAAGAATTTGCTTAAGCCTCAAGTTTGAAATCTCCTTAAAAGTGCACTGTTGATTAGGATTGGTTAAAGAAATTGGAGTGTCGACCCCAAAACAGGCTATTGGGTCCGAGAAAAAATTTATGATGATTCTAGAGGGGACCTCGGAGGAATCTTCCATCGTCAAGAAAATAACTAGAACTCTGCTTTATCAGACGAGACGAAGAAAGATTGTTTCTATGGAAATAACTTTATCCGGAAGCTAGGAATAATGATTATGACAGACAGTACCACTTGGTCTGTCATCATTAATGAAGGCAGTCGTCATCTCCTTACAAACATGCCAAATTGGAACAAAAAAATTCCAACAGAAAGAAAAAACGGACAAGATAATTTAAAGCAATAACTACTCCATCCAAATCGGACGCAAAACAAGCCAAGTGGGCTTTAAAGCCACCATCAATAAAGAAAATGTGAACTTTCTCATGATCAAAAAAAAATTGTGTGGATCTTATGAAATCATGATTTCGAACACTCAGAGGAAAATTTAGCCTTCCGCCAATTTTATAGGCCCTCCAACCTAAATAAAAAGTTTAGCTCTAGTTGCTAAAAATGGGTAGCCTCTCTTAGCAAGAATGAGAAGAGAGGTGGGCCCACAAGTACCACTTAGGCAGAATAAGAAAAGATAGGAATCCACATCAGCCAAAATTGCAGCATGAAGGTCCAGATCATTTAGAAAGAAGAAGCAATAAAAGAAAAGTAATGTTGAGTCGTGAAGTGCCCTGGAGAAGAAGACCGTTAACATTTTTTTAAAAATTGGCAGGAAAAGAGGGAGCTAAATATTTGAATGTAAATTATTAGCAAAGAAGCTCAACAAAAGAAGTGTTATAGTTTCCCCACAAAGGAAGGTCATCCGACCACCATGAGAAATCAATTCCTTCCGCAACTAACTTTGAAAATAAGTCTTTCTCCCCATTTGCTTCCCTATATATGTGTCGACATGAGAAATTTTCCAAATTCCTCGTGATTTAAAGGATTTTCTCCAACAAAGCTTGTAATCTCCAATTTGGGGTCTTGGTCGACAAAACAACGTTTATAGCAATAGTGAAATCCTCTTCAATCTCTAAAAACTTAATTCCTTTGTTAATGCATTCTGAAAGACCAATTAGAAGGGCACTGAATTCTACAATGTTATTGGTATCTGGGAGAATGGGGCGAGAGGTTTTCCCTTTGACTAAACCTTAATGATCCCTGGTTATGTATCCTATTCCAGACGGACCTGGATTGCCCTTAGAGGCACCAACAAAGTTCAGTTTTAACCATCCAAGCCTAGAAGGGTCCCAAGCAGTCTGATTCCTTCTTTGATTCGAACTCCCAAAGTGGGGAGGGATCTTTAGTCCATTCCACCTCAAATGCATGCTTGCATCCCAATCTATAAAATCTTTTTTGATATTTTCATTCAAAGCTAGTTTGTTGTTGATATTTTCCACTATTGACGCTTCTATAGAGGTGAGAATTGAGTCTACCTTTCTTATTTTTTTGTCAAAGGTTCTCCTATTTCTTTCCTTCTAGACTTCCCAGATTAGAGTAGATGGGTTGATTTCCCATAATGAACTAAGGAGGCCATATTTTGGCCTTAGAGGCCAACCCTAAAAAAAGTCACTATATTCTTAGGGAGAGATGAGACCCAGCCAAGTCTAGCACACAACCACCTCTAGAACTTGGTAGAAAACGGGCAATTTAGAAGCAGGTGATCAATGGATTCTTCATGTGTCTTACATAGAACACACCTAGAGGGTCCTTCATATCCCATCTTCTTGAATCTTTATGCTGTCAAAATCTTCCTTTTAAGAGCCAACCATGCAAAAACCCCTGCTTTTGGTATTATCTTTCCACTCCATAAGAGTTTTTGAGGAATTCCCAAACTATTATTAACCTCATGATTAGCTAAGAGAGAATAACCAACCTTGACACTGTATTGGCCAATCTTAGAGGGAGTCCAAATTAATGAGTCACGACCACTTCTAATGATCACCTGACGATTCTTTAATATCTCTTGCAATTGCAGAATTTCATCAATGGGTAAAGGCAATCCTTCAAAACTTTTCCATCTCCAATTCATTGAAGGATCATTCTCTGATAAAACTATGTAATCTCTAAAGAAAACACCCCAATTCTGTTTACACCAATATCTCAATCTTTGTATTGAAATTAAGTTATCTATGCACAAATAGTCCCCCCATGAGTCTTCCCAAAAGAGAAACAATGACCCATCATGGATATCCCATGTAATGAAATTTGCAATAAGGGGTATGTTCCTAATTAATAAATTCCAAATTCTAGAACCCTTTGGGGGTTACTAACTCTCAGTAGATTCCTAGTGTCTGCATTGTTAATATATTTAACCTACATTAATCCTACCCATCTTGTTGATGGATCTTTGATCATATTCCAAACAAGCTTTGCTCCAAATTTTTGATTTTGGAGAAGTTGATCCCGGATGCCCAAGCCACCAAGAGCCTTCGATTTACAAATTTTATTCCATGCAATCAGGGCTATTTTATCTTGTTCCTCCGTATTTTTCCAAAAAAAAAATTCTCATTTTCTTAATAATGAAAACATTCATCCCTGTTGTTAAGGCCATATATGACAACAAATAAATGGGAAGGGCTGAAATAACTGCATGAATCATGACTAATTTGTCTACCCAAGATAACCATTTGCCTTTCCAGGAGTTAACAATAAGATCAAATTTAATTTTCAAAGGATCCCATAATTTAGAGTTTCTCAAACCTTTGTCCAATGGGATGCCTAATTAGGGACATGGAAGACTGCCCTTTCTGCAGTTGAGAATTTTCAAAATTCTTAGCTCCACTGGCTAAGAGGTTGAGAAGAAGAAGATTTTTTATTTCTCCTTATTGATCAATTGGCCCAAAGCCTTTCCAAAAGAGGTTAAAAGATTTAGAAAATGCCTTGCTTCTTTGACTTTGGCAGAGCCAAGAAGTAGATTATCATCCGCAAATTGTTGATGAGTAGCAATAAAATTCCCTGTTATCTTTACCCCTTCAATCAGCCCATTCTTTTGAAAAAACTTAACTGCCCTACCAAAGACTTCTGCTATTATAATATAACGAAAAGGACACGGGGGATCTCCTTGACGAATGCCCCTAGATGATGAGAAGTAGCCCTTAGGTTTCCCATTAATAAGAATTGAGAACTTGGGGGTTGAAATGCATTCAAAAATCCAGTTGATCCATTGACCGTTAAAACCAAAGGCATGCATAACCTTACATAGAAAGCGCAAATCTACATTATCATAAGCCTTGGAGATAACTAACTTTATGATCATTCCTACTTTGTTTGTGTTCTAAAGAGTATGAATAGCTTCTTGAGCCACAATTACCCCAGCCACAATGGATCTCCCCGGAACAAGCCCGGTTTTTTCTTCTGATATAATGCTATCTATTAATGGCTTTAATTTGTTTGTCAAGACTTTAGACATAATTTTATATACCAGGTTCCAGAGAGAGCTAGGCCTGAAATCTCCCACTTTAGAAACTTTCTCTTTCTTTGGGATGAGGGCAATAAATGTATTATTGATTTCCTTCAAGATATTCCCATATTTTCTAAATGACTCAAAAGCTTCCACTAGCACTGGTCCTAAGCTATGCCAACACTTTTTAAATTAACTAGTAGGAAAACCATTTGGGCTAGGTGCTTTATTGGAGGGAAGTTGGTTAAGAGCCTCAGTAACTTCCTCCAAAGAAAACTTCTATGCTAGTCTCTTGTTTTGATCATCTGAAATAATTTTAGGAATGAATGCAAGGAATTTGTTTTGTTCCTTAAGATCATATCCAACCTCATTGTTTAGAAGAGTGGTGAAAAAACAAATAATCTCTTTACTAATTTCCTAAGGATCTTCAGAGACATGGTCTCCTTGAACCTCCAATTTTAAAATCTGTTTTTACTCCTTAGCTTGGTAACATTATGAAAAAACTCTGTGTTTTTATACCTCGCCTGGAACCAAACTTCTCGACTTTTGCTTCTGAAATATTTCCTCCTTGATAAGGATTTCTTCATATTTTGCCAATAATTCCCTCTCTATGGCAAATTCCTCTTGTGTCATACCATCTCTGATGACCTTTTCATTCAATTCCTCTAACTGAGACTCTAAGGAGCTTTTTGTTTCAAAAATGATCTTAAAATGAGAGGCATTCCACCTTAATAACTATCTCTTGAGGTTTTTCAGCTTTGCCACAAATCAGTACAATTTTGAACCCTCAAAACAATCCTCATTCCACCATAGTTCTATCAAGGACAAAAAAATTGGGTCCTTCATCCACATATTCTCAAATCTAAAAGGGGCCTTTGATAATTTGGAATCCTCCACCATACTTAAAGTAATAGGAAAGTGGTATGAGCCCAGACAAGGGACAACTCTACACTCCAAGGGGAAGGGGAATGAGGAAAAGTCTCCAATCCAGAAGAACCTATCTATTTTCTTGGCTATATTATTGAAACCAAGTCTTTTGTTAGTCCAAGTGAAAGAGTCCCCAGATTCTACCTCGAGTAAGTCATTCCTATCTATCCAATCGTTGAAATCTTGTTGAGATCTACCAAACCTATTAAATCCTCCTCTTTTGTCCTTCAGACTTCTAATAGCATTAAAATCTCCCCCTATGAAAACAATCTCATTTTGTAACTGGGATAACATTCCATCCAAGTGTGACCAAAATATGCTTTTAGAAGTGAGAGACAAAGGACTATAAGCATTAATCAATTTAAAAGAAATGTTGGCTAAGAGAAATTTGACATCCACCATCAACCAATTATTATAATCTGAAGCCACTTTTTCTATCTCCGCCAAAGAGGGTTTCCAAATTATAAGAAGGCCCCCAGAAGCTCCCTCAACTTGAATTGCAAGGAATTTAGAACCATAATACTGATTTTTAAGCACATTTCCAAATGCTTCTTCTTGCTGAAGATTGAGCTTTGTTTCCTAAAGCATGATTATCTTTGCTTTGATCAAAAGAGTTCTTCTCTTGATCAAGCAACTTTTGTTAGAGGCGTTGAGGCCTCTAACATTCCAAGATAAGATTTTCATTTCTGTCCAAGAAGGGTCAAGCCCTTCCTTACTTTCAACAGGTCCGTAATCTTAATTTGACCATCTTCCTTAACCTCTAAAGATCTATGCTCAGTAAAAGATTTTCTTCCTCTCTTAGGAGAAACTATGTCTAAATCAGGTTTGGAATTGCCCTCAAACAAATGTTTGATACCCAGCTTTCTCTTTTCATTAACTTGAGCATAAAGAGCAACGAGAGGGGTATTTAAAATATTTTCAGGTTCTTGTTCCTCACCATACAATCCTTTAAAAGCCTTTGAGTATTTGAGTCCAAACCCACATAAGAAAAGGAGATTGTAGGGAATCTTCCCAAGAATTTGGAACTTCTAAAGAAAGGGAAATATTGGCCAACTTCTTTGAACCATTCTTAGGGGATAAGGAAGACGTAGAAGAGGGATTAACACAAGGAAAATTGTCTAAAGATTTTGACTCCCCAAGTCTAGAATCGATAGGAGATAATCGCGGAGAATCCTAGACCGTATATGCCTAATTTGGAACTCGTTGACTTTGTAGAGAACCATCCATATTAGTTATTGTGTTGATTTCCTAGATAATATTTTCTTTCAGGGATTTTGTCTCAGAGAGGAGTTCCGAAAGAATAACACCCTTAGATTTTGACTAGGCTTTTTGAGGTTCAACTCTATCATCTTTATTCTTTTTGGACCTTTTCCTTTTCTTCAATACTCGCTTATTAAGCCCTACCCAAGCTCCCCCGTTTGAGAAGGGCACTTTTTTGAAAATCTTATGCTTTCTCTTAGAAGCGCCAATGCCACCAAGGCTACAAGGGGGATCCTGAGCCTCCACTAATGGATTTGGAGAATCTGAACTACAATGAGGCAAAGCGAGGTTCAAAATGGGAGGGGCAAAAGAGTCCCCACTCGGAAGAGAAAAACCCTTAGAGTTAGGGCAGACATCAACTTGACTTTGAATGAAGGTTTCATTATCTTGAAACAAAGGGCCTATTTGTCCTTTGAACGAACCTCCAAAAATAATCTGATCTCTAATGAGGCACTTACCAAGGAGTTTGTCAGAGAATTTTGTGACTTTTTGTTTCCATTTGCCAACTTCATAAACTATTTCTACCTCTCCATAAAATCCGAATTCTAAATCAATCTCCACATAAATGTTCGCCACATCCCCAAGTTTTCCATTTAGAAAATCCTCTTCTATTCCAACCAAAGTACCCAAGGCATCTCCGATTTTTAGTAAAGCCTCAGTACACCAAAACTTTGAGGGGAGGCCAACTAAACTGAGCCAGACTGGAGATTTCTTGATTGAAAAAGTTTGAGGGTCAAAAACATGCATCTAATCTAAAAGATGAAAGGACGAGTCATGAAAAAAAATGGGTTTTCCATGGAGAATACAATGCTTTAAGGAAGAATCAACATGCTATATTAGGAAAAATTCATTCTGCAAAACTCGAACAAAGACCAAACCTGGTAAAGGCTAGAGCCACCAATCAAAAATCTCGAGTGCTACCCCCAACACCACACCATTTAGCAAAAAAGCCTTTATCTTTCAGATGAGAAATAGCAAGATTTACGGCGTCAGAAGGGGGGACAAAGAGTTGGCTCCTAGGCCCCTTTTTTGCCCTTGCTTTGAGTGGTGCTTTTGATTTAAAACCTTCAAGAAAGGTTGAGGGTTCTTCTTTTCTAAAGCCCCAGAAATGATTTGAAGCAAATCTCCTATGGAAGAAACGATTCCCATGTATGAAATCTACAACAGGCTTTTGGTAGGGGAATTGATGAAGAGAATTTGTTTCTTGCCATTGCTTTGCACTACCATGTTTTATGAATCCTCTCGTGCCTTTTAAATCTGTGTTCTAGAGGAAAGAAGGAACTCTCCCACTATCAAATGTTCGACCAGACTTTCCCTTACCCAAGGGAACTTTGTTAACTCCCATTGCGACTGGAATGGACCAATTTCTAGAATTAGAACAATTATCTTGATGAGTGGGGGCCTTACTTCCTTTAGAGGCACGCTTGTTAAAGTCAAGAGATGGAGCACGGAACCCTTCGTGTTTTGGAGATAGTCGACGAAGCGACTTGGGCCTTATCGAAAACTCCGACGAGAACCAATGCGAGGCAGAGAGAAATTTTGAACCGAAGGATTAAACCCCAAGGAACCAATGCAAGGTAGACTAGATTTCATAGAGCCATTCCATGTCGACTAGTTTGAGCGCAAAGGCCCATTCCAACCAAGTAAACAATTCCAAGCTGACCAGTTTAAACTTAGATGCCCATTGCAACCCGCCATGCTCTTCCTCTGCTAGAAACTCTTTTCAAAACAAGGAATTTGAAAAAAAAATCCAGTACTTACTGTTGTTGTTGCCATTCTTTGATAAATAATGATAAGGGATGCAATGAAGAACAAAGGTGGTGGGCATCTAGGTTTTTCTTTACCATGTGTCTACCCTTTCTAGGAGACCTGCATTCATTTATGGTTGAGAGGGTGCATAGAGTTTTGCATTGTAGCTTTCTCTTCTTTCTTTTCCATTCAAATTTAAGTGAGGAATGTTTTTGTCTTCATTTTACATTATTTTTCTGACCAGTTCAAGAGGATGTGAAATATAATCTTATATTTTCTTATTTGATCTGCTTCCTTGTATTAGTATGAGTTTCAGAATTAAGAAAGTTGATTTCATAGCAGCTAAGATTAGAAATATAGCTAGATATCAAGTTAGCAATACCTTGATAAATATGGTTGTATCAGCAAGGATCCCACATTTGAATCTAATTCATAAGCAAATAGGAAAGAGGAGAGATGGAAGGTGATGGTGTGATTAGCAACCTAAACTTTTGTGTCTACATTTACACTACACTCTCTGAATATGATATGATAAGAGTTGATTTCCATGATCATAATAAACATTTTT
This sequence comes from Cryptomeria japonica, assembly GCF_030272615.1. Lineage (NCBI taxonomy): Eukaryota > Viridiplantae > Streptophyta > Pinopsida > Cupressales > Cupressaceae > Cryptomeria > Cryptomeria japonica. Next base: position 659,006,030 of record NC_081406.1, on the reverse strand, counting down.
ATTGTTTATAGCTTTAAGTCTTGATGAATTTATACTATCAATAATAATACAATCAATTTTGTATTGGCATATAGGTAAAAACAGTAATATACATCTAAGTAATATTTGTAACCCAACTAAATTATAATTTCAAGTACTCGTCAATATTTTTAAAATTGTAAAAAAAAATTCCTCCAAATAGTAAATGCTAGTTGAGAAAAGATTCCATGTTTTATTATTTAATTAAAATATAAATAACTTCACCTCTGTTAATGGTGTAGAAGATAAAAAAGGAATGAGAGAAAATCTGAGAGATAGAAGCACCTACAGGTAAGTTTTGTAATACTAAATGTTGATGGGGCTTCAAGAGAAAACCGAAGACCAGCTGGTGCAGGTGTTGTAATCAGTGATGAACAGGGAGCCTTTAAGTATGGTGGCTCCATCAACTCGAGAACATGCACCACCAATATCGCAGAATACAAGCATCGATATATGGCTTTAAACTTGCGAAATAAATGGATGTGTAAAAACTTAAAGTTGAAAGTGACTCAATGCTAGTGAGAAATGGATCACTCAATAACAAGTATGAATTGGAGGCTGAATAGCCTCCTACAAGCAGCAACGCAATCAGTAAAATATTGTAGCAAATCACCTTCACACATCGCTAGAGGAGGCTAATGGAGTAATAGATTGTTTGACCAATCATGGAATCAACCAATTCTACTCCCATAAAAATAGTGCATCAAACGAAACATGGGATGGTTTGATCGAATTTTTATTCTTTCAATCACCATAAGAAATGTTAAATCTCCTAACTACACCACTCCACTTCAATCCCTTAAGATGAACCAAATAATGATAGCAAGTTCTGCAAGCATGGAATACAGATGGAATGCATAGTGTGTCTTTATCTGTCTTACTGCCAGTGTGACTTAGTGTGGCGAGCTTTAGTTTGGTGTTGTGGCAACAACTATCAGAACAACTTATGAAATGGTCTACCATTACACTAAATACAATCAAATCCTCCATCGTGGGCAAGTAGCAGACCAGCAATTACAAACCGTCTTCAACTACAAGGAGTTGACAACAATAGGGTTTATAGAAGAGCAGCTGGGCATAGACGAAATCAGAGAGGACGATCATCTTTGGACCAAGGTATGCATAAGAATTAATTTTGTTGCCAAGCTCTTATGGCAAATGCTCAACAAGAGCCTATGAATGTGGCTTCATTGCTTGTTACTCCCTAATATCTATTATGTGGAGTTCAATACCCAAACCTACTTCCATGGATAGAAAATGCATTGTGTGGTGTAAGGGAAGCCACAATGGTTAATGCATGTTTGGAACAAAGAGAGATACCAACAATATATCGTGAGCCCAAAGGCACACACCTATTGTAAAGACATGGGTAGTTATTGAGAAATTGATGGTTACCCATAAAAATGGGCTCGTGGAGGTTTACAGTGCAGTCACGATCCCTAGGCTGACAGAAAAAAACAATTCCTGGTGGACTATTACAGGAGATTATTAATAAAGCAAGGTTCATTGCTTCGAGCAGCAGGGTTGTACGCCCTCCTGAGTGGGTGCTACCAAGGATAGAGAAGGTCGATTTGAACGCTAGGTAGAGCTGGGAGAAATCTGTGGTTGGTGTGGGCAGGAAAGAAACCCATGTCAAACGAATTGAAGATAGACAGTTAATGAGTTTTTTGTTGGCTACTAAAGATGATATCTTGGCTAAGTTTTTCATGGGTGACACTTGAGCATGAAAATATTGTAATGTACAGCCAATGGACAGTTACATTCCCTTTTAATCGGACTATTGTAATACATCAGCCAATTTGTTAGCCATTCTTGGATGTAATGATGTAAGAAGCCAGAATGATAAAAAATCAAGTTGTAATATAAGCATACCCAAATGATTTAAAATAGATCACTGTCAAAAATGAAAACAATATTAATAGAGGATCCTAATAATAATGCTAAAACATAACTAAAACTTAATCCAATGGACAGTTAACAAACGATGTAATGAGATCCTAATAATAGAGGATCTCTCTTGTGCTAAAACATAACTAAAAATTTGTGTTCATTAAATAAATATAAATATTTGTGAATTATAAAACATAACTAAAATGGTTTTAGGTGACGACCCCATATATACATATATTCTCTCTTGTGCTAAAACATAACTAAAAATTTTTGTTCATTAAATAAATATAAATATTTGTGAATTATAAAACATAAGTAAAATGGTTTTAGGTGACGACCCCATCTATATATATATATATATATAGATTAACACTTGTCATAATCTTATGATATCCTATGTCTCACCTTGGCCTACATAATTAAGGGTTCCCTTTGTAATCTAAATCTATTATCATTGTATATTTGCATTCATTGATAGAAATACAGTTTTCTCTTGTCGTGTGGATCTATTCATTTCATTGTGCTGCATATATATATATATATATATATATATATACACACGCTTTTTTGCTTTGATTTTGCATTGACAAGGTTTAGCTGAAAACAGGTTCCACTGAATTTACCTTATAGCAACACGCTGCATTTTCCTGCATGTGGACAATGAAAACGGGTTCATTGTAAATTTGCTTCATTCATAAAAACAGGTTTCACTAATTTTGGAACTCTAACTTACCTTATAGCAACACAATCAATTTAATTTTCTGCATTTGAACAAAATGTTCACGTAAAATTTGCCTACTCTCCCAAGTAAGGTACACACTAAAAATACCATTCACTTTACACAAATCTCATGAGAAAAGTGTTATGTAACAAATATTCAGTACAAAAAGCGTAATAATGTGGCCTCATTTTCTAAACTGTTCGTTGACATTTGATTACATGTCATTTACTGTTAAAGTTCAAATTGCTTCAACAAAAGGAGTTTCTTATTTTATTAATTTGTTAATTTGCTAGAGTAGGTGTAGCTGCCTAATGTAAGTGTATTTATATAATTTATGTTAAAAACCACGAGCTTTGAATGCATAAATATTTGTTAAAGATGTGAGCTGGCATCTGACAATATTTTTATGTCATGAGACACTTTAATTACCTAGGTCAACTAGGGCAACTTAAAAGGTGAATTTTACCAGAACCCTAGCGGAGAAGCATTAGCTAGGTTACAACATAATAGGTATTGATGATTTCCTTTGTTGTTTTGCCAACAATTTAAGGCAAGCAAAAATCACAATGACAGCAGTGTACCAAGAACGGTTAAGACATTGTAAAGAGGCTATCTTAAAAACCTCCTTCACTTGGGCACACTACCTATCACTGCTTATAAATCTTAAGTTATATGGAAGGTTACCACTACGCACATCCAATGTTAAATATTGCCCAAATACGGTATCTCAAGAAATTTCTCAGATAACATGCCTGCTGGGTTATTGCCAAAATATTGAATCCCAAGAGTCACCTCGTGTAACATGTTGGCTTGGTTAATTTTGCAGAGGCGCGAATCGTGATGCTTCCCAATTATATTGACTTCCTAATCTACCTTCACATCCAAATATATGCACCAGGCTATTTGATTTAACAGAACACCTCACCTCTTTAAGCTTTACTTTCAAGGATCCTATCAAAATTAATGTGAGGTAGAGCACCTTAGAATTTCATCCAAATAGTACATCCAAGTATATAAAGCATTAAAAATGAAAATCTAAAAATAACGAGGAATCCAGTGAAATAATAAAGAAACGAGATTCTTGCATTAATATCAGGCCCTGCTTCTGAAATGAATTAATTCCATGCAACAGATAGAACTCAGTACCAAATAATTGTGAATCTCACCGTTATTGTGGACAAATATCATTATTATGAAATCTCAAAGGCTTTTTGAAAAAAAGAGACGTAGCATAGCAATTTTTAAATGGGTACATGTTGTCTTTAATTCTAATTTGGGGGTGAAAGAATACTTATATCAATCATTCCATTGTTCTGTTTATTGAGAATTCTGAATTAAGACCATGTAAAATAAGGCTCCAAACCAAATTATTGTGAATCTCACCATTATAATGGACAAATAACAATATAATGAAATCTCAAACTCATTTTAGAGAAGAACGAGGATGCACATAGCATAGAATTTTTTAGATGAGTATATGTTGCCTTTGATTCTAATTTGAGGGTGAAAGAATAGTTGTCAATCATTCCATCACTATGTTTCTTGAAAGTTGTAAATTCTATGCATGAAAAGTCAAACATTTTACATCTCAAACTTGTGGAAGTGGTCTTTACCCCCACAACAGATTTAAGTTTGCAATCTTGTCATCTCTGTAATATACCAGACAGATCATTATTGAGGCATGTATAATGGGTCAAAAATATTAGGCATGCAAACAAGATGTGATCTAAAAATGAAGAGAGAAGTAATGAAGAAGACACAAATCCAATTCTAAAAAAGTAATGAAGGGATGAATATAGTTATATCTACAACCTTGTGAATCACTAATTTATATGATGACCTAACCAATAACCAGATAATTGTTTCAATAAATGCATTGCTCTTGTTTAAGGTTGGAAGCACCACAAGACTTCCCAGTTAATATCATCTGTGGAAAAAGAAAACCAGCCATTTTTACATACAACAAATTCAGAAAATTTGCAAGATGTATTGCAGTGACTTAAACTCACTCTCTTGAAAAATCAGAGTTTTAGTCAATTTCTGAGATTGTAACAATCAAGATGACATCATGACCTGGTCACAGGCCTGGAGTGCTTGACTTGCAAAGTATCTTACATCAACATCTGGATCTTCACTTAGTTCAACAAGGCAGGGGCGAATAGTCTGTTCCACCACCTGCAAAGTCATATACCAAGTGAGCAATTAAAACCACTTAAGCTACCAAGTCAATTCACCAATCGTAAAAAATTATTTACCGAGTGATCAACAATAGGAATCAGTGATTGCAGAACCTTTGCAACATTGAACTTAATGTTTGGAACCCTGCACACAAAATATTATGTTGCACTTTAATTTCAAGTATTTCCTCCTTGAAAACTGAATATGAAAAGGTAAACTTTTGTCTTCACGTAAAGATTTACCTATCCTTCGATGCATTGATGACAACAGGCAACATTCTTTCACATGTAATCTCTTGTCCCATGACAGGTGCTAGAAGTGAAATAGCATGCAAAATTGTCATGCGATACAAGTAGTGAGGATTATTAATCATCTCCAGAACCTGTTTTGTCATATGTAAAATTTGTCAAATAAAAAAAAATCCCATTACAAAGTATATTTACTATTGCATATAGATATCGATGTCATAAATTCATTGCTAATGACCAAAACCGCTTGAGAAAATATGCTACATTTCTGAGCAGTTGAGATCCATCAGCCTTGAAGATTATTGAATGATTAGTTGATAAATGCCTGTTAATATTCTCTACACTCCTATATATCCTCCATATGTCTGCCACTTTACTGGACTATTCCTTTAATTTCTCTCCCCTAATCAAGCACCTCTGTAAGATTTATATCAGTTTTAAGATTCGAATCCAAGCGATACCAATTTGGAGATAAAACAGTTTCTTTCTAAAAATTGTCTGGATAAAAATATTGAAATCTCAAGGTAGCATAATAGCATCCCATTTACACATCATTAACAGAGTAGAAAAAGTGTAAATGTAATTCAATTACTACGGTTTTCAAGACAAAAAAATTGGCAATGACTCGGGAGCTCAATAAAGTACTAGTTGTAAAAATAGAGAAAATTTTAATTTTGCTATTTCATGTCAAATATAGTGTCTATAGATAAAATCAGAAATAATATCTTATAAAAATACTAACCATAAAAAATTGCATGGGATTTTGTCCTATGATAACCATTTTGTTCACCTGAGAGAGGTTATGTTTTAAAAACACAGTTGATCCTAAAATAGTAGGACATTCTATCATGGAATATTCAGTACCATTTTAGGGCTAGCCCTGTCTTTAACTAAAACCTTTTTTGGATATAATTTGAAAGAAAACCCTCATCTTAGGGTTTAAAAGTGTACAAAAAGTCTATCCAAAGAAAACAACTTAAAGAAATTTTCGAATACCCTAATGCTTTAAAACAAAATTGTTCAGTCTACCTGTGGTCTGTGTTGTTTGGCCTTGTTGTAAAAATGAGCTCAAAAAATAGATTGGTTGTATAAAAGAATATCAGAACCTTTATTTTTACAACTCAGGAAACAGCACACAGCAACTTTGGCAGGTTGTGATTACTTGTGAGTTTTTCAAGTGTTATGCTACTAAGGCATGCAGGAAGTTTCAGTTATTGCATAAGTGACCTGCTTTTATTGTACTTAAAATTGACAATTCTATAGAGAGTACAGTTTCACTCTCAAGCTTGACAGAATTGGTTGTCAACTTGAGGATATGAAGGAATGAACCAAAGACAGGATTGAAAAATCAATTAATTGAGCAATTCTTCCAATCGCCATCTTGAGGATATGAAGATTTTTATGGACTGGATGCTCCAAAATAAAAGCAGGGGAACAGTGAAAAACAATGAAACGGTGAATCACTCTTTGAAAGAGAAAAAAATCACTAGGATCGTCAAGATACCCAAAATTTATTACGTTGAAACCAGAGAATACAATAGATGTGATGCATCTCACTAACCACAATCTCCTTCGCCATCTTCCCTTCATCTTTGATCCCTCCACCTACTCCATTCCTATGATATAATCATAAGTTTCAAGGGCTGTTAAAACTCAAGAATCCTTTGTAGTAGAATTAAGTAGGAAGCAAACCAAGAGTCTGGTTTGAAACTTCCTTCTTTGCAAAGGTCCAAAATGATGCCAATTGAAGTTTGGTGGTCACAAATGAACATTTAGACCTCTCTTGCATCCACCGCTGCCTTTTTGACTCACTCTATTTTTCCAAAGTTGTTGAGAGCATTTTGTTGGTACCTCTAGCAATGAAAATTATCTAAGTCTTGATCCCCTGACTTGCCTTGGCTTTATCCAGCCTATCATTAATATCCAGTCAAATCTCCTTCAATGCCCCCTCAATCAATTTTATGCCTTGTGTTGTGCTTCGCTATCCTCTCCCACACCAGTTGCAACATTTCAAATGATTTCCAAGTTTGAGCCTTTGTGACTAATAATAAAGAAAATCTGAAATGTCATTGTTAACATACCACCTTCTTTTTAAAATTTTACTTTTTGCTTGCAAAAGTAAATTGTAACAATGCAAATGACAAATATTAAAAATAAAAAATGAATGTGGACTAACCTATTTGGCAGTGGAATTACAATTAGTTTATGTTTGGGGCACTTGTGACTGGCCCCTTATACAGCATAAGGGATATTTTGTTTTGAATGAGCTTTTAATTTCAACTTTTACTGTTAAAATTTGATGCCTGCCTAACATCCCTGAAATGTAACAGGAACGTCAAAGCCATCCCCAGGGGTCCCCAAACAAGGAAACTTCCCCCACCTTGGGGAGACATCTTAGGGGCATCCCAGAACTTGTAATTGTTTTAAGGGACATGTCCACGGAGTAAACTGATAAATATTCACACATTAATTAGAGTTAACACAATTACAAATAATTTATCATATTGTGAATGGTTGAGCTAATACAGTGAGTGCTGTTTTTGATTGATTTTCTCCTGAAAAGATTTCCCAAGACAATTCCCTTGTTATACTGTGAGTGTGCCATTATGGCATTCTGCTGCATTAAAGATTATGTTGCATGGCTTCTCCTGGACAGTTTTATTGGTATTTTCTTTACAAAATAGCCTTAACAACCTAATCTGTCATTTTCTGTGCATTAAATTTCAGTTAGTTTTTTGCCTATATTCAATACTAGCCTTTACATTGATTATATTCCCGATCATGACACCTCAAACCCTTTCATTTTCTCTCTCATAAACAAAGAATTTGTTTCATTTTACCATAGGTTATAATTTATATTTAGCTCATAAGCATCTGTTCACATTTCTTGCATCAATTATCATTATCAGCAGTCATTACTCTTAATATACAAGTTCACAAGTTCTGGATGGACAACTGACCTGTGGAACAATGTGTAGCATTGCCCACTCTGGGCCAAACTCTTCAGCAAGTCGCTTCAAATTGTTGGCTGCAGCATCACGAATAGAAAACACCTGCACAATATCCAGATCCAAGCTAAACATAAGCAAAGTCTTTTCTTCCCTGTAGCTTTAAAGTAGAAAAAAGAGAGAAAAAATGAAAGGAAAATCATTTCATCGAAAGATCAAAATATGTATATTGAAATGGTCATTTTCCATTTGCAAACAAGGCATGATGTCCTCCTAAATCTCTACCTTTCCTCTTAATTAAACAGCTGTTTGTCTTGAGTAGACTCTAGGGTGCAACATTTTTGCACTATCGAAGAAATTGCTAATGTTACAGATACTAAAGATTTGATTGTTAATGAGTATTGTGGCACGAGATACATGTACAATGCAGTGATGCACAATATACACATCTTTAAAATTCCAATATGAAGTGTTCTTAAGAGTGCTGCATCTTTGCTCGAAATATTTTCAAAGGAACTAAGCTTAAAAAACAGTTAATTTTCACCTGTAATCTAACTTCCCTCTAAACACCTCTCACTTTGTCTTCAAAAATGAAAATATCTATAGTTTCATTTTTATATCGGGAAAAAAGGTTAAATCACAAACAGTAAGAGAATTCTGTTGTGAGTTATAGCCAGAAAAGAGCAAATTATCCCTTACATTTTTGTAAATAGAAATGGAAGAAAATCACACAAAAAACAGCAAAGAAATCTTATAATTTAAAAAGAAGAAATAGGCTAAAGAAAGCACACAAATCTCAGAGATTCAGTTTAAGTGCATATTCCATCTAGGTTGAGAAATCACCTTGTCACCAAGCCAATGCATGCAGAGAGAACCCAATTTATCATCAAAGAATTCTACCCCCAATTGACTAGCTAGCAGAGGAATGTATTCTATTATGGCAAGACGAACTCTCCAGTGCTTGTCTTCTGCAAGCTCAACAATGGCCGGCAAAAGAGATTGAGACAGTAAATCAATTCCAATTACCTGCAAAGAGCATTTCAATAAAGCAGGTCATGGAATAACATTGAAAACTCACAACTGATTATTTTTGGAATGAAAATGAAAGAAACTTGTATTATAAACATAACCTAGAATAGCACTGTTTTCAGGACTACATATATGTTACGGATTATTTTTTAGAAAACACTCAATAATGTACCATTATAGTACCAAACTCCACGTATTAATCAAAAAGGGAAATGACCAAAAACCAAAAGATAACCCATCAAAGACACCTCTTAAAGACACCAAGTAACCTAGCAGAACCCAGGGAACAAGATGTAATCTCAGTTCTGAGATTGGACAAATTTTCCAATAATTAACCATAACTTTAAGCTCTATGCCAAGGACCAAGCAATTGCCTAGGTACATGAATATCCCATGCTAGCTTTATAGCTACAAAAATGGCAGGAGAAGAATAGAAAGACCATAGCTTTATATTAGAATCAGCAAGCCATATCCACTCCCATCGAACTTGAGTGAATTGGCAAACAAATAAAGTAACCTGCAACTAAAAGAAGTTACATTTGCGAATAGAACCAACCAACCATTTTGCAAATTAGTCATTATTTCCAGTATTACTTCTATGTCAGACCACTATTGTGTTGATTCTACAGAAGGCAGAATCATATGCATCCACACCTTTTAGACATTGGACAAGATGGCTGGTATCCTACTCTTTCCATGAACAAGAAAACACAGTAAGTGTAGCAAAACAACTCCTACCCAGTAGCATTTTACTTATAATTTATTGATAATAAATCATAAACTGCATAAAATTAATGGGGAAAAGTGAAAACAAGGGATGGTAAACTAGAAACTAGAAGTAGCAGCAGAGGAATGTTAATAAAACAAAGACCACAGTTTAAGCTAACACCTGAACAACTCAAAGTTGGCACTTTGAAGATTAGCAGTACTTGGAAAACTATCATCTGTCATCTTAAAAATAGGGGACCGAATACTCAATGAAAAGGATATCAGTCCTGAAGCATGCACCAGCATGCCAGCTTAAAGAAGACTGGATGGTATTCACCAAACTAAGTTACTGGCTTAACTTCGTGTATGCTACCAGCAAATGTTTTTAGAGGTCAGTTTCACTTTGGATACATCCATACAAAAACACATCAAAATCATAAATATATACATATTTGCAGCCTCAAAGCAGGAATTATGTCAGTATACCACATAACATGCATATAATATCAATAAAAGACACTGAAAAGCTAAATACATAATTAAACAATGCATTACAAATAATTAACATTCAGTGCCTTTAAATTCATGTAATGCACAATGTAAATGTGGTGGACGCTTGAAGGTTCAAAAAAATAAAACATGTGATGTTTTTATAATTTTATTGACAAGAACCCAGTAGTTATAGGTGTTTACAGAGAAATGCAACAGGTAATATTCAAAGACTTAGCAGAAAAAGACAAGCCATAAAAGTTAAAAACTCTAACAGCTGTACAAATTCTCAAAAACTTATTTTTTAAAATGAAAGGGCAGCATTCAAACTTAAAACAGCTTAAGAATAGAAGCAACAATAAAAGAGAATTATAGTGCTAAAAGTACCAATCCTGGTATTAATGTGTCATACTATAAGATTGATTATTTAAGCAAATATATTATTTCACATTCATCTAGGTTTGCTCATTAACAAATATTTGTTGATGGAAGTCCGATACGTTCATCTCTTAATCATACAATTTAAGGCCAAACCTTTTAAAACTAGCTGTTTATTCAGGGTCTTTTATGATTTTATCAATTATCATTACAATTTCTTGTTTAGTATTCAGCCAATTTCTAAATCCTCAATTTGCTATTTTAAAGTAGGAAGCTGAATTTGTTAAAGAGCATTGGTTACAGTGGGCTATTACTAGTTGTAGCATTATGTCAAATGGTTGGACAAATAGAAAGAACAGAACCCTCATTAACTTCCTTGTCTCTTGTGAGATGGGCACTATTTTTTTTTAAATCTGTGGATGCATCTAATATAATGAAATCCATAGCTGCATTGTTCGAGATGTATGGCATGTTTACCTCACTGGGTAAACAGGAAGAATACAGAAATCGAACAGCAATGTACAATGCAAATATAAAAGAAGTACCAGAATAAACTTTCCATTAATGTCAAAGGATGTTCATATTATATCCGTCGTCAACATTACATTACATCTGACACGGCTAACATTCCATGCCTCAACACCCGGAGGTGGTACAATATATGACTGCCGAAGGGGTGCGACCCAACCGTCGCGACTCCAACTACCTACCCGTCGGCTAACTAACTATTGATAATTAACATTACTAACTATACACTTTTTCCCGATAACATCATCCCCCCCAAAAAAAAGAAGTCGTCTCCGACGACTAACAACAAAATGGAGACAATGTAATATAAATATACAACCAAGTGAAAGTCAAGGAGGGGGCTGAGGAAGCGTCCCTGCAGTCGAAGGGTGAGATGCGGGTGTCTGGGCCGCCAGGCGGGCGCGAAGCTCATAGACCTGCTAGGTGCGCGCTGCCACATCCCGCTCTACTACCAACACCTTCTCTAAGGCAGTCTTCACCATAAGCGCAGCCTCCAGTAGCTCCCTCTCCTTGGTATCGGCGGACTCTGTCATGCGAACCAACTGGGCCTGAACACCATCTAACTCCTGCTGGACGAGACTTCGCGCACCCTGTTCCTCTGAAAGACGGGCGTCCACCGCAACCTTCTCTGCGCGGGCTGTCTCAAGCTGTGCGACCAACTCTGATCTCTCGGCTGCCCACGAGGCTTGTTGCCTGGCCATGTCCTGCTCTAACTCCACTCGAGCAGCCTCGTGAACCGCAGACTCATGCTGTGTCTGGCGTAAGGCATAGTAGGCCTCCCTGTAAACCTGCTCAATCTCCCGGGCGAGAGTCGTCACCCTACTCTCCACGACGGGCTGAGGCACACGCCAAGCCTCCAACATCGCCTCCGTCTGGGTAACTGGCCACCCTCGTGCCTCAAAACATGAGGTGAAAGCTGCGGGACAGTCCTCTCGCATAAACTGGAGGACCTGCTCTAATTCCTCCACAACCTGCTCTAGAGCCCGTGTCTGAGCTGCGGCCACCACTCGCCGACCCCTCGTCACCATATCTGCCAGATAAACCTCAATATCCTCTCCATCTAGCCCCGATGTAGGTACCGGAAGCCCACGTGGTAACTCAAAAGTCTCCTCAACCACACCAACTGCATCCTGCTGGCCCAATGGTGTCTCCCCCGCCCCCTCAAGTGTAGCAGTCGCCTGCTCTGGGCCGGTAGGAACACCCTCTCCAAGGACCTGTCCCTCTGCTGGTGCCTGCGTCTCCGCCGAGGAATCCTCCAGATCCACCACCTCAGTGGGAGGCTCTCGCCGAGGTGAGAGTACAGCTGCTCCTACGGGTGGCGTCACTGTCATCTGGAATCTCCGGGTCAGCCAACTCCCCATAGCCGCCACCGATGGAACTGCACTCAACACCTCCGACCCTCTCTCCCCCTCGGAAACATGTCCCGCGATGGGCTCCTCCAACAAGGAGGCAGCAACCGTCACCACTGCATCGGATCCCACGACGTCCAGTCGTACCTGAGGCTCCGTCTCAACCATCTCCTCTGCCACGCCTCCCTGCGGTGGACCACACAACTCTGCCGTGCTGTCAATACATGCCTCTGCGGGAGTCGGTCCTGCGGCGGGTATGACGGAAGGTGCTGCGGCCGGCTGCATGGGCCTGAGTGTAACGGGCGTGCGGCTCTGTCCAAATGCCGGAATCGAAGTACTGCCCGCGGACGACACCACAAGTGTGCCAAGTTGGAGTGTGGGTGGTGCAAACAACACTCGCTCTCCGACGGGCTCCATCCTCCCCTCGTCTGTGGCCCGAATACTACTGTCATCCTCATCCTCCGAATCCTCGGAATCCTCTGCACTGCTAGAAGTTTCTCGCCCACTATCTGGTTCTGCTGCGGTGGTCTCTAATACCCGTTTCCGCTTCGCGGAAGAGTGTCCAATATCCAGATGTCGCCAATGCATGATAGGAAGCTCACCCTCCGCCAAGGGTCCCTGTGGCCGTACCTCCAACTCAGCCTCTGGCACTGCTTCCCGCGTAGCCTCCAAGAACAGTCCGATGGCATAGTGGGGCATGTAAAAGGTGCGCTGCTCCATCATCAAGAATGCGCACATCCGCTCTGATAACAAGGTAGCCCAATCATAGACGACTCCGTTCATCAACCCGTTCATCAATACTATCTGTGGTAGAGCGATGTCTGATGCCCTACCCGATCCTGTCAACCTGCTTTTGATGACGTCCATAATGCATCGCCAATGACCCTCTGCGACAAAGGACTTGCGCATTCCACGACCCTTCGTGGCGTCTACGATGCTCGCCAACTCTGCGGGGGTCAAGTCTCGAGACACTCGCCTAATCCAATGTTCCTTTTCTTCCCGTGTCATCTTCTTCGGCTTCAAGTCCACTTTCTTGCCATGTATGCCTGGGATGCCAAATACTCTGGTGAAATCTGCAGGTTTGAAGGATATGGTGATATCCTTCCCCAAATACTCAAATGTGCTCGTCCATGAGCGGCTATCAAAGGTATCAACCATATACCGCAATGCTCCCTCGTACTCGCGAATGGCGAACACCGGCATCCGTATAGCCCATTCTACCCCTGCTCTGCGAAGACTTGTTTTCACCAAATTATCATCCGGCGTGTCTTGCCACCATTTCCGACATTCCACCCCATTCAATCCCTCAAAAGTGATATTCTGTGAAGTGGAGGTGTTCTTCCCTCGTACAGTGGGCTGCTGTGGTGTTTTTTTCTTCTGCCTGTCTTCCATCGTGCCGCCTGCTATTCGAACACCTGAAGGGAGAATACGTGCATCCGGTTTCCTATGGCTGCTATCCTGCAATTGTTTTTTCCAGTTTCTTTTTCCCACAGACTCCATTAGCTTCCTGTAACTGATTCTTGATTTTAGCTGTAGTAAAAAAACGGCTAACTGCCTCCAGGCACCGAAGAGCGAAGACTGTGCGGTGCGTTTTTTTTTTTTTCCACGCTGTTCGCACAGAATCCCCCTTCCTCCTTCTACCGCACGGTAGCTTCCTCCTTCGCCCAAAATTCTTCCTTCTACCGCACGGTAGCTTCCTCCTTCACCCAAAATTCCACTTCCTGCTTTCTATCGCACGGTATCTTGTCTTGCTCCGTTTTATTTTCCTTCGGCGTTTTATCTCCCTTCGGTAGGCGCGGCTGTGCGGTGTAGGCGCGGCTGTGCGGTGTAGGCGCGGCTGGTGCAGGCGTGGCTGTGCGGTGCCTCTGTCTCGTGCGGAGCCTTTGTTTCCTCGCTTCGTGTGCTTTGCTGTGCGGTGCCTTTGTCCTTCGCTTCGCGTGCTTCGCTGTGCGGTGCCTTTGTTTCCTTTGCTTCGCGTGCTGTGTTCTCCGTTTTATATCCTTTGCGCTTTGTGCGGCTTTTATAACCCGCGGCTGCCACCGCACGGTGGCTTCCACCGTCGATGGTCCCACCGTCAGTGGTGCCACCGCACGTGGGGGCCACCACACGGTGGTGTCCACCGTGGGTGGTGCCACTACGTGGCCACCGCACGGTGGTGCCTTTTTCTCCCTTTTCCAATTCTTTTCAAATTTTTTTTATTTTTTTATTTTTTTTTCAATTTTTTTTTCAATTTTTCCTTTATATATTTTTCAAAAAAAAAAATTTCCGAATTTTCTAATTTTTTTTTTTCATTTTCATTTATTGCCTGACTGCGACTGTGCGCCTCCTGTCGGGCTGCTCCTGCGCGCTTCCACCCTCTGGTGATACACTTTCAGTTTCGACCCATTGACGCCCCCTGGGATTTCCTGTCCGTCGAGGGTCGAGAGCTTGACGGATCCATTGGCTGCGACCTCTCGGATCCTGTAAGGGCCTAGCCACTTCACTTTGAACTTGCCGGGCTTAATCTCGTTCCTTCCGTTATACTTTAGGACTAATTGGCCCGGCGTGAACCTCGCCCGCCGAATGTGTTGGTCATGCCAGTATTTCCTGCGTTGCTGGGCCACGTCTGTCACCCATTGTGCCATTGTCCGTCTTTCATCCAATTTATTTAAGGCGTATAGTCTCTCTCGAAGGCTTTCCATGTCGCCTAGCTTGTTGTCAATAGCGATTCTGAGACTTGGGACCATGAATTCGATCGGTACCACAGCCTCCTGGCCATACATTAATTGGAAAGGTGTCTGCCCGGTGGTTACTTTGTAAGTTGTGCGGTACGCCCAAAGTACCGAAGGCAGACGCTCTTCCCAATCTTCTTTTTCCACCCCACAAGACTTATAAATTACCGACACGATGATTTTGTTGGTTGCCTCAGCCTGACCGTTTGCCCTGGGATAGTACGGACTCGATAGAGAATGAAAAATTTTGAACTCGGTTGTCAGTAGTCGAACAATATGATTTACAAAGTGCCCCCCTCTATCACTTGTCAGTTGAATCGGTATTCCGTACCGGGTGATAATCTGTTCATAAATGAATTTCGCCGTGCTGACGGCGGAGTTGTCTGCCAACGCCCTGGCTTCGACCCATTTGGTCAAATATTCTGTCGCCACGACAATGTATCTACATCGTCGAGCGCGACTCGGTTTCAATGGACCAACGAAGTCTAACCCCCATCTTTCGAACAACTCTTGAGCATGCACCGGGTTAAGTGGCATGAAATCCCTTTTTAATGGTCGCCCCGCACGCTGACACGTATCACAACTTGTCACCCATTCTCTGGCGTCATTATGCAGTGTCGGCCACCACAAGCCAGCTAGTAGGACCTTCCTTGTTGTCGTATCCGGTCCCATATGTCCTCCAGCAGCCCCTTCATGGGCTTCTCTCAATACTCCTGGGATTTCCTCTTCCAAGACACATCGTCGTAGGATCTGGTCAGGTCCCATTTTGTAGAGAAGACCATTTATAAGTTGGAATGTTCGGCTTCTTAATACAAGTTTCCGTCTTTCACCTGGTGGCATTTCCTTCGGAAATTTTGATGTTGATAGATATTCACCCACACTCGTGTACCAATGAGGAAGGATGGCAATGCGGAAAAGATGGGTGTCCGGAAAATCCTCGCTAATGCCTTCGGCCGGCTCTCCCGACTTGATCCGTGATAGCTGGTCGACTATGACGTGGCTCCTGCCAGGTCTGACAATGATGTTGAATGTAAATTCTTGTAACAGCAACAGCCATCGACTAATCCGCCCCTGGATGATTGGCTTGTTCACCAAATACATCAACGCCTGGTGATCCACATAAAATGTGAATGGTGTCGCCAATAAATAATGTCGGAATTTTTGGACGGAGTATACCATGCCAAGGGCTTCTCTCTCCGTCGTGCTGTAGTTCCTCTCCGCGTTTGACAAGAGTCGACTTGCAAAATATACTGGGTGGTCCAGCCCGTGGCTGCCGACCTGTGCCAGGGTGGCCCCTATGGCGAAGTTGGATGCGTCGACATGTACATGGAACTCTTTGTCCCAGTCTAGGTATGTCAAGATTGGCGCACCCACCAATCGTGATTTTAACTCTTGAAAAGCCTCTTCTTGGGCCGTCCCCCAGACGTACGGCTCCCCTCTTCGTGTCAGCTTATCAAGTGGGTATGATACTTGGGCAAAGTTCTTAATACACCGCCTATAATACCCGATGTGTCCAAGAAATGACTTGACGCCGGTGACATCGTCGGGCGCCTCCATCTCCACAATGACTCGTATTTTGTCAGGGTCCGTCTTCAGTCCAGCCTTACAGACGATGTGCCCTAGTAACTTGCCCTGAGGCACCATGAATCTGCATTTCTTGGGATTTAGGGCGAGGCGGGCTCGTCGACATCTCTCCATGCATTCGCCAAGTGCGGCCAGATGTGCCTCCTCCGTGCTGTAAATGGACCAATCATCCAAGAATGCTTTGAAGTTTCCTACGGACATTTTATCGAAGATATGGAGGATTATCCGTTGAAAGGTAGCTGGCGCATTGCACAACCCGAATGGCATCCGGTTGTATGCATAGACGCCATCTTCTACGACAAAGGTGGTCTTCAACTTGTCCTCCTCTACAATGGAAATTTGATTGTATCCGGAGAATCCATCCATAAACGAATAAATTTCATGACCCGCGACTTCCTCGAGAATGGTGTCTGTGAATGGTATGGGAAACGGATCTTTAATTGTGACAGCATTCAAACACCTGAAGTCTACACAGATTCTTATCTGATCGGCCTCCTTTTTCAAAGATATCACAATGGGTGATACCCATTCACTCGTCTGGACCTTGAAGATAATCCCTGATTCAAGCATGCGGTCAATTTCATTATTTACCCTGGCCGCATAATTTTTGTTCATCCTGTATGGCCTCTTCCGTACGGGCACGGCTCCGGGAATCAGAGGAATCCGATGTACACAAAGTTCTTGTGGTACCCCCTTGAGGTCCTTATATGTCCAAGCGAACACATCCTTGTATTCGGTGAAGATTTTGAACGCCGCCGTCTTTAAGACGGGATTCCAGTCGTCGCCGACTAGAATATTTTTCTGTTCTGAAGTTTCTCCAAGGTTTGTAACTTGAAGTGCGGATTCTTCATACCTTATGGGCTTACTTTTGTCAAACTTGTGCGCTGGTGCGTCATCCACAGGGACATCCCCTTCCTTGTATTGTCCGTACTCTGGCGGAAACTCGTTCATGTCAGGTCCTTCAATCCCCAACATATTGCACCCGTACAATAATTCATAGTCTTCCATTTGCCAATGGAAGAGCCCTCTCAAAGAATCCGTCTCATCCTCAGAACAGGCTTGAATTCCTAAGATGCCTTCATCATTTGGTTCCCTGCCCTCCTTCCCTTCGTCCGTATCGTCTCCGTTGGACTCTGACTCTGACGCCAACTCTTCACTGACCAGTTGAGTTTTGAGGTCAATGGTATACCTTCGGCCAGCCTTTTCCATGGACAAGGTGTTTTTCTTCCAATTGTGATTTGCTTTGGCCGCCACCAACCAGCCTCTGCCGAGGATGGCGTCGTACCCCTTCTTCTTCAATGAGATGACCACAAAATTCAGGATGAATGGCTGTTTTCCGATCGTCACCTGTTGCGCCATGAGTGTGCCAAGCGGCTTGATGCCGTGTTGGTCTGCTCCCAATAAATTAAAGGTGGACGGCCAGAGAGTAGGTTTACCCAATTTTTTCCATGTTTCCTCTGGCAAGACATTTACTCCCGACCCGCCGTCGACAATTGTGTCAGTCAGGATGGTGCCCAATATACCCATTTCCACCACTGCTGGGTGTCTCCCATTATTGATCGTCAGGGTTAATGGGTCTGCTGCTGTCTCGCCAAGGTTGTCCTTGCCATGTATTGGTTGGCCTACTGGGGTTATTATTGCGGATTGCAACAACGTCGCTCGCAAGTGCGGCATACTTTCCAAGAGGTCCTTCATTTTGACGGGTATCTCGACCTGTAACAGTTGGTTTATAATGTTTGTTTCTCCTTCAGAGCGAGAAGTACCCGCCAGCCCCTGTGCATCCTTGCTCCTTGACATCTCCTTCTCCAGTTCCGCTCGTGCCTCCAGTGCCTTTCGTTTTTCCGTGCGGGGGTCTGGATAAGTGGCTGCTTTCGTCTTGGACCTTGTTATGGCGAGTGCATCCTCCGTTTCTACATTCAATAGGTTCACGCCAGATTTGGGACAATTGCCATCATCATGGTCCCCCGGACCGCACCACTTGCAAAGTTTTTGTGGTGCTTCCTCCACTGTACAGTCTCTGGCGAAATGCCCCCAGTGATTGCAAGCTCGGCATTGTATCATCGGCCGCCCTTTAGCGTCGTATTGGATTCGGCTTCTATTATTCGTATTGTTATTATTGCCTCTTCCTCGCCTGTTGTTTCGGTAGCCGCCAGACGAGGCATTGTTGCTCGCAGGCTGGGACGTGCCAGCTGACGCAGATGGTTCTGTAAAGAGAACCTGTTGGCTACGGGTCCTCATATTGTACGGACACTCCTTGGTAAGGTGTCCGGCAATCTGGCAAATATCACAAAATGCTTTTTTCGGACAAGACCCCTTGGTGTGTCCGTCGGTACGGCAGTCCGTGCACCATAACTCCCCTTCGTCGCCCTTGCTTGTGCTTCCTTTGGTTGCCTTTATCTCTCTCATCATTCGCTCCATATCTTTCTGGAGAGCCCGTACCTTCCGATTAGAGTCGTCATCACTGCTATCACTTTTGTCAGAAGAGGAATCATCCTCCGACGAGGATTTATTTTTCTTCTTCTTGGACGTCTTCTGTTCACTTTCTAAATCCATTGCCCTGTTATAGGCGTCGGAATATGAAGGAGGTACTATCTTCATTTTTCGTCTAAGGGATTTCTTTAGACCTTCTACGAACCACCGTTTTTTCAGTCCGTCTGCCGGCTGGTTCTCCATCTTTCCTAGCAGCTCTTTGAGCCGCCGGCTGTAGGTTCGGACAGTCTCGTCCTTCCTCTGTTTCGTGCCGTAGATTTCGGCTACGATCTCATTGTCGTCTCTTAGGAGACGAAACTCTGCTTGAAATTCCTTCTTCAGGTCTGCCCATGTGCCAATTTTAGCCTTATCCGTATCCGAAAACCAGTCGATGGCTACGCCCCTCAGGGTTGCGGGAAACTGTGTTACCCACTCGTCCTCATCGGTAACACCATTCGCTCCCCAAATTGTTTCACACGTGCGACAGTGGCGGACAGGGTCTTCTTTCCCATCCCCATGGAACTTTGGAAGTTTTTGTTTTTGTGCCATACCTTGCCTTTTTACTACTGGTGGTTGTTGTCCTACTCCGGATGGGTCAGATCCTATAAGGGGTGCTTGACCGCCGTGCCCCGGTGTCCCTCCGACACTCCTGGCAGCCCCGGTGTCTTCTCCCTCTTCTGCCTCCTCCCCACTCCTTGGAGTTTTCCTAGCCTCTGGTGTGTGTGGCAAGTCCCTCAAATCCCTCAACTGAGTTTTGGTACGCTGGGAAAAAACAGGGAGAGGTATATGCAGTTGTTGGACATAATTGATAGGAGATGGAATGGACAGATGCACACTCCTCTCCATGCTACGAGATACTTTCTCAATCCATCGTTATTCTACAAGACTTCATTCATGGATATTGATGCTGAGATCAAACAAGGCTTCTTCAAGTGCATGGACGAAATGTTTCCAAACCAACATAAATTTAATGCAGCTATGTCAGAGTTGGAAATGTACAAGCAAGCTAGGGGTTTTCTCTCTTTTATGGCTGCCATGGAAGGCAGAAAGACCTTCCAACCAGGTAGACTTTATAAAGTTTTGACAATCTCTTTATTTTGCCAACATGGTCATTAAATTTGTTAAGATTTTAAGATATTCTTACAATATTATCTCCATATAATGTGTTTTTCAGCTCAATGGTGGGCTTATTTTGGAAACAAATTACCAAATTTTAGGTGGATGCCCGTGTGTATTTTGAGCCAACCATGCAGCTAATCTGCTTGTGAGCGTAATTGGAGTGTTTATGAACACATACATTCCAAGAAACGCAACCGCCTAACACAACAACAGATGAATGATTTGGTGTTTGTTTACCACAACCTCCGCTTGAAGCTAAAGAAAGCTCAAGGTAAGAATATTAATATATAGTTGCAGTTAGTTGGAATTTTATTCATTGTGTTTCTCACTTGTAAGGCGAAGACTAATTTCTACATGGGCAAAATCAGGAACTATAGAGTGTTGGTGTTGGAAATAAGCCACACCCGAACCGACGATGGACTGGTCCAAGAGGGGCCAATAGCGCAGTGGTAGAACACTCCAGCAGCGTATGGAAGGTCCTAGGTTCGAGTCCTAGCTAGTCCATGTCTCAACATGGTATCGGAGCCAATTCCAAGCTAGGAGCCCCAAGCACACGAGAGGTGTGGCTTAAGGGGGGGTGTTGGTGTTGGAAATAAGCCATACCCGGACCGACAATAGACTGGTCCAAGAAGGGCCAGTAGCTCAATGGTAGAGCACTCCAGCAGCGTATGGAAGGTCCTAGGTTCGAGTCCTAGCTGGTCAATGTCTCAACATGGTATCAAAGCCAGGTCCAGGCTAGGAGCCCCAAGAACACGAGAGGTGTGACTTAAGGGGGGTGTTGGTGTTGGAAATAAGCCACACCCAGACTGACGATGGACTGGTCCAAGAGGGGCCAATAGCTCAGTGGTAGAGCACTCCACCAGCGTATGGAAGGTCCTAGGTTCGAGTCCTAGCTGGTCCATGTCTCAACATTGAGGAAGACGAGCCAATTGACCTCGATGAGATAGATCAAGAGTCTGAGTGGATTGTTGCTGATGCTAATGATGATGATGATACTCCGCTTGAGCCTGAAGATTTTGATCTCATGAGGATGGCCAACATGGATCCTAGATGGATTGAACGAGCTAGGACAGGCTCTCACCCCGAGCTTCATCATCAGGGTCTCCTGCCCTCTAGCATGTCATTGCCTACAGTTGATGTTTTGAAAATTTGTACTTAGTTTACAGGTTGACTTTGTACAAAGTCACAAACTATATTGTAATCGACATTTTGACAACTATCACCATCTAGATATTATTTATGTTGTATGTTTTGTGCAATGCAATCAACGATATGAATGTAAAAAACGAAAATCTATTTTCTATAATTCATGTGTTGAAGTGTCTATTTTATTTGCCTACAATATCTCTATGCTATGCAAATGCCCTTAAATATTTATTTACTTTTTAAAGTAGTTTTTGATTGTTTTTCTGCATTTTTTTACGTTTTTTTTGTAAATCTGATTTTTTCCCATTGTTTTGCCGATTAATTCCCCAAACGATTAATGCTTCTATGAGCTTAAGAACCAACAATAATAACACCATCATTTTTACACACCATATTCATCTTTGCTTCCTTACTGTAAAGCACCGTTTGTAGGAAAAACTTAAGGAAAGAACAATGCCTAGTTTGCCAAGGGTTTGCCCTGGGCATGGACGAGCTCACCTGGATTCTCTCTGGGCATGCTACAGAGCATACCCAGATGAACCCAAGTGGACTCAGCAGAGTCCTGTCTCCACCCACAGCAGATTGCACCAACTACTTGGATGTATGAACCAGAAATGGATCTAGGGGCTAACCTATGCAAACCACCAACAAACTCACCAAGAAATGTCAAGACCAAGAAAAGCATATAATGGGGATTTCTGGTAAGAAAAAAGAAAATGGAAATCAAATAAAAAGTAGGAAAAAGTAATAAATTGAAAAAGAGCTCGCTGATCCCATTGATGGGATACCAAATTCTCTCCTTCCGTCAATTGATCACTCAAAAATCAAATCAAAGCCCTCTCCAGAAGGTCGGTGGAAGTCATACTTTGATGGCACATATTAGGGCAATATGAGCCCATTTGGTGCAGGATGTGCCATACACAATTTTTCTGGAAATTTGATCAAATTTGCTGCCAAGAAACTTAAACTTGGAGCAAAGAACAAAGCTAAGGCTGAAGACCTGCTCCTTGGATTACAACTAGTAAAATCTTGCAACCTCAACAACATGTGATGATCATCACCCTTCACATAAGGAACAAACACTCGACAAATTGGAGGATCCTAAACATACTAAACGAAGCTTGGGCAATACTAGACAACCTCACAATGTTTTCCATTAATCACTAGTGTAAAGAAGGAAATAAGTTGGCCAATTAACTTTCAAACCAAGGTATCCACCAGCCAGAAATTATAATGGTCAACACCAACACCGAGCAGTGGCCGAATCTTCAAAGCATATTAAGAAATGATTCTGAAGCTAAGTAAAATTAATTTGGATCTTAAGGAGCTTCCCCTCTGAATTTGTAGAGAGGTTTTACCTTACACGCTATTCAATTTTGTGTTGTCTTACAAAGAAAAACTAAAACGCTAACACACTTGAGGGAGGTAGATAAAGCTAGGAAGAATAAATTGGAACCACTAAATCATCATTGTTAAATATCTTGTAACATTAAAATGCTGAAAATTGAAAAAGACTAGGGAAAACATTAGTCAAACAGTCCATCATATAGTAATCCCTGGATACTTAACAGTACATCAATAGTTGAGTCCCATTACTAATTCATGTATCTCACTTTTAGTCCAGTAATAAGAAATTGTTTGATTAATGTTCAGACGTAAGCTCTTTCTTCAGTTCTCATTCTTAGTTGAATATCATAATTTTTATAATAGGTATCAACCAACTACAAACGTATGATGGCTAAAACAAAGAAAATACCTGATTAACTTGATCCAGCTTACTTATGATATTAAGCCGGACATCTGGAAATTCATCTTTAAGGAGTGCAAGAAAAATTGGAAGTAATTGTTCAATTGTTGCCTCCTGCAAAGTTGTGAACGATAGAAACATGCATCACATGAGAGAACCTCTAGAAACAAACCAACACACATATCTAATTATCACCAATACCATAATAATATTAAAGAAATAAGTAATATATCACTAAGCAGTGTAAAACAACAAAGTATGATAATGTAAAATTTGACTAGGTCACAATAATCCCTACACAAAGTTCTAAAGAATGCAGCAGATGAAAATCCAGTAGTATGCCTATAAGACAGGAACACTCTCGTAGAATTTATGGTTAAATTTTCCAATATATATTTGAGTCAGAGCTGATAAACAATAAGATGGTCATATGGATTTCTACTAACACAATTCTAACATGGAATATGCACAGGCCCTCTGGAAATAAGAAAACTGTGTAACCACTACCTAAGTACTGCTGCCACAGAAAATTTATGAACACTAGATGCTATTGGCTAGAGAACTCAAAAACTCATTTTCCCATGCTCCTAGGACTATGGCTCTATGGCAGTGTATTGATAAGGTAATAACTAATAAGAATAACATAACTTGAAAATAAATGTTGTTTTCCACAACGTACTTAAGCATATCATACAAAAATGATATAGCAATTATACAACACGGAATGATAAACATAAGATAAATCTGCAACATCAAAGCTTACCTTCCCCAAAACAGGTGCCATACCCATGATAACAGAAGCCAAAGCAGAACGCACATGCTGTGAAGAATCTGTTGACAGGTCCTGTCAAGACAAATTTAACTTCATTAACAACTAAAATATAAGTGAAACTGACTGCTAAAAGACTTCCTGAGGGAAGTATAAAGAATCCTCAGGAAAGTATAGCTTGTAGCCTTGTACAAATCAAATTACCTTCACGCAAGGAAGTATGTGCTGGATTGCAAGCTGAGGATTCAATATTCTACAAAACTTGGTCACCTTTCCTGCCGCCGCAATACGTACTTCTGCTTCGTTATCCCGTAACAGCCGAACATATGCTGGCACCAAGTCCGCCCTTCATGTTATAAACAGGCCAAGTCAAATTTAGACAAATATCATGGTAAGTATGCTCACAGAAAATTAACTTTCAAAATTCCCCAATCTTATGCTGATATACCCCACAACCAACCCCAGATTTCCCTTTGAAACTTCCCACCACACAATATTATTATATTAACCTAAGAAGAATGCATGGTAGATGGTGACTGAAACATCCCCAAATAACAAGTACACTAAGGTGAGTAGAACTATGTATCAGATACATTGCTAAAAACACATGCTTTAGGTAATGGTCTACTACAAAAGTGTTCCTCGGCTATTCATTACCCTTGCACCCCAAAATTGCAGATATTTTGGGAATGTCCCCCTTTTTACAGTATTCTAGGGTTGGCCTCCTGTCCCCAATGTCCCCCAACCTTCCCAGGGACTTCAGGCCAGCCCCATTCCGTGCTGATTTTTGGCAGATCTTCGAGTCTACACTAATCATGCAATGGAAGAAAAGCTATGATTTGGAGTTTATTTTTTGAGTAGAAAGATTACTCTGCCTTGGAGAGAGATGCTCCTAGACATTGTGGTGTTGCAGTCAGAATTTAGTTAGCATGAGATCACTGGAGGTGTACTTCAATGCTAGCTGGCCAATCTGCATTAAGGAAACTGTAAAATTGTCACCTTATGTGACCATTCTGAGACAATTAGACTAGTAACTTATATAGGAGTGTCTCATTTGAAGGCCTCCTCTGACCACGTGCCTCATTGATGTAACCTTGTTGCTATGAGACCATTTTTGTGTCATCTCAAAACATGTTTATGCATTTCTCTAGTACTTGGCTCACCTAAGAGAGTTGGGCTATATTTGACTTCAGTGTCCCAGTCACCCTATCTAAGCTAGCCTATTCACTGGTCATTCCACGTCAAGGTGATTGTAAAATTGTTATGTTATACAACCATTCTAAGGAAATCAAACAAATAACTAATATAGGAGTGTCTTGTTTGGAAGCCTCCTCCAACCGCATGCTCTCCCATGTGACCTAGACAAATTAAGGTGAGAAAAAAGTTATCTTGGTTGTTGGTTGGAATGGAATGAGTTTCTTGACACGTTTCAATAGAAAGACCAGGGAGCCTACACTTGGATGAATGTGAATCACCATGGATCTATAGAAGGGGTTCCTTAGAGAATAGAGAGTGAGTGAAAGTTATTTGAAGCACCATAGAAAGTGAAACAATCTAATACTCCACTCTCAAGAAGGTCCACTCAGTGGAAAATGTAACATAATTGGAATAGCCCACCTATTTTTAAAATACATTCTAATCTTGCTTTGTTTTCTAATGTATGTGTGTAGTTTGCTCTAATAATGGATTTGAGAATTTAAAAGACATGGTTAGCAGCTATGGGCTGATTCCTTGAATGTGGGAAAAAAGTAGGTAAGATCTTCTCTCCTATTGAAAAGCCTACATCTTTAAAATTCTTTGATCTGTTGCTATTATGTTTGATCTTGGGGTTAAATAATTAGACATGGAAACAACTTTTCTATATAGGAATTTGGAAGAAGAAATACATGTTACACAGCAAAAGCACTTTCCGATGTTGTAAGAACATGGTTTGCAAGATATCTCTCTATAGATGTAATTTAAACCAATATACGTTTTCATTTCTGATGAACCTTTCAATTGAGCAATGTCGTTTTCCACCAGATGAGATAGAAGACATAGCCACATCCTTTATATGAGCGCAATTAGTAGTCTACTATGGTTTGACTAGACCAGACATTCCTCAAGCAATGGGAATCCTAACAAAGAATATGTCTATTTTGGACAAGGAGCATTGGACTCTAGTGAAGAGAATCTTCAAATATATTTGAGACATGTCTTAGTGTTTGTTTTACTACCAAGGACAGTTTTTTGAGCAAGGCAATATATAAACAAAAGGTCTACTAGTGGTTATGTGTTTACACTATTTTGTAGTGTGATTAGCTGGATGCATGAGACATAGGTTATGGTTGCTCTTTCAACTACAAAGGCAAAGCAAGTTAGTGTTACTCAGGCCTATAAAAAGGAAATTTGACTTTAGCAAGTGTGTTTTGAATATCAGGTTGAAGCAAGATTCAGTGAGGCAACCAGAGTGTCACCATCAGCATAGCAAAGAACCCTATTTATCGTGTTCTCTTTAATGAAGCTCGTGAGAAACAAAGGAGTTCAAATAGTGCAAGATGGCTATGGAGATGTTTTACCTTTGCAACAAGCTTGTTTTGTCTATGTTTGACACCTTGCATAGAAATATTAGATATTTTTTAGAACTATGGTCCATGTCAAAGTGGGCACGACACTTTAGAGGGGCTCGATATTTTCCAAGGGGGTTGTCTCGATGTCAATGGCACATTGAGGTAAATGAAATTAATATTTGTTGGTCATGATTTAGCAAGCACATGATTTATTGGATTCATTGGAAGAATGCATTTAATTTGTGGAGGTCGTTGTAAAATGCATTCAAATGCTTGGGGCACATGTAGCAAGCCTATCTTAGATGCTAGGTTTAGAGGGAGCAATTGAAGTGCCTTGGAGAATGTGTCATCTTTTGGTCCTGGAGGCAGGCTTGGGAACCCACCTTCGAGATGCACTTGGGTAAATGGGTGCATTGATTATTGGAGGTTGGGGCATTAGATAATGGTGGTGAGAAAATTTAGTAAGCTTTCCCTCACTTTCCCATGAATAGAAGGCTTGTGATGAAGATTAGACATCATCTTCTAGATGTTCATCACCTTGTCAAGGTTCACTATGATTGAAGCTTGGTATACACACTTGGAGGCTTCAATTTCTTATTGAGTAGATTTTGAAGAGCATAAAGAGGGACATGTGAATATCATTTGATCTTGGATTGGTGTCATAAAGATTGCAAAAGCGGTTGTCTTCCACTGCCAAAGATCATATCTTGCATGGTTTCCTCCTTAACTAGGTGTATTGATCTCCTATGAAGGCTCAGAGCCTAATATTGTGTATTGTAACTGTTCTGTTGCTGCAAGTAGTTTCAACCTTTTGGAGACTAGGTTTACCTGAAAGAATTTTCCTAGAGAATATTGGTATGCCTCTCTATTGCGTGGTTCTTCTATTCTTGTTATATGATGTTATGCCAAAATGCTGCTGGTATTTGTAACTTGCAATATCATTCCTCATAGAATTAGTGGTGGAAATTGCTTCATATTTCTCTTTAGTAATTTGTTTCTCTTCTTGTTCACTCTCTTGTGCCATTACTCTGCTGAAATTGTTCAAGATTTATTCACTTGCATTGTTGTCCTTATTGGATTATGTAAGAATTAGTTACATTTCCAGTCAAATATGTTTCCACTCAACATTGTAGGATTGCCAATTAGAACGAGATGTAGGGCATTCATAAAACCCCAAAATAGTACAAAAGCCGTAGTTGTCAAAAAGTGTGAAATATTTAAATGCTAGGAGAGAGATCTAACCAACTAGGGAATAGGTGTCCATCAATTTGGATGGACACAAAGACTGTAAAAATCAAGATTAACAAATGTCACTGCAATGTGCAATAAAGGGCAATGATTTTATAAGATGTTAATTGTGAGGGGTGAGTCAACAATGCAGACTTCATTTCTGTCATCCTTATGGATGCAATTAAATATGTGAGACCTCTCGACATTGTTTGAGTAATCACAGATGACATAAATTTGTTAAGCAGTTCAAATAGATGTGGAGGCAGGCCATGTTCATATTTTTGAACATGCATTGAAGTCCATTTGCTTAATTTGATGTTGTTAAAATTGGACAAGACCATGTTGTCAAAGTTGGACAAAATCATATGGATAGAGAACGTTTATGCGGAGGCCAATTAAATTCACATGTTTATGGAAAACAATTGCATGATCCAAATCATCTCCAAGACATCTCAAGGATGGAATTAAAGGTAAGTGATATAATTCAATTTTTTTATTAGAATTTCCATGCTAGATAAGTATATTAATTTTTTTAACAATTTCATAGGTTGATGATACATATATTACACTAGCATACTTATCTTTAGAAGAATATAGGTAAATGTTGTGACATATTCACACATCGCCCCATTGCAAATGGGGACCCCTACTTTTTTCGCTTTGTGGGGTTTTGCTTTCTAGGTTTTAGAGTTTTGTCTCTTAGCCTTTGCTTTTCGAGTGTTGCCAGGGGGATCACCTGGATAGCAGGCTCTGCTTGAGCTAGGTTGAGTCTTTGGGGCCCCAGAATTAGGGTTTCTTTGAAAGTCTTCCTTAGGGCCTGGTTTTGATCTTGTTGCTAATTGTGTCTTGCTTGGTGAGTGAGTATCATTCTTGAAGGTCCAAGCTAGGTCAAGTTGGTGAGTGATGAAGTCTGGAATGTCATCCTGATCTTCAAATGCCCTGAAATTTGGCTAAGTCTGGAATGTCCTGATCCTGAAATTTGACTAAGTCTGGAAAACTAAAGAATCCTCCAAAAACTAGATTTTGCAATATAACTCCTAGAGGTTCGAAACCACTCTCAAACATCCTGACAGTATATATGGAATATAACTTAAAGTATAAGAAAGTTTCCTTATATCTTTCTTCTTTCTTATACTTAAATGTTATATTCCATAAAATGATCCTAACGGAGAGACCAAAATGTCAAATTTCGCTCTTGACCCTTCCAGAGGGTCCAGGGCGAAAATTCTTCAACCACCTATTTTCCTTTGCAAAATCAAGTCAAACTTGGGTTGGATGTGAGAGGAGAAGTGTTTTCTAGCCTTTTGAGGTGAATTCAACTTGAAATGATGGAGGAATATGCCTAAATTAAGAATTTCGCTCCTAACCCTTCCAGAGGGTCCAGGGTGAAATTTCACCACACCACCTTTTTTCCAAATTTGTGTCAAGACAATTGCAAACTAAAGTGAATTGGGATGGAAGAAGTCTTTAGGAGTAACTTCAAGTTGCTAGGAAACATTCAAATTGAAGGAATTGAGCCAAATCAAGAATTTCGCTCCTGACCCTTCCAAAGGGTCCAAAGCGAAATTCTAAAATCCACCTATTCCTTTCACATTTAGACCAAGCCAGGCCTAGACAAAGATGAGAGAAGCCCTTGAGATTGCCCTTAAATGGATTTTGGTCTCCAAAAATGATGATTTTGGGCTAGAGGAAGAAATTCGCTCCTGACCCTTCCAAAGGGTCCAGAGCGAAAATCTTGGTAGCTCTTATTTTCTTCCTTATTTTGGCTAAGCTTTGGCATGATGGAGAAGGAGTTAGTATGTTCTTGCCCTAAGAGGGAGTTGGATGAATTTGAAGATCAAGATTTTAGCCTAAACGGGAATTTCGCTCTTGACCCTTCCAAAGGGTCCAAAGCGAAATTCACTATAAACCTCATATGCTACTTGATTTGGGCTTGAAACCTTGTTCCTTAGGTGGAAAATGATCTATGTTTGCCTCCAAAGAAGATTGAAGTTTGAAAAATGAGCAATCAAAGCCTAAACTAAGATTTTCGCTCCTGACCCTTCCAAAGGGTCCAGAGAGAAAATCTTCTTAGACCTCTTTTCCTCCCTAGTTTGACCAATTTTTTATGTCCAAGGCATGTTGAAAGGAAGAGTGTAAGGCCTTCCCCAAACCAAGCTTTGATTTACTTAGTTGACCATGTGTGACCTATTAATAAATGCTTTATAATTCAATAGAATGGACTGTGTTAGACAGATAGATTGGTGAGAAAGGTAATTGAACCAAGTTATATAGTTATTGCACCTTGTGGTGTACATTTTGATATGTTATGAATTTGAAATCCTAAAAGATCCAATGACTGGATAATCTTGATTTAACGTATGTCAGCTATGTCTGGATGTAGAACGTATATGATTTCGTGATTTCATAACAATGATGAATGTTGATGCTTCATTTATATGCTTTATGATAAAGAACTATATATGATCCTACGATAGGATAAATTTGAGAGGAGGTATGTCATTATTGGATTTGCAGGACTTTACTATGAGGATAGAAATAGGAATGCATGTTTTAATGTATGGATCAAAATTATGTGAATGATGATAATTGTTATGTGGAGTTATTTGGATGAAAGATGTATTGATTGATAAATGTATATTGTATGCAGAGTGTTTGTAGTGCATTATTATTCATGTGTTTTATATTATATGAGATTATTTGGAAGTACTAATGTGTAAATTGAGTTGCGCAAGAATTATCCATGTGACCATGGGAATATTACGGAGAACCAAACCTAGACTTATGTATGTTCGTAAGCCAGGGGTTGTCTATTTGGAGAGACAACACCCCGTTTGTGTTGTATTTTATTCATAACAGTATATGCTGCATGTGTGTTAAGTGTATTTAATTTACTTGTGTAAAATCCACAAGAGACGATTTCATGTTTTAAACTGTAAAAGTATTTTATTTGTGTCACTTGACACGTGTGGATTTAAGTTTAAATTTTATTTTTTTGTCTCTTGGTGGGAAAGTGTTCAACTATAGCTTTTTCAATTAATGTAACGTGATGTCATAAATACCTTGGGTAAAGAATCTTTGGGGTGGTCAACATAGGTTTGACCCGAAAATAAACTTCAGAGGGGTTTAAAATGGGTTAAATGAACACCTAGGGGTAGTTTAATAGGGTTTCCTAAAGCCCATAAGGTATACCTAAGGGTTAGGGGTAATTTTAGGCAAGTTTCTACTCCTAAGTGACCTTTTAGACACTCTAAAATTTGACTTTTCTGAGTTGTGCGAAAATTGAAATTAGAAGTTTGAACCTAGTTGTAAACTTTCCTTTTCGAATGAGAGTCTCTTTCCCATTCTGTCTTACCTTCCTCTTTAGTTTTTAGAAACTTGTGAGAACTGAGAGAATGAGCTTCTTAAGCAAGAATTTGAAAATTTGAGGGTAATCACCCACTCTCCATTTTTGGAGACAAAAGAATTTTGCAAAGAAAAAGATAGAATTTTGGTTTGAGAATTTTAGCTAAGGGTAGAAAGAGAAGAACCGTGGAATTGGGCTGCTCATCCTCAACAAAACTAACCTACCTTTAGGCAGATTAAGGTTGGTAGTATTCATCATATAATGGATTTCTTATTGCATGTGTTTGTAAGTAATGTTTGTGAAAAAGATTTGTTTCCGTGCATGTTCTTTTGGAAATTTATTTGATATTTTGTTTTATACCTTGTATGTGTGTTTGGGAGTAATCAAGATCTCCTACTCTTGGGAGAGAGGAGGATCTTGTGGGTGGTAGAAGTGACAGCCCTCGAGTGAGAGACTCTCGTTATGAGAGCAATCACAAGGGAATTTATGTGACCCTTGCTGCATGGCTTGTTTATGCATTGGGGGTCATAAGGAGGGAAATAAGGCATGAATGCCTTGGGGGGCATAAGGAGTAAGGGGTTGATTTATGGTATACTTATGTATTTGGTTTGCCATGAGGTGGCTATTTGTTTTACCATACTTGCAGTCTCCTCAGGGTACTTGGTCCACTACCACCCTTGAAAAGACAACACCAATGTGTGGTGCAGTGTAGCCGGGTTTGGGAGTGTGTTTTGAGTTTGTGTGTATTTTGTCTTCTGTGTTGCATGTTTGTTGCTTGTCTAGGGCTTGGTTCTCCGAGCTCGGGGGTGGCTACTAGTTAGCCTAGGCTGGGAGGTGAGCACTCCATGGTCATAGCCTATGTTTATTTGCAGGTTGTTGGAAGAAAGGAAAAAGGACAAGTAGAGATTGCGGGTTTCAGAAAAGATTTGGGAATGGAATATTTATGTTTTTAAGTTGCAACATTGTAATAGGAAATTACGTCATATCTATTTTTCGAAAAGAAATGTATCAAATGTTTGTGAGAGCCTCATTTAATAGAAATGAGAGATCCATTAGTTTTGAAGGTTATTTCGTAATTTAATGTACCTTAAAGAGATGAAATATTGTTTTATGCTATACAAAAGAAATGAATCTGGATTTAGTTCCTAAAGTTTTTCTGAACTTTAATAATTGTAGGTTATACAATATTTTGAAAAGAGCAATGAAATTTATTTTACCCCTTTATGCATATGAAATAGATAAAGGAAATAAAGAAATGATTTAATGATTGCAAGCATGTTGTTTTCGAATATGAAAGTTCCAGTTTAAATCCTATTGCATGGCTAAATTTAAAGGATTCTAGATAAATTAAGTTGCAGAAATTAAAATCACATATTTATTTGCAGAAATTTAAGTCTAGAAATTAAATGGTCTATCTAGTTTTAATAATCACATATGTATATAGTTGCTGTTAAAATTATCGTACTCTATTAGTTAACTTTTTGCAGAAAATAAAACCTATACTATTCCCAGTGAATTTAATCCTGATAATTACCTTACTTTTGGCAGAAAGTAAAACTAAATTTAAATAAATCTAAATTATTTCGCCTATTTTTTATTAAAGCAACAAGGATAGCAAAGAAAGAAAAAAAATATAATACATTGATCTAGTTAGGGATAATTAAATCAATCTGTTCAAAGAATAATAGTACGTATTTACTTACAGAAAACTTTAACCCTAAAATTTAAGTGCATTCAAAATATGTTTATTTAAGTTTATATCTAGAATATATGTATATATATATATATATATATATAATCATATTTAAACCATATTTGTATATATATATATATAAACTTATTTAAAAAAAAAAATATATAGGGTTTCGGGAGGGCCGAAACCCACTGTGTGTGCACACAGTGGGCGGCGCCAAAGCCGACACTGTGTGGACACACAGTGAGCAGCCCGTGGACCGCCACTGTGTGGGCACACAATGGGCGGCGCCCGCGCCGCCACTGTGTGCCCGCAGACCGCCACTGTGTGGGCACACAGTGGGCGGCGCCCGCGCCACCACTATGTGCGCACACAGTGGCGGCCGAGTAAAACCCCCGCGCCACTGCCTCTCCCTCTTTTAAAAAAATAAACTTCGGCCACTCCACCATGGTTTTCGAATTGGATCGGCCCTGCAATGCAAGAAACTAGAAGTAAAACCCTAGCCCGGGTAGAGCTAGGGTAACATAAGAAAAGAAGAGATTTTTAAGAAGGATATATAGGGTAATTTATAATTTACATTTTAAGTTAGGGTTTGCATGCATGATTTATAAATATGTAAAAAAAAATATTATAATATTGATATATATATATATATATATATATATTTATAGAATTTGAAAATATGGATGAATAGGGCAAATTTTTAGACTAAATATTTTTATAAACTTATATATGCTTTTGATAATCAAATGGGCATATTTTAAAAGGATGTATAAATTCTAAATGTTTCTGGAGTTCAATCTTATGAAAGATTTGGATGAATTTGGTAAATTAATTTTGGAGATCTAATTGGATTTTCATTAATAAATGGAATTATTAAATAAAGTAATTAAATAATTAATATAAGAGGATAGTGTAGGGGCGTAAAGATTAATCCCTCTAAGTGGACTAAACCTTGTGAACCCTATTAACCCAAGAGGGAACTTTTATTAGGTAAATTAATCATCTTAATGATGATTGGCACTTTAATTGTAACGGCTCCATTTGATAATATTAACGCAATTAAATAGGTTTTAGTATTGAATTAATAGAAGCCAATTTCTTTGTAAAATTAAGTATTAAGGAGGAACGTAATTACAGGATGGAGGAAAATTGATATGTAATAAATAATTAATATAGAACCAAGTAAAGTTAATGTCTAGTTAAGAGAAATGGTTTAATTTATGTTCTAATATTCGCAAACGAAATGATAAAGACTTTTGAATGAATTTAATATTCTCTTATAAATTTTGTTCGTCCCACTTGATAATAGGAACTATCGTAAATTGTTATGTTAGTATTTAATATCAATTAATAATTCATTAGAACCACAGGCTAAATTCCTAAAAACACCTATTTTTCCTTGGATAAGGTCAAGTCCTTGAGTTTTTATGGTGTGGATGGAAGTGAGATAGCATGTCTTTGCCTCTTGAGGTGGTTTGGAGTTGGAGAAGTGAAAAATCAAGCTCAAATCATGATTTTCGCTCCTGACCCTTCCAGAGGGTCCAGAGCGAAAATCTTCATGGACCTCTTTCCCTTCCTTGTTCGACCAAATTTTGATGTCTAAGGCATGTGGAAAGGGAGAATAAACATGTTGTGGCCTTTGGGAACGTTTGAAAAGGTTGAGGAATGAGTGTTTTAGCCAAGGAAGGAAATTTTGCTCCTGACCCTTCCAAAGGGTCCAGAGCGAAATTCCTTATAAGCCTATATTTTTAACCTTGCTTGAGCTTAAAACCTTGTTCCTAAGGCGAAGAGAGAGGAGATTTTACCTTGCAAAGAAGATTGGGATTGAAAGAATTATGATTTTAGGCTAGAAAGGGAAATTCGCTCCTGACCCTTCCAAAGGGTCCAGGGCAAAATTGTGCAAAACCTATCTTTTCCCTTAGTTTCATGCTAAATCTAGTGTGGATCATGATTAAAGAAGGCCTTAGGGATGACTCCAAATTGCTAATGATTATCAAGATTGAAGGAATTGAGCAAAATGATGAAAATCGCTCCTGACCCTTCCAGAGGGTCCAAAGTGAAATTCCCAATTTCACTCAAATTGCTCATGATAGAGGTCAAGGCGTGAATCCTTGGGCTCTAGAGGAAGGAAAACTAGTGTGTGCTTGCCTTGGAAGGTATTTTGGAGAGGAAACATGATAGATTTTGTCCTAAAAGGTGAGGAAACATGATAGATTTTGTCCTAAAAGGTGAATTTCGCTCCTGACCCTTCCAAAGGGTCCATAGCGAAATTCTTAAAAACCTCTCTTTTGCCCCAAATTTGCATCAAGATTGGTGTTGGTTGAGAATGAGGGCGTCCTTGGGCATGCATCTAAGCAAGTACGGTTGCAAGGTGAGAACAATTTGAGCTAGGAATGCAAATTTCGCTCCTGACCCTTCCAGAGGGTCCAGGGCAAAATTCTTATAGGGCCTGTCCCTGGGGAGAATTTTGAGCAAACTTCATTTTTGATGTCTTCTTGTTGATGATTTAAGGTATAAAATGCTATGTTAGAATAAATATATTATGTGTCCTTAATCATCTTATGGTTTGACTTGCAGATGAAAGAAGACCAGGCCAGATCAAGGACGACCTTCTCCAGGCCAGCATCATCAAGGACGACCTCCTCCAATCCAGCATCATCAAGGACGACCTCTTCTAGTCCAGCATTTCAAGGAAAGGTACACCATCCATCCTGCACATCAAAGACAAAGGAGGTTAAAGCAAGGGTTCGTTGAAGAAGCAAACAGTTTCAGAAAAGTTAATTAAAGTCAGCTTCTCAGCATCACCAAATCGAGCATCAACCAAGTATCAGACAAGGTGGCGTCTTTGTCATCATCCCTCCAGTTGGATTGGTCCACCTCAGCGTGTCCAGATTCAATGTACCTGACTCATCAAAATGAAACAAACTTCGATGTACCTTACCCGGTTATCCATTGGTTGAATATTCCAAAGAAGACATGTGTCCAAATAATGCAATTATTTCATTGGCCAGAATTGAGTTTGTTGTAACAAACCCTAATTAGGGTTTTCATTGTAAGATCTCGGCCATTGATTTCAAATTGATCTAAGCCATTGAATTGTATTGTGGGCACTATATAAGCCCTGGCTCCTTATTTGTAAAGGCTAATAGTTAGTCAGTAGTGGGGTGAATAGTTAGAAATAGTGAATATTCAGCTGATAGAATAGCAATTAGACTAAATTAGGAGGACAAGGCAAGAAATTGTTGCCAGTGATTGTAAACAAACTCCATTTTCATTGAAGTTATGGTGAAGTGTGTTGTTTCGTTGCAATATGCATGGTCGCTTGTTGAATCTTCATTTTAGATGATAGATAATCAAATTGAATGAAAGAAGTTGTTGAATGCACCTATGTGGAATCCGTCTAATCCATACCACTAGCCTTTTGCTGACTGTAAGAGCGCCTTGCATGGTCAACTGGCATAAAACGAGCTTAATTCCAAGTCATAGCACCTCTGTTGTTCACGCATTATCTTGAATGGTGATCAGTATCTAGTTGTGTACGATTTGGACATATTTGGAAGCATCACTTAGAAGATCGCACTGAGTTGGTGTCGAATTGTTCAAGCCTGATGGTGAGACCTAGCCCAATAGGATTCCACCTAGTCGTTCATCCATCTTCTCGCATTCTAGGTCTTAGAGTAGGCTTTCTAAACCTTTCATCTTTTGATATTACTTTATATCTCAACCAGTAGATAGGACTTGTGATTCCAGCAAATCAGACGTTCAGGTCATCGAGTGTAAGTCCCCTTGTGATTCCAGCAAAATCACACCATACCACGAAGAGCTTATCCACGAGTAGAGATCCTACATACAGAACCTTGGAGTTGCCTCGACTGATCCTTCGGTGAAATCTTCAGCAGTCGGGAAACTTTACTCGAGAGGACAAAGTACCCTTAGGTATTTTATTCTGTGTTCGCATGTGCATAAAAAACACATCAACAATAAAGTACGCCAAAAGATTTCATATTTGTTCATTATTCCACTTTAAAAATTATTATATATTATATTGTAATTAATACTAAATTATTATTATACTATGATATTGTAACCGATATTGTAATTAATATTAAATTATTAATAAGATATGATTAATTTATTATGTTTTTATATATTCTTATTTTTATATTTCCATTAAACTCTCTACAAAGGTAAAAATGTCTTTTGTGCAAAATTATTATTATTATATTATTATATTTTTAAACTCTTGACCAAAACAAAAAATATATTAAGACTACATTATTATTACATTATCGTATCCTTATATTATTATTATATTATCATATCATTATATTTTTATTTTATATTCGTTTTTATTCTTGAGAAAAAAATGGATTTTATGGAGGACTTTTTCAATCCCCATTAATTAATTATATTAGATTAATTAATTATATTAAATTGAGATAATTATGAAATTAACTGATTGCATGATGGGGATAGACAGAATTGATGAGTGGAGAAAATAAAAAAAATTAAATTAAAAAATAATAGTAAAATGTTTTTTTTTACTTTTCATGCATTTAAGTGTCACAAACACATCAAATTAAATGCTTCTAGTTTTTATTGACAGATGTTTTTGCTTGTAGTATAATATGCCTTCAGCATAATTATCTACTTTATTTTTAAAATTAAAATTTCAAAAATAAACAGACGGTCTAGAATCAAACAGTTTTTTCATTATTTCATTTTTTCAAATATACTTCTTATAGTTTATTTTAATTCTCTCTAATTTGCAGAAGGAAGACTCACATCACACACATCACACACAGTTGTCTTGAGGCAAGCTATGAAGTTGAAAGAAGCCTTATGCAACGGGGTTATCAGGAACTATTGGAATATGTGGAGGCAATCAAACATGAATAGGTCTCTAACAATGCACTGTGGACTGAGGTTGACTAGACGTGCAGATTTATAGAGCCCATCATAGCCGTCATTGAATCAAATATATTATGGGATCAATTTTTACCATAAAAATTAGAAGAAATCATACAAAAGAGATAGCAAGATACCATGGAAAATTTTAAAAAGTAAAAGGTGCATAGGCATCTTGACTGAACTGCTTGCAAAATTAGATGGGCTGGAAATGTGTAGGATATAAGATAAGATTCAGAATAACTTTCCATTATATGCCACATCAAATCCAAAAGGATTTTGGGGTTTTTGTAGCCTAACAAGGCAGCACTGAACATGTTTAACTCTTCATGACAAATATGGCATGCCTTAAATTACATGGTTGCCCCCATGGCCAAGAAAACCATATAATGTTGCAAGAAGAGTCAAATTTATATTTATGCCCTCCAAATTACTGTTAATTGCACACAATTAAATGCAACAGCTTGGCAACAAAGCTGGTGAAAGAATGGGTGAGTGTACATTCCAATTTGTGCTTCCTATCATGCAAGACTGATAACTACAAGCAACGATTGACCCATGTTTGGGATATATAGCCAAAGCAACCTAACTTGGATGCTTCTAAGTTACCATTGCCCCTTCATTATTCAATAATAAATATCAAAGATGCTAGGCAACAGACTTTGACACAAGAGCTGCTTAGTGGACCTAAGGGGAGAGGCACTTTCCCCCCTAAAACTAGAAATAATAACCCCTTGGATGATGTTAATGGTCTCAAAGGAAAACAACATCATGATTTGTTCTAGTCCTTGACTGTGATATATTTTGGACTTGTAAATCATAACACATAAACTATGAATACCATGTGTTTTTGTTCTAAGTCACAAGATTTTTGTTTGTGCTCGTGTTCAAGTTCAGCAAAAACAATTTAGAAGTTCTATTAATTAAATTCCAGGGAAAAAATGTAATTATAATTAAAATAAATTTCAATTTCAATTTTTATTTTTAATATTATTTGAAATCTATACAAAAAGATGTACATGCCTACAAACCATGATAAGCTTATTGAAATATATTATTTTAAAACCTTTGAAATTTCCAATTTGAAATCTTAATATTTAATTTAATTTTTTCAACCTAATAAAAAAATTTAATTAATTATGGAAAAATAAGAAAGTTTAAAATTCAAAAATTATAACTTAAAATAATATCTAAACAATAGAAAATTAAAATTAATAAATTAAAATAAGATTTAGCCTCAGTTACCAAGAACTGCTAGTAAAGCCCAAATCCTGGTATAGGTATGTTTTGGGTATGGCCTTGGGTACATTTCGGGTTCTCTATGGTTCCTTCTTTAAAGGACCCATAGCGAACCCGGGCACCCATGAAGTACCAAGGGCTGTACCCAACCATAGTTTCATTCGTTAAAACCTCAGTTTCACTCTTCATAACTTTGTGACAGCATTTTAATCAGAATATGCCAGCAAGCAAGCAATTAAATATCATTTCAGTTGCATTTGATAGCTACACTTATGAACAAGGAGTTAGTAAACCTTATACCAGCATTAATGAGATTGATTTCAGTTGATTTACATTATGCATATGTAGCAGCTGTTTGCTCATGTTTTGTGAAATCACTTTCCTAGTGTTGTTAATGATTTGGGATTTTGTCAAGTGTTTACTTGACACAGTTGGTGGTAGTAGCAATTCAATTGGTTGTGGTTCAAATGAAATTGAACCAAATGTTGATAATATGATATTGACCTTGATGCTTCTGATGAAGAACATGAATATTAAATATCGATTGTCATTTGAACCACAACCAATTGAATTGCTGTATATGACATTTTGAGACTTTGAGTATTTTCATTTTTGCAAATTATGAATATGAGGTATCTAAACATTCTATGTTTTGGCTGTGTATGGGTGCATGCATGTGCATGTGTGCGGGCTTGTGTGCATGTGTGTGCGTGTGTGCATTTTCGCGTGTGTGTGTGCGTCTGCAAGCATGTGTGTCTGTCTGTTTGTCTGTCTGTCTATGTGTCTGTGTGTGTGCGGACGTACCTGTACCCAAGGAAAAAAAAAAATTACCCTACTCGCAAATCCATACGCGTATCAATATCGAATCGGTAATGTAGGACTTAGCGAAAAAAATAAAAATAAAAAGATTAAAATGTAGTAAAAAAATTGGTATAAATAATTTTAAATTGATTATAAAATGTAAAAAGTTTAAAACTATTAAACATAAATTTATAATAAAATCTAATATAACCAGAATTTATTATAATATTTAATAAAATAATAGAAAGTTAAACTATTAATAATTCCAAAATCCTAAAATTTAATAGTACTGATATTTTAAAATTATAATTGAATTAGAGTTCTATTAAAATAAGACTAATTAAAAATATTAGAACATCAACCATACCAAATTATCTAAATAGGATTTAAATATATAATATAAAAAATAAATGAAATAAAAAATTTAAGTTAATTTTATGTTTTATAATAAAAAAATAAAATCTAAGGAAAATTTCAACTATTGATAAATTTTAAGTTTATAACTGCAAGTAATGTTAACTGGACTCCACCCAAGGAAGATTTTGTGAAAGTGGATTTTGATTAGATCCCCACTCTCCCTCCCTGCCCCCCTGCCACACTCACTCCTCCTCTCCATCCCAGCCTCCCCATCCACCCCCACTCTACCTCCCTCTTTTACTATGGTATATAGCATTGATTCAACCAAGTTATAGAGATGGCTATGTAGTTTCAATATAGGGCCTTCGGAGCTAGAGATCCAAGTGGAGCCTAATTTGGTGGTTGGTTCGAATATAGGGCCTTCATCTTGAAGCCCTGTTTTATGGTTTTTTACTATGGTATATAGCATTGGTTCAACCAAGTTATAGAGATGGCTATGTAGTTTCAATATAGGGCCTTCATCTTGAACCCCAGTTTTATGTTTTTTTTCTATGGTATATAGTGTAAGTTCAACCAGATTATAAGGATGGCCATGTAGTTTTGAGCAGTGTAACTCCTTTTGACATTGTTTAAGTTTTCAACTATTGCGTCTTTCTTATGTATGTCTTTAGTTTCCTCAGGAGTGGGGGGACCCCTATATAACCTGCATTGGTTGATCCAAAAAAAATCTGAAAAATCAAACTTGTAATATCTAATAATTAATTCATAACCAAAGGCCAAAATGGAAATATGCTGCCACTCAAAGAAGGCACGGCAGAGGAAAAGACGGCAACGGCAGCAGAATGCAGTTAAGTCTGAAAGCATGTAACAATGACACCAATAAAAATGCAGCAGCACCAGTAGAGAAAGATTGGCATAAAGAAGCAATGGCACCCGGCAACCTTGTCCAGCATGATCAAACACCGGCAAAGCAAAACAAAATTCAAATGACAGATGGTCAAACTCAAACAGCTGCACCAATAATGGCTGCAGCAACAGACAACAAATCTTTTAAGCAGCAAAACCTTACATAAATGATGACTATTTTCATATCTTTAAAGAGTCAGCCTTAACAAAATCACCAGTGGATGAAAATAACTTTGTACAAATTTTAGGGCAGTTTTTGAACGATATTTTTATAAATTAAGGGTAAATATGAGTTTTTGGGAGAGCTCAAACACTTGTACAAAGATTGGCTCAGATATAGTATTGCAGCCTAGCAAACAACAATGAAGCGATACCATGGACTAGTAGCAATAAGGGTGAATCCAACAGCTACAAACACAAAACTAACAGCACAAAGACAACAACAGGACATCAATAAAGCACAAAGTTGAGTGTAATATCTGAAAGTACAGATAGCCCAAGTTAATTCATAAAAAACCAACAAGTACAGAGCTAGACAGATAGCTTGAAGCTATAGAGCTCCAAAGCAACCTAATTTCCATCAGCTACACGTCCTCTGTAACTTCAACAAGGGTTTTCTTCCTGTCCAATCTCTCCAATTTAACTTCCATTTCTAAATGGCAGATCTCATCAAACTTCTAGAAGTCCTTGTACCAGATTGATTGTTAATTTGTTCTTTATATTAAGGAGCAGAGGACAGCCCACAGTCCTCAAAATGGGAAAAAGTAAAAGGGACAAATTCATGTTCAAACAGATGTTTGAACTTACTTGCCACTTCTAGGGCTCAAATCCTCCATTTTTTTCCTTTCTGGCAACCTGATATATAGTTGTTCCTTCCTAGTAGGGCTGATATCACTTTCTTCCAGGTATGGATACTCTGGGTCAACTCTAACAACTTCCCCTTTCCTCCTATCCTTCCCAGGAAAATTCAAAATCTGAAGAAATGCAACCAAGGGCCTCAGAGCCATTTATGGAGATACTTCTTTTCTCAGCTTTTCCAGAGCAAACCCTAACCAGTGAAGGGCAATCCTCTCCGAGATGAGAATGAAACTCTGATAAAACAGAATTATCAAACTCCCTCTCAATATCACACTCAACTTCACTATTTTCCTAGGTTACTGGGTTCGGGCCCCCAGACCCCTGGT
Organism: Cryptomeria japonica; assembly: GCF_030272615.1. NCBI lineage: Eukaryota > Viridiplantae > Streptophyta > Pinopsida > Cupressales > Cupressaceae > Cryptomeria > Cryptomeria japonica. The sequence continues at coordinate 658,963,785 of NC_081406.1, read as the reverse complement.
ACTGGTCTGGTCCGGTCCTAGTCCAGGATTCTAGTCCGGACCGGGGTCCATGATTCACAGGCCTGGTTCGGATCAGGTCAAACCCAAGAGGACCCAGGTCGAACCCAGGGGTTTGACAGCCCAAAAATGGTTTTTTTTTTTTGCAAAATTTTTTTTTTTTTTTGAATTCCACCACATAAAAAATTAAAATATAACCCTAAAAGTGAGTTTTAAAACACTAACTTGGCTCATTTCACACAAGCAACATGACTACAAGCAAGGGGAAACAAAGATGTGGGACATAGAGCCAGAGCATACTGATCTGGATGCTTTCACTTCTCAGCTTGTTGCATTTGATGACTCAGATAGCGAGCAAACTTAAAGTGCAAGTGTAAGTGGCATTGGCATTGATTCATCTAATGTCAATGTCAATGATGAGGAGGAGGAGAATGAGGATGATAAATTAGAGAATCCATTTGATGATCAAACTTTAAATTGTTGAAAGTTGAAACAATGGTAATTGAATATTTTATCATTTTGATATTAAACTTGATGTATATGATGCTGTTATGGTATGATAATGATGCTATGATTACAAGTTTATGTTGGTTTTGTTGTTTATATGATGCTATGTGACCTGCTAATCTTAATTCATGCTTATAGGCTGCATATATATATATATATATATATATATATATATATATATATATATATATATATATATATATATATATATATATATTTTTGTACTAACGAACCCAAACCCTTTTCAAAATTTTGCCGTATCGGCGTACCGGTTCTTTGAACCCAAACCGGTGCCCGAACCCGAACAGGCAACCTAGCTATTTTCCAATCCTAAGCTAAATTCTTTAACCTTCAACAACCCGAGGAAATAAATATTCATTCTCTTGAGGTAAATTTAGTCCATTCATTGCCTTCTTTCTCTAGAACTTTTGACGACTCCTATTGGCAGCGCTGACAGAGGTAAAGTGACCAGAATTGTAGCAGTTCTGGCTATCAACAAAGGAGGCCTCATACTCAATTTGTTGAACCCAGATGCCATATTTGGTGGACAAGATAACTGAAGACAGAAGATTATTATCAAGGTCAGCATTCATGTAGAATCTGGCATACAACAAACATCTTATAGATTTGGATAACCACATCAAAAGCCATAAGCTGTCAATTCCAATCATAAACTCATCCTCCCAGTACCCTAATGGTAATTCTGGAAACCTAACCAAAAGATTTTTTATATTCGGCAAATTTCAAATCTATAAGAGAAATTTAGCAAACTTCTATGATTTTGTTTTTCATTATGTTTCTTTGTGATTTTGAAGCTGTTAAGCACAAAATATGAATATGCATAATTTTGCAATAAATTATATTTTTGTTATATTTTATAGTATATTTTCTATGGCTGCGTTCAAGCCATTTCATTTCCAATAGTTCCAAGAAACTTGGTGTTTCCAATAGCAACTTTTCAAGGAAATTTTGCTTCTTATGCCTTTTACGCTTTTGCAGTTCCCAGAAATTAGTTTCTACTGTTGACGGTCAAATTGAAGTGAACAGTCAAAGCAACTAGTTGTGCATTTATCGGGCACTATTTGATTTTGCACTACTAAAAGAATTTTTAAAAAGAGTTTTACTATTTTGAATTTTCATGTCTAACAGGTAGCATTGTGATTCAGAGAACAATAAGAAAATTAAAACCATGTACGTGGAGTATTGATAAGCTGTGGCAGCAATATGCCCAACTAAGAGATGTTATGATGGAAGCATTTAATTAGGTCATGAATGAACAAGAAAATCATTTGACAAATGTTAGAAATGAACATGTGCTGGTAATAAAACCCTTTGTAAGAAGAGATAAAGTATGAAGTTGAGCATGAAATCATCACATTCCCTCTCACTCTACCTCTACCTCTCTCTCTTGTCCCCCTCCCTCTCTCTTTCCCCCCTTCTGTCTGAATTCACATGTTTGCTACACTTCAAGTAGTATCAGATCACTGGTTCTGAAATATTCCAAAAGAAAATCAATCATCGGGCACACTGCTGTCCTCACAAGGCTCTGTCACTGGAATCTTCCAAACAGATCCAACCCCAAAATATTACTCAAATTCCTTAATTTCAATGATAAAACCTATAAATTCTCAATGATATTGTCGATTATGGATTGCACAAGTACATGAGTAAATATATGCATGCATTGCATCAAAGCAAAAGTAAGTTACCTTGTAGGCTCTGGGCCAACTGCCTCACAGAGTTCATACAATTGATTTGCCACCATATAACGAACTCGCCAAGACTTATCCTGTTAAACCCATAATAATATTATAATGGATAAACACTAATTTTTAAGAGCTTAAACACAATAAGAATAGTTTTCAAAATTTTGAATTTAAATTACTATATTTGAATGGACAATCCATGAGAAATAAAAAAGCACATGTAAAATGCAAAATTGACCAAATTAAATATACAAAGGAAAGACGCACAAATAACTTCTAAATTTAGATGAAAAGAATTCTGACCGTACCATCAATCAAAAAAATTCAATGGGAAAAACATATTTTAATTTCCAACACAGCAGTTACCCACCAGTACATCTTTAACATGCAGATACGCTCCTACTATCATTACTTGTGCCTTTAAGATTCAAAACATATCTAGCTTACATGTGGCATAAAGATGTGCTTATGTTTCTGTTAAACCTCTGCTTTTTATTCACAATACTAAGACTAAGAGAACTTCCCCAATTCATGTTACGGGATAGTTAGGTAGATTTTATGATAAATGTAATCAAGAAAAGGTCAAGAAGTTATTGAATTGCTAAGGATGCAATCTGTCATGAAAAGCGAAAAGAAGCAATAGGTTGTTTTCATATATTCTGAAGATTGTGAACCCAAGCCTGGTACCAACAAGGATACCAATTCAGATAATTTCCAATGGCCAGGAATGGCTTGGCTCTAGCTAATTCATTTATGTAAACAGCTAAGTATTCAACAGACCAAACTTCAAATCTGAATGTCAAAGAGCACTGTAGAAACATCTTGAAATGACCTGTAAATGACTTCAAAGTACAGCATATACAAACAACACTACAGAACCCCAAATTCCTATGTGAGATCCTGTGCAATATTTCCACATCCCAGGCCTGGTATAGACATGCTAATGATGCCGTTAATTTTGAAATACCAGAATCTTCCATGAACTTGCCTTAAGTTTAACTAATTAATATTTTTAAATGATTTAATAATGATGTATTTAAGGACAAAAGTTCAAATTTAAATGTCAAATCACTTTAGCAGCATCTCAAACCGACCTGCACTAGCACTCCAAAGCACAGCACCTACAAACAGCATAATTCGTACCATGATACCCTTCACAAGATTACCATTCCAAATTTTGGCAACAAGACTACCGATAAAGATAATTTCTACACCAGCATATAGCACCACCTCACATGCAACTAATGAGTAAGAGGCACAACTTTTCACATTGTACAGGATGCATCCCTTCACATTCAAGCGCTGCCTTGTTCATTGTTAGTTATATGCTTTAAAAAATGGCAGATATTTATATTCCCTTAAATTCCTGGTTGGTCTTCTTCATACAGACACTGATAATTAAAAATTTAAAAGCTTTTAACCTTGGTCGGCCCTTTACATGGAAACACTATTATTATTTTTATTTGAGCACCTGGTTTTTATTTATTAATGCTGCAAATTAATTTTGTGCATTGCCCAAAAATATTTTCAGATTTATTTTTCAGTTTGGTTACTTTTGGTTGAACTTGGCATCTCTCCACAGTAGGAAACTTCTGATTTGGTCAAAATTGCAAAATTGGATATTTCAATCGAATGTAGTTTTAAAGCGCAACAGGCAATTTTACGGAAACAAATAATTTTAAAAAATCTGTGAGGGCAGGAGAGAAGTCATTTTACAGGGATATTCATCATTGCATTTCACCAAACGTAGCAATTTTTGTGGCTGGATACCTTACCAATTGAGAGAAATTATGTTTCTGTGTTCGCACCGGACAATTTATAGAAACAATTAAATCCAGAGATTTATAAAAGCTGAAACAAAATATTCTTTGGGAGTCATTCCACACATCTTGGCCAATTTTCACATGGAATTGAGCATCCAACCATAAGTTATGTCGCACCGGACAATTTATAGAAACAATTAAATCCAGAGATTTATAAAAGCTGAAACAAAATATTCTTTGGGAGTCATTCCACACATCTTGGCCAATTTTCACATGGAATTGAGCATCCAACCATAAGTTATGCAAAAAGTCATTTTTATGGCAACTGAGATTATTAAGGCTTTCAAAAATGTGATTTCTCTCATTAAAAAATAAATCATAAGAAGAAACTATGGAACAGCTATTGGAGGGCAACAAATTCTCTGATAAGGAAAATATAGCAATGCATTAATTTCTTGGCTGTTTCAAAGCCACTTTCGCAATTAAGTTGCCTATCTTTAGTAGTGAATCCTGCACTTTGTTACAGCTACTATTATCTCCTTCTAAGGAGCTGTTGAGAATCACTTGGGGTGCCTCGTTTAAGGTGAAATTGATAGTTCAAAACCAACAGCAAACATTTAAAATAGGCATGGAAAAGGAGTGGTAAGGGAGGCGTTGAGACAGTGGAGGAGCTGCCCACTTCCTTTGGGCTTTTAATTCAGCATTAAGAGGGCTACACCCCATCTTTGGGGGATCCATAAGCAGCACTTTAAAATCTTTAAAAACAGCAACATAAAAACAATTCAGGAGGAGGCAATGAAGAGACGGAAGGCATGGGAAGTTAAGAGAAGTAGGTGTAGAAGAAAAATAAGAGTGCAGCATAAAAAAATGCAATACTGAAGTTAGGGAGCTGCGTGGTGATGGGAATAAAATGGAGAGATATAGAGCAAGATGAATAGTGAGGGCCATGAAAGCCAAGTTTGTGTATTTGCAGTAATTGAATTTAATTGTAAATCAAATTGTATCTTTCATGAGTTCAATAAAACTAGCAGAATTATATTTGTCATTGATTTGCATCCATTAGATAGAATGTTGTGTGTGATTTTTGATAGGCTGCAAGGACTGACTGCTCCTCTGGAGTCACTCGGTCTTTGCTCTACATCAACAATTAGTTTGTAGAGTTTCAGAATGCAGAATTGAACTAGATGAGCTGCTGAAACACTAGCCTTCTCTGCGTATCCAAATCCCAACAATATGAGCATCTTCTGGATCAATCTTATAAAAATGTTACCATGCATGCTGCCTTCGCAAAACAGCAATCACTTAGCCAGCTATTGTTAACCCTTTATCCATATGATTCATATATAATTAGGCTTTCTTCCTTGGACCATGAATCCAAAGTCTATCTCCAAAATACTCAATCCAGAGCAAATTTACACAAAATACCTCAAAAAAGGCCTCTAAAGAAGTATATCTATATTTACCTCTAGCAATCATTGTGTTGCTTCTTCATAGAAGAGTCTGATATTATTTATAAGACTTATTACTGATCCTGTCTCCATTGCATGGAATCACGGAATATCATTGCCACGGCATATTACAGAGTGCCTCCACTAAAATATTGTTGTGGCTTCTGCAGCTTCAAAGTTCATCATTCTTGTAAGAGATATTAGTTCTTAGGAATACATCAGGAAAAAGCCAAAAAGGATATAAAATGTTGGTTCAAAAAGCCATGTATAGAAGTCGATGAAAATTCTCATGTAGGAAAATTATCAAATACCAAATAACATTATTTAGTGACAAATGAACCTAAACCTAATTCCTTCAACAATTCTGCTTCGTAATGCATAAAAGCTTGATGCTTTCACAATAGAGCTGATGTGTTCTGTAGGAGAGTGATCTCAGTCATAGACAAACTACTCTGCCCAGCTAAAAACTCGGTGAAAAAACTTGGCAAGTTTTTCACAATAACTCAGTGAGTCTGATGGAAAAACTCTGCTGCAGAAAATGGCCGACAGACAGAAAAAATAAATTTTTATTTCTTTTTTTTGTGATCTTTTCTCCTCCAACCAAAAAAGACCCTCCCAGCTTTCTAGCAGTCCTTTCACACCAAGGAGCGAAGATTTGAAGCACTCGTTGAGTGAATTTCAAAGGCAAATTGGATTCCAGGTAGGTTTTCTGATTTTTTATTTTTTTTGAAAAACAAATCATTACTTCTTTTTTGCTGCATTTAGGTTTAAAAAAATCACCATGCTAATACTATGTACTCTAAATAGATTTAGATTACACAAAACAAGATTCATCACCCCCTTTTGACAATTTTTTTTATTTTTCATCATTTTCACAAATTTTTCATACCTTGCCTATTTTTTTTATTTGAATCGTTTTTTTTGAAGAAAATGTTTAGAATTAGATTAGATTAATTTTTTACTGATTTCAACTAATCTATATTGGTTTAAACTAAGTTAGGTTGTTTATTAATTTTTTTAATAACAATATGTGTTTTCACTATGTACGTGTAGGTTAATTTATAATGGCATCCAGTTTAGCTTTAGGCTCTGCCACATCAGTGCCACCACCATCATTTGTAGACACTCGTCCTTCAAGAGCTAGAGACCCTTCTTAGAAGTATTGTTGAAAATAATAGCTAGCTCAGATACCTGATTATTGAATTTTAATGTTGTCAATGACAATTAAAATTCATATGTATTATCTCTCAAGTAAATGTGTTATTGGGCTGGACCCAAATGTGTAACGTAAGGAAGCATGTAACGTGGAAGGCAATTAAATGTAATTATTGGGCTGGACCCAAATGTGTAACGTGAGGAATGTACAATGACAATGTAACATAATTAAATAAACATGCAAGCCGACTTGGGGATATTTGGCACCAAAAGGTTGATATAAAACCAACAACAAAATGAAGTCATTTCATCATCAATCTTACCATGGATACATTGCTCTGCTCTCCTACATTGGCGAACTCTCCTTCACTTGTGTGAATTTATTCAAGGCTATTGTTAGGCAAAGTTATCAAGATCTTCAAGCAAACTTGAAGGCTCTCCCTGTGCGATTCTGCTCCAGCCTACCTTAGGTGTCTGCTGCTGATCTCCTTTAGTCATCTGCTGTTGATTAAAGCTGCATCCTTCATTGCTCTGCTAACTTGCAGTTTGGACAGCAATTTGAGATAAGTTCGCTATATTGTAATTGCCTACATTTGAGATAATACATATTGTATTTAAGGCTGGGTTTTTCACCTCCAAGAGGGAGGTTTTCCCAGGGTATTGGTGTCTTTTGTCTTGTGCCTTATTGCTGTTACTGTTTATTCACAGTCTGATTATAATCTAATTGCTTAAATTAACATCTGATTGCTTAAAATCAGCATGGTATCAGAGCTTTAGGTTCATTCAAAATAATCAGATTATTAGTTGTCCTTCACTTTCAGTTTGTTGTTTTAGTTTTGCAAGATCGTTACAGGTCTGAAAGTAGAAGATAGACTTGAAGGTGCCCTCAATTTTACATCATGGAAGGTTCATGTCCTCCTTGCTCTTGAAGAATTAGAGCTGTTACAGTTTGTGGAAGACATGGATCTGACTGAACCTTCGGATCCGAAAGAGCTAAAGCAATTCAAGAAGAATGCTCTCAAAGCAAAGAAGTTCCTTACTAATTCCGTGAAAGAACATCTTGTTCCAGTCATCTCCAAATTAAAGACAACCCAAGAGATGTTTAAACATCTAGAAGGGATATATGAGATCAACAACATCAGCCGGACACTTACATTTGAGGCAGCCACTTCTTCAAGTCAAAATGTGCAAAGGAGATTCAGTCATGTCCTTCTTCATGAAGATTTCAAAATTGAAAGACCAACTCAGCGCCATTGGAAGCAAGGTTGTGGACAAGGATATTGTCATGATTGCTTTGAATGGCCTTCCTGACTCTTGGGATCCTTTCATTCAAAGCATAAGTGGAAGAGCTGAATTCCCTTCCTTCGATCGCCTCCGGTCAGATTGCATTCAAAAGGAGTCACGCCTTGCTGCCAGAGAAATGCATAAAGGCTCTCATGGAGGAGATCAACATGTGCTTGCATCTCAACATGTTACAAGAAAGGGAGGCCATTAGAAGAACAACAACTTCAAAAGAGATAGAGACTTCAAACCTCCTGCTTTCGATTCAAGGAAGAAGCCAAGGGATCTTTCACGTGTCCGTTGCTTCAGATGCGACAAGTTTGGACATTATGCCAAAGAATGTCAAAATCCGCCCATGCAAGGAGAGGCCAACTTGAATGAAGTTGCAAACTCAAAGGATAATGAAGACTATCTCTTCATTTCTGCCTTGTCTAGCAATGTGCCAACCGATAGTAACACTTGGTTGATAGACAGTGGTGCATCTAAACACATCACGGGATATCGAGAGCATCTCTCAGACTTGATGGAGAAAGAGTCCAACCTTCATGTGGTAATTGGTGATGATGCTCAGTATTCTGTAAGAGGTTTTGGTAGCACTTCTTTAAATTTAGAATCTGGCATGTCCTTGCATCTCTTAGTGATATTTTATTTGTCCCTAGAATTAAGAGGAATTTAATTTCTATTTCTGCCCTAGAAGATAAAGGTTATCAAATAGCATTTTTTGAGGGTAAAGTACTTGCATAACCTAAGAAATCTAGTATTAAATCTGCTTGTGTTATTGGAAATAGATATGATAGTTTGTATAAGCTTTCAGCTAACCCCATTCGAGCACTCATTAATGAAGCCCCTAAATCTTGCGAACTATGGCATAGAAGGCTCGGCCATCTTCACTATCAGGCACTTCCTTCACTTGAAAAGATGGTTAAAGATATGCCTAAACTTAATCAATCTCATGATGATGCTTGCAAAGGTTGTGCATTAGCTAAGAACACTAAAAGTCCATTTCATAAAAGTGAAAGTAGAGCTAAGGAAAAATTAGCACTTGTTCATTCTAATCTATGTGGACCCATGTTTGTTCCTTCACCTAGCGGATTTCTATACTATGTTACATTTATAGATGATTTCTCTAGAAAGACTTGGATTTACTTTCTAAAATCTAAAGAATCTAATGAAGTGTTAAGTAGGTTCAAAGAATTTAAAGCTCTAGCTGAAAATATGTCTGGTAAAAGGATTAAAGTGTTAAGATTTGACAATGGAGGTGAATACACCTCAAGTGGCTTCAATGACTCTTGTGTAGAAACAGGAATTAAGAGGGAGTTTTGCATTCCCTACAATCCTCAGCAAAATGGTGTAGCTGAACAAAAGAATAGAGCCATTGTTGAAGCTGCCAAAGCTATGATTCACGATCAGGACCTGCAAACCTCCTTATAGGCTGAAGCATCCAAGACTATAGTGTACATTCAAAATAGATGCCTTCACCGTGTCCTGAAGAACATAACTCCCGAGGAAGCTTTCACCGGAGTCAAACCAGATATCAGCCACCTAAGGATCTTTGGAAGTCCTGTCTATGTTCATGTACCAAAGGAAAAGAGGACTAAGTTAGAGCCTTCCAGGAAGAAGGGTATCCTTGTTGGATATAGTGAATCTTCCAAGGCATTTCACATCTACATTCCTGGTCAAAGGTATATTGAGGTAAGTAGGGATGTCACCTTTGAAGAAAATATTGCTTTCAAGAAATCTAAAGGTTCCCTTATTGATAATGATAAAGAAGTTAATGATCATCAAGATATGGATATTAATACTAACCCTGAGATACAGAGGGAGTCTATTGAGCCTCCCAAACCTATTGAGCATGATGATTCTCCTGAGCCTCTAGTTCCAACTGATGGACCTAGAGATATTGCAATTAGCAAGAAAAGACCACTTTGAGTTAGAAGCACAATTCAAGATGTAGAAAAGTTTGCAGCTCCTAGTGGCACTTTCAGAGAAAGTAAGAGACCTCAAAAGCTCTCCAACTATGTTGCAATGATGTGCAACATCATTGAAGCTGAACCATCCAGCATAGAAGAAGATATGAACCAGCAAGCATGGAAGTTAGCTATAGACGAAGAGTATCAATCCATCATCAAGAATGATGTCTGGGATGTTGTGTCTAGACCTAAAGGTAAGTCTGTTGTTTCTTCCAAATGGTTGTTTAAAATTAAACATGCTGCTGATGGTAGTATAGAGAAATATAAAGCTAGATTTGTAGCTCGTGGTTTTTCTCAAAAGGAAGGCATAGATTATGAAGAAACATTTGCTCTTGTTGCTAGATATACTTCCATTAGAACTATTATAGCTATTGATGCAGCCAAAGGTTGGAAGTTACATCAGATGGATGTAAAGACTGCCTTCCTTAATAGTGTTATTGAGGAAGAAGTCTATATTGAACAACCTGAAGGTTATGAGATTCATAATAGAGAAACTCATGTGTGCAGATTAAAAAAAGCTCTCTACGGCCTCAAGCAAGCTCCTAGAGCTTGGTATGAAATAATTGATAAGTACTTAGTTAGTTTAGGGTTTTATAAGAATGATGTTGATCTTAACATTTACTTTAAAGTATTTAATGGTGAAATGCTAATTCTAGTTTTATATGTGGATGATTTATTTCTAACTGGTGAAGATAGTCTCATCATTAGGTGTAAGAAAGAATTAGCTACTGAATTTGAAATGAAGGATCTAGGTCTAATGCATTACTTTCTAGGATTTCAAGTATGGCAAAGACCTAATGAAATTATTCTAAGTCAAGGTAAATATACTATTGATATATTGAAAAGATTTGGTATGATAGATTGTAAACCTATGTCTACTCCTATGGAAACTAACTTGAAGAAGTTAAGTATTTCTGCAGCTAACCCTGATTTTGCAGATCCTTCAAAGTACAGGCAGTTGATTGGATCCTTGATGTATCTTGTCAACACTAGACCAGATATCTGCTATGCAGTGAGTGCACTTAGCCAATTCATGAACCAGCCAAAGCATGTTCACTTGGTGGCAGCCAAGCACATCCTGAGATACTTGCGTGGAACAGTTGGCTATGGACTGAAGTATCCAATCAACACAGTAATCAATTTGGAAGGCTACTCTGATTCTGATTGGACCGGAAGTGCTACTGACAGGAAAAGCACTTCAAGAATCTGTTTCAGCTTGGGTTCCACTATGATCTCTTCGGCCAGTAGGAAACAGTCCTCAATTGCATTAAGTACTGCAGAAGCTTAATACATTGCTTCAAGTGTGGCAACTAGAGAAGTAGTTTGGCTTCGCAAGCTTCTTGTTGGGTTGTTTGGACAACCTTGGGAGTCCACTGTTATTTATTGTGATAATCAGAGTTGTATTAAAATGTCTAATAATCCCGTGTTTCATGACAGGTCAAAACACATGGAAACTCATTATCACTATATTCGTGATATGGCACAAAGAGGTGTCATCCAGCTAAAATATATCAGCACTGATGAACAGGTTTCTGATGTTCTCACCAAGCCTCTAGCTCGGGTGAAGTTTGAGTATTTCAGAGAGAAGCTTGGAATTGTGGAGAACACAGCATTGATTGAGAGGGAGTCTCAATCTTAGTGATGCAATTCAATTTGCATCTTCCACCCTCTGCGGGCAATGCAAGGTGACATTGTATCTTCTCTGGAAGAAGGCTAAGGTGTAAGACCTCTTCCACCCTCTGCAGGCAATGCAAGGTGGATCCATCCTCTGCGAGCAATGCAAGATGGACATCATGAAATGAGTTCATGATATTTATGTGTTTTATTGTAGGTATACTCTATAGAGCTTATACAGTCATCCTTGCGGGCAATGCATGACGAAAGTCATGAATGGATCATGACAAATGGCAGATATCCTCCCTAGCTAAGAGGGAGTGTTAAAAATAATAGCTAGCTCGGCTACCTGATTATCGAATTTTAATGTTGTTAATGACAATTAAAATTCATATGTATTATCTCTCATGTTAATGTGTTATTGGGCTGGACCCAAATGTGTAACGTGAGGAAGCATGTAAAGTGGAAGGCAATTAAATGTAATTATTGGGCTGGACCCAAATGTGTAACGTGAGGAATGTACAATGACAATGTAACATAATTAAATAAACATGCAAGCCGACTTGGGGATATTTGGCGCCAAAAGGTTGATATAAAACCAACAACAAATTGAAGTCATTTCATCATCAATCTACCACAGATACAATCTTCTCTCCTACATTGGCGAACTCTCCTTCACTTGTGCGAATTTATTCAAGGCTATTGTTAGGCAAAGTTGTCAAGATCTTCAAGCGAACTTGAAGGCTCTCCTTGTGCGATTCTGCTCCAGCCTACCTTAGACATCTGCTGCTGATCTCCTTTAGTCATCTACTATTGATTAGAGCTGCATCCTTCATTACTCTGCTAACTTGCTGTTTGGACAGCAATCTAAGATAAGTTCGCTATATTGTAATTGTCTACATTTGAGTAATACATATTGTATTTAAGGCTTGGTTTTTCACCTCCAAGAGGGGGGTTTTCCCAGGGTATTGGTGTCTTTTGTCTTGTGCCTTATTGCTGTTACTGTTTATTCACAGTCTGATAATATTCTAATTGCTTAAATTAACATCTGATTGCTTAAAATTAACAAGTATGCCTATCAAGGACCAAAACCTAGGTCAGTTTTTTGCATTACATGTGAAAAAGTATTTCATGGAGGCATAAACCAACTCGAATACCATCTTGCAGTCATCACTCGTCATGATGCCAAGGGTTGTCTCGAGACCAATGAAAAAATAAAAAGAGAAATAAATGCCATACTTGCAGCTGCAAAAGAGAGAAAATTGATAAGGGAGAGAGCAAAGGTAGCTATGGCAGCATCTGTAGCTGCTTCTCAAAGTGCTCCAGTCAACCATGAATAAAATGAAGATGCACTTCAGAGAATAGGGGGCTCCCTTCATGGCCCACGTATCTTAACCAAATCCACCACCACCACGGACACCACTTCAACTACTTCTAGTAAAGCATCAGCACCTACACACATGCCACATAATTTTTTTGCGCCCAGAAACAAACCTAGAGCACAACCATCATTTGAGGCAATTGGATGGAACAAGGAGGTACATGACCATGCAAACAATGTATGTGTTAATTTTTGGTACTTTAACAACATCCCTTTCAATGTGGCAAATAATCCTTATTGGGAGAATTTGGTTATCGCATTGACAGTTGCGGGAAAAGGCTACAAGGCGCCTTCTTGCAAAGACATGAGTGGGAGGTTAGTTAATTTAATTTTTTTAATAATTTATAGTTTATACTTATAGTAATTTATGTTGAGTTTTAATCTAAATTTATATTCTTTAATTTATAGTAATTTATGTTAAATTTAAGCTATATTTTGTTTAAAAATTAAAATTGTGTACTTAATTTCACTTTGTACCTATAGATTGCTCGTGAATGCAATTGATGAGGCAATTGCAATGGTGGAAGATCAAAAAAAGGAATGTAAAAAATATGGCTGCACTATTTTTTTTTATGGGTGGACAAATGGGAAAAACCACACCATCATTAATTTTTTGGTATCTTGCAAAAATGATGTGGTTTTCTTGAAATCCGTCGATGCCGCCAATGACATGAAAACTACAAAAACTTTGGCTCTAATGTTGAAGCAAGTTGTCATGTAGGTGGCAATTGAAAATGTGGTGCAAATAATAACTGACAATACAGCAGCATATGTGGCAGCTAAGAGAATCATCCATGAAAAACATAGGACAATTTTTTGGTCACCTTGTCAGGCACGTGTCCTTGACCTATTTTTGGAGGACATAGGCAGAACTTGATTGGGTGACACCAATTGTAGAGGATGCATGGAGGATCGCAAAATTTATCTACAATCACCCTTGGGGTCTTAACTTGACGAGAAATCACACCCAAGGGAAGGAGTTGGTAAGATCAGGTGTCAAAAGGTTTGCAATGATTTCCTTAAAGTTGCAAAGCATTCTTGGTTCATTGACGGCTTTGAAACAAATGTTCGAGCCATGCATGGCTAGATTCAACTTATTTGAAGAAGCCTAAAGGAGAGAGGGTTGCATGTGTAGTCTTCAACAACCTATTTGCACAAAGAGCTACACAGATTAACTTCAAAACTTCGAATTTAAATTCAAATTGAATATTAAAAAAAAAAATTGCGTTCCATTACAAATTTGTAACTTTAACCTTTTTGTATTTTTAAATTGTAGGTGTCAGAGCCCTTGGTTAGAGTTATCTACTTGGTAGATGGAGATCAAACCCCAATGGGATATCTTTATGAGGCCATGGATGGGGCCAAGTAGTCTATCAAAAATTATTTAAAGGGGGACCACCTCAAATTTGATCCCATTTGGGAGATTATTGATAGGAGGTAGAACAATCAACTCCACCAACCCATCCATGTAGCAGGGTACTTCCTCAACCCTCATTTTTTCTTCTCAGATCCCAGTGGAGAGGTTATGGAGGGCCTCACTACATGAATTCAGAGCATGACACCCTAGCTAGAGCATGACACCCTAGCTAGAGGTGAGGGACCTCACTGCCAATGAATTGCAAAATTATAGGGAATCAAAAGGTAATATCTTCTCTTTAGAGCTAACTAAAAGAGGAACTACTCAAACACCACGTATTAAATTTGGAATCTTTCACATGCATCTTACAAGTTATGAATTTCAAATTTACAAGTTTACAACTATTGATAAAATATGTTTTGACTTTGCTTTCTAACTCTTCAATATACTTTTTTTTAAGAGTGTTGTTGGACAAATTGGGGTGGAAATACCCCAAATCTCCAATGATTTGCCCTACACATCTTATACCAATCTTGTAGTGCATCCAACTGTGAGTGCAATTGGACTTGTTTGAGGCCATCCACACGAAGAAGAGGAACAAATTAGCTCAAAAATGCCTCAATGACATTGTCTTTGTATAATATAATCTTCAGTTGCACATAAGAAAGGTAGAGGAAATATCAAACGATCCAATTGATTTCAATGAGATAGATCCTTATAGTGATTGGACAGGGCAGGATGAGCAGCCTCCTTTGTTTACCGAGGATGAGATCTATGATTTGGAGAGGCGGGCAATGGAGGAATGTGGTGGATTGGAATTGTGATTGGATGACCTTGAGGATGAAGAGGCTGAGGAGGAGTCATTGCCACCAACATCTACAGCTAGTATGGAGGTCAAGCCACAACTTGTCATGCCAAGTGTGGCGGAGGAGCCACAACGGACTCCTAAGACTAGACCCTCCAATTCTACCTCTCCCCTAGTTTTCACTAGAGCTGGAAGAGGAAGATATAAAATGTTTTAATGTAGTATTTACTTTTAGCTTTACAAAAACGATTTGCTATTTTCATTTTGTTTTAGACTATCAGCCATCAACATTCCACAAAAGGATGCCATTTTGTACCCAATTTGCATTCAAATCAATCAAATATAACTAGACTCAACTTCTTTCTTTTATGTACTCATTTGTTGACTCATTGGATGCATCTCCTCATTGAATTTTGCAAAAAAAAATGTGTTTCTAATGAAATTTAAGCAATTTTTTAAGTTGACTTTTTTATGGAGTTTTTCTGAATTTTTGCCTAGTATTATTTTTGGGGCTTGCCTATTTTTTGCCAAGTCTGAATAGTTCAACAATGATCTGAGCATTTTTAAGATTAAGTTCACCTGAACAATGACATTATTGATTAAATGCAACTATCCTCACCTTCTGTTTATTTTAAAATGCTTGCAATGCAAGACAGAGTCATGGCACAAAGATTCCATGACAACTAAAAATGCCAATGTAAAGACTCAACTTTCTCAATGCTTCACCAAAGACTAAGAAAATTCTATTCCATGAGAATAAACATCAGAGACACAAATCAGACAAAAGTTTGTACAAACAGGAAAAAATAGATTCTAAATAACTAAATGTATGTTAAACATTAGAATTCACACATTTTTAGTAGTTTAACTCCACAGATTTAAGATCATCAAATGAAATAAAGTCAAAAAGACAGGAAAAACGTGTCACTAAATCTCTCAAGTCTCCAATAGAAACGTGCAGAGCAATAACCAATGACAGCAATATTCTTTTGAGCAAAAAGTAGGCAAACTTGCAATCATGTCAAAAATCGTAAATTGTGATCAAACTGGCCACAGGCCAATTTGAGCCAATTTTTAATTATTTTTCCTTTGAATAACAGGCCAATTATGTTTTTCAGTTTGACTAATCCATACTTACGAAAACCAAATAAAAAACCTGATCTTTCTATCACCTTCAATAAAGGTCCCTTGGGGAACTAACTCAGAAAACACAATCAATATGTTTCTAATAGATTATCTACTCAAATTTTAAAATCGCAGACTTCCAGTCACCAATAACCAAGGAATGAAGTTAAGCAAAAAAGTCACACAATCTGTAATAGAACAAAAAACATAGGAAGGAATTTCAGAGTTATAATAAAACTGAGCTTCATGGTGGTTTGGTATTGTCTGTACCATATTACTTATCAGTCTATTCATCACATCCAATTCTTTTTTCCCAGCTGTTAAGAAGTGATTGACTTTATGAATCTTTTCAGCTGGAAATATTAAATAACACCATGAATAGCTTCCATAAGGTATTGAATAAATTTTAACTCCACCAAGGCACTTGTACATCCTACTTGCAGATGGATGCTCTCATAGAAATGAAAACCCAAAATAAAGCAAAAAGATAAAGTGAAAGTGAAATGAGACAAAGTAATTCACCTAATGTTGGGCCAAAAAAGAGCTTAAGTGTGTGAAGATTTTTGGTGCACTGGCATTGGAATGAAATAAAGATATGAAAGGGTAAGAATATTTTCACCTGAGAAAATGATATAATAACTGGAAGAATATGAGTTACACAATCCTGGGGTTCCAACAGTTTACCAAGGGAGGCACAACCCTCAACAGCTAAAAGCCTCACTGAATCCTGATCTGTGAGAGAATATCATTCCAGAAAACATTAGGATGGGCTTGTTAGATTAAACCATAAAATTTCATCAAACAAAAAGTTTTCTCTAAATATATTGTTTTAGAACTGATTTACCAGACTATATAAAAAATTAAAAATTGGTGCAAAAATTAATCCCCCCTCACAAAATCATCGAAGTGGAATATCATATAAAGTTATAACCATAACACATCTGAAAACAAATTTCAAGATTCTCAAACCTTACTTCCCTAAACAATGTGCACAATATCAAGTTATCAACTATTGCTGAAAGACTGAACAGTCAGCATAATATTAAGACAACTTGAAATACACTGTAGTACTCTTGGTAGTTCTCCAATAAATCCACTAGTTCAATCATGCCATAACCTTAAAACTTCTCACTACTACACTAACCTACTTGACTACATGAGTGAAGTATCTCTTGCACCCAGCTCAAAACTTGATACATGGCCAAAGCGGTTAGAAACTTTGATGTCAGCCCTATAACCGGTGAATTGCAAAGTGACATCAGCGATAACTTTATGCATAGAACAAAAAGCCATGGATGAAATTGACATGTAAAAGAAGCATAACAAAACCCATAGTTCACCAAGCCAGTGGATGTGGAAATGTAGAAGTGTTTCCAAGTGGGTGAAAATAATTTCTAGATTTCTGAGATGGCAGAGAGCAGCAATTAATGTATAACTATTGAAAATGTGTGAAAGCATTTAAAATGGAATTTATAGCTTTTCAATTGAAAATTAAAACTGGTAAACATCATTAATTATTCAAATGCTGAAAGTGAAATTCAAAAACATCAAAATCTACGACATTGAACATTCAAATCTGGCATTCAGAACTGACCAATGAAAATTGAACTAAAAGTTTTAAGAAAAGACTAAAATACAAACCTGAATTTGTAAATATGAATATCTAATTCTTATATTGTCAACAATCATTAAAGTAATTGTTAAAATTCACAAATGAAACAGAATTAAAACTATAGCAGTTAAAAATATTGACCTCAGAGGTAAGTTTGCTTTATTTGACTTCAATTAGGAATGAAATTTCATTTTGCAATTAATAAGGCTCTACATTTTATGGTACACCCAATATAATACTGAAAGTCGCTAATGCGTATTTTGAAATATATTAAGTTTCAACTGATTTAGATGAAGTTCAAACAGGAGAAAACTGATTCAGGTTACTTAGTTCTTAAAATTTTCACATGTTAGGATGCATAAAACATGGAACATGAACTTTGAATTTTGCTTTCTGTCTAGTTTTGGGAGCTAATCCACAACAAGTTTTCTGATTTTCACTTACTTTTTTATTGTCATACACATTCATAGTAAATTTTTATTAAAAAAAAAAATTTCAAAACTTTCTTGTTTCAGATGACAAAACCTTTAGTTAGGGTTATATAGTTGGTGGATAGGGAGAAAAACCCTGTGTGTTACCTATACAAAGCCATGGACAGACCAAGGAGGCCACCAGCACTTGTATGGATCAAACAAGAAAAGTATGAACCCATTTCACACATTACAAATTGGACATGAAACAAACAACTTCTACCAACACATTCATGCTGTTGCATACTTGAATCTAAATTTTTTCTTCTTTGATTCATTTATGTTAAATGAGGATATTATGGATGGCCCCAACACATGCATACAAAGGATGGCCCATAGGGAAGGCTTTTAAGACATCATTTCAGACAATCTGCAAATTTATAAGGATGCGCAGGGAAGGTTGTCTCCTTTGCCTCTATGTATTTAAAGGAATGACTTTGCGAGCAAGTTAAGAGGAAAAAGAATGTTGAAGTTTTAACTTCAATTTAAAATTTATTCTTAATTTTGGTTTATCTTTAATGTTAATTAGTTACTTACAAAGTTATGAATGGTGTCCTTGCAGATTTGTGATGGGAAGATTATGGTGCAAAAACACCTGATCTTCAATCCCTTGCCATCTGCATTTTGCCTAGGCCTTGTAACACTTATAATTGTGAACAAAATGGAAGCACATTTGAGGCCATTCACACAATAACCACAACAAGTTGACTCGAAAGCACCTGAATGAGCTTTGTGGTACTACTTCGTTTGTGTGCCAGAAGGCTGGAAGAGTAGGAAATGCACGAGGCTGAAGATGTGAAGCACATGTTTTCTACAAATGAGATCCATGAATTGGAGAGGGAGATAGCAAATGGGAAGTAGACGTGACAATCCAAGAGGCAAAATGCAAGGTGTCAATGGGAGCTTCATGGAATATACATGATATGCCTTAAGCTGAGGATAATATTGTTCCTCAATGGGAATATTCAATCCCTCACCAAGCCTAGTACCACTTCTAGGTGAGAGCACATTTGAAACCATTCACATCAATAACTGCAACAGGTTGACTCCAAAATACCTAAATGGCTTTGTTTTTGTTTGGCAGGCTTCATCTAAATGCCAAAAAGTTGAAGCGAGAGACATGTAAGGCAATTGGCCTAGAAGACATCAATTCATATCAAATTGCTAAGGATATGAAGCCCATGTTTTCAGGCTTCTGCTGATGAGATCAATAATTTGGAGAGGGAAGCAACAAAAGTAGCAGCACATGAAGAGGCAGAAAGCAAGGCATCAATGGTGGCTTCCTCAAATGTGCATGTTTTGCTTAAGGCTAAGAATGATAATGTTCCTTGATAGGAATCATTACATTCCAATTCAAGGGCCCCAGTAGAGCCACTTATAAGCTTTAGTTGGAGAAGAAATTTGTAGAATATTGATAAAAAAATTGTAAATTTTAATCATTTTTATATATTATATGACACTATGATATCTATTGAACTTGTTTTTTGGTCTTTAATTAAGGAAAACTACTTGTGAGTCCTCTAAATTCAGTTTCATGCATGTTTTTTTAAATTTCAAAATTTTGTCAAGTTTTCACCAGAGTCACATTAATGCCTGCAAAGTTTTTGAACTATGCTCAAGGGCACTCAATCTTCAACAAATATCCATTCCATTCTCATTCTGTTAGGGCCTAATTACTGCTCTATAGCCTCAGCACAACATTTTTTTGAAAGGTTTAAAAGTTTGGTTAAAAGTGCTAAAATTATTAAAAATGGCAGTGTTATGAAGGTTCATATGGCCTCACAGGCCTTAATTTCGTCTTGGTATCTGGGAGCTCTGCCCCTCAACCTTGCCTTCTATCGTTACAAGGAATGAGACAGGAAGTGAAAACAGTGAACTTATATTTATGATATATGAAACCAATCTCCAAGAAGCCTACTGAAGGTGTAAGGAAAATGGGGTTTAAGAAAGAAAGAAATTTTATTAATATCTACAAATGGGGACTCAAAGTACAGTCAGTTGTAACTACTAGAGCAAAGACGCTACATTTTAAGGAATTTAGTTACATCTCCAAGAAGCAGAAGACTCACAGGTTACATCTCAAAGTGGAGCAGATAATTTCACATGGAATAATTGCATACACTTGTTGATGGTCAAACTGTCAAGATTGCATGCACACTAGTATATTGACTTGCACAAAATCAGGCAGGAACTATAACAAAAGGCATGAGACAGCTGTACAAATCATTTGTTCCAGAAGGAGAAAGAGGCAGAGCAGAGCTGAAAGCATTCATAAGTTTTACCCTCAAAGTTCATAAAGAACCACCTCAGATAAATTGTCAGAAAGAACTCAAGGAGAAATATCACTGTGGTAAGTTTGAGAGACTAGTAGATAGGACTGCCAAGATGACAGAGGATAAGCATGACAAGACAGCTGAATTTGGGAGAATGCTCCATCTGAGAAAGAATATTTTAATTGAAGATAGTAAAAAGGAAAGATCAGATTTGACGAAACCTAAATCCCCATCAACACAAGACCAATAGTGGATCCAACACCAAATGACTGTGACAAGGCTAGCAATGAAGGAACAACTGAAGTAGAAAAGGTACAGTACCAAGCAACAAAAGAGAGGAAGTGCCTGCAAGTATTGGTCCAAAGATGACAGAGGACAAGCATAAGAAGAAAGTTAAATTTAGTTGACTGCTCCATCTGAGAAAGCATTTGTAATCAAAAAAGGTATGAAGGAAAGATCAAATGATCCAATACTAAAAGACCATGACAAGGCCAGTGATGAAAGATAAACTTAAGTGGAAAAGGATGTTAGTGTTGCAACACTTTCCAAAATCTCTTTAGATGAGGCAACTCCTACATATGAAATGGCTATTGGAAGTGGCATTGTAACTCATTGTGATTTAAATTAAATTTAACCCAATATTGACATTGATGCTCTTGATGAAGATCAATATGAATATTATTGAATATTGATTGTAATTTTCATTGTGTATTGACATTTGACATATCATTGAATTATGAATTTATGAGACTTTTCTTTTGAGCAAAGTACAAGGTATGTAAATATTTTGTTTATTGGCAATTATGAATATCACTGTTTTTATAATTTTATCATAACAAACCTGCATCCATACCCAAAGAAAAAAAATAATGCCGTAGTGGCATACTTGAATCTCAAACCTGTCCCCATACAAGGACTGGCAATTTAGACAATTTGTTCTAACAACCTTCTGTAGCTAGCTGTTGGAAAGTTACAAAGACTTGGCAGCTCATTGATAAATTAGAGTAAATCTGCCAGGTAGCAAATTTTAGTTTTATTATAAGCTGATTGTTTTGCAAACAACAAAAATAATGAGTTACAGTTTTAGCCTGCAAAAGGAACAAACACACTTATAGTTAAGTCCTCGACTTGGAACTATCAGGTTATAATTTATAAATTGATGGGGATTGGTTTTGAAGTCAAATTGAGATTTAGATTGACATCAGATCTTATTCCCACCTATGACCATGTGTATTGAATTAAAACGACAAGTTATGCAATGCTTGTACATGTGGATAACAACATACCTAATACATTTGTGAATGCATTATTTCACTAGTGGGATAAACCATGTTCTTCAAATTATTATTTTCCGTTGGCCTTATGATAAGAGGACTCAACTGCTGGTGAAACAACATGAATGGAATTACTAGAAAACTAATCCAAAATGTTGGAAATAATGATGACTTTTTAATCACATTGATAAAGTCAGTGAGGGCATCCTTCAGAGGTTTTTTAAAACGTATTATCCTTCCCCCAATAGACAGGCAATGAGCTCCATCATATTTCATTACAGCCTGAGTATGTAGTTGTCCATAGAATATCTACAAGAATGCTATGTAGGATATAATCTCCTACAGAAGAAAAGGAAATAAATGTCTTGGATGTTCTAGGAAAATGTGATACCATCATGCGTGAGATCCTCAAAAAATGACATAATGTCTGTCTTCAGGTGTTGTGGTTCAACTGTTGTGGCAAACTTCCCTAAATTTGTTGCTGCAGATCTTCTCACCATTGGCATATCATCCTGGCAGAGTTGACCATATATAGATCGCAATTCAGTTTTTAGAAGTTCAGGTGCACTTAAATATGCAATATGAAAAAGCCCACATGCAGAAACCCTTGCTGTAAACCACTCGCCTGCAGCAAGCCTCTGGATACAAGGAAACCTAAAATTAGAACAGAATCATGTAAGTAAACACAACAAATACCATATCCTAGTCATAATCATAACTAGCATAGTTAAAGGGTACAACATTCCAAAACCTAAAGAAACTTGCACTAGCAACTTCATATTTTTTTATCAACTTGGACATATAAGGTATAACAATAACGAGTAAACCTTCAATCATCATAACAAAGAGAATTGACATTGTGAAACTATATTAAACCACAAATATTTAAAAAAATGAAAATGTATGACCCTCAAATATTCAAACTATCATAAAAGCAGCAAATATGGAAAATCCAAATGTTTAAGGTAAACAACAATGGCGTTACCATGTTAGTGAATGCTCTTCCAATTCACTGAAATCCAAAACAAAAAAATTTAAAATACAGCTCAACTATAAGAAGAAAATTTGTATGAACATTTTATATTCTGCAGAGTATTATAGGACAAAAGTAAAAGTCACCTTAATGAAATGTTCCAAAGTGAGTATTAGATGTTGTACAGAAAACAAGTTACAACACAAGATGTGACTATAACAGAAAGAACTGTCCAGGAAGCACAAAAGAAGTTACAAATAAAGGGCGCAACCCAACAGAAATCACATCTAACACCAAGCAAGCTAAAGGAACACCCAAAAGCATTTTTTAATTGAAAATGGCTATTTCTATTTTCTAAAAACTAAAAAGCACCGGATAGTATTTTGAAAATATTTCTGAAAGATACAGTGACTTTCTTTGCTCTAGCCACTTATTATTGTTTGTTCATATATAAAACATAATGAATGTAACTAAGTTATAGACAAATTTTAATGTTTTCTTTAAGCATCTATAAATTCAGCCACATCACAATTCATTTTGCAAATACACCAACCATCACAATTCCAAATCAGTATTCAACGTATACCACCACCGAACAACACCGAAGATAAACCACTCAAAGGTCAGTCATCCAGATGACAACTGTGCATGTGCTCACCTGAATTATAGCTAAAAACATTACAAAGGGGCAGTTTTCATAAAACAAACATAGAGCATTATGGGTAGAATTCCCAAATTTAAGTAAAAGATTAAAACGAAAATACTCATTATGCCTGTAACTAAATCAAACAACAAACTTGACCTTCATGATGCTATACATATATTTTTATCTACATTTTGAGGACATAAAATGGAGAAACCTGAGACACCTAAACTGCACCTGCATGGCAACAATATATATATTACACAATCTAATGCTGCAAACTTCAAAAAAAAGATTTACCTTAACAAGTGGAATGAACCACTCCACCAGATCAGTTTCCTTCATTTGTGATCCAATTCGACATAATGATTCCACAGCCTTATCCCTCACACAAGTTTCCTCAACAGTACAAAGAGTTTCTAGAGGAGGTAGTAGAACATGTGCATTGTCCACCCCACCAACATAAGGAATAAACACTCCCAGTTCTTCGGCCATTGCAAGCAAAACCTCATCATCGTCATCATTGTTTTCACTTAGAAAGGGGATCAATTCTTTTCTTGTTCTTTCTTCTCCAAGAGCACGAGCAATTGTTGAAAGCCTTCGAATAGAATTAAGTCGTAGCTGAATGTCCTCATTTTTCAATTCATCAATAAGAATGGCAATTGGATAAAGTGGCTCATCAAGCATGGCCATTTTCTTGCCCTGATTTGACAGGCTGGAATAACAAGCATAAAATAATAAAATTAGCGAACTATGCAACAGTTTTATTAACTAGCATAAACTGATAAGAATAACTTATACATAAATGTCCAAAGATTATAAATTAATCTATACCACAAAGAAGGAACACCATGCTGATCAAAGAATTTATAAACATCGTTTATCAGTAAGGTTCATTCCATAATTTAGCTTTCAGATAATAAATGTAATTTCGATCAAACTTCCAAAATCAATGTTGATCCAAACATACATGATTATATCTACACATAAGCACGATTACATGTCATAATGTTTAAACAGGCTTTATGATTCAATTGTAGTTTTTCTTTCAATCAACCAAACCATTACGATTCTGTTCATACTGTCCAGACAAGACTTTACGGTTTAGATTAAACATCAAGTTCACATCTTCAGACCTTGGCTTGAGCTCATATACTTCCACCACAAAATGCAGCCACAGCCAAAGACAGACTACATACAACTAGATTCTATTCAACTTGTCCACTTTCCCCAAAATTGTTCAGAAACTAGTGAAAATGACAACAAAAATATTACTTGTCATTAATCCAAATTGCTAGAAAGAGACTCAGCACTTGATCTTAAAATTATTATTGTGTTGATTCCATGATCGTCTTTCTTATTATTTGCTAGTTCTTACCATGTTAACTTACTATTCATAAATATCTGAGTTACTTTACTAATTTACTGTTTGCTAGATCATTACCATTTTAATTTATCCATAGTAAATTAATATCTTATAGCTTATAAAACATCACTACTACAATCTAGAAAAAATAATAAAGAAAAGTCACCATTTTCTGAAAAACCAAAAATATAGAAATCAATGTTGCACATGGTTTGCGAGAAAATATCGCCAAGCCTAAAGTTCAGATAGCCTTGAAATTAACAATAATTAAAGAAAACTGGCAACCAATGTCTATGAGCACTTTTATTATTGTTATTTGTCTCATCATCTTACACATAAAATTCCCTGAACCGTGGACATCCTTAAAAAGACATTTTCTTTTGGCAATCAATGTTTCTCCTAAGCCATTTCATTCAAGTCTCATAAGAAGTTTTACTTAAGGAGAGAATTTCCACCCAAAGGAAAACAGAACTATTTCCTAATATCTATATGCTGTTTCCACAGTGCATCAAACTATGTAATATGATATTTTGGTAACCAGTTATGTAGTTTCAAGTCAATCTACATTAACCATGAACTGTTTCCTCCATTTCTCCAAGCACCGTCAAAGGACATACTTAAAATATTGTCCCTTCACTTCCTCAAAATGTTTGATTTCTTCTCCAAGCATATTGGAAATCATACGATCTTCTTAATCAATCCATCGAAAAAGACTTTTTAAACTGATTAATTGTTGCCTATTATATTTTTTATATCGTTGCCTATTCTAGGCTGCAACAGAACGAATACACTTCATCTAAGTTACCCAGGCATCTTGTTAGCTATTTGTGCTTGAGGTTTCAATTAAAGGATTCCTCTTCATCAAAATTATCCAATTACCTACATCAAAGTACACAATTCCCTCCATCAAAGCTACCGAGGAATCTCGGTTAGTTATTTAGTTACTTTGTGGGAAAGACGTTTTCTTTACCCGTGGATCAAGTTGAAAGGAATCCAGTTCATCGAAGTGACCCACTGATGTAACCCAAACCCAACCATACCAGCAGGATGTGAATTATGATGGGAAATGCATGAGCAAGGCTTACTCACAAACTGGACAACAACACTGTGTGCAATTATTAGCTATTTTGAAAATACTATATCTCAAAAACTGTTAATCGACTAATTTCATCCAGAATCCCTGGCTACTATTATCTCTTTTCTAATAAAACGGGAAAACATTCCTCTGTCAATTAGGAGTTTTACATTCGCGTTCGAATTACTTCAAAAAAATCATTTTCTTCTTTCTACATTAGTTACACTGCGTTTCAATCCCATCGGTGGGGTTTCCACCGGCACAAAATTTTCATTTTAACATTTTGCGAGTATCAATTCTCATTTATCTTCGCTTTAGGGTTTTACGCTGAGACCCGTTGTCTCAAACAAATTTTCCCGTCTGCAAATTATTAAGATGCATCATTTCAACATGTACATATGCTATATGTTTCCATCTATATAATACTTGATCCGGTAGTTTTTTTATCTTTTTAAAGTCTCCATTCGCTGTATAATTTTGCAGCAGTGCAAAAACATAATTATTGAAAATGAAAAGGAAAATAAGCGTAGAAGTACTTACCCCACAGATAGGTGTGGTAATGCAGCTGCCTCTCCAGAGAAAATTGCAGAGGCAGGGAGCAGATCTGTAGCAGTACAAGTGCCGCCCCTATATTTATAAAAGATTGAACAAAACAAATTAAAAGTTCTTCAGCTTCTTCGTTCGAGGGAAAGACAATATCGCTTTTAATGTTTCATTGTAGTCTGAAGAAAATAAAGTAAAAGTCTCAAGTATATGTTATGTATTTGATGTTTTAGAAATTTTCAGCTCTACAAAATTGTAGAAGTGTATATTTGTTTATTAAAAATTATTTTACATATTTTAAATTTTATTATAAGGTATGTTTTTTTTTGTGTGTGTGTTTAATTTGATAAATTAAGTATATAAATTGATTGAATTTAGTCTTTTTTTAATTTAATTTTTTATTTAGATCTAATTCAAATTTTAAATGTTTCTATATGTTGGTTAGAATTACACATGTAAAAATTATATCTTTTACATAAAATCATAGGCATGATCTTGTCTATTATATTTAAATTCCCTTTTCACTTTCTTTGAGTCAATTCTCATATGTTGGCGATCTAAATTGTGGACCCCAAATCCCTAAGGCCTAATAATATCTCAAGTGCTAGGGGTGTCAAACCTAAGAAGCTTATCACAAACTTCTATTCGGGTTGGACAACTTAGGACCAATTGTTGAGGTGGGTAAGACATTCACTTTTGACTCTATGAGACCAAGGGGTTTTCTCTAATGTATCATAATAGATTTTACTATAAGAGCACAATTTTCACCCTAACACAAATAATATCCCTCGCATAATGCACCCATATTTCAATTGTCGCTTTGTGCCTGTATGTTGCTTTGAGAGACTCGTGGTTAAATAACTTATTAAAACAGATACCTACCATATGAGTGTTTGAGATTATATTTTATGATCTAACCCCTTAGATGTTATGGACATCTAGATATGGTAGTTTGGAACACACTAAAACTAATAAAACTTAAAGATGTTTGAATTTATGTATTTTGAGTGTGTAGATGACAGTGGAATGTAAAAGAAAATAATAGATTGGTGTCCTTATCCAGTTATACGGCATTTAGAAAAATAATTGATAGATACAAACTATTAAATAAGTCTATTTAGTAATCCATGAACATATCCATACATTTCTTTTATTGTTCTACAAAGATACCCTACAAAATCTTTATAGACATTTTATAGTCATATGGTTGGCCAGCTAATAAAAAACACATCAAAAAAATGTACACCGTCCATATGAAGACACTCAATCAAAGTCAAATCCATCTTTAATCATTTGATATTCAATAGGTGCATGTATTATTACATATTTGGGATAAACCTAGAACATTACAATACGAAAATGTAATACCCAGATCTAAAACAGTAACTCTCTAGTTTTGTTGTGTGATTCTTCTTTTTACTACATCCTCCTCCAATCTAATAGTGTGTGTGTGTGTGGATATATGTATATATGTGTGTGTGTGTGTGTAGATATATGTATAGATATATGTGTGTGTGTGTGTGTGTGTGTGTACATACATGCATGTATATGTATGTATGTATGTATGTATGTATACATGCATACATGTGTATGTGTATGTGCATACATACATATATGTGTGTGTGTGTATATATGTATATGTATATACATATAGACATATACATGTATGTATGTATGTATGTATGTATATACATGCATGTATATATATATATACATATATACGTATATATATATATATATATAAATACATATACATACATACATACATACATACATATATATATATATACATGCATGTATATACATACATACATACATATGTGTGTGTGAATATATATACATATACATACATACATACATATATACATATGTGAATATATATACATATACATACATACATACATACATATATATATATATATATAAATGTATGTATATATGTGTATGTGTGTATATACACACATACACATATATATGTGTATATGTGTATGTGTGTATATACACAAATACACATATATATGTGTATATGTGTATATGTATATACATGTATATACATATACACATATATGTGTATATGTGTATATACATGTATATACACATATACATATTGTAGTCACATAAATCTGTCCAGTTTAATTAAATGAATATTTGCTATTTATTTAATTAAAAATCCACTAGCCATCAATTAATTAGATTAATATTTAATTAATTCATCTTCAAACATTCTCCTATTAATTAAATAAATTATTCAATTTATTTTAATTAATTCATTCAACCAAAATTCACAATCAATTAAATGAATAAATCCTATTTATTTCATTTAACCCCTTTTTCCTCTTTTAAATAAATTAAATAAAACATTTATTTAAATCATTTATCCCCTCCCCCCCAATTGCATTTTCCTACAAATGCAACTTGCACACATTTATTGAAATAAATTAATTTATTTTAAATAAAAATCTTATTTTCCCTCACCCACCAAATCCACTTGCAATCCTAACCCCCTTCTAGATTCTTCTAAGCCCTTCCTAATTAACCTAATCCATCCCCTAATTATTGTCACATTCCTAAGCAACTTGGAGTCACTTCCCAAAGACTTCAAAGTCTTTGAAAAACAATTAATGCTTTGTGTGTTCAACAATTTAACCTCCAAAATCTTCCAAACCACTTATGGCTCTTAAATAACCATTTATGGTTATTTCAACTTGCACTCACGTGTCTCCTCAAGCATTTATTACTTTGACCATGGTTATCCCTTTTGCCTTTACACAAAAGTTTATCCATTGGATAAAAGCTTTATTCTTTGAATAAAGAATTTATTCACTCAACCCAATCTTGACCCTAACCCCCAAGTTGACTCTAAGGTCATGTCAAGCGTTTAATGCTTATTCCCTCTCCTCTCAACCTATCTCATATTGACACTTGTCATTCTGGGATTGGGTTGAAAGCCCTCACATTGATTGAATATCTTTCAATCCTAGCCCTTGTTGAGATTATCCAATCTTAACCATCCATTGCTCCATTTTACCTATAAATAGAGCTCACATTCCTCATTTTCAAATCCTCAAGCATTTAGCATTCATAGTCATAATTCTGAAAACTTGTATGCATTTAACCTATAGTGAATTTTAGAGAGCATTTAGCATAAATAACTCATATATTGTCATCTTGGACTAAAATAAATCTTAATTCTTTTTCATAATATGTTTTATTAGTTTGTTTTACACTTGCATAGCATAAGCTTGAGATCATTTACAATATTGAATCTCCATAAGCATCCATAGTGCAAAAAGCTGCTGAGAGCTACACTATTTTGGAACTTGGAGAGGAGAGGAACAAGAAAGGAGAAACTACCAGCATGGTAGAGAGCATTTGGAGGAGCTTAGTTGCTTTTTGTAGATTCCTTAAGCTTTCTTTTTGCTTAGTAGTGTCTTTCTTGATATGCTTGCTTAGGATAGTTTTTAATTTATGATTTTCCAACATCTAACAATTGACTCTTGTTGTTTCTTGTTCAGGTGTTTGTTTATCCTAACCTTATCCTTTTTGCAGAGCATCATTTGGTGAACCCGACATGAATGACAAACACTTAAAAACCTTTTTAAAAAAAACCAACTAACATGTTTGAATGTTGAAATTGTCACACAGGTCACGCTTTAGTGCTTTTGCTCGCGTTGTAGCGCTATTGCAACTTGCTATTCTAGTGCTATTATTTTTTACAATAGCGCTATTGTCTCGAGTTTGACGCTATTGTGCGTGTTTTAGCACTTTTGTGCTTATTTCAACGCTTTTGAGTTTGTTCTAACGCTTTTGTATTCACTGTCAAAGTCTTGTTTTAGCGCTTTTGTTCCAGTAAAAACGTGTTTTGGGTTAACTAGTGCTTTTTCTTTCACACAGACAAGCGCTATTGTAACAGAACATTGTAAGGAAGGCCTTGTAACTGAAAAATTGATTTATTTTAGGCTTGTGGAAGCCCCCCTTAGGTGTGGATTTTACTAACTATTTGCTTTTTGTGCAGGTCTAAAACTCACTTCCTTAAAATCAAAATTTTACATTTTGGTGCTCTAAAAATTGAACAAAACAAGTTTGCTTTCTTGCAAGTTAGGATCATTTGCATTTGGTGTTTTAAAAATTGAACAAAACAAATTTACTTCCTTGCAAGTTAGGTTCATTTTATTTTGGTGCTTAAAACAAGACAAGACAAATTTCTTTCTTGCATCAAACTAAAATTTACAATCCACACTTCAAATTTTGGTGCAAATAAAAATCACAATCAACTTGTTTCAATTTTGCAAGCGATTTACTTCAAGCAAACGTGCTTTTTATTAAGTTGACCAGGATTTCATTTTCCTAGTTACTTAAACATATTGCCTTTGAAGTTAAAAAGAACATCATGGTTGTTGGAGCAACATCTCCAAATAGTTAAATCACATTGTGATGATGGGTTAAAAAGAACAAGTGCATTTCGTGTTTGGCACACTTGTGCAAAAGGTTGGTCGAGTGGTCCTACTTCTAACACACACTATCCTCTCCCTTGGCTTTCGTGGTCCTAGGTGCAAGAGAAAAGTGTTAGTAACACTCAAAAAAAAATTATCTTTTTAAGAGAGGTCTGCCAAGAGACACATCACTCTTGGGAATGACCTCGCGCGGTAAATCCTTCAAACCGTTATAGAAATCAGGTGAGAGCGAAAGTTGTAGCCTTGGGTATAGCTGTTCCTACAATGTAACTTGTCGAAAGGACAAATGGGCCCCACCACAAGTTACAAGGCTCTTAAGTGAGTCACTGCAAAATGAACTTATGTCCAAAGACATTGAAAATTACTAAACACCTTTAAGTAGTAGCCCACCCGTTCTATGGATTAAGGATATTTGTGATATAATTCAGTGCAAGAGCATAGATGGTTTTGCTCCCAAGATACTCACCATACATATTTCCTTGAGTAGAAACATAGCTTTTTGAAAAGTCACTTGTGGCTTGATGAAAGTGGTGACTCCCCCATCATAGGGATCATCTATTTGTTATGCCCGTGCAAGACTTAGTATATCACATCCTTACCTGCCATGACGGGATTCATAAGATATGTAGTACCAAAGTCGAAGAAATATCAAGATGTGGGTTGAATTTATCGCAACTGGCCATTTGACATTAGGGATACAAAGTGTTTGAAGTATTTTCATTTTAGTCAAAGACCAAGTGCAAATTGAGCCGACTTGAAGCTTTGGAAAGAAAAACACCTAAAATACACTTAAAGGAAAGGGTCATAAAAAGTTCAAGGATTGGGTTGATCTAGACCCATACTCATTTGTGCTTTTTTAGGCAACATTCTTGTTTTTGTGTGCTTGCTTTATTTTCTTGTCAAAGAAACATCATAAAATCCCAAAATCAAAACAAGTATTCATCCAACCAAACATTTTTCAAAACAACCAAAAGATAAAAAATAAAGAAAAGTATCAAACTTTATGACCATTCTTCACATCTTGAGAAAGAAGAATCTTCATCAAAACATCAACTTGAAAAGAAGACCATTGAGCTCAAAGGCTTTGATCAAAAGGAGGAAATTCTTCTATCTAAATAGACAAATCTTTGTCTCTCATAGAGTTTTTCTATGTCACATGCGTCTCTACCTTCAAGGCAAATCAAACGAATTTGATCCAGAGTCATTGAACCGCAGAGCTTTTATGCAATATAGAGCTTTGAGTTATCACAAAAACCAAGGAGGCAAGATCAATCCCAACTTCTTCCCAGACATTTGTATCACTTACAACATAGCTTGAGAAATGCCACCAACGCCCGAAAGGGAAGAGGTAGAATTTGTTCCATTTGTGACACAAAACTTTTATTGAAGTTAAAACATTTCATCCATTATCTCATTCACACATCATCACTTCGTTATCAATCCATTTCAACTCTCAAAACATTAAGAGGTTCCTGTCCTAAGTTCTCTTTTGGATATTGCTTGAATCAAACACATCACATCACTTTTAGATTATTTCTACATCTAGGATAAGCTCATCTTAAGGGACATATCTATGCAGGTTAAAACTAGTTTATGAGTGAATCCTCTCATTACTAGGTAGTTAAGTATGTAACACATCTCAGATTTCTCTAAACCTTATCACATCGAACCTTATCAAAAACAACAAGCAATTCAAAGAAGAAAACTATGGTAATATCTACCTTTAAGTGCTAGAGATCCACATGCAAAACAACACACCAACCATCGATCTTTCATTTCATCAAAAACTCATCATCATTTTCACCCAACTTCAACAAAAACTCATAAACAAAATGGCTCATACCTGATCACAGTCAAGGCAATGAGAAATAGAAATTGAAGAAGACGAGGAGGAAAATATCAATGAATTTCAAGAAGCACTTGGAGGAAATGCTAATGACGAAAACCCAAGTACTCCTACTCCTGCAACAATAGAAAGGGCTCAGCACAACCCTCTCTTTAACAGACTTTTTGATGAAATACTCAGGAGCAATGCGGATGCTCACTTTTTAAAGCTTGCTCAAGAAGGAGCCAAACTCCCCTCTGACTTTGATCTTGCACAACTAAGACAAGCATCAGAACGACAAAGTCACCATGAAGAAGAAAGAGGTAGAGATCCCATCAGATATAATATTCCTCGAGGTAACCCACCTCCTCCTCCTCCAAATGAAATAGCGATGTTGAGGCAACAAGTTGAAAATCTCGCCCAACAACTTCATAGTGGTGTGAAAACTAATCAATTTTCACTCAATGACATTTGTCCCTATCCCTTTGATAGGAATATTTATATGCCACCTTTTCCACGAGGGTTTGAAACACCCAAGTTCGAAAAGTATAGAGGAAAAGGAGATCCTCGCAATCATGTTAGAGAATTCCATTCAGCTTACCTCGAAGTGGCATACGAGGACACATACCTAATGCGCCTTTTTCCCCAAAGCTTGGGAGGAACAACCACATCATGGTTTTCCCGACTACCAGGTGGCATTAGGACCTTTGAAGAGCTAGTTTAGAAGTTCTTGGCATATTACTCTCATAACATTGAACGTGATATCACCATGGCTGATCTATGTAACACTAAACAAAAACCAGGTGAACTATTCTCAGTATTCCTGCAACGATGGCTTCAAATGTCTAGCAGACGTTCTCTTCAGTTACCTGAATAAGAACTAGTGGAAATATTTATTTCCAACTTAAATGAGGAAATGGAATTTCACCTGGATGTCAAAGACATAGACTCTTTCAATGACATGATCACCAAAGGATTAAAATGTGAGTGAGCTCTCATCAAGAAAGGACTTATCAAAATCTATAATGAACCAAAGGATGGTCCTCACCCACACTTCAATAGTGACAAACCAAGCTTCTAGAACAAAAACAAAAATGTTGTCAACGACGGGGTTGTGGATGCAAGAACTATCAAAAGTGCACAACTTGTAGTTCGATTTGCAGGACAGAATCCCCCACCTCAGACTAACACAGTTGCTCCTCCAAATCAAGGCCGCATCATATCTCATGATGAACCCAAACCTCGTAAACAAAAACAAAAACGAACATACACTCCCTTAGGGGAACCCATCGAAACAGTATTGCGACAATTGGTTTCTCAAAATCTGGTAACTCTACCCAAAAAATCAAACTATGAACCTCAAGTCAAACCTGCATGGTGGAGGGATACTGAACATTGTGATTTCCATCAAGGGAGAGGACATAAGACAAGCAATTGTCACAGATTGAAAGATCTTATTCGGGATCTTATTGACCGAGGTGAAATCGAAATCGAAGGGCATGACCCAAAGACAACAAACAATGATCATCTGATGTTCAAAAATCCACTTCCATCACAAGATCAAAGGGGTCCTTCCACTTCCAGGAGAGGCACTGATACCACTGATTATACACAGGCCGCGTATAATTATACTGTAAATCACCTGTACGATGCCAATGAACAAATTGCAACTATAACTATCAAAAATCTCAGCTCCACTTGCAATGTTGTTACACGTCGTAGCAAGATTACTATAAAGGAAACTCCACAAGGCACCCCATCTATCCCAAAGCAGTACAATCTTATGGAACAATTAGACAAAATGCCTGCGCTTATATCCATTTTAGAGCTACTGCGTCTATCTCCGTCTCATAAAACAATCTTGGATCAAGCTCTCCAAGAGGTGTCAGTCCCTGCAAACCTAAATACAGATCAATTCCAAGCCATGGTTGGAAGTCTAAAGTCATCACCTTGTCTCACTTTTTCTGAAAGTGACAACTCTTCCTTCCAGCAACCTCATAATGCTTCGCTACACATTGGAGGATTTATCAACTAGCATAGGATCAAGCGAGTCTTGATCGACAATGGAGCAGGCCTGAATATTTGTACACTACAGTTGGTCACAGCATTGGGATATGCCATAGAATCAGTGGATCCCCATAAGAAGATCACAGTCAAAGCCTATGACGATGTAGAGCGTCCATCCAAAGGAGCTATGGTACTACCAATCCAAGTGGGCCCTGTGGTGAAGCACATCATCTGTCAAGTTCTGGACCTTCCTCTGCCATATAATCTATTGTTAGGAAGACCTTGGATACATTCCATGCAAGCCGTTCCATCCACCTACCATCAATGTATCAAGTTCCCACATAACGGTGTAGAGATCACAATCCTGGGCGATGCAAATCCCTTTGCATATTGTCATAATATTAGTCATCAATCAGAGATTACCATTCCTAACAATAAAGAAGCCATTTCCTCCACATCATATATAAGTCTAGCCTCTCTTGCCAGTTCGAACACCACTATACCCAAGCAAGAAAAGCTTAAGATGAAAATAGCAGAGGAAGGTCCGGGGGAATACAATTTGAGTCAACTCTTTTGTGTGGGACAAATGCCCACTTCTCCTAGAACACATGGCAAACCACAGTAGTTGCTTCAGCAACCGCTGATCACGCCAGCATGTGCTTTGATGCCTTTCATTCTTGGGAAGAGTCAAGAAGAAGAAACCAAAGATGAGGACTTAGCGGAATGGATCTATAAAGATCCCCTCACCACTGATATGCCGCAAGCTACACTTCCCACAGATTAGTATGGCAAAGGCCTCCTCATTATGCAAGAATGGGTTATGATGGTCAGAGTGCTTTGGGACCTTGCAAACAAGGATGACATGAACCACTGTTGCCGGAATTAAAGCCCAAGGATAATACAGGCCTAGGCTTTGAAAAGGAGATCTTTCCTAAACTCAGATTCAAAGGAAAACCCAACAAACCACTATATCAGCCTATTGCAAAGAAGACACCTTTTATTATCAAAGCAGCATCAAACACCATCGCAACTGCCCCACCAAGGCTCAAAATCCCAACACAACCATCTACAATGCCAATCATCCCATCAATCAAACCAGTGATCCCATCAACAGCAACAATAAAAGCACCGTTAGCAGCAACAACTATATCAGAACCCATAGCAGAATCTACAAAACTGACGGTTCCAGCAGAAGCAGTAGAGTCAACACTACCGATACTCCCCGCATCGGATTCATTGATCCCCATAATCCTTCCTGCAGCACCGATCATTTCATCTACAAAAGTACATCAATCGATCACACAATGTTTAACACAAAGGACATCCCAGTATGGTATAGTAATCGAATGCTGGAAAGTGATTCAGAGACTGACTCACATGAATGGGAATTTGATTCCGTCCAGCTTAATACTTCAGATGAGGAAGACACATCACTACCTCCACCTCGCAAAGACATCCCTATTTACGAAGAAGCATAGATAAAGACCTCTTGGGTTCCTAAGCTGGAAACTTCTTCCACAAACCCTACGTCACATCATACGCCTAATTCTAACAGGGAGAGTACCATCAACGACCTTCACCATAATGTCTTAACCCTCACAGACACATCTAACGAACTTAACCTAATCGATGAAGTAATGCCTATTATCCATCCTGAACTCATCGAATGGAACCAACCTAATCCCCCATGTCTTGACCACTTCCAAAATGATGAGGCAATCATTGACTTTTTGTAATTACGGGATAACATACCAAGCGGGGATCACAAAGCTGGATTCGCCATTGAACTTGATAGCACAACATACTTCGGGGCGGATGCCAAACCTTTCAGCTGCAAAAATATAACAATAAAACATGGATCTTCCAGTGAAAACCACATCGTGGCACTGTTTGATTCAACAAAAGTAAAAAGAAAGAGTGTATCCAACAGTGAAAACCTCTCTGAGGCGCCTGAGGATGAAAGATTTGACATCCTTCCCTGTAGTACACAATGGGAATGATCAACGATTATCATCGAGGAAACAAAAGAATACAACGTGGGGACTCCTGAAATTCCTCACCACCTACATCTGGCATCTCTTCTAACTCCAGAGGAACAGCCTAAATTTGTAGCGTTCTTTCAAAAGCGTTAGATCAACTTTGCATTTTCATATGCAGACATGCCTGAGCTTGATCCCGATTTAGTCATGCATCACCTCACCGTAGCGGAAAGAGCCAAACTTGTCAAGCAGAAGCTTCGTAAGATGCATCCTCAGATTGCAATACTAGTCAAAGCAGAACTCAAGAAACTCCTAGATGTCGGTTTCATTAGACCAATTGATTATGTAGATTGGATATCTAATATTGTGCCTTTCGGCAAACCAAATGGGGGCATCCGTATTTGTACTAACTTCAAAGATCTAAATAAGGCATGTCCTAAGGATGACTTTCCCCTACCAAACATCGACATCATAGTAGACCTAATAGTAGGACATGCCATGCTTTCACTCATGGATGGCTTTTCAGGATACAATCAGATAAAGATAGCACCAGAAGATCAACATAAGACAACCTTCACATGTCCATGGGGCACATACTACTGGAATGTAATGCCTTTCAGTCTAAAGAATGCAGGACCGACCTATCAACGAGCAATGACCACCATCTTCCATGACATGATGCATACTATGATGGAAGATTATGTTGATGACTTACTAGCAAAATCACTCACCAGAGAAGGGCATCTCGACATATTAGATAAAATCTTTGATAGACTGGAACAATATCATGTTCGACTCAACCCAAAGAAAGGTGTCTTTGGAGTAACCTCCGGGAAGCTTCTAGGATACATTGTCTCCAGCAAAGGTATTGAGGTCGACCCAGCAAAGGTCAAATCAATCATGGACATGCCACCTCCAAAGAACATCAGTCAACTAAGGACATTACAAGGACGACTACAATCCATCCGAAGATTCATTGCACAACTGGCAAATAAGTGTCACCCCTTTACACATCTGCTACACAAAAACATCCGCTTTCAATGGGATGCCAGATGCCAGCAAGCATTCCAGATGCTTAAAGACTATCTCATGAATACACCATTATTGATCCCACCAAATCCAAGTAGACATCTGTTACTCTATATATCAGCAACAAGTACAGCATTGGGTGTACTATTGGCACAACGTAATGCAGAAGGGAAAGAGTGTGTTGTTTACTACATCTCTCGCACACTAGTTGGCTATGAACTCAATTACACCCCTATTGAGCGAGCTTGCTTAGCAGTAATCTTGGCAGCAACTAAACTAAGGCACTATCTATTAACACACAAAGTACAACTCTTTGCAAAGATTGATCCACTCAAGTATTTACTCAGCAAAGCAGCATTGACAGGCCGCTTGGCCAAATGGGTGATGATTCTAAGTGAATTTGATATCGAGTATGTAGACCGTAAAGCTATCAAAGGACAAGTTATTGCAGATCAGTTGGCTGATGCACCACTCATAGGCGATCATCCTCTCATTTCCAATTTTCTAGATGAAGAGATATTCATGATCACTACAACACAACCATGGAAACTATACTTTGATGGCTCGTATACTAGGCATGGCTCAGGGGCAGGCATTCTGTTTATCACACCTCAAGGTGACAGCATCCCGAAGTCTTACAGGCTCACATTTCCATGTACCAACAACATAGCAGAGTATGAGGCCTTGATCATAGGACTCAGGCTAGCTGTACATTGGAAATTACAAGAACTACAAGTATATGGTGACTCCCAACTGATCATTCAACAAGCAATAGATGAATATCAGACCAAGGATGAAAAACTCATGCCATACAAACAAATGGTGGACAAATTAAAGGCATCATTTACTACTATCACCTTTGAGCAGATACCAAGAGATCAGAATCGAGCTACTGACGATATGGCTACCATCGCATCTCTCCTAGATCTTCCACATAATTCAACACGCTACGAGTTCTTGGTAGAACAACTTTGGATTCCCGCTTATGATATCCCCGAATCCGAGATGATATGTCACCTTATTGGTTCCAAATCCCCATGGTACGGTGAGTTTTACACCTATCTCTGCGATCACACCCTTCCTCCTAACCAATCGAATAACCAACGTAAAACCTTCATTCGCCAAACTGCTTGATATACCATTATTGTTGAAATCCTATACCAACGTAGTCTTGATTGTACTCTCCTTCGATGTCTGGAACAAGATGAGATAACAAAGGCCTTGGAAGAGGTACATGAAGGAATCTGTGGAACGCATGCAAGCGGTCTGTCACTAGCCAAGAAACTCCTGCGCACTGGATACTATTGGTCATCTATGGAAAAAGACTCCTACTACTTTGTTAGAAAGTGCAAGAAATGCCAAGTTCATGGAGACCTGATACATGCACCGTCACAAGAATTGCAACCAATCACGACACCATGGCCTTTTTGTCAATGGGGTCTTGACCTTGTGGGTAAGATTCATCCATCTTCATCCAACGGCCATAAATTCATTATTACCGCCACTAAATACTTCACAAAGTGGATCAAAGTTGTTCCACTTACCCAAGTTACCGGCAAGAAGATCGCCTCATTCATCCTCAATTACATCATCTTCCAGTATGGTGTACCCATGTCCATCATCA
The DNA here is from genome assembly GCF_030272615.1 of Cryptomeria japonica. Lineage (NCBI taxonomy): Eukaryota > Viridiplantae > Streptophyta > Pinopsida > Cupressales > Cupressaceae > Cryptomeria > Cryptomeria japonica. The sequence goes on along the minus strand of NC_081406.1, from coordinate 658,924,529 downwards.
CAGATAACGATCTTCCTTTCAAGAATCAGGATGTCTGTGAACTCTGTGAGAAATTTCACATCCAACACCGCTTTTCCACTCCCTATTACCCACAAGGCAATGGTCAGGCTGAAGCATCGAATAAAAACATATTGAGAATCCTCAAGAAGACAGTCAATGATGTCGGTCGTGATTGGCATGTTCAATTGAATCCAACACTATGCGCATATCGCACTAGTATTCGAACCCCTACAGGCGCAACTCTCTACTCATTGGTCTATGGTGCCGAAGCTATCTTACCTATTGAGGTTGAGATACCATCACTACGGGTTTCCTTACACAATCTCATAGATGATGAAGCATACAGAGTATCCTGTCTTCAGGATTTAGTGCTACTTGACGAGAAACGACAAGCTGCATACAATCACCTCAAAGCCTATCAACAATGCATGAGCAGAAGCTATAATCATCGAGTTTGACCTCGTACATTTGAGGTAGATGATCTTGTTCTCCAGGAGAATCCTCGTAACCGACTAAGCAGAGAACATCAGGGAAAGTTTGAATCAAATTGGCTGGGTCCATGTGTTATTACAGCTGTATTTGGGTCCGGGGCATATCAGTTGGCTACTTCAGAAGGAGAACCACTAACAGATCCGATCAACAACATGCACCTTAAATGGTTTTATACATGAGCTGCACAGAGCATTAGGCTCCCTTACATACTGGAAAAAACATCAAAAACATTCAGAAAAATGTCCTGAATAAAATACAAAAAACATCAAAATAGTAAAGCAAAATCATACATCCAAACGGTGAGCAACCACTCCGGTGGCACCTTGGGTAAGTGCGATGGTGAAAACCTGGCAAACATGCACCACTCATAAATGCTATGGCTCCATTGTCTTTCAGGCTTGTTGTGATCACATTCATTGCATCCACTCATCCATCAGTCAAACATTCATTACACACACACATCCATCCGTCCACACCATGGCTGGTTATTGATCTGCAATAAAGAGATAGTACTTCATGTGTCTTGCATCCCACTTTTTTTTTATGGTCCTACCTATACTGTGGGCAATGCCCTTAACCTATTGATGGAAGTGGATTTCTGCATTATTCTTATGATTCGTTGGGTTCTTCATTCAAAACTATCTAGCAAAAATACCAAAAACATTCAAAACTATCTTGCAAAATCCAAAAACATTCAAAACAATCATCAAAATACCAAAAACATTCAAAAATATCTCGTAAAATTCAAAAACATCAAAAAACATCAAAAATCAAACAAAAACATGGCAACACATTGTACATACTCATTCGAGTAGATACCACACAAGCATTGAAAAATACTCGCACGATGATCACTTCTCCAAATTGACCAAACAATCAACATCAACATTCAAACTGTCTTCAACAAGGATGCATCCTTCCTTACCACACCAAAGACAAGATGACATTTTCTTTGACTAGAAAATTCTGTTTAAGCTATCAAATACTTAGTTGATTTATGGGCTAGTTATTTATATCAAGATCTTACAGCATTATTTGTGTATCTTCTGCGCATTATTCCGATGAAGTTCTGGGGCATGTACTAATGGTGTCTACGTGGGAAGTTCACTAAGCTATGTGATCATAGGCAAAAATACAGTCATAGATCACTACGTCTTGCTGACTATAGCGTATACCTCGACCATATGAGCATGAACCATTACCAAGGATCCATATTCTTTATTCTTTATGTATATACTATTTTTTTACAGGTACAATGCTCTTTCTTTGGTTCCTCCTACCTCATCCAAATTGGATAACAGTTTTTATCTCTTATTACGGTATGAACTTATCTTAGGATATGATCAACCTAAGATCAAGGAGGACGATCCAAGTCATGCATGAAAGGAGATAATCCTTGTCTATTATGCAAGCAATACTCAGGTCAACTTGATCCATTATATCAAGTTGCTTGTATTAGCTTGCTATATCAAAATCCATGAAAGGAATACTCAGGTCATCTTGAATCATTATGTCAAGTTGCTTGTATTTTCTTACAACAATTCAAAAGCTCAATGATGAAAAATAAAGCACTATGGATCGTCATTCCATCTCAACTATATATATTGCATTCTGTTGCATTCCATCCATCCATACATTCATAATAGCTGCATATCATTCATACATAGTAATGACAATGCATACTCTATTTTTCCTCTTCTTCCATAGGAATGAGCCATAGGTCCTCCATTTCTTCTATCTAACATCGAACCCCCCCAACCCTCCCCATCTCGATAATCAACATCACATACCCTTCATTGTTTCCCATCAACTCAATCAAGCCACGTTCATCACCATCCATCTCTAAAAGAGGGACTATGTTTCCCATACTTAGTCACCACACAATCAAGCAAGTTACTCTATCTACACAGGCACATCGATACACACACACACACACCTAGACTATCAACAGATACTCTGATAAAGTATTTTTGAGTCTCAACAGGTAATTGATCATGGTAATCCTAGACTACATCAGGCATTTATCATAATGACCTAGTCTCAACGGGGCTGCTATGATTAACCACAACCATCCATCACCCGCACACACTATCAATTGATCAACCAATCCAAACACAATCTAACAGATAATTACATCAATTGTCTAAGTCTCAACGAGTATTTTTGCTTCATATACCTTGACTTCATCGGGCAATTGCATCAATTGTCTAAAGTCTCATCAGGTCACTTTGATTCACTTACTCAGACTTTATCTTGTCCAAGCAAACAACTGGCATCAACTGTCATGCTTTGACTCGCTTGGGGCAATTAAACCAATTACACCAGATTGTTCAACCAATTTTGATCAATTATATAGCATCACTTGAAAGCACAACCACCACATTTTCACTGCATCTCCTGCATGACCTAAGGGTACTCACTAGCTTGATGTTTCTCCATTTTATCTCCGATTTCTTCTATTTTTCACCCACGTTGCTAACTTTTTCTCCTCTATCACCCTGCCAATTTTCATTCTTTTTTGAGAGATCACCCGATTTTTTGATTTTTTTCGGCCCATCTCTCAAGGGGCATACCACCCATTAAATCTACATTTTATGGGGTATTTCTTCACACCTATTTTTCTTTCTTTGAAACAACGCGATAAATCGCACCGTTTCAAAGAGGGGCAAATGTAGTCACATAAATCTGTCCAGTTTAATTAAATGAATATTTGCTATTTATTTAATTAAAAATCCACTAGCCATCAGTTAATTAAATTAATATTTAATTAATTCATCTTCAAACATTCTCCTATTAATTAAATAAATTATTCAATTTATTTTAATTAATTAATTCAACCAAAATTCACAATCAATTAAATGAATAAATCCTATTTATTTCATTTAACCCCTTTTCCTCTTTTAAATAAATTAAATAAAACATTTATTTAAATCATTTATCCCCCCCCCCCCCAACTTGCATTTTCCTACAAATGCAACTTGCACACATTTATTGAAATAAATTAATTTATTTTAAATAAAAATCCTATTTTCCCTCACCCACCAAATCTACTTGCAATCCTAACCCTCTTCTAGATTCTTCTAAGCCCTTCCTAATTAACCTAATCCATCCCCTAATTGTTGTCACATTCCTAAGCAACTTGGAGTCACTTCTCAAAGACTTCAAAGTCTTTGAAAAACAATTAATGCTTTGTGTGTTCAACAATTTAACCTCCAAAGTCTTCCAAACCACTTATGGCTCTTACATAACCATTTATGGTTATTTCAACTTGCACTCACGTGTCTCCTCAAGCATTTATTGCTTTGACCATGGTTATCCTTTTGCCTTTGCACAAGAGTTTATCCATTGGATAAAAGTTTTATTCTTTGAATAAAGAATTTATTCACTCAACCCAATCTTGACCCTAACCCCCAAGTTGACTCTAAGGTCATGTCAAACATTTAATGCTTATTCCCTCTCCTCTCAACCTATCTCATATTGACACTTGTCATTCTGGGATTAGGTTGAAAGCTCTCACATGGATTGAATATCTTTCAATCCTAGCCCTTGTTGAGATTATCCAATCTTGACCATCCATTGCTCCATTTTACCTATAAATAGAGCTCACATTCCTCATTTTCAAATCCTCAAACATTTATCATTCATAGTCATAATCCTGAAAACTTGTATGCATTTAACCTATAGTGAATTTTAGAGAGCATTTAGCATAAATAACTCATATATTGTCATCTTGGACTAAAATAAATCTTAGTTCTTTTTCATAATATGTTTTGTTAGTTTGTTTTACACTTGCATAGCATAAGCTTGAGATCATTTACAATCTTGAATCTCCATAAGCATCCATAGTGCAAAAAGCTGCTGAGAGCTACACTATTTTGGAACTTGGAGAGGAGAGGAACAAGAAAGGAGAAACTACCAGCATGGTAGAGAGCATTTGGAGGAGCTTAGTTGCTTTTTGTAGATTCCTTAAGTTTTCTTTTTACTCAGTAGTGTCTTTCTTGATATGCTTGCTTAGGATAGTTTTTAATTTATGATTTTCTAACATCTAACAATCGACTCTTGTTGTTTCTTGTTCAGGTGTTTGTTTATCCTAACCTTGTCCTTTTTGCAGAGCATCACATATATATACACATTTGTATATACATATACACGTATACACATACACATATACACATATATATGTGTATATGTGTATATATATACATGTATATACACATATATACACACAGATATGTGTATATATATACATGTATATACACATACATACATACACACACAATATATATACGTATATATATACATGTATATACACATATATACATACACACACACACTCTGTGTGTGTGTGTATGTATATATGTGTATATACATGTATATATATACACATATACACATATATTGTGTGTGTGTATGTATGTATATATGTGTATATGTGTATATATATGTATGTATACACACACACACACACATATATGTGTGTGTGTATGTGTATGTATATATGTGTATACATATACATATACACATATGCACATATATATGTATATGTATGTGTGTATGTATGTATATATATGTGTGTGTGTGTGTGCGCACACACACACACACACATATATATATACATACATATATATATATATGTATATATATATGTATGTATGTATATATACATATACATACATATATATGTGTATATGTGTATATACATGTATATATATACACATATATATGTGTATATGTGTATATGTATATACGTGTATACATATACATATACTTATATATGTGTGTGTGTACACACACACACACACACACACACACACACATATATATATATATGTACATATATACATATATACAATATATATATATGTGTGTGTGTGTGTGTGTGTGTGTGTGTGTGTGTGTGTACATATACACAATATATATATATATACACACACACATACCTTTATAGATCCCTTAGAAAGGTGAATGTGCAGACTTGCACAAGGGCCCTAGAAATTTGTGATTTCTTATAATTACAGGTGGCAACTATATTTTCTTCTCAAAGTTTTAACATATTTAAAACCCGAACCTTCCATGAATTGTCAACAAGGATAATAAAGTGTACAATAAATTCACAAAAACCATAATGATCTAATAATGGTATTGTAACCTAGGACTCTAAAAATAATAATTGATGTATAGTCATCCTTCTCCTTTGGATTCATGCCAAAATACATTTAAAGTTTTTCTTGAGCTTTTTTGGATCAAAATTTGGTGGGTGGAGGGAATTAATGGCATTATAGAGTGAAAAATGGACAAAAACACGTTATTTGCAGTGTCTCTATAGCAATCGATAGAGGATCAAGGAGTTGACTATCAATGTAATCACTAAAAATGGTATAGAAGCATTAAATCCTTTGATTCCCTATAAAAAAACCTTTATTAGCTTGCTTTGTTGGACATTAGGCCTCAAGTCCCCCTAAAAAATCATATATGTTAAGGAAAGATGAGAGCATGTATATCTCTAATACCACAACAACATACATCTATCAAGCATCAGGCCATTGGACAATCATTGAAATATCTACAATGGATAAGAGGACACAACTTTCTAAAACTATAAAGGAGTTGAAGAATTAAAAAATGACTAAAGGAAATTTTATGGATTTGGATTTGAAGATATTGATTGACAAGTGCCAGAAGTGGTAGAAGGGAACAAGAAACTCCAAACTTTGATGAGGGAATTAGGTAAAAGAAATCAAGATGTCAATCTCATTGTGGATGTATGACTGAGATGACAAGTCTAGTGGGGAAGGAAGGATGGATAGAAAATTCCAATAGTCTAAGGGCAAGAGAATTAGGAATTGAGGGAACAAGTACCAAGAGACAGATGAAATAAGAAGTATAAAAGTCAAATCGATAAAGTTCTTAGGCTTACAAAGACTTTCAAGCTTCAAGAAATGAGGATGACAAGGAATGGTAGAAAAGTAAGAGGGACATTGATGGCTTGAAAGCTTGACAGAAACAACACTTAAATAGCTTTAAGCTTTGAACTTCAAATATCAGGGAGATCCAAAAAGCAATATGAGAGGAAAGGAACCCTTGATAGTCTAAAAGATTGACAAATTCGACACTTCGGTAATTTCAACTTCAAACTCTAGGGAGCATGATGTATGCACATACTAGCACACAAATATGCATGAAGAGAATGACTTTCTTGAGCCCCAATCTAGAATGGGCTATGCCTAAAAGAGACCTCAACTTCGACCACATCATATGATCACTCAAATTCATGCAACTTAGTTGTACCAAAATTGATAATGTACTTCATGATTGGATTAAAGTCTTGATCCAAATGAAACTCTACGCCTTCAACACATAACTTTGAAACTAAGATACTTCTTGTGAAGATATAATCTTCAAGTTGCCCCTTTATATTGCATTCCTCAACACAGTCTACTAAAATAATATTGCTACGAAGAAAACAATTGATAATTTGGTCCTCTTCTTTGTTGTAGTTGATAGTGAACCCCACATCTCCCAAAAATCACTTGCAACCAAAATGCCTATCACGTTTTAAGAGAGGAAGCCACGATTAAATGTTATGCAACCTTGAGAGAGAGATTTAGATGATTAAATGCTATCTAGTCTTGAAAGAGAGATTGATCCAAGAAATCATGATAAATATCCTTGCATTGAATTGATACAATAAACTTGGATCACCTTGGATATATTAAAATGAATGTTTATAAAATCATAAAGATAAAACCCTAGATCTAAAACCTAAGTGAGGATTAAATTAGAGCACGGCAAGTGTCTTCATCCTATGAAATGAGACAACATGACGTATAACTATCTCAATCTAGATATACAAAAGCACTCCTAAGTCAAGCTTAAGTGTAATAAATTAATAGGGGACCCAAGTAATTAATGAAGATTAATTGATTACTAAAGTTATTATCTAATTGCTCCAATACCCCCCTTAAGATCAACCTAGGGAGAAGCTAAAAAACTAATGATGAATGCAATTATGGATTCATGAATGTATAAATGGATGTATGGATGGGCCTTGACTATAAGGTTTGACGAGGTACCTATGTACAAAGAAAACAAATAATTCATAACCATAGAAAAGAAGAAAAACAAAAGGAACAAACTTCTCTCTAAAAGAGAGAAAATGAAATAAATGCATAAATGAAAGGATAAAACGAGGACTCAATGTGTCCACAAGGATCACTTATGTCACAAACTTGTACAATAGATGTACCCCATAGGAGGGAGAAAATGAGGATATGAATCCCCCATAAAGAAGTAGTTCATATGTCTATGATGAACACCTAAAGATAGAGCATGATCCATTGCCTACAAACAACATTTCTTTTCTTAGGAAGAAACAAAACCACTAATGATTGTATAAGTCATTCTCATCATATGAATGAATCAAGAATCCAAAACTAAATGATGTGTGCCTCTAAAAACTACTCAAATATCCTCATGTCATAATGAGATGATGTCAATTAAAAAACCTATGAAGGTTGATGAAGAGTAAGTTGCAAAAGCAATGAAGATGGTGGGCTAACAACGATGATGTGGCTTTTAGTAAAGAGGAGATGAATGTCCTCAAGTAATCCTCCAAATATGTTATTTGAGACTTCACAAATAGGAATACCATGTCTACAATATGTGAATCTCAATTAGCCATGTCTTGAAGATGATATATCTTCTACTACATTGAATCAATGTGGGCCAAAGGTGTGGTGATACCAAGTTGATCATGAACAATAGAAGATAAATATTGGGTCTGAATTTGAGGAGTAGGAACTAGGAGAGATGCATTTATTCCATTAAGACATGCAAGATTTGTGATATACTCAAGCTACTCCAAAGTATTATCATTGTAGGGTATGTAATCAACATATGCAAGGGGAACGAGATAGTCTACTATAAAATCCTCTAGGAATGGTGAGATATGAGGGTCTTAATGGATCTCCCAAACACTAGTCCAAAGTGTGTGGGGACAATCAATGTCAATATAGCACACATAGTGTTAGGATCAACACTAAAAATGTTGGTGTCAATAAGGTTATTGTAATGGGGGAAAAAAGGTGTTCACAAGTCTATGTATGTAAATAAGGAACTAAACTTGTTTCCTAAACATTACATTAAGAGGGAGGGTTAACCTACTTAGGTCAATCATCAATCTAAGAAAATAACTAAGCACAAGACAGATTTAGGTCTCTTTCGTTTGAGTTGAAAATGAGTTATGGAAAGATATAAATCGAATGCAAGATCTAGGGCTAAAGATGTCAAATTGACATAAATCAACATGAACAACTAGTTTCAGATTTGATATGCAGTCATAAACACAGATATGGAATTAGGGTGTTGTGAGGAACTAGCAATTGGAATTTGATCTTGAAAGTGTGGGACAAGGATGCTTTAGGCGAGCCTATACTTGAAATATTCTAGATTCAGACGACTTATATCTTTTTGGGTCAAAACGCAGTCCAAAATGATCTCCTAAAGATTCACTAGAAATTTGGTGAACATAGGTGTGTGGGGCGACTTTGTCCTCTGCTTTTCGCTCTTGCAAAAGTTGGATCTGATTGTTTATGTCTACTCTACATGATTTCACAATTGTAGCTTTTGAACTTGTAACCTGCACACAAAAGGAGATAAATTATGTTGGTGATTTGTCTAGGTCAAACCCTAGGTTTGAAATTAACTCTATAATTGAAATTGAAATTGAATTGAAACGAAAGTGTAAAGCGTACCTTTTGAGGGAAGAGGCTAGATCTGAATTGAAATGTTAAAATTGGAATGTTATACCTTGATGAATCTTACCTTGAAGTCTTCATACAAAGGTTGATGTTGTCATGTATGATGTCTTCATAATGTCTTGATCATGGATGTCATCTTGAATGCTTGGAATCTGAATACTTGACCTCTCCTTTGTTGCCTTGATGATGCTTGATTTATTGCTCACTTGAATTGAATCTTGCTCTCTAGGAAATGAATTTAAAATTGAGAGTTGATGAAATTGTAGAAGGATGTCTCAAATGAGGGAGCATGGATTTCTTTTATACCTCTCCTCATCAAACGTGTGTGAATTTTTGAGACAGATTGACACAGGAAGGAAATTCCCACCCAAATTTTATGCCTATTGTCAGGTCCAAAATTGGGCCCCTTTAAGTGGGACAAGGGAATCTGAGGTGCCATTTTCTAAGGATAAAGGCACCTAGGGAATCCTTGTCCACCCTATCAAGGCTAAACTTAGGACCATAGACCAGGTTCTAGGTAAAAACTAAGATTTGAAGCTGATGTGAGTAGAATCAAACATGGTCATAAGAACAAAAAGTCAAAACTCTAAAGTGAGGCCTAAGTGGGGATGAAATTATATAGGGATCTACAATTCATGACATTACATTTAGCATGAGTATTATCCTACACTTGTATTCTCGGTAAAGTACTAAATAACATTGAAAAACTTTCATCAAGATATTAAAGAGGCAAGACACATCAAGCCCCTAGGGACCTTAGAATTTTATCAATCTAATATCAAGATAAAATAATCAACATGAAGAAAAGAGAGAGAATGACTATGTTGGCCTAGTATGGCTTATTCTTACTATGAGTCATGTTGAGAAAGAATTTTGAATTAAAAAAATTGGTCCAAAAGATTACAAGCAAAATGCTTAGTTTGCAAAGTAATTTGAATAAAGATTGAAACATGTCATGGTGTGTGATCAAAGTGTACAAACCAACTTTGTGGTGTGTGCACAAAGTGCAACAAAGAGCGGAGTGTACATCCCCATGTTAAAGAAAATTTGTGCACCTTGTCGAGAGCAATTGGTTTAAGGTAGTATACATACATCTAAAAGATAAGCATTGTGCTATAATGATATGCCCCCGAGAAAGGACAAATCAAGGACAATGGTGTACAAGAAAAAATGAGAGCACATAAGGGATCCACTTACTGGAGTCAACATGATAGTATTGAATTGATCTCATCCCTCAAAAGGTAGTGGATCTACAATCATAATGAAAGAAGAGTACACAAGATGAACAACAAAAGTCTTTGTGGGTCAACATGGAAGAGACCAAAAAGAGGGATCCCAACGCTTTGCATTATCCCTAAGTAGACAACACAAAAGCACATTTACGATAATAGCACATGTACAACATATAGAAGAATTGAGATACAAATAGAGGAATGTCATGACAGATTCAACTTCTTTATTACCTTGCACCAATGGACCGACAAGGATCATCCAAAGAGAACATAACACAACATACATACTGTGTATGGTGAAAATGGATAACAATAATAACAATATTGAAAGGCTAAATGAATTCAACCACCAAACCCTAGCCTAACAATCAACAAAGATCCACCATAACATATGAAGATTACCTAAGACAATGCAAATCAAATGAAATCACAAAGATTATACCATCACATGCCCAATAGGGTTTTGATCTCCATTCTTCCTATCTCCATTGATCTTGCTTGATATATTTGCTCTCAGATTTTTATATGCACAAGAGCTCAACAAAGAACGGAATGTGGTTGCAAGTAGGATCGTAGTGTAGCCAAGTCTTCAAGATTAGGTCATTAGGATGATTGATTAGAATGCATAGAATGATTAGGGTCTGATAATGAAGGAGGCATCTTCTTAAATAGAAGACACAATATGAAATGGAGGGATAAGATTGAGAGGTGTAAAAAGAGAGGTGGGCTAAGATTAGAGGGTAGGTAAAAGAAATACCAAAATAATGAAAGAGGTAGGTAGTGTATGAATTAAGAGATGAATGACATGTGTCATGTGTAGAAAAAGCTAATGAATTGATTAAATAAATAAATATTTATTTAATTAATAGAAGAAGTAGGATAATTAAATAAATAAAATATTTATTTAATTTAGGAAAGGGATAATTTAAATAAATAAATGTATTTATTTAAATGAGAAATAAGGCTAGAAGAGGATACATGAATTAATTAAATAAATAAAGATTTATTTAATTAATAGAAGAATTAGGCTTAGATAATTAAATAAATAAAATATTTATTTAATTAGATTGGACAATTTTGGGTGTCTACATTTTGCCCCTCTTTGAGACAATGCGGCTTGTCGCGTTGTTTCAAAGAAGATAAGATGAACTGATACAGAGTTGCCCCAAGATGGGAATAATATACCCCCTCGAGAGATTGGATGAAAATGTCTGAAAAGATTGCAGACAATCTCTCAATAAGAAAGAAAGGCTAGAATGGATAGACCGGATAAAGTGACAGAGTCACAGGATGAAGAAGACTGACTCGAAAAATGAAGGCGAGGGCCAGGGTAGGCTATAAGATAGACCACGGGCAAAAGACATCCTCATTGTCATCTACACCTTCACGAGATCACAGTGCAGAGCAAGAAAAAGAGCAGCAGTAGTCAGCAGTGATGGCCTTCGTACACAGATTCGACCGCGTTCGACGATCTCAGAGGCCAGCAGAGGCAGGAGAGCCGGTAAGTACCACCAAACCTCCTCGTACTTTGACGCATTCAATTTTGTCATTAATGCATGCTAGTTAGCAATAAATGCGCTTAGGAATAGGGCACAAAAAAGTGCAAAAACGTGCAACCGCGTCTGCGTCGGTGCCAGGCGCGTCTGTGTCCAACAGGCGCGTCTGTGTCGGTGCCAGGCACGTCTGTGTCGGTGCCAGGCACGTCTGTGTCAGTGCCAGGCACGTCTGTGTCTGGAACCGCGTTTGTGCTTGATGCGGGAGCGTCTACGTCCTGAAGGGGCGTTTGCGTGCCAAAGTCATGTTTGTGAATGATTTAGGCACGTTTATGTCAAACAGGCGCGTTTGTGAGGTAGAAACGCGTTTGTGAGTTAAAAGCGCGTATGTGTCAAAAAAAATGCACGGTTTTAGTCTTCTAGGTCAAATCGATAGTTCTGTGATGAACATACGCTGTTGATTGGATAAGCTGCTGAGAGGATACACTCAAGCAGGTCCTCAAGGAAGACTAGGATAGATCAAGGCACTTTGTGATGAACAGGGAGCACCAAGATAGAGTACTTTGTGATGAACAGGGAGTACCCAAAGTATGAGCAGCACTTTGTGATGAACAGGGAGTGCAAAATGTGAGTAACACTTTGTGATGAACAGGGAGTGCAAAATGTGAGTAACACTTTGTGATGAACAGGGAGTGTCACACACGTAGTACTTTGTGATGAACAGGGAGTACTACTAGGATAGAAGCAACACTTTGTGATGAACAGTGAGTGTCACTAGAATAGATAACCATATGCATTTAGATAGCGAGTAGCATTTTGTGATGAACAGTGAATGCCACCCTGACTGACATGATTGATTTGCTTGACTGCAGGAGTATTTGCCTATGTTGGAGTCACGGGAGAGATTCCCGTCCACACAGAGGTTGCGACCAAAGTTGTTGTTTCAGGATAGAGCTGCCATTGAGGAGATGGGATTGAGACACGTGCTGTATGTGCCTGATTTTCGAGCAAACATGGGTTTGCTGACTGCGCTGGCCGAGAGATGGCATTCAGAGACATGTACATTTCATTTGCCGATGGGTGAGATGACAGTCACCCTTGAGGATGTTTATAGGATTCTGCACATACCGATCGATGGAGAGCTGATTCCATACGATCGCGATGGAGACAGAGAGGCTTTGAGACGGGTGTTTCAGGATCCCGTCCTAGAGATGAGAGCAGGACATGTGGCATGGGACACCATGACCGCGACAGGATTAGCTTTGCCAGCTGTGATCGGAGGAGCTATCAGTGGGTTCCTATGTCCGGACAGGGTGACACGGGGGTTGGCAGTGGGCTGGGGAGGAGCACTGGAGATATTGGTGACTCAGCACACCAGATATGCGTGGGGTCCATGTGTGTTGGCCCACCTATATTATGAGCTTCACCAGTTCGTCTACCATGGATCAGTGGGACTGGGCTGTGGAGTGACACTTCTGCAGGTTTGGGCATATGAGCATCTGCCTATCACACAACCGATACATTTCAGAGGCAGGGGTCACGGACGGAGCTTTGTGCATTTATATGACATGATCACTTCGCAGCCTCGGATTGGCAGGTTAGAGCATTGGAGGCGAGTGATAGATGACATTGACGTAGTCATCTGGAGGCCATATCTGGGATGTGAGGAGTGGGAGGATGATGCAGTGGAGCTACCTTATACCTTCAGGAGCAGATATCTGATTGGGCGGACGCCCTATATATTGGAGAGGCAGCTGGTAGACAGAGTATGCAGGCAGTATGGCAGGATCCAGAGGATGCCACGAGGCTCGGGTATGTATGCCCGTACAATGAGGGATCAGGCGCAATTCGGGCCATTGTTGTCATATGATCAGGCAGTTACACAGCTGGCAAAGATGATGCCCCTACCCTGGGATATGTGGCCAGAGATTGAGGATGCAGGCATGGATACAGAATATACAGCATATTGGGCAGAGCATCCGTTCCCTCGACTGACAGATCCAGGGGATCTACTGGAGGGAGAGGTAGGAGGAGATGACGATGATGATGGTGGAGGCGATGGGGGCAGAGGCCGACGGAGGCGAAGGGGAGTAGTTGGGGAGAGGAGGGTGGCACCTCGGAGGGAGGGTGGATAGGAGGGACAGGCCCAGGTGGTGAGGGGTTGTGGTGGAGTGCCCCTGCAGGTACCAGCAGCACAGGGTCCTAGGGCACAGGGACAGAGACAGGGACAGGTGCAGGGACAGGTGCCAGTACAGGCACAGAGACAGAGACAGGTACAGGGACCTAGACATGTACCGAGACAGGTACAGGGATAGGTACAGGAGCAGGCACCCGCAGAGGGAGAGCCACAGGCAGAGGCAGAGGGTGGGGATCCAGAGGAGGATGAGTTGATTGAGCTCAGGGAGATCTGCCAGGGCCAGGTAGACGAGATCTAGGAGTTGGAGAGGGAGAGGGATCGGCTTAGGACCCAGCTCAAGGATACTGAGCGTGAGAGGGATCAGGCGATTCAACGCTACACTGAGGCTGAGACAGCGCTGAGGGCAGGGAGGCAGGCGGCGGAGGACACAGGAGCAGGCTATGCATATGTCCTGCGAGCCGGAGAGGAGATTGCCTATTGGAGGGACCTGTATTATGGTGTCGTGCCAGCAGATCAGCGGGCGATGAGCTTTCATAGACCATCGCGGACAACGACGACTATGGGAGGGAGCCGGAGGAGACAGGCATCGAGTGGTGGGGTCATGGGTCCTCCTCCACCACCAGACAGGCAGGGTGATCCTGGAGCAGGTCCGTCTAGAGCTCAGATTCCGTCGAGGCCAGGCGGCTCTGAGGGAGGGAGTTCATCATAGCCATAGAGGGCTCCCTTGTATCAGTATTTGTACCATTTTTTGGTATTGTAGACACCTGCGAGTGATTTTGTAGCCATATGATTCTTTTGACATCATTGTATCATGACACATTTGATTATATATGAGAGATGATTCATTTTTGCGGCAGCTATATGCATATGTACCTATGTAATGGGATGTTCTTAGAATGTATGCTTATGATATGGATGCAAATATGTATATGATACAATGCAATATTTTTGTTCTTTTATGTTTTATATGTGATGCAGAACGCAAATGTGAATGTATGTAATGCAGATGAATATGATAATGCAAATGTAAATTGTGCTAACAAGTGTTGTGTGCAGGATGTGATGCAATTGTGATATCTATATGTATGTGTGAAATGCTTATATGTGGTAATGCCAGTGCAGCTACATGAAATGCAAATGTTTTTGGTGTGTCATTATACTCAGTCATGTGATAGCAGGCTATGCGGACTCAAAAAGGATGATGGAAGTCAATCAAAAAAGGGGATGGAAGACAGAAGATATGAACGTGAAAGAGCTTCTTGTGCGTTATCATCATTGAGCTTTATTATGGCAAGTAGGTTATGACAATTGAGGCATATGTTCGACCCAGAAAGTCATTGTACCTGTTTGCATGGAGATAAGACAGTCACAAACAAGGAATGCCCCAGTTCACACTAGACTCATAGTGTCCTCATATCCTTGGACAAGTCATAGCATTACTAAGAGACAATCCACAGACAGCAAATACAAATAGGTGACGATATCCCATCCTCACCTTTCTAGTCAAAGACATCCTGGAGATAGATTCTCTAGTCAGAGACATCCCGGAAAAGCTAAAAGACATGTCACCCAAAAAGATGAAATCAAAAGAAAACCAAGACTCGACATCAACATCCGCTGTAGTCCTCAAGTTTAGTGTCTCTTGTCACTTGTATAAGTCTTATTTGATTGTGGTCACAATGTTCACTTTCACAAAAAGGATAGATAGCACTGAACCATATGTTGTCTGAGTCTGTTGAAAGATTTGATTTTGTTGAAGCCCATTGTTGTTGTTGTGTCTCATCTGAAACTGACTGAATCCATGAAACTAATACTTTATTGCGGAGAAGATGAAACTTTATGGCGGATCTGCGATGCAAATGTTGCTTTATTGTAGATTGTGCGCGAATAGACTGAAGAAAGCTGGAAGAAACTTTACTCCTCAAAACATGTGATGTTCTCAGTTCCACACCCATCACTAGACGTAGGATTTTGCCTTAGCCACAGATAGGGTCTGATTTATTATGAATGGAAAGGGAGGCGAAAAGGGAGGTTTATTATGAATGGCTAACCAATCTTGGGTAGATCAATAACAAGCCATGATGGGAATGGGTAAGTTTATTATGAATAAATAGGTTGTGAGTGTGTGCAAAGTGAAGGATGAAAGTGAATCCTGAAGGAAGGAGGAGCAATGTCTCTACACATGGCGCTGGTGACCCAGTTTTCACCATGGTACTTGCCCAGGGCGCCACCGAAGTGGTTTTCACCATTGGACGAAATTATTTCTCTTTACCTTTTTCAAATTTTCAATGTTTTTTGTGTCACAAGGCGCCTGTTTGCCAGGTTTTCACCAAGTAACGATTTTTTTGTTTTATGATTTTTTTTGTATTTTTGAATTAGGATATTCCAAAGAGCTATGTGTAGAACCTGCGAAGGTGCATGCTATTGATAGGATCCTCCAAAGGTTCACCTTCTATAGTTGAGAGCTGATATGCCCCAAATCCATAGACTGCTGTAACGATGTATGGACCTAGCCAGTTTGGTTCAAACTTGCCCCTCTTCTCTCTGTCTTGTTGATTTTTAGGATTTTCTCTAAGAACCAAATCACCTACCTCAAATGTGCGAGGCTTGACTTTGTGATTGTAGCTGCAACTCATTCATTGTTGGTAAGCCTTGAGATGATTAAAAGCAATTTGTCTCCGTTCATCCAACAGTTCTAGTTCTTGTAAGCGAGAGACCCTGTAATCTTCATCACTGATGATGTTTTGCAAAGAGACCCGTAAAGAAGGTAACTCGACCTCAATAGGCAAGATGGCTTCAGCGCCGTAGACAAGTGAGTAGGGTGTAGCCCCTGTAGGTGTGCGGACACTTGTGCGGTAGGCCCAAAGTGCAGGATTGAGTTGGATATGCCAGTTACGGCCAGCGTCGTCGACTGTCTTTTTGAGGATTTTAAGAATTGTTTTATTAGACGCCTCAGCTTGGCCATTACCTTGGGGGTAATATGGTGTGGAGAAACGATGGGAAATACAGAAGCGGTCACAGAGTTCACGAACATCTTGATTTTTGAAGGGACGCCCGTTATCAGTAATAATGGATTTAGGAATACCATATCGGCAAATGATATAGTTAAGGATGAAAGTAGCAATTTGTTTCCTAGTGACTTGTGTGAGAGGCACAGCCTCAATCCACTTTGTGAAATACTCTGTGGCTGTGATAATGAATTTATGACCATTGGAAGAAGGAGGGTGAATTTTGCCTATGAGATCGAGTCCCCACTGACAAAAGGGCCAAGGAGACGCCAGTGGTTGTAGTTCTTGTGCTGGTGCATGTATGAGGTCTCCATGAATTTGACATTGCTTACATTTCTTGACAAACTGATATGAGTCTTTTTCCATATTGGGCCAATAATATCCAGTCCTGATGAGTTTCTTGGCCAAGGTAGGACCACTAGCATGCGGACCACATATCCCTTCATGCACTTCATGTAATGCAATCTGAGCTTCGTCGCTTTCTAAACATCTAAGAAGAGTGCCATCTAGACCTCGTCGGTATAGGATATCAGCTAAAATGACATATCGAGAGGATTGGCTAATGAAAGTGCGGCGTTGGTTGTTTGATAGATCAGGAGGTAAGATATTGTCACGAAGATATGTGAATATGGAACCATATAATTGGGATTCGGGACCGACAACAAATATCATTTCAGTAGGAGTGATCTCATATGAAGGAACCAACAGGTTGTCTATCAGAAACTCATAGCAGGTTTCATTTTGAGGCAGGTCAATTAGTGAAGCGATTGTAGCCATGGCATTTGCAGCACAATTCTGCTCTCTTGGTATCTGCTCAAAATCTATCTTTGTAAAGTGCCATTTCAAATCATCTACCAGTTGTTTGTAAGGCATTAATTTTTCATCTTTCGTTTGGTAATCATCAGTTGCTTGACGGATGACAAGTTGAGAATCCCCAAAAACACGAAGTTCTTGGATCTTCCATTGAACTGCAATTCGTAATCCAGTTGTTAATGCCTCATATTCCGCTATATTGTTAGTGCAAGGAAATGATAAGCGGTATGATTTTGGTATAGAGTCGCCTTGAGGAGTTATGAAGAGGATACCAGCGCCTGCCCCATGCTGTGTGTATGAGCCGTCAAAGTATAGTTGCCATGGTCTTTCGTGTGATATTGTTAAAATGGATTCATCTAGAAATTCTGAATTTAGAGGAACATCATCTATCATGGGGGCATCTGCTAATTGATCCGCGATTGCTTGTCCTTTTATTGCTTTTCTGTCCACATACTCAATGTCAAATTCACTTAGGATCATTACCCACTTGGCCAGTCGCCCAGTAAGTGTAGCTTTGTTGAGAAGGTATTTTAATGGATCAATTCTTGCAATCAACTTAGTCTTGTGAGTGAGCATATAATGGCGTAATTTCTGTGAAGCAAAGACCATAGCAAGACATGCACGCTCGATTGGTGTGTAGTTTAGCTCATATCCCACCAATGTGCGACTGATATAGTATACTGCTTTTTCCTTACCGTCAGCTATTTGTTGTGCTAGGAGTGCCCCTAGTGCTGTTGGAGTAGCTGATATGTATAGTAGCAAAGGCTGATTTGGAACTGGTGGCATCAAAACTGGCGGATTCAAAAGATAATCTTTGAGCGTCTGAAAAGCTTGTTGACAGTTATCATCCCATTTGAATTTGATATTTTTATGTAGCAGGTGCTGAAAAGGATTACACTTATCTGCAAGTTGTGCTATGAATCTTCGTATAGACTGGAGTCTCCCTTGTAAGGATCGAAGTTGACTGATATTTCTAGGTGGCGGCATGTCCAAGATAGCCTTGACTTTTGTTGGATCGGCTTCGATTCCTCTTTTGGACACAATGAATCCTAGGAGCTTCCCGGAGGTTACTCCAAAGACACATTTCTTGGGGTTTAATCTTACCTTGTATTTTTCCAACTGATCAAAGACGACTGAAAGTATGTCCAAATGTGTATCTCTGTCTATTGATTTTCCCAAGAGATCATCAACATAATCTTCCACGGTTATGTGCATGAGATCATGAAAGATAGTGGTCATTGCTCTTTGATATGTAGCACCTGCATTTTTTAGCCCAAAGGGCATGACATTCCAACAGAAAGTTCCCCACGGACAAGTGAATGATGTTTTATGTTGATCCTCAGGAGCAATCCTGATTTGATTATAGCCAGAAAATCCATCCATTAAAGATAACATTTCATGACCTGCTGTGAGATCAACGATCAAGTCGATATTTGGTAATGGGAAGTCATCCTTCGGACAAGCTTTGTTGATGTCTCTGAAATCTGTACATATTCTGATGCTGCGATCTGGTTTACTGACAGGTACTAAATTGGAGATCCATTCAGGATAATCAATTGGGCATATGAATCCAACATCCAATAATTTCTCCAACTCTGCTTTGACTAGTAATGCCACTTGTGGATGCATTTTCCTTAATTTCTGTTTTACTGGCTTTGCCCCCGGTTTGACTGTCAAATGATGCATTACCAAATCCGGATCTAGTCCGGGCATATCAGCGTATGACCATGCAAAGTTGATTTGTCGTTCCTTGAAGAAGCTTATGAATTTTGCCCTTTCGGACTCTGTCAATGATTGAGCCAGGAATATATTGCGTGGAACTTCTTTTGTACTAATGTTCATTTTGATAGTCTCTTCTACCAACATGGATGACTTTTCCTCATACGAGGCTGGGAGAATGTCGAGCCTTCCATCTTCGGGTGCCTCAGAGAGGTTTTCGCCCTCAGATACGTCCTTTCTTTTTACTTTTTTGGGATCAGATAGCGCCATAGTGTGGTTTTCGCCATAAGACCCTTGATTTGTTCTTATTTTCACATTTTTGCGACTGGAAGGTCTGACACCCTCACCAAAATATGCCATGTTGTTGAGTTCTATGGTGTATCCTGCTTTGTGGTCCCCAGGGGGAAGATCATCTCATATGCCCAGATAGTCAATAATAGCTTCGTCATTTTGAAATGTGTCAAATTGCGCTGGTCCTTCATAATCCCAGTCAATGAGTTGGTGGTGAACAAGGGGAAGGCCTTTAATGTTTTCGGAGTTTGTGGGGCTAAGAGTGAAGATGTGGTTATATTCAGGTATATCGAGGAAATCGTCGAGGTCATCGATGGCACTCTCCTCATCAGTTTCGATCGCAAGCGAATCCAAATTGTCGTCACTAGTAGCGCCTTCCGGGAGAGGTGTCCTCGTCCTATGTGATTTCGACCTAAGACCTTGAGACGAAGACTGTGCGGAATCTTTATGGGTTGTTTCTTGACCAACTCTGAACTTTTTATAAAATTCCTCTTCTTCTGTGGGTTCATCTGGCTCTCTGAATGTCTCAGTGAGCTCATAGTTGCTGGAGGATTTGTCTGAACCCCATTCCCATTCGTTGGAATCTGTGGAATAGTAATCTTCTTGTTGAACTTTGGCAACTTTGATTTGTGATGCCTCTTCTGTCCTTTTAGTGTGGATCTTGGAAGTCAGAAAACCAAGTCCCTTTGAGCGTTCTCTTTTTACAGTCAATTCCGGTTGTAAGGGATCCATAGTGCCTTCTTTGCGTAACCCAAGAGGGCTTTTTCCATCATACCCGAATTTTTGTAGAATCTTGAAGCCTTTGCCATAGTTCTCCCAGGGTATATTGATCTGATCTTGTGTGTCCTCTTCAATGTCTTTATAGAGCATTCTGTATAAATCTTCCTCTTCTAGTTCGCCCCATCTTTGAAAGGTAGTAGGATCCCATTTGAGTATCATGAGGGATATTTGCTTGTTAGGATGTGGCCTTCCATATTCTTTTGGAGAGCTCATGACTTGTCGTAAATACATTGTCTGATTTAGAGTGTATTCTCCTATGCCTTTGTCTTGAAATTTGCCTTTAAGTTCACCTTGTTTTGATGTCGAAGGTTTCAATGACTCAGGGTCAATGTATGCTGAAGAAGGAACAGCTTCACGATTACTGGGAATGATGGTCTCTGTATGTGATCTCAAGTTATTGCAATATATGAATAGATTAGGATCACCGTTAACTGTTACCTCGACTCCATTATGAGGAAACTTAATGCATTGATGGTATGTCGATGGGACTGCCCTCATTTCATGAATCCAAGGACGTCCTAGCAGTATGTTGTATGTGAGATCCAGATCTAGGACTTGACAAACCACATCCTTTGTAACTAGCCCAATTCTTAGAGGTAAGGTGACCGTGCCCTTGGATGAGCGCTCTTCATCGTCATATGCCTTGATGGTGATTTATTTTTTGAATTCACAGCTTTATCAGAATATCCCAATTGTTTAATGGTGCTCAATGTACAAATGTTTAGACCTGCTCCTCCATCTATCAGGACTCGCTTTATTCGATGTTTGTGTATGAAGGCTTCAACATGTAAAGGTGCATTATGTGGCTGACATACGGAGGCGTCATCGGCTTCTGTGAATATAAGAGAATGTGGAATGGAAAGGTATCCCACCATGGCTTGAAACTGGTCCACGTTCAGATCAGTAGGAACAGCAGTATCTCTCAAGATTTTGTCAAGAATAGCTTTATGAGCGGGGGATATACGTAGGAGCTCAAGGATGGAGATGAGCGCGGGTGTCTTCCCTAACTGTTCTACAAGGTCATACTCAGGTTTGGTTGATGAAGAAGCGGCATTTTTAGTGGAAGCACCTGGCAAAGTAATCTTACCTCGACGGGTTGTAACATGACATTCAGGGGTATGTTCGGAAGAAGATCCAACACCTCTTAGGACAATCTTGGGTCTCTGAGGAGGATTCTCAGGATTTTTGTTCTTGATGGTAATAGTAGAGATATGATTGTCCGTCGAGATGTGATTGATAATTGAGTCATAGTTGTAAGGTGCTCTAGTATAGTTGGCCTGATCATCTGTGACTTTGGCTTTTCCTTTGTCATGCTTTGGGAATGGTTCCTTAAACATCTCATGTTCTTGTTTGGATGAGTGTCCCTCAATCTCAATATCACCTCTATCAATGAGATCTTGCACAATGTTCTTCAGTCGATGGCAATTGCCTGTCTTGTGACCCTTGCTCTTATGAAACTCACAATACTCATCATCATTCCACCAATTTGGTTTGACCTTTGGTTCATATGGAGGAAAATCTAGAACTGTGATCACTTTGTTTGCCACAAGCTTTTTGAATACTGATTCAAGTGGTTCTCCCAATGGGGTGTACTTCCTTCGTGATCTAGAAGTTGTTTGAGTATTCACTTGATTGTTTGTAGAACTTGATCCCGAAAAGATGAATTTGGGTCACACTGTGTTGGCATCAACAACACCATCATTGACTGTGTTTTTGTTTTTATTCCAAAATCTTGGCTTGTCTTTTCCTTTAAAGTCATCTTTGTTTTCCTTGAATATCTTAATGACTCCTTGTTCAATTAAGACCTTTTCTGTTGCTAAGCCCTTTTCAATAACATCCTTGAAGGTGGACAAACAAGCTTTCCTTAGATCATAGCCAATGTCCTTGTTAATGTTTTGAGTGAACATTTCTACCATTTGTTTCTGTGGGATTTCGCAAGAGCATCTGCTAGCTAGGTTTCTCCATCTTTGTAAAAATGATGCAAAAGATTCTCCCTCCTTTTGCTTAGTATTACACAAAGTAGTGACTGAGATATCTGTTTCTATATTGTAAGAGAAATGCTGAATAAATGCCTCTGCTAAGTCACCCCATGACTTAATACCAGGAGGTAATTGAGAGAACCATTCCATAGCTTGATTGCCTAAGCTTTGCGGGAACAACCTCATCAAATATGTTTCTTCTATCGCTACCTCAATGCAAGCTGTGAAAAATTGTCTTATGTGTGCCTTGGGGTCTCCTTTTCCTCTATACTTGTCAAATTTTGGCGTCACAAAGTGTGCAGGAAATGGAGGCATTGGGATGCTCTTATCAAATGGATAAGGACATATGTCTCTCATAGTGTATGTTGGTTTTGGTGTACTCATGTCCTCCATTTTCTTTTGTAAATCTCTGATTTGTTGCTCCAAATTATTCTTAGGTGGCGATCGATTTCTTGTAGCATACCCCATGTTTGAGACACCAATTTGAGGAAGAGCTTGTTGCATGTATGGATGATATTGATCATAGACATGTTCATATGGAGGAGGTCTATATTGATGCGGCATATAGGGAGCACTTGGTATAGCTTCATGTTGAGGAACCCCATATCTATTTTGTGCATGTATACCATATTCTATAGGCATGTCATGTTCTATTGTGTTGCCCCCAAATTTGACATGAGGTTTCCTTGTGTCCAAATTTTGAGCATGCCTTTGAATGTCCACTTGTTTTGATTGATCCATAGCTTGAGCATGTGATTGAGCATATCTATCTGCATAAGACTTCCATAATGGTCTTCGAAGGTAAGTATCATATGTTTGACCGTGTGTATGTGGGATTTCTGGTTTTTGAAGCAAAGCTAATGGTGATTCAGGTACCTTATGCGGTCCTCTATTTCCTCCACTATTGGGTCTCCTTTGATCCATGTTGGAGTGAGTTTGTTGCGAGGGTCGGTTTTCCATAAGTTGAGACATGTCAAAGTCATGAGGTATTTTAGCTCCACTTTGTGCCATCATGTGTAAGAAGTATTGTCTATCCCTCTTCATTATCTCTTCAACCAATCTATTGAAATGAGGATTCATTATGGATTCTTCTACATCTGCTGATTGTATTGAAAAGTTGTCCACATTGTCATTGTGTGTAGCATTTTTGTTTGTAGTGTCTATATTTTCCACATTTGGAATGTGTCTATAAACATCCATGTCAAGCAATGTAGTGTGCTCAGGATTGAAAAATAAATCATTGTCATACTCATAAGAACTCATGTTTGCGGACTCTTGAGCTTCTTTAGCTTTTCTCCTAGATTTTTGAAGACGGGTTTCAACCATGAACTAGGTGTTTGACCAAGATGTGAGAGACTATATGAAAATGAAAAGAGTATGGAAGACCAAGAGTTGTATGGAGTGTAAATGAATCTTGAGGTGTACTTGCAATGTCCAAAGTGTAAGACCAAGTATGTAAGTAGTAGAGTAGGTGTGACTTCCAAAGAGATGATTGTTTCTCTTGATGAGGTGAGCTGACCTTGACTCTAAGTAAGACCAAATGAGACCCAAAGGTAAGAAACCTTGATGAGGGACCACTTAGCAAAGTGTAGTTGTATGTAGTATGTTGACAAAGTATGATGAGGACAAGCAAGTGACCTTTTGACTCGAGTTTAGACAAGTATGAATGTAAAATGAGATGTGAAGCAATGATGGACTGTATGAGACCCAAGGACAGGTTGAATGCTAGATGAAACCTGAAGAAACAACCTAGGAAGCTCAAGTATTTCGAAACTGATTTCTCTTGTTTGCTGGACTGTAAAAATTTTCAATTCTGGACATAGACGCTTCTGTATACTTCACAGACGCGATTCCCAGACACAGACGTGTCTCTGTTTGACATAGACGCTGTTACAAACACTGACGCTATTCTGCCCTTCACAGACGCGCTTAGATGACTCAGACGCGGTTAGAACAGACACAGACGCGTTTCTGTAAATTTCGTGCAATTTTTCCAATCTGTGAAGTTGTTTTGTTGTGACCAAATCCGACTGTTTGACTGTTTTTCGTGACAAGAGGACACAATGTTAATGAGGACTCAATGTTTGCAAGTGTTTAGACTCCAAAAGTGTGTTGTTTGATGTAAAGTTGTTTTGCATACACTTGAAGACACAAAAGACACAATGTTTAGTTGTTTGGTCTTGAATGTTTGAATGTTTAACATAAGACAAGCACAATTCTTATGGCTGGCCAAGACAATAGTTGTTGATCCCACATAGGGTTTTACCCCCGAGGCTACGCTATTCAGAGCGAATACTTAGATGCTTGAACTCACTGGCTCCACCCTCGGCACTCACTTCTCGGGTCAGCCAAGCATCAGTCCCCATGAAAACTCCCCATGGCAAACTTTGTATCTCTACTAAGAACCGTATGTGTGTGGGTCGCTACCAGAGGTCCGACCTCCTGCCTCAACAACTAGAAGGATTTGGGCTTCTAAAACAAAAAGGTGCTAGTAAGGGCATCCGCTCGTGTGGCCATACATGCAGCACTTTCAGCTGTGTAAATACAGAAGGCTCTCAGCCGGTAGGGGTTACGCCCTACAAATGATCAAATAAATTTGATCAAACGGGTTTATGGGGAGACATAGTGTCGGTATGAACTAATCAGCACACGTTATTCATAGTTTTCACCATGAATACATTTGATTATAGTGGTTCGAATGAGGTGGGTTTTCCTCGCTACCACTTGGGTCGTTCTCTTCTCACTAGTAGTCCTAATGACTACATGGAAAGACAATCCCTCTAAAGATTAAACAAAAAGAGCCTATTGCTCAAGACACAAAAGACAATGATTCAATTTTAGTGCACCAATGGAAGTGTTTGCTAATCTATGAAAACAAGGCACACAACAAAATCTCAAAAACCCTAGCCAAGGACCTGCAACAAAATTTGTTAGTAGTTTGGGTTGTTTCAAATGATCACCCCTTCCTGCAAGCACACAAGTTAGGTAAATTTTAGAAACCCAAAAGACTTTGTAAAAAAGGGGCCTTCAACAAAAAACGTTTTTTTTTTTTTTTCAAGACAAGCTGCACAAACTTGGTTAGCTAAATCTGCAAGGGTTAGTCCAAAAATAAACCAGATCTGAAACCCTAGGTGCGAAATCCGAAAACCAAATCAAAGAAAGTTTGAAATTCCGAAACAGTAAAAACACAGACGCTGTTATACCAGACACAGACGCGTCTGTATGACACAGACGCGGTTTTGTGATGCACAGACGTGGCCAAAACACACAGACGCCCTTATCGGACACAAACGCGATTAGAAGTAACACAGACGCGATTGTGTAACACAGACGCCCCTGTCTAAGACCTGCAAAACAAAATTTGTTGAAAACACAGACGCGATTCCCGCCTCCGCAGACGCTCCTGAAACTTAGAGACGCGATCCGACCACTCGCAGACGCGGAAATACCTAAAATGTCGTCGAAAAAAAATGTCCGATCTGAAATCTCAAAAACGCAAAATCTGCAACAAAAGGGTTAAATGCAAAGGGACAAGGGTCCCACCGGGCGTGCCAAAATGTGTATGGTGAAAATGGATAACAATAATAACAATATTGAAAGGCTAAATGAATTCAACCACCAAACCCTAGCCTAACAATCAACAAAGATCCACCATAACATATGAAGATTACCTAAGACAATGCAAATCAAATGAAATCACAAAGATTATACCATCACATGCCCAATAGGGTTTTGATCTCCATTCTTCCTATCTCCATTGATCTTGCTTGATATATTTGCTCTCAAATTTTTATATGCACAAGAGCTCAACAAAGAACGGAATGTGGTTGCAAGTAGGATCGTAGTGTAGCCAAGTCTTCAAGATTAGGTCATTAGGATGATTGATTAGAATGCATAGAATGATTAGGGTCTGATAATGAAGGAGGCATCTTCTTAAATAGAAGACACAATATGAAATGGAGGGATAAGATTGAGAGGTGTAAAAAGAGAGGTGGGCTAAGATTAGAGGGTAGGTAAAAGAAATACCAAAATAATGAAAGAGGTAGGTAGTGTATGAATTAAGAGATGAATGACATGTGTCATGTGTAGAAAAAGCTAATGAATTGATTAAATAAATAAATATTTATTTAATTAATAGAAGAAGTAGGATAATTAAATAAATAAAATATTTATTTAATTTAGGAAAGGGATAATTTAAATAAATAAATGTATTTATTTAAATGAGAAATAAGGCTAGAAGAGGATACATGAATTAATTAAATAAATAAAGATTTATTTAATTAATAGAAGAATTAGGCTTAGATAATTAAATAAATAAAATATTTATTTAATTAGATTGGACAATTTTGGGTGTCTACATTTTGCCCCTCTTTGAGACAATGCGGCTTGTCGCGTTGTTTCAAAGAAGATAAGGATGCCCCAACTTCACATGAAATTGGTCGAAGGTAGGGATAATAGAAAAGTTAACATCTAAGCACTTAGTGCCAATCTCAATAAGATGAGTGATGAAACCTATAGTGGGACAAATAAAGTCAGCACACACCTTAATCATAACATCATATTTATCATAATCTTCTTGATAAAATTTTTGAGTGTAGGGATGTTCCTTAGTAATAACATTCACAATATATAATAGATCAATGAGCACTCCTTGTGAGAGCTTTCCTTTAATTTTTATAGTAATGTATAATGGTCCATCAAGTGTATCAATACTCTTTTTAGTCGAAGGTAATGTGAGGTTCAAGTTTATGCTTTGATGGCTCAATAAGGTTGAAAACATTGATGGCCTCTACACAAATATCATCAGAAACTATATTGGTTGAAAGTTTACGCTCAACGAGATTGGTATACTGAGAAGTTAGGGATTAGTAAATATTTGTAAGTTTTGATTAGGAGGTGCTATAGATTTATTTCCTTTATCATTCACACCCTCCACAGTTATAGTGTTGGAATTGATAAGGTCTTGAATCACATGATTTAACATGTAACACTTCCTAGTATCATGACCAGGTTGACAATGGTATTGGCAAAAGGCTTTAGGATCAAAGACAACTGGCAAAGGCTTAGATGTATCTATGGGTCTGATGGGAGTAATCTTATCACGTTAGAATTAATTAATTTAAGCATGATACTATGCAATGATTCAAAAGGAGGAGTAAAATTATGACGTGTAAAGATTGATGATAAAGTGGCTACACCTAAAGTTGTAGTTGTCACTTGTGTATCCATATGATTGGAAGAACTATTATTGATCTTAATGAAATTCTTGTTTTATTTTTTAAAATTTTGAAATAATTGATTCTAAGTACCTTCATTCTTATCAATCGAAGCCATTGATGGAGATGATTCAAATTGACTCACTTGAAGCAGATAATTATGAAACATTGTGCATAAATGTATGAAAGATGTAAATTAGAAAACAAAATCTTATCTCTAATATCCTTTTGTAGATTATTAATGAAAATTCTTTGAACGTTGCCATCGAGCACATGATAAGCAACTTTTTAATGTAAATGTTTGTATCTACTAATGAAATTAGTCACTTTTTTTAACTCCTTGCTTACAATGCATCAAATTGGTTAAATTAATTTGAGGACCAATATTGTTTTGAAAATTTTACACAAAGTCATTAGACAATTGGTGAAGGGAATGAATTGATCAAGGAGGAAAGGAACAATACCATTGCAAAGTCTTATCTCCAAATGTATGGGTGGATAGTTTTGTCATGGGAAAACTCACTACACAATGTTTGAAATGTTATCATTTGACTTTGGGGGTCACCTTTTTCATTGTATAATCCTAAATGAGGATCCTTCATGTATTGTGGGATAAGAGCATGCGCAATGTCAACACCAAATGGGCTCCTCATATCTATGATAGGGACATTGAATTTGGACTAGGTTAAAGAATCCAATTGTTGTTGTAATGATGAGACACTTTGAGCTAGATTGTTTATTGTGGCTTTGGTGGACTTGAATTTGAATTGGACATGTTGGATCATGATGAAGGTGTAACATTAGGATAAATAGGTAGAGCTTGAGAATAGGAAGGTGTAACATTATGATATATGGGTATGGGAGATGGTTGTGACACAAATGGAAGGTTGGTGGTAGGGGGTATGTAGGAATATTGATTGGTAGAATTGCCCTCATTTTTAACATGTATAGGATTAATATTTTTATAGAGGTATCCATGATGGAAGATGTATATGTAGGCACATTAGGCAATGATGCAGGCATAAGAATGGAATTCTCAACTTGATTTGGAGGATTGGAAAGACCAAGAGCTTTGGCATAACATTAGTGTCAATAATAGGAGATATGCCACACAATACTTCCACACCAATTTCCATTACTTTGAATCATTCTCCTTGAGCTTTCAATCAAGGGGATTTTCTCACTATTCAAGTGTTCTTGACCCATCCATCGTTGAAGTCTCTATCCAACTCATGAGCAAGCTTTGTTAATTGGTCATTTGGTATTTGAGTTAAGAAGCCATTATCATCATGAGAAGTACGAGGGAAGTGATTCTCCATAATGTTAGGTATGTCTTGTGTAGAGATGGAGGATTCACCTAAGTTCCCATGGAATATATTATTCAACCCAGGCTCACATCCCTTAGTATTTAAACTTTGGAAAATCATATGTCTATAACTTCTTCTCATTGAGATATTGGATGCAAGAGAGAGGGTAACAAAACTCATGCACAAAGAGGGAAAAGATAAATGAATGGATTTCTATTCACAATACCTCTCATACAATTGATTATGCAAGGAAAAAATATGATTAAACAATGCAATGTCAAAATAGAATGATTGATTAACCAACGAAATGCACTAAAACATGATAGACATGATCAATAAATGCTTATAAATTTATAAATAATATGAAATAAAAATAAAATATGAGCACATAAAGAAAAATTATGCAACCCACAAGGCAATTTCATAAAAATATTTAGGGTTTTTGTGAATTAGACCTCTAAATTTGTGCAAATTAAGTGCATAAATGGTGTATTTTAGAAATCATTGCAAATGAGAATTAATTAAATTCACATAAATTAGATATGAAAATAAAAATCATAATTAATGCAAGCACTATATTGGGTTCATCAGAATGTAAGATGCAGACAAAGTATATCTTTCTGGCATCAAAATGCAGTCCAAAATGATCTCCTAAAGATTCATCAAAAAATTGTCAAACATAGGTGTGTGGGGCGACCTTGTCCTCCACTTTTTGCTCTTGCAAAATCTAGATTTGATTATCTTTATCTACTCTGCTTGATTTTGCAATTGTAGCTTCTTAACTTGTAATCTGCATACGAAAGAAGAAAAAATGTGTTGGGGATAGGGGTTTTCCTAGGTCAAACCTTGAGTTTGGAATGAACCCTATAATTGAAATTGAAATGGAAATGGAAGTGAAAACCATTCCTTTTGAGGACAGAGGCTAGATCTGAATTGAAATGTTGAAATTGGAATGTTATACCTTGATGAATCTTACCTTGAAGTCTTCATACAAAGGTTGATGTTGATATATTGGAAAGTAGGATGTCTACATAATGTCTTGATCATGGATGTCATCTTGAATGCTTGAATGCTTGACCTCTCCTTCACTGCTTGCTCACTTGAATTGAATACAAAATTGAGAGGTGATGGAATTATAGAAGGATGTCTCGAATGAGGAGGTAAGGCTTTCTTTTATACCTCTTCTCATCAAACATGTGTGAATTTTTGAGATAGTCCAACGTGGGAAGGGAATTCCTGCCCAAATTTTATGTCTGTTGTCGGATCTAAAATTAAGCCCTTTAAGAGGGACAATGGAGTACCATTGTCCATGGACAAAGGAACTCAAGGCATCCTTGTCTAGCATATTAGGGTTGAACTTAAGACCATAGACCATTTTATGCTTCGTGAAAATTGAGATTTAAAGTCGGTGTGAGTAGAATCAAACATGGTCAAAAGAATGCAAGGCTAGAACACTAAAGTGAGACTTGATCAAGGATTAAATTTTATAGGGATACAATTTACAATGTTATTGTTATATCATAGGTAGTTCTTAGATAGATCCTATTCACACTGTTAAGTCCACTTAAGATTAACTTAGTTGTCACCTATAACTTACCATTTAATATTGTTCATATTAGTAATCCTAGGTGTCATTACAAACACACACATATGAGTCACAACTCATTTTTAACATTAGTTTCATATTGCATCATGTATTTAATATTTGTATCAAGGTTGTTGCATTCCTACCCCAACACCTTGCTTTTATAAGCAAGGCTCATTTGTACATTGTATCATATCAACTTCATCTCAATCATATCATTTTGATTTCCATTGTTCATTCAAGCTCATGTTGCAACATTATTTTATGATTGGTTTATTTCTTGGTTGATCCGTACATTTTATGTAGCTTTATGATGGGCTCTTATATTTCCAACATGGAATCACAACTTTGGCCAGGTAAAATTCCATCCCATATCGGAGAATCAAGTGTTTGATAGAGATCCATTAGAGGTGAAAAAAATCACACCCCATCAGGCTAGTTTGCAGAAAAACTTTGCTCAATCCAGCATCATTTTGCAAAGAATCTGGTCTATTTCGAGTATGATTCATCGACTTTTAAAAATTTATTAAATTTTCAAAAGTCACCTCATTTTAGGCTGACAATTGTACCTGTCTTTGGCAATATTGTCATTTGGAGACTTCTTTATTATGTTCATGGGTTTGCGGTTTACATCATCTATTTCATAGGAGCTGTGATATTTTAGCAATTGTTCAAGGGTTTTGGTATTGCTTCTATCTGAGGCTTATACAATTTGCAATCGCATACATTGTTTTCATTGTGCATTGTGGTTGCAAGCTCATTTCTAAAATATCCCATTGCATTTGCAGTTTTGAGGCAGGCTTAATATTTAATAGGTGGTAGTGATAAATTAGTATTGGTTCGTTCGAATATTTCCCTTGGTAGCATATTATTAATATGTAAAGCTCGAGTTTATCAGTCCAAACTGACTTGGATCGGGTTTCGAGGCTCGATGATTTTCTAAGACTTGTGCAAGGCAGTGATTTCATCCTATGTGGCATTCTTAAGGCATCATATTTGCTTTTGAGTTGAATCCTATTTGCTATCATATCGTTATTATCACTTGATCGAGGGTTATTCATTCATTGTGTGAGGCATATTTTTTTTTGATAAATAAGCCTTCTATATTAGAAAATAATATTAAAGTACATATTCACAAAAAAATGGTCCGGGGATACAAGATCACCCCGTGAGAATCACACGGCAAGAAGCCGGAGCCAAAAAACAAAGCTATTCATCAAAAAACTTCCTCAAGCAACCAAAGCAATGGTAGCCAAGGGGGGAGGATCTTGGTCATCTTGCTTGCCCCATACATCATCGGGGCCAAGAGTCAGGTCAGACATAGACCATCCATCTTTTGGGTCTTTTTCTTCTTCTCCTTCCTCCCGCTTGGGAGGTGAAATAACCAGAGCTAGGCGAGGAAATTTAGAGGTGGTGGCAGCAGGTCACCCAGAACCATCACCTACAGCAGGAGCCAAAGTAACAACAATAGTAGAAGGCCACCTTCAGGCAGAGCCATGACGCTTAGAAAGGTGAATGTGCAGACTTGCACAAGGGCCCTAGAAATTTGTGATTTCTTATAATTACAGGTGGCAACTATATTTTCTTCTCAAAGTTTTAACATATTTAAAACCCGAACCTTCCATGAATTGTGAACAAGGATAATAAAGTGTACAATAAACTCACAAAAATCATAATGATCTAATAATGGTGTTGTAACCTAGGACTCTAAAAATAATAATTGATGTATAGTCATCCTTCTCCTTTGGATTCATGCCAACATACATTTAAAGTTTTTCTTGAGCTTTTTTGGATCAAAATTTGGTGGGTGGAGGGCATTAATGGCATTATAGAGTGAAAAATGGATAAAAACACGTTGTATGCAGTGTCTCTATAGCAATCGATAGAGGATCAAGGAGTTGCCTATAAATGTAATCACTAAAAATGGTATAGAAGCATTAAATCCTTTGATGCCCTATAAAAAAAACCTTTCTTAGCTCACTTTGTTGGACATTAGGCCTCAAGTCCCCCTAAAAAATCATATATGTTAAGGAAAGATGAGAGCATGTATATCTCTAATACCACAACAACATACATCTATCAAGCATCGGGCCATTGGACAATCATTGAAATGTCTACAATGGATAAGAGGACACAACTTTCTAAAACTACAAAGGAGTTGAAGAATTCAAAAATGACTAAAGGAAATTTTATGGATTTGGATTTGAAGATATTGATTGACAAGTGCCATAAGTGGTAGAAGGGAAAAAGAAACTCCAAAATTTGATGAGGGAATGAGGTAAAAGAAATCAAGATGTCAATCTCATTGGGGATGTATGACTGAGATGACAAGTCTAGTGGGGAAGGAAGGATGGATAGAAAATTCCAATAGTATAAGGGTTAGAGAATTAGGAATCGAGGGAACAAGTACCAAGAGAGAGTTGAAATAAGAAGTATAAAAGTCAAATCGATAAAGTTCTTGGGCTTACGAAGACTTTCAAGCTTCAAGGAATGAGGATGACAAGGAATGGTAGAAAATTAAGAGGGACATTGATGGCTTGAAAGCTTAACAGAAACAACACTTAAATAGATTTAAGCTTTGAACTTCAAATATCAGGGAGACCCAAAAAACAATATGAGAGGAAAGGAACCCTTGATAGTCTAAAAGATTGACAAATTTGACACTTCAGTAATTTCAACTTCAAACTCTAGGGAGCATGATGTATGCTCATACTAGCACATGAATATGCACGAAGAGAATGACTTTGTTGAGCCCCAATCTAGAATGTGTTATGCCTAAAAGAGACCTCAACTTCGACTATATCATATGATCTCTCAAATTCATGCAACTTAGTTGTACCAAAATTGATAATGCACTTCATGATTGGATTAAAGTCTTGATCCAAATGCAACTCTACACCTTCAACACATAACTTTGAAACTAAGATACTTCTTGTGAAGACATAATCTTCAAGTTGCCCCTTTATTTTGGATTCCTCAACACAGTCTACTAAAAGAATATTGCTACGAAGAAAACAATTGAAAATTTGGTCCTCTTCTTTGTTGTAGTTGATAGTGAACCCCACATCTCCCAAAAATCACTTGCAACCAAAATGCCTATCACATTTTAAGAGAGGAAGCAACAATTAAATGTTATGCAACCTTGAGAGACATATTTCCATGATTAAATGCTATCCAGTCTTGAAAGAGAGATTGATCCAAGAAATCATGATAAATATCCTTGCATTGAATTGATACAATAAACTTGGATTACCTTCAATATATTACAATGAATATTTATAAAATCATAAAGATAAAACCCTAGATCTAAAACCTAAGTGAGGATTAAATTAGAGCACTACAAGTGTCTTCATCCTATGCAATGAGACAACGTGACATATAACTATCTCAATCTAGATATACAAAAGCACTCCTAAGTCAAGCTTAAGTGTAATAAAATAATAGGGGACCTAAGTAATTAATGAAGATTAATTGATTACTAAAGTTATTACCTAATTGCTCCAATACTCCCCTTAAGATCAACCTAGGGAGAAGCTAAAAAACTAATGATGAATGCGATTATGGATTCCTCAATGTATAAATGGATGTATGGATGGGCCTTGACTATAAGGTTTGATGAGGTACCCATGTACAAAGAAAACAAATAATTCATAACCATATAAAAGAAGAAAAACACAAGGAACAAACTTCTCTCCAAAAGAGAGAAAATGAAATAAATGCATAAATGAAAGGATAAAACGAGGACTCAATGTGTCCACAAGGATCACTTATGTCACAAACTTGTACAATAGATGTACCCCCTAGGAGGGAGAAAATGAGGATATGAATCCCCCATAAAGAAGTAGGTCACATGTCTATGATGAACACCTAAAGATAGAGCATGATCCACTGCCTACAAACAACATTTCTTTGCTTAGGAAGAAACAAATCCACTAATGATTGTATAAGTCATTCTCATCATATGAATGAATCAGGAATCCAAAACTAAATGATGTGTGCCTCTAAAAACTACTCAAATATCCTCATGTCAGAATGAGATGATGTGAATTCAAAAACCTATGAAGGTTGATGAAGAGTAAGTTGCAAAAGCAATGAAGATGGTGGGCTAACAATGATGATGTGGCTTTTAGTAAAGAGGAGATGAATGTCCTCAAGTAATCCTCCAAATATGTTATTTGAGACTTCACAAATAGGAATACCATGTCTACAATATGTGAATCTCAATTAGCCATGTCTTGAAGATGATATATCTCCTACTGCATTGAATCAATTGATTGTTATGATACTTAATGTTAAGTATATATGCCAAGCTAATAAGATGAGAGGGGGGGGGGGGGGGGGGGTGAATCATACAAACTTAATCTTACATAAAAACAACATATTTAACCTTGGTAACATATACTTCAGCAATATAACCAAAACTGCTAAACCTGAAAACTCATAAGCATATAAACATCATAACATTCATAACACCAGATTTAACGTGGAAATCCAAATAGGGAAAAGCCACTATGGGATTTCGGACCCACTAAGAAATATACTCTTCTAGAGTATGCTCAGTGGAAAGAAAATCCTGTTAAAGATTACAAACACATTGCTAGATGTGACCCGGTTAAGGAATTCCCTCAAATCTGTTAGGATCTTCACCTTGTTAGAAGTGACCTTGTTAAAGGATTTCAAACACTCAATCAAAATGTCACCTTGCTAGAGGGTTTTACAAATAAGACTGTTAAGTCCACTCGGTTAAGAGATTTTGTGTTACTTCACAAAATAACAGTAATAAAAATCTATCTGCAACTTCACATCTAAAAATGCTAAAGCAGATTCTTATTTGCTCAATACAATAGGACTTATCTTGTCCATCTGCTGGGCTCTATACTCTGTTATTGAAATAGGTCTTCAAGATTCAGTGCTTGGTAATCACTATGTAGCATCCCTGTGCATACACTTGCCCGCATACATTGTTTATCAATAGTTCCTTATTTATAAACAACTTGCCAACCGCTTAATCTCCTTGATCACATTTCCCATGATCAATCATAGCCATCAGATCTTCAAACTTGACCAGGTTCAATGTATCCTTCGATCTAAAAACGTTTTACCCCGCCTTGGAACTTGCATACATTTCTTGGAACTTGTGCTAGGGTATTGCGGTTCAATCTGAGCTGTAGATCTTCTTGCCGATCTTCCTTTGCCATAGATTCTTTAACAAACTTCGTGCACAACATACCAATCATTTAATCATAGCCAACTCATCAACTTCCTTCATTAAATAATGCTTTTTTTCGTTCAATACATTCTATTATTACTCGGTTGCAACTCAGTAAATACTAAACTTCACTCGGTAGACATTCTGCCTTCATTAACCGATAGCGATAACCTTAGGGTTTACTAACTAGGTTTCTTAGGGTTTACCGACTAGGTTCTTTGCTCGATAACATAGTATAGTATTAACCTTACAATCAATAACATATGTAGGATATCAAAACAATCTAAACATCATGATCTCATCATTGTCTAACTCGGTAATAGTTGCCCATTGAATAACTTATTCCTCCCCTTATTCATCACATTCTTTCTGTGTCTTTTACCGACATCTTTATACTCATCAAATCAGATATGGCAACATCATACTGAATTAAAAAATCAATTTCTTGACATCAATGACAAAATAATAATATTAAGACAGTAAACATCCTTAATCAGTTATATCCATAATCATCAACAACCTTCTCAATATTCTTATTGAAATGCCAACAATCTCTCCTCGTCTGTTATAATGCCAACAATCTCCCCCTTTGGCATTGATGGCAAAACCAATTGATTTGACCTAATTGATTTAGATTGCTATGAGATTCTGACATGCTGAAATGCTCTCCCCTTGTCATCAGTCTTCTCCCCCATACAATAGTCTTCTCCCCTTTTCTTTAGTCTTCTCCCCCTTTGACAACAATGCCAAAAAGTAAAGAACTAAAACATAATTTCTTCCTGTATGAAGTGATTTCCTGTTGTTATGTGTCAACTTAGTCTCGGTCAGAGCATTTTGTCTTCAATTCCTGTTCCTTGTTATTGTTTCCTACACACCTTTAGAAAACATCCTAAAGTGTGTAAATCAGCATCAATCCACACATAATATTCTATAGATTCATTGAATTGATGCTTTCACCGAACTTAGTCAGTGAGTGGAAGATAGGGGTAGGACCCCTAACTTACTTCTGAGATACTAAAAATGTCCCTTGGTAGTGGCTTGGTGAAGATATCTGTTGTTTGTTCCTTTGTGCTAACATACTCCAACACCACTTTCTTCTCTTGAGCTTGAAGAGGGAAAAACAGATTTGAAAGGTAAACTGATCAAAACATAACGAAATAAACATGCAAAATGCTAAAATATCATTAAAAGACCATTTCACCTTGCTATTTTACCTTCTCCTTCGGATTGAGCTTGATGAAGTGAAGGTGCCCCTTGATAATGCTCCACTTGATGTGCTCCTTTGATTGCTGGATGTGGATGGCTCTCCAATATTGTGCACAAATGATTAGGATGAATGATAAGGATGAGATGATCAAGTTGCCAAGATGATTTCCTGGGCTCAAAAGGGCGGCATAAGCTTACTGGATTTCAAGATATTTTGAATGAAGGGATGGAACCCTATTTTATAGGAAGAGGAGAGGAAAACGGATGGCTAGGATGAATTCAAGATGAAGGGCTAAGATTTACTTGTGAGCTCACACAAGCTCCGAGAGAGGGTGTGGAGACCAAGAGATATGCCTTAAAGGCATTTCGTATCTCCACACTCTACAAGATGCATTGGAGGAATTAAAAATTCTCCAAAAATGGATATTACAGGGATTAGAAGAATAAAAAGGAATTAAAAATTCCTTGGGAGAGGGAAATGCCTAGAGGAATGTGAGATTTCAAAAATCTTACATTCATCTAGAAAAAGAGCATTTAAAGCTAGTGGCTGGATGAAAGGACAAAGAGTTGACTTTGTGGCTAATCATGATGATTAGCCATTAACAACTCATTAGGAGGGGGATTGGAGGAAATGTTAGGTGGGATTTATATTTGTAGGAGAATTTGACTAGGAGAGAGAATGAGTGGAGGGAATAAAAAATTAGAAGAATAATGTTAAGTGAGTTTAGGGAGTTTCTAGAAGAATTTATTAGGTTATTGATGAATTAAGAAGATGATTTGTAGGAATCATGTAGGTTAACTAACTAATTGAAATTAATTAGCTAAGAGGAAGATTTGTGAGGATTTGATTTTTTTAGAAGAATAAAGAAAGGGATTGATTTATTAAATAAATCATATGCTATAGTGACAATATTAATTATATTTAATTAATATTGAGAAGAATTTTAATTAACATAATTAATTAATCAATTATGTGAGGAATTAAAAATAATTAAAATAATTATTTTTAAGTGTCTACAGAGCTTCTTCTCTAAGATAATGATATTTGATAGAGATGTGCTTTGTCTTAGAGTGAATAACAAGATTCTTTGAAATGTTAATGGCACTAGTATTGTCACAAAATATAGTTACTAGCTCGGTAACTTGCTCATTTATATCTTCCAACAGTTGTTTGATCCATGCTATGTTGGTACAATTCAATGCTGTAGCAACATATTCAGCTTCTGTTGTTGACTGTGAAACACATCCTTGTTTCTTGCTAAGCCAACTCACTAGTCTTTCTCCTAAAAAGAAAGCTCCTCCACTTGTGCTTTTTCTGTCATCAATGTTGCCTACCCAATCAGCATCAGTATAAACTTTTAAATCAAAATCATTTCCTTTCTGATATACTAAGCCATAGTCTTCAGTGCCTTTCAAGTATCTGAAAATTCTCTTGATTGCTGTCATGTGTGTTTCCTTAGGATCTACAAAGAATCTTGCAACTATACCTACTGCATGTGCTATGTCTGGCCTGCTGTGAACAACATATTGTAGCTTTCCAATCATAGATCAGTAAAGTGTCTCATCAACAGATGCAGATTCATCATTCTTTGATAGTTTATAGTTGGTAGTCGTAGGAGTACATACTAGTTTTGAATCCTCCATTCCAAATTTCTTTAAGATTTCCTTTATGTACTTGGATTGAGTAATGAAAATCTCATCTTTCATTTGCAGTATTTGTAAACCTATAAAATACTTTATCTCACCGATTAATGACATCTCAAATTCTTTGCTCATTTCATTTCCAAAGTTCTTGCATAGAGAGTCATTTCTACAAAAGATAATATCATCAACAAATATGGCTGAGATCAGTATTCCATTTTCATCATTCTTCATGTACATGTTACTGTTTTCACTTGTTCTTATAAAACCAATCTTGATTAAATAAGAGTGCAGTCTTTCATACCATGCTCTAGGTGCTTGTTTCAGACCATATAAAGCTTTGTTCAATTTACATACCTGATCTTTATTCTCGTCTTCAACAAATCCTTCAGGTTGTTCAATAAAAACTTCTTCTTTTAATATACCATTCAGAAATGCAGATTTGACATCCATTTGATATACCTTGAAATTTTTGTAAGCAACATATGCCAACAATGTTCTTACTCCTTCAAGTCTTGCCATAGGTGCAAAAGTCTCACCATAATCAATTCCTTCTTCTTCGGCATAACCTTTGCAAACTAGTCTTGCTTTATTTCTAATGACCTCACCTTTTTCATTTAGCTTGTTTCTGAAAATCCACTTTGTACCGATTACATTTTTGTCCTTCGGTCTTGGGACCAGTGTCCATGTGTCATTCTTCTTGATTTGATCAATCTCTTCTGTCATAACATTTATCCAATCTTCACTGTTAAATGCCTCTTTCACTATCCTCGGTTCAAATTCAGATATCAGACATGTGTTCTGTCTCAGTTTGTTCCTTGTCATCACTGGATCATCCTTATCTCCTATAATCTGACTTAATGCATGATGTCTTCTGACATACTTGGCTAATACATGCTCGACAGGCTCTGTATGATCTTCTTCATCACTTAGTAACTAGATATTCTCTTCATTTCCTTCAAAAGTTCTCTCGGTAAGACTTGTTGATTGAACATAGACAAATTCATCATAATCTTCTGGTTCCTTGGAATTTCCTTCATCATTTCTTTTTGCAAATTCATCAATTTTCACATTTGCACTTTCTACTATTTTGTTAGATGATTTGATCAGACATTTAAATGCTTTACTTCTAGAAGAATAACCTAGAAATGTTCCTTCTTCACTTTACTGATCAAGCTTGCCATTTCTATCATCTTTGTGAACATAGCATCTACTTCCAAAGATTTTAAAATAACTTACATTAGGTTTCTTGTCATACCAGATCTCGTATGGTGTCTTCAAAGTTCCTTTCTTCAGTTGTACTTGGTTCAGGGTGTAAACTGTTGTGCTTATTGCTTCTCTCCAAAATGTTTGTGGCACTTTCTTTTCAATCATCAGGGTTCTGGCACAATCCACAATAGATCTGTTTCTTCTCTCAGCTATCCCATTTTGTTGTGGAGTTCTCGGTGCAGAGACTTGTCTTTTTATACCATGATCATTGCAGAATAAGTTGAACTCATCAGATGTGAACTCTCCTCCTCTATCTGATCTAAGACATTTTAGTTGTCTTCCTGTTTCATTTTCAATTCTTGCCTTGTACCATTTTAACATTTGAAAAACTTCTGTTTTTTCTTTTAAAAACATAACTGACATCATCCTTGAGTAATCATCCACAAATAATATGAAATATTTATCACCATAATAACTTTGAACTTTCACAGGACCACAAAGATCAATGTGCACAAGATCTAAAATTCCCTTAGAAGTGTAGGACTTACTTGTAAAGCTTGATCTTGTCATTTTACCCATCTGGCATCCTCGGCACATAGCATTCTCAGGTTTTTCAAGACTCAGTAGACCTCTTACTCGGTGCTTCTTGCTTATTTTGATTAGATTATCAAAATTTACATGACAAAGCCTTTTATGCCATAACCAGGTATCATCTATGTTTGCATATAGACACTTGTTCCGAGTTGAGTCAAGGTGAAATATGTTACCTTTTGTTTGTGTCCCGGTAGCAGCTAACTTTCCATGCTTGTCATGAACTTTGACAATTCCTTTCTGAAATTCTATTCGGTATCCTGTATTGTTTAGCTGTGCTACACTCAACAAATTGTATTTCAAACCTTCAACCCAATAAACATCATTGCATCTTGCATTGTCAAGAAGTGTTATATATCCTTTACCTCTTACTAGACATGGTGCATCATTACCAAATCTTAAATAGCCTCCATCATAATCTTCTAATGTAACAAATTTGTGTTTATCACTTGTCATGTGATGTGAGCATCCACTATCTATGATCCAAGAATCATAGTATTTATGTGAGATATTAGGGCTTTTTCTTCATACCTTTCTTCATCTGATCCATCTTTGATAGCCACATAAACTACTTCCTCTGTATCAGTTTCATCTGATTTATCATCATTGGATTCCTCATCAACTATTAAGCATGACTTTCTATCTCTTCTTCTGAAGTCTCGGTGTCCTTTGTAATGATTATCTTTCTGTCTGTCATCTCGGTAATCTCTCTTTTCAGTTGAATCTTTGTTAGGACAGTTAGAAGCCATATGTCCTATCTTATCACAATTGAAACATTTCAAAGGTAGTTTTCCTTTATACTTACCTTTGCCTCTCGGTAACTTTCTGGCTAATAGTGCTTCAAACTCTTCTTGCTTTCTGATTTCCTCATACAGTTTGTGTTCTTCTTCCATGTTCTTGCGAAATCTTTCACTTGCTCCATTGTGATCCCCTTTAGTGTACTTACTCATTCTATCATTGTAATCATCAGATTCACCAATATGAAAAGAACTAAATGCAGACTCAACTTTATTTACCGATGACCCATTGTTATCAAAGTTACTTAACTCAAATGCATGTAGCTTACCAATAGTAGCATCTAAAGAAACTGGCATATTAGGTGCAGACCTCAATTCATTGTGTTGGGTCTCAAATCAATAGATTGGATAGGTTCTAAGGAAATGCCAAATCCTATGATCAAACCCTCCAATTGACTTGGCCAACTTATAGAGTGAACCTATTTGGTTACTAACTCTCTCACTTTAGGCTCTGTAGGACCTAGGCGGGTATACCTACTCACTAGTTGTTCCTTCAACTAATGCTTTTTATAGTAGATTTAGTGTCTCAATCTGATATCTCCTAGTTTCAGAATGGCATAAGTTTCTTAAACAAACTGATTTCAGATGTGTATATTGATCTATGTATCTTACAAAAGTATATATGTTACACTTTGTCTAAATTACCTACTATACCTACTCTACTAATCCTAATGCTTAAAAGTAAAGGATGATTGGTATGGTTAAAGGGTTTGTTTATAAATGATCAATGCCTTTCCTCTTATTTGGGCTACAGAGTCTTATATTTCGTCAGGACTTATTGTGTAAACTTATGAGACAATTTTTAAACCCACCCCCTCTTGGCGAGTCTGTCAGTTACTGTTTCTTATGAGCTCTACTTCAATGTCTATATTGTAAACCGCTTGAATGAATTTAACCCTAACTTTGAGAGACCATCCAAGGAAGAAATACCAGGAACAATTACAATTCACAAGGAAATCTTTTTTGATCCAAATCTACAATATGAAACACAAAATTTCACTAGAAGAACACAAATAACCTTATCTCCTTTAGATAATATCACAAGCAACTGCCTTCTAAAAATATGTTAACTCTCAACACATATGAGAAAGAAAATGCAACTGGTTATTTTTTGATAAAAAGTTTAAAAGTACAAAATTTGCCTCCACTTTTTGTCTCTCTTCATTCTCCCCTCTTTACATTTTACATCACACATATATATGTGGTTGAATGGTTTTCATACCCTTTTGGGTGAAAAGACAGCCCTCTTTTAAATAAAAATAATTCCAAATCCCGACATTGCCTTAGTTTATGTAATTAATTGTCACTTTACAAGTTGTTTAGGCATATTAGAGGTGTTTTAAGGCTATTTTATGGGTATATAAT
The DNA here is from genome assembly GCF_030272615.1 of Cryptomeria japonica. Classification (NCBI taxonomy): domain Eukaryota; kingdom Viridiplantae; phylum Streptophyta; class Pinopsida; order Cupressales; family Cupressaceae; genus Cryptomeria; species Cryptomeria japonica. The sequence goes on along the minus strand of NC_081406.1, from coordinate 658,881,700 downwards.
GGATAAATGGTCTTTAAATGATGTAAATACCCCCTTTGGTACTTCACAATCTATTTTTTATGCCCATTATTGTGTTTATGTTATGGTTTCATATTGTGCAACAAATATAAAACATATTACTTGTACCTACTCTCTCTCTCTCTCTCTATATATATATATAATTTTCCTTGCTCCTTGTCTTGGAATCTGGAATTCTAAAAATTGCAAAATTTAGGGTTCCAACACATTGATTGCAGAGACTCGGATTGCATAAGCTGGTAGAAGGGTTCTTAACAACTTACTTGTTATATCCTTTTCTTCAATAGTTCCACTTGCTCCTTTGATTTGATTGACAATCTCCTTTAGTCTTGTACTGTACTGGGTTATGTTCTCACCTTCACTCATCCTCATAGATTCAAGTTGCCCTCTTAGACTATCCACTTTTTCTCTTTGAACATGTTCATATCCACCATACACATATATGAGCTTGTCCCACATTGCCTTTGCATCATTGCAACCTTCTAGATCATTAAACTCTGAGTCGGTCAATGCAGATGTTATTTCAATCATTGCTTGAATATGTTCTTGCTTTGCCTTTATCTCTTCCATTGTCAATGGATAGGTTCTAGGTGTAATGAAATCATTCTACAGATAATATACATCATATTCTCCAACTCCTGATAGGTGCAGCTTCATCCTTTTTTGCCATGTAGAGAAACTTGACTTGTTCAGCTTCGGTGCATCCCTCCTGTACATCTTTGGATCTTTGCCTCAAGTACCTTTAAAATTTTCTTTCCGGAGTCCAAAGCTCTGATACCAATTGATAGTTTTGATACTTAATGTTAAGTACAGATGCCAAGATAATAAGATGAGGGTGGGGGGGGTTGAATCATACAAACTTAATCTTACATAAAAACAACAGATTCAACCTCGGTAACATATACTTAAGCAATATAACCAAAACTGCTAAACATGCAAACTGCTAAACATATAAACATCATAACATTCATAACACTAGATTTAATGTGGAAACCTAAATAGGGAAAAACCACTGTGGGATTTCAGACCCACTAAGAAATATACTCTTCTAGAGTATGCTCGGTTAAAAGCAAATCATGTTAAAGATTGCAAACACATTGCTAGATGTGACCCGGTTAAGGGATTTCCCTCAGATCTGTTAGGATCTTCACCTTGTTAGAAGTGACCTTGCTAAAGGATTTCAAACACTCAATCAGAATGTCAACTTGCTAGAGGGTTTTACAAATAAGACTGTTAAGTCCACTCAGTTAAGAGATTTTCTGTTACTTCACAAAATAACAGTAATAAAAATCTATCTGCAACTTCACATCTAAAAATGCTAAAGCAGATTCTTATTTGCTCAATACAATAGGACTTATCTTCTCCATTTGTTGGGCTCTATACTCTGTTATTCAAACAGGTCTTCAAGCTTTAGTGCTCAGCAATCACTATGTAGCATCCCTGTGTATACACTTGTCCGCATACATTGTTTATCAACAGTTCCTTATTTATAAACAACTTGCCAACCACTTAATCTCCTTGATCACATTTCCCATGATCAATCATAGCCATCAGATCTTCAAACTTGACCAGGTTCAATGTATCCTTCGATTTGAAAATGTTTTACCCTGACTTGGAACTTGCATACATTTCTTGGAACTTGTGCTAGGGTATTGCGGTTCAATCTGAGCTGTAGATCTTCCTGTCGATCTTCCTTTGCCATAGATTCTTTAACAAACTTCATGCACGACATACCAATCATTTAATCATAGCCAGCTCATCAGCTTCCTTCATTAAATAATGCTTTTATTCATTCAATGCATTCTGTTATTACTCGGTTGCAACTCGGTAAATACTAAACTTCACTTGGTAGACATTCTACCTTCAATAACCGATAGCGATAACCTTAGGGTTTACCAACTAGGTTCTTTGCTTGGTAACATAGTATAGTATTAACCTTACAATCAATAACATATGTAGGATATCAAAACAATCTAAACATCATGATCTCATCATTGTCTAACTCGGTAATAGTTGCCCATTGAATAACTTATTCCTCCCCTTATTCATCACATTCTTTCTGTGTCTTTTACCAACATCTTTATACTCATCAAATCAGATATGGCAACATCATACTGAATTAGAAAATCAATTTCTTGACATCAATGAAAAAATAATAATATTAAGACAGTAAACATCCTTAATCAGTTATATCCATAATCATCAACAACCTTCTCAATATTCTTACTGAAATGCCAACAATCTCTCCTCGTCTGTTGTAATGCCAACATCAATGTGGGCCAAAGGTGTGGTGATACCAAGTTGATCATGAACAATAGAAGATAAATATTGGGTCTAAATTTGAGGAGTAGGAACTAGGAGAGAAGCATTTATTCCATAAAGACATGCAAGACTTGTGATATACTCAAGCTCCTCCAAAGTATTATCCTTGTAGGGTATGTAATCTACATCTGCAAGGGGAACGGGATAGTCTACTATAAGATCCTCTAGGAATGGTGAGATAGGAGGGTCTTAATGGATCTCACAAAGACTAGTCCAAAGTGTGTGGGGACAATCAATGTCAATATAGCCCACATAGTGTTACGATCAACACTAGAAATGTTGGTGTGAATAAGGTTATTGTAATGGGGAAAAAAAGGTGTTCACAAGTCTATGCATGTAAATAAGGAACTAAATTTGTTTCCTAAACATTACATTAAAAGAGAGGGTCAACCTACTTGGCTCAATCATAAATCTAAGAAAAGAACTAAGCACAAGACAGATTTAGGTCTCCTTTGTTTGAGTTGAAAATGAGTTATGGAAAGATATAAATCAAATGCAAGATCTAGGGCTAAAGATGTCAAATTGACATAAATCAACATGAACAACTAGTTTCAGATTTGATATGTAGTCATAAACACAAATATGGAATTAGGGCGCTGTGAGGAACTTGCAATTGGAATTTGATCCTGAAAGTATGGGAAAAGGATGCTCTAGGTGAGCCTGTCCTTGAAATATTCTAGATTCAGACGACTTATATCTTTTTGGGATCAAAAAGCAGTCCCAAATGATCTCCTAAAGATTCACTAGAAATTTGGCGAACATAGGTGTGTGGGGCGACTTTGTCCTCTTCTTTTCACTCTCGCAAAAGTTGGATCTGATTGTTTATGTCTACTCTACATGATTTCACAATTGTAGCTTTTGAACTTATAACCTGCACACAAAAGGAGAGAAATAGTGTTGGTGATTTGTCTAGGTCAAACCCTAGGTTTGAAATTAACTCTATAATTGAAATTGAAATTGAATTGAAATGAAAGTGTAAAGCGTGCCTTTTGAGGGAAGAGGCTAGATCTGAATTGAAATGTTATACCTCGATGAATCTTACCTTGAAGTCTTCATTCAAAGGTTGATGTTGTCATGTAGGATGTCTTCATAATGTCTTGATCATGGATGTCATCTTGAATGCTTGGAATCTAAATACTTGACCTCTCCTTCGTTGCCTTGATAATGCTTGATTTCTTGCTCACTTGAATTGAATCTTGATCTCTAGGAATTGAATTTAAAATTGAGAGTTGATGAAATTGTAGAAGGATGTCTCAAATGAGGGAGCATGGATTTCTTTTATACCTCTCCTCATCAAACGTGTGTGAATTTTTGAGACAGATTGACACAGGAAGGAAATTCCCACCCAAATTTTATGACTATTGTTAGGTCCAAAATTGGGCCCCTTTAAGTGGGACAAGGGCATTTGAGGTGCAATTTTCGAAGGATAAAGGCACCCAGGGAATCCTTGTCCACCCTATCAAGGCTAAACTTAGGACCATAGACCAAGTTCTAGGTAAAAACTAAGATTTGAAGCTGATGTGAGTAGAATCAAACATGGTCAAAAGAACAAAAGGTCAAAACGCTAAAGTGAGGCCTAAGTGGGGATGAAATTGTAGAGGGATCTACAATTCATTACATTACATTTACCCCTGCTTTAGAATTAGTATTATCCTACACTCATATTCTCGGTAAAGTACTAAATAACATTGAAAAACTTTCATCAAGATATTAAAGAGGCAAGACACATAAAGCCCCTGGGGACCTTAGAATCTTATCAATCTAATATCAAGATAAAATAATCAACATGAAGAAAAGAGAGAGAATGACTATGTTGGCCTAGTAAGGCTTATTCTTACTATGAGTCATGTTGAGAAAGAATTTTGAATAAAAAAAATTGGTGCAAAAGATTATAAGAAAAATGCTTAGTTTGCAAAGTAATTTGAATAAAGATTGAAACATGTCATGGTGTGTGATCAAAGTGTACAAACCAAGCTTTGTGGTGTGTGCACCGAGTGCAACAAAGGGCAGAGTGTATGCCCCCATGTTAAAGAAAATGTGTGCACCTTATTGAGAGCAATTGGTTTAAGGTAGTATACATACATCCAAAAGATAAGTATTGTGCTATAATGATATGCCCCCAAGAAAGGACAAATCAAGGGCAATGGTGTACAAGACAAAACAAGAGCACATAAGGGATCCACTTACTGGAGTCAGGGTGATAGTATTGAATTGATCTCATCCCCCAAATGGTAGTGGATCTACAATCATAATGAAAGAAGAGTACATAAGATGAACAACAAAAATCTTTTTGGGTCAACATGGAAGAGACCAAAAAGAGGGATCCCAATGCTTGGCATTATCCCTTAGTAGACAACACAAAATCACATCTACAATAATAGCATGTGTACAACATATAGAAGAATTGAGATACAAATAGAGGAATGTCATGATAGATTCAACTTCTTTATTACCTTGCACCAATGGACCGACAAGGATCATCCAAAGAGAACATAACACAACATACATACAATATCAAGAAACACATCATGGGGGAAGCACTTTACATGTAGGAAAACACACAAAAAGAGAATCCACTACACAAGTGAGACTATTCTAGCAAATCACATGCCTCCTAATCTTTCTCAACACCTTTTAGGGATGGTGGACAAGATGCAGGAGAAGCCACAAAAAGCACAATAGATGGAGCTACTACAAATTCCAAACAAGGACTATGCTCTAATGACGAGTCACTTTGTTTGTCACTCGGGGCTAGGATTAATGATTTTGAAAATCTTGAAGATAGGTCATGATTAATCTCAATAATCTCATACATATTGTCAGAAATGTTAGCATCCACATTGTTAGCACCAACACCATTATTAGCATCATCATCATCATCATCATCATCATCATCCAAATTGATCATAATATAATCTTTAATGCGCACCTGAAATGAAACACCATTTTTCTTAGACAATTTTAACCTTTGACATGGTTTATTAAGATGAACTTCCCCCCTCGGGCTCAGCAAAGGTTGGACAAATGGGATCAAGTCAACATCTGGCATCTTAGGGGAGGAAATAGTTCAGAAAGGAAGCTCACGAGCCTTGGCAAAATTTCATCATTGGTGTTCTCTCACACTACAATTTCTCTTGGTTCAAATTGAAACTTATGGAGGTTGGGGATTAATCAACATAGGCTTCTTGTCTTCCCTTGTATGGGGAAGAACAAAAGAAACCTCATTAGATTGAGAGATGCAAGATGTTGGGCACTTTCTTCTATAGCATTTAGGTGACCTGCGACCACAACATATGTTATTTCTAGGTCTAGGATGAGGAGGAGAAATATCCATACGTTTACTAAAGGCCGATATCCTTTCATGTTTGAATTTTTTATAAGATAAAAAAATGAGATCTTCTCGGTGTTTCAAAGGATCAGGTTTCTAAGGCCAAAAGAAATCCAGGGTGAAGTTTCCACACCTTGTTAAGGGCTTATAAAGGTTGTGGTTGATCATGATAATACACCCACCATGAAGAAACTTCAAACATTTATGGATGATAGAAGGGATAGTGGGACAAATCTCAATAAGATGAGTGATGAAACCTATAGTGGGACAAATAAAGTCAGCATGCACCTTAATCATAACATCAGATTTATCATAATCTTCTTGATAAAAAATTTGAGTGTAGGGATGCTCCTTAGTAATAACATTCACAATAGATAATGGATCAATGAGCACTCCTCGTGAGAGCTTTCCTTTAATTTTCATAGTAATGTATAATGGTCCATCAAGTGTATCAATACTCTTTTGAGTCAAAGGTAATGTGAGGTTCAAGTTTATGTTTTGATGGCTCAATAAGGTTGACAACATTGATGGCCTCTACACAAATATCATCAGAAACTATATTGGTTGAAAGTTTAGGCTCAACGAGATTGGTATAATGAGAAGTTAGGGATTAGTAAATATTTGTAAGCTTTGATTAGGAGGTGCTATAGATTTATTTCCTTTATCATTCACACCCTCCACAGTTATAGTGTTGGAATTGATAAGGTCTTGAATCACATGATTCGACGTATAACACTTCCTAGTATCATGACCAGGTTGACAATGGTATTGGCAAAAGGCTTTAGGATCAAAGACAACTAGAAAAGGCTTAGGGGTATCTGTGGGTTTGATGGGAGTAATCTTATCACATTAGAATTAATTAATTTAAGTATGATACTATGCAATGATTCAAAAGGAGGAGTAAAATTATGACGTGTAAAGATTGATGATAAAGTGGCTACACCTAAAGTTGTAGTTGTCACTTGTGTATCCATATGATTGGAAGAACTATTATTGATCTTGATGAAATTCTTGTTTTATTTTTTAAAATTTTGAAATGATTGATGCTAATTACCTTCATTCTTATCAATCGAAGCCATTGATGGAGATGATTCAAATTGACTCACTTGAAGCTGATAATTATGAAACATTGTGCATAAATGTATGAAAGATGTAAATTAGAAAACAAAATCTTATCTCTAATATCCTTTTGTAGATTATTAATGAAAATTCTTTGAACGTCGCCATCGAGCACATGATAAGAAACTTTTTAATGTAAATATTTGTATCTACCAATGAAAGTAGTCACTTTTTTTAACTCCTTGCTTACAATGCATCAAATTGGTTAAATTAATTTGAGAACCAATATTGTTTTGAAAATTTTGCACAAAGTCATTAGACAATTGGTGAAGGGAATGAATTGATCAAGGAGGAAAGGAACAATACCATTGCAAAACCTTATCTCCAAATGTGTGGGTGGATAGTTTTGTCATGGGAAAAATCACTACACAATGTTTGAAATGTTATCACTTGACTTTGGGGGTCACCTTTTTCATTGTATAATCCTAAATGAGGATCCTTCATGTATTGTGGGATAAGAGCATGCACAATGTCAACACCAAATGGGCTCCTCATATCTATGGTAGGGACATTGAATTTGGACTAGGTTAAAGAAGCCAACTGTTGTTGTAATGATGAGACACTTTGAGCTAGATTGTTTATTGTGGCTTTGGTGGACTTGAATTTGAATTGGACATGTTGGATCATTATGGAGGTGTAACATTAGGATAAATAGGTAGAGTTTGAGAATAGGAAGGTGGAACATTATGATATATGGGTATGGGAGATGGCTGTGACACAAATGGAAGGTTGGTGGCAGGGGGTATATAGGAGTATTGATTGGTAGAATTGCCCCCATTTTTAACATGTATAGGATTAATATTTCTTATAGAGGTATCCATGATGCAAGATGTATATGTAGGCACATTAGGCAATGATGCAGGCATAAGAATGGAATTATCAACTTGATTTGGAGGATTGGAAAGACCAAGAGCTTTGGCATAACATTAGTGTCAATAATATGAGATATGCCACACAACACTTCCACACCAATTTCCATCACTTTGAATCATTCTCCTCGAGCTTTCAATCAAGGGGATTTTCTCACTATTCAAGTGTTCTTGACCCATCCATCGTTGAAGTCTCTATCCAACTCATGAGCAAGCTTTGCTAATTGGTCATTTGGTATTTGAATTAAGAAGCCATTATCATCATGAGAAGTACGAGGGAAGTGATTCTCCATAATGTTAGGTATGTCTTGTGTAGAGAAGGAGGATTCATGCAAGTTCCCATGGAATATATTATTCAACCCAGGCTCACATCCCTTAGTATTTAAACTTTGGAAAATCATATGTCTATAACTTCTTCTTATTGAGATATTGCATGCAAGAGAGAGGGTAACAAAACTCATGCACAAAGAGGGAAAAGATAAATGAATGGATTTGTATTCACAATACCTCTCATACAATTGATTATGCAAGGAAAAAATATGATTAAACAATGCAATGTTAAAATAGAATGATTGATTAACCAACGAAATGCACTAAAACATGATAGACATGATCAATAAATGCTTATAAATTTATAAATAATATGAAATAAAAATAAAATATGAGCACATAAAGAAAAATTATGCAACCCACAAGGCAATTTCATAAAAATATTTCGGGTTTTTGTGAATTAGACCTCTAAATTTATGCAAATTAAGTGCATAAATGGTGTACTTTAGAAATCATTGCAAATGATATTTAATTAAATTCACATAAATTAGATAATTAATGCAAGCACTATGTTGGGTTCATCAAAATGTAATATGGGAAAATTGGTGTTCACAAGTTTATTCATGTAAACAAGGAACTAGGCCTATTTCCCAAACATTACATTAAAGGAGAGCGTGAAGCTACTTGTCTGAATCAAAAATATGAGAAAAGGACTAAGAATAAGATAGATTTGGGTCTCCTTTGTTTGAGTTGAAAATGAGCTAAGGAAAGATGTAAATTAAATGCAAGATCTAGAGCTAAAGGTGTAAAATTGACATAAATCAACATGAACAAGTAGCTTCATATTTGATATACAGTCATTAACATAAATCTGGAATTAGGGAGTTGAGAGGAATTTGTGTCTAGAATTTGAGCCTAAAAAAGTGGGACAAGGATGCTCTACAAGACCTTGTCCTCTTAATGTAAGATGCAGACAAAGTATATCTTTCTGGCATCAAAATGCAGTCCAAAATGATCTCCTAAAGATTCATCAAAAATTTGTCAAACATAGGTGTGTGGGGCGACCTTGTCCTCCACTTTTTGCTCTTGCAAAATCTAGATTTGATTGTCTTTATCTACTCTGCTTGATTTTGCAATTGTAGCTTCTTAACTTGTAATATGCATACGAAAGAAGAAAAAATGTGTTGGGGATAGGGGTTTTCCTAGGTCAAACCTTGAGTTTGGAATGAATCCTATAATTGAAATTGAAATGGAAATGGAAGTGCAAACTGTTCCTTTTGAGGACAGAGGCTAGATTTGAATTGAAATGTTGAAATTGGAATGTTATACCTTGATGAATCTTACCTTGAAGTCTTCATACAAAGGTTGATGTTGATATATTGGAAAGTAGGATGTCTACATAATGTCTTGATCATGGATGTCATCTTGAATGCTTGAATACTTGACCTCTCCTTCACTACTTGCTCACTTGAATTGAATACAAAATTAAGAGGTGATGGAATTGTAGAAGGATGTCTCGGATGAGGAGGTAAGGCTTTCTTTTATACCTCTTCTCATCAAACATGTGTGAATTTTTGAGATAGTCCAACGTGGGAAGGGAATTCCTGCCCAAATTTTATGTTCGTTATCGGATCTAAAATTAAGCCCTTTAAGAGGGACAATGGAGTACCATTGTCCATGGACAAAGGAACTTGGGGCATCCTTGTCTAGCCTATCAGGGTTGAACTTAAGACCATAGACCATTTTATGTTTGGTGAAAATTGAGATTTAAAGTCAGTGTGAGTAGAATCAAACATGGTCAAAAGAATGAAAGGCTAGAACACTAAAGTGAGACTTGATCAAGGATGAAATTTTATAGGGATACAATTTACAATGTTATTGTTATATCATAGGTAGTTCTTAGATAGAACCTATTCACACTGTTAAGTCCACTTAAGATTAACTTAGTTGTCACCTATAACTTACCATTTAATATTGTTCATATTAGTAATCCTAGGTGTCATTACAAACACACACATATGAGTCACAACTCATTTTTAACATTAGTTTCATATTGCATCATGTATTTAATATTTGTATCAAGGTTGTTGCATTCCTACCCCAACACCTTGCTTTTATAAGCAAGGCTCATTTGTACATTGTATCATATCAACTTCATCTCAATCATATCATTTTGATTTCCATTGTTCAGTCAAGCTCATGTTGCAACATTATTTTATGATTGGTTTATTTCTTGGTTGATCCCTACATTTTATGTAGCTTTATGATGGGCTCTTATCTTTCCAACATGGAATCACAGCTTTGGCCAGGTAAAATTCCATCCCATATCGGAGAATCAAGTGTTTGATAGAGATCCATTAGAGGTGAAAAAAATCACACCCCATCAGGCTAGTTTGTAGAAAAAATTTGCTCAATCGAGCATCATTTTGCAAAGAATCTGGTCTATTTCGGGTATGATTCATCAACTTTCAAAAATTTATTAAATTTTCAGAAGTCACCTCATTCTAGGCTGACAATTGTACCTGTCTTTGGCGATATTATCATTTGGAGACTTCTTTATTATGTTCATGGGTTTGCGGTTTGCATCATCTATTTCATAGGACCTGTGATATTTAAGCAATTGTTTAAGGGTTTTGGTATTGCTTCTATCTGAGGCTTATACTATTTGCAATCACATACATTGTTTTCATTGTGCATTGTGGTTGCAAGCTCATTTCCAAAATATCCCATTGCATTTGGAGTTTTGAGACAGGCTTAATATTTAATAGGTGGTAGTGATAAATTAGTATTGGTTCGTTCGAATTTTTCCCTTGGCAGCATATTATTAATATGTAAAGCTCGAGTTTATCAGTCCAAACTGACTTGGATCGGGTTTCAAGGCTCAATGATTTTCTAAGACTTATGCAAGGCAGTGATTTCATCCTATGTGGCATTCTTAAGGCATCATATTTGCTTTCGAGTTGAATCCTATTTGCTATCATATCGTTATTATCACTTGATCGAGGGTTATTCATTCATTGTGTGAGGCATACTTTTTTTGATAAATAAGCCTTCTATATTAGAAAATAATATTAAAGTACATATTCACAAAAAAAGGTCGAGGGATACAAGATCACTCTGTGAGAGTCACACGACAAGAAGCCGAAGCCAAAAAACAAAGCTATTCATCAAAAAACTTCCTCAAGCAACCAAAGCAGTGGTAGCCAAGGGGGGAGGATCTTGGTCATCTTGCTTGCCCCATACATCATCGGGGCTAAGAGTCAGGTCAGACATAGACCATCCATCTTTTGGGTCTTTTTCTTCTTCTCCTTCGTCCCGCCTGGGAGGTGAAATAGCCAGAGCTAGGCGAGGAAATTTAGAGGTGGTGGCAGCAGGCCACCTAGAACCATCACCTATAGCAAGAGCCAAAGTAACAAGAGCAGCAGAAGGCCACCTTCAGGCAGAGCCACGACATGGAGGAGAAGTCAAGCAAAATGTCCATGCATCATCTCCCCCACTAAAGGAGTGGAAAGGAACTTGGGACCACGGGGTTTGAGAGCATCGAGCAAAGGAGCTTCGGCCACGATGGTTGCCACGGGGCGGAGTGCGGTCGACAGAAATAGAATCCTATGGCACTCAGGCAACCACACAAGGGGTATTGCCCCAATGTTGAAGGAGCTCTTGTAAGTGGCCCACCTCAAGAGCCACTTTATCGGCTTGTACCTGAATCTGCATTAATACATTATTGCAAATTCAAATTTTAGCATAAAGCGAGACATTAATATCCAAAGAGTTGTGAGTAAAAAGAACAACATTTCTATCTTTCCAAAGAGTAAATAGGATCTCCATTCTGAAAGCATGCCATATCTGGGAAAACTTGAAGGGGATTCTAGGCGAATCTCCCAAAAGAGCCATATGCCAAGAAAAGGGCTCAGGCCGAAAAGACCGAAAGAAATCATGGATCCAACTCCAATACTGTTGAGCTCTTCTACATAACTAAAAAATGTGCATAAAAGTTTTTGGATGACCACAAAAAGAGCATCGGTGATTAGGAACCCCTGAATGCTTAAGTCTGGAACCCAAAGGCAACCCTTGAAAAATAACACACCAAGCAAAGCGTACAATCTTGGGTTCAATGGTGGCGGACCAAACAACAAGAAACCCGAGTCTCCAGGATTTCTAAGAAGACTGCAAGTGCCACCGCTAGTTAAGAATATGGACCATAGGTAAATGGGGCACCAACCAGAGATAACCCATTTTGGGTTTGTAGTTGGTGAAAGGAGTCCAAGGATACCACTTCTAATCCTTCCACCAAGGTCTAACAGTCTGAATGCCAAGCTTATGTAATAGATGTGAGGGTAAGGCCGAAACTAGAAGGTCATAAATCTGTCGATCAGATCAAGACAAATAAAACTAGACCTGGAGCATACCATGACCGAAGACTCATAGAAACTCTGGAAAATAGGTCCTTAGGTGTTCAAATATCACATTTGTGCAAACACAGAGCATTAACACCCTATATTTTGGCCAGCGGTAATCCTTGCACTTGAAAAAGAGGTGACCACCAGAGGTTATGTTGATTCATGGAAATCCTATGACAAAAACCATCTCTCACCCACTGAAGCCAAGGCTTAATAGCTTCCAAAGCACGCTAGATGCTTTTAACAACAAAAGTACCCTAGATCTGAACTGGGTCTTTCATAATGAGAAGGGTTTGAAAACCAATCCCCTTCCAAGCCGGCCTATTGGCAGGAAACCCCGAAGAAATGCAATGTCGAAGAAGGATTTTCCAAACCTTGTCGCCAGATAAGGCTCTGATGATCCATTTAGTACATAAAGCAAGCCCTTGTTTCTAGATAGAAATAAGGTCGAGCCCTCCAGACTCCTTGGGAAGGCAACAATACTCCCAAGCGACTCTGTGAAAACCTTGATGGTAGGAACTAGAGGCCCAAAGAAAAGTCTGCAAAAGTCTTTCCAACTTCATGTAAGAGGCCTTGGAATGAGCCCAACATGAAGAGTAATAGACATGAGTGGCAACCAAAACCTTCAAACAAATTTAAAATTTGCCAGCCAGAGAGAGGCTTGGTTATCCAATAGGCTAATTTTTTCTCAATCCTGGCTAAAACAACATTCCAAAGATCCACAAGCGAAGCTTGAAAGATAAAAGGAATGCCCAAAAAGCAAAAAATTTCACCATGATGAAGCCATTTCCAGCCATATTGAAGAATCCAAGGTGGGGTGGGAAGAAAAGACTGTCTATAACATTGCATCTTGTGCCATTGAATGGCCGAACCGGAAGCCAAGCAAAAGGTGTCCAGACATTGAAGAGCAGCTTGAACATTATCTTCTTCCTTAATGAGAGTGAGAAAGGAGTCATCCACAAAATAGCCATGGATAAGTTCAGAAGGTGACTCAGGTGGGGAGATTCCATGGACACATCCAACAGAGATGGCGTTAGTGAGTAAGTACCCAAAACCCTCCACCGCAAGAACATATAGAGCAGGAGCCAAAGGATAGCCCTAGAGAATGGATCTGAAAAGACAAAAAGCCTCAGACTGATGGTCATTGATGGTGATGTAGGTTGAGGTATCTCCAAATAACATCTGGACGGACTGAATGAATCTAGGGCCGAATCCAAGAGCTTTGAGCATAGCCAAAATAAATGGCCACTCAATGCGATCATATGCTTTAGTGAAATCAACCTTAAGGAAGATTGCCCACTGTTTGGAGCGTCGGGCCTAGTCCATCCCTTCCCAAACAACAATAATATTATTCAGAATAAACCTTGACTTGATAAATCCAGTTTGTTCTAGACAAACAATCAAAGGCAGTAGATGACGAATCTGGAGAGCCAAGGCTTTGGCAATCATCTTATACGAGACATTGAGCAAGGTAATAGGTCTCCAATTGCAAATATGCTCTGGATCCCCAACCTTAGGGATAAATTTGATGTTACCCCGGTTAAGCATATTTCCCATGGACTGGGAATGAAAATCTTAAAGGTAGACCTTATGTAGGTCAGGACCAACACAAGGCCAAAGGGCTTTGTAGAACTCGCAAGGGAAACCATCACACCTAAGGGTTTTATCATCCGCCATAGAAAAAATAGCTTCCTTGAGATCATCAATGGTTAGTAAGAGATCACAAAACGTCTATTGAGACTCAAAAAGCCTTTTGGGATCAACAACTAAACAATCTTGCAAAGCTTGGGCTCTGGCCAGAGAGTTTCCCTGCGTTGTGAACACCTTCTCATAACGACGAACAAAAGCTAGCAGAATATCAGGTAGCTCGGTGAGAACAACATGCCTCTCTTTGATTTTCTTAATCCCTATAGAGGTATGATGGGCACGCAAAGCCAGGAAAAATTCTTTGGAGGCCCTGTCACCCACCTTGAGCCAATGTAACCTAGCTTTGATTTGAGCTCCTCTGGCAAAGTAATTATCTACAACTTGTTTTTGATGACGAAGCTGGTCTAACCGAAGTTGTAGGTTAGAATCAAAAGGAGAGGCATATATTTAATTATAGGATCTAGAGTGATATTATTTAATGTGTGAGGCATTTATCTATTATTGAAGCTGACTTCACTAACCATTGCATCTATAAATAATTGGTGGCAAATATTAATTGAGGGCTGTGATATCATATTAGCACACATATATTATTGGTAGGCTACGGTCTTATATAAGCAAGGTTGAATTCCTATTGATCTCACCTCTACAATCGGTGCATACATATCTTGGCCACTCTAATGTATATCTATTAAACTTGCAATTTTATCATCGAGAGGATCAATTTTGAAGCCTATTTTACGATCCATTTTGAGTAGCGATAACTTCTTTTTTCAGTCCGTGTTGTGTTTGCAATTTGTGCATTACCTCTTGTGTGGCTATTAGTTGTAGTTGACCAATAGCATCAACCTTGGAAACTCATATTTTTGGCATGAATATATATTACAAATGACATCTCTTTATCTCAAGTTTCATGTATACACTCTAGGCCATTTCATAGACTTTTCGCAGAGGAAATATATTATTGGCACATCGTGACACACATATTATTTTTGATCGAGAGAACATATTGATCCATGATATTGTATTTTTTGAAAGTTCTTATCAAGTAGTCTACCTTGCCTTGGTTAGCACCTCTCAATATTGACATATCGCCTCAACATAACAATCCATTGGACAATCTGACCTTCCTACCACATTTTTGCATGCAATTAGGTTGCTTCATTTTAGCCCCATAGGCTATTTTTTATATCTAGAGAGTTTTAGCTCAATTTTTGTTAGTTATTTTGTCATTTTTGTTCGATTTGCGTTGTGGCTCACATGGCTCAACTAGGATTTAAGGTTCTTACTCCTCATAATTATCACACACGGAAGGTGAGGATACAACAATTACTTTTCTCAAAGGGATTATTGTCTACATTGAATGAGCAACAACTTGCCTTCACTAAGGAGTATGAGAGATCTGCATATCTAGAAAAATGTGATGAAGCAATGGGCCTAATTGCTATGCATGTTTTAGATTCCTTATTCTTCCACATTGAGAAGTGCACTACACCTAGAGAGGTATGAGATAAATATAAGGATCTCATTGGTTTAGTTAGTGACATTAGAGCTATTCAACTAGAAGTAGAATTGGTATCTCTTTCTATTGATACATTTCCTACTATACATGACTATTTGGTTAAGTTCAATTCTTTGTGTTCTCAATTGGCGAGTTGTAGGAAAGAGAAAATCGACAAGGAATGCATATTCTTGATTTTGTCTAAATTGATCGGTGCCTTTTCATGTTTTGTCACTTCCTTTTATTCCACCATGGATGGGTTGGGTACATAATTTGATATGCCATCATTTGAGACTTTTTGTGAGAGGTTGACTAGGGAACAACCAAAACTTTATCAAAATGATGTCACTAAGTCTCATGCATTGATTGCTACTCCACCTAAGGGGAAAGGGAAGAAAATGAACATGCCCTAGACAAAATCTAATGAGACTCCCACACCCTCTTCTAGAGAGGCTAATCCTAAGAAGGAGAGACCAAAATGTGGTTTTTGTAAGAAATAAAGGGATAGTGAACAAAATTGCTACAATAAAGAAAATCATGAGTTGAAACAATTACTCAAGGAGTATAATATTTTCATTCCTTCTTCATCTAGTTCACATTCTTCTCCTTCTACGAAACATGAGGAGGCTTCCTAGATAGTTACAAAGGAAAGGATCATGCTTTGATTACCACTCATGCACCTAGGGACATTGGATGGATTATTAATTTAGGAGCTTTAGTTTACATCGCTCATTCAACTGAGTTCATGGTTCTAAGTACTCTTAGAGAGCCATATTGTGATAGACTTGTGACTGCAAATAATTAGTTTGTTCACATTGTTGTAGTTGGTAATATTGATTTGGGTTATGGTCTAATATCTAATGTTCATTGCATTATTGAGATTTCTCATAACCTACTTTTAGTATATTAGATTACACAAGCAAGCAACATAGTTGATTTTAATTATAATTTAATGTTCATTCATTGTGCCACAGGAGATATTTTTGCAATGGGTAAGATAGATCATTAGTCTAAAGTGTATACCTTTGACCACTTCATTGATGATGTTGATTCTTATGTTCCTTTGTCTTCCTCATCCAGTGTGGGGAGTAATTTTGTTCCTCTTAATGTGCTTATGGATCTTCTTATGGGATATGTAGATCTAATCATGATTCCTCGATTGTTACTTGAGTTGTTGTGTTGTGTTGTCATTGATGTCAACCTATCTTGTGTTGACATTGATGTCACTATTTGTTGCAGATGTTTCGAAAGTGTATGTTTTGATGTTGTTGTGTGGTCTGTAGTGCTATTGAGTAAAGTTGAGGTATTTTCAAAAGGTTGGTGTAGTGGAAGTTTCAATATGCAAAAAAATATATTTATGCATGAAATAATTTTTAATGTCTCAGTGATAGAATGCTTTGCATTCCTTTGGTATTTGAATATTATGATGTGTGGTTCTAGATATAATGTTCATGATCTGTGTATATTATACTATCAATTTTATAGGTACTCTGTTTCTTAGATGGTGGAGTTAGTTGTCGTTGTTTCTGATAGTAGCAATCAGTTAGAACTGGTCTAGAGAATTCTTGGTGGTTCTAGAATTTTTGGCGGTTCTCTGATTTGAGGTTTCGAGTGTTGTAGCTTGGAGGACATGTTCATATGGTTTGTGAAATGTTCCAGTTCAATTTTCTAGTGATGGTTTGACTAGCAAGTGAAGTTATGGTGTTCTGAGTTCAATGTTGTTAATCGAGTTATTTTCTGGTTGATTGTGGTGATGTATCCTATCTAGATCATGCCTTTTTGGTGTGGATATGCTTTGGTGGTTGAGTGTGGAAGTTTATATGGGTCTCACCATGGCGTGTGAAGATCCACATTGAGTTTTGTGCATGGAAGATTATTTTTGGGCTAATTGGTTGGCGTGCTACATTGTTTATGTACACGTTGCACTCGATGTCGATCTTGGAGGATGTGTTAGCATGTGTGGTTTGTTGGTATCATTTTGAAAGGATGTGTTGTGATGTGTTTGGGTCCTCTCTATCTCTTGGAGTGGACCAAAATGGATGTTATAGGTCTGGGTGGTTGAATTTATATAATTTTATATATTCTATTTGTGGCCGACCTAGTTGAGGGTTTTAATGAATTACTTGTATATACATGTGTGCAAATGTATGAGTTGAATATGGGATGGATGTGAATTGATGTGAAGTTGATTTGAATGATGCACAAGTAGATTTGGTATGGAAGAAGTGTGAAAGACAATTGTGAAGAGTTTTGAGACAAATTTTGAAGTTAGATGTGTTTTCCATGGCATTGGTCACTTAACACATTAGTTCAAGGACAATTTCATGATCAGGAAAAGTCATTAATTTTAGTTCATTTGACCTATGCAGCCACCGAAAGAAGGTGTGTTCCTTTTGGAATTTGGTGCACATTTATATCTTGCCCTAAGGTTGTGTGCCTTAGTCTTACAAGTCCCTTCATGGGCAATGAGCTACTTGGCCTTAAGCCTAAAACAATGCAATCAATTATTCATATTGTGAGTGTGATTCACACTTTGATTTTTCCTTATTTAGGATATTCCACGTAAATTTGGTGTTTATGTGTGTTATTGCTTTGTGGTTTAATATTTCACAATTGCAATAATAAGTTAATTGTGGTTTGAAGCTTAATTAATTATAAGTAAAGTGTTCTGAGGTTCGAATTGATTCACTTCCTCTCTCAGTCTTGTGGTGTGTTCAATAATTGACATCAAAGCTTGGTTCCTCTTAGAAGAGCTTAATTGTTTGAAGATCTAGGATGGACTTGGAAGTTAATTTAAAAGAACCAAGGTTTGATGGTACAATGTACTCTTATTGGAAGGAATGAATGGAATGTCATTTGGAATCTCTATCAATTGGAATATGGGAGAGTATTAAGAATGGATATAGTGCTCTGACAAATGGTCATCAAATTTTGGATGAGGTTAAGGCACATAAGAAAAATGCAAAGGATAAAGTTGCATTTATCAATTGTTTAAGTAATGTTGTATTTTCTAAATTTGTTGAGTTGGAATCTGCTAAAGAAGTCAAGGAGAAGTTGAGTAGTGTATATGAAGGTGATGAGAAAATAAAATAAGCTAAGTTGACAAGTCTAAATCACAAATTTGAGAGCCTAAGAATGTCTAATGGCGATAACATTGAAAGCTATATACATCGGGTAAATGAGATTATGAGCACAATTAAGGGTATTGGTGGTAAATTAGAAGAAAGTGAAGTTGTGAGAAAGGTGATGTCGACACTCCTAAATGCTGCAAACCTAAGAAATATGATATTTAAGAAGGCCATGATATGGACAAGTACACTTTGGATTAACTCTATGACTCACTCTCTGTCTACGAGATTGTTGAGCTAGATGAGTTGCAAAAAGAGAAGAAAGATGTTGCATTCAAATCTAGCAGGAAGATTGAAGATTAACCTTAATTTTAAGTAATGACATGGATTACATAGAAGAAAAATTTGTGAGAAAACTAAAGAAAGGATCTAGAAAGTACATAAGTTACCCTTCAAATGTTTCAATTGTGGAAGAATTGGTCATTATGCTTCTAGATATACTTATAGGGAGGACTATGATAGAAGATTTAATGATGATAATAAGGGAAGAGAAAATCAAAGATGAAATAGCATAAATAGGAGAATATCTATGATAGAGACAAATCTAAGAATCTTGAATTTTTGTTCAATGGCAACTTATTCATCTAAAGAGGAAGATAGTAATGACTCAAATGAAGAATCATTGCTTTTAGCTATAGAGGAGAATAATGAGGAAAGGTCTAATAATCTGGAAGACGTAAAGAATAGTGAAAAATCAGAAAATGTGAAGACTACACTTCATGTGAAAGTAGAGCCCAGGGTATGGATAATTGACTCTGGATGTTCAAATCATATGACAGGTGCTAAAGTTTGTTGATCTTGAAAAGTACATATGATGGTGGTTCTATAAAATTTGTAGGTGAGGAAGTTGCACCTATTTGTGGTAAAGGTACTATTTCAAATGATGGTAAGCATAAGACTAGTGATGTTCATTATGTTAAGAGTTTGAGACATAATCTTTTAAGTGTGAGTGTAATGTCATGAATTACACTCCGTTTAATTCTACGCTACATAAGCACCTCCACTTTATGTCAATTGGAGATCTTTTTAACCACCTTGTCCTTTTGTCCATCTCACTTGTCCTGACATCCTCTGCATTGTCCTTTTCATAACATGTTGACTGTTTGACTTGTAAACACTAGCGCATTGTGGAGACATTTGTGTATTGTTCTAGCATCTCACGAATTTGACAATTTGAAGGTGGTTGTTTGAGCATTACGTCTGCACTTGGAAGATGCATGTAATACCTCTACGTGCATCCATCTATATCTTCCTTCATCCCAACATGTTTATCTTCCCTCTTAGATTTCATTTGGCCTCTTTAGTTGCTCATTCCATTAGTCTACTTGTTGCTGTAACTTTCTTCTCGTATCTACACTTGTTCATGCTCATTTTTGGAAGCTCTCCTTCGTTGTGTATTTCGCTCCCATATGTTGTTGCAATCATTACGCTTTGAGGAAGGTCGACTTCTTCTTCTTCTCCATCCAACAAACCTCTCACTTTCGTGTGGAATGGGAGTCTTCTTCCTATTTCTTTGTTATCTTCGTAGAATATTATCTATTATCATTGTTATATCTTTTTTTATCTATTATTTCCATTATTATCACATCTATCTATCTTGGTTGTCTGTGGAGGTGGAAACATCAAAGTGGGGGTCTGACTGTGGCAAACCTCTAAAACATAGCCACAACCTTTCGTCTTTGTTTGTCTTGTGTGGAGGTTGCTAAGTAGATTCGCGGAGCTAGCTAGAGACTTCAAGCATGGATCGGTTGTAAGATTA
Source organism: Cryptomeria japonica (assembly GCF_030272615.1). Classification (NCBI taxonomy): domain Eukaryota; kingdom Viridiplantae; phylum Streptophyta; class Pinopsida; order Cupressales; family Cupressaceae; genus Cryptomeria; species Cryptomeria japonica. The sequence continues at coordinate 658,861,339 of NC_081406.1, read as the reverse complement.
CATATCTTTCTTTTTATCTTGCACTACTTCATAAATAGTCTCATTTACCTTTTTTTATCACTTTTTCCTTCTTTTTTATTATTTAGACACATTTTTGTTACAATTCATTTTCTGTACAAAATCTATGACTCTGTTTTTATAGGATTCCAACGCGTTGTGCTATCATCTAAGACTCGTGCATGTGTCCTCAAATAGAGTGTCATTGAGTTGTGTCAGAAGACCTTTCAAACATGTTTAGTGTCATCTATGGGGTACCTAATAGTCTTATACTTTGTATCGTATCCCAAGTGGAGAGGTTGAATAGCAAGTCCTCGACTGGTGTTCACCTACTTGTCAGAGTGGTTCAATTTTTCCCTTCTACATTTTGGTGAACCTGATGTGAACCTTCATCTCACATATCTTAAGATTAGTTTCATCTTCTATATATTTTATTTGTCATCTCTATCATTTATGCATCATCAAACCTCGAGTTAGGTGGTGGCCTCGTTGTCAACATGATCACTATCACTCCTATCTCACTACCTAGTCAAATGATGCAAAACAAATAAATATCATTCACACCTTTGGACACGCCCTATAGCAGGGAGCCTACTCTATTATAAGTTACAACTAAGATCAACAATTACTTTGTCACAGGTGTGATGGTAGATCCCACTTGCCAGGTTGATGTTATTATCAAGGAAGCTTTATTCATTAATGATTTGCATAGGGTAAGATACAATGAGTGTCATGCCTTTGTTCGTACACATGAAAGGTTTTTTGTTCCACCCCTCGAAAATACCCTTTGACGATATTTGTGGGACCCAAAGTGATCTTCACCACCTTTGTTGTTATTCTTGAATCGAACCTGTTATGGGTTAAGCTAGATATCCACTGGCTAATTTCCATGGAAGTAGTCCCTTCAGTAGTTCATAAATGTTTGAAGTTTCCTCATAAGGGCACTATGAACACTATCTAGGATACTGGATTTCAGCCATGGATTACCCGTGGGGGTTTTTCGTTAGACCATATTTGAGCTGCTTTGATTGAGCCATGAATCCCCATGGAGATTTGTTGTATAAAGAATACTATAAATACAAGATGAGAGAATTATCTTCTTCATCAGATTATCCTATAGTCTCCTTGCCTCTTCCTGCACCCATCACCACCCCATCTATTCATGTGTTGTAGCGAGTAGTACCTTATGCCCCTTCTTCATTAGGGGTTGAGGTTAAACCTGTTCCTCGGGGTAGACCTCCTCACCCACCTAGAACCACACAACCTCTAGTGGTTCCTTCTGTTCATATGTTTGTACTTGATACAAACAAAGGAAAGGTATTCGTCCTGCCACAATTCACATCCTGCCCTTCCTTTTAGATTCACATCCTTGCTGACATCCCTTGTCTTTCCCAGTATGATAAATGTAGGCATTCACCTTGTGCTCACTCATTTCCACTGGCTCTCACATCACAGCCTCTAAGGGTACCCCTTGCTCCTCCAAATACTCCTTGAGAAAAATCAGGAAGGGTGCCCGTAGCTGTGGACGTGAGACATGTGTCAGTTCACCTCTTGCTTCATCGATTGGGCCTTCTCCCTTGCCAGTTCTATCTCTAGATCCACCTCTCCTATGGAGCACGATGGTGTTGAGCCTCCCCAATATTTCATTCCCGAACCCCATCTATGTTTTAATTCGTGAGCGTGTGAGCGCAAGCGTCATCAGTGAATGATGACCCATGATTGTGAAGTTGCTTTGAGTGTCACTAGTGAATCGATGGTGTCTGTCCCTGCCATTTTGTGCCCACTTCCAATCTTGCTAATCTTTCTCCTTCTTTGTCTTCTACCCTTTTGCCATTCGCTCCAGGGATTATTGATGAGACTTACCCTAAACTTGTGTAGGTTTTAGTCACCCTTCCATGGAGCCTCCCTTGATCACTTCCTTGCCAGATGTTCCTCCGTTTTCCCAATCCGTGAATATTCTTCATACAGAAGTAGTGCCTAGTGCATTCCTTTCTAATTTGTCTTTTTTGTAGTGGCCTTTGCATAATAGTTTTCCTAGGGTACTCAAACCTACTATGGTTGATCGGAGGTCTTCACCTTCATAGAAACCAAAGTGGAAATTTGAGCAAGGCCCCATGCTTGAGTTTCATTACCAGAAGTGAATTTTGACACTTTCGATTTCTGTGTCTTTACCTAATTTTGTTTCAATTTTATTGTCTTCTTTTGTTTGCTTTTTTGAGGATGTTCCACCTTCTCAAGAGTTTTCTTTTGCCTCTCTTTTAGAAGTTGGCAGTGCAGATCCTATTCCGCCACCTTGGGTTGAGTCACTTGCCTCTTCTGATGAGAGGTGTTTGTTTGACTCCTTAGAGGATATCTTGACACTATTGACAATCTTTACATGACCATTGAACCTCTCTTACTAGGGGCTCTTGGACAAAAATGTGGAAGCTACTTCATCTCTAGCTCCTGTTGCCGGTGTTGCACTCAACGCTGCCCTTGTAGTTGTCCCCCTTTGGTCTCGACCTCCCTCCCCATATGATCAATATTGGGAGGATGGTGACCTATTGGTGGATGATCTGTAGTTTTGTGCCTCTCTTTCTTTACCTTGTAGATTAATGTGTGTTTTCTTGTGTTCCCTCGTACTTTCTTTATATGTTTGTTCCCTCCTGAAGGACCCAAGTCACCCTATTGGTACTTGAAAACAAGAGGTTATTTGTCTTTGTATGTTACGTGCTCTCTTAAAGGACCCTAAACTGCATAGGTACTTAGAAACATGGGATTTTTTGTTGCAATATTCTTCTATTTGTTAAATTCCCTTCTTCTATCTATCATATATTGCTTTTCGATATTGGGGATGATACAAAGCATTGGGGGCATTTAGGCTTTCTTCCATGTTGACCAAATTTTTATTTTCTCTTTGTTTTCATGTAATTTCTTCCTATGATTCGTAAAGTTTGGTACCATGATGAAAGACTCATACGTAGCTATACATCATCTATTTTCACTGCAATGGGATCTAACGCCAAATCAACGAATCTCCCTATGCCTTCACGTTTTTGTTGATGTTGCGGGTCCTATGTGTCATTGCAAGGTGACATTCCATGGAAACATCTCATTACGTTTATGTGACACAACATCCCTTCTCCTTATAATGACATGTGTTTCAAACATACCACTCTAAGGGGGGCCTCTCATGCTTTCATATTTCTTCATTTATGCATTATCATATCCACATTTTGCAAAATTTTGTTTGCCTATTATTGGGGGCCAAACCACTTGATCTACTATCGCCCTATCGTATGGCCATCTTGGATAACTTGCTACCCATACTGGCCAAATCTATCATCCTATTTGCCTATTAGTGGGGGTCAAACCACTTGATTTGAGGTCACCCTATCATATGCCTATCTAGCATAGCTTGCTATCCATATTGGTCAAATATATAAACTATTATCTTGTTTTCCTTGGTGGGGGCCAGACCACTGGATCTTATCGCCTTTTGTGGGAGACAATCCACTCTATCTAAGCTCGCCCTATCGTATGGATATCTAGCATAATTTGCCACCCATACCAATGAAATCTATTTATCTATTTATCATTATTTGTTATCTCAATGCTTGTATCATATTATTCACTTTTTCATCTAACATGCTTGTCTGCAGCTAACATGTTTTTGATGGAACAACCCAACAACATCTTTTTAAAGATCAAGGACTCTTCCTTGGGGGAATCTCTTCATGGGTAGAGGATTTTTCTTCCCCTTCATATATTGGTAATCTTTACTTTAGCTCACATCTCGATAATAATAATATGCTCGCTAAAGTGGGAACAAAATATAGTGTCATAGATTACACCCTGTTTAATTCTACGGTACATAAGAACCTCTGCTTTACGCTAATTAGATATCTTCTTGACCACCTTGTACTTTTTTCCATCTCACTTGCCTTGTCATCTTCCGTGTTGTCCTTTTCTTACCATCTTGACTATTTGACTCATAGACACTAGCACACTACGAAGACGTCTGCATGTTGCGCTAGCATCCCGCGAATTTGACAGGCTCAAGGTGGTCATTTGAGTGTTGTTCCTGCACCTAGAAGATTCTTGTAACACCTTTGTGTGTTTCCTTTGACATTCACCTTTGTCCCAACATGTTTATCTTCACTCCTGGAGTTCATTTGGCCTCTCTGGTTTCTCATTTCCTCACTCTACTTGTTTCATTGACTTTCTCCTTGTATCTATGCTTATTCATGCTCATTTTTGGAAGCTCTCCTTCACTATGTATTTGTCTTTCATACATTTCTACCATCATCATGCTTTGAGGAAGGCCAACTTATTTTTCTTCTTCTTTATCCATTCTTCTTTATCCAACAAACCTCTCGCTTTGGGTGTAGAAGGGGAGTCTTCTTCTTCCTCTTTCTTTGTTATCTCAGTAGCATATTGTATATTATCATTGTTATATATTTTATATACTATTTCCATTATTATCACATTTATCTATTGTGGCTGTCTGTGGAGGTGGAAACACCAAAGTGGGGGTCTGACTGTGCCAGACCTCTAAAACACAACCACAACCTTTCATCTTTATTTATCTTGTGTGCAGGTTGTTGAGTAGATCTAAGGAGCTAGGAGACTTCAAGCATGGACTGCTTGTAAGATTATATCTCTTTCTTTTTCTCTTGCACTAATTCATAGATAGTTGCATTTACCTTTTCATATCATTTTTTACTTCTTTTTTGTTATTTAGACACGTTTTGTCATAGTTCATTTTTTGTACAAACTTTGTGACTCTCTTTGTACAAGATGCAACCACTTCACGCTGTCGTCTAAGACCCATGCATGCATCCTCAAACAAAGCATCATTGAGTCATGTTAGAAGACCTCTATGAAACATTTAGTGTCATCTAAGGGGTACTTGGCAATTTTATACTTTTTACCACATCCCTAGTGGAGAGGCTAAATAGTGAATCCCCCACTGGTGTTCACTCACCTATCCAAGTGGTTCACTTTTTCCCCTCTTCATTGAGTCAAATGTGCAGTAAAGGCTATAAGATTATATTTCATGGGTTTGTATGTGAAATTTGGAAAGGAAGTTCCAAAAGATTAGCTGTAGAAGGTATACAAACTAATGACAATGTTTACTATGTGAAGGATAACAATGGTAGTAGTTGTATGTTGGTGTAGAGTAGTGAATGTTGGTTGTAACACAAAAGGATTGGGACATATCAATTTTGACAATATGACAAAGATAAATTATACTCGCGTCATAAGAGATTTACCAAATATTATCAAACTTGTTGATACTATGTGCAAGGAATGTCAACTAGGAAAGCAAACAAATAGGAGATTCAAGAACAAGGAGTATTCAACTTCAAACCTTTGGAGCTAGTTCATATAGACCTATGTGGACCTACAAGGACAAGAGGAGTGAATGATGAAATGTATTATGTTGTTTTATTGATGATTATTCTAGAATGACATGGGTTACTTTGTTGAGAGAAAATCTAAAGCATTAGAAAAATTTAAAGTATTCAAGTCTATGGTTGAAAATCAAGTTGATACTAGAATCAAATCTTTAAGATCTGATAGAGGAGGAGAGTTTACTTCAAATGAATTTGATAGATTCTGTGAAGAGCATGGTATTAGAAGAAATTTTTCTACTCATAGAACCCCTCAACAAAATGGAGTAGCAGTAAGAAAGAATAGGATTGTTGTTAAAATGGCTAGAACTATGATAAAGTATGTTAACCTGCCTAATGTGTATTTGAAATAGGCTATGCATAATATTGTTTATATTATTAATAGGGTTTAGATAAGAGTGAATCACACAAAGACACCTTATGAGCTATGGAATGGTAGACCTTGCACAGTTAAGTACATCAAAATCTTTGGAAGTAAATGCTACATAAGGATAGATGAAGAAGATCTAGGAAAGTTTGATGCAAGAACAGATGAAGGCATATTCTTGGGATATTTTACAAGGAGTAAGGATTATTGGTATTACAAAAAGAGGTTAAAAAATATTGTGGAGAGTACAAAACTCAGATTTAGTGAAGAATGAAATTAGATTAAGACTGAAATAAAATTTCAGATTGAGATAGAAGTTGTTTTGAAGGTTGTAGAAGAGAAATAAAAAACATGTGTAGATGAAAAGAAACCTAAATAGACTCTTAAGATACCATCAAATTATGTGAGGAAGAATAATTCAGAAGAACAAATTATTGGAGACAAGAATAAATGTGTTCAAATAAGAAGAAGGCTTGTGGAAACTAGTGAATAAGAAAACTATTGTTTCTTATCTCAGGTGGAACCAAAGACCTATGCGCAAGATAGCAAGGATGAAAGTTGTATTAAGACAATAGAAGATAAATTGAATCAGATAAAGAACAAACAAACATCCGAACTAGTACCTAGACCAGTGGATAAGAATGTGATAGGAATCAAGTGGGTGTTTCAAAACAAGTTGAATGAAGATGGAAAGGCTAGATTGGTAAGTAAGGGTTATTCACAATTTGAAGGTATAAACTTTGAAGAGACTTTTTCTCTAGTTGCAAGAATGGAAGCTATAAGGATGTTTCTTGCATTTTTTGCTTACAAGAGCTTTAAAGTATATCATTTGGATGTCAAGTCAACATTTTTGAATGGAGAACTTGAAGAAAAAGTATACATTAAACAACCAAATGGATTCAAGCTATCAAAAGATCTGGATATGGTTTGCAAATTGAAGAAGGTGCTTTACGGACACAAGAAAACTCTTACAACTTGGTATGCAAGGTTGGATAGGTGTTTGTTGCAGCAAGAATTTAAGAAAGGTACTACAAACAATAATCTTTATTTCAAAGTTGAAGGTGATAAATTGTTAATTATTGTTGTATATGTTGATGATATCATATTTGGAGGAGATGATGATGCATGCAGGAAGTTTGTAGAAGATATGTAGAAGGAATTTGAGATGTCTTTGATAAATGAGATGTCATTTTTCCTTAGTCTTCATGTTATTCAATCTAAAAAAGGCATTTTTATTTCTCAAACCAAGTATATCAAGGATATTTTGAAGAAGTTTGAGATGGATAATTCTAAACTAATTACGACCTTTATGGCTACTAGTTGTAAATTAAGCAAGGATGGTGGATCTTCAAAGGTTGATCTGAAAAAAGTATAGATCTATGATTGGAGAGTTGCTGTATTTAACTGCTTCATGACCATATATTATGTAGGTTGTTTGTTTGGTTGCAAGATATCAAGCTAATCCTAAGCAATCTCATGATCAAGCAGTGAAGAGGATATTCAAATATTTTAAAGGGACTCCAAACTATGGATTATGGTATATGAAGGATGATGATTTTACACTGAAAGCATATATAGATGTTGAATGGGTCAGATGTTTTGATGACAAGAGAAGTACAAGTGATGGTGCATTTTTCTTGGAAGACAAATTGGTCTCTTGGTTGAACAGGAAATAGGATTCAATGTCATTATCTAGTGTATAAGCAGAATACATTGCAACAACATCTTGCTCTACTCAGGTTGTGTGGATGAAGCAAGCTCTTAGTGATTTTAACGTGAAGTATGATGAAGAAATTCCTATTATGTGTGATAACACAAGTGTTATTAACATTTAAAAGAATTCGGTAATGCATTCAAGGACTAAACACATTGAAATTCAGTATCATTTGTTAAGAGAGAAAGTTGCAGAGAAGGAAGTTAGATTGGAATATGTTCCTACTAAAGAACATATTGCAAATATATTTACTAAGGCTTTGGTAAAGGATATCTTTGAGTATCTCTAGCAGAAGTTGGGGGTTATTTCCCCTTCTTCTTTAAACTAGATGCATTTAGTTGGTGCATCTATCTAGGGGAAGTTCTAAAGTTCATCTTTTGCTCCTAGATTGATATGGTGGGTGCTCTCAGAGGGAGAAATGAGTGTTGCAGTTATTAGTGTCTTATTAGTAAGGGGGAGAGAGATTTTACCATAGTGCCCTTTGTACTTGATTTCAAAGGGGGAGAGAGATAAGTTGTGAGTTCATTTTTTCTTTGTTGTTGGTTGTGTGTTCTCATCAATGAAAAAGGGGGAGAATGTTGGAAACTTGAGTTGTTGTGTTGTGTTGTCATTGATGTCAACATGTCTTTTGTTGTAATTGATGTCACTATTTGTTGCAAGAGTGCAGTTCTGGATATAATTTTCATGATCTATGTAATTGTTACCTATTTTCGCTACTAGCTCAATCAGGTAGAGCTATGATATTTTACACATGAGCAAGAAGGTGCATTTTTTATTCTGCTAAATTGCATTCACGATTATTTGAAAAGAAAGACAAAAGATTGAAATATCATTTTCATGGCAGAAAGATGTAGGAGATATCAGATCAATATGCCTTAGAAGGAGAAACAAGTGCTAAGTATGAAAAGAATACATGTTTTTGTCCAACTTGTTTGCTTCATGTGCAGACATAGGGAATATAACTTTTTGTTCATTGAATTATAGCATGTGGGGTAAAATGTGGCTCCCACGAGGGTTGAGCCCAACATGCTGATGGAGATGGGTGTTTCTTTGCAGTTTTTTGAGTTTTTGCCTTATCGGCAAGACCTACCCCGATCAGCAAGACTTACCCCGATGAGCAAGCATAGGCGTGGAGCAGTTGTATCAAGTATTGACGGAAGTGTTTTCCATCTACCTTGATATCCTGATGAGGTCGCCAGTGGATTGGAGCGAGTCGGAGTGCATGGTGAAGCGTGCCATCAGGTATTAGCAAGACTAGTTTTCATGTCACCTAATAATCCGATAGGAAAGTACACTTTTGGGAGCGTGCCATCGGATATCAGTGGGAGTGTTTTGACGCTACGCCGATAACCCGATAAGAAGGTGCGTGAGTTGTAAACTGTCTGCAGACGAGTGACTCAGTCCAGGTGAACTCAACGTGAAATGATGAGAAGTTAGCAGTTTTGGAGGAGTTTTTCTTTCAGTTAGAGTCCTGATTTGGTGGAGAAATGACAACACATATTTTTGGGAGCCAAAATTCATTTTAAAATTTTGAAAAAAGTTTACTTGTATAAGGGACTTTTTGTCACTTAGTTCTAGAGTTCTGGAGTTTTGAGATTGTGTAGTAGAAGATACTCATGCTCCTGTAACTCATTTTCTTATGAGTTTCTGAGATTTGTAATGCAGATACCTCCTATTGATCAATAAAGAAGTTCATTTTCCTTCTCAAATTTGTGTTGTTCAAGCATTGTGTGTGAGTTCTTAGAGTGAATTTTTGTGATTTTTATAGAATCCTTCTTTTCATCTTATTGCCTCGGTGTTATGATCATATGTAGCATGTTATAGTGCAAGTCAGTGAATGTGTTGTTATATTTAATGTTTGAAGCTGTGAAAATATCAGTGTTTTCCTCCTGCAAATATATAAAAGTTTAAACCTTTCATATGAATCATTTTTGCAAGCATGCATATTTGAGTTGTGAGATTGCAAAGCTTCATTATCTGAGTATTTTGTGAGGTTTGTAAGCATTTGCAAGTCAGTTTCAGTCATTGGTGGATCACCTTTTTATCTATAGTTTCATTTTATGCATTTCCTTCTTCCCTTTTCTCATAAATTCAATTAAGTTTTTAGGTGATCAAATAGGAAGTCGGCCTATAATCCGGAGGTCTGCTCTCATAATAGGATACCCACAGCCTCAGAGCAGTCTAATGTGTCACTGGATTGCAGGAATTTCAAGCTTGCATCGGGTGCAAATCCACATGACAACAGTAATTATACTATCAAGTTTATAGGTTCTTTGTGACTCAGATGGTTGAGTTAGCTATTGTTGTCTCTGACAATGACGGTCTATTAGAATTGGTCTAAAGAATGCTTGGTAGTTCTCTGATTTGAGCTTTCAAGTGTTGCAGTTTGGAGGACATGTTCATTTCACTTGTGTAGTCTTCCAATTCAATTTTTTGGTGATGATTTGATTGGCAAGTGAAGCTATGGTGTTTTGAGTTCTATGTTGTCAGTTGGGTTTTTTTTCGGTCGACTGCGGTGATGTATCCTATCTAAATCATGTCTTTTTGGTCTGAATATGCTTTGGTGGTTGTGTGTGGATGTTGATATGGGTCTCACCATGGCATGTGAATATTTGCATTGAGTTTTTGTATGGGAATATTATTTTGGGGTCAACTAGTTGGAATGTTATATTGTTTATCTACACGTTGCATTTGATGTCGATCTTGAAGGATGTGTTAGTGTGTGTTGTTCATTGGAATTATTTGGAAAGGATATTTTGTGATGTGTTTGGTTCCTCTCTATCTCTTGGAGTAAACCAGAATGGATGTTATAGGTCTGGGTTGCTGAATTTATGTAATTTTCTATATTTTATATGTGGCCAACCTAGTTTATGGTTTTAATGAGTTATCTTGTATATATATGAGTGTAGATGTATGAATTAAGTATGATATGGATGTGAAATGATGTCCATGTCATTGGTCGCTTGACACAGTGATTCAAGGATGATTTCATCATCAAGAGATCTTATTCATTTTAGTTCATTTGATCCCCTGCACTTGTTGAAAGAAGGTGTGTTCCTTTTGGCAATTTGTGCACATTTGCATATTGCCCTAAGGTTGTGTTCCTCAGGCTTGCAAGTCCTTTCAGGGGTAGTGAATTCTTGGCCTTGAGCCTAAAACATTGTAATCAACTATTCATATTGTGAGTGTGATTCTCACCGTGGTTTTTTCTCGTTTAGGGTTTTCGACATAAATTTGGTGCTCATGTGTGTGTTGTTCTTTGTGATTTCATGTTTCATAATTGAAGTAATAAGGTAATTGTGGTTTGAAGCTTAATTAAACATAAGTAATGTGTTTTGAGGTTTGAACTAATTCACTCCCTCTTAGTCGTGCAATGTGTTCAACACCCATTACCTACCACATCAAAGTTGACATTTGACATAGATTATAAGACTTTGACACAACATAAGATATTTATTTTTTCAAATTTGTGGTTCTAATATGGTTTCATTTCAGGCCTATTCGACTTAGCTTCTCATTCTTCTACTCCAAATTTGGAGGACATGATTGAGGAGGTATGATTTCTCTTTGCATATTTCACCTTGGAGGATGTTCTTGAGTCTCCTTCATCCATTGTTTCTTCTTTTATTGGGGATCTTCCTAGTGTTGATGAGACAATTGACTTTTCTTTAGAGCTTTCATTATTGATACTTCATCCTTCTCATTTCATCATGTATATGGAGTTTCTTCTACACGCACCATTGGATTTCTTTCTTTCCAAGGAAATATATATTGTTTGTCGTCATTAGATTCTCTTTTGGCTTCAAGCATTCTCCAGTGGTTTTAATGGCACTTCATTATGGGGGGCAATCTTGTCTTTATCTTTCCCTTCATTAGAGAGGTGATTGTATTGAATTCTTGTGATGGATGTAGTTCTAGGGGGTATTTATGTGAGACCTCCTTACATCACATTATCTATCAATTGTACATAATTTGCATCTCTCTTTTTTGGAGAGGATTTTTCACCCCACAGGGTTTTCTCATTTTTTCTGTCTGTGAGAGATTAGTTGCATGATTAGTTGTGCATAGGTACCTAACATGACCTAGTTGTCAATAACCATCTATTGCATCTTCATATTAATCTAGTATCATTTGCATAATAATTTATCTCCCTAAGTTGCACTTAAGGGAGGGGGGGGGGGGTGTTGATGTGAATAAAGTTATATCCTAACTAGTTCATAGTTAGAACCTATTCACATGGTTAAGTATAGCTTAATTGTAACATGTAACTTATCATTTAATATTGTTCATGTTAGATATCCTAGGTGTCATTATAGATACATATAAGTCATAACTCATTATTTAATATTAGTTTTATAATGTATCATGCATTTAATATTTGTATCAATGTAGTTGAATTCTTATCTCATCACCTTGTCTTTATAAGAAAATATCATTTGTACATTATATCGCATCAATTTTATCTCAATCATATCATTTCAATTTCCAATGTTCAATCATATCTTGTTTACTCAATTATGACTCCTTATAACCAAGTTAAGCCAAGAATAAAAAATAGTTATTTTAGGGCACATGGGAGCTAGGAGGAGGTTAGTTTTTTGGTCATACTACTGACGTCATGTAAATGTCAAATCTTCTTGGAATATCCCCTGTGTCAAAAATAATCACCTCCTTGCCAACAAAATATCACGATCACTAGAATATGACAAATTTCTCAAAATACTCTATGAGAGGTAAGTGTTTATATCGAATTTTAATCTACTTGTAAACCCTAACTAAGATCCAACCGCTAACCTAGATCTACAAACTAATTCAACACAACATCAATAGAGAACTACCATGCATGCAAATAACAATGAAATAACAAAAATTTTACCATTTACATAAATAGTAGGCTTGTCTCTATTGTTGTCCTATCCTCCATGATCTTGTATTTGATATGGTTTCTCTAAGATTTGTGTTGCACTTGCACAAGAGGTCATGAAATAACTTAGTGTGGTTGCTTGATGATGCAAAGATGATATGCAGATGTATAGAATGATTTTGACAAAATGTAAGTATCCTTCAAGTATGCTATATGTAAAATGAGAGGAGGAAGCCTCTTTTATAGAGAACATCCTAAAAATGGAGGGTTGTGATTAAGAGTTTAAAGGATAAAATAAATGGCTAGGATTGAGTAGGTATTTAGAAAGACATATCGTCATGTGGATAAATAAAAAAGGTAAAATTAATTAATTAAATAAATAAAGTATTTATTTAATTAATAGAAGAAGGACCACATAAATTAAATAAATAAAAAATTTCATTTCCAAGTTGATGGTGAAGAGGCTCAAACCAATTTTGATGAAGATCATCTCGTCGGAGCAACATGGCTTTACCCCAGGGTGAGAGATTACGAATAGTATCATCATGGCAGCAAAGACTATTCATACAATGCATAATTCCAAAGCTAAAGATATGATCATTAAGCTAGATGTGAGCAACGCATATGATTGGGTATCTTGGAATTTTCTTTTTGAGGTTCTCAATAAATTTGGTTTTAAGCAAAGGTGGTTGGATTGTATAAAACATTGTGTTTCATCTGTCAATTACTCTATGATTGTCAACGGGATTGTTAGCGGTTTTTTCCAAGCTACTAACGGGTTAAGACAAGGAGATCCCCTGTCATCATTTTGTTTGTGTTAATGGAAGAAGTACTTGGAAGGAGTATCAAATATAGAGTTGGTCAGGGGGCTTGGAAAGGTATTTCTATCAATAGGAATATGGAACTTGTGAGAGTTTGCGGATGACATGATATTATTTGGAGAAGCTTCAGAAAGAGAAGCTTTGATTATTAAAAAGGTGCTAGATGATTATGAGGAATATTTTGGATAGAGTATGAATAAACAAAAATCGACGATATATTTCTTAAATTCAAATAAAAGGACACAATTGAAGATCATGAGCATCTTGGACTATGGTCAAGGTTGTTTTCTAATAAAATATTTAGGGGTGCCATTATTTACTGGGAGAGTTGACACTAAAATTTGGGAAGAGGTGATAAACAAGTGCCAAACAAAATCAACCTCTTGGAAAAATAAATGGTTGACTCAAGCCGGGAGATTACAAATTATTAGGTTGGTACTCTCGATCGTCCCAACCTATTTCATGTCTTGTTACAAACTATCTAGCAGGGTGGCTACTGCTCTAGATGGGATGCTGAAAAAATTCATTTGGGAAGGTCATATAGAGGAGAAAAAAATTCCTTTAATCAATTGGGACACGACATGTTTGTTAAAGGAAGATGGTGGGGTAGGATTGAGAAAAATAACCCTTCAGAATTTGGCACTTGGTGCTAAATTAGCTTGGAAAATGTATAAATATCCCCACAAGGGATGGTGTAGACTGATGACAAATAAGTATCTAGATACGAATGAGCCAGAAAGAATATTTACTATGGCAATCACCGCAGGAGGTTCATCAATTTGGAGATTTATTTGGGAGAGTAGGAAAATAATTACAGAACACCTTCCATGGAAGATTGGTGATGGGAAAAAGGCTAAGTTTTGGAGAGATTCTTCATGTGGGGAGGAGACATTGGCAGAAGTGATGGAAGATCAAGACTGGGTCAATCAGGTGGAGGCAAAAGTAGGTATGTTTGTGGCAGACTATTTCAGGCTATTTGACTCCCAGAAGGAACTGATTATTTGGAAAATGGTTGGATTATGGAACATGGGTAACTGCTTAAAACTGGCAGAGATTTTAAAAGGCAGGAAGGTTTACATCTCGAATGAGGAGGACACACTAATATGGAATGCGGCAAAATCAGGTAACTACAAGGTAAGTTTGGGCTATGAATTGCAAAGAAGGAGACAAAAAGACAGTAATTGGCCAACGATCCTTTGTTGGGATAAAAGGGTACTCCCAAAAGTTGGAGCATTCTTATGGATTGCGCTTCATGGAAGGATACTGACAAGTGATAGGCTAAAAACAATTAGTATTTCTGGGCCTAGAAGATATTATCTATGCAAGTAAGAGGAAGAAATAGTTGATCACCTCTTATACGGCTGCAAATTTTCAACTCAATGTTGGGATTGGCTTTTAAGAATGTTGCAGAATCACACAGTCCATAGCTGTACTTCCAAAGATTTCATATTTTCTTGGCCTATGGGGGGTAAAATCTCAAAGTGGGGCAGCTTGTGGATCACAAGGCCATCTATGGTCACATGGCAGACTTGGAAAGAACGAAACAAGCGATTTTTCAGGGGGGAAGAATTGGAGGTCACAACTGATGAATACTAAGAGGGGGGGATGAATTAGTATACCAAAAAATACTGAACTTAAACTCTTAAACAATTTAGCAGTTAACCGGTATAGCAGATTTACTAACAAACCGGTTAAGACAAATGCAAATCAAACAACAAATAAAGCATTCACCCACAAGAGCACAATCACTGTAACACAAGAGTTTTTGACATGGAAACCCAAATGGGAAAAAACACGATGAGCAGAAACTCACAAGTAACTATTTGCAGAATAGAAACCAGACCGGTTAAGGTCATACAATGTTCTTCACCAGAACAAATCCTGTTAGGAATCTAGATCTCTGTTAGGAGATAAGTCCTGTTAAAGACTACCTTTTGAGAGGATTTCAGATTCACAGTTGTGAACCACCTTGTTAGAGGATTTACAAAGGCTTTGCCAGGCCTACCCGGTTAAGGGTTTCATACTTGTCGAAGATGTGAGTAATCAACAAGTGAGTGATCTAGATACTAGCACAATATGCTTGGTTAGATCCATGATAGCTCATTGTTAATGCACATTTAGCATTACTTTAGTCTTCAATATCTCCAAACTCTGTTTCTTTACACAGACCTAATCTTCTCTTCTATGATCGCACATACAAAACCCTCATCCACTATTGAAACCCTATCAACTACTACAACCCTAGACATGATATCCTTATAAAGGAATCTGATTTCATGTCGGTCCAATAGGATTACATTGCAAGTTCCTAGGTTCAGTGCATCTAGACACATTTGGTAACACAACACAAAATCACCGCCAAAGTGTCGGTGGATGATAACTCATCACAAAAATACCGGTTGGTAACTCATCACAGAGTAATACCGGTTCATACATTTACCGATTATCGATTGTCAAAATGAAGACTGGGAAAAATATTAACTACCACTTTGTTCCTTCGTACCGCTTTGGGATCCTCAAACCGCTTGAGGTCTTCATACCGCTTTGGGTCTTCTGTCAGTTTGTGACCGATAAACACCTTCTGCAAAACACCGATAGTCTAAAGACTATAATACATAATACCAGTTGGAACAATTACTGGTTGAGCATAACTCATACATAAGGAAGTGATCATAAAACAAGTGTGTGTCCATCAATGACAATCACAACATCATCAAAATGCCAACAATCTCCCCCTTTGGCATTGATGGCAACACTTAGGAAAATTTTGACATCTAAGTGTTTTACAACAAAAATATGGCATAATAAAAATTACTCCCTCTAAGCATATACACTATCCCTTTTTGCAGAAAATACAATGTATACAACTCCCTTAAAGAGGTAACATGCAAGTATACATAACATTCATCAACATTTTAAATACTACTCCCCCTTTGCCAACAATGACAAAGTACTGCAGAATAACCCCTGTTTCTCATTATCATTAAGATAAATAAGTGTTTATGACAATAATGAGTGAAACTTATCAAAAATTGATTTAAAATCCTGCATAAAAGTCTTCATGGATAAAGACCATGACTCAAGTAATGAGGTAGCAACCTCACTTTCTGTCTGCATCTTTGATACCTGTTCTTCCATGGCATCAATTGTACTCATCTCTTGAGTTACCATCAATGCTTCCAGATTGAGAAAGCACTTCTGAAGAATTTGCAGTCTGGGTAATAAAACCAGTTGTAGCTCTCACAAATCTCTTGCCTGGTTGCTAATCTCCAATTCTATCCTGGCAGATTGGAGCTGATACCAGGGAACAGTTTGCCCATATGTAGTGAAAGAATCATATGGCATCTTGAAGTTGCTTATGTATGCCTGCAAATTAGATTGTAGTTTGTCCTTTTGTGCAAGCACATCATCACAAAATAGATGGGGTTGGCTTATTTTGCTCAGCAGTAGTTTTCCCTCATCCATAGCATCTCTTATATCCTTTTGCTCTTTCTAAAGTTGAGACCGGAGCTCATTCAGTTCATTTACTAAGGCAGTGTTTAATGCCTTTTGATGCTTCTTCTGTACATTAGCTTCAACAACTTCCTCTAGGCATTGTACTTGGTCGTCTACCATTGTACATAGAAGTTTTAATTTGGCCAGAGAGGAATCGGTACCGGGAAGGTTGGTACCTGGAATCAAACTGGTAAGGGTGTCAATCTTAGTGTGAATGACATCCTACTCCTTTTTCCTCCTCAATGTTTCTAGTAGCTTTATGCCTTGCAGTAGCTCTGATTCATCTGCAGATTGGAGGTCAAGAGGACTGGTGATATCAGTGGGTTTGGCTTGACCACCAGTTGCCTTTGGAGTCTCCACTTGTTTTCTCTTTTCTTCTTCCTTCTTCTCTTCCGCTCGTTTCTTTTCCTCTTCTTTCTCCCTTTGTTCCGCTTCATGTTTTTTCTTTTCTTCCTCCTTTCTTTCTTCTTCTTTTCACTTCTCCTCTTCTTGTTTCTTCTTCTCCTCGTATTTCCGCTTCTCCTCTTCTTTCTTTTTCTCCTCTACTTTCCTCTTCTCCTCTTCTTTCCTCTTCTCCTCTTCTTTCTTTTCCTCCTCTGCTTTCCTCTTCTCCTCCTCTTGTTTCTTCTTCTCTTTATCTTGTTTCCTCTTCTCTTCCTCTTTCTTTTTCTCTTCTTCTTTTTTCGCTTTCTCTTTGTCAGCCTTTTCCTTGTCCAACTTTTGCTTCTCTGCTTTTTCTTTATCCTGTTTCTCCTTGTCTTCTTTTTCCTTATCAACCTTTTCCTTTTCTACGTCTGGAGTGACATCTTCACCATCCAAAGCATCAACGTCAATAATGTCCACCTGTTCAGTAACTAGTTCTCCTTCACTGTCATATACCTCATTTGGTTTTCCGGTTTCTGGTTCCTGTTCGATCTTCTTGTTGGCCTTAGACACTTGATGCAACCGGACATCAACTTTGGCATGTAGATGAGTGTCCTTCTCTACTTCAGAGGCTTTTCCTTCTAGTAGCCTAAGTCTTCTTCTTCTCATGAAGAAGAGACCTTTATGCGTGTCCATAATCTCAAATAATTCGGAATTGGAGGCTTCATGAAAGTATTGAGCAAATACTTTCTCCCTTATTTCCTGTTCTTTTTCTATGGCAATGCACCATTTGTTTTCCAAAGAATTGTATAAAGAATCAGGTGCCTAAGATCTAATTTCTGATGGCGACTAGTCATTCATACACAAATAATTAATGACTTCCCGCTCTGTTTCCTCTTTCCCACTATTGGTAAGATCATCAAAACACTCCTTCAGATCACTAAGTAATTTTATTCTTATATTCTTAATAGTCCTTTGACAATGTGTCATTAGCTTATAAGAAGAGACGCCAATATTTACCAGTGCTGACGATGCAGGTGTATTGCCGGTAGTTTTTGCCTTCTTCCTTGTCTGCATGGTCTTCTTAGGCTGCACATCTGATTCTATATCCTCAGACCCAGGTGAGTTGCTTTTGGTCTTCCACTTCCTTTCAAATACTTTAGCGAGTGCAACTTCCGGTTTCTTCTTGGTAGGTGACCACTTGGTCACTTTTGGGTTGGCCGAGGTAACTAGTACCGATACCGATGACACTTCCTTTCTCCTTTTCACGGAAGGTTCTTCAATTGGTGTTACCCTTTCCAAGTAGGTGTCGGTTCTCTTTTTCTTTGCATTTAAAGGAGAGGCAATCAGGGTAGAGGCATACCCATCCAACATGTCATACATTACTTCATACCCCATAGGTTCTACTTCTTCCTTTCTGGGCTCAACCGCCTCCATTATACACTCATCTACTCTAATGGTAAAGCAGATGTCTTCTTCATACTTCTTAACAATATCACCAGATATCCTCATCCTCTGGCTCATCTTCCACTTGAATTCATCAAAATATTTATTCAAGACCTCAGGATATCCGGTTCTCACCGCTTGGACACTTTCCCTAATTTATTTGGTGATCGGTTGGTCAGCAGACCATCGAATATCACCGACTCCCAAGAAATAGCCTTGAAAGTAGAAAAATAGACTTACCAAAAGTTGTCCAAATTTGAATCTTAGGGCACTATCTTGTTTGATGTACTTTAAGTTTAATAGAAGTTGCTTCTACAAACAGGTGCATAGATCAAATGAGGCATCCTCCATGATCATTCTGTAGGTGGCATTAACCATAGTAGCAGAGACAAAGTTTAATCTGCTGGCATAAAATGTCCGGTATCCAATCACCATGCAAACATACTTGACCAAATCATCTTTGATGGTGTTGATGGTCATTCTCTGTTGGTCTCTCAGAGAATTGGTGAGCTTAGTCATTTCATTCTTGATGACCTTCCTTAGGGCTGGCACCTCACCAATGTTGCAGAAACCAGTGACGACATGAATTGCTTCAAGCATAATGTCATGTGTCCTTTTGAGATAGATCTTGTCACCATGCACTCTACTTAGGATGATGCGGATGTGGTCTACCATGAACTTTTCAAGAAAGTAAACCGCATTGTGAAGTTTCTTCCTCTCCAGAATGCTGTATTTCGGTTTGATCTTCTTATCATCCCCACAAAACAGACTTAGATGGGAATGAATCACTAAGGATCCTAGGTCTTCTAATATGCAGTCGATGTACCCTGAAATATCTCCTTCGACAATGACTCCGATAGGTATTTGGGACAGGGCATTGTATTTCATTTTTCTTTGAATGAATTTAGCTAAGTCCATAGGTGCACTAGAACTGGAGTACGACGCAAAAGCCATGATTTAACTGATAAACAAAATTTTTGAGAAATATCTTCACAATTTCGAAATTTAGGGTTTGACAAATGCAGCTCACACTACACCACTTCGGTTGCTTGATTACCACTTGGTGTTCTTCACTTGATTGATTGTGAATATCTCTCGATACTTCTGCAAGATTTGAAATCTCTCTGAATCGCAAGTCGAATTGCCTTTTGTCACTCTTCTCTAAAAAAAATTTCTTCCCTCAAAAACTGATAAGTGAAAATGACTTTGAAAATTCCTTTTAAACAAATTCTTCACCTACCATAATAAATGCTCCACCGCTAGGGCACAAACCCTAATTTTGCCTTTTACCGCTTCACAATCTTCTATCGATTGATAGGTAACATATACCGGTTAAGGTCCTTTACTAATATAAACTGGGGTTTCGAAACATTTCACCGAGTTGTTCCCCCTAAGCTTTTCTAAAGCTCAGTTTGCTGGTTCAGAGACTTCCACACTAGGTGCAGAAACCAGTTCATCTTGTGACACTTCTTCAGGTTTCTTTTTCCATGTTTTATTCATTCCTGCTTGAACGGTTTCAACATCAATCTTCCCTTCTGGAGTGACCAGTTTATCATCTGATAGGTTCTTTCTCATTCTGCAGGTTCTAGCAGGGTGTCCTAGTTTGTTGCAATGATAGCATACCATTCCAGGTGTTCTCCATGGTCCATTCTACCATTCTTCCTCCTGCATGTTGCAGCAGTGTGACCGCTACCATGGCAGATCAAACAAGTTTCTCTCCAACCGGTTGCCGCTTGATAGCCACCACCACCTGACTGATGGTCATAGACATTATATCGGTTTGTATTCTAGTTCATAGATGATTCAAGAAAGATTCCTTGAGTCCTTTGAGGATATCTCCCTGTGTTGTGCATAACAGACCTGCATTCAAATTCTCTATGCCCAAACTTGTTGCATGCATAACAATTTCCATTGAATCTATTAAATCTAGGCTTATCATTTAGAAAATAAGGAAAATTATTGTAGGCCTTATTTCTACACACATTAGCAGAATGTCCTTCCTTGAGACAATTAAAGAAAACGGGTTTAAATTTTTGCTTACCTTTATCCTTTGATGTCAGTTGCTTCTTTGATGTTCCATCTTTTGTTCTAGAGGTCTCACCTTCCTCATAACTGAAAAAACCAAGTGCTATGGTATTCTTTACCGGTTTTGCTGATTCAAGCTTTTGTTCTAGCTTGACAATACTCTTATTGAATTTGACAAGTATTTCCTTTGACTCAGTGAGTTCCTTGGAAATAACAACATTGGATTCCTTCAAGGTTGCATTCTCAGAAATAGCCATGTTTAGTTCACCTTGCATTTCTTCTTTTTCCACTTTACTCTCTTGGAGATGAGCGGTAAGGGTACTGATTTCTTGCTTTAGCTTGGAGATCTCATGATTTTGGTCTTTTACCAGATCTTTAGCTTTCCTCCAGTTCTCAAGCTCTTGACACATTCTGATACTCAGTCCTTCCAGTTCTCTTCTCAGGTTGGTATTAGATTCATTCAGTTTTTCAACTTCTTCAACTAGGGCTTCCATGTCTGCTTCATCAGAAAACTATTTTCAGTAAGCTCCATTAGTTTCTCAACATGCTCTCTTCTTTTTGCCAGAGAGGCTTTATATTTGACTTTGAGTTCGTCATAAGCTTTCTCAGTTTGAGTGAGACGCTGAGTAAGTTCCCTCACAGTATATTCCCCCATATCTCCTTCCAAGTGGTTAAACTTATAGAAAGGTTGGCTTTGATACCAATTGATGAATACTAAGAGGGGGGGGGGGGCGTGAATTAGTATACCAAAAAATACTGAACTTAAACTCTTAAATAGTTTAGCAGTTAACCAATATAGCAGATTTACTAACAAACCGGGTAAGACAAATGCAAACCAAACAACAAATAAAGCATTCACCCACAAGAGCACAATCACCATAACACAAGAGGTTTTGACGTGGAAACCCAAATGGGAAAGACCACGGTGAGCAGAAACTCACAAGTAACTATCTGCCGAATAGAAACCAGACCGGTTAAGGTCAGACCGGTTAAGGTCAGACCAGTTAAGGTCATACAATGTTCTTCACCAGAACAGATCCTGTTAGAAATCTAGATCTTTGTTAGGAGATAAGTCCTGTTAAAGACTACCTTGTGAGAGGATTTCAGATTCACAGTTGTGAACCACCTTGTTAGAGGATTTACAAAGGCTTTGCCAGGCCTACCTGGTTAAGGGTTTCAAACTTGTCGAAGATGTGAGTAATAAACAAGTGAGTGATCTAGATACTAGCACAATATGCTTGGTTAGATCCATGATAGCTCATTGTTAATGCACATTTAGCATTACTTCAGTCTTCAATATCTCCACACTCTGTTTCTTCACACAAACCTAATCTTCTCTTCTATGATCGCACATACAAAACCCTCATCCACTATTAAAACCCTATCAACTACTAAAACCCTAGACATGATGTCCTTATAAAGGAATTTGATTTCATGTTGGTCCAATAGGATTACATTGCAAGTTCCTAGGTTCAGTGCATCTAGACACATTTGGTAACATGACACAAAATCATCGCCAAAGTGTCGGTGGATGATAACTCATCACAAAAATACCGGTTGGTAACTCATCACAGAGTAATACCGGTTCATACATTTTACCGATTATCGGTTGCCAAAATGAAGACTGGGAAAAATGTTAACTACCGCTTTGGGATCCTCAAACCACTTGAGGTCTTCATACCGCTTTGGGTCTTCTATCAGTTTGTGACCGGTAAACACCTTCTGCAAAACACCGATAGTCTAAAGACTATAATACATAATACCGGTTGAGCATAACTCATACATAAGGAAGTGATCATAAAACAAGTGTGTGTCCATCAATGACAATCACAACATCATCAAAATGCCAACAACAACACCCATGAATAGAGTCCAGGCAGCAATTGAAGAGAACGTAAATGCCAAGATATATGGACAAAGCTACAAATTATACTCCAAGTGGGATATGAAAATGAATCATGTTTGGAATTTAAAATAGTCAAGTTTACACGGACTAAAGGATAAATCGATTGGCAGGAAGAATGTCAAATGGTGTCCGCCGCCTCCTGGTTGGAAACAACTAAATTTTGATGGCGCTAGCCGTGGCAATCCGAGCTTGTCGGGTTTTGGGGCTGTTGTCAGAGATGAGGAAGGTAGTTTTTTAGGGGCTATATGTGGGCCCTCATGAATTATTTCCAACAATATGGCAGAAATTACTGTGCTTGAGGAGGGGCTTAAATGGGCTATCGCTAATATACAATCAAAAGTAGTGATTGAAGGGGACTCTCAAATTATTCTAAATGATATCAACAAAAAAATATTTACCAACTGGAGGCTTAACGCTTGGATCCCAAGAATAGACCAGCTTATGCAAAAGTTGGATGACTATTAGATAAAATATGTTTATCATGAAGGAAATCGTGAGGTGGATTTCCTTGCTAACCAGGGTGTAGTTGAATCTCAGAGAAGGCCATCTCGATGACAGACTCGGTATTCAAGGAACTGAGTCATTTTCTAGAAGCTGACAGAGATAAGATCCCAAGGATGGGAGTCGGGTAATCCTGACCATAGGAAGGAACTATTGGGATAAGAGAAGTACTCTCTTATCAGTTTCATTGTTCAAAGGCAGGGCAGGTGTACATATGGACTTAGGTAGATTTTCTTTGGTTTCTTGGGACTCTGGAGGGTGCAGAGACGGTGATAGACTACCATAAAACTTGTAATGGAGTGATCAAATCCATACTCACTAAGAGTTCACCATATTCATCATATGTTCTGAGAAGGCAACAAAACAACAGACTTTCTGGTGGATATGGGGATTGAGGAGGATTTTGGTAGAGATTTTGGCAGGGACGACATGATGCCGATTGGACTAAAGATGATCATACCTTGTTTTTTATTTCAATCCCGAAGTTAGGAAGTGGATAAGATGTGCAACTTTTGACGACGATAGGATCCTAGAGTGGTGTTCTCCCGTGAGCGAGGATATCATTTATAGAAGGAAATAAGCTCGGGTACAAGGAGATTGACAGTCAAATTGTCCCAAGCATTATTGATTTGGGTGTCGTTGACAGACGGGCGATGGGGAGGTCTATTTATGGACTCTTGTTCGGCCTGGTTTTAGCAGAAAATAAAATGGTAGAGCATTTGGGCATTGTTTGTAAGTGCAGCAAGGTGCTTGGCTTGGAGGAATCGTGAGGAGCAAGTAGAAAGACTTTTCAAAAAAGCAAATGAATAGGAGAAAGAGATTGTGGTTGATATTCTAGGACCTGATTACTGGTCTGGGAGACATGTCCACGACGGAAGGCTGATGGAAGACTTGTTCCAACCGATTATTCAAGTGCTGGGACATGCTCTTTCAACAAATGGCATTCTACGTAGGATGGTGGAGGAAGGGATTTACCTGGAGGTGATGAGAGCTTTGGATGGGATAGTCTCCATTCCAGCAGATGGGTGCATGTTGGTGTAGACGTATAAAAATGCTTTTCCCGCATACAGTTGGGTTACTTCATTTTGCAGTCAGTGGGGAAAAAAAAGAAGATGCAAAAGGCTTGGTCCATTTTCAAGGCTGGCATAATGAAGGAAAACAATATGGAAAGGTTTGCAGCTTTCCTTCAGGACAATAATGACCTCTTTCCAAAAGGAGTAGGAGATAGGATGATGGTAATAGGTAATGGGATCAAGTATCTTCATAACCGATCCCATATGGATGTTTGTATTTGGAGTGCCATCTCCTTCACCCTTTGTAAAGTTTTTTCTTTTGGAAATATAATGGGTATTGCCCCCTAGGCAAAATTTTCTTAAAAAAATAAAAAAATAAAAAAAATAAAAAATAAAAATTTTATTTAATTTGGGAAAGAGGGATGAGATTAAATAAATAATAAATACATTTTTAAAATAGAAAGAAGAGGATAATGAATTAATTAAGTAAATTAAAATATTTATTTATTAATATAAGACATTAGGTTAAAATAATTAAATAAATAATAAATATTTATTTAATTAAAGGACAATTTTAGGTGTCTACATTTTGCCCCTCCTTGAGATAATGCAATTTATTGTGTTGTTTCAAAGAAGATTAAAAATTTAACTAATACGTGCCTTGGTAAGGATGATGGTATGATCTTGAAGGTGATAGTTGCCATAATCTTGAAGGTGATGTTTCTAGGATGGATTCATCTAAAAATTATGAAGTCAATGGGTGATCATCTATCATTGGTGCATTTGCTAACTGATCTATGATGACTTTTTCTTTGATGGACTTTCTTTCAAAATATTCAATATCAAGTTCACTGAGAATCATTACCTATTTTGCTAGTTGACCTGTGACGGTTGCCTTGTTGGGAAATACTTTAGGAGATCAATTTTGGCTTTGACTTTTTTTTTTTTGAGTATGTAATGTCACAATTTTTGCAAAGCAAAAACTACAACAAGACACACACACTCGATAGGAGTGTAGTTGAGTTTGTATCCCACTAGTGTTTAGTTGATGTAGTAGATAACTATTTCTTTTCCTTCATATTCGTGCCAAATTTGCCCCCAATGTTGTCATTGTTGTTGATATGTACAAAACTAGGGGTTTGCCTTCAATTGGTGGCATGAGAATAGGAGGATTCATGAGATAATCTTTAAGAACCTGAAAAGCTTGCTGACATATGTCATCCCAGCTAAATGTGATGTTATTGTGTAGAAAATGTGTAAAAGGATGACACTTATCTGCAAGTTATGCGATCAACTAGGTTTGAATTGACTGTAACTTTCCTTGTAAAGATTCGAGTTGACTAATATTTCTTGGTCAAGACATTTCTAAGATACCTTTGACCTTCGTTGGATGAAATTCAATGCCTTGTTGTGACACAATGTATCCTAGGAGCTTCCTAGAGGTTACTCTAAAGACACATTTGTTGGGATTCAATCATACTTTATACTTTTCTAGTCAAGTGAAGATTTTATCTAGAACATCCAAATGACTCTCTTGTGAGTGATTTACCCAAAAGGTCATCCACATAGTCTTCCATCAAAATGTGCATCATGTCATGAAAAATAGTGGTCAAGGCTCTTTGATAGGTAGCTCTAGCATTCGTAAGACCAAAAGGCATGATGTTCCAACAAATGTTCCCCAAGGACACGTAAAAGCTACTTTATGTTGGTTCTCAGGTGCAATCTTAGTTTGATTATAGTCGAAGAATCCATCCATGAGTGATAACATTGCGTGTCCAGATGTAAGATCAACAATTAAGTCTATATTGGGTAATAGAAAATCATCCTTAGGACAAGATTAATTGATATCTATGAAGTTTATACATACTCTGGTGCTACCATATGGTTTTCCAACAAGTGCAATGTTTGAAACCCATTTTGGATAATCTATGGGTTGGATGAAACCAATTTCAATGAATTTATCAAAATAAACTTTGACCAAAAGTGCCACTTGTGGGTTTATTTTTCTCAGTTTTTGTTTTATAAGTTTTGTGCCTAGTGCCAATGTTAGATGATGCATGACAAGATCGTGATCTAGTCTAGGCATATCAACAAATGACCATGCAAAGTTGATTCGATGCTTGAAAAATCTATAAAAATTAGGATGCTCTTGTTTTGTCAATGATGTTGTAAGATAGAAGTTGCATGGATCTTCTTCATTCTTAAGATTGGTCTTTATTATCTTCTCTAATAATACAGATGATCACTCATGATATGATGTTAAGGGGAGAATGTTGAGGCTTCCATCCTCTAGCGCCTTAGAGAGGTTTTTACCATTGGATATGTTCTTCCTTTTTACTTTTTCATGATCTAAAAGTGTTGTAGTGCATTTTTCACTAGAAGACCTTTTATTGTTTATTTTTTATATTTTTGCGAGTGAAAGGCTTGTCATCCTCTCCAAAATAAGCTACATAGTCGAGTTCAATGACGAATCTTGTTGTATGGTCCCTAATAGGAAGGTCATCTCGAAGTCTAAGGTAATCAATGAAATCCTCATCATTTTGGAAATATCAAGTTGTGGAGGCTCTTGTTGGTCCCAATCCATGAGTTGAGGGTGAACAAGTGGAAGGCCATCAATTTGGTCAAAATCAAAGGTAGAGATGGTAAAGACGCATGAGTCTTTATAAATATTGATGATATCATCTGGGTCATGATAATTGGTACTCTCCTTGTCAGTTTCAATTGTGGAGGTAGTTTGATTGACACTACTAGAAGGACACTCAACAACAAGAGTTCTCACTTTTCATGGTTTAGACCCTAAGCCTTGAGACTTTGAGGGTTCGAGATCCCAAAAGGTTTGTATCCACGATTCTTCATTGCCATGCTTATCCTGCGAAATAGAATGGTCTGCTCTTGGCATAATTTGTGTTTGTCCAACCCTTAATTTCTCTTCAAAAGTAGTCTCAGCAAGTTCTTTGAATGTTTCCTCAAGATCATAATCACTAGAGGATTTATTTGAGCCCCATTCCCATTTGTTAGAATTTATTGATATACAATATTCTTCGGTTAGTACATTATCATTAGTAGAACTAGATGAAACTATTTGTAATGCTACTTGAGTTTTAGCCCGAGGACCACGCAACCTCAAAGTTTCATATCTTAGTCCTTTAGTCCTTTGTTTCATGGGTACTATTTCAGGTTGAAGAGGTTCCATGATTCCTTGTTTCTGCAAGCCAAGAGCACCTTTGTTGTCATATCCCATTTTTTGTAAAATTTAAAACCTTTACCATAGTTTTCAACAAGTATTCTTATATTATCTTGATCTGATTGTTCCTCTGGGTCCTTAAAAAACATTTTAAAAAGGTCTTCATCTTCCATTTCACCCCATTTGGTAAAGGTTCCGAGATCCCATTTAATAGTAACTATTGTCATAGGTTGTGATGATTGTGATTTGCCATAAGTCTTAGGGGAGTCCATAAGTTGTTTGAGATACATGGATTGTTGCAAACTATATTCTCCTATTCCTTTGTTCATGACCTTAGCCTTAATCTCAGGTTTCTTGGAAGTAGAATATTTTAATGATGTAGGATCAATATAATATGAAGATGAATTGGCTTCTCTATTGGTAGGTATGGTAAATTTGGGCTTAGGATAAATGTTATTACAATAGAGTTATGGATTTGGATCAACGAGAATGATGACTTATATGCCATTATGTGGAAACTTAATGCATTGGTGGTATGTAGAAGGAACTACTTGCATAACATTGATCCAAGGACAATCCAAAAGAATGTTATAAATGAGATCAAGGTCTAAGACTCGGTAAACCACATCTTGTACTATTGGCCCAACTCTGATTGATAAGGTGAGTGTTCCTTTGGATGAGTGCTCTTCATCATCATAGGATTTGATTGTTATCTTCTTCTTTGAATCTATAGCCCCTTCAAAGAATCTCAATGCTAGAACTAATTTCAAGGTACAAATGTTTAGACTTGCTCCTCCATCTATCAAGTCTCACTTTATTCGATGTTTATAGATGAAATCTTCAATCTGGAGAGGTGCATTGTGAGGTAGATGGAAGAAGTATTGTCTTGCTCAGTAAATATAAGGTGATGAGGTGAAGGGAGGTGTCCCACCATGGCTTGAAACTGATCTACATGTAGGTCAGAAGGTATAGAAATTTCTAGCAATGCTTTGTCTAGGATAGACTTATGCGAAGGAGATATGCTTAATAGATCAAGAATGGATATATGGGCAGGTATTTTGCCAAGTTGTTCAAAAAGGTCATACTAGTTGGATGAGGAAGTAGGTTTGGACACAATACCTTGCAAATTCCCTTTACCTCGTTGGGTTGTTACATTGCGTTTAGGGGCTTTATTTTGCCAGTTATGGTAGAGACATGATGGTCCATCTCAGAAATATGGTTAAATGTGTGCTCATAAGAGACATTTTTGTAATTGGTATTGGCATCAAAAGTAGTCTTGGGAGATTTTCCTTTATCATGTTTAGGCAAGGGATCCTTAAACACCACATGTTCTCCATTGGATGAATGACCTTCAACTTCAATTGCACCACTCTCAATGACATCCTCAATAAGATTCTAAAGCTTATGACAATTGTTAGTCTTATGCCCTTTGTTACAATGATACTTGCAATATTCATTGTCATTCTACCATGAAGGCTTGACTTTGGGTTCAAATGGTTTAGATTGTGGAATCATGATGAGCTTATTAGTGACAAACTTTTGCAATGCTAATTCAATGGGTTCACCAAAAGGTGTAAACTTTATTTGTGACATGGGCTTGGTAGTCCTTTGAGTATTAACTTCAATGTTCGATGTAATAGCTCCTAGAAAGATTATCAAAGGACGAGTCATCTTAACCACATTTGCATCTACAACACCATCATTAATGGTGTTCTTGTTCTTGTTCCAAAATTGAGGTTTGTCCTTATTATTAGAATTACGAGCATCCTTGTTATCTTTATAGATCTTAATGGTACCTTGCTCAAGGAGGATATTTTCAATGGATAAAACCTTTTCAATAACCTCTTGAAATGTGGTCAAACATAGTTTACAAAGCTCAAAGCCAGTTTCACAATTCAGGTTTTGTGTGAATATCTCAACCATTTATTTTTATGGAACATGACAAGAGCAACGACTAGCCAAACTTCTCCATCTTTGCAAGAAGGATGAAAAGGTTTCTCCATTATGTTGCTTGGTGATACATAAAGTTGTTATGGAGACCTCATATAGAAGTGTGTCATGAATTTCTTAGCCAACTCACCCCAAGATTTAACCCTAGGAGACAATCGTGAAAACCAATACATAGCTTGTCCACCAAGGCTATGTGAAAAAAGATGCATAAGATAAGAATCATCATAGGCCACCTCTATACAAGTGGTAAGAACTCTCTAACATTATCCTTAGGAACACCTTTTCCTTTTTACTTATCAAATTTAGGCACATCTAGATTGGGAGGAAAAGATGGCATAGGTATAGACCTATCAAAAGGATAAGGACAAATATTCTGAATTGTACAATTCTTGATAGGAGCGCTTGCTTGCACGCTAGCCAATTGTTGTTGTAATTATCGTATTTGTTGTTGCAAATTCTCATTGGGTTGTACCATGTCCATTTGAGTCATCCCTATGCCCGAGCCATCGAGTGGAGGAGGAGGAGGAATGTAGTGATTGTAATGACCACCAAGAGGAGAAATATAAGAATGATGTTGGTCACCGGGTGGAGGAACATAATTATTGTGTTGATCATCAACAAGGATGTAATTATTATAATGACCACCTGGAGGAGAAACATAGGTATGATATTGCTGGTGGTGTTGGTTGGTAGTATGTTCATGAGTATGACTTGTATTGAAAGCACAATTATGGTTTTTCTCATTGAATGGGCCATGTTGTTGATTGATAAAAGCAACACCATGATTTGCACCATGTATATGTAATTGTATAACAAGGTTTAAAATCTTTTTTCATTTAACATTTATGTAAATATTTATATTACTAATTTACATTATATCTATTTTCACAAAATATTATTTTTATGTTTCTTGTTATTAAAATTTTAATGTTATTCTTGAAAAGGCTTTATTTTCTTAGATTATAGACTATAAAAGGCATATGAAATCTTGTTGTAGTCACTTCCAAAGTTTATGCTCAAGGTGGGACCCACTACATAAACAACTTTAATCTATATATCAATGATGTTAAGACATTGGGGAATAATTTTAGAAATGGACTAATTACATAGGAGAGAGGACCCAATAGTTGAGCACCCTAACTTCACGCTTCTCAAAATCCTATGTGGAAATTTCATATCACTCCCATTTTTTTATAACAACTTCCTTGGCAAGTCCCTTGCTTATAACTAAGGTTTCGGGGCAACATAATTAAATATGATGCTGCATCAACATGCTTTTTTCCAAGGTGTCCAAAACAACCCCAAAAAAGGTGAGACCAATGGTCGTGCAAAAGGGAGACCCATAGTTGTGCAACTAATGTGACATCACATGATTGATTGTTTTCAAAGTTTAAAGGAAAAAAAAAGTGTAAAGTTCACTAGAATCAATGAAATTCAATGCATTGGAATTTGTTGTTAGATGAAAGGAACTGATATTCTCATGGTAAAGTGTATAGACAAGATGCAAAAATTGTAATTCAATGATAAAAATTCTTTCAACAAAATTGTGGTTGCACTCTTAGTTTTATGCTTTGTTATTCCATTGCGATTCAAACTATTCTTCTCCTTATCTATTAGTAGTAGGTAATACCAATAATTTAAGATTTCTTAGAATACAATATTGACTTTATGCATGTTACAATGTTTCAATTTTATTTTAGTTAAACACGACTTAGGATATATATTTGATTTGTGAGACATGGGCTTTAAAACTTTGATCTATCCTCCTTTAATTTGTGATATATATTTTTCATTTTTAATGTACGCTAATGTATTTAGCATTTTATATGGTAAAAAAAAAAATACTTTATACAAGAGCAATGTATGAGTTTGAAATTGCAACCTAAACATAATAAAATAGTGAAGATGTGGGCAATTAATGGAACAAAGTCCTAGATAGAGGGAGGAAAACTAAGCTTGAACCTAGCATTTTACCCCCTTTTTTATTGGTGACTCATGATTCCAAGAAGTTTTATAATTTTCAAACTTTTTTTTTTCATACCCTAATGTGGCTTAAGAAAGTAGCTAGGTAACTGGGCATGGAGTCTATCATTATGGCCGGTTTAGAAACATTAATAACTATCAATAACTTCATATCTCATTCGCTGAACAAGAATATTAGAGGGAAACTTGCAATGGTTGATAATACGTTCAAAATAGATGATCAATGACAAGTGGAGAGTGGAACAACCAACCTAACCAAAGAAGTTGTAGATGAGAATAAACAATAACAAGATAAAATTTTGGAGTTTCAATTACTAGATGATGTTATGGATTTTATACTTGAATAACAAACATGCACAATTATTCTATTTTTCTTAAGGGGTTTCCTATACAAATGAATTTTTAGAAATGGACAAAAATGAACTGGGAAAATGGGCTATGGGAAATACAAAACAAAGGTTTGGGAAAAGGTTATGCTTGATTTTCATGATTAAATTGGTGAATCATGTCAAGGTGGTGTTGTAGTATGGCACATAGGTAATATATGGATAAGTTTGTTATCATTGGGCTTGGAACTTTAATTTCCATCCTAGTGGTACTTGTCTTTTGCACTACACTAGGTGGATAAAATTATCATGTCTAAATTTGGCATTTTGTCCCTTCCTGAAAGATATTGTTGATCAACTTGGTAGAATCATTTGGTGAAAACATAGCTTAGATTTTTTTTTCTAGCCTCATAATCCATCTTAGGGTTTCCATGAAAAATGATTTGAACAAACTTTTACTAGAGAATATCAAATTGATAGGCCTATTAATAAAGGTGTCTCAATCTTTCTCTTGATGGTAAGTATATAAAAATGTAGTTTTTACTATGAAACAAAAAACTCAATTTATAGGCTAGATATAGTTGGTTTTCCTCCAAAAGAAATTTGGGTTGTATGGCATTACTTCCAAATTCCTATTACATGAATCTTTTCAATCTCTATAATTTTTAAAAAAAAGGGCTCCCATGATTGCTTGGATCAAAAGTTATGTCCTCTAGAAGCTGGGCCTCCAACATTGGAAATGTAAAAACATCTAGGACTTAAAAAAGGGTTGTAAGAGAGAGTTACACTTGTCAACCAACTTATGCCACATGTTATAAAATATCAAAAGACATCTTTAACCAACATATGATGCATGTTACAACACACAACAATACATATTTGCATGGAGATAATGGAGCCAAAATGAAACACCCAAGTTGGTGAGTGGATTATGTTTCACTTATGATAGGTGAAAGGAATATGTTGTTACTAATGTTGTTAAAGGGAAAAGGTAGAATGTCTACTTGTTGGATAAAATTATCTTTTCTCCTAACTTTCAAATTGGAGTTTTTTTCCCTATTCAATCAACTTGGGAAGAATGACCAAGGGTTTTTCATCCATCTTCCATGTGGTGAGAAAGACACACTCGATTTAAAGGAAAACCTTTGGAAACCCTATTTATTAGACCTAATATTTATCTATGTAAAAAAAATATAAAGTAGTTTAGAGGCTTGCAAAACATTTCTTCAATGCAATGGTCTCCATGACAAGACATAAAAGAATGGTTTGGATTGAGTAACAAAAAATATTTTATTTCTTTTGTTCAACCTCTCATGCCTCCTAATTTAGTTATCAAGTTATCCACTCCTATAGCTTAAAGTTTATTCAAGAACTAGCATTGGTAATCTAATAGCAATTTCTCATTATTTCCTTTGAAACAAGTGCACCTCCATCTTCTTTTGGCTCTAGATTTAACCACCAAGATCAATATTATATGGAGTTACATATTCAATCATAAATTCTATTTGGACTCAATCTTGTAGTGCCAATTTTATTTGAATCTCATTTCTTTGTACACTTATGTTTTATTTTTCTCATAACATATAAACAATTTGAGAAATATTTGTAAGGGTCTCCAGTTGTCAAATTTTCTAGAATGTTGTCATTTTTCATCCCCTATGCCCCTTATTTTTGGCATTATTGTCATTGATGTCAACAAGTGGATGTAGAGAAGGGGAGGTCAAAACAAGAGAATCAAGTGTTTTGCAGGTTGCAGGTTGTAGAAGTGATGAGATCGAGATAGCTATACCGATCATGTGTTTTGGTGATGTGATATGCAGGTGATGTGTTATGATGGAGTGGTAGTCATATCAGAGTAGCTATACCGAATACAAAGTTTATGCTATACATTGAGATAATTGAGAAAGGCGGAGTAATCTTTTTGAGTAATACCGATAGAGTTATCTACCCTAATATCAGTATATCGAAATAGCTATGCCGACAATGAGACCATAGAGGTGCATCAAAATAGTTGACAAAGGCAGAGTAGCGATTTTGTGTCATGCTGATAGAGTAAACTACTCTGATAATCACTGTGTTAGAATATCTATGCCGACCAGGTGACCGAGATTACTTATCGAAGTAGCTTTTGAAGGTGGAAGAACAACCTACCACTATGTTGATAGTGTAAACTATTTCGATGGAGGTTCTCATCGGAGTAAGCTATGTTGATGAAGTTGTCACCACAGAGTATGAGTATCGAGATACCTTATGCCAATGAAGTTAGTCATCATGGAATATGTATTTCGAGATAGTTATGCCGATAAAGGGAGACAAATAGTATGACATCAGTATAACTTATTTTGTCAATTTAACAAGTTTTTCTTATGCTGATAGTTGTGGTCATCCTGATGAATGGTCGTTTGGCCCGAGGTCTTTCAGTTCGGGACAACTTATGTCGATGGAGAGTGTCAACATGGAGTTTGTGCTTTGGGATATCCTATAGTGATAGGTGAAACCAAAGGTGAGATTTCTCATCGGAGCAACCAATGTTGATGAGAGGATTCAAAGGAATCAAATGGTCATCGGGATAGCTAGTGAAGACGGAATAGAGGCTAGATGTTAACCTGATAGTTGAAGCTATTCTGATAAAGCTTCAAGGAGATGTATCAGAATGAGTTAACTCGATACGAGTAACATGGAAACATAGTGGATTGGTATAATGTCTTATTGTAAACCCGATAGGTGTGATACTTGTAGCATAACACGAAGGTTAGAGACAACATGAAAATCAACTGATCTAGGAAGCTTGATAGTCCTTGACCTGGTTTGACTAGGTGACCTGGATGCAAATTGAGGATAATTTGAGGACACATTGCATGCTGATAAACATAGGGATGATGTGGTGCTTAGAACCACCACGATGGCAATCATGATCAAGTCAATCTGGTTAAATCTTGCAGAATCAACAACTTAGATTCAAAGTGGTTCATGAACACAGGTTGCACGTCTAGAAACTTGAACTGTTTACTGGCCAAATACAAATTGACTATGTGAATGATTTGCAAGCTACTTTGGAAATTGTACAGATCTTGGGGCATGACAATGAAGAAGAATAACGATTGTCCTGTGTGTGATGAGTTATTATCTAGCCGATTATTTGGAGGTGATGAGTTCTTTATGAACTTAGTTGTGGATATAGTAAAATGTTGTCGAAATTGAAGCAGAGAATAGGGACAAGAGTGACGAAGAGATTACTGGACAAGGAAGAGAAAACATGTTGCAGAGGTGAACTTGAGAAAGGAAGCATAGCTAAAATTAGAAATAGGGAGAAAATTGAGCAGGAACAAAGATTGATTTGGAGAGGACAAGAAGACAGAGATAGAGAGAAAGATATGAAATATCTTTAAGGTATATCTCTCAGAATAAAAAATAGGTGTTACAAAATTCATTTGTAACAAGGTTTCAGTAATTATAATAAACTATTCATTGAATTACTGTGTATCTGTGAGTGGGTGCTCAGAGCAGGGGTAGGTGCTCCTTGAGTTGGTGCTCCTTGGGTTGGTGCTCTAAATCATATTGTAACTATGATTTACTTGTGAGGCTGGACTGGACCAGTAGACTCCAACATCTATTCTCATCGAGGTTTTTTTTTCCCACATTGGGTTTTCCTTGTAATTACTGGTGTTATGTGATGTGTCCTTATGTGTGTATGATTATGTGTTTGTTATACTTGCATACACACTAGATTGAAGTTTTAGATTATCACCGATTCACTCCCCCTCTCAGCGTTCACTCGTGTTCATCACTTATGTGTCAAAATTATAAAAAATCCATTTTTTTAGTGTGGGGTATTTTGGAATCATTTCTTTAAGTTTGTGAAAGTTGTCAGAGTTTTGGTCTTTTGGGAGTTCTCTTACCTACATTAACATAATCAAGGTTATAGGGATACCAATCAAATGGTATGTGAGCTACATACCTTCTGATTGGTATCCCTGTAACCTTGATTATTTTTATTTTGTTACTTTTAGTGCTAAAGCTTTGGGCATTCCATTACACGAGTACTATTTCATTCATTCCCTTATAATTCTATCTGTGGCTCTTTTCACCAAGTACTTTATTGAGATCAAGAGTTTAGACTTGTTCCTTTTTAGTTACCTCATATGAAGAACTCTTGGTCCTCGATACCCTGACCAACCATTTTTATTAAAGTTCCTTTCAATGTTAGAGTTTCAACGATCCCTTTCTCAAGTACCCATTCCCTAGTTTTTCTAATTTTAGATCCTTGAACTTCAAAAGTTTCACTCTTGGCGTTTAGGTTTGATGATGCAAAATACTTCTAAGTCCTTGCATTTTCCCCCTCATTCATTTCATAAGTAAAATTGGCTAAAGAAAAGAGAAAATTTTAAGTTTAAATTTTTTGAGTTTCAAAATTCTCCATCCAACATCCCTCTTACTCATTCCCTACTCTTTCCCTTATCCTTGATAGACATCAACTTTCCCTGTACTTGGGTATCTTGTAAGAATCATCCTTGACTCCCATCTTGCAAGTCTCAACTCAATATTTTCACTAAGTTACTTCATTGGAGTCAAAGAAAACAACTTTATTTCTACTTGGGTACCTATTCCTTATCATTATTAAACCCCAAGCTCTACCATTTCCTTTATAAATATTGTTGGAGTTGGACTTTTATTCATCCCCTCACATAAGTACTTCTTTCAAATTATCCTTGAACCTTGACACTCGATAAAATACCTTTATACATCCTATCAAGATCATAGGTGTGAACATACCATTAATTTTGTACAAGGTATAAGTCATCCTTGAACCTTGATTCTTAATAGTGGCATGAGTCATGAGTTATCCTCAACCCTTGAACTTTGGAATAGTTGCAATTTCACAATTTTTTCTCACCTACCTCCTTGAATGTCTTAGAGTGCTATTCATGATCAAATTTGATGTTGCAACTTCTAGAAAAGGGTTTTTCCAAAAAAACTATTTATCATAATGGTGCAAACACACATGCAATTTCAATGGTGAAAGAGAAAAATGACCCATAACACCATAAATGATCCAATGAATCTCTACAACTACCGGTTTGGATTTGTTTTTACCCAAAAATCATTATTTACTCCAAAGTTACATATTCAAAGGGAATAAAGAATGAAGAACCCATGTCATGTTGAGTGCTACAATTAGTTCATGTGCCCTAGTTATTCTCATTTCATCTCTAGGCTACCATTTTAGTAAAAAATTGCGACTTCTTATTTGTTGTGGTCACCCAAACTGATGCATATGCTCAAAATCATTCGGATCATGAAGATAAAGATTTCCTCATCTTCCAAGTGTCTTTGCACTTATCAAATAGACAATTTCTATATGTGGGTATTAATGTGACGACATCACAAGAATGGATGACCTCTACAAAGAAGAAAATAACTAATTTTCTTTTGTAAGGGTTGCACACCCAAGTCGTAAATACCAATTTATTCTTTATTCAAATGATTGACCAGTCTTTTTAATTTTTATGGAAAAAAGTGCAAATATTGTTCCAGGGTTTCAAATCTATTACTTCTTTCACCATTAGAGAAAGTATTCAAATGCTATAGAGGCATGATTTGAAGTAGATATTTATAATAATGCCTCCTTGGTTAGTTTTTGGCATTTTGAAAGATTTTATAGGTACAAAGGTATGAAAAGTAATCCTTAGTATGATATTTTATCTCACCACATTTGTGAATGTGACTATAACTCAAATTTGACAAGTGTCACAACACTTTAAATCATTGTAAATTATATTTGTAATGGTCTCTTCGAGGTTAAATATAAATGTATGCAAGTTTGGAGAAGGATAATTAAGTAGATGTGGTTACTACATATCATATCTTAGGTGATTTATTCTTGTTTGCTATTTATAATGGATGAATGTAATTCTATAACCCAAATAAGGCATCAATCTTAAATACATTGACCTTCCATACACATTTAAATGAACAAAACCATTTACCAATAGTTATAGGAAGTAGAGTAGGATTTATACATGTCGTTCATGATTAAGTAATACAATCTAAGGACAAATATAAAAAACAAACCAAAACTATTCAATGATGAGAGAATCATGTCCAATATGTCTATACCTTGTGAACGTGTAAGAAATGTTATGTGAAATCATCTTAAGGGATTATAATATTGTTTTTATGTATAGGTGCATGTGCAAGGTATTATATAAGCTATATTAGAGGTCTTATGTAGCTAGTTAATGTTGTAGTGACAAATATAGGGGTCAAGTGTACATTTGGGTATAGCTATTGATTATTATAATCATGTTATATTATAACTAATTTAAAAAATTGTTAGGCATCTTTAGGAATAACCTTCTCAGTCTAAGTTGAGCTCAAAATATAGGATAGAGTATCCAATCTCATTAGTGGTCCTTTAACCATTCCCTATTTGTTGATGAACCCTTGTTTTACCTTTTTGTTGACAAATCCTTGGCCTTTAAGGTAAAAAGTTCTAGGATTGTGGACTTATAATTTTGGTACCTAACAAACTCTAGACTAAATTAAGGGCTCAGATATAGAAATGTAAAGATGATGTTTGTGTGTAAATGCTTTCTTATAAGTTATTACAATATAAACTACCTATTAGAGAAGGAATATATTTTTTCCCACTCAACCCATTAAATGCTCCACTTGTCATGCCAATGAAACCATTAAACATGTATTTTTGAGTTGTATTATACTAAAAATATTTGGCATGCTATGTTCATAAATATACTTTCTCTTTTTGACCTCATCACTTGAATTAGAAAGAAGCCCTTCTTGGCCTTGGGCTAATGAATAATATTGTTATGAACATTGTGAGATATGTTATTATATTTCATATTTTTTAAATTAGATGTATAACAATTTTTTTTCAAAGTATTTTAAAAATTAGATGTATAACATTCATTCAACAATTGAAATTATAAAACTTTACTGTAAATTACATCATCATGTTTGTCAAAGGGTAATAAACGAGTTACGTTCTAGATGGATTTGATTAAATCTCAAATCAATTATCTACAATGTAGTCACTCCAATAGAATCAAGGAATAAGTTAGCAATTGCTTAGAGTGTCTATGATGGTTGGAGGTTGTCCAGAAGGTTGGAGTGGTCTTTCCTATGGTTGCTAGGATCTCCTTAACTGTGTTAGTAGTTTATTATAGTAAATTATGGCTCAATATTTTTTGTTGTAGTCCTTTCCATAGCAAGGGTTCCCTACTTAAGGTCTTTGAGTGAGATTATGTTTTTGGATCCATTTGTTGTCCTTTTCCTTGGGATTTTTCTATCATGGAGGGTTTAATGTTCTAGAGCATTCATCTAATACATCCTTTCTATTTGTTGGAGAATCTCACTTCAACACTTTCCTAGTGGAATAATGAATTTCATAGTTTTCGATTGTGTAAAGAACCAATGAATTTTTTAGCTTGTTATGACAATCCTAGATCTATAGTCTTGCATTTTGTTGATCAAGAAGTGACTTCAATGTAGGACTTATTTTTTTGCTCAGCTCAACTTTATTTAAAAATGTTTCTAGGGTTAAATTAATCATAAAAGATAATCATACATATAAGAGAGAAACACAAACTTTGATCCAATTAAAATTAACTCCTAAATAACAATGAAATATAGATGCAAGAATTGAATAATTAAGCTAATCAAACTCAAGATTTTGCATCGTGGCTTCCATTGCTCTTCTCCAAATTGTGTGATAGGTGGCTCTCAGGTGTTGCACTGGGATTCCTGCATATGACAATCACAATTATTTTGAAGACAATGATTATGTGATTCATTGATTCTAGATTGAAATTGGGAAATAAGCCTTGCTTTTATAGACTTTCAAGTGAGATGGGGGGAGTTTTGGAATTGAAGTGCTGATTTATAGTTCAACTGATTTTGATTCATTAGTTAACTAGATTGATTGATCTGTTAACGTGATACATTGATTTGTTAACTCATTTAATTGATTAGTAGACTGAATTGATTAGCAAGATGACTGAATTGATTAGCCAATTGACTAGATTGATTAAGGAGAAGACTGAATTGATTGATTAGACAAAAAAGGCGATTTGGAGTGAAAAGGGGAGATTGGAGAGTTAATTGATTAGTTAATTGATTTGATGAACTAGTTAGGATTTTCAACATGTGCTGTAGGAGATGGAATTTGAAATTCAATTTCCTGTTATTTGGATTTGAATTTGGATTTTTGAATGCTGAAATGCACATGAGATTAACTGAAATTTATTGAAGTTCAGATTTGGTGAAATGTGAATTTGGGGGAAATTGAAATTCGATGGAATTAATTGAAATTTGAATTTGGGGAATTGTAGGAATAAATTAGTTAATTAAATAATTCAAATTAAATTATTTAATCATTAGAAACATGATTAATTAAATAATAAAGATTATTTAATTAAGGGAATTAATCGTAATTTGGAATGGAAAGGTGCTGAGAGAATACAGTGGGAAAGGATGGTCAACAAGATGAGACTGATTGATCTATCAGTAGGAAATAAGGGAGAGAATAAGTCAATATGGTACACCTGGTGTAACCACCATCAATATAATAAGAGAGTCTACTGCAGACTAGATAGATTTTATTTCAACAAAGACCTCTTCAAAATTGTTAAAAATGAGGAGGGTATTCAGTATGCTGGCATACCATATACACTATCAGATCATCACCCTATTATGATTGGGTTAAGGATAACTAATAGTAGAGTGGCCCCACCAAGCCCTAGTTTGAACTTTAGAATGAACATTAGTCTTCTAAAGGATGATGACCTGAAATGTGCATTGTGTCTGGTCAGAATGTTTAATAAATATGGCAATAGCCATTTGTCCAACATTGATAAATGGAACCAAAATGTTAAAACCTAGACCTCCCTCTGTCAGGCTGTGGGTAAAAAGAAGGCTAAGGATTCCAGAGCCTTTGAGATGCAATTACATAGTGCCCTCCAAGTGGCTGAGATTGATCTTCAAGGGGATCCTGAGAATGTATCACTCACCAATTAGCTAATTAAGGCCAAGAATGATCTTAGAAGATTGCAAAATCAACAAATCAAAGGATGGAGAACTAGGGCTAAGTTAAACTGGCTAGATACTGGGGATCGAGGTTCTAAATTCTTCTTCCAGATCCTTAAAATGAAACAAGCAAGAGAGAAAATAGACACCATATGGGAACAAAATAAGAACCTCTTTGAGCCAATTGAAATTCTAGAGTGTTTTTCTCAATTCTACAAACATTTGTTCTCTGCAGAACTAGCTAGGGAGGAATAGGATAATGCTAGAAAGATAGTCATGTATTTGGTCCCCAAACTTCTTGATGAGGAAGATAGTAAGATGCTTGAAATGACTATTTCTATAGACAAAATTAGGAAAGCTATATTGGCCCTCAATAATGACAAATCCCCTGGCCTTGATGGATTTCCGATAGAATTCTACAAAGAAAATATTGAATGGGTTGTTGATGATCTTCACTCTCTATATACTGAGGCTATTCACATTGGATCCCTGGGAGCAAACA
Organism: Cryptomeria japonica; assembly: GCF_030272615.1. Classification (NCBI taxonomy): domain Eukaryota; kingdom Viridiplantae; phylum Streptophyta; class Pinopsida; order Cupressales; family Cupressaceae; genus Cryptomeria; species Cryptomeria japonica. Next base: position 658,820,441 of record NC_081406.1, on the reverse strand, counting down.
TTAACCAAGGTCTGATCAAGCTTATTCCTTAAGTGAGTGATAGAACCCTAATTAAAAACTGGAGACCTATTACACTGCTAAATGTGTCATATAAAATCTTAGTGAATTTGACTGCATGCAGATTGGAGAAAATCTTACCTAAGATTATTGGTACTACTCAAATAGGGTTTGTCAAAGGATGGTATATACTAGAAAACCTAATCACCTGTTGGGAATCACTCCATTGGGCAAAAGAATCAGGGCAAAATGGAGCTATGTTACTCATAGACTTCGAGAAAGATTATGATAGAATAGAATGGGAATATATCATTCAGATGCTTCAATCATTAGTATTCCCCCCTGGATTTTGTAAACTGGTCAAAACACTATTATGTGATGCCAATGCCTCCGTTGAAGTAAATGGGATAAGGTCCTCCAATTTTACACTAACTAGATCTATCAGGCAAGGATGTCCTTTAGCTCTAGCCCTATTTGTTCTAGCTGCTGATGCAATGTTCTACCTACTTAAAGACTCCTCTATCACTCCTCCTATTAGGGGCATATCCTTACCTAACAAAAAGGAAATCTGTAATGTCTAATTTGCTAATGATACTGCAATTTTGATTAAACTTGAGGAAGAAAACATTGTTGCTCTACTGACAAATATAGATATATTTTGCCTAGCCTCTGGCAGTAAGATAGCTATGCACAAATCCAATCTCCTTGGATAGGATGACAACCCCCCGAACTGGCTTTCAAAACTCCCTCTCAACTGGATGGGCCCTACCCAGATTGTAAAATACCTAGGCATCCCTTTCTCTGTCCTTGCAAATTTAAAAGAAATGTGGGAATGGGTAAGAAATAAGATAGAGAAGAAGCTCTCTAAATGGAACAGGAACTTTCTGTCATTGGTTGAAAGATTTCAGGTCTGTCAAAAGATATTGGCATCATATAATATCTATTTCTCCTCTGCTTGGATCTTTAGAAACTATCAATTCAATCATATCCAAAAATAGATTAGGGAATTCCTATGGTCAGATGGAAAGGGTGCTAGAAAGCAACATGTAGTGAAATGGGAGTGGTGCACTATGCATAAACTATCTAGTGGGATGGGGTTGAAAGACCTGAAACTACAGGGTATTGCCCTTGCCTCCAAGTGGATTCTTAAGGCCATGGAAGGGGATGAGCCATGAAAAATTCTATTAAGAAATAATATTGCATCCTCGATCCCTAAGAAAGCCAGGAAATGGAAGGATCTCCCCATTCTTGACCTTCTTCTTGGACAGATAGAGGTATCCCCAACTGGTTCTGAGGTCTTTAAGTCCCTATGGAAAGCTTGGGAATAGGTAAAGCACTTGGTACACATTAAAGTGAGTGGCACTATACAGGGGCATATTGCCAATAATAGATCAATATGGTGGAATCCATTTCATAATGGGAAACTGTTAGCCGCTCTCCAAGGCTGCTCTGCACTGAAATGACACAATATGGGTATTAAATATTTTGAACAGATATTTGAGAATGGCCAATTGAGAACGTGGGAGGAGCTGAAACTTACCTTCTCTATCTCGACATCCCAGAGCAGGACCTATAACATCCTTAAAATGGATTTATCCTTTGTTCTTCCCCCCTCTCACCCCCCTCTCCCTCACTTCCCCCTCTCTATACTCTACTGGGCCGATGACAACCTCTCCCCGCCCTTAAAGCCAAATGCATATATTCTTCACTTATCAAGGCTGATACCATATTTCTGCACCTTAACAATTGCTGGGGTCTAAACTGGGAACCAAAAGACTAGAAAGATAGGTTGGGTAAGTTTTGGATGACCCAAAATGAACCAAAAAAATAATTCTTTGGCTGGTGCCTGATGTTAAATAAACTCCCCATAAAAGATAAGGAGGGTAATTGCATAAACTGTAAAGTATGTAGAGTGCCTGAAATTGTGAAACATATATTTTTTGAATGCCATTTTGCAAAAGAAATATGGAGATTGTTCGACCTTAATCTAGAATCTAATTTTGTTGAAATCATAGATGTTATTTTAGGCTACACTAAGGGCTGTAGGAAAACTACAAATATCTTTTGGTCTTTCTTTTCTTTAGAGGTTCTTTGGCTCATTTGGAAGTATCGTAGTGATGACGTCTTTGATAACAACACCAATTAAGCTAGATTCAGAAAAATTTGACAAATGGATAAAGGAAGGAGCTACCACTGTGTACATCCGAGAGCTATCTCACGGCTTCACTTGGGAGAGGGATGAACCAAGCAAGGCTGCATTTGAGCAAGCACTAATGGCCTTCATGAGGCAAATGGAGCGTAGGCACTTACATATGGAGATTACTAGGGAGGAAGTTGACTTGATCCATGAGCGCACCTCACACCCCCACAAACAGGACATACTTGATGGTCGAGTGGAAGTATGGCATGACAAAAAATTGGGATGGGTGGCTTGGATCCCTCCATTGGGAGCCAACTCTTTGCCAAAAGCTGAAATCTTATTTACCTAGTTCTCTAAGATTGTCTTTTTTGTTTTTGATGTTATAAATATGTGTATCTAGTGTAATCATCTTCCTATAGTGGAGGTGCTCGTTAACTGTATATTTTTTGTGTATGCACCTTCCCTTGGTGCCTTGATACTGATAAACTCAGACTTTCCTGATGATATGTAATGTTTATATGATATCTAATCCAAAAAAAATAATCATAATTAATTAAATAATTAATATTTGAGAAGGGGGTTAGTGATGAATTAATTAAAGGATAGAAATTGAATGATTGGCAATGTCGAAGGTGATGATTGAGTTAGTTCAGAAGAATAATTAGCTTAATTAAATAATTATTAAATTAATTGGTGTAGCGTCGTAAATTGTACGCACTTGCTAAAATGGTACAATTTCACACCTAGTTTAGCACCCGCCTTGGCGCATTTTGCATTTTGCATTGCATTTCCCCTTTAGCACTTAATTAATTAAATTAATTAGGTCTAAGGTTCTATTTTATCATCTTCCACATCATAAAGTTGGGCCCTTTCATTAAAGTGTGCCCCTTTCATTTTATTTCTCCAATACATCATTTAATCAAAAACCCTAATTAGGTCCTATTTTGAACTTGGGGGCTTGATTTCGGGGGTCAAAACATCTCGAAATCACTTGTAACTTCGGGATTCTCTCTAAAATCATCATATCTGATGGCCCTGAAAATTTGGTGAAAAGTTGTCGGGACCATGGCGCTCGACGTGCACATGGTCCCGGACATTTTTCCCAAAATTTTAGGAGCACGATCCAATCATAAAATAAAGCTTAACCCCAAGATATTGGTGGGAGATTCAATCTCTAGGTCGGCCAAAAGTTGAAATTAAGACCTAGGGTTTCATATATAAGAGCTCTCTTTCTTCATTTGAAAGGATCCAGATTTTTGGTTTTGAAGGACCTTCTATGCAGTGAAAGAGCAGATCTTTGAAGACTTCAACAACATTCAACATCCATCCATCAAGCATCTATCAATTTCATTCATCCATTTAGGGCTTTGAAGGCATTGAAGAACAATAAGGGATCACCGACTGAAGATTGGCTTGTACCCCTCCCTTGGGGTTGGGTACGATTTCATGTTGTTTTCATGTCTTTGCATAAGCCTCATTATATCATTTGTATTCATGCTTTAGATCACTTTGCATCTTGATTTGGAGCATTTACATTATCATTTACAAGCAATTAGGGTTTACTTTCTAGGTTGCTCTAGCTTGCTTACTTGCATTTTAGGATCTTGCACACACACAAGGTCTGCACACACATTACTTTTACAATACAACTTGGCTATTCGTGGAGGTGGAAATCACCAGAGCGGGGGTTTGACTAAGGCAAAACCCTATATAGCCGCCCACCACACCTTTTCAGATATAAGTGCAAGTTTCGGAATTCGGACGACGCCGCAAGTTGCAGATCCAGAAGAAGCAGACCGAGACGGAACAACACACCAAGTTTCAGAGAAAAAAACCAGGACAGGGGCGTGGGGCGCCCTGGTCCTGCCAGGACAGGGGCGCTGGGCACCCTGGTCCTTCTGTCAGACAACAAGTTTCAGCATTTTTGACAGCTTTTCAGGTTGCAAAACAATAGTTTCCAGAGCAGTTTCAGGGGCAGAATCAGGACAGTGGCGCCCACGCCCTCGTCCTGAACATTTTCATTCATATTTTAACACCGGGTACGCATTTACATTCTTGTCTTGTCCTTGTGTTTACAACTTTCCATTGTTTAAGTTCAATTCTGCAATCTTGTTATTACTTACACTTTGGGGTTAGGGATTGAACTTCCATCATTTTATCTATCATTTGCAACAAAGGAATAGAAATCCTAATAGGTAGCCCGTGGCTCTCTCTTCCACAAAAATAAGTAGCCAATTGTGTGATACCTCTAGGCTCTTTCGTATTCCACAAATGTGTGATTGAAAGTGAGATTAGGGCATGTTTGCTTAGTGTCACTTTTTCCCCCACACAATTGGATGAATGATTAGTGTGTGATTAATGAGACATTTTTTTAGGTGTCTACATTTTCCCCCTCTTTGAGACAATGTCAAAACAACGTTGATTCAAAGAAAATGAAAATTCTCCCCCTAGTATGCCCTGATAATGAAGAAAACGAAAAATTATGCTCTAGTATGCCCCGATAATGGAGGTAGGATGCCCCCTTGAGAGATTGTTTGTCCATTGAAGGCATGAATGATCTCTCGAAAGAAGAAAAATGTTAGATGAAAGATGAAGAATGATTAACTTGATGATGCAAATGAGTTTGATTGGATAGAAGAAATGGTTGGAGCGATTTGTATATTGTTTGATTGATTGATTAGATTGATTGGATTGATAGGATTGATATGATTGATTTGATTGATAAGATAAAGATCAAGTCTAGTTTTAGGAAGGACACATCCTGTATAAGACAAAGATGATCAACATGTATGGTTTTAGGAAGGATACATCCTGTATAAGACAAATATAGATGATCATGTCTGGTTTTAGGAAGGACACATCCTATATAAGACAAATGATTAAATATGATGAAAATTGGATGAAAGATGAAATATGATGAAAGTGAAGAATAATTGATTGATAGATAGAATAGTTGATGTGAGGAAATGAAAGAATTATGGATGAAAATATTGGAATTAAGTAATGAGAGAGACCATGTTAGATGAATGAAATGACCAGAAAGAAAAATTAGGTCAATCCCTAAAAAAGATAATTACCTAAAGAATGATCTTGATTGATACAATCGACATGACGAGATTTAGAAAATGAAATGATTTGATTGATGATTAATGATCCTTTGTGTCTTTATTCATAGTGCAACACATTTTCATCACTGAGCCTTATTATGTAATAGTGAAGCTGCGTACACCAGGGTATAAAGAAACAAGATGTAAATATATCTCATTACAAGAACAAACATGTAGCAAACAAGGAGTGAACCCTCCATTTTGGGAATGATGCTAGGAGTCGAGGTATGTGCGGCGTTCACAGAGTGAATGTACTTATCACAGACACCCATAACACCATTTCCACAAAACTTCATTGGTTCACACCACAAACATCAAACAAATAAAAAGATCATGCCCATCACGACTCCTCTAGTCACTCGTGGACATCCTTGAGTAGCATAGTAACATGATTGATCACCAATTGATAAAAGATATAACCAAAATAGACAAAACTCAATAGCTATAGTGATTGTGCCTTTGCTTTGATTGTTTCATGTGATGGTTGATAATGTCTAGTTTCAAAAATTTTGGACCCCGTTTAAGATTGACCTATTTGGTTTCGAGTGTATCCATCTCTGTTTAAGACAAGATAGTGATTACTTGATACATATATTGATTCGATTGATAAGACAACATGATCAGTTTGGTTGCAGATGTTTGATGAGATAGTTATATCCTTTGTTTAACTTCGTGCGAAGTGTTTGCTAGATGTCTACTAGGGTATTTGTTTTTCGCGAGACATTTTATTGCAAGTTTTCTGTTGATTGATTTTTTTATGTTTTTATTTATTTTGTGGATCATTATCGAATGTTTTTGTGGTTTTTTCAGGATTGTTTTTGAATGTTTTTGTTTTGATTTTATTGTTTTGTGATGTTTAAGTTTTTTAGGATTTTTCAAATGTTTTTGGTTTTTATTCAGGATTTGTTTATGCTTTTTTAGGATATTTTTCTTTTTATGATTTTAAGGAGTTTTCTAAGGACTTTATCTGATTTTTAGAATTTTTTCAGGAGTTTTTCTGATTTTTAGGATTTTTTTCAGGACTTTATTTGATGTTTAGGACTTTATTTGATTTTTAGGATTTTTTAGCTATGCCCCTAGTATGCAGACCTATGATGACATGACGATCTGCAACATGCACATGGAAACAATGATTTTTTGGCATGACCTATGTTAATGCAGTATGCAAGATGAAGATGCATTTGATAATTGAATGCGCCTTTCATTCTGAAATGCGTTAATTGAGTTAAAGGTATGAAATATTTTAGAGATAGAAGTTCAATTTGTTCTCAGCAGGCCTTGGACCATCCAACTTAACACACTATGTGTAGCGTCCTAAAATTGCGACACTTGCAATTTCAACTGCATTTTGGTCTTCACGATGGCGACGCAACACGCAACCTAAATGGAGACCCTGAAACTTGCTCACGACACTGAAAACTGCATTTTTCAAGCACCCTAGCCTGAACCTCCTTGCACCCTGCTGTCCCGGGAGGTGGGACCAGAGCGCCCAGCGCCCTGGTCCCCAGGACCATGGCGCCCAGCGCCCTGGTCCCCAGGACCATGGCGCCCAGCGCCCTGGTCCTTGGGTCCTATTTTGGGCCCGGTCTCCTAAGGGGTCTCGGGTCTTTTTGTTTGCAAATTGGAAATTAACTTTCCTGGTCGGCCTAAGGTCGGGAAAATCAGTCTATCAGCCCTAATTGACAAGTATATAAACTACATTTTTCTCTCTCATTTGGCATGAAGAGGATATGTGTACAAAGCGTGGAAATTATACTCAAGCATTCAAGCATTCAAGCATTCCTTCAAGCAATTGATCATTTCAAGTCCCCATTCAAGGCTAAGTGTTGCATTCAAGACAAGGATTCAACCATTGAAGAGGAGATCATATACTACATGCTACAACATACAACATACACCATCTAAACCTTCGCACATAAGGATACAAACATCCTTAGAACAAGGTATTAGTACTTGTTTTACATACATTTACATTTACAGCTCTTGCTCATTTCTTGGTTAATTCCAAAACCGGGGTTTGACCTAAAGGCAAACCCCTAATCCCTAACCCCCCAATCGTCTTCGCTTTTCTGTGTGCACGTTGCAGGTACGCGGCTGAAATTGAAGATCTGGAATCCTTGTGTAGAGACGAACAGATCCCCCTTCGTTTCGCGGATTTTTCGGAGGACCGTGGCGCCGGGCGCCATCGTCCCGACAACTTTTGCTCAAATTTGCAGGACAGCGCCGTATCGACATTTTACTGCTAATTCCAGGTCCGCAGCTTCATCCTATAACCCGAACTCAGTTTATAAGCGAATCTTTATGACTTTCTATGCATTCCTAACTTAATTTCCTTAACAAAATTCTTTACAAAAGAGGGTAGCCTTGCTTTCCTAACCCTTGAAATTCATTTAGCATCCAATCTTACATTGTGTGGGATTGGATCTTATGAGTTTCAACCCCTCTTTTGAATGTAAAGTCTCTCCCCTAAGTGAAAAACCATCGAATCCTAGCGAACCTCCCTTCTCTCTCCTCGGAGTCGAAAGAGGGGAGAGCAACTAGGGTTTGATCGCGATTTTCCGCTTTACATTTTGGTGAACCCGACGTGAACATCCTTTCTGATTTTTCATGCTTAGATCTGAAAAAAAAAAATTGATTACATTTCCATGTTTGATCTTTTGCAAAATTTTAGAGGTGATTGCATAAAAACCCTAAATTTTCTTTTTGGTAATTGAACTTGCGAAATGTCTAAATGTTAATGCCTGTTTCAGATCTGCCCTTCTATTACAAATTTTTAATTCATATTTGTGCTTTAATTCTGAAAATTAAGTGGTTAAGTGTCAAAACCCTAATTTTTGAAACCCTCTTGATTCAACCTTTGTCCGACAATTTCACTGATCAAAACATCTCCAAATCAGCTGTAACTTTGGATTCCGCAATAAAATCACAATATCTTTCATCCCCGAAAATTTGGAAAAAAGTTGCGAGGACCGTGGCGCCGAGCGCCATCGTCCCCGACATTTTTTCCGAAATTTCGGGAGCGAGATCTTACTGTATTTTCCTGCTAAAATCCAGAATTTTGGCTGATTTTATCAATTTTAACACCTTCAAAATAACAGTCAAAGTTGGTCTTGTGATTGCTTGGATTAAGGCTTCTAAACATTTAAAAATCATTGAAATTGAAATTTTGTGTCAAAATTGGGTTCTTACTGTCCTAAATCTGAAAAGTGTGTTATCATTCATTAAAAATTTCAGTGTTTTATTCAAATTCTTGCATTTTGTGACTTTTGAAATTAAGTGCTTAATTACAACAACTTTGATTTCCGCTTTCAAAATTGAATTTTGCGTGAAATTGAGTCAATTTTCAAAATTCAAAATTTGCATTGCTCTTGACATTCCCTCTAAAATCATAAAATTCAAAATTTCAAGTTTCCCTCTCTTTTTCAAAATTCAAATTTTGCATTTTTCGACAATCTTGGTAGGGTTCAATTTTGAGATTACAACTTTAATTTGGCCTATCTACAGATCGTAAAATCACTCAATTTTTTCAGATTAGCTCTAAAATCATCATACCTTTCATCCCTGCAAATTTCGAAAAAAGTTGCAAGGACCGTGTTGCACTCCGGGCGCCACGGTCCCGGGCATTTTTTCTGAAATTTCGGGAGACTGTTGTGATTGCATTTAACAGCTTAAATCCAGAAGATTGGCTGATTTTACTGAAAATTGCTACCTCTAAATTCAAAATCTTCTCTCTCTTTCTAGTGCATGAGTTTTACAACAATAAGCCCTACTTACACTATTCCCATTAGACGAAGCCGTAAAATTAAGTCTTTCCAAGGTTTAACTACTGAGGAGATGGAACCTAATTTGAATAGCCTTTTTAACGAGGACATGGGTATTTCCTCTAATCCTCCTAATGATGAAGAAGCTCTCCATGAGGTTTCTGAAGAACAACTTTCGAAATTGGATAACCAATTTGACGATTTTCGACAATGGATGTCTCAAGAATACCCTGATAGTCAAGCTCTTCCTTTAATTGAGGGTCTAAAACGTATGCTTCAAAGTGATAAGAATGGAATTGATATTTTGTGTGGTATTTCACACATTGTGAATTCGAACGTGATGCCTATGAAGAGTTGTGCCGAAACTTTAGGTTATACACAACCTCCTACACAAGTCAATCATTCTATTCCTTTGATGACTTCTATTGCTAGCATACCTACCTTTACATCAAATATAATGGCTACTTCTACACAAGATATTCCCCCTGTGATCACTAGTCATGGGGGCAACCCTTCTTCTTCAATTAACCCTCTTCCTTCATTCAATCCGATTTCTTCATTCGTCCCTTCAATGAGTGTTCCTATTACGTCTCCACAAATGAACATGACGCAAGGGGGCAATTCATTTAACCATTCCATTCCTCCTTGTAGTATTCCTCCTGTCCAATCATCTCCTATGACTAATTATCATAGAGTCCCACCACCTTACTCTCTACCTTCTTTCAATAACATAACACCTCCATCTCAATCTAACACATCCAATATGAACTCTTCGACTGAAGCGACCATTAACAATCTTGCACAAACTGTCTCTTCTTTACAGCAACAAATTGCCTCTATGAATCAATCTAAGTTTAGTGTGCCCACATTTGATGTTGCGAGCCCACTTTCTCTTGACATTGTTCGAGCTATTCCCCCTAAACATGTTGAAATCCCGCATTTGGAACTTTATAATGGTAAAGGAGATCCTCTAACACATGTTAAGACTTTTCAAACAATTTGTACTGATTTTGCTTATGACCAAAGGTTGCTTGCAAAACTATTCACGAGAACATTAAGAGACAAAGCCCTACAATGGTATTGCTCGTTGCCTTCTTATTCTATTACTTCTTTCGAACAACTTGCAAATGCTTTCATTCAACAATTTCAAAACAATATAAGTCCTAAAGTTACTTTGATTGATTTAATGCATTGTAAACAAGGTGTTAAAGAAAAAGTGACTAATTTCATTGGTAGATATAAGCATTTGTATGCTCAAATTTCTTTTCCAGTGCCTGTCAATGATATTCAAAGAATCTTTATTTCTAATTTACAAAAAGATATTCGAGACAAACTTCTGTTTTCTGAGTTTACTTCTTTCCAACAGTTGTGTGCAACTCTTCACAATTATCAACTGACTGTGAGTCAAATGGAACAATCACATCCTATGGCTCTGAGTGATAAGGGTGATAGCAGTCAACAACCATTTGGGAAGTTTAAACCGAACAGAGATTCCATCAAATTCAATGAAAATATCATCAACAACAATGTGAATGCAGCATTAGGTGTGCCTCCTATTTCTAAATTTTTCAAGAAAGAAAGAAAGTATACTCCTTTGAATAAATCATTGCATAGTATTATGAATAAGTTATTGGAACAAAATGTGCTTACTCTTCCTCCTATAAGACAAATTGATCCTGCAAAGATTACTTCACCTTATTTTGATAACAAAGCTTTTTGTCAATTTCACCGTCAGCCTGGGCATGATACTGAAAAATGTTTTTCTTTAAAGGGTAAAATTCAAGATTTGATTGATAACAATACTATCTCTGTTTCTGGAGTGAATGATAAAGGCAACACATCTGTAGCTCCTCCTAACCAAAATCTTCAGATTTTCACTGATCCATTGCCTTCTCACACCTCTAATGCAATTGAGGCTAATGATTCCTCTCTCTCATTTGATGGTCTTGTGTCTATGACTCCGAATGTGATTAACTTTGTAGAGCAGCAAGAAATCCCTAAAGAACCTTCCATCACATTTGATTCCAGTGAAACCATTAGGGCACCTGATGGTCCTTTATACATAGTTGCAAAAGTTAAGAATACACCTTGCCGTGGAGTGCTTATTGATCCTTCGTGCATGGTTAATGTTATTACTGAAGAATTTCTTTTTACTTTGCAATTGAATCAAGTGATTTATGACAAAACAGATGTGATTGTGAAATTATTTGATGCATTTTCTTCTCCTGCAATTGGTTCTATTACATTGCCTATTGAGGTCCATAACAAATCTCTTGATGTAAACTTTGCTATTATTCCATCTTCCGAACAATTTCGTGTGAAGCTTGGCTATCCTTGGCTATCTTCCATGAAAGCTATTGCTTCTCCTATTCATAAGTGTTTGAAATTTCCCCATAATGGTGAAGTTGTTACTGTCAATCATAGTCTTTTTAAACCAGCTGAAAGAACCTCTAGTGTTCCTATTGATTACTTTTGGCCTAAACAATTCCAATCTCTTCCTCCGCGAAGTGATCATCTTTTCAAATCTTATCAAAAGTGGAAAACAGATATGATCCTATCTTTAAGTGAACCTAGAGCACCTAAACTTGATATTCCTATCATTCTTGAGAAGGAAGTTCTTCCTTTGAAAGATAAAACTAATGTCTTTCCTCAAGAAGATTCTCAACCCATCCCTATGGATGTGACTATGTCTATACCTAATAAACTTCCTAAGAGTAGACCTATACCTCCTCGTCATGATGGACTTGGTCTTCTCCCTAAACCAAAAATTCCTCCTTTGTATGGAGCAGTTCCTCCTCCTTCTTTTTATAGAGAGAAGAGACCTTCTTCTTCTCCTATTATCCAGCCTAAGAGACCACAACCTAAACACCCAAGTGCTAAGGATGAGAATATTCCTCCTCCTCAGTCTTCTCCACTTCCTACTAAGACTAGACGAAATCGTTCTGCACGTGAACGCCGACGAAAGCGTCGTCTTAGAGCTCAAACTTTGCAATCTCCAAAAACACCTTCAACAAGCATTATTCCATTTTCTCCTCAGCCGGAAATTGAGCTGAAATCTCCTAAACATAAGATGCATGATGGTCTTGATTCGGTGCGAGTTAAAGATCCTATTTTTGTAAATCTTGATGATGATATAGATGAAAATCTTATTCATGATGAAAATGTTACTCCTCTTGCTTCTGATAGTGAATATGAACTTGCTGATGTTGATAAACATTTATCTAATGAATTTTCTAAAGCACTTATCCTAGCTCCTAGACAAGAACAATGTGGCTCGGAACATGAACATAGCCCTTGTTTGGATCTTGTGATAGCTCCATCTGCTGTGTTGGATGTTCCTCCTCTAGCGTGTTCCCTGCCTTCCCGAAACATTGATCAGCAAGATCAGGGGGTAGATGACGTGCTAGACTAGTTACATTAGCATAGCAGATTCTCTCCTCCTCTCTTTTGTTACTTCTTCTATATGTTATTCTCATTCTTCTATTTGTTGTCCTTGGTGTTGTCTACTTGAGGACGATGCAAAGTATTGAGATCTCTCGATCTCTCTCATGTTGACTCAAAAGACACATGTGTTCCCTTCTTCTAGGTGACCTTCCTTGATTGGGGAATGAAGAACAATTATGCATACATACATATGATATATATACATGAATTATCATACAGCATACTGACCCCGAGGAAAGCGAAGTCACCTTGTGCTTTGTGTTTTGTGTCTATTATCCTTGGGCTTATCTCACACTTGGGGGCTAAATCCTTGCGATAACGTGCTCCTTTCCTTTCTTATTTCTTATGTGTATCACTATGTTAAAACAATCACCCCCGGTGAGGCGTGTGCGATCGCTTTAACGTAGGGGGGCATACATCCCGTTCATATCTTTTCAAGATACTTGAAAATTTCTTGGCAAATTTAGCCTTGCCTTGAAAATTTTTGATATCTTTCTTGCATGACTCATAGTGAGGGAGCCTTACTACTGACAGTCATGGTTCTTCCTCGCGATCTTCCCTTTTACTTTGTCAATCGAAGTCGTAAGATCCTTAGTCCACTGGGGGCTTGGTGTATCTTGCCTCCTTGACGTGGTGAAAGTCTTTCAATGTTGTTTCCTTGTACTTTACCGGAAGTATGAGCATACATACTCCCGCTAAAGTGGGGGCTAAATGTAGCATCCTAAAATTGCGACACTTGCAATTTCGACTGCATTTTGGTCTTCACGATGGCGACGCAACACGCAACCTGAATGGAGACCCTGAAACTTGCTCACGACACTGAAAACTGCATTTTTCAAGCACCCTGGCCTGAACCTCCTTGCACCCTGCTGTCCCGGGAGGTGGGACCAGAGCGCCCAGCGCCCTGGTCCTTGGGTCCTATTTTGGGCCCGGTCTCCTAAGGGGTCTCGGGTCTTTTTGTTTGCAAATTGGAAATTAACTTTCCTGGTCGGCCTAAGGTCGGGAAAATCAGTCTATCAGCCCTAATTGACAAGTATATAAACTACATTTTTCTCTCTCATTTGGCATGAAGAGGATATGTGTACAAAGCGTGGAAATTATACTCAAGCATTCAAGCATTCAAGCATTCCTTCAAGCAATTGATCATTTCAAGTCCCCATTCAAGGCTAAGTGTTGCATTCAAGACAAGGATTCAACCATTGAAGAGGAGATCATATACTACATGCTACAACATACAACATACACCATCTAAACCTTCGCACATAAGGATACAAACATCCTTAGAACAAGGTATTAGTACTTGTTTTACATACATTTACATTTACAGCTCTTGCTCATTTCTTGGTTAATTCCAAAACCGGGGTTTGACCTAAAGGCAAACCCCTAATCCCTAACCCCCCAATCGTCTTCGCTTTTTTGTGTGCAGGTTGCAGGTACGCGGCTGAAATTGAAGATCTGGAATCCTTGTGTAGAGACGAACAGATCCCCCTTCGTTTCATGGATTTTTCGGAGGACCGTGGCGCCGGGCGCCATCGTCCCGACAACTTTTGCTCAAATTTGCAGGACAGCGCCGTATCAACATTTTACTGCTAATTCCAGGTCCGCAGCTTCATCCTATAACCCGAACTCAGTTTATAAGCGAATCTTTATGACTTTCTATGCATTCCTAGCTTAATTTCCTTAACAACATTCTTTACAAAAGAGGGTAGCCTTGCTTTCCTAACCCTTGAAATTCATTTAGCATCCAATCTTACATTGTGTGGGATTGGATCTTATGAGTTTCAACCCCTCTTTTGAATGTAAAGTCTCTCCCCTAAGTGAAAAACCATCGAATCCTAGCGAACCTCCCTTCTCTCTCCTTGGAGTCGGAAGAGGGGAGAGCAACTAGGGTTCGATCGCGATTTTCCGCTTTACACTATGTGACTAGGATTTATGAATGGAGGCGCGAAAAACTTCTCCATCAATTCTTGAAACTTGGATCCTCTTTTGTCCATACGTGTGCAATTGAATTTATTCTGACTCTTATAACCATTAGAGACCTTTGGAATCCCATGTGGCTAGCTACGTGAGTTATTCTGACTTCAAAAGCATCCTGGATAGAGCCTCGCTGCTAGTGAGACATCTATAGCCCCGACGGGGTTATACAATGTAATATCTCGAATATTGCTCCTTTGCCAGTAGGCGTCCATATCCCTAATGGAGTTACTTGCATGCTCCCATAGTCAATATTTTATTGGACTTGTATGTATGATATTTCAGTTATAATCTTTTCCCTTTTGCCTTTATATTTTGATATGAAACTTTGGCATAGCAATTTTTTTTAAATTTTCTTGCCTTGACTTGTAAGTAATGAAAGATACCTGGGTATGATGATTAAAATGGCACTAAAGCAGAATTTTGGATTTTTCACTAGCCACATGACCAACTAGGTATCTATAATGACTTAGAGCTATTACTTAATGTGTGAGATATAGCAATTGATAGATTTGGGTAATAAGGCTTAACAATGAAACCTCTACTCAACCATGGATAAATCTTAATCACAAGGCGACATTGAAGGTGAATGAATCAAGACTTCTGAAACTTCATGTATCAATATCTAGGAAATGAGACCACCTTCCCTCCTTTCAATACATATAGGTGAACAAATCAGTCAATCTCCTTGTTTTATTGATGCAACTATATGCACAAGCAAAAACTAAATGGTATGATGATTTTGAATGCGATGCATTGAGGAAAAAAACTATATGAGATGCAATGCTTTAAGGAAAATGATATGCAAATGCAAAAAGTAAAGACTAAATTACCCAACCCTTAGATGTAATATCTTTTAAGGTGCATATTGTTCATGGGATCTAGGAGTGGATCTCCCTCCATTGTTGTTAGGTTATAGGCGCTATTTCCAATGACTCTTGTTATGACAAAAGGACCTAGGCAATTAGGCTCATTTTTTTTTGGGTTTTCACGTTCTGCTAGGTTCTTTTGATTCTCCTTAAGGACAATATCCCCTACTTCGAAGCAACATGGTTTTACTCTTTTGTTATAGATTCATCTCATTCTTGTCCAGTATCCTTGTAAATGATTTAGAGGGCTTTGGCACTTTCCATCCAATAATTCAAGTTCTTGTAAGTGTGCGACCTTGTAGTCTTCTTCTGATATGATGTGTTTCAGAGAAACTCTTAGCGATGACAATTCTACCTCAATAGGTAAAATGGCTTTTGAACCATATACTAAAGAGTATGGTGTAGCACTAGTAGCTATGCATACACTAGTTCAATAAGCCCAGATTGTTGGATTTAGTTGAAGGTGCCAGCCTCATCCGACTTTGTTGACAACTTTCTTTAAAATTTTCAATATGGTTTTGTTCATTGCCTCAACTTGACAGTTGCTTTTGGGATAATAAGGCGTTGTAGAATGTTGTTGAATGTGGAATTGGTTGCAAAGTTCACTCACTTCTAGATTTTTAAAAGGTCACCCATTGTCAGTTGTGTAGGTCATAGGGATTGCCTCGACCCATTTAGTAAAGTACTCGATAGCTATGAGTATGAACTTGTGTCCGTTGGAGGAGGTAGGGTTTATCTTCCCAACAAGATCCAGTCCCCATTGCGAGAATGGCCATGGTGATGTAATCGGTTGAAGATCTTGAGCAGGTGCATGAATTAGATCTCCATGTATCTGACATTGTCTGCATCTTTGGATATACTTGTAGGTGTCCTTTTCCATCGTTGGGCAATAGTATCCGGTTCTCAGTAGTTTTTTGGTCAGTGTAGGACTAGAAGAGTGAGCACTGTAGATTCCATCGTGGACTTCCATTAGAGGTTTTTGTGCCTCCTCCGTAGCAAAGCAAAGTACCATCCAAACCCTTTTTGTACATAGTATTAGCAATGATTGTATGTCTTGTAGCTTGACGTATAAGTGTCTTTCTTTGATTGCATGAGAGATCAGGAGACATATATTGATCATGTAAGTAGGTGTATACTTATTTGTACCAAGGAGATTCAGGTCCAACTATCATACAGATATAATCAAAAGATGGTATTTCATATGTTGGTACCATGAGTTGTTCCACTATAAACTCAAAATGTGTTCTATTATTAAGAATATCCAAGAAAGATCCTATTGTTGCCATAGCAATTACTGCTTTATTTTGTACTCATGGGATTTGTTGAAATGTTATATTGGTGAAATATTGCTTGTATTCTTCCACCAACTATTTGTAAGGTGTCATCTTGTCATCTTTTGTATTGTAATCATCATTCACTTGATTGATGATAAGTTGTGAATCGCCATAGACTTGTAATTCAATTATGTTCCACTGGATAGTAGTGCAAAGTCCTATGACTAGGGCCTCATAATCAACTATTTTATTGGTGCAAGGAAAGTTGATCTTGAATGATTTAGGAATGGAATCTTCTTGAGGAGTAAGGAAAAGCATTCCCGCTCCTGCTCCATGATTAGTACAAGACCCATCAAGGTATAATTTCTAGTTTGTGGATGCTGAAAGTGAAAACACTGATTCATCTGGAAAGTCTACCACCATTAGATGACTATCTTGTAGTGATGCCTTTGCCAATTGATCTACCCTTTGATGGTCTTTCTGTCGACATACTCTATATCGAATTGACTTAGTATCATGACCCACTTGGCTAGTCTTCAGGTTAATGCTGCTCTATTTAACAGGTACTTGAGTGGATCAAAATGTGCAATGAGTTGGACCTTATGACTCAACACGTAGTGTCTTAGCTTCTGAGATGCATAGATCACTGCTATACAGGCTCGTTCTATTGGTGTGTAGTTGAGTTCATATCCAATGAGTGTTCTACAGATGTAGTAGATATCTCTCTCCTTACCTTTCTCATCATGTTATGCTAGGAGAGCACCCAAAGATGAGTTTGTTGCAGATATGTACAATAGTAATGGTTTCCCATGCAATGATGAAACCAAAACTGGCATTGATAAAAGATATTCTTTTAATGCCTGACATTGTTATGTCCATTTGAATGTTACACCCTTCTTGAAGAGATGTTGAAATAGTTGGCACTTGTCTGCCAGTTGTGCGATGAAACACCTTATGGACTGTAATCTCCCTTGCAAACTTCTCAATTGTTTAAGAGTGGAGGGTGAGGGCATTTCAAGGATAACCTTCACCCTTTTGGGATCTATTTCAATACCTCTATTAGATCTAATGAATCCCAAGAGTTTAACAGATGTTAAGCCAAACACACACTTATTTGGATTGAGTTGGACATTGTATTTCTCTAGTTTGTTAAAGATTTTAGCCAAGACATCCAGATGATCCTCCCTGGTTTTTTATTTAGCCAACAAGTCATCCACATAATCTTCCATGATGTTATATATCATGTTAGGAAAGAGGGTGGTCATTGCTCTCTGATAAGTAGTGCCAACGTTCTTGAGACCAAACGACATCACATTCCAACAATATGTTCCCCAAGGACAAGTGAAAGTCATTTTATGTTGGTCTTCTGGTGCAATCTTGATTTGGTTATAACTAGAAAAACCATCCTTGAGTGATAGCATTTCGTGTCTAGCTGTTAGATCCATGATCATATCTATATTAGGAAGTGGAAAATCATCCTTGGGACAAGCTTTATTTAGATCCTCGAAGTCGATGTAGATTCTAATGCCTCCAGTGGGTTTGGTCATTGGACTAAGTTTGAAATCAATTCTGCATAGTCTATGAGTCTGATGAAACCCACATCTAGCAACTTTTGTAGTTCAACTTTGACTAACAGGGCTATTTGAGGATGCATCTTCCCGAGCTTCTGCTTGTATGGTTTCACACTTGGCAATAATGGAAAATGATGTAATACCAATTCAAAATCTAACCCTAGCATGACAACATACAACCATGCAACGTTGATTGGTCGCTGTGAGAAGAATTGAATAAAATTTTCTTTTTCCATGGGGTTCAAAGACTTAGCTAGGTGTATCTTATGTACATTCTTAGCATCTTCAATGCTGATTTATTTAGTTTCTTCCACTAGCAATGCAGATTGTTCTTTATCTATAGGAAAACTATCCAATCTGTTTGTAAGGATATTTTCTATTTCATTTACATCTTCTGGATTGGAAGAGGAGATTGCTTCTCCAAAGTAGGTTGTTTTGTCCTGATCTATAGCAAAACCATTTTTGTGATCATCATAGGGAAGTCCATCTCTAGCATCCAAGAATTCTACTATGGCCTCATCATTTTGGAACCAATCCAAATATGGTGGTTCTTCTTGCCCCCAGTCTATCAAGTGTGGATACATAAGACAAAGGTCCTTGTCTTCATTAGGAGAAGATGTTGCTGACATCATGCAGATCCTACTATCATATACATATTTGATTGATTTTTGATCAATTTATTTGTCTTCACATTCAATGCCATCATCCACAGGTGATTGGTTGTCATAAGCTCTAAAAGCTGAATATGTACTACAACTATGGAGAGAGAAGAATTCATAGTCATGGGAATCAATTATAATCTCAATATATGTTTCTCTATCTGATCCATCTTCATCAATTTCCTTAATTGAAGAGAGAGGAGTTTCAGTAGCGTTGATGAGGAATGGGAGAGTTTCTTGACTTGTAGACCCTTCTTATGTGATAGAAGCCTCATTGAGCACTTGAATGAGAGATATGGGTAATATGGAATTACCACATCTAGCTGTAGTTATTCTTGTTTCCCTTGATATATTGGTAGATGTAGAAGCATTACTCAATTCATCTGCCGGTGCAATTCCTGTTTCCATCACTGCATTGTCATGAGATGCTGGTGCAATTTCTATTTCTGCCACTGCTGGTGTGATTCCTGTTTCAGTCACTGCATTGACATGTGATGCTAGTGTGAAGGCAATAATTAATGTGCTGGTCTGACTTGGTGACTCAAGATCTTCATTTTCATTTGTGAGTTGTATTGTTGCTGGTTGAGATGTTCTTCATCTTCTTGTCAGACCAGTATATCCTAATCCCCAATTCTTTGGATTGTCTGAAGGTAATATAGGTTCTATTATACCTTGAGCATGTTCTCCCAAGCCCGTTGTTACATCATAACCATGTCATTGTAATAGCTTGAAGCCATTTCCATATTGCTCCAAAGGAGGTCTAACACTTGGATTGTCACTTTCTTCTTTGTATAACCAATTGTTGACATCTTCTTCTAAGGATTCTTCATTAAGCTCTTTCCCATCTTATAAAAGAACAAGAGTGATAATTGGACAATTTTGTTTTCTTTTATTTTTATTGGCCGAATTTGATAATTCTCTCCCAAAATATCTAGGAGACAATTGTCCTACTCATAATGTTTCGGAACAAGAATACTTGCCACACCCTTCATCCTTGATTTGCAGAGGTGGTGTTGTAGGTGTGCGAGATGATGATGCTGGTGTGTCAGAGATTTTTAGAGATTCCATCTACATGGTGAGTGGAGATTCTTGATTAATGGGGACCTGGTTGTCCATGCTTGCTCTTAAATTGTTACAATGTTGGAAGGGATTTGGATCACCATGTATTGTCGATGCCATTATAAGGGAGATTAACACATCGGTGGAAAGTTGATGACACTTCCTACATGGCATGTATCCATGGACAACCTAGTAGCATATTATATCCCAACTCTCAGTCCAAAACTTGAAATGTGACATCTATGGTAATAGGTCCTATTTGTATAAGCAATGTCACTATACCCTTTGATGGACGTTCTTCATCATCATATACTTTGATGTTGATTCTCTTCCAGGTAGGATCAATATGATGTTGTGAGTATCCCAATGCTTTGATCAAATTTAGAGTGCATATATTGAGTCCAACTCCACCATCTATTAGCACTCTTATGACTTTCTTTTTATGAACAAAAACTTCTAGGTGAAGAGGATCATTTTGCATGGGCTTGTCTGTTGGTACATCCTTCTCTGTGAATGCTACCTTGGAAGCTACCAAATTTCCAACCATGGATTGGAATGAATTTTCATCTATGTATTAGGAAACAACAAATTCTTGTAGTGCCTTATCTAAGATTGCCTTGTGAGCTAGTGAGATGTGAAGCAATTCAAATAATGAAATTTGGGTTGGGGTCTTTCTTAGTTGGTCAACCACATTATAGTTGCTTGTTGGTGTAGAAGGATTAGGTGGCACACCTTGTAATGTGACCTTTGATCTGCAGGTGATAACTGCACAATCTCGATTCCTTGGGTTGACAATAATTGTGGCTACTATTGTATCTCCTGCACTGATTGTATTGATTGTATACTCATATGATACATTGGTGTAGTTTGCAGTGTTATTATGTGTCCTTGACCTGAAAGCTTTTCCTTTGTCATGCTTAACAAAAGGGTCTTTGAAAATGGTATGATTTGTGTTGGTTGATCCTTTGTTAGCATCTACTATAATGTCACCTTGGTCAATGAGGTCTGTATCATATTTTTGAGCTTATAAAAACTTGTTGTTTTATGGCATTTGGCACTCACAATAGTCAGTATCACTCCACCAAGTGGGTTTGAATGGACCTGGTTCATATGGTCTTGACTTCTGGTAGAGTGATGACATTGGTTTGTATCAACTTTTTAAGAGAAAACTCAATTGGTTCTCCAAGGGGTGTATAATTCCTTCTAGGAGTACTGATATGTTGATTACTAGATTGTACTGCATTGGCATTTGCTGATGGTGTATTGCTACCTTGAGACTGAACTTTATTGGAGACAAAAGAATCACTCGATCCTTGAAGCGTCCCCACTAGTTGAGCTCTGTTGACAACATGGGCATCCACAACCCCATCATTTGTGACATTCTTGTTTTTAGACCAAAACTTTGACCTCTCGGTGTTTGAATTATTGGTTAGTCCATTATCCTTATGATGCTTCAATATTCCTTGTTCCACCAAGCCCTTTTCACACTTTATACCTTTTTCTGTGATTTCTTTGAAGGGATTCACATTTTGCATCTGTAGTGGATATTTAATCTGTGGAATGAGATTTTCAATAAATATGTCTACTTGCTCCACTTCTGGAATATGTCTAAGGCATCTATTGTATAATGATCTCCATCACTACAAGAATGATGCAAGTGTCTCCCCTTCCATTTTTTTGGTTGCACATAAATCCATTAAGGTAACTGGATTATCTATGTTGTGTGAAAAGTTTGTGATAAACTGCTCCACCAACTCACCCCATGAAGCAATCTTAGGTGGTAAATGTGAAAAACACTCTAAGGCTATCCCTCCAAGGCTTTTGAGAAAGAGACACATTAAGTATGTGTCTTCATGAGCCACTTCGATACATGCTATGAAGAATTCTTGGACATGATCTCTTGGATCACCTTTTCCTCTATACTTGTCAAACTTTGGAGTTTCGAAATGTGGTGGAAAAGGTGGCATATACAGAGTCCTATCAAAAGGATAAGGACAAAGATCTTCCATAGTATAGCTTTTCTTATCGTTCATTGTTTGCATGTTCCATTTGCCTTTGTAGATTCTACACTTGTTGGGCCAAGACTTTTGTTTGAGTCAAAGGTGTACCAGTTCCATATGTATTCCCTACAAAGGGAACAATGTTTGAGTATATTGGTGCTTGTTGGAACATTGATTGACTATGCAACTGTGTGCCATGAATTCCACTAGATGGTGTAAAATATGCAAACTGAGTGTTGACATTTGGCATGCTTGAGCTATAAATCCCTACTGGGCCCTAATTCAAGTTCTGACCACTATAAGTAGATCCAATGGTGACTGATACTGTTGGTTGAGAAGTACTTGTTGGAAGAGCAACAATTGTTTGAGCTTGTGTTGAGGTATTCAAAACATTTGATGTTGTTTGTGATGTAACAATGGGTGTTGTTTGGGACGTGACATTGGTATTTGAAGACGTGGCTCTTGATTGAAGATTCTGTGTTGAAGCCATTGTGGCTTGAGTTGTCACAACTTGCATATTTTGAGTAGTACTTTGGCTTGAATTAGAAGACGCTGCTTGAGTTTGTGTGACATTTAGTGTTTGAGTTGTATTTTGTGTCAATGTCACTCCTGTGGCAATATTGTCGAGATGTCAACACCTGGAGGCAACTTGGCCCCATTTTGAATCAAAAGAGAAAGGTATCGATCTCTATCATTGCTGATAAGTGCTTTGTTGGTGTAATTATTTATTCATGTTGGATATTATTACACCTTACTTTAGTTTACCTAGGATAATGCATTTCATAGTAGTTTGGGTATGAGACACTTGGGTGTTTATGCCACATTGGGATAGTATGTGTAGGAGAATTTTCACCTTTTGTGGTCTTATCTTATTATTACATTCCATATTTGGTGGGTGATCCACCTCTTGTGGGATATTATATTGTTTCTCCTACCTACCCCTACTTATCCCTACCTACCCTTGTTTCTTATTGAACCACATGTCATAATTGTGTGCTCACATATCCATATAGCCTTGCCTATATAAGCAGGCTCATCTACATTGTATGTATTGATTAATGATCTAGTTGATCAATATTTTCATCTTGAAAGAATACAGTTTATTCCTATCATCTATATTTTGTCTCTCTATTGCACTTTCCATTGAGCTCTTGATCTTGGCAAAATCTCACATGGTATCAGAGCCTAAAGGGCTTTTTTGATTAGTCATTTTTGGAAGCTTCAATTTTTGATTCTGGGGAGGTGATATTTTTGGGGCCGTCCTACAGCGATTTGGACATCATGGTTGCGTCCGAGAGGCTATTTCCATGAAAATCGAGTATAAACTCAACCTATTTTGGTGAGGGAAAACTTTTCGCCAATTTTGCTATATTTGTATGAATTTTTAAAACAAAAACAAATTCTGTGAAAAAAAAAAATTAATTTCAATTTTTTTATTTTAAATTCATAGTTTTTCATGTAAAAGCGTTTTCTATTATTGAAAAATTAAAAAAATATCAAAAATTTGGGGGGGGGGGGGGGGGTTTACCCACACCCAACCTCCGTACCCTGCTGCGTTTTATTTTGTGCAGGCGTCGTACTTCATTTCCGATAACCTGCAGTTTTGGGGGGGCCTGCCACACCTATTGTCCTCTCGCCGCTGAGCTACTAGTCTTTGCTCCCGTTGCTAGCCATCTGCTGCTGCTCCCGATATGTAGATTCCTCCCGACCTCCTCCTCGCTGGGCCACCTCATTGCCGGCCACCAACTGTTGTCAGCCACCGACTGCCGCCGACTCCCCTTTGGCGCCCTGCAAGCCAGCGCCATGTGCCACACCTCACCTCCACAACAGCCGAGGCCCTGCCAGCTCTCCGCCACGTCAGCGCCCAGTTGGCGCACATTCAACAACCCACAATACGCATAGTTGGCAGTTTGTATTGCACAATCAGACCGCCACATCATTGTACGGTTTGTCCAGTCATCCCAACACGTAGGTAGACCACGTTAGATTCCATATGCCACCCAATAATGACACGTCATATTCCATATAGTGTGGAACCAATCACAGGACACTAGGTGTCATTTTCGTACGACAAGCCAAAAGGGGAGCGACAACCATTTTGACAGGCATACGACTGTCAATTTTAATGAATTGAAATGCTGATGTCAGCACATGTCAACGTTTTTTGAAAATTTTTGGACCTCCTCTCATTTGCATTTTTGAAATTGCAGTTCAACTTCAGATGGCCCTAACTTGCTCATTTTGGCTCCTTTTTTGGTGCAATTGTTTTTGAAATGGGCTAGAATTTCATGCTCTTCACAGTGGTGGAGAAATTTTCTGATTTTGATGGACGCATTTTTAAAAAATTGCAGATTTTCATGACTGTACCTGTCTAATCCTAGATTTTGCAACTTCAAAGGCTTCGTTTGGGGTCATACGACCTTTTCAGGTGCCGTTTTTTTTGAAAGTGCATATTTTTTTGTCTACTTTCATAATCTGTTATTAGTTTGCAGTTATTTTGAGTAGAAATTATACTTTCAATATTTGGTCATTTTTGGCCTATTTGGTACTTGTATTTTGCTTGGATCTCAGTTTAGATCACTAGCAGTATTTGTTGAAGTCTCTTATATCTCATTTTGAGAGGTTGTAAAGTTGAAATCAGAAGTCCACCTTGCCTTGTTTTGCAAGTGGCCCATTGTACACGCACTAAGCATAAAGTGCCAAATCATCATTTTTTTTTTTTTTTTTGGTGGGGGGGGGTTGGGTAATTTTGAGGGGTGACTTGTGTGATTGTGACTCTCTCTATCTTGTGTTTTTTTATTTTGGTGTTATGGGTTCTCCTGAATTTCCACTTTAACTCCTCATAATTATGCATCATGGAAGATTAAAGCATGGAGTAAACTAATGGAAAAAGGACTCATTCATTATGTAAATAGAACTATAACAACACCACCTGATCCTAAGGCTGATCCTAATGCTCAAATTGAACTACTCACTAAGAATTCTATGGCACTTGGAACTTTGAGAAAGTATGTATCAGATGACCTCATTTTTCACATTGATAAGTGTACTACAATTAAAAAGGCTTGGGATATTTATGAAAAAATGTATGGACAAGTTGATGGGATTAAGGGCTACAAGCTTGATAGTGAACTCACAACTTTGGATCCCAAGGATTTTGATACAATCCAAGATTATGTCACAAAATCAAATGAGTTAAGAGCAAAGCTAAAGGATTGTGGAAATGACAAAAATGATGCTCAATTTGTTTATAACTTGTTGGACAAGATTACTTCAGAGTATGCAGCCTTTGTATCTAGATTTCACACCCATAGGCTAGCTCAAGGTTCCTCATACACTTCTCCCTCATTTGATGCATTCACGGAGATGTTGATACTTCAGCAATCTAAGTTGACCAAAATGGGGATTCTCAAATCTTCTAAGTCACAAGCTTTGGTGGCTAATAAAGGGAATCAAAGCAGTCAAGGAAAAGGCAAGAACCAAAAACAACCTAAGTCTAAACCACAACAAGATGGAGCACAATCCTCCTCTCCACAACAAGGTGATACTACATCCTCACCTAAGAGGAAATCTAAGGACAATTTTTTTTGTGGATATTGCAAGAAGTCAAGACATGATGAACAACATTGTTACAAGAAGGATATTGATGAGTTGAAGCATCTTCTTGAGAAGAACAAAATCAACCTACCTTCTAGAATGTCTACTTCGGCTTCTTCTTCCAAAGAAAAGGATAAAGGAAAGGATCACTCTTTTGGGACAAATAAAGGAAATGGACAAGTTCTTTGTGCTACTACAAGTCATGATTCAGGGAGATGGCTTCTTGATTTAGGGGCTTCTCATCATATGACATCTTCACAGTTTATGTTCTCTTTATTTGAGCCTTGCACCATGCCCCAGATTTTGATGGGCAATCATACATACATGGATGTTATTGGGAAAGGATCTATTACCACTAGGGATAACTCCTTCAATGATGTGTTGTGTGTACCCTACTTGACAAATAATCTTCTTTCCATCTATCAGATCACACATGGGGCAACTAGGAAAACTGTAGAGTTCACACCTAATTCAGTTATCATTAGAGACTTGGAGACTAGAGCTATCATTGAGATTGGGGTGGTTGATCATGCATCTCAGTTGTACTCTTTTTCACATTTTGGTCGTATTGATGAGGTTGATTCTTCTTATGTTGATGATTCAAATTTTGAGGAGAACTTTGGGTACTTGAACTTGGGGATTCTCACATCTGACCCTGTTCTTGAGCCATGCATTTTATCTCCTCCTATTGATATCACATCACCTATTGCACCTGATGATGCAGCTGGTGCGACAATTTTGCCTTCTTGTGATTCAGTGCAGCAGGATATTTCATGTCTTCCAGCTTCAGTTCATTGGGATGACTACTTGACAAACATTGCAGGTTTGTTTGTGGAGTCCTACATTGCAAATTTGGGAGACATCATTGATGACATTCATCTTCTCTTTGATGAGGATAATCCTTCTTTGATTGTTGCGAGGGAACACTTTGACCCTCTTGTGTATTCTCTGCATGATCATTCTTTATAGGTTGACATGATTGTGGATACTTTTGTACAACAATTGGATGAGGTCTCTTTATCATTAGAGGAGACATGTGAGTCTTTGGATATTGTTCTACATTCATCTCCACTAGATCTTGGATTGCCTTTTTCAGCAGTTTGGAGAAATTCACCACCTTTGGAGGGGTATTTTTCAGCATCGAGATGGGGACACTTGAGTAGTTTTTAGAGATTTCATTCATCATGAGTTTTTTTCCTACATCTTCCCTTCATGATTGGGGAGACTTCATGGATACACCTTTGGTTTTGTTTCTTCCTAAGGGGAGGAATGTTGTTTGACGTTCGTGGAGCAGTTTCTTCATTCAACTTCAAGCTTCTACCATTGGTGCAGTTTCTACATTGAGGGGGGGCTACTTGGTCTCTCTTCTTCTCTCATATGGGGGGGACTTTTTCCTCACATAGGGTTTTGTTCTTCTCATACATCTATGACAGTTACTTTGTATATAGTTTTCATCTCTCTTTTTCGGGGAGGGTTTTTTCTCTCTTTCCCCGTTTTATGAGAGTTTCATTACATTGCTTTGTGTGCATTTGCATTTGTACATGGGTACCTAACATGGCCTAGTAGTTGGGACCTATCTTGCATTGCTTAGTTGCATTGTATACTTAAGTGCATTCCCCTAAGTTGCACTTTAGGGGGGGGTGTTGGTGTAATTATTTATTCATGTTGGATATTATTACACCTTACTTAAGTTTACCTAGGATAATGCATTTCATGTTAGTTTGGGTATGCGACACTTGGATGTTTGTGCCACATTGGGATAGTGCGTGTAGGAGAATTTCCACCTTTTGTGGTCTTATCTTGTTGTTACATTCCACATTCGGTGGGTGATCCACCTCTTGTGGAATATTATATTGTGTCTCCTACCTACCCCTACTTATCCCTACCTACCCTTGTTTCTTATTGAGCCACATGTCATAAATGTGTGCTCACATATCAATATAGCCTTGCCTATATAAGCAGGCTCATCCACATTGTATGTATTGATTGATGATCTAGTTGATTAGTATTTTCATCTTGATAGAATACAATTTATTCCTATCATCTATATTTTGTCTCTCTATTATACTTTTCATTGAGCTCTTGATTTTGGCAAAATCTCACACATTTAAAACCATGAGAAGTATTGGGTCTTGTTGGGCTGCCTCCAATTCCTCTTGTGTCAAATTATGTTGGATTTCATCTATTGAAGACATTATATTTGCATTTGTTGGTAGCATTGCAGGTCTTCTATCCTGTGGGTTTTGATATGTTGACAAATCCATGTTCCAGGTAGGGTTGACCAAAGGGTCATTGTTTTGATCCATTTTGGCTTTTTGAGATCTTGTTATGGGCATAAAGCTATCTTTAAAGTGATCTTATGACTCAGTATGAGTCTCCTAAAATGCAAACGGTGGACTTGGATGAATGCAATACTATGCAAGGACTAACTATGTATGCAAGCTAATGACAACACTTTATTGAGGATTCTGATGAGGAACTTGATCTTCTCTTGCAAATTTTTCAAGTAGTTGTCGAACAATTTCTTGTTCTCTCTATCAAGCAATTTCTTGTGCAGGTTGCCTCTCAATTCAGATTGATTTTCGGATTTCGTTGTCTTAATAGATTCAACTTCTTCATACTGAGGAAGATCAATTCTCAATTCCCAGGCTAGATTATCCAGACCATCAATTATTTCTAATTGATCATTGTTTGGCCCAAGATTGGGTTGTTCAAATGGGAACTCACCATCGCCTTTTAAACCGATGCAAATGATATGCTTCTAAGACTTTCTATTGGGTGGTGGACTATGATAGATGTGACTGAATACTATGTAAGGATTGGATTGAGACTAAGATGATAGAGGTGGATTCTAATGCAAGCTATTGGACTATGCAAGACTAAATTGGAACCTAAGAGGGACGTAGATGGTGATGATGCAAAGACTATTTGGGTGTAATCTCTGAACCTATTTCTAAGTGAGGACTTGTGCAAAGACTTGTGAAGTATGAGGGCATGAAATGGTGACTATGCATGCACTATTCCACATGGACTATGCATTTGATACCTAAGATCACAAGAGATAACTTGTTTTCTTCATACTTCCAAAAGTGGTAACCTTGTTTTGATGTGCTGAACTTGACACACTTGTTTGAGTTGAGATTGTGTTTGACTGATTTCCTTGTGTTTTTGGATGTTTGAAGTATTATTTTTTGAGAATGATTAAAACACATCAGCAAGTAAGAAGACACTTTGTATAATAAAAAAAGAGCATTGTTTAATAGGATCTTTTCAAATCCCTTTTTTTTTCTAAGATCTTTTCAAATCCTAATGTTTTCGATAGATTTTGGCCAAATGATAACACATCAATCAAACTCTCCTAAGGTCAAAAGGTCACAAATAATACCACAACCCGCATCTTGATACTTCATCAGCTCAAACAACCTTGTCACATGCTAGGGTGCGCCCATTTTTTTGCCTTTTTCCAGAAGTTGAACCAAAGAGAATTGTTTCTCATTTGACTTGTTTTATTGGGAGATATATGGTGAGTGTCTTGGGGGCAGATTCTTCCCCACCCTTGCACTGTGATATTACAAGTGTCTAGTTACTGACTCATCTTGGCCACTAATTCCTAAGGCTTTTAATGAGTTCCATTAGAGTGGTCACAGTTAACAACATTTTCCACTTTGTTAAAGGAGGTCTCCCAGTTTGTAGAGGTTACGCTCTACAAATTTTTACATCCCATATAGACACTGAGGGAGGCATGACGTCATTGTGACAGCATGTAACACTCATCGCTTGTGATGAAAATCACAAGCACATTTATTATAGCGGCTTGGATTACTCGGTGTTAGCCGATGCCACTTAGATCGTTCCCTCTCACTTGGCCTTATGGGCTACTTGGGAGGTAGGCCTGGTAAGGGTTTTATCCTATTGCAAAAGTTGACAGAAAGCATGAAAGGTGGGTCTAGATTTTTGGTCACCCAATCAAGGGGAGAACATACACCTATCACCTTGGAAACATGGAAAACAAGAGTTCTTTTTATCCCTTCATTGCAAAATTTTGTAAACTATTTGGAGATGTTGCTCCAAAAAAAGCATGATGCTCATTTTAACCAACAAAGCAATGATGAGATAAAGAAAAACAAGTTTGTTTTTGTTCTTTTTAAAGAGCACCAAAGTAAGTGTTAGCTAAAGTAGGTCCAACTATCCATGCAATAACTCATGAAAGTGTTAGAATATTGTGGGCTCACAAGCCTAATTCTTCTCTTTCGGTTACAAAATTGACTTTATAGTCTATTGGAATAAATCATTATAATGACGAAGAATCGAGAATAGAAAGAACACAAATATTTTGTTAGCCTCTAACAAAAGTGAATTAGGATTTGAATAAATGCGAACTAGGATCTGCACAATTGTGAATTTTTGTGTAGACAAATGCGAATTTCTGTCTACACAAATGCGAACTTCCATCTTCCCAAATGCGAACTGTTATCAGAACAAATACAAATTAGTTAAACAGAAGCAAAAGAAAGAAGATAGAAGTTTTTTAATGACATGAGATTGATCCATTATCATGTTTCCCATAATCTCAATGTCGCCAAATACATCAAATATCTCCACGTATCTTTGCACAATATGATAATATCGGGATAAGGCTACCAATTCTTCGAGATCTTGAAATCTCTTCTCTGCTCTTATCATCCTTTGATGAGCTCTTTTCTGCCTTCTGTGTTCTTTTCTCTTTCTGGCACCTGAAATTTTGAAGGTTACGCTTCCTGCCATAGGGTTAAACACATTTTATGTATAAAAAATAAATTTTCCAGACTTCAAAAATATTTATGGGTTAACACTTCAAATGAGTCAAAAGCAGAAATGACAATGAAAATTGAAATTTTGAATCATCCCTGCAAATGAGAATCAACTTATACAAATGCAAATTATTGTCAATACAAGTGCAAACTGATATTTGCACAAATGTGAATTGTTATGAACAAATGCGAATCTCTGCATGGATAGATGCGTAGCACTTCTTCCAGCTTCCGTACAGAACCTGCAAATGATGAAAATGACATTTCAGAGGGTTAGAAAATTTGTAACATTCATGTCGGGTTCACCAATTGTTTTCAAGAGTAAAACTAATCAGATTATAAGAGCGAATCATAAACTCTGATCCAATTACAATTAACTCCTAAATGACAATGAAATATATATGCAAGAATTGAATAATTAAGCTAATCAAACTCCAGATTCTGCATCGTGGCTTCCATTGCTCTTCTCCAAATTGTGTGATAGGTGGCTCTCAGGTGTTGCACTGGGATTCCTGCATATGATTGACATAATTATTTTGAAGATAGTGATTCTGTGATTCTAGATTGAAATTGGGAAATGAGCCTTGCTTTTATAGATTTTTAAGTGAGATGGGGGGAGTTTTGGAACTAAAGTGTTGATTGATAGTTCAACTGATTTTGATTGATCAGTTAAGTGGATTGATTGATCAGTTAATAGGATAGATTGATTTGTTAATTCATTTGATTGATTAGTAGATTGAATTGATTAGGGAGATGACTGAATTGATTATCCAATTGACTAGATTGATTGAGGAGAAGACTGAATTGATTGATTAGTCAAAAAAGGTAATTTGGAGTGAAAAGGGGAGATTGGAGAGTTAACTGATTTGATGAACCAGTTAGGATTTTCAACATGTGCTGTAGGAGATTGAATTTGAAATTCAATTTCATATTATTTGGAGTTAAATTTGGATTTTCGAATGCTGAAATGCACATGAGATTAACTGAAATTTATTGAAATTCAGATTTGGTGAAATGTGAATTTGGGGGAAAATGAAATTAGATGGAATTAATTGAAATTCAAATATGAGGAATTGGAGGAATAAGTTAATTAATTAAATAATTTAAATAAAATTATTTAATCATTAGAAATGAGTTAATTAAAGAATAAAAATTATTTAATTAAGGGAATTAATCATAATTAATTAAATAATTAATATTTGAGGTTAATGATGAATTAATTAAAGGATAGAAATTGAATGATTAGTAATGTCGAAGGTGATGATTGAGTTAGTTCAAAAGAATAGTTAGCTTAATTAAATAATTAAATAATTATTGAATTAATTGGACGAATGATTAGTGTGCGATTAATGAGACATTTATAGGTGTCTACACAAAACATTTATGTTTATCATCTATATCATCTTGGAGGTTCTATTTTTTGCTCAATTTAGCTTTGGCTTCTTGTGATCGAGGAGGCTTATTTGTGCCCCAAAGATGTGTCTTTAGCAACAAGTAAATGTAGGATTTCATAATATTGATCACATTGTTGGGAGGGGACAAGAGTCATGCTTTCACACTAATTAGTATCTTTGATTGCCAAAAAATATTTTGGACTTGATGCTACTATCAAAACTATTGCAACATTGGCTACTACATTCATTGTGTTTTCGAAATCAGATTTTACCTTCACTTTTCAAGAGTGTTCAGTCAAGGTCTAACAATTTGTAAACAAATTTGGGGGAGCCTAAAATGATAACCTTAAAATAGTAGTGTGTTTTATGTATTTTTCTTCATTTTGCTTTATTTTCTTGGTGTCTCTAGATTACCTATCTTGTGATGACTATTATTTCAAAATTATTGAAGAACTACTATTAGGAGCACCAATGGAAATAAAAATGATAATGATAGAGGAGAAGGGTCTTTACTCATTGCAACTTAAAATTGTTATGGCATCCATTATGGTACAACTAACTAACTTTGATAGGTACCACCAAAAAAAGACACATTATCCAGAATATGTTGATTACTCTTTTAGATAAGAATGACAATAGTATTTCCAATATAATGGAACATCAATGAAATCTACATCACTAAGTATTTTTGGTTTCAATACTGCAAACAAATATGGTGAAGTTGCCACAATGCTTGCCAGTGGATCTAAAACACATTTGACCAACGACGGATGCCAATGATTATGGGATGTTATGCTATTTTAGTTCGCTAGAAGATTGAAAATGCATCCTTTGAGGATCTTAAAGATCTTACAATGAAGTTACACAAAGCTTTGAATAAGAATAGATTGGCTCAAGAGGCTGATAAAATATTAAGATACTTGAATAATGGCTCAAAATTGGGTTTTGAAGTTCATAAGAGCTAGAAGAGGGTCTTAGGAAGTCACAATTGCTAGGAATGGATAATCTTATGAGAGATGAAATTGTGCAACAATTACTAGTACCATCTTCCTAGAAATGTGTGTGATAAAGGATAACACTGTCGAATATATTGATGTACTAGATTATTAATACTTAAGTATAGAACTCAATTTATTAGATATGATTTTTTTTTTGATGAATGATTGAATACCTATTTCTATTTTTTTTTTGGGCACCCATTTCATTGATCACAGAAAAAAAAGAGTACATTCAATAGAAGGCAAACAAAGTCTTGATGACCTTTACCATCTCTTGAGCCCTGCTTAATTGCTTAAAAGGGAACATATCCCCACTAACACTCATAATATACTCATATGTATCCAAGTATTTTCTACTCTATCCATCTCTAAGAGACATTATAGTATCATGCATATCCTTGTTCTCCAAAACTTCCTCTATAATGAAAGCATTAGCCACCAAACCCTTGAAATATTTAGACTTGAGCCTCTTAAGGGCCTTCATAGTTGGGTCCTGGAGGTGAGGGACAACCATCCTTATGATGGCCCTCTCCATAGCCTTGTAGTTCTCGATGGTTCATGCCAATATGTATACGAAACTTTCCAAAAGCTTGGCATTGTGAACATGCCCACAGAACAGGTGAGCATCTCCCAACACCTTCTTCACCGCCTCCTTCACCTTGTCCCCATCTAGCACAATATTTTCCTTTAGTTGAGTGTCCATTGATGCCTACTTGTGTAGTGTCCTAAAATTGCACCCTTTGCAATTTTGACCCCATTTGGGGCCCTCACCTTAATGTTCTCATCTTCATGCTTGATTGGGACCTATTTATGCCTCCCCCATGCACCAAACTCCATATTTTCATACTTTACCTTGTTGGGACCCCTTGTCCTTGCCCTAAATTGGGGTAGGACTAGGGTGTGACACCCTAGTCCTCACTAGGACCATGGCGCCATGCCATGGTCTTCCTCAATTGGGCCCTAATTTGAACCCTTGACCCTATCTCAAATTTGAGTGGGAAACTTTTCCCCATGTCGGCCTATGTCAAAAAATTAATATGTTTGACGATAGGCAAATATATAAGGAGCTCTTCCCCTCTCATTTGGGAATAAGGTAATAAGGTCGAGATGATCATAAGGCAAGGAGACTACATTCAAGTATTCAAGTATTCAAGCATTCAAACATTCATCATCAAACACTCTTCAAGGCTACATATTCTTCATCTATCCATTGGAGCAACATTACATCATTCATTTGAAAGCATGTGTGCACACTTAGGGTTTTGTCATGTTCATGACATTTCATACCAAATATGTGATTACATTCAAGAAGCAAAGCATTATTATCAGCCATTGCAGATCTAAGGTATACCTTTCCATTATTTACTTCAATATTTGTAATATTTTATTTAAGGTTGATTCCTCAACCGGGGTTTGACTTAGGCAAATTCCTATTCCCAACACATTTCACTTTCTTTATATGTGTTGGAAACAGGTGCACAACTATAACTCTCGGGATAAGCTTCAGACATAGAGATGGAAAAACCCTTTTCGGCGATCGGAAATCTCAGAGCACCAAGAGGGGGGCTAGTGCAGGAGCACCTAGTTTTTAATGCATTTCTAAAATTTTGGTGTGACAGTCTATAATTTGGATTAGTGTTTGAATAATGGAATAATTAGAGGTCCACATGTGTGTTTGATAGTCATTTGAAGGATGATTTTCACCTAGGTTGTTTGTTTTCTCAAATTTGGCCTATGAGCCCTTGTAAGCCTAAAAATGGCATAAATTTGCATTATGATGTAAAACGTCTTGTAAAGAATCATTAGGCATTTAGGTATGTCATTTGTAATGTTAGGGAGTCATTCTAGGAGGTTTAGTATGAGTAGAAATGCATAAAATGCAAAAATGCACATTTGAGCAAAAGTTGTCATTGTTGCTTGACAACTTTTTGCAACTTTGCATTTTTGAGAAAATCGGTGGTTAGGAATTCGATGAAGAGTTGGTTATGACCAAAATGGCATATAAAATTCTCTGAGAATGATTTTACATGAGTTGGAAAATCTTTGAGCAAGTTTGAATAGATTTTGAAGACAATTTCCAGATTTTACCTTGTAATTTTGTCATTTTGTAGCATCAGTCCGTACCAAATGGATTGACCTTGCTACTGTTCTTTCATGGTGGCTTAGTGTATGCTATTTATTGCTCAGGAGGTGTTTGTAATTTATTTTAGTGCATGTTTGAAGTGTGTTTACAAATTTGTATTGCTCTCGGCCTGAGCAAGGGTTCAAGAGCCCAGTCATGGTTCCAACTTGAAATCCCTTGAGTTTTGCTCAATGACCCTTGGGATTCAATTCATGGAACCCTTGTACAGTGTATATATGCTTTGTAATGGCCTGAAAGTTGTTGGGAAGCAACTTGTTATCTTTTCCTAGGTGAGCTCCTTCATAGCTCGGTTAGGAAAATGATTGAAAACTTAGGATTTGCTTGCAGGGATGAAGAGTTGTGAATGTGCCAAGTGTTTGGATTGAAAGTGTGATGTGTGGAAAAGTCTTTGTGAAAAGGTGGAGGTGTGACAGGGTGGAGAGAGTAACAAAACCCATTGGAGAAGACTGCTAAGTCCCAAGCCCTCTAAAAATGCCATTTTTGGGATCCATACCAGTATAGACAGACCAAACTACCTAACCTAGTGGATCATAAAGTTTGTCCAAAAGGGTACTCGGATCACCAAAAGTGTTGGTAGGTTCTTTGAGATAATTTTGAGTAATTGCCCAAAAACTAGTAAGGTAGGGCTAATTGGGGCTCTAGGGCTACTAGGCCTAGAAAATATGAGAAAGAGAGAGCGATGTGAAAATGGTGAAGAACCAGTTGAAGAATCATTTGATTGGAATTGAAAAACCTATAAGACACCCCCTAAAACCCCTACAAGTACATGTTGGAGAGTTGGATAGTTTGATGGTTGGATTTACCCTTGTGAATCTCAATCATGCTTGAGTTACTAAAGAGCACAAATTGATAGGGAGCACTCCAAGAGAGCTTGAGTGTTTGACTTGTTAATGGATAAGGGAAGAGTGATAGGAGCCCACTAAAACATCATTCAACTACCTATTGAGTAAGGCCTGACTCTCTTTGAGAACCCCTCCCCATCAGGGGCACCCTGGTCCCTGCTATTTTTGGCAGTTTTCACAGAGTAGCTCCAAATCATCTCAAACTTCTCAAATCCAAGTGCACAATGAAATCCCAAAGTTCTAGTTCACTATTTCTGCATATTTTGTGTCCAATTCCAAAATTCTACCTATTTCAACAATTCAACTTACAAAAGAGGAAAACCCAAATCAATCCAATCCACTTAGCATTCAATCCTTGTCTCATTTAGGATTGGATCTAGTGGATTCATATCCTCTTTTGAATGTAAAGTCCTCCAAGTGAAAATTGCCTTAGTAATTTCTCCCTTCCATTTGGTGAATTTGCTAATCTCAAATTTTCCACTTTACAGTTTGCAATCACACTCACATTTTGGAATCAAAACTATGTCAAGATCTGCTGACCCCAACCCCTCCATCCTCTATTTTTTTTCTTGATGGTACTTGTTGATGTTTTTTTCATGCACATGCAAACACAGAATAAAATACCGAAGTATCTTATCCTCTCTTGAACAAAGTTCCAGACTGCTGAAGATCTCGCTGAAGGATCAGTCAGTGTAACTCCAAGGTTCTATTATGTAGGATCTCTACGTGTGGATAAGCTCTCTGTGGTATGATGTGATTTTGCTGGAATCACAAGGGGACTTACACTTGACGACCTAAACATCTGATTTGCTTTGAATATTGCTAGAACACGGGATTTCACTACCCTAGATTTTTTGAAAAAAAAAGGAAAAAAGGATGAGGGCGAGGAAAGGATTTAATTCTGACACTAAGAATGTAGGAGCAATGAATAACCTTTGGTGAAATTCTAACTAAGTCTTGTTTTGACATCGCAGGACCATCTCCACAAGGTTATTGCGATCTTCGGAGGAAAGCTTT
Source organism: Cryptomeria japonica (assembly GCF_030272615.1). Lineage (NCBI taxonomy): Eukaryota > Viridiplantae > Streptophyta > Pinopsida > Cupressales > Cupressaceae > Cryptomeria > Cryptomeria japonica. Next base: position 658,783,805 of record NC_081406.1, on the reverse strand, counting down.
ATGATGTTCAGATCATCACTATAGGCATAGACACCATCAAGCTAATGCATATCAATGAAGAAGCGACAATTGAAGTTGAGCTTAAGCTGAATGATTCCAGTTGACTACACAAGGCAAGTCTGCAATCAACAAACTGCTAGTAGTATGGAAATACAAATTTCACCATCAATCAAACACATTTCTTCCACTCATCTACTAACATGAAATCAAATCTGAGAAGTATAGAGACCATGCAAATTATTGAATCAACCCATAGATTTCACCATTTCTTCAATGAAGTTTTACAAGTCTTTTACAACATCTTGGCAACAATCTTTGCCTTCTCTCTCTATTCTATTCTAAGTGCTATTCTATCAACTGACTATTCACTATTAGCTAACTATTCACTAACTATTATCTTTCTATCATCCTTTACAAATGAAGAGCCAGGGCTTATGTAGTGCCCACAATACCATTCAATGGCTTGGATCAATTTGAGATCAATGGCCAAGATTTTACAATGAAAACCCTAATTAGGGTTTGTTACAACAAACTCAATTCTGGCCAATGAAATAATTGCATTATTTGGACACATGTCTTCTTAGGAATATTCGACCAATGGATAGCCGGGGTAGGTACATTGAAGGTTGTACCATCTCCCATGAGTCAGGTACATTGAATCTAGACATGCTGAGGTGGACCAATTCGACTAGAGGAGTGATGACTAGGATGCCACCTTGTCTAACACTTGGTTGATGCTCAATTTGGTGATGCTTTCCTTCAAATACTGGACTGGAAGATAGATGGAGAAGGTCATCCTTGTTGATGCTGGACTGGAGGAGGTCGTCATTTGATGCCTACACAAAAGATTAAAGTTAGTCTTTGAGCATCAAACCTTAAAGCATAGAATTTAGGACCTTTCAAGAGAATGATTTAAGATATTAATTTGGAAATGACATGATAAATCCAGAATTCTAATTTTTCAAATTGATGGCAATGAAATCAAAATAAATCTTGAATAAGAACTTCAAAATGATTCTTCATACCTTCTCCTTTGAAAGCCTAACTATAAAACCTTGGAAAATGAAGAAAGAAGACCGGATTTTGCTGGATAAGGATTGAATTGTGGTCTTCCTTTGGATGAATTATGCCTCAATTAGCCTTCAAAAGCTTCACCTTCTTTAGCCTCCAACATTTAGCAAATTTTGGGATTTAGCCTCCAACTTAGTAAGAAATTCGCCTCCAATCTGCTAGATTTCGCTCCTCTAATGTGCTCCTCAAATTCGCATAAGAAGGAATGAATGAATGATTTGAATTTTGAAACAATACTCCTTCCTTATATAGGGCACTCACCCTAATTCTTGTTGAGGCCGACTTGACAAAAAGGAAATAAAATGAAATAAAACCCCCTTTTTGAAGGATGGTCGACTTGGCAAATAAAGGCAAATAACAAATATTGAGCGCTCAACTTAATTTTTTCATTTTTTTGAATTAATTTCAAAGCTTTAAGGGTGGATTTTTACATTTATTTTAAGGCTTGAAAATTAATCAATTCAATTACAAAGGCCTCAAATTATGCGAACTTAATTTAACCTCCCCAAATTTCTTAATTTTAGCAAGTTTGGTGAAAATTTGGGAATATGGAGGTTTGATTGAGGCTTAATGGAGCTTCCTTTCTCCTTAGGCTTTGAAATATTCAATAGTGATGAAGGTCTAGGTTCACTTCAAGACTTGTTTGAACCCATCCAGGCTTGTTCACTTGATCAAATTGAAATTTTCTCAACCTACATTTTTGCAAATTTCCACGACTTTGTCTTCACAATTTTGCAATTTGCCTTGGACTTAATCAATCAAGGTTGAATGATAGATTTTTTGATGATTTCGCCCTGGACCCTCTGGAAGGGTTAGGAGCGATTTTTTCATTTTAAGCTTACTCCTTCATCATTTTGTCTTGAATCCCTCACTCAAAGTTAGGCAATGGTTTTCCTTATTTACTCCATCCAAACTTGGTCTGTTTTTGCAAGGCAAAATAGGGGATTTGGAAATTTCGCCCTGGACCCTCTGGAAGGGTTAGGAGGGAATTTCACCATTTGGCTCAATTCCTTCACTTTTCAATGATTTCTAAACATGCCTAAGGGTTTGAATATGCTCATTCTTCCTTTCATGATGCCTTAGACTTCTCAATTTGACCAAACAAGGCAAGAAATACCCCTCATAGAGATTTTCGCTTTGGACCCTCTGGAAGGGTCAGGAGCGAAAATTAGGTTTTAAGCAAAATCCTTCATTCTTCACAGTTGAAACTTCTTCAGGAGGCAAAAACAAGCTATTCTTCTTCCATTCATGCCTATGCTTTGACCTTTTTCATTGCAACATGAGAGCTATTGGGAATTTCGCTCTGGACCCCTTGGAAGGGTCAGGAGCAAAATTCACCATTTTGTCCAAAAATCTTCATTTCGCATGCTTCCAAATCTTTAAATGATGTCCAATCTTCACTCCAAGAGACCCTGTACATCACAATTTAGCCAAAATTAGTGAAAAATAAGCTCAAATAAGATTTTCGCTCTGGACCCTTTGGAAGGGTCAGGAGCAAAATCTTCATTCTAGACCAAATTGCTCAGTGTTCAAGTTTCAAACCACTTCACATGGCAAAATTAGATCATTTTCCAAGTTAGGAACAAGGTTTCAAGCTCAAACAAGGTGGCAAATGAAGTTTATGATGAATTTCACTTTGGACCCTTTGGAAGGGTCAGGAGTGAAATTCCTCTTCTAGGCTAGAATCCATCATTTTTCAAGGTTTTCAAACATTTCCAAAGTCCAAACATGTCCACTTTTCCCTTCAAAATGCCTTGCAAATCAAAATTTGGTCAAATAAGGCAAGAAATGAATCCTAGGTTGATTTTCGCTCTGGACCCTCTGTAAGGGTCAGGAGTGAAAATCACTTTTAAAGCAAAATATTGATCTTTGAAATCATCCAACTCCCTCTCAAGGCAAGAACATTCAAAAACACCTCCACACGTGGCTTGGAAACTAGGAACTTGGTCTTGATAAGTGATAAATTGAGGTGTATAAGGATTTTCGCTTTGGACCCTTTGGAAGGGTCAGGAGCGAAATTCCTAATCTTGGCAAAAATCCTAACTTCATTTTCACATTTTTCCATCCAAACAAGTGTTTTGCCCCCAAAGATGCCTGGGAACGAGTTGGTTCTAAGTTTGGGTCAAACTAAAATGTCTTAAGGAGAATTTCGCTCTGGACCCTTTGGAAAGGTTAGGAGCGAAATTCGCTTTGGACCCTCTGGAAGGGTCAGAAGAGAAATTTGACATTTTTAGACTCTTCGTCAGGATAAGTTTAAGTGACATTTCCTTCTATCTTTCTTCTTTCTTATACTTTAAGTTATATTCCATATATACTTTCAGGATGTTTGAGAGTGGTTTCAGACCTCTAGGAGTTATATTGCAAAATCTAGTTTTTGGAGGATTCTTCAGTTTTCCAGACTTAGTCAAATTTCAGGATCAGGACATTCCAGACTTAGCCAAATTTTAGGATCAGGACTTTCCAGACTTAGCCAAATTTCAGGATCACGACATTCCAGACTTCATCACTCACCAACTTGACCTAACTCAAGCAGAACCTGCTATCCAGGTGATCCCCCTGGCGACACTCGAAAGCTAAAGGCTAACAAACAAAACCCTAAAAGACCTAGAAAACAAACCCTAGAAAGCAAAAAGCAGGGGTCCCCATTTGCAATGGGGCGATGTGTGAATACGTCACAACAGTACTCTACAAACATGACTATATAGACATAAACGATAACACTTGCTATGTGAGGAGTCATATTTGTCCGATAACCTTGAAAGAATCAACACATAGATCTAAAATTCCCATGGAGATCTCAGCTTGATCCACCTCTACATTACATATCCTGATGGATGTATCCTCATCAAACTTCTGCAGGAATTGTTAGAAGGGATGTTGTCACTAGAGAATAAGGCCAAACCAAGCCATTATATCATCTTAGATGATTGCCTTTGTATCCTGATAAATGGAAAAGTTGAAAATAAAGTCTACATCCTTATTAGCTTCACAAAAAATGTGTCTTAATGAGAAGTCCATTCCTTCTAAAATTTCTTGTATGCCATTAACCCACATTCTATATTTCCAACTAGGAGTGTCTCTAGAGCTTACAATTATAATTACATTTAAGGAATCACCCTCAATATCAACGTTGATGAGATTTCGTTCCTTGCACATTCTTAGGCCGCCAAGAAGGGCCACAAATTCAACATCATTATTGGAGTCGTGAGGAAGCGTAATTGATCATCCCCATTCAAAACTACCAATATTGCTTCTCACAATGAAATCAACTCTAGATGAGCTAGGGTTGCCTTTAGAAGCACCATTGAAATTCAGTTTCAGATGGCCCTTTCACGGGAGCAGTCATTTTTCTGCCTTGCGATCCTTATCATTTTCATCAACCTCTACCTTTGGGGGTATTAAATTGGTGTAATCATGGTTAGGAGGGACCTCAATGAGATCTATCTGAACCATGCAACAAGAGTAAAACATAATGAAAGAAAGACTAGATGATGGAGACAATGTAGAACTGATTGATTATATTATGAAAACTGTTTACAATCTGTCAGCAACATGTGGGCTACAAGATTTGGCTCACTGGCCTGATACAAACATGCTCTATTACAATCTTGGTCAACACTGAACCTCTTAACCTCAAGATAGATCTTTCTGGTTCCAAAAAATAGTTACTACAAGCTAAATTACATTAATTTATATGGTCTACAGGGATCCACGCCAGCCCAAGAAGAATCAAACAATGATGAACATGTTAAAACGTGTAAAACCACCAAGTCGGCCTCTGCCAAAGAGAATCCTCCAAAAAATCCATGGGATGAAGTGTGGACCAAAGGGAAGGTTGACCACATGCTAAGGAATGTTGGAACAACATGCTAAGGCTCCGCAAGCAATAGAAAAGATTCACAAGGTTTGCCAATAAGAGGATAGGTCCAAGCGGTTCTAGAGTTCTAAGCCAGTAAATTGTATCGAAATCTAGAATCAATAACTTGCCGAAAAAAGATCCAAATGTTATGTGGATCAGGAATAAGGTAGATGATTATGTCCTTGATCAAAATCTAGCTCCGCAAGATCCGGTGAGAAAATGCAAAAAGAAATACTCAAACTGCAAAATAGAAAACAAACTGAAAAAGAAATGTTTTTGGTTGATGCAAGATTGCCAAGAACTAGGGATGCTCCTACATCATAAATGGGGCCAAGACTGAGACGTGGTCATCCCAACCTATAAACCATGCCATCTTCGTGTTGATATGTTCGCACATTCCAATTTTAATTCTATGTATAAGAAGGTGTAGGGGGGACACTTTGTTGTTAAACAAATGGTCATTCCTCTTGTGCTAGATATGCCAAATCACCATGGTTGGGATGACAGGCCACAATCCGTTCCACATAAAACCTTTGTTTAAAACTGACCAAAGCTTGAAAAGTTCCTTCAAAAAGTATGGTAGAGGATCGTGCCAATTCAATTTATTCTAAAAATGGGCTCAACATGCCTAAGCGACAGGGCATTGTACAAAAAGATGATCAACATCCTCCTTAGTCTTTTTGCACAATGGACAACGAAAGGGTCCCATGAATCCTATCCTCATCAATCGATTCCTTGTGAGAATTATATTTTGAACAACAAGCCATGCAAAAGCTCCCGCTTTGGGAAGAATATGTGAGTTCCAACACAAGTGTTTCCATTTAGACGCTTCAGCCTCCTGAACTGCCAATGCATATCCTAACTTAGGGGAGTAATTACCTGATTTTGTAGCACACTAGATAATCTCATCTTCACTTCTCTCCAAAATAATATGTCTCTTGTTTAGTTTTGATACTAATACCTCTATGTGAACATTGGTAAGTAGATCAAAAAAATTCTACACCACCCGACCATCTACCTAGGATATAATATAGTTAGCAACAAAATCTCCATAAATCCTTATAGTTTCTGCCCTAGCTAATGCCATGTCCAATAGATTCATAAGTGGCTTGTAACGATTCCATGAGTCAGACCAAAAGACAACCTTCCTCCCATTACCAATTTTTTAGGAGATATGGTCTGTAGTTAGATCCTCACAGTTCAACATAAAATTCCAAATTGCTGATCCATTCAGTGGGTTGGCTACGGTGAGAATTATTTCTCTTGAATCATTATCTAGGTATTTGTTCCTTAGCACCTAGCTCCAAAGAACCTCTGGTTATGATTACATCCTCCAAATCAATTTAGCCCCCAACGCACAATTTTGAATCAATATATCCCTCACACCAGCCCCGCCAGATTCCTTTGGATGCTTCAATGTCTCCTAAGAAAGTAGTGGGATACAATGCTTATCGTTTGCCCCATCCCACATAAATTTCCTCTATAGACATGTCATCTCTTGTGCATATTGTTTGGTTAACTCCATTGTCGAGAGAAGATATATTGGAATTGCGTAAAAAACAGATTTGATCATGGTTATCTATTCAACAAGTGTAAGCCAACGACCCTTCCAATTCTTTTTTTTCTTTCCAATTTTTTCTATGGTATCCTTCCATAAATTGTTCCTCACCGCACCATTGAAAAAGAGGACTCCGAAGTATGTTGAGGGAATTGTACTAAAAGCGAACCCCAAGATATGGGCAATTCTCCTTTGTACAATCGGTCCAATGTTGAAGAAAAATATGTTAGCAACAACAATGAAGGAAAACTGAGAGGGGGGGGGGGGGGTGAATCAGTTTTCACTGGATCTACAAACTTAACCACACATACAGATCTAATAAAGTGCAGCTATAACAAAGATAAGAAAATAGATAGCACATCACACAACACCAAGATTTTGACGTGGAAAACTCGGTTAAGGGAAAAACTACAGTGGGAACCTACCCACAATAAGATGACACTCTGTAGTAGTATGTGAAAATATTACAATGGGGAATGCCAATGCATTCAAACACACTGCCTAGAGCTCACTGCTCAAAAAATACTGACCCAAAAGGCTACAAACCTCAGGGAAGTCTCACTGACTTACAACAAGATTCAAACTACAATCCAGAAGGAATGCACTGCAATAATAACATCTTCAAATGCCTGATGATAGTTCCAGTTGAGCACAATTGTCTACTCTGGAACAATACTAATCTCTTCTCAATCATAATGCCAAAGGATGAATCACTTGTTCGCACGTACACCGCTCTCTGATAATGCAGACACAACCTCTACATCTAGATTACATGACAATATCACCTATTTATACAATTCATCAACCTTGACAACAAGGTCGGCTAAACCCTCAACTCACAATTACAAAATTACATCACACGATACAAAGATCGACCATCAGACCAATACAATGATATACATGACATAACATGGACCTAATTCAAATCTCCAAACACGCAACACCACTAGAAATCATGCCAAGATCAACCACAACACACTACACCACCAGGAAAACTGCATAACACGAAGAACATTACAGGTTCAACAAAATCACCATCAACTCGCACAACGATCAATGTTGATCATCGGGAGAAATAGGACACAATTAGGAAACACTAGAAAGCCCGTTAGACTCATCAGGAACAATTGCACCAACACCACTTATCAAATCTTCATTGATCAACATCTGAGAGTCAAGAACACTCAAACAACAACAACTGCCACGAAGAAAAGATAACTTGCAGAGTACCAAATCACGAACCATCTGAAATGAAGATACACAAGACCATCCCAAATAGTCTCCCAAAGACTTAGCTCAAGATCTAATCACACCAGAATATACCAGAGGGAATATTGAACTCTGCAAAGCACTTATCAGAAAAAAAAATTGCAAAAATAGCTCATCAAATATGATCAATTAAGCTTCCCGAATCACCAAAACCAATACAGAATAATATAATGATACTCTAAATACTCCATACACCAAATCATGATCCCAATAAACCAATCTGCAATCATCAGAGCAAGAATATGTTGACATCAATGACAATAACATATCCTAGCATCAACAATATCCAACAATCTTCCCCTTTGACATTGATGGCAACATATGAATGTGAAAAAAAATCAATGCAAAGAAAGAAAACATCTTCAACAGACTCCCCCTAAGATCAAGCAGATAAAATAGTTTTTCACATGCTTCTCTCCCCATTTGAAAATAATGCCAAATATCTCAAAATGAAAAACCAAACTCTCCCCCTTAGATAAACAAATCATGAATCTCTCCTCCTAAAACACATAACCAGACTACTCCACCAAATGAGCAACACCAACTCATCAATCTGGATAAAGAGATAAGACTATGAAGTCCACCGGATTGATGCAACTCAATGCATCTAGTTCTTATCAGGAGGGGTGGATGCCCCTAACTTGTCTCTCAAATAGATGAATGCATTTGCAGGAAAAGGCTTAGTGAAAATATCAACAATATGTTCCTTTGTAGATACATACTCCAACTTAACTTCCTCTTCACTAACTTTTTCTCTCAAGTAATGATATTTGATTGACACATGTTTAGTTTTTGAATGTTGCACTGGAATTATCATAGTATATGATAGTAGGCTCATCATAGATAATTTTGATATCTTTCAACATTTGCTTCATCCAAACTACTTGAGTGCAGCTATCAACAACAACAATGTACTCAGCTTCAACAACAGATAAGGATACTAAATCCTATTTCTTACTAGCCCATGAAACCAATTTCTTACCCAAAAAGAAAGAACCACCAAGTGTACTCTTCTGGTCATTAACATCACCAGCCCAATCAACATTAGTGTAAGCACATAACATGAAATCATCATTCCTCGGATACCACAAACCATAATCCACAGTTCCCTTCAAGTATCTGAATATTCTCTTTACAACAGTGACATGACTCTCTTTTGGATCAGCTTGATATCTAGCAACCATGCACACAACATGCATAATGTCCGGTCTAGTCTGAGCAAGATATAGTAGTCCACCAACCATAGATCTATACAAACTCTTATTAGCTTTCAAAGATTCATCATTCTTAGATAGTTTGCAACCAGTCACCATATGAGTTCCAACTGGTTTGGAGTCATCTAACCCAAACTTCTTTAGTAATTCCTTCACATATTTAGTTTGAGATATAAAGATACCTTTTCCAATCTGTGAAATCTGCAAACATAAGCAAAATTTCATCTCTCCTATCATACACATCTCAAATTCCTTCTGCATATCACCGACAAAATTCATGCTCAAGTTATCATCACCTCCAAAGATAATATCATTGACAAAGAATTCAACAATCAAAATGTTATCATTCTCAATCTTAAAATATAGATTACTATCATTAGTCCCTTTATTAAATCCCAATTTCAACAAGTATTTATCCAATCTATCATACCAGGCTCTAGGGGTTTGTTTCAATCCATAAAGAGCTTTCTTCAGTTTACATACAATGTCTCCATCATCTGATAATGAAAATACATTAGGTTGCTCAATGTAGACTTCTTCCTCAAGATCACCATTCAAAAAGGTTGTCTTGAATCCATCTGATATACCTTGAAATCTTTGTAAGCAACATATGCAAGCAACCATCTAACAACTTCAAGTATGGCTACCAGAGCAAAAGTCTCCTCATAATCAACTCCTCCTTTCTTTGAGCATCCTTTACATACCAGTCTTTCTTTATTTCTGACAGCTTCATTAGTTTCATTCAATTTATTCCTGAATACCCATTTAGTACCAATCACATTCTTATATTTAGGTCTAGGCATAAGCTCCCATGTGTTATTCTTTTCAATCTGATCCAATTCTCTTCTTCCATAGCTCTCATCCAATTTTCATCTTTGCAAGATTCAATAACATCTTTAGGTTCAACTTTAGAAATCAAACATACCTCTTCAACAACTAGCCTTCTTCTTGTCATCACACCTTTATTTTTATCACCAATAATATGATTTTATGAATGATTTAATCTTACATACCTTAGAGTCTTCTGATTGTTCTGATTTTCAAGTTCATGCACCTCTCCACCAACAACACCAATATCTGGATTAACAGTTTCTACCAGATCAATCTGCTTCAAGTATTCAGTCTGAATAGGATTCAGAACAACATGCTGACCATCATCATATATGCAAGCTCTGATTTCTTTTCCAAGGTTCTCATCCACCTTCACATTTGCACTTTCCACTATCTTTCTCACTCTCTTATTGTATCATCGGTAGGCTTTGCTCTTTGCAGTATATCCCAAGAAAATTCATTCATCACTTCTTGCATCAAACTTTCCTATGTTGTCATCTCTCTTGATATAACATTTGCTACCAAATATTCTGAAATATCTCACAGTAGGAACATGACCAAACCATAGCTCATAAGGAGTCTTACCGGTATCACCTTTAATATGAACTCGGTTTAATGTGTAAACAACAGTGCTAATAGCTTCTCTCCAATAGATATTCAAAACATTTCCTTGAATCAACATAGTCCTTGCAACATCCAAAATAGTCTTGTTATTCCTCTCAACAATTCTATTTTGCTGAGCGGTTCTAGGAGCAGATAATTGTCTTCTAATCCCATGCTTCTCACACAATGAATTAAAATCACCGGAAAAAAAATCACCACATCTGTCAGGTCTCAGACATTTCACCTTCAATCCCGATTCAGTCTCAACCTTTGCTTTGAATATATTGAATTTGTCTAATGCTTCATATTTCTCCTTCAAAAAGACAACCCACATCATCTTGGAATAATCATCAATTAGCAACATAAAATATCTGTCACCTTGCACACTTCAAACATTTGTAGGTCCACATAGGTCAGTATGCACAAGATCTAGCAATCCATCTGATGTATACTATTTGCTCTTGAAAGAAATCCTTGTTTTCTTACCTAATTGACATTCCTTACATACCATATTAGCAGGCTTAACAATCTTAGGCAGATCTCTAACAACTTGAGTAGAACTGATCTTAATCATTGAATCAAAGTTAACATGACACATTCTTGTATGCAAGTTTCTGGATTAGATTGTGTGAGCAATTTTTTACCATCAATGTTTTGAATCACACTCCGTGATTCATCATCAGGATGCAAGAGAGTTTAAGGAGTGATTCATCCTGATGATGAATCATGGAGTGTGATTCGAAACGTTGATGATAAAAAATTGCTCACACAATCTAATCTAGCAACTTGCATACACTATTAGAATGGATTGTGGAAATCTGATAGATTTTAATGACACATTCTCCTATGCCACAACCAACTTTCATCAATCTGAGCAATCAAACAACTTTTCTCACTAGCATTCAAATGAAAAATATTACCTTCAATCTTAGTTCCGGATGCAATCTCTATACCAGAGGCATTTAGGATCTTGTATAATTTACCATTCTTTAATTGCAAATCATAAACCTTGTCAACCATCTGTCCAACACTCAAAAGATTATGCTTCAAACCTTTAACATACAGAACATCATCAGTATTATGCTTACCATAAAAAAAAATAGAACCTCTACCATGGATCACACATGCTTTGTCATCTCCAAATCTCACTATTCCACCATCATACCTTTCCATACTCACAAATTTTCTTTTATCACTGGTCATATGATGTGAATAACCATTGTTCATCACCCATTCATCTTTTTCTTCAAATTTAGCAGCTAAAGCTTTCTCCTCAATAGTGCAGCTAGTGGAATCAACAGGTACCGGTCCATCTTCTTTAATGACAAGAAACAAAACTTCATCTCCTTCTGATTCTTCATCTGTAACATCCTCATCAGCAGCATAATAACAATTCTTCTGATTCTTAAATTTCCAGTTAGACTTACAAGGCTTATCATACTTCTCATATCTATCATTCCTATCATACTTATTAAACTTATCATGCCTATCATACTTAGCCATTCTCTCTGGGCACCTAGAAGCAAAATGTCCTACCATATTGCAAGAGAAACATTTCAAGGGCAATTTTCTATCATACTTACCAACTCCCTTAGGCAATCTCCAGGCAATCAATGCTTCAAGCTCATCTAATTCTCTTTCTTGCTCTTCCATCTCTCTTCTTTCTCTTTCATATTTAGATATTATGCATTCTTTAGGTTCATACTTCCGCTTTCCAAATACAGATGCTCTAAATGTTGTCTCAGACTTTCCATGTGATTCACCAAATTTGCTCAGCTCAAATGCAACAATATTTCCAATCAACATATCTCTTGTTATTGTAGTTACACTCTGGATCTCATCGATAACAACTACCTTATGGTTGTAAGTAGGAGGCAAAGATCTCAACACCTTGGCAACAATTTCATCTTCTTCAAGGGTTCCACCAACACATCTAATACCTAGGACAAGATCATTCACCTTAGTCATAAAGGTATTTATATTCTCATCTTCTCCCATCTTTAACATCTCATATTTTCCTTTCAAACTCTACAACTTAGCAACTTTCACTTGTTTATCTCCTTCATACAAGGTTTCAAGATTCTCCCAGATCTCATTTGCGGTCTAAAGTCCCATTACATTTTTCATCTCCGAGTCAGTTAGGGCACTCAACAATGCTTCCTTCACTCTAATATTATGTTCAACTTCCTTGATCTCATCAACAGTAACCAGTCCATTCAGAGGAGTAGAATAGGCATTCTTTGAAATCTTCTCCAAGACATATTAAGTGCACTTCCATCCGGTTCTTCCATATAGCATAGTTACTACCATAAAATCTCAGACTCTCCTTAAAGATAACACTTCCACTTCTAGTTGCCATCCCAGATCTCCTCAAGCGGTCAAGATTCTTCCAGAGGATCTAGCTTTGATACCAATTGTTGGCAACAACAATGAAGGAAAACTGAGAGGGGGGGGGGGGTGAATAAGTTTTTATCGGATCTACAAGATTAACCACAAATACAGATCTGATAAAGTGCATCTATAACAAAGATAAGTAAATAGATAGCATAACACACAACACCAAGATTTTGACGTGGAAAACCTGGTTAAGGGAAAAACCACGGTGGGAACCTACCCACAATAAGATGATACTCTACACTAGTATGTGAAAATATTACAATGGGGAATGCACATGCATTCAGGCACACTGCCTAGAGATCACTGCTCAAATAATAATGACTTAGAAGGCTACAACCCTCAGGGAAGTCTCACTGACTTACAACAAGTTTCCTACTACAATCCAGAAGGAATGAACTACAATAATAACATCTTCAAATGCCCGATGACAGTTCTTGTTAAGCACAATTGTCTGCTTTGCAACACCAATCTCTTCTCAATCACAATGTTGAAGGATGAATTACTTGTTCACACATACACCACTCTCTGATAATGCAGACACAACCTCTACATCTAAATTACATGACAATATCACCTATTTATACAATTCATCAACCTTGACAACAAGGTCGGCTAAACCCTCAACTCACAATTACAAAATTACATCACATGATACAAAGATTGACCACCGGACCAATACAATGATATACATGACATAACATGGACCTAATTTAAATATCCAAACATGCAACACCACCGAAAATCACGACAAGATAAATCACAACATGGTACACCACCAGGAAAACAACATAACACGAAGAACATTACCGGTTCAACAAAATCACCATCAACTCACACAACGATCAATGCAGATCATCAGGACAAATATGAAATAATTAGGAAACACCATCAAGCACATTAGAATCATTAGAAACAACTGCACCAACACCACTTATCAAATCTTCATCGATCAACATCTGAAACTGAAGAACACTCAAATAGTAGCAACTGTCACGAAGAAAAGATAATTTGGGGAGCACCAAATCATGAACCATCTGAAATGAATATACACAAGACCATCCCAAACAATCTCTCAAAGAATCAACTCAAGATCTGATCACATCGGAATATACCAGAGGAAATACTGAACTTTGCAAAGCATTGATCAGAAAAACAAACTGCAAAACCAGATCATCTGATATGATCAATTAAGCTTCCCAGATCACCAAAACCAATTCAGAAGAATATTATGATACTCTAAATACTCCATACACCAAACCATGATTCTAATGAACTAATCTACAATCACCATAGCAAGAATATGTTGACATCAATGACAACAACATATCCTAGTAGCAGTAATGTCCAACAAAATATATTGCACTTATCTTTGTTAATTTTCTATCCTGAAACAAAACAATACTCATCCAAAAGGTCCTTGATTTTTGTGTCTTCCTTGATTGTTGGTTGGGCATACATCAGTGTATCATTCACAAATAATTGATGCGAAAAGGGCCTCATATTCGGTATAGCACTTATAACAGTCCATAATACATTTTCCAACATAAATTTAATCCTCCGACTTAAGTATTCCACCATTAAAATGAATAGGAAGAGGGACAATCGGGTTCCCCTGGCTTAGCTCTTTGGCCCCAAAGAAGAATCCGTAGGGAATTTCGTTGATAACAATAGAGTATCTCCCCAAACCCAATTTATCCACTTATTACAAAAACCATAAATTTTTAAAATAAATAACATAAATCTCTACTGGACATGATCTTATGCTTTTTGAACATCAAGTTTCAAAATCATACCTTTGTGATTTTTATTTTTTATTGAATGCAGAATTTTGTGAGCAATCACCACTCCATCTACAATGTTCCTATCAGGGATAAATCTACTCTTCTTTGTCAAGATCAATTTTGGCAATAAGAGTTCCAATTTGTTTGCCATTACCTTCGAAATAATCTTATATATTGTGTTGCATGGAGAAATTGGCTGAATATTTGCAAAGGAGTTGTGTAGTTTCTTGGAAATTAATATAATATTTGTATTGTTCAGCTCCTTCAAAATTATGCCTTTCTTCCTTGCCTGCTCCACCACGCCCAAAATATCTGGACCTAAGAAAACCTAACATTTGTGGAAAGTCGGGGTGATAAAACCATCAGGGCCAGGGGCCTTATTTGCCTATTTCTAATCATATGAGAATATTGTAATTAGTTTTGGAGTTATGGAAGTTTAAATCTACTTTAGGATGTGTTAGTGTAGTGTCATAAAATTGCGACCCTAGCAATTTTCGACTACATTAGGGTCCTCATGCACGCAAGTTTGAATCCTCTAGCCTGATCGGAGACCAGAGATTGCTTAGCCCTCAGAAACAACTTCTTCCTTGGCCTCTGCATCACCCCATCTGTACTCTGACCTGGAGAAAGGGGTAGGAAAGGGGCATAGTGCCACTGTCCCCCATTGGACAGGGGCTTGGTGCCACTGTCCCCCCTTGGACAGAGTCGTGGCACCCTTGTCCTCTTAGGACAGGGGCGTGACACCCCTATCCCTGCCCTATGTTAGGGCAGGACCCTTCCTAGGGTTGCATTGTTGATTGTGCATCGGGCGGGAAACTCCCCCGATGTCGGCCCGTGATGAAAATCAAATCCACCAACATGTATTTAAGGGGGAGTCATCCTCTTATTTGCATAAGGTTGAAGTTGGATAAGATTGGCACGTGTCAAGTTGCATAAGTGATCAAACATTCAAGAGCATCCTTTTCCAACATTGAGCATTCTCAAGTCTCCCTTCAAGGCTAGGTGTTGCATTCAAGTCAAGGATTCAACCATTGAAGAGGAGATTGATTTGAACATTCAATTCCACACAAGCATTTCTATCAACATTGCTACCACAACCCCCCTTGAGGTGATTTACAATTCAGCCTTTCATTTACATCTACTTGCAAGTACTTTCTTTCATTACTTGGTTAATTCCAAAACTGGGGTTTGACCTAAAGAAAAACCCCCAATCCCAACCCATTTTCCTCTCCTTTCTGTGTGTAGGTTGCAGGTGTGTAGCTGTACTTTCAGATTCATGCTCCATTTGCAGAGGCGGAAAAACCCTTTTCATTTTGCGGATTTTTCGGAGGACCGTGTACATTCCCGCCACGATCCAGACAACTTTTCCTCAAATTCGTAGGGCGACTTTGTCTCAACATATTACTGCCAGATCCAGGTGGACAACTTCATCCCATATTCCAATCTCAAGTTATAAGCAATTCTTTGTCACCTTTGCACTACATAATTCAATCAATTCCTTTCCATTTCAAACAAGGAAGAGGGGATCAACTTATCATTCCCAATTCATTCAGAATTCAATCTACCATCTTCGTGTGGAGAGATTGAATCTAGTGAATTATCCTATCCTCTTCTTAGTGTAACATGGTGAAAAGTGTTTGAAGGGTAATCAATAGTGAAATTCTCATCTTTCTTTGAGAGGAAGGGTGATTTTCCTCTTGATCTATCATTCAACATTTTTCCACCATTACATTTTGGTGAACCCGATGTTTTGCATGCTTTCCTTTGAACAAATTGCATATTTTTCATTTACAAGTTTCAAATTTCTACAAACTTAGTGGTTAAATAATTAAAAACCCTATTTTTTAATTAAAATTGAACTTGTGATTTGCAAAAATTGCTTGTGGTTATCTTAGATTTGAAAATTGTTCAATTTCCTCATTGTCTTGTTCAATTTGCAATTAAAATTTACAAAATTAAGAGGTTACTTGTTAAAACCCTAATTTTCAAAAATCATATTGAACTTGTGCAAAAATTGGATTTCAACTTAATTTTCAGATTTATGATTGTTCTCAGATTTGTCTTCAATCCTACAATTCAAATTTTCAATTTCCCCCCTTTTTTTTTCCCAAAATTCAAATTTCAAATTAAGTGGTTAGGTCATAAAGCCCTAATTTTCAAATTTAATTGGATTTTGTGTGGATTTCAAATCAATTTCATTCCAATTCGGATTTATTAACATTTTCCAAGGTGTCCCTATCCATTAGGTTTGACCCTTTTCAAAATTGCAATTCAATTCCTCTTTTTCTTCAAAACCCTAATAAGGTCCTATTTTCACATTTGCGTCTTCATTTCACCCATCTGGAGATCGTAAAATTCGCCAATTTTTTGGGGTTAGCTTTAAAATCATCATAATATCCATCCCTGAAAATTTTGATAAAAGTTAGTCAAACCATGTGCGTTCCCGCCATGGTCCTCGGCTTTTTTCCTAAAATTTTGGGAGACTGTTATGACTATATTTACCAGCCTAAGTCCAGAAGATTGGCTAATTTTATTGATTTTTGATCCCTCTAGAATCGGAAATACCTCCCAAATTCAACATTTCAAATTTAAACAAATTTTTTAAAATTAAGAAGTTAATTATAGTCTGCCTTGATTTTAAAAATTCTGATTTTAAAATTAAGTGGTCTTCCCTTGGCCCTAATTTTAAAATTCCAATTTCCTTTCATTTTTGGAAATGGTGTCATTCCCTTCTTCCAACAAAGTTCAAATTGTGTAATCACTATTTTCTTAAATTTTGCATTACTCAATTTTGTAAGCTTTGTTCCACAATTCAAAATTCAATTTTTCCCTCTAATGCATGAGTTTTACCACTACTAGTCCTACCTATCCTATCTCTGTTAGACGAAGCATTAGAATTAAGGCTTCCCAAGGTTTAATTACCGAGGAGATGGAGCCTAATTTGGGTGACTTCTTTAATGAGGATCATGTTAATTCTTCTCATCCTAATCATGTGCCTATTCACCCCATTGATGGATCCCATGATGAAGAAGAAACTTTAACTAGGGTTTCTTTAGATCAACTTTCTACATTGGAAAATCAATTTGATAGCTTTCAACAATGGATGTCCCAAGAATACCCTAATAGTGAAGCTCTTCAATTAATTGAAGGTCTTAAACACATGCTTCAAAGTGATAAGAATGAAATTGATATATTGCATGACTTTGCACATATTGTTGATTCTAATGTCATGCCTATCAAGAGTTGTGTCGAAACCCTAGGTTACTCACAACCTTCAACACAAGTCAATTCTTCTATTCCTTTGACTACTCCTATGACTAGTATTCCTTCTTTCACATCTAACATCATGGCTACTTCAACTCAAAATGTCATCCCTACAACAATTGGTCATGGAGGCAATCCTTCTTCTTCATTTAATTCTTTTGTCGTTACCTATGTCTTCCATGAATATTCCCACTATTCCTCAACCAATTAGTGTGACACAAGGGGGAAATTCCTTCAACAACTTTATTCCTCCTTCAAGACTAAGAAGGGGGGGGGGGGGGGGGGGGGGTGAATCAGGCTTCACCAGAATAACAAACTTAACCACAAAACACAGATCTAATAAACTGTAGTAACAAGACAGATAATAAAATTAACAACACAACACACGAAACCAAAATTTTGACATGGAAAACTCGGTTAAGGGAAAAACCACGGTGGGAACCTACCCACAGTAAGATGATACTCTACAGTAGTATGTAAAAATGTTACAATGGGGAATGCACATGCATTCAGAAACACTGCCTAGAGCTCATTGCTCAAATATAATAGTCTGGAAGGCTACAACCCGCAAGGAAGTCTTACTGACTTACAATAAGATTCAGACTACAATCTGAAAGAAATGAACTGAAAGAATAGCATCTCCAAATGCCTGATTACAGTTTTGGTTAAGCACAGATGCCTTCCTTGCAACACCAATCTCACCTCAATCTCAACACCAAAGGATAAATCACTTGTTTGCACACAAACCTCTCTCTGATAATGCAGGCACAACATCGACACCCAAATTACATGAGTATATCACCTATATATACAAATCATCAACCTTGACAAGAAGGTCGACTAAACCCTCAACCCTCAATTACAAAATTACATCACACGATACAAAGATCGACCACCAGACCAATATAATGGTTTACATAGCATAACATGGTCCTAAATCAAATTCCCAAACAATCAACACCACCAGAAATCATGCCAAGATCAACCACAACACGCTACACCACCAGAAAAATCGGATAACACGAAAGTCATCACCGGTTGATAGAAACCACCAAAAACTCACACAACGATCAATGCGGATTGCCAAAAAAAAAGGACATGACTAGGAAACACCAACAAGCACATTAGAATCATCAGGAACAACTGCACCAACACCAGTTTTCAAATCTTCATCGGTCAATGTCTGAAAGCTCAAGAACACAACCAATCGACAACTATCATGAAAAAATATAACTTGCAGAGTACCATACCACAAACCATCTGAAATGAAGATACACAAGACCATCCCAAGAAATATCCCAAAATCTCAGCACAAGATCTGATCACACCAGAATATACCGGAGGATATACCGAACTCTGTAAAACAGTGATCAACAAACCGACACTACAAACCGGATCAAAAAATCTTCCCAATCTGCAATCACCGAAGAAAATCATAGGAATATGTTGACATCAATGACAATAACATATCCTAGCAGCAACAATGGCCAACAATATCCAACACTTTCAACATTGCAATAACCTTTATTTGGCCACTAAGTTTTCATACTCGAAGAACCCATCTTCTAATAACATCAATATTAGGATGATTGCCACAAAATATCCCAACAAGAGAGCTCCTAAGCCAAGTCAACGACTCAACATGAAAAGAATCAAGAATGTCAATTTGTACCTACTCATCCTCTAAAACTAGAGTAGAATCATTACCAAAATTCCTAGCATGCAAAATATCTATGGAAACCCTAGGGGGTGGAGTGAGGACAACAACATGATGTGAAGAAACAACAACCACATGACTGCCAAAACTCTCAGTCATCCCAATATATCCTAGTGAAGAAATAACAACCTTAGGCTCCAGCTCACAATGCTCATCCAAAACCTTAGAAGATAGAATAAGAACAACAACATGAGGTGAAAAAATAACACCATCATCGACAAAATTAGATTGAACAAAATCAACATGTATGATTTATTAAAGCCCATCTCTTCCTTAGAAAAAGTATTGGGCAACAAAAATTTCAAATTATTATGGGTCAACATGGATGGAAAATCACCCATAGAAGGGAGGAGAAATCCTTTATGCAGACCCAACAATGGTTCACCATCAATGACATCCACCACAAACTCCTCATCACAACTTTTTTCCTTTAGAAAAGAACGAGGATATAGAGGAGAAGTTCATCCTCCTCATCAACAGATTCATCCATTTAAAAAAAACCCTTATCACCATCCCCATTAAAGGGAGAGAAACCATAGGTAGGCAAAGAAAAATGATATTCATCTTCCCCCACCCAGTTAGTGGCCCAAGCATCAACCTCCTTACCTTCATCTTCAACTACATCGGTGCCAACTTTAGCTCCATCAATAGTGACCAAACTAAACGCCTTTGCACCTAAGGTTCGAGAGACCACACAAGAGTATACCTTTGCCAACTCCAACAAAGGATTCCTTTTTGTCTCATGCAAAAGATTATCTTCTGCTAAACCATCAACTTTAACATCCTCCTTATATCCCTCACTCACATCGGAGGGCAAAGAACTACCTTTCGTTGCCAATATTTTCCTTTTCTAAGTTGTATACATTGCAAGTATATTGAGCAATTAGACTTTTATGTTATCTAGATGCATTATTTTATTGTGTAATTATGAGGTTTTTTTCCCAAGTCCGTTTTGATTTTTTGTCGAGTCCATGTTGAAGCCTAAGTCTAAGTCAAAATTTTAAGTTGTTGAGTTTGAATCCTAAAACTATGATGCAAATATTTGACTATTCCATCTCTTTTGTAATAAATTAACATCAATGATATTTTTATACTTGTTGAGGAAGCATGAAGAGTTCTCTTCTATAGGTATATCATATGAAATGGAGCTTGAATGAGTTCTTAGCTATAGTTGTTTGATTAATTGAACTATTTATATACTTAATCCATAAAGATTTTTATTAGATAAGCATAAGAGACTAAGGGCACACCTTTTAAAGGCTTTGCATCATAGAACAATCAACAAGCGTTTGAGAGAGTTCTAACCATATTTATAGCTTATATTAATTGCTACCTTAACATCTATGGCATTGAACCTTAATTTATTATAATTACTTGACCAATTAATTAATTTTCTCCATAGTACATAAATCTCAAATAAAATTTGTTTGTAGGCAAATTCCTTTCTTATCTTTAAGGGAAGCTCTTGAAATTTCTAGGGATTGCACCAAGATCTTAGACTTGAGAACTTCACACCTCAAAGGAGATATTTTGTTTGCCAGGCATTAGTGGAAGGGCACAATTCATTCCTAGATTACATTCCCCAAAATAGTAGATCTCGAGGTTCTAGAGTTGAGTTGTCAATGTTGGTCAAGATGACAATTGCATGACATTAAGTGATAGAGGAAAGTTAACTACGTTTGAGATTTCACTTGGAACATATCCCATTATGCTCTATGACCAAACCGGTTCAAGGAACCATTCTCATGCAACATTTGAACTGATTAGCATCCATTGGCTGATGTGAATATAAGACTTTCTCAGGGTAAAAGGGAGTACATAGATTCTAATAGAAGATACATGGCACAATTATTTTTAATGAACCTATACATGTAAATGTATTTTTTGAGGCTCAACTGCCAATTGCATAGATAGTAAAAACTAAGAAAATCAACAAATGGAAAGCCTAGAACATTGGCACAACCTGGAGGAGATGAAGGTGGAAATCCAACATCTGTAAGTCTTGGCACTTCCTGACAAGAGAATGGATAATTTCACATTCCAATGTAAATGTTTTAATAATTGAATTAGGTTTCTCTATGTTCATTTTGACTGTCTTACGTAGATTTGTAGTAAAATGAAGGGCCAATCTTCGCTCATTTTCGTTGACAACAACTTCTCTAGAAGAAAGGTCCCTCAAGTGTTGTAAGATCTTAAAGTTATTATTAGCTTAAATTGCATAGTCAATGATGGAATCTAAGCCTTGCAAGTTAGTGTCTAAACCTATGTATCTATGTGTTTGTTTAAGTTAGTTCTCCATTTAAATCCATGTAGCTAGAGTGTTCTCATGTAATTTTTAGTTATTTCAGAATCTTTTCCTATTTTAATGGAGGAACCACTCTTTAGAAATTCAAGATAGGTTGGATATTGACAAAAATATCACATGGATCCACAAATATCTCTCTTTTTAACATTTGCCTTCAATTTCTCTCTCCAAATTTTACATACGCAAATTGTTATTAATACTATTCATGTCATTATTAATAAAGTTTAAGACAAATACTTAAAATAAGCAAAAAAAAAATTCATGGAACCACTAACTTCACAAATGACTCTTTAAAAAGTTGAACATTCACTACTAGCCAAAATTAGCTAAACAATTGTATGAGGCTCTAGCTAAACCTCATTTTTAGTGATTTTGAGATTTTCCACAAATATAGAAAGGTCCACACAAAACCCATGGTGACACTTCTTCTAACAATCACATTGATCAATAGGTGAAACAAAAGTAATGACCATTACAAATGCAAATCTATACGTCCTCAATCTATATTTTTAAACTTTAAATTTAGTAAAAACTATTTAATTGATTCAAGATAAATTATATTTCATGTTTTTTTATTGGAAAAACTCAGGGTTTCAACCTGGTCCAAGACCAAAGAGACTAGTTACAGAGGATCTCTTCCCATGAGGCCATTTCTAAGGGACCATGATTTCCCACACTTCACTTGTTGAAACCCACAAGCACAATGACCTAACAAAGACACAAGGCTTGTGAGCTTAGTTGCCCAATAGGGGTTTGAACCTTGGTGACTGCATCACCAACAAAGTGTTTTTATGACACTAAGTGTCAATTGACAATCATATTTCATGTTTAAAGTGTAATGACAGTTATATTATTCATTTACAAAATTTAATCAATTTTTTTCTTGATCAGGGAAACTCGAGTTTTGAGCCCAGAAAGACCATTTACAAAGGATCTTTTCCCATCAGGCCATTTTTGAGGGATTATCATTCCCCACACTTCACTTGTTCAAATCCATGAGCTCGACAACCTAGCAAAGGTACAAGGCCTGGAAGCTCAATAGCCCAATGGGGGTTTGAACCTTGGTGACTGCCTCACCAACAAAGTGTTTCTAGCATGACACTAAGCGTTAGTTGACAAAATTTTAATCAATTCATGAAAGAACATTAAATCCATTATTATAATAAATATAAATAATTATTATATATTAAACTCCTACTCAAAGCTCCTTGGTTAGGTTTGGCTTCAAACCTCCTATATTGTATTGGTTGTTCTTGTGCCGATTTTTCAATTGATGGGTTTGTTGGGGCCTTTTTTCTTCTAGTTTTGTTTGTCTCTCTTCTTGTGAGACAAGTTTTATTCGGCCTTTTGGCTGATTTGTAATTGTATATTTTGGTTCATAGCTATGATCAAAGCGTTTACCTTAATCAAAACATTAAACATTTGACCAAAGAGATTTAATTCATGATTTTGATTTGTTGACACTTAAAATTATTTGCATTAAATAAATACATAAGTAACCTATCTATCGATAGGGTCTAATGAACACTTAGAAATGTTCCTATTTAACAATAAGTGGCTTTCTTTTTAAGAAAATGATTCATTATAGCTCTCCCTATAATGTTGAAAATTGCACACCTTCAATTCCACACTATGTTTTATGTTCGTTTTTGTATCCATTCCTTTAGTATATTTTTGGACTCATTTTAACCCTTCTATTAACCCTCCTTTTTAAATTGCTCAAGTTTTGTTTCCTAGGGTCTCTTTTTGTCAATTTCCTACTAAATTTTGTATTAGCCTTGTGTTTTTCTAGTGTCTCATCAATTTTGAGCCAAAATTATTTGGACACTTGTGCAATGTATAGACAACTACATGATGTGCTTGGGCCTTATAATAATTTCTTGTTTGGTGGCAATTTCTAAGCATGTTTCTACTTGTCACCTTCTTAGATTAGTGAAACCTACTTAAGATGAATCCAAGTGACTTGTCAACCTCTTTCTCTTGCTTTCTCTCTCATTCTTGGAAAAATATCTTTGCTTAGATCCCTTTCTCACTCATGTTTTGACTCTCTTTCACTTTCAAGCTCACATACAACTCTTTCAAACTCTTTTGGCTCTCTTATCCTCTTGGCTTTCTCAAGTCTCCGTACATGATATTATTTTTATTACTTATCATTATTTTCAATATTTTCTTTATTGTGCCTTTGTGCACCTTGGGATATACAAATCCCACAATCTTTCATTTTAGTCGCTATTCTTATTTTTAGACACACTAAAAAACACACACTATTTTATATCTATCTGTTTATTGGCTCCTATGAAGGTAGAATACTAAAGCAAGGTTTTGACCTAAAGGCAAACTTCCATTTAGGTCAAACCTCCAAACCACCCCAACATTTTTCTTATTATATTGTAGCTACATGTTTCATTGAGAAGGATTTCCAATGCTCTTTGGATTTGGTGATATTTTTTTCGTTTTTATTTCATTCTCATTTTGTCAATTTATTTGTATTAGATTAGTTTATACTCTTGTTATTGCACTTTTTTATTATTGGTTCTTTGTCATACATTATGATTCTTTCATTGCAAGTTACATTTTTCCTAAACATAACAACGCTTTGGATTTTCTAGGTCGTACAAACCACAATGCAACCCGTAGACATCCATGTGATGCATCATTTACAAATTATTATTTTATTTTCCAATCAATAACATTTTTTGGGACTGCAGATTGAATTAGTTAAGTATTAGCTAACTAGTCTTAATCCTAGTGTAAAAACAACAAAAAATCGTGTAGCTAATACTAAACTAAGTCGCCACTTTTCCTTTTACACTCTCATCAAAACAATATAGTAAAATAAATATGTTTATCTTCACCAAATTGACATGCACATATATGAAAGTCAAATTGCTAAAATAAATTATGAAGCTTTAAAGATACTAGAGTTTTAATCTTAGTTTTTCCTCAAGTTTGTTGGCTAGGGTTTTCACCTTGAGCACCTTCCTTAATCTTTAGGTTGTTCTTCAACTCAAGTTGTTGCCCTTCAAATAAATTTTCTATTCTTATTATTGATTTGGGGTTCATAAATATTTGATATCTTGGTCTATGGATTCAACTTTTGCTTTCAATTTGGAATAAATTTCTTCACAATCACCTAATTATATCATTCATCCTCAATCTCTTAATTCTCAAATACACTCATGGAAAACTCTAATTGGTATGGACGTGATTCTTCTTCTTTAGATTTAATTTTTGCAATACAACAATGCAAATGCTATAAGTAATTTTAAAAAATATATTGCTAATTGTTTACAAATATTTTGTCCATATGAACATCAACATGAGATCAATACAAGCTCTTCTGAGCTCAACCATGAGCCTAATATCCACTCCTTTCAACCGACCACACTAGAAGCTTCGTATGGAAAACCAAGAGTCACTAGAAACCATCATACTAGAAGCCAATTAAAAAAAAACCAAGAGTCACAACTTAGAATTCCATATTAGATGTCTTTTTGAGATTTGAACTGGGGTCTTCACAATGAGAACTCAATGCTTTAACCAATTAAACTCAACCCTTTCAACTATAAATAAAATATTAAATCAAACACCTAAATATTATTATTTTTCAAATTGAAAACAATCTATTACATTTCAAGTTAAATATATAATTAAATTTACCTAGATAACAAAATAATCAAATCCCAATTTTGACAAAAATATATAAAAACATTCATAATAATAATATAAATATACTAAAAACTAACAAATATATTTATGAATTAAATATTACTAAATATGTGTACATTATAATTATAAAAAAATTAAAATATTTTTTTTATCCCAACATTCGAATCCTAATTAAGTCCCTTATCATAACTGCATATAGCAAGATAAATAACACCCAAACTATAACATATAATGACACCTCAAAACAAAACAAATATAACAATGGAGAATGGGGCTAGTGAATGACACTCAATGGTTGTATCCATCATCGTCAATTTAGAGAAATTACGAGTTTTTTTCCTTCTCCTAGGTAATAGAAACTCATAGACACTAAAATTTACAAAGCTTAATTGCATCCTAGTAAAAATTGTCTAAGCTCATGTCAATGGTCCACAAGTGAGCAAAAAGGCATGAAACAAGCACAAAAGGTGCCAAAATGAAATATTAGTTGTGTACAAAATGGTGAATGATCGTTGATACTACAAAGTGTTCTCTTGAGAATGCCTTGGGTTCAACACACTAATGACCTTGCCATCTTGTGTACCTTATGGGTACATTCCCACTAAGTTCTTGGGATAGTCTATACCAATTTGATACTTAGGGTGGCAAGGCCATGCCTTGACCAACTCAAATGTGGTCCTACCCTTGCTCCCCATTTAGTATGATGATATGATCGATACATAGAACACCCATTTACATATCATACACCTAAATTTATCCATACTTGACCACACTTGACTTTATTCAATTAAATGACCTTCACCTTTATCCTTCATCTTTAATTAATGTCTAATCTTATCCTCCAAAACCTCCAATTAAATCAGTTAATTAGTACCTACTTAATTGATTAATTTTGTTGGCATTTGCATGAAGATTGCATTAATGATATGTTATGCTGTCATTGATGTCAATTGAACCGGTAATGATATTAATGATATTGATGATATTGTTGTTATTGTTGATATGTCTTGTAATCGGTAGGAAGAGCTTTGTGAAGGTTATTGTAAACCGATATGTAAGTTTGTGAGTTGAACCGGTAATCGGAGTAAAAGCTTAAACCCTTTCTATTGTATGTAACCGGTAAACCCTACAAGTTGTTTTTGTTAAACCCTAACCGATTAAGGTTGTTGAATTGGTTATGTTGGTTGAGCGGTAATGATGGTGACACGTAAGGTCATTGTATGAAGACAAGTTCAAAATGTTTTGGCGCGTTTGTTTGTCTAGGGAATGAACAAAATGTATTGCATCTAATGCAAAACGCGTGATGAGTTACTGAGCTCGATAAAGCGGTAATCAAGGAGCGGTTGAGGTTTTCTTGATTGATGTGTAGATATTGCTATAAAATCCAATGGTCATGCTTGTACCGACTTGTTTGTAATCTCGATGAGAGGATTAGATTTTTGTTGTGTTACTGACCTAATTGATTTGTATTTAAGGTCGATGAAGTTGTTTTGTTTAGTGTTGGCAAGAGTTGGCAAAAATCAGTTGTGTGTGATTGCGGAACCAGAGAACGAGTTTGCAATTTGAGTAAAGGCAGATAGAAACTTAATTGGATCTTATCAAGCAAATGTAGTGCTATTCAGACAGATCAAGAAACTCCTGTTGTTTTCTAACAATTACAGCAGAATTGAAATCCCCTAATTGGGTAAGCTCTAACAAGCTTGGTTAGTTATTAAATCCTCTAACAAGGTGGTCCATTAGATTGGATTTTCAAATCCTCTACCGAGGTTACTCCTTACAGGGTATTTGCTTCTAACAAGGCATTTGTAGTCAATCCCTTAACTGGGTGATTCCTAACAGGATCAGTTCTTAACAGGACTTTTGTAAAAGCTTTAACAGGTTTGGCTCCTAACAGGGTGAACTTCAGAAGAGTTCAAATATTATCTTGTGAGTCTCATCTCACCATGGTTTTTACCTATTTGGGTTTTCCACGTATAAATACTCGTGTCATGTGGTGAATGTTTTTGTGGTTATGATCTTATGATTGATTTGATTAACTATTTCTGATAAGGCATGATAACTGAATGCATTGAGAAGTGAAGTATTGACATATGATAAAGCATTTGGATGTTTTAAATGTTGTTTACTGTTAAGTTGCTATAATAGTCAACTGGTATTCTTATGAGTATTGATCTTGATAGTGGTATTTCATTGATAAGATTACTTTGCATGTTTGAGTTTGAGTTTGGAGAGTTTGTATCAGTTTTTCTAGTTACTGATTAACACCCCCCCCCCAGTAATCTACTAGATACTTATTCCTTCATCAGACCATCAAATTTAAGCTAATTAACCTTCAATTTCATTTTCTCTAATATTTAATTCCACCTCACCCTCAATCAATGTCCACTTAATCCTACCCATTGAATCCATCTACACGGATCAAGATCTAAACTTGCCATCATGTGAAAAGCACCCCTACCCACCTTATGCTCACACATGTGAACATGCAAATGTCACTTCATAGCCACCCTTTCTCTAACACGTCTTAACCTAGCCATCCTACTTCTTACACATGCCATAAGATAACCTCCCTATGTATGTGCTCACACGTGTGAGCACACCTAACACTTGTGGCATGTCATTCTCATGCCTCCTCCTTGGGACACTTGTCACAAGGCTAAGCCTTCAATCTCAACCATCCATTAACCAGTGAATCTTGGCCATTGATTTTTCCCATAAAAAATCTATAAATTGAAGTTTTTTCTCTCATTTTGAACATCCACTCCTCTACTATCATTATGTTATCCAAATAAGTTTCGATCTTTTTATATCCTGACTAAATGTTATCCTATTTTGTATCCAATCTATCTTTATCTCAACATCATGTTGCTACTACAAGCAACCACATTCCCCCCAATTACACTCATCCAAAATAGCAAATCAAGATAAAGACAAGGTAATTGTGTGTATTTCATTTATATTATCTATTTTATAATTTTTATCCTATTTCTTCATCTTCACATAGGTTTCAAGCTTTTTTATTCAAAATTGCACATTTGGTGCTAGTTTGCTTCGAAAAATACAAGCACACATAGAGCTAATCACAAACAACTTTGTAAGCAAAGAAACACCATATTTAATTTAAAAATGCGTTGTTAGGCAAACCACCGTGGATGGTTGCCACTCTATTAGTTATGTTTCAATTTAGCAAGGAACAAAGATAGATTGCTCTTGTTTTAGGGGAAAATAAATGATCTACTTCGTTGGGTTAATTATATTAAAGTCTTTATATTTGAGATAGCGGGAAAATGAAGGATAATGACAGTACAAATGAAAAGAAATGATCTTGCACCCATCTAGGAGCATTTGGGTGGCGTCTCCACAATTGCTGATGGAAAAAATCGAAAAATATAGTTTTCCGATATTTTTCTATGTTTTAGTAATTTGCATTTTCAAAGGCCTTCAGATTGGAATTTGATCTAACAACTTCCATCAATTTCTTGGAATGATTGTTGTGGGCTGCATTCCAAGAAATTCAAACTAGATCTCTTCAAGACCTTTACAATGGTTCTTTGAAAATTGATAATGGGCTAAAAGTTATGACCTTGCCAAGTTGAAGTACCAAAATAAATAAGTTTTTTTTAAAATTTCAGTTTGGTTTCCATCCAATTGTCCATTTCAACTTCCAAGGATGTGGTGAACTTCGATATTCCTTGAAAATGTATAAAAAAATTTAAAAATGAATAAAGATAACTTTTTGGAGGCATACATCTCTTGACGAGTTTGCCATATTGTTTAGTTTTACATTTTCACAATATTGCTGGTTCCTCACCAGGTATTGTTACTTGTAGTCCTAAATGAATTCAGATCAAGAAAAGAAAGGACAAAACATCTTCCAGGACCAATATCAGGAATAAGAATTAGAGATCATGAAGACTAACCATATTTAATCTTCACTCTATCTATACAAGGTATGCATAATTTGACAAACTTTCCTTCATGAATCAGCAAATGTTTAAAAGATTCACCTGCACATTGAATTACTTTAACCGCACCTAAAATCAATGATGACAGAACTAATCAGAATAGACCATTATTACAAATTTACAAGGATCACCTTGTGCCAAAGAGAGAAGATATTTATGCCCATAACAATGTCACAGTAGTAAACAACGATAGCACCAATCCAACGCAGATAACAACAATAGCTCCAAAAGCCTGATCACAAATAATTCATGAACAAATATTTTATAAAAATCATAGAGTAAAATGATATAAAAATATCAAGATTAAAATCAATAAGTTTGAATTGAATATAAATTCATTACCCATCGTCTAGATTTGAATCTAAACTTTGTGGTGAACCATGATAAACCCTGATCAACAAAAGGAGCAACTGCTAGAGCTCTGCATGTACATACATTTATCATACAAAATTCTTAGTTTCCGGCGACTAAGCTCAAACATTTAGCGACTCTATATGGTCTCAACTATTTTAATTCATAGTAAATAGTACAAATCAGGTAAAATACATTAAAAACCAAAAATTTAAAAGAGGTACACATACCAAAGTAGATATATTCGACAGTTAATTGGAACAAGATTTATTCATTAGCATAAATCAGATAGAACACATTACACACCAAAAATTTAAAAGAGATACACATATCCAAGCAGATGCATTCGACAGTTCATTGGAAAAATACCTACCCGCCAGCTCTCAAAATTTTTGTAACCTGGCTTCCAGCCCAAACCATTGCCAAAATTTTCAAGAACCTGTGATAAGAAAATTTTATATTGTAAAACAATAGTATATTCTTAGCAAAACACTGATCCCAAACAAGGAGTTACCAGTCTTTGATGAAACACTAAACAGCCTATGATATTATAATGCATGAAGATGACAAAAACAAACTGATCTGGAATGTATTTTAGATTTGCAATCCAAAAGACAACTATCTTTCGGTATTTAGAGGTGAAAAAAATATCTCCTATTGAAATTTTAAACTGACACGTGTCCATCATACCTATTTAATACATATTGCATTTATTACAACCCTACAAGTTCTTATAGAAGGCAGCAAGTTCAATTTTTATGATAATATTGGAAGTCTGACCACCAAATAAGAAGAATTATTCTTTGAACCAGTCACCTTTGTGCAGCAGGAAAATAGCCCATACCTCCAGGTGCAGGAGCAATATAGAACCTGGCATAACATAATGTTTATCCATTAATTCAAACTAGAGACTCTTTCCGAGTCAATTGCAGTAGATGCATCAACAATTAAATTCATTTTTTTAATACATTCTAACATGAGTTGCAATGAATAAAGAAAAGCTACTAACAAGTTAGGCTCAATTTAATATTTGTATGACATCATCCCAATATAATTAAAACAACGCAATGAAATAAATAAATGAAAAAACTTAGTTGAATATCCTTGGTAGTGAAACTCACATAAATCCTCATCCATAACAAATCCTACGGTGAATTGCAACAAACAGAAAAAAGCTGCTAATAAGTTAGGCTTGATTTTATATTTGCATATAGCGTTATCCCAATTAGACTAGAACCCTAATAAAATAGATAAATTTAAAAATTTAACTAAGAAAATCATTGTTATTGAAATTTATATAAATTCTCGTCCATAAAACATCAATCTCAAAGCAACGCAAACAGCTACTCTAGGCAGCCAAAAACACATTGTTTGTTAGGTTAATTGTTGAAGTATCTCCATGAAGGATTTTACAAAAAGAAGATATTGCATTATCTATATGAAATGCATCACATAAACTGTCATGGTACTATTTTGGTATTTGAGTAACAAAGGTGGTCAAGGTAGCTTTTTGGTGTATAAGAACCCTATGGTGGAAGCCTTGGGGGATTACTTTTCCATTTAACTTATGTATTGTTTGATAAGGTGTTCATACCCTATCTAGATATGAACTTGTTCTAAATAGAAATATGAGGAAAGCTCACAATAATTCTTTTAATTTCCACACTTCACAACACTCAATTCAGATTATTTCAACACTTCTTACCACTTCCATATATCTTTCAGATAACAAGACATGGTTTTAACAAGGATAGACAACAACCAACCTTAATGTAAACATTAGTGTGATAATAATATGAGATTTTTCTAAATGGCTGCCCCATTGATAAGTGATTTTAATGAAATTTTTGGTTGTTTCTCAAATGGGCGTGACAAGGTCTTTCTCTTGAAAATAATGCTGGACATTGTATTTATATGTAATACACTTAGGAAATGACATTTCGATATCAAATCATGTAGAATGGGTAGAGATGGACATTGTGACCTTTGGTATTGTTAATTTCTTGTTATTTAGCTACAAATTAATTGCTCAATAAATTTCACAAAATAGAACCAAAACCATTTTAGTCTATTTGATTTATAACAATTAATACACTAGGATAATTAACAACTAATAACAGTGGAAGCAAAAAATAACAAGAAACCAAGGATAATTAACAACTAATAACAGTGGAAGCAAAAAATAACAAGAAACCGATCACAAAAACACAATAATACAGATATACCCAGGAAACCGCAATATGGGGAAAAACCTGCAATGTTGGATCTTCTATTCAGCCTCAAGAGCAAACTTACTTCTCTGAATACAATCCTAGTTGCTACAAAGATCTTACATGTATAGCCCTCTTGATGAAACATCAACATGCAAGAGAAGAGAAACTTTCCTTACAAGATGCAAGAGAAAAGAAACTGGAACTTTCCTTACATGACTCAGACTAATTCACACATAAAACTGCTCTTGGTGTTAACCTCACAACTCTAGGAAACATTCTATTTACGGAATAGAAAATATGCTAATGCTGAACATCCAACTCGAGCTTCACTTAAGCAACTTCCACACTCCACACCTTTCAAGCTACAAAATAATCAACACTCCCTCTTAGCAAGGAAGGTGTTCTAAACAACACCCAACTTATCCCTAAAGAATACAAACTTACTCTTTATCAAGGCCTTGGTCAAGATGTCTACTATTTGTTCGTCCGTAGGAATGTATTGTAGCTTCACTGTCCCCTTCTCCACACAATCTTTGATGAAGTGGTGCTTGATCTCAATGTGCTTTGACTTGTCATGAAACACTGGATTCTCAAAGAATTTGATACAACTCTTATTATCACAGTAAATGATTGTAGGATCTAGCTCCTAATCAAAAAGACCAACTAGAAGTTTTCGAAGCTAGATAGCCTCACATGTAGCCTTAGTCATCGTGTTCACCAAATTTTCGGCTTTAGGTTAAAAAATCGGCAAACTTATAAAAAACGTATGAAGTTTGCAAAAATTCGGTTTAAATTCATATGATGATAGGCAAATGTTTTTCTCTGTCAGCAGATGAGTTCCCAGTTGCCGCCGAGAGGTTTGAGGGCCATTGAAGAGTTGCAGGTTGACGCGATGCCTTGCCGCGGGAAGGGTTTGTAGACGTTGCGTCGGCAAAAGTTGTGGCCGAATATAGACATTGCTAAAAATGTTAATATTAAAAAAACACATTAAAGTTGTTGGATTTAAAACCTTTATAAAGTTAATTATTTAATATTATTTAACATTTGAGATGTAATTGAAATTTAGATCCATTAATTAACAAGACTTTATAAAGCTGTCGGATTTAAATATAAACATTTAATATATCAATAATTACTATAAAAGTTGCCAAATTTAATATTAAATATATTAAAAATTAAATATTATAGAATATTATTTTTAATTATTAATATATAAAATTTGACAAATTTAAATTAAATTAAACAAATTTAATATTGTTTATGCTCATATTTTTTAGATATATTATTTATATTTAAAAAAAATCAAATTTATATTAAATGAATTTAATGCCAATTTTTTTTCTCGTGCCGAATTTCATCCGAATTTTAATGTAGCCATATTGGTTGCCATAAACTCGGCCTCAATAGAACTCAATGCAACTAACTTTTGTTTCCTGTTGTCCTAAGAGACTGCTCCTGATTCCAAGCTGAAACAACACCTTGAAGTGCTCTTCCTGTCAGTTGTACTGCTTGCCCAATCTGCATCGGTGAACCCCTCAAGATTCACTCCATCCTGCTGAACATACTTCAGCCCATAATCAACTGTGCCTTAGAGATACCTCAAACCATGCTTCGCAGCCATCCAATTCACATGTTTAGGTTCCACCATAAATTGACTGAGTGAATTTACTATGACACAAATGTCTGACCTGGAGTTGACCAGATACATGAGAGAGCCTATCAACTGTCTGTATAAAGTCGGGTCCACTGCCTCTGATTTGGAAACATCAATCTTCTTCCAGTTGGTCACAAGTGGCGTGGACATGGGCTTACAATCCTCCATCCTAAATCGCTTCAAGATATCAATTATGTACATCCCTTGTCCAAGGAAGATCTCTCCCTCTTTCTGCCACAACTCTAATACTAGAAAGTAGTGCATCAACCCCAAATCCTTCATATCAAGCTCTCCTGCAAGATCCCACTTCCAGTGGGCTATGAGCTCTTCTAACCTTGTGAGAAATAGGTCATCAACATATAACACCAATATGAGAGGTTTGCCCTTCACTTGAACATAGTATAGGTTTGGATCTGCCTCACTCTTGGTGAAGCCCACACTCTGCAAGTAACTATCAATACGTGCATACCATGCCTTGGGAGCCCGCCTAAGCCCATACCGTGCTCTCTTCAACTTGCATATGTGGGAATCCCTCCCATGAACCTCAAAACCCTTTGGTTGTTTTATGTAAATCTCTTCCTCAATCACTTCGTTGAGGAAGGCCATCTTCAAATCCATATGGTGAATCCTCCAACCCATTTGTGCTTCTACAGAAACGATAGCCCTTATGGATGAGTACCTGGCTACTGGAGTAAAGGTCTCGTCATAGTTGATCCCTTCCTTCTGAGAAAACCCCTTAGCCACAAACCAGGCTTTGAACTTTTCCACACTACCATCTGCAACATACTTAATCTTATACAACCATCTCGACCCCACCACTAACTTGTTTTTGGGTTGTGGCACTACCTCCCACACGTTGTTCTTCATGGTGGAAGAATACTCTTCCACCATGGAATCCCTCCATACCTGATGCTTGGATGCCTCCTAAAAGTTGGAAGGCTCCACCTCAATCAATTCACTCATAAGTAACATATAATTAGAATAACGTTTGGGAGCCTTTCTCTTTCTGATTGGATCCTGAGGATCACCAACATACTCTTGGGCCTCTCTCAGTGTTTGCTCAGCTGCCCTGTTTCTCCTCCTCCCTGTGATAGGATTCTGAGGCTGAGGAATCCTTTGTTCCTCCTCTTGATCAACTTGCTCGGCTTGCCTGATTTGCTCTCCAACTTGCATGATTGAAGTTTGAGGAATTTGTGCTGCCTCAACCTTTGGTGCTTGCTCCTCCTCTTGAACCTTTATCAAGCTGTCAGAGTTCTGAAGAGCCTTTCCCTCCTCGAACTTCACATCTCTATGAACAACTGTTTTCCTAAGGGTAGGAATGTAAACCCGATAGGCCTTAGAAGTTTGACTGTACCCAACTAGGATACCCTTCTCTGCAGTTGGTTCCAACTTGTTTCTCTTCTGCATGGGAATATGACAATACACAAGGCATCCAAAGATGCGAATGTGCTCCAAATCTGGTTTCTTCCTAGTGAACGCCTCTTTTGGAGTCAATTTGTCCAATACTTTGTGTGGGCTCCTATTCTACAAATACACGGTTGTATTGCAAGCTTCTGCCCATAAAAACCAAGGTAGATCCTGATCATGAAGCATGGCCTTGACTACTTCAACTATAGCCCTGTTTTTTCATTTAGCAACCCCATTCTGCTGAAGGTTGTACGAAACTGCCAACTGTTTCTTGATACCTTCCTAAGCACATAAATATTTGAAGGCATTCGAGGTATACTCACCTCCATTATCAGATCTTAGTATTTTGATCTTCCTCCCTATTTGGTTCTCCACGAGAGCCTTAAACTCTTTGAACCTACTAAAGACTTCATCTTTATTCTTTAGAAAATATATCCACGTCTTCTTGGAGAAATCATCAATGAAATTTAATAATACTCGTACCCATTCAAGGATCTTGTTTACATGGGCCCACACACATCTAAGTGTACGAGATCGAAAATCCTTTTGGATCTAGTGTCATTGCTTGGAAAAATGGTCTTGGCATATTTCCCAAGAGCACAACCCTTGCACACCTCATGCTTTTCGACCTTGATCTCAGGCAGCCCCGTCGCTATTTCGTTGAGCACATTAAGTGCTCCATGGTGAAGATGAGCCATCCTCCTGTGCCACAATTCTCCAAGCCCTCTATAGTTGCTCACCAACACGTGCTGGTTCAAACTGTAATCTAAACAAGGTGCCATGCCTAACTCCAATCAAATTTTCTACCTTGGAATTTTGAGGATGAATATAGAATTTACCCCTTCAAAGGTCACGATGTAACCGTTGTCCTCCAAAGTAAAAACAAAGATTAAATTCTTTGTCATGCCAGGGACATACAACATGTCCTCCACCAACAGAGGTATGCTAAACTCCCTCTGGAACTTGACTGTGACAACACCAGTTGCATGGTACTTGGCATTGTCCCCAAGCTCAATATAGAAATCCAACTACTTCTCCTCCAATTTAGTGAGACTCCCGTCACGTGGCAAGAAGCCCCACTATCAATACATACACAGTTGGCAATTGAACTTGAGAGATAGACAATGAGTGAAGAATCATTCTCAAATCGTGTTGCAAACTCGTCCACCTCTGCTATAGCAGCAACTTGCTTCTTATGCTTGTCCTTGCTTTTCTTATTTGGGCATTAACTGGCATAGTGAACCATCTAATGACAACAAAAACACTTTATCTTACTTAGATCTTTCTTCTTCCCATTCTCGAAAGAATACTCTTCAGTTTTCCATTTAGTGAACTTCTTACCCTGCTTGCAAGAGCAAGATTTTCTTTGTCTTCAACCTTCTTCATCTGACCTCCTCGACGAGCACTTTCACGGATCTCCTCTAGGACGAAATCATCCCAAAGACTTGCCCAGTCGGGTAGGTGATCTCTGTTGACAACACACTTGACAAACACTTCCCAGTGCTTCGAAAAACCATTTAGGGCTATTCGAACCAACTCATCATTAACAATCATCTCTCAAATAGTAACCAACTCATCCCTAACCTGAGTCAACCTAGACAAGTAAGAGGTCATGCTCTCGCCCTTGGACATCTTGGTGTTATTGAATTTGTCCTTGAGTACAACTCCGATAGTCGCTCTGATAAAGTTTTGTGAGCGTATCCCACATTTCCTTGGCGGTGTCTTTCCTGGATAGATGAGGAATCAAATGATCTTTTACCCCATCGATGATAATCCTCAGAGCCTTGGCCTCCTTGACTTCATGCGAATCTAGGGCAATAGGATCATTTGTTGGTGGAGTCACCTCTGTACTAGGATAGATCCATAACCTATTCTCCTTGAGAATGGATGTAATTTGAACCTTCCACTATACGAAGTTAGATGCACCCTCAAGCTTGTCCTTATATCGAACACTGGTTGCCATAGTCACAAAAGAAACTAGAGATTGAATTCTAATTTTGTTTTCTCCTTGAAATCCGTGTCACAAATCTTGGCTTCGTATTCAGAGTTTAGATCTCTGATACCATGTTAATTTCTCATTATCCATCTACAGATTAATTGCTCAATAAATTTCATAGAATAGAACTAAAACATTAGTCTGTTAGATTTATAACAATTAATACACTAGGATAATTAACAACTAATAACAACGTAAGCAAAAAATAACAAGGAGCCAATCATAGAAACACAATAACACATATATACCAAGGAAACCCCAATGTGGAGAAAAAAATGCAATGTTGGATCTTCTATTTAGCCTCAAGATCAAACTTACTTTTCTGAATACAATTCTAGTTTCTAAAGAGATCTTACATATAAAGCCCTCTTGATGAAACATCAACTTGCAAGAGAAGAGAAACTTTATGATGCAGTCAAGGTAGGGAGATCCAATGAAGGACAACCCATCCTTGCAGCCTAACACAAACACCATGCAAGATATACCGGTAACCGGTAACACAATGCCAGATAAAGCAAAAAGAACAACCGATAACAACACATAATACAGAACCAGTAAATAGTATAAACAAATCTTATAACAATCTGAATAATTACATATGCCACATGGTGGACCGCAACCCAGGATTACAAAAAAACTCTTACAACTTAGAGGATGATCTGCAGATCATCCTCTCAACAAATCATCATCCGGTAACAGCTTCCACTGTTCTGCATTGATTCGGACCTCAGCCATCTCGGCTTCAGTCTCCCTGGACCAGAATCTCGCCAGAATCAATATACAAATCTAAGATCTGCAGATCTTCTGCTCGACGAATAGGTCTCAGGTAACAGTCTACACTGTTCTGCACTGATCCAGACTTCAACCATCCCGACTTCAATCTCCCCAGACCAGAATCTCTCTGGAAACTACATCTTGCTCGATCTCGAACTTCAGTCTTCTATCTTCTATCCTTTGTCTCCTCAAATGATATGCAAACTTCTCTTTATACCATCCGCAAATAATAATAACTTGATCAAGTCGGCCTAAAGACCAACCGGTTCATGAAACGTGTAAATAATAACAAGTCGTCTCAAATCATTAAGAACAACTTCCAATGCACAAAACATCACACGGTCCTCCGGGAACATCGAAAAAAACACAAGAAACATAAATCAACGATCCGCAAGTCACGAAGATCAACCGCAACCCGATCCAACTTCGCTCAGCACACTACAAGACTAACTGTTAAGAACATATCAACCAGGCCAATACTGGAACCAATATCTCACCGGAATTAAATCCAAATGCCATGAAACTCGAACACAACAAAGACTACGAACACAAGGGAATAAATCCAAATCCACAATGCTAAACTCTCAAACATGAAGAAATGCCATGATCTCTAAGCAATTCCATTGCTAACTGCCCAAACTGGTAAGAACTACACCGGTGCTCCTGCATCACTTTCCTTACATGATGCAAGAGAAAAGAAACTGGAACTTTCCTTACATGACTCAAACTAACTCACACATAAAACTGCTCTTGGTGTTGTTAATGCATGATAGCTTCGGTAAGATAAATGATCGAATGAGAGATAAATGAAGTCTCTCATTCAATCATTTATCCTATCAATAAATTATTATGAAAAACTTCAAGCTATTGATCCTTCATTTGATGACCATTCTTCATTTGTATATGTTCAATCTACTTTGTTCGATCAATGCTTAACTATCGATAATCATCCTATAGCATAGAATACCGATTAATATCGGTTTACATTATAACGTATGGATCTCGATTAATATCGGTTATCTTATTAACTGTGATCACCAATTATTATCGGGCTAACCAATGTA
This sequence comes from Cryptomeria japonica, assembly GCF_030272615.1. NCBI lineage: Eukaryota > Viridiplantae > Streptophyta > Pinopsida > Cupressales > Cupressaceae > Cryptomeria > Cryptomeria japonica. The sequence goes on along the minus strand of NC_081406.1, from coordinate 658,744,843 downwards.
TTCCGATTTATATATCGGTTAATATATTAAACAGTGAACGATAATGGTTATCGGATTATCTAATAAACACCGATTGGTATTGGGTGGCAAATTAAGCATGCACCAATTGGTATCGGGTTAAGTATACACCGATTGGTATCGGGTGGCAAGATAAATATACACCGATTGGTATCGGGCTGTTAAGTTCAGTATACACCGATTGGTATCGGTTTGTTAAGCATACACCGATTGTAATTACAACGATAAGTCAAAGGGTGCGATCAAGTAATGTCTTGATCGGTCATGTCTAAAAGACATGACCGGTCAAGGCATTGCTTGATCCTCCCTACTTGCATATACATATCAATCGGCATTTGTGAGAAGGACATCGAAATCAATAAATGCTCCTCTCACCTGCAATATAAAAGAAGATAATTAGAGTTATCATATTAAATAGATAATACATAGTTAAAAGAAAAGATAAACTAGAATATAACTTGCATTTTGAATTGAGAATTGAATAACATTTATAGGTGTTAACCTCACAACTCTAGGAAACATTCTATTTACAGAATAGAAAATATGCTAATGCCGAACATTCAACTCGAGCTGCACTTAAGCAACTTCCACACTCCACACCATTCGAGCTACAAAATAATCAATAGGTATCACAACCTCCAATCTATTGCAGGTCCATATATCCAAAGACGAGGTATAAAAAATTTGTGACAGCTGTTCCACAACAAAAGTATACAAGGATCCATTCCACAATGAAAGTATCTAAGGACATAATCTCCCAAAATGTATGGATGATTTTGGTACCAAAGTATCCTCTTAAGTCTTGCTGGGCAGCAGCCGCAAGTTCTTTTTTCTTGTAAGGTGTGTATACTAACATCTTGGGATTTTTGTGTATGGCAAAATTGCTTGCAAATTGTTTGGAATAGTTTGTAGAGGTTATGTTTAAAAGAGTGCAACCATGACCAGGCTCTTGAAGTGTTCCAAGAAGCTGGTTCAATACTTAGAGGATAAGAAAGAAACATTCCAAAATAAAATATCTTTTTTAAAACATCCTCTTCGTTAATTTGCAAGAAGGCATGCAACATTAAATGATTAAAATAGATGGAAGAACATCTCAATTCATGCAAGGACCTCATGACGCAGGAGCATCTAGGCCAGTGTGTAGTCTTTTGTAAAACCAAAAACATTTTTGAGAGTTTTGTTTTCAGTTCGTGTTCAGTTTTGTGTGCTTTTGTTGTAGGTTGTTTCTTTTACTTCAACCTCATTTTGTGAAGTGCTACAGGGAGGTTTCATTATGATTTGTGCTCTGAACCATCTGTTGTGGTGTCATGAATACATTAGAGTGTTGTTTCAGAAAAAAATCAAGCTGCCAAAAATATAGCTTTGAATTAAACAGGCTGTAATAAGATGGTGATAGGAATCTTTACATGCTAATTGCTAAGATTTTATAATGTGTTAGGATAATCTCTTGGCCAAGCTCTAATTGGTATAAACAATCTATCTTGGGTTAACAGCGATAGGAAGTTAAAATTGAATATTATTTTAGTGATCCATGCATTGAGTTGGATATAAATGGGTTAACTTGTTGCACAACATTGTAATATCCCCTATTGGGACTTAACCTAATCTGCCCAAATTCTTCAATTAAGATTTGAATAATGCTTGGAAATGGAAACTGTATCTCAGTATTCTGATGTAGAGGCCTGCAACCAGGTTAGTATTACAAAATAAATAAACACATAATACCAATATTGTACAAATATAATTCAGATTTACAATTCTAACATCCCAGATGTACATATGGGAAATTCCCTTTGCAGTTCTATCCAACCAACTCATCATCATTAGGGAGCACACCAGTTGGGAGACCATACAAGGTGCCTCGAGCCATTCCACCCAGCCCAGAAGCATGGAATGACAATCTCCATTCTCGTCTCCCAGCCCCACTTGGGGTGTCTCTATCGGCGTGGCTTCCTGGCTGCTTGCAATCCTTCATACTACATAGTACCACGTCTCCCCTCCAAAATGAGATAGCCCAATGGATAGGAATTCCTTAAGGGAATTGTCATATGTATCACATATATACAGGCAGAGATATGTCAAATATATTTCTCCTCCTCAAATGACACCTTCATTGTATATCTTCTATTGTGAGGGACAAGTCACACCCTTACATCATGCCTTCCCTCCGAAAGGGTCACAACCTTTCACAATTACCACCCTATCAAAGGGTCACAACCCTTCATCATTTCTGTCCTTAAACGTCACTTCCTTATTTTCTGCCCATTCCTCTCTTCTTCCATTAACCTTCCTTAATCCCTCTACTTCCTTCTTTCTTCCTCTCTGCATTCCATATCCTTTTATACAATCCTAGTTTATTGAGAAGACACATCTCTAGAAAAAGAGACATCCATTTAAAGGGTCATACCTCCTCATTGCTGTCTTTTAAAGGGTCATATCTCATGTTTGAGGGAGTCACAACTTTTCATTTCATGTTTTTTGACCATTCATTAACTTAATTAAATTTTAATTATATTCTTTTATATTTTATTTTTATTTTTATTTTTGTTCTTTTGTATTATAATTTTATCATTATTATTTATTATTAAAATCTATTTCAAGGTGGGGACATTACAAACATTGAACATATTCTTTACCCTTTGAGATCTGCCAGCTTTGGATTACTGATTTAGAGGAGTTTACTTTTGTCTCTGACTTATTTGGCACTGGCACAAGAAACAAATCAGTGGCTTTTGCCTTTGGCAGAGCAAGTTGATTTCATTTTTTAAGTTATAGCTAAGTTTGTGGCAGTTTATTGGGCCTTGGTAGCAAAATTTCCCGATTTTTGGTGTCGTAGTAGTGTGCCATTTTATCCCAACTGTGACTTTCCAAAATTTCCTTTCTATTTGTGGCATGAGTTTTGTATTTCCTTCAAACTTGTTGATTTGCAGATGTTTTCTTGATCATCCTTTGGCTGCATGGAGTCATCTTTATAGTTTCTTTGCAATTTCAAATGTCATGGGGGTCATGACTTGCTATAAAACATGTGGAAAATTTGAGAAGGGTGAAATGACAGGTTTTTTGTAGGGTTTAAGGAGGGGTTTTATTGTTGCTAGCCACGTGGAGACATATCAAGGAGAAGGGTGATGGGAACAAGCCAGGGAAGGTGAAGGGTTAGTAGAAGGATAGAAAAAGAAAAGAACAGATTGCTAGGGAGAGGACGGAGAAAAAACAGAGAAAAAAAAAAGAGAAAACAGGAAAATTTGAAGAATAAAAAACATAGGAAGTCATAATTTGTGACTAATTGTTGCAGGAAACTCATATGAAGGTGGGAGATAACATTTAAGCAGTGACAACAGGAACAAAGCTAGAAACAGTGAAGGAAAAGAATGTTGCAGATATTTGTATATGTTGGAAAATAGTTTTAAAATGCATGGTTAATGTAAATAGGCTGCCACAGAGAAGATTATATTTCTTGAAGCATATTGTTCGTTGTAAAAAGCTATAAGAAGTTCAAATAAAATATTGTTAGTTTTTGCCTCTAATTTAGATTAGATGTGTTAGTTTGTATTTAGGGCTACTGGGTTGGACACTTTGTGATAAAACTTCCTAGTCTAGATCTGTACAAGTGGTATCAAATGGTTATTGGGCTATGTCAAGAGAGGCTATAAGAAGACTTATTGTGGGTGAGTGAGAAGGAAAGCCTGTTATTGCAAAGAGATTGGAAGAAGAAATGGCACACCGAGGAAGATAGAGAGCATCAATGGTTTCTGATACAACGGAAATGTTAAGGGGGGTTATAGTGAGGTTGGATGCAATGGAGGTGGCACAACAGACAGCAGTTGGAATATAAGATGTTAGTGAAGACAAGGAGGAAGTAGAAGATTGAGAATTGGAAATAGAAGATACAATGGATGATATAAAAGGAATTTTTTTAAGAGCAATGTCAAATCCTACCAACAGATTAACAGATTATCAATTAAAGTTTTTTTAAAATATTGCAAAACCTTAAGCAAAAGGAATTGTGTGTCAAGATTATAAAGAAGAATTCTATGAATTGAATATTTGAGCTTGCCATGTCAAGAATGATTAAGAAAAGATCTCTAGGTATGTATATTGGTTACAAGTGTCTATTAAAGATAAAATTATCATGATTAGAGAAGCAGCTTATTAATTTGCTTTAAAAGTAGAGAAGCTAGCAAGAAAACAACAAAATAATTCTGACAACAAAGGAAGGTTTTCCCAAGAAAAGGGACAATCTAGTAGTGGAAAAGGACGATAAGGAAAAGAAAGAGAATCCAACACAATGCAAAATAGTAAGTACAACCAAAGGACAAGGGAAATAGGAGATTCCTCAAGAGGAAGGGGTTATTACAGAATAGGAAAAGGAATAGGATTTAGTGACACATGCTATAAATGCAAAGAAGTTGACCATAGGGAATTTTAGTGTCCATGGGTACAACAAAACAAATAGAGAGTGAATGATGCAAGAAACCATGTTGCACAAGTAGATGAAGAAAGTATGGCTTCACCCAAAGATACAAAAGAACTGGAACAAGGGGAATCATTAATGTTGAAGAGTGTTGCTGAAACCAGAAAAGGAGAAGCAAGAATCGATAGTGTGTGTAAAGTAGGTGGAATGTGCTCCAAGGTGTTTGTGGACAGTGGAAGAATGAATAATTTAGTCTTTCAAGAAACGGTAGAAAAACTCAAATTAAAACAGTTCAAGCACCCAAACCTATACAATCTTTTGTGGCTATATAGAAAGGAATCCAACTTTTGGTAAGTGAGTAATGCTTAGTTAATTTTTATATTGCTGGTTAGAAGGATGATATTATGTGTGATGTCCTATTGAGAAGATGTTGTGCGTTGCACACGCTCCCTGTCGCCGATAGGGTCCTGTTGTGACCATTTCACACATCACCCCATTGCAAATGGGGACCCCCTCTTTTTGCTCGTTTTTCGCTTGCTTTTCGCTTCGCTTTTAGGGTTTTGTTAGTCAGTCAATTGTCTGGATTTAGGGTCAAGCCTTAGGGTTTTAATTGCCGTCTTTTCAGGCCAGAATCTAGTCAATTTTGAGAGCTTTTGAGCTTCCTTTCGAAGGATGCAAATTTTGAATGCAATGATTTCGCCAGAATGGTCTATTTTCAATTGGAATTTTGAGTGCAGAGCTTAAATTTGTCTAAGTGTTGATGATGAAATGTGAATTTTTGTCCGATTGAATATTTTGACCAGATTTTGAGTTTTTTGATTTTTGATCCTAGGCATTGTAAATGATTTGTTTTCGCCGTGTGAAGTGATAAAATGTGTAAAATCATGATATTTTGGCCTGTAGGAGCAGAATCGCTCCTGTCCCTCAGTGAAGGACTGGAGCTCGTTTTCGAATATCTTACTATCCTTGCAGGGTCAAGGTGAATTTCGAGTTGGAAATGATAGAGAAAGGCGTGATCTTTCCATTGAATATAAATTGAAGATTTTCACAAGCACAGAGGTGCCTCCAGGAATCAAAATCGCTCTTGTCCCTCAGTGAAGGACCGGAGCTACAAATCAAATATTGCTTTGTCCTTGCAGGATTTCAACGACTTGACGATTTGAAGATGTCCAAGGGGATATGTTTTATCGAATGAATATAACTTGAAGTGTCGACATGGAGGAGAATGGTCCAGAATGCCAAAATTGCTCCTGTCCCTCAGTCAGGGACCAGGGCGAAGTACATTGTAGCTCCCATCCCTCTCCAAGGGACTAGAGCGATATTCTTCATAGGGCGAGATTCAGGCAAAGATCAAGTCAAGTTTATGTTTGAAGGCAAGGAAGGAGGTGAAATGAACTCATTGAAGATAAATTGAAGATTACCAAATGTCAACACAAGACCAAAATGCTTAAGTTCGCTCCTGTCCCTCAGGAAGGGACCAGAGCGATTTTTGTTGTAGATGATTTTCTTGCCAAGTTACAACCGATCTCAAGGCATGGATGAATAGAAGGGTACATTACGAATCCGTTGAATATAAGTTTTGAAGATGACGAAATGAAATGAGGCCTACAGGGCTAGAATCGCTCCTGTCCCTCTCCAAGGGACCAGGGCGATACAGTGAGTATGTTGCCTTTTCCTCAAGTTCAAAACCGTTCCAAGTCAAGATGAAGGGTGGTAAAGGCGTTTCAAAGTGTCCCAATGAAGAACGAAGTATCCAAAGTTGCTAAATTGAATGGATTTACACTAAGACCCCTAGTTCGCTCCTGTCCCTCTCCAAGGGACCAGAGCGAAATTTGCATAAAGGCATAAATTTTGAAAGTTTGTCAAGCATCAAGCGATTAAGGAGGGTCAAGGGACGTCATATCACGCATTGAAGGTAATGACAAGCTGAAGAGCGCAAGAACAAACTCAAAACCTTGAAGTTCGCTCCTGTCCCTTGGGAAGGGACCAGAGCGATGTTTATTATATTGGCTAATTCATGCAAAAATCACGTAAGGTCAAGACTTCACAAGGTTGTAAAAGGTTTAAGGCGTCTTTTGAAGGAGATATACAAAAACTTCAAACGTAAAATGATCGTCAAATTGAATACAGAAGCTATATCGCTCCTGTCCCTCTCCAAGGGACCAGGGCAATTTATATGGAATCATTCATTTTCCTTCAAGTTCATGCCAAGTCAAGGTCTTTCGGGATCACACAATGTATAAGGTGTCATTTGAAGATGATTTACAAAGGTTTCGAACGTCAAAATGTTATCAAATGAGCTATAGAGCCTATATCGCTCCTGTCCTTTGGACAAGGACCAAAGCGATTTTTACTAAAACACTTATGCTCCTTCAAAATCAAGACAATGCAAGGATTGGCGAAGTAAAGGACGTCCTTTGGAAGACAATGAACGAAGAACGAAGATCAAATGTTTACAAATTTGAGCCAGAACATGGAGATCACTCCTGTCCCTCTCCAAGGGACCAGGGCGATATTTGCCAAAACGCATGATATCCTTTAAAGACCACGTCAAAACAAAGTTGTACAAAGTTTTAAACATCATTTGGAAGGCGATACAAAGGGAAATGGACGTTAAATATTACCAATTTGAGCTTAAAATGGAGAAAAGATAAGGATCGCTCCTGTCCCTCTCCAAGGGACAAGGGCAATGATCCTTCCAACGTCTAAATGCCTCATAAAAGTCAAGTGATACAAGCATGGATTAAAGAAACAAGGTTATTATTCGCCTCGTGATGGAAATTTGAGATCAAAGATGCAAGATCAAGGAGAAAACACTAGGATCGCTTCTGTCCCTCTCCAAGGGACCAGGGCGATATTACATCCAAAGGCACTAGTTCGCTCAAAGCAAGGCAATCAAGCTCGAAGGACCCAACTAAAATGCCGATTTGAACGTAAGGATCAAGATTGTGGACGTCGAAATTGCAAGAATCATGACAAAGTTGATGGATCGCTCCTGTCCCTCTCCAAGGGACCAGGGCGATGAGGTACGTATCTTCCATTTTCAAAATTTGGCGCTCAAACATACATTTTTTGAATTTATTTAAAATGCTAAAAAAAAGAAAAATCGATATTTAATGAAAATTAGCATTTAAATATTGCGCTTAGTATCAATTAATTATTTTGCCTTGTAAAAAATCGAATTTGATAATTTAAAATAAAGGCATTTAATTAATTAATTAATTAATTAATAAAAAAATCGAATGGAGCGCTTAGATATGGAGGTCGGCCTTTATTATTTAATTAAAAATCGTTTGAAAATTGCTTTATATCACAAAAGTCGGCCTTAGGGTGAATGGTGAGAAGCGCTTATAAAGAGAGGTGAAAACCATCATTTTTACATCATCATTTTACCATTCAAGTGCGAGCTTTCATTCCAAGCAAGGTGGTGCGAACTATCAATCAAAGGAAAGTGCGAATTGATATCCAAAGGTGGCGCTAATATTATTCAAGGTGGTGCGAAATTTGGAGATTCATTTGTGCGAACTTGAAGATCTATTTGTGCGAACTTGTCAAGCATTGAAGAACACGTCAAAGATTTCAAAGGTGGTGAATTCCTTATTTTGAAGTGGAGATCACGTTGAAAACCATCTTTCGTCAATCTTGCCTAGGCGATTTTGTTCTTTTTGCATTCTAGAGTTAGCTCTCTATTGAGGTATGGCGATTTGGTTTTATTGTTTTATTTGTTGATCGTCATATTTTAAATTTTGAATTTTGATTTTTGAAATTTTGAATTCCTAGCTCAATCGTTTTATTTTAGGAAATGATAACTCAAAGACTTATCATGAAGTTTCCTAAAATTTATTCTCTAATCTATGTTATTCATTATAAAATCTAGCTTCTCATTATGAAATGTTGTGTAGGTATGGCAACCCCGAAGGCAGGAGCATCCACCAGTCGTTCAGCTCTCATGAAAGAGGATCAGAAGACCGAAGAAGTGGAGACCAAGATCGTGTCGAAGTGGAGCCACATTGGAGATACAAACTTAGGCAACTTCAGCACGAAGAAGTTTCGAGAGATCCCTTACATTGGCAAGCCATCGCCTGTCGCCCGGAGAATAATAGAGAGTGGCATCATTAAGGCGGCCAGCTTTCCTCCAGCTGTTCAGTGCCATGAGTTGATGATCGAGTGTGCTCGTCATTATGATCCACAGTCCAGAACGATTGTGTCCAAAGAGGGAAACACTTCGGCGTACCTTTCAGAGGAAGCTATAAGTGAAGCTTTCCATCTTCCAGAGCACAGGGACATGATATACAAGAGCATAGAAGGAGCCAGATCAATGTACAAAGATGATCCAGATGCTTGTCTAAGCATTATCAATAAGAACTGGCTACTTAAGAGCCGTCCCCGTCTGAGCAAGGTCCCGAACACACCGCACAGGATTGATTTCCAAGAGGAGTACAGAGATTTGATTACCATGCTCAACCGAGTTACAGGAGCCCCTCATGCCTTCTATTTTGAGAAGTGGATGTTTTACTTCATCCAGGTGATCGTTCAGGGAAAGGGTACGATACATTGGGCTAGGATGATTAGCCATTGCTTGGACGTACAGTTGAGGAGACTCAAGGCTACTAAGTCCTTCCACATGAGTTCATATGTCATTTATGCCTTGATTAGGAGTGTTGAGTACGCAGGACTACCTCACAGAGGAGTGATTGGAAGAGGACCCAGCGAGGTCAGAGCTTGTGATTCCTATGCCTACTTGCATCATCCGCCAGGGAGCAACTATAAGTTGGTTAATGATACTTTCACGATGAACATCACAAGGACGTTGCAAGGTGGAATTCACAACAGATTATCTCAGGATGCCCAGGAATTCATAAAGAGGTATGGTGCTTGGTTCATTCAGTTTCCCAAGTTCACTTATATTAGGGTGCATGGATGTCCTTTACCTCCATACATGTTGCCGAGATATCCGACAGACAGAATTGTGTTACTTGAAGTAACAAGACAGTTGGCAGCATATGTGAAGGCATTCAGACACAGACATCAGAATGGAGTTCCAGTACCTATCATTTTGGGTAATTCAGTTGAGGTATGTCCTAATGCTTTAGCCATGGATGACGCAGAGAAGGAGTTAGCCTTGTATTCTTTTTCATCTTTTGCTCTGAGAGAAAGCTTTGATCCACATGGACATTTAGAGGAGACAGTCGGCAGGAAGTTTAGACATGAGTATCAGATTGAAGATTTTATGATGAATCTCTTAGATGATCTTGAAGTGAAACGAAAAATGCATTCTAGATTACCTTTGGATTTCATCAGGAAATGCAGGATTTACAGAGTGGCCGACCAAGCTCAGGACAGTGGCAGACATATCCAGTCTTCCTATGATCGAGAAAGCAAAACAATAAGGTTGGATTGGAATGAGCCCGAAGTCGTGGATTTAGATGCTTTGATGGCACCAGTCTTGTCTTGTACTCGCAGATGGGTCGACATACAACATCAGAAGTTGAGAGAACAAGGCATAGCTATGACTTTCACTTTGGAAGAGAAACCAGCCGAAGGTGGAGCTAGTGTGAGTGAAGGCAATCCTAATCCTAGAAATTCAGGTGAAGGAAATCTTCGATGTGCCAGTGAGGGCAATCTCCATCCAAGAGGTTCGAAGAGGAAGGAGAGACCTGGAAAGGGAGAATCTTCCAAGAGGAAACAAGAGGCTAATAGAGATCGATCATCTGGTACTTCTTCTAGACCTGAGAAGAGAACAATTCAAGTGGAAGAATCCATGGAGTCTATGGTACAGAACGACAGGCAGGAAGGAGGACAGGCATAGCAAGGGTCACCAGATGGATCTCTCCAGGACTATGAGTTAGGAGAAGATAATGAAATGACATCTCCTCCCAGACAAGAAGAAGTGGTACATAAAGAAATACAAGTTCAAGAGACAAGATCGAATATCCCAGATTGGTTGAAGGAAAGATTAACTAAGGTGATCGTAGTAGAGGACGAGGACAATGCAATTGATTTAGAGAGCCTTGTTGGACGCTCACACGAAGTAACAGAGAAGAAGAAGGCTACCAAGATGTCCAAAATGATTCGAGATGAGACTGGATCCAGAAAACTGCAGATAGCTACACCGGCAGTAGACAAATATGAAGGTGAGATCCTAGCAGAGGAATATGATATACAGACTTTTGAGTTAGGACCATCCGCATCATTTGAGGCATTGAAAGACAAGCTTAGAGAAGAAATGGAGAAGAATAGAAAGCTTGAGAGAGAGGTCGGTGCATGGAGGACGTATTTCAGTCACATCAATGAACCTTTGGGACGTCAGGATCCAGCTAGATCACCAGTGCAAGCACTTCCACTTCAATCAATCAGTGAGGCAGAGAGATTCAGGAACATGGTCCAACGTACAAGTAATTGGATGGATAGATCTCATACAGTGGCCATAGAGTTTGTTACAAGGATGATGAAGATTATTCATCAAGCTATCCAAGTTCTTGAGATAATCCACAATTTGATGATAACAGTAGCTGCATTTGCCCATACCAAAGATGTCATCATTCCTGTCTTGAAAGTAATAAGACACACATCCAGGAAAGTTTTAGCGCAAGAGAAGATCTTGGAGGGAGAATCTCACAGTTTGTTTCATTGGTCAACCTTACTCCATATGAAGAGTGTTTTCTTTGAAGACATTAGTGTTAGATGTGGCCAAGTTGAGGAGGTGATCAATCCGATCCAGGACAGAGTATTTGAGGTACTTCGTACCATTCTTGGCAGGAGGATCGAGGTCGAGACAGATGTGTATATGCAGGAGTTAGAGGATAGAATCAAGGTCATCTTTTGCAAGGACGCAAATGTTACAGATGAGCAATATGATCAAATGTTTGCCACCATGCTCCTGATTGAAAGAACGAAAGAACTTGAAGCTTCATGGGACGCAGCTCTCCTAGATGCATTCGATCAGGTCATCCACTTGGAAGAGAGTATGAAGAATCTTCCCGAGATTCCAATTGCAGAAATCGAAGGAATCGTGACAAGATTCATTGCATATGCCAAAAAAGAACATTGGAAAGGGAATAAGGTTCTAGATGAAAGGTTGTTATAGATGACATGGCATCTTATTTGTCATTGGTTTATGTCTCCTAGGTTTTTGTGCCAAATTTAATATTTGGGTATGCATTTAATATTGTTCAGTAAAAAGGAGGCCATTTGTAACAAACCCTAATTAGGGTTTAGGTGTCATGATCTTGACCGTTGATCTATTTTCAATCTGGACCTTTCATTGTAATTGGGGATGCTATTTATACCCCCATTTTTCATTTCATTTAGTAATAGTGTAATAGTCAATAGTTGATGTAATAGAGAAGAAAGATTAGAGTTAGAAGCAATTTTATTTTGTAGCAAGATTGAGTTTTGAAGAGAGAAATTCAAGCAAATTGTTGTACATGATGATTTGGAAATCAATGAAATATTGAAGTTATGATGTTTCGTTGCAACTTTCTTAAGTTATCTTCATGGTTGTTTGATTTACTTGAATCATGCTCAATCAAAGTAGCTTGTTAATTTGAAGGACATAGTGTGAGACTTGATTTTTGGTAGGATTCGTAATCCAAACCACTAGCTTCTTGCTGATTGTAGGAACGCCTTGCGTGGTCGACTGGAGAATACCTTGAACCCCTTAATCTTCAATCATTATTGTATCTTGGATATGTACCTTCGTGGTAGTGTCCATGATCTTTGATGCATTGAATATCATTTTATTACCTTAGAAGATCGCACTAATTTCAATTGAGTTGTTATCTTATGGCAAAATTGAAGTTGGTTGAATCTCGCCAAGTCTTGTCCATACTAAGTCATTCATAGGGTTAGACTAGATTAGACCTCTTTCAAACCCTACTCTTTTTGTTATTTTTGAAAAGTTTCTTAGTTTAGCAAATCTTGAACTTTCGGAATACGTAAGGCCCCTTGGAGGAAACAGCAAATCACATCATACCGCTGGAAGCTTGTCCACACGTAGAGACCCTACTAAAAGAACCTTGGAGTCTACCTAACTGATCCTTTATGCGAATCTTCAGCAGTTAGAGACTATTTTCTCAAGAGAGGATAAGATGCCTATTGGTATTTTATTCTGTGTATGATGGTGTACAAAATACACGTCAACAGGTCCCCTTTCCTCTTTTTTGGTCTTTTCGCCTTCGCCCTGTTGAGTTCTGCGCAGGGTGTCTTGCGTCCTTTTGAGCGTGCCCGTAATCAGTCCATGAGATGATAATGTCGTGTTCGGAAGCCTGTGAATCCATAAGATCAGTTTAACCTTCGGGCATTTAAAAATTCCAAGAGATTGTTTAAACTTGTGAAATCGCCCGGGATAGGCGAGGAATGGTAGAAACTTGCAAAATTCCCTAAGTAAAAGATAAAGTGTTTGAAGGTCGCATAAGGACCCAAAGTGCCGATTTTTGCCAAAGGATATGGAGGAGATAGAAAAATGCGAGGTATCAAAAGTCGACAAAACCTCTCAAAATCCTGAAATTCGCACTAAGGGGGAAATTTGCATGAGTTTCTAAGAGTTTGCAAAATAGGTGAAATCCCCGAAATTCGCCAGTATTGGACAAGATGCAAGAGGTAAAACTTGATAAACTCCTTCCCAAGCCCGAAAATCACATGAGGGAAAAAATGAGAGAAATTAAGAAAGTTTTCAAAAGGCACCTAAACCTCGAATTTCGCATAATAGGGTAAAATGCGAAAAGTAAAAGTTTAAAAAAAAAAACTTGCAAACTTGCAAATGACTCAAAAGTGCCGAAGTTTGCAAATCACCCTGAAATGCCAAAAATCGTGATTTCCTGGGTAAGTGAAACAAAGTCCAAAGCTTGAAAAGCAACCCGAAAATGCCGAAAATCGTGATTTGGAGGATAAGTGAAAGAAAGTTAAAAAGTTTGAAAAGTGCCCTAAAACTCCGAAGTTTTCAAAACATCCCAAAACGCCGAAATTCGCATATGAAGGTAAAGTGCGAAAAGTATAAACTTGCAAAAGCGGCCCCAACTGCCGAAAATCGCGATTTGAGAGATAAGAGAAAGTTAAAAGTTTGACAACTCCTCCCATTCCTCGAAAATCGCATTCCGAAGGATAATTGCAAGAGATAACGTTAAATTTTTCAAATCATGTCGAAATGCCGAAGTTTGAGCCAAAAGGCGAAAGTCGCGATTGTTTTTACGAGGGTTAATAAGGTGTAAGTATTAAAGAAGTTAAACCTTGCAATCACTCTGAAAAACCCGAAATTCGCATGAAGCAGAGAGGTCGCGAAGAATATATACCATTTGCGCAAAACACATAATCACCAAGATACTCAATGGCATAATCGCGCAACCAGGGGAAATCGCGTTTTTGTTGGTAAGTGTTAGATTTTAAAAAAAAAGTTGACAAAAACCCCCCACTCTCCGAAATTCGCTAGATAGGGCGTAAGTGTTAGGAATTTAAAATTTGCAGAGCCCCTCTGAAAAACCCGAAGTTCAAAACGCCAGACTCCCCTCTCCACTCGCGAAAATCTCACCAAGGAAGAGTCACGCGGAGGTCTAGAGAGTTTCCCAAACCCCATTTTTAATGCCTAAGGCAAAAATCGTGCAAGAGTAAATCACCCAAAATTCCAACCAAGGTAAAAAATTGCCAAGTCTAAGTGTTCAAACTGCATTTCTTCTCCAATCTTAAGCGCGAAATTGGGAATAGGGGGTTAACCGTTAAAGTTTGAAATTGCAGAAGTCTCTCATTCCCAAATTTGCGCGTTGTGAATTTATCTTTTCAAAGCGTAGAGCATAAGAGAGGCATTTTGTCAAAATCCAAAGGAAATCATTCTTGCAAACCAAGTTTTGCGGATTCACGCCATTCATTTCGCCAGGTAAGTTTGTTTCATCTCTCTTAAAATCGTTTGAAATATATGCAAAATCGGATGAATGTGTTTGTATGAAATTGATTAAAACGATTAAATCTTAAAACCACATCTTTTCCCGTTTATAAGGCGTCAGGCAAAGCAATTAAAATTAGAAGTCTATTCCCATAAGTTAACCAGGAAATGCATTTTCAGACTTAGGAAAATTTTAAACTTCGTCCATTCTGAAAATCAGTCCTAAAATGTCTAAGTGTAAATTCAGCAGTTGAAATCGCCTAAGTCCTTGAGCCATAGCCGAATAAATAAATTTGCAATCGAAAAGCTTCATAAATATTCATGTCTAAATCAATCAAGCTTTTTAGCTAAAGTATTATGCTTTTTTTAAAATTTGGTTTTCAAATTAATCCTTGTATGCTGCCGTATCCCTTTATCTAACCCGCTTCGTTTCCTTTATATTGTCTCGTAATCCGCATCCGACTGTGCTGGATAAATGCCTAAATCGGTGGTAGAATCATCGAAGACACCTGGTGCAGCCGAGACGTCACGAGCATCCAAGTCAGATATCCCTTGCAGAGTCGAAAAGATGAAGTATCAGTATCAAAGAGGAGGACTGAGGGAATCAAGAGTTCAAAGTGTGTGGGAAAACATAGGCAATACTGACCTGGGGCACATTGATATTCAAGATTTCAGAAACAGAGTATTCTCCCCTAACGCCTATGGCAGACCTAGGCGGATGATGGAAAGTGGCATCGCCCAAGCAGCAGGATTTCCCCCGTCAGTGCAAAATTATGAACTAGTAGTAGAGGCTGCCCGACATTACCAACCAAACACCAGATTGGTACTCCTTGAGAATATGGTCCTCGCTGACTTCACTCCTGAAGCCATTGGCGACGCATTTGATATCCCCTTCCCGAACAACCCCATGGTAATAACTATAGATGAAGCGCAGGTGGCGTATGATATGAACCTTGCCAAATGCAAAACACTGATAAATGGGGAGTGGTACAAGGAGAGAAGACCTCCAAGCATCAGGATTGGTAAAAGGACCCCTAGGAGTGACTTTCACAACGAGCATGGAGACATGGTCACATTGCTCAGTAGGATTATGGGACTCCCCCAATCCAACTACTTTGAAGAGTGGATGTTCTACTTCACAGAACAGGTCTTTGCTGGGAAATCCAAGTTCGACTAGGCCCAGATCATCAGTGACAACATTCATACCCAATCGATCGAACTTGAGGAGAAAAGGTACTTTACTATGACATCCTATTTGGTCTACATGTTTGCCAGAAACCAGCCACTGCTAGGTTTAATCATGAAAGGTGAAATTGGGAATGGACCCAATCAGGTGAAAGTATATGATTGTTATCCACAGCTACACTATCAGGACATAGCTCAAAGGGAAAAGAATAGCCCTGCCTATGCAATTGGTCAGTATGAGCGCGTCAATGACGCCTTCACAATGCGCCTGGTCAGGCTGATGCAAGGAGGACTACACATAAGGCTCTTAGAGCAAGCTACTATTCTGGTACAAAGGTATGGCGCTTGGTTCATCCAGTTCCCAAGGTTCTCCTACATCCAAATAGCTGGCTTTGACGACGCTCCTTTTCAACTTCCGCAATACCCAACCGACAAAATAGTTCTTTTGGAGGTCACAAGGCAATCACGTCCAGTGAACAGTTTACTCAGAGACAAAAAGCAGTCTGGATTCCTCTTCCCAATGATCATAGGTAATCTTGATGTCCATCTGAAGAATCCAGCCCATGCCGAGGAATCCCTTGCAGAACTAGCCTCCTACGGCCTACAAGAACATTTCCCAAGGAAATGCTTTGATCACGACAATCTGGCAAAGAGAGCCTACAGTAGGCAATACAAAGCAAAGGAGTCAGTTGAAGATTATTGGAAGAACTGCTCTGATGACTATGAGGTCCGACGGTGCGAATATTCAAGGCTGAGTGTGCAGCAAATGTGACTCTATGAATACCGTCGGGTCCTAGATCAGTTAACAAATTCTGGAAATTGCCTACAGGTCCGGGAATTTGACGCGGTAAGACATCTCTTGCTAGGTATCAATTGGTCACAAGATCCAATCACTAATTTTGAGGTGGTTATGGCAGCCCCAGGAAGATACGCTGACCAGTGCTTGCACCAGCAAATTGAGCGACTGATTCATGAGGGAGTCCAATTCACCTACCACTTGATGGCTAGCCTTGATTCTCAGTCCTTTGAAGATGAGGGAACCTCCAGTGCACCTAAGGAAGAGGTTGAAAAGCCTGAAAAAAGGAAGAAGGCCGAAGCCAGTAGAGGGACTCGGACATCTAAAAGAACAAGAAGGGAGAAGATCCCTATTAGGAGACCAGAGGTCACTTCATCATCAAAAGACCCCAGTTCATCTGATGATGTAGTAGAACTAGATTATATACCTGCTCCGCCTTCCTAGAGCGATATTGACGCATTCGGAGCTGATGATCCTCCTGGACCCGACAGGTTAGATACAAAGGTAAGAGCCATTGAATCCGCCGAACCTGATAATCAAGTGGAGGAAGGAGAGATTCCATCCATTCAGGGGCTTGAATTGCATGAACCCACCCAGCAGAGCCGCCATGAATTACAGCTGCATAGTACTGCCAAGGATGACTCCACTGTTGAAGGCGAGCAAAGGACAAATGAGACTCGCGAGCCTGAAAAGACTAAAGAACAACCATCACATGAAGATACCAGACAGTTGTTCAGTGAAGTAGGAGAGAATTCAGCTGCGAGCAAAGGACTTACACTTCCTCCACTCCTCCTGTAATAGAGCAGCTACAAATATGCAATGAACCGGCTGAAAACACTAAAGAACAGAGTGCAAATTTAACCATAGCAACAGGACAGACTATACCTCAAGATTGGTTAATTGCTCGAGCTTAGCACAAGGCAACCACCAATCCACCCATCGACTTGGAAGACATCTTCTCACGCATAGGCGAAGCCAAGGCCAAGGGGAAGAAAAAGCCCAAGGCGTATTCCAAGATAACCCATGACGAGCAAAGGAACCGTACCCTTCATATCGCCACCCCGTCTGTTGATAAGTCAGCAGATCAAATTATAGTGGCTGATTATAGCATCACGA